>NC_087474.1:64656644-65856644 GCF_036417665.1 Passer domesticus
TCTTGGCATCTCAGAGCCTAAAGGGAAGAGCAAGGTTATCTATGGTACAAGCACAGCAAAGTTGTCCAAGAATAGCTTCCATTTGAATGCTAATGGCAATTGAAGAGGCAGGCCAGTGGCAAGCCACTATCTTCTAGCAGTTTGAAAGGTGCAGACACAGTGCAGGTGTTGTGCGGCTTCCTTCTTCGCCTCCTAGAAGGTGCCGCGCTCTCCGTCTCTTGCTTACCAATATGTTGCTGTGTTCCTCTTATTGTTTGGTTTCTTTGGATTTGTTTTTATGATGTTTTGGCGGGTTTTCGGAATGTTTTGGTGGTGTTTTAGAATGTTTTGTTTTCTCTTGAGTTGTTTTTATTGTCTTGGCAGGTTTTGGAATGTTTGGATTCCTTTTGGCGGGTTTTAAAATATTTTGGCGGGTATTTGGAATGTTTTGGTTTGCTTTCATTTGTTTTGATTATGTTTTGGCAAGTTATTGAATGTTTGGATCACTTCTGCCTGGTGTGATAGTATTTTGGCATCTTTTCAGAATGTTTTGATCAGTTTTGGCAGGTTCTAAAGTATTTTGTTGGGTTTTTGGAATGTTTTGGTTGGTTTTGATTTGTTTTTATGATGTTGTGACACATTTTTTGAATGTTTTGTTCAGTTCTGGCTGGTTTTCTAATGTTTTGGCATCTTTTCAGAATATTTTGGTCAGTCTTGCGGGTCTAAATTATTTTGGCGGGTTTTCGGAATATTTTGGTTGGTTTTGATTTGTTTTTATGATGTTTTGGCAGGTTTTCGGAATGTTTTGGTTGGGTTTTAGAATGTTTTGTATTCTCTTGAGTTGTTTTTATTGTGTTGGCAGGTTTTGGAATGTTTGGATTCCTTTTGGCGGGTTTTAAAATATTTTGGTGGGTATTTGGAAGGTTTGGTGGGTATTCGGAATGTTTTGATTAGTTTTGACAGGTTTTGAAATATTTTGGCGGGTTTTTAGAAGGTTTTGATTTGTTTTGATTATGTTTAGCCCAGTTTTTGGTGTGTTTGGATTAGCTTTGGTGGGCTTTATCATGTTTTGTCAGGTTTTTTCAAATGTTTTGATCACTTCTGTCTGGTTTTCTATTTTGGCGGGTTTGAAAATATTTTTTGATTAGTTTTGGCGGGTTTTAAACTATTTTGGCTCTTTGCGCAGAGATGACGGTGCCGGTTGCGGTGCGCTGCGGGGCGCTCCTTCTGCGGAAAGACGCCTGGCAGCGGCAATTAGGACAGCTCCGCGTCTCCGAATTCTGCATTTCTTGCCTTCTGCATCTCAGCAAAATGCTTTCCCACTAGGTGTAGCAAGGAGAAACTGTGCCAGCTGAGTAGATGTAGCCCGGCCCGCCCTTTGAAGTTGACAAGTTCTTGGCATCTCAGAGCCTAAAGGGAAGAGCAAGGTTATCTATGGTACAAGCACAGCAAAGTTGTCCAAGAATAGCTTCCATTTGAATGCTAATGGCAATTGAAGAGGCAGGCCAGTGGCAAGCCACTATCTTCTAGCAGTTTGAAAGGTGCAGACACAGTGCAGGTGTTGTGCGGCTTCCTTCTTCGCCTCCTAGAAGGTGCCGCGCTCTCCGTCTCTTGCTTGCCAATATGTTGCCGTGTTCCTCTTATTGTTTGGTTTCTTTGGATTTGTTTTTATGATGTTTTGGCGGGTTTTCGGAATGTTTTGGTGGTGTTTTAGAATGTTTTGTTTTCTCTTGAGTTGTTTTTATTGTCTTGGCAGGTTTTGGAATGTTTGGATTCCTTTTGGCGGGTTTTAAAATATTTTGGCGGGTATTTGGAATGTTTTGGTTTGCTTTCATTTGTTTTGATTATGTTTTGTCAAGTTATTGAATGTTTGGATCACTTCTGCCTGGTTTGATAGTATTTTGGCATCTTTTCAGAATGTTTTGATCAGTTTTGGCAGGTTCTAAAGTATTTTGTTGGGTTTTTGGAATGTTTTGGTTGGTCTTGATTTGTTTTTATGATGTTGTGACACGTTTTTTGAATGTTTTGATCAGTTCTGGCTGGTTTTCTAATGTTTTGGCATCTTTTCAGAATATTTTGGTCAGTTTTGCGGGTCTAAATTATTTTGGTGGGTTTTCGGAATATTTTGGTTGGTTTTGATTTGTTTTTATGATGTTTTGGCAGGTTTTCGGTATGTTTTGGTTGGGTTCTAGAATGTTTTGTATTCTCTTGAGTTGTTTTTATTGTGTTGGCAGGTTTTGGAATGTTTGGATTCCTTTTGGCGGGTTTTAAAATATTTTGGTGGGTGTTTAGAAGGTTTGGTGGGTATTCGGAATGTTTTGATTAGTTTTGACAGGTTTTGAAATATTTTGGCGGGTTTTTAGAAGGTTTTGATTTGTTTTGATTATGTTTAGCCCAGTTTTTGGTGTGTTTGGATTAGCTTTGGTGGGCTTTATCATGTTTTGTCAGGTTTTTTCAAATGTTTTGATCCCTTCTGTCTGGTTTTCTATTTTGGCGGGTTTGAAAATATTTTTTGATTAGTTTTGGCGGGTTTTAAAATATTTTGGCTCTTTGCGCAGAGATGACGGTGCCGGTTGCGGTGCGCTGCGGGGCGCTCCTTCTGCGGAAAGACGCCTGGCAGCGGCAATTAGGACAGCTCCGTGTCTCCGAATTCTGCATTTCTTGCCTTCTGCATCTCAGCAAAATGCTTTCCCACTAGGTGTAGCAAGGAGAAACTGTGCCAGCTGAGTAGATGTAGCCCGGCCCGCCCTTTGAAGTTCACAAGTTCTTGGCATCTCAGAGCCTAAAGGGAAGAGCAAGGTTATCTATGGTACAAGCACAGCAAAGTTGTCCAAGAATAGCTTCCATTTGAATGCTAATGGCAATTGAAGAGGCAGGCCAGTGGCAAGCCACTATCTTCTAGCAGTTTGAAAGATGGAGACACAGTGCAGGTGTTGTGCGGCTTCCTTCTTCGCCTCCTAGAAGGTGCCGCGCTCTCCGTCTCTTGCTTACCAATATGTTGCCGTGTTCCTCTTATTGTTTGGTTTCTTTGGATTTGTTTTTATGATGTTTTGGCGGGTTTTCGGAATGTTTTGGTGGTGTTTTAGAATGTTTTGTTTTCTCTTGAGTTGTTTTTATTGTGTTGGCAGGTTTTGGAATGTTTGGATTCCTTTTGGCGGGTTTTAAAATATTTTGGCGGGTATTTGGAATGTTTTGGTTTGCTTTCATTTGTTTTGATTATGTTTTCTCAAGTTATTGAATGTTTGGATCACTTCTGCCTGGTTTGATAGTATTTTGGCATCTTTTCAGAATGTTTTGATCAGTTTTGGCAGGTTCTAAAGTATTTTGTTGGGTTTTTGGAATGTTTTGGTTGGTTTTGATTTGTTTTTATGATATTGTGACACGTTTTTTGAATGTTTTGTTCAGTTCTGGCTGGTTTTCTAATGTTTTGGCATATTTTCAGAATATTTTGGTCAGTCTTGCGGGTCTAAATTATTTTGGCGGGTTTTCGGAATATTTTGGTTGGTTTTGATTTGTTTTTATGATGTTTTGGCAGGTTTTCGGAATGTTTTGGTTGGGTTTTAGAATGTTTTGTATTCTCTTGAGTTGTTTTTATTGTGTTGGCAGGTTTTGGAATGTTTGGATTCCTTTTGGCGGGTTTTAAAATATTTTGGTGGGTGTTTGGAAGGTTTGGCGGGTATTCGGAATGTTTTGATTAGTTTTGACAGGTTTTGAAATATTTTGGCGGGTTTTTAGAAGGTTTTGATTTGTTTTGATTATGTTTAGCCCAGTTTTTGGTGTGTTTGGATTAGCTTTGGTGGGCTTTATCATGTTTTGTCAGGTTTTTTCAAATGTTTTGATCACTTCTGTCTGGTTTTCTATTTTGGCGGGTTTGAAAATATTTTTTGATTAGTTTTGGCGGGTTTTAAACTATTTTGGCTCTTTGCGCAGAGATGACGGTGCCGGTTGCGGTGCGCTGCGGGGCGCTCCTTCTGCGGAAAGACGCCTGGCAGCGGCAATTAGGACAGCTCCGTGTCTCCGAATTCTGCATTTCTTGCCTTCTGCATCTCAGCAAAATGCTTTCCCACTAGGTGTAGCAAGGAGAAACTGTGCCAGCTGAGTAGATGTAGCCCGGCCCGCCCTTTGAAGTTGACAAGTTCTTGGCATCTCAGAGCCTAAAGGGAAGAGCAAGGTTATCTATGGTACAAGCACAGCAAAGTTGTCCAAGAATAGCTTCCATTTGAATGCTAATGGCAATTGAAGAGGCAGGCCAGTGGCAAGCCACTATCTTCTAGCAGTTTGAAAGGTGCAGACACAGTGCAGGTGTTGTGCGGCTTCCTTCTTCGCCTCCTAGAAGGTGCCGCGCTCTCCGTCTCTTGCTTACCAATATGTTGCTGTGTTCCTCTTATTGTTTGGTTTCTTTGGATTTGTTTTTATGATGTTTTGGCGGGTTTTCGGAATGTTTTGGTGGTGTTTTAGAATGTTTTGTTTTCTCTTGAGTTGTTTTTATTGTCTTGGCAGGTTTTGGAATGTTTGGATTCCTTTTGGCGGGTTTTAAAATATTTTGGCGGGTATTTGGAATGTTTTGGTTTGCTTTCATTTGTTTTGATTATGTTTTGGCAAGTTATTGAATGTTTGGATCACTTCTGCCTGGTGTGATAGTATTTTGGCATCTTTTCAGAATGTTTTGATCAGTTTTGGCAGGTTCTAAAGTATTTTGTTGGGTTTTTGGAATGTTTTGGTTGGTTTTGATTTGTTTTTATGATGTTGTGACACATTTTTTGAATGTTTTGTTCAGTTCTGGCTGGTTTTCTAATGTTTTGGCATCTTTTCAGAATATTTTGGTCAGTCTTGCGGGTCTAAATTATTTTGGCGGGTTTTCGGAATATTTTGGTTGGTTTTGATTTGTTTTTATGATGTTTTGGCAGGTTTTCGGAATGTTTTGGTTGGGTTTTAGAATGTTTTGTATTCTCTTGAGTTGTTTTTATTGTGTTGGCAGGTTTTGGAATGTTTGGATTCCTTTTGGCGGGTTTTAAAATATTTTGGTGGGTATTTGGAAGGTTTGGTGGGTATTCGGAATGTTTTGATTAGTTTTGACAGGTTTTGAAATATTTTGGCGGGTTTTTAGAAGGTTTTGATTTGTTTTGATTATGTTTAGCCCAGTTTTTGGTGTGTTTGGATTAGCTTTGGTGGGCTTTATCATGTTTTGTCAGGTTTTTTCAAATGTTTTGATCACTTCTGTCTGGTTTTCTATTTTGGCGGGTTTGAAAATATTTTTTGATTAGTTTTGGCGGGTTTTAAACTATTTTGGCTCTTTGCGCAGAGATGACGGTGCCGGTTGCGGTGCGCTGCGGGGCGCTCCTTCTGCGGAAAGACGCCTGGCAGCGGCAATTAGGACAGCTCCGTGTCTCCGAATTCTGCATTTCTTGCCTTCTGCATCTCAGCAAAATGCTTTCCCACTAGGTGTAGCAAGGAGAAACTGTGCCAGCTGAGTAGATGTAGCCCGGCCCGCCCTTTGAAGTTGACAAGTTCTTGGCATCTCAGAGCCTAAAGGGAAGAGCAAGGTTATCTATGGTACAAGCACAGCAAAGTTGTCCAAGAATAGCTTCCATTCGAATGCTAATGGCAATTGAAGAGGCAGGCCAGTGGCAAGCCACTATCTTCTAGCAGTTTGAAAGGTGCAGACACAGTGCAGGTGTTGTGCGGCTTCCTTCTTCGCCTCCTAGAAGGTGCCGCGCTCTCCGTCTCTTGCTTACCAATATGTTGCCGTGTTCCTCTTATTGTTTGGTTTCTTTGGATTTGTTTTTATGATGTTTTGGCGGGTTTTCGGAATGTTTTGGTGGTGTTTTAGAATGTTTTGTTTTCTCTTGAGTTGTTTTTATTGTCTTGGCAGGTTTTGGAATGTTTGGATTCCTTTTGGTGGGTTTTAAAATATTTTGGCGGGTATTTGGAATGTTTTGGTTTGCTTTCATTTGTTTTGATTATGTTTTGGCAAGTTATTGAATGTTTGGATCACTTCTGCCTGGTGTGATAGTATTTTGGCATCTTTTCAGAATGTTTTGATCAGTTTTGGCAGGTTCTAAAGTATTTTGTTGGGTTTTTGGAATGTTTTGGTTGGTTTTGATTTGTTTTTATGATGTTGTGACACATTTTTTGAATGTTTTGTTCAGTTCTGGCTGGTTTTCTAATGTTTTGGCATCTTTTCAGAATATTTTGGTCAGTCTTGCGGGTCTAAATTATTTTGGCGGGTTTTCGGAATATTTTGGTTGGTTTTGATTTGTTTTTATGATGTTTTGGCAGGTTTTCGGAATGTTTTGGTTGGGTTTTAGAATGTTTTGTATTCTCTTGAGTTGTTTTTATTGTGTTGGCAGGTTTTGGAATGTTTGGATTCCTTTTGGCGGGTTTTAAAATATTTTGGTGGGTATTTGGAAGGTTTGGCGGGTATTCGGAATGTTTTGATTAGTTTTGACAGGTTTTGAAATATTTTGGCGGGTTTTTAGAAGGTTTTGATTTGTTTTGATTATGTTTAGCCCAGTTTTTGGTGTGTTTGGATTAGCTTTGGTGGGCTTTATCCTGTTTTGTCAGGTTTTTTCAAATGTTTTGATCACTTCTGTCTGGTTTTCTATTTTGGCGGGTTTGAAAATATTTTTTGATTAGTTTTGGCGGGTTTTAAACTATTTTGGCTCTTTGCGCAGAGATGACGGTGCCGGTTGCGGTGCGCTGCGGGGCGCTCCTTCTGCGGAAAGACGCCTGGCAGCGGCAATTAGGACAGCTCCGTGTCTCCGAATTCTGCATTTCTTGCCTTCTGCATCTCAGCAAAATGCTTTCCCACTAGGTGTAGCAAGGAGAAACTGTGCCAGCTGAGTAGATGTAGCCCGGCCTGCCCTTTGAAGTTGACAAGTTCTTGGCATCTCAGAGCCTAAAGGGAAGAGCAAGGTTATCTATGGTACAAGCACAGCAAAGTTGTCCAAGAATAGCTTCCATTTGAATGCTAATGGCAATTGAAGAGGCAGGCCAGTGGCAAGCCACTATCTTCTAGCAGTTTGAAAGGTGCAGACACAGTGCAGGTGTTGTGCGGCTTCCTTCTTCGCCTCCTAGAAGGTGCCGCGCTCTCCGTCTCTTGCTTACCAATATGTTGCTGTGTTCCTCTTATTGTTTGGTTTCTTTGGATTTGTTTTTATGATGTTTTGGCGGGTTTTCGGAATGTTTTGGTGGTGTTTTAGAATGTTTTGTTTTCTCTTGAGTTGTTTTTATTGTCTTGGCAGGTTTTGGAATGTTTGGATTCCTTTTGGCGGGTTTTAAAATATTTTGGCGGGTATTTGGAATGTTTTGGTTTGCTTTCATTTGTTTTGATTATGTTTTGGCAAGTTATTGAATGTTTGGATCACTTCTGCCTGGTGTGATAGTATTTTGGCATCTTTTCAGAATGTTTTGATCAGTTTTGGCAGGTTCTAAAGTATTTTGTTGGGTTTTTGGAATGTTTTGGTTGGTTTTGATTTGTTTTTATGATGTTGTGACACATTTTTTGAATGTTTTGTTCAGTTCTGGCTGGTTTTCTAATGTTTTGGCATCTTTTCAGAATATTTTGGTCAGTCTTGCGGGTCTAAATTATTTTGGCGGGTTTTCGGAATATTTTGGTTGGTTTTGATTTGTTTTTATGATGTTTTGGCAGGTTTTCGGAATGTTTTGGTTGGGTTTTAGAATGTTTTGTATTCTCTTGAGTTGTTTTTATTGTGTTGGCAGGTTTTGGAATGTTTGGATTCCTTTTGGCGGGTTTTAAAATATTTTGGTGGGTATTTGGAAGGTTTGGTGGGTATTCGGAATGTTTTGATTAGTTTTGACAGGTTTTGAAATATTTTGGCGGGTTTTTAGAAGGTTTTGATTTGTTTTGATTATGTTTAGCCCAGTTTTTGGTGTGTTTGGATTAGCTTTGGTGGGCTTTATCATGTTTTGTCAGGTTTTTTCAAATGTTTTGATCACTTCTGTCTGGTTTTCTATTTTGGCGGGTTTGAAAATATTTTTTGATTAGTTTTGGCGGGTTTTAAACTATTTTGGCTCTTTGCGCAGAGATGACGGTGCCGGTTGCGGTGCGCTGCGGGGCGCTCCTTCTGCGGAAAGACGCCTGGCAGCGGCAATTAGGACAGCTCCGCGTCTCCGAATTCTGCATTTCTTGCCTTCTGCATCTCAGCAAAATGCTTTCCCACTAGGTGTAGCAAGGAGAAACTGTGCCAGCTGAGTAGATGTAGCCCGGCCCGCCCTTTGAAGTTGACAAGTTCTTGGCATCTCAGAGCCTAAAGGGAAGAGCAAGGTTATCTATGGTACAAGCACAGCAAAGTTGTCCAAGAATAGCTTCCATTTGAATGCTAATGGCAATTGAAGAGGCAGGCCAGTGGCAAGCCACTATCTTCTAGCAGTTTGAAAGGTGCAGACACAGTGCAGGTGTTGTGCGGCTTCCTTCTTCGCCTCCTAGAAGGTGCCGCGCTCTCCGTCTCTTGCTTACCAATATGTTGCTGTGTTCCTCTTATTGTTTGGTTTCTTTGGATTTGTTTTTATGATGTTTTGGCGGGTTTTCGGAATGTTTTGGTGGTGTTTTAGAATGTTTTGTTTTCTCTTGAGTTGTTTTTATTGTCTTGGCAGGTTTTGGAATGTTTGGATTCCTTTTGGCGGGTTTTAAAATATTTTGGCGGGTATTTGGAATGTTTTGGTTTGCTTTCATTTGTTTTGATTATGTTTTGGCAAGTTATTGAATGTTTGGATCACTTCTGCCTGGTGTGATAGTATTTTGGCATCTTTTCAGAATGTTTTGATCAGTTTTGGCAGGTTCTAAAGTATTTTGTTGGGTTTTTGGAATGTTTTGGTTGGTTTTGATTTGTTTTTATGATGTTGTGACACATTTTTTGAATGTTTTGTTCAGTTCTGGCTGGTTTTCTAATGTTTTGGCATCTTTTCAGAATATTTTGGTCAGTCTTGCGGGTCTAAATTATTTTGGCGGGTTTTCGGAATATTTTGGTTGGTTTTGATTTGTTTTTATGATGTTTTGGCAGGTTTTCGGAATGTTTTGGTTGGGTTTTAGAATGTTTTGTATTCTCTTGAGTTGTTTTTATTGTGTTGGCAGGTTTTGGAATGTTTGGATTCCTTTTGGCGGGTTTTAAAATATTTTGGTGGGTATTTGGAAGGTTTGGTGGGTATTCGGAATGTTTTGATTAGTTTTGACAGGTTTTGAAATATTTTGGCGGGTTTTTAGAAGGTTTTGATTTGTTTTGATTATGTTTAGCCCAGTTTTTGGTGTGTTTGGATTAGCTTTGGTGGGCTTTATCATGTTTTGTCAGGTTTTTTCAAATGTTTTGATCACTTCTGTCTGGTTTTCTATTTTGGCGGGTTTGAAAATATTTTTTGATTAGTTTTGGCGGGTTTTAAACTATTTTGGCTCTTTGCGCAGAGATGACGGTGCCGGTTGCGGTGCGCTGCGGGGCGCTCCTTCTGCGGAAAGACGCCTGGCAGCGGCAATTAGGACAGCTCCGTGTCTCCGAATTCTGCATTTCTTGCCTTCTGCATCTCAGCAAAATGCTTTCCCACTAGGTGTAGCAAGGAGAAACTGTGCCAGCTGAGTAGATGTAGCCCGGCCCGCCCTTTGAAGTTCACAAGTTCTTGGCATCTCAGAGCCTAAAGGGAAGAGCAAGGTTATCTATGGTACAAGCACAGCAAAGTTGTCCAAGAATAGCTTCCATTCGAATGCTAATGGCAATTGAAGAGGCAGGCCAGTGGCAAGCCACTATCTTCTAGCAGTTTGAAAGGTGCAGACACAGTGCAGGTGTTGTGCGGCTTCCTTCTTCGCCTCCTAGAAGGTGCCGCGCTCTCCGTCTCTTGCTTACCAATATGTTGCCGTGTTCCTCTTATTGTTTGGTTTCTTTGGATTTGTTTTTATGATGTTTTGGCGGGTTTTCGGAATGTTTTGGTGGTGTTTTAGAATGTTTTGTTTTCTCTTGAGTTGTTTTTATTGTCTTGGCAGGTTTTGGAATGTTTGGATTCCTTTTGGTGGGTTTTAAAATATTTTGGCGGGTATTTGGAATGTTTTGGTTTGCTTTCATTTGTTTTGATTATGTTTTGGCAAGTTATTGAATGTTTGGATCACTTCTGCCTGGTGTGATAGTATTTTGGCATCTTTTCAGAATGTTTTGATCAGTTTTGGCAGGTTCTAAAGTATTTTGTTGGGTTTTTGGAATGTTTTGGTTGGTTTTGATTTGTTTTTATGATGTTGTGACACATTTTTTGAATGTTTTGTTCAGTTCTGGCTGGTTTTCTAATGTTTTGGCATCTTTTCAGAATATTTTGGTCAGTCTTGCGGGTCTAAATTATTTTGGCGGGTTTTCGGAATATTTTGGTTGGTTTTGATTTGTTTTTATGATGTTTTGGCAGGTTTTCGGAATGTTTTGGTGGGGTTTTAGAATGTTTTGTATTCTCTTGAGTTGTTTTTATTGTGTTGGCAGGTTTTGGAATGTTTGGATTCCTTTTGGCGGGTTTTAAAATATTTTGGTGGGTATTTGGAAGGTTTGGTGGGTATTCGGAATGTTTTGATTAGTTTTGACAGGTTTTGAAATATTTTGGCGGGTTTTTAGAAGGTTTTGATTTGTTTTGATTATGTTTAGCCCAGTTTTTGGTGTGTTTGGATTAGCTTTGGTGGGCTTTATCATGTTTTGTCAGGTTTTTTCAAATGTTTTGATCACTTCTGTCTGGTTTTCTATTTTGGCGGGTTTGAAAATATTTTTTGATTAGTTTTGGCGGGTTTTAAACTATTTTGGCTCTTTGCGCAGAGATGACGGTGCCGGTTGCGGTGCGCTGCGGGGCGCTCCTTCTGCGGAAAGACGCCTGGCAGCGGCAATTAGGACAGCTCCGTGTCTCCGAATTCTGCATTTCTTGCCTTCTGCATCTCAGCAAAATGCTTTCCCACTAGGTGTAGCAAGGAGAAACTGTGCCAGCTGAGTAGATGTAGCCCGGCCTGCCCTTTGAAGTTGACAAGTTCTTGGCATCTCAGAGCCTAAAGGGAAGAGCAAGGTTATCTATGGTACAAGCACAGCAAAGTTGTCCAAGAATAGCTTCCATTTGAATGCTAATGGCAATTGAAGAGGCAGGCCAGTGGCAAGCCACTATCTTCTAGCAGTTTGAAAGGTGCAGACACAGTGCAGGTGTTGTGCGGCTTCCTTCTTCGCCTCCTAGAAGGTGCCGCGCTCTCCGTCTCTTGCTTACCAATATGTTGCTGTGTTCCTCTTATTGTTTGGTTTCTTTGGATTTGTTTTTATGATGTTTTGGCGGGTTTTCGGAATGTTTTGGTGGTGTTTTAGAATGTTTTGTTTTCTCTTGAGTTGTTTTTATTGTCTTGGCAGGTTTTGGAATGTTTGGATTCCTTTTGGCGGGTTTTAAAATATTTTGGCGGGTATTTGGAATGTTTTGGTTTGCTTTCATTTGTTTTGATTATGTTTTGGCAAGTTATTGAATGTTTGGATCACTTCTGCCTGGTGTGATAGTATTTTGGCATCTTTTCAGAATGTTTTGATCAGTTTTGGCAGGTTCTAAAGTATTTTGTTGGGTTTTTGGAATGTTTTGGTTGGTTTTGATTTGTTTTTATGATGTTGTGACACATTTTTTGAATGTTTTGTTCAGTTCTGGCTGGTTTTCTAATGTTTTGGCATCTTTTCAGAATATTTTGGTCAGTCTTGCGGGTCTAAATTATTTTGGCGGGTTTTCGGAATATTTTGGTTGGTTTTGATTTGTTTTTATGATGTTTTGGCAGGTTTTCGGAATGTTTTGGTTGGGTTTTAGAATGTTTTGTATTCTCTTGAGTTGTTTTTATTGTGTTGGCAGGTTTTGGAATGTTTGGATTCCTTTTGGCGGGTTTTAAAATATTTTGGTGGGTATTTGGAAGGTTTGGTGGGTATTCGGAATGTTTTGATTAGTTTTGACAGGTTTTGAAATATTTTGGCGGGTTTTTAGAAGGTTTTGATTTGTTTTGATTATGTTTAGCCCAGTTTTTGGTGTGTTTGGATTAGCTTTGGTGGGCTTTATCATGTTTTGTCAGGTTTTTTCAAATGTTTTGATCACTTCTGTCTGGTTTTCTATTTTGGCGGGTTTGAAAATATTTTTTGATTAGTTTTGGCGGGTTTTAAACTATTTTGGCTCTTTGCGCAGAGATGACGGTGCCGGTTGCGGTGCGCTGCGGGGCGCTCCTTCTGCGGAAAGACGCCTGGCAGCGGCAATTAGGACAGCTCCGTGTCTCCGAATTCGGCATTTCTTGCCTTCTGCATCTCAGCAAAATGCTTTCCCACTAGGTGTAGCAAGGAGAAACTGTGCCAGCTGAGTAGATGTAGCCCGGCCCGCCCTTTGAAGTTGACAAGTTCTTGGCATCTCAGAGCCTAAAGGGAAGAGCAAGGTTATCTATGGTACAAGCACAGCAAAGTTGTCCAAGAATAGCTTCCATTCGAATGCTAATGGCAATTGAAGAGGCAGGCCAGTGGCAAGCCACTATCTTCTAGCAGTTTGAAAGGTGCAGACACAGTGCAGGTGTTGTGCGGCTTCCTTCTTCGCCTCCTAGAAGGTGCCGCGCTCTCCGTCTCTTGCTTGCCAATATGTTGCCGTGTTCCTCTTATTGTTTGGTTTCTTTGGATTTGTTTTTATGATGTTTTGGCGGGTTTTCGGAATGTTTTGGTGGTGTTTTAGAATGTTTTGTTTTCTCTTGAGTTGTTTTTATTGTCTTGGCAGGTTTTGGAATGTTTGGATTCCTTTTGGCGGTTTTTAAAATATTTTGGCGGGTATTTGGAATGTTTTGGTTTGCTTTCATTTGTTTTGATTATGTTTTGTCAAGTTATTGAATGTTTGGATCACTTCTGCCTGGTGTGATAGTATTTTGGCATCTTTTCAGAATGTTTTGATCAGTTTTGGCAGGTTCTAAAGTATTTTGTTGGGTTTTTGGAATGTTTTGGTTGGTTTTGATTTGTTTTTATGATATTGTGACACATTTTTTGAATGTTTTGTTCAGTTCTGGCTGGTTTTCTAATGTTTTGGCATCTTTTCAGAATATTTTGGTCAGTCTTGCGGGTCTAAATTATTTTGGCGGGTTTTCGGAATATTTTGGTTGGTTTTGATTTGTTTTTATGATGTTTTGGCAGGTTTTCGGAATGTTTTGGTTGGGTTTTAGAATGTTTTGTATTCTCTTGAGTTGTTTTTATTGTCTTGGCAGGTTTTGGAATGTTTGGATTCCTTTTGGCGGGTTTTAAAATATTTTGGTGGGTATTTGGAAGGTTTGGCGGGTATTCGGAATGTTTTGATTAGTTTTGACAGGTTTTGAAATATTTTGGCGGGTTTTTAGAAGGTTTTGATTTGTTTTGATTATGTTTAGCCCAGTTTTTGGTGTGTTTGGATTAGCTTTGGTGGGCTTTATCATGTTTTGTCAGGTTTTTTCAAATGTTTTGATCACTTCTGTCTGGTTTTCTATTTTGGCGGGTTTGAAAATATTTTTTGATTAGTTTTGGCGGGTTTTAAACTATTTTGGCTCTTTGCGCAGAGATGACGGTGCCGGTTGCGGTGCGCTGCGGGGCGCTCCTTCTGCGGAAAGACGCCTGGCAGCGGCAATTAGGACAGCTCCGTGTCTCCGAATTCTGCATTTCTTGCCTTCTGCATCTCAGCAAAATGCTTTCCCACTAGGTGTAGCAAGGAGAAACTGTGCCAGCTGAGTAGATGTAGCCCGGCCCGCCCTTTGAAGTTCACAAGTTCTTGGCATCTCAGAGCCTAAAGGGAAGAGCAAGGTTATCTATGGTACAAGCACAGCAAAGTTGTCCAAGAATAGCTTCCATTCGAATGCTAATGGCAATTGAAGAGGCAGGCCAGTGGCAAGCCACTATCTTCTAGCAGTTTGAAAGGTGCAGACACAGTGCAGGTGTTGTGCGGCTTCCTTCTTCGCCTCCTAGAAGGTGCCGTGCTCTCCGTCTCTTGCTTGCCAATATGTTGCCGTGTTCCTCTTATTGTTTGGTTTCTTTGGATTTGTTTTTATGATGTTTTGGCGGGTTTTCGGAATGTTTTGGTGGTGTTTTAGAATGTTTTGTTTTCTCTTGAGTTGGTTTTATTGTCTTGGCAGGTTTTGGAATGTTTGGATTCCTTTTGGTGGGTTTTAAAATATTTTGGCGGGTATTTGGAATGTTTTGGCTTGCTTTCATTTGTTTTGATTATGTTTTGGCAAGTTATTGAATGTTTGGATCACTTCTGCCTGGTTTGATAGTATTTTGGCATCTTTTCAGAATGTTTTGATCAGTTTTGGCAGGTTCTAAAGTATTTTGTTGGGTTTTTGGAATGTTTTGGTTGGTCTTGATTTGTTTTTATGATGTTGTGACACGTTTTTTGAATGTTTTGATCAGTTCTGGCTGGTTTTCTAATGTTTTGGCATCTTTTCAGAATATTTTGGTCAGTTTTGCGGGTCTAAATTATTTTGGTGGGTTTTCGGAATATTTTGGTTGGTTTTGATTTGTTTTTATGATGTTTTGGCAGGTTTTCGGTATGTTTTGGTTGGGTTCTAGAATGTTTTGTATTCTCTTGTGTTGTTTTTATTGTGTTGGCAGGTTTTTGAATGTTTGGATTCCTTTTGGCGGGTTTTAAAATATTTTGGTGGGTGTTTAGAAGGTTTGGCGGGTATTCGGAATGTTTTGATTAGTTTTGACAGGTTTTGAAATATTTTGGTGGGTTTTTAGAAGGTTTTGATTATGTTTAGCCCAGTTTTTGGTGTGTTTGGATTAGCTTTGGTGGGCTTTATCATGTTTTGTCAGGTTTTTTCAAATGTTTTGATCCCTTCTGTCTGGTTTTCTATTTTGGCGGGTTTGAAAATATTTTTTGATTAGTTTTGGCGGGTTTTAAAATATTTTGGCTCTTTGCGCAGAGATGACGGTGCCGGTTGCGGTGCGCTGCGGGGCGCTCCTTCTGCGGAAAGACGCCTGGCAGCGGCAATTAGGACAGCTCTGTGTCTCCGAATTCTGCATTTCTTGCCTTCTGCATCTCAGCAAAATGCTTTCCCACTAGGTGTAGCAAGGAGAAACTGTGCCAGCTGAGTAGATGTAGCCCGGCCTGCCCTTTGAAGTTCACAATTTCTTGGCATCTCAGAGCCTAAAGGGAAGAGCAAGGTTATCTATGGTACAAGCACAGCAAAGTTGTCCAAGAATAGCTTCCATTCGAATGCTAATGGCAATTGAAGAGGCAGGCCAGTGGCAAGCCACTATCTTCTAGCAGTTTGAAAGGTGCAGACACAGTGCAGGTGTTGTGCGGCTTCCTTCTTCGCCTCCTAGAAGGTGCCGCGCTCTCCGTCTCTTGCTTACCAATATGTTGCCGTGTTCCTCTTATTGTTTGGTTTCTTTGGATTTGTTTTTATGATGTTTTGGCGGGTTTTCGGAATGTTTTGGTGGTGTTTTAGAATGTTTTGTTTTCTCTTGAGTTGTTTTTATTGTCTTGGCAGGTTTTGGAATGTTTGGATTCCTTTTGGCGGGTTTTAAAATATTTTGGCGGGTATTTGGAATGTTTTGGTTTGCTTTCATTTGTTTTGATTATGTTTTGTCAAGTTATTGAATGTTTGGATCACTTCTGCCTGGTTTGATAGTATTTTGGCATCTTTTCAGAATGTTTTGATCAGTTTTGGCAGGTTCTAAAGTATTTTGTTGGGTTTTTGGAATGTTTTGGTTGGTCTTGATTTGTTTTTATGATGTTGTGACACGTTTTTTGAATGTTTTGATCAGTTCTGGCTGGTTTTCTAATGTTTTGGCATCTTTTCAGAATATTTTGGTCAGTCTTGCGGGTCTAAATTATTTTGGTGGGTTTTCGGAATATTTTGGTTGGTTTTGATTTGTTTTTATGATGTTTTGGCAGGTTTTCGGTATGTTTTGGTTGGGTTCTAGAATGTTTTGTATTCTCTTGAGTTGTTTTTATTGTGTTGGCAGGTTTTGGAATGTTTGGATTCCTTTTGGCGGGTTTTAAAATATTTTGGTGGGTGTTTAGAAGGTTTGGCGGGTATTCGGAATGTTTTGATTAGTTTTGACAGGTTTTGAAATATTTTGGCGGGTTTTTAGAAGGTTTTGATTTGTTTTGATTATGTTTAGCCCAGTTTTTGGTGTGTTTGGATTAGCTTTGGTGGGCTTTATCATGTTTTGTCAGGTTTTTTCAAATGTTTTGATCCCTTCTGTCTGGTTTTCTATTTTGGCGGGTTTGAAAATATTTTTTGATTAGTTTTGGCGGGTTTTAAACTATTTTGGCTCTTTGCGCAGAGATGACGGTGCCGGTTGCGGTGCGCTGCGGGGCGCTCCTTCTGCGGAAAGACGCCTGGCAGCGGCAATTAGGACAGCTCCGTGTCTCCGAATTCTGCATTTCTTGCCTTCTGCATCTCAGCAAAATGCTTTCCCACTAGGTCTAGCAAGGAGAAACTGTGCCAGCTGAGTAGATGTAGCCCGGCCTGCCCTTTGAAGTTCACAATTTCTTGGCATCTCAGAGCCTAAAGGGAAGAGCAAGGTTATCTATGGTACAAGCACAGCAAAGTTGTCCAAGAATAGCTTCCATTCGAATGCTAATGGCAATTGAAGAGGCAGGCCAGTGGCAAGCCACTATCTTCTAGCAGTTTGAAAGGTGCAGACACAGTGCAGGTGTTGTGCGGCTTCCTTCTTCGCCTCCTAGAAGGTGCCGCGCTCTCCGTCTCTTGCTTACCAATATGTTGCCGTGTTCCTCTTATTGTTTGGTTTCTTTGGATTTGTTTTTATGATGTTTTGGCGGGTTTTCGGAATGTTTTGGTGGTGTTTTAGAATGTTTTGTTTTCTCTTGAGTTGTTTTTATTGTCTTGGCAGGTTTTGGAATGTTTGGATTCCTTTTGGCGGGTTTTAAAATATTTTGGCGGGTATTTGGAATGTTTTGGTTTGCTTTCATTTGTTTTGATTATGTTTTGTCAAGTTATTGAATGTTTGGATCACTTCTGCCTGGTTTGATAGTATTTTGGCATCTTTTCAGAATGTTCTGATCAGTTTTGGCAGGTTCTAAAGTATTTTGTTGGTTTTTTGGAATGTTTTGGTTGGTTTTGATTTGTTTTTATGATATTGTGACACGTTTTTTGAATGTTTTGTTCAGTTCTGGCTGGTTTTCTAATGTTTTGGCATATTTTCAGAATGTTTTGGTCAGTCTTGCGGGTCTAAATTATTTTGGCGGGTTTTCGGAATATTTTGGTTGGTTTTGATTTGTTTTTATGATGTTTTGGCAGGTTTTCGGTATGTTTTGGTTGGGTTTTAGAATGTTTTGTATTCTCTTGAGTTGTTTTTATTGTCTTGGCAGGTTTTGGAATGTTTGGATTCCTTTTGGCGGGTTTTAAAATATTTTGGTGGGTATTTGGAAGGTTTTGGCGGGTATTCGGAATGTTTTGATTAGTTTTGACAGGTTTTGAAATATTTTGGCGGGTTTTTAGAAGGTTTTGATTTGTTTTGATTATGTTTAGCCCAGTTTTTGGTGTGTTTGGATTAGCTTTGGTGGGCTTTATCATGTTTTGTCAGGTTTTTTCAAATGTTTTGATCACTTCTGTCTGGTTTTCTATTTTGGCGGGTTTGAAAATATTTTTTGATTAGTTTTGGCGGGTTTTAAAATATTTTGGCTCTTTGCGCAGAGATGACGGTGCCGGTTGCGGTGCGCTGCGGGGCACTCCTTCTGCGGAAAGACGCCTGGCAGCGGCAATTAGGACAGCTCCGTGTCTCCGAATTCTGCATTTCTTGCCTTCTGCATCTCAGCAAAATGCTTTCCCACTAGGTGTAGCAAGGAGAAACTGCTCCAGCTGAGTAGATGTAGCCCGGCCCGCCCTTTGAAGTTGACAAGTTCTTGGCATCTCAGAGCCTAAAGGGAAGAGCAAGGTTATCTATGGTACAAGCACAGCAAAGTTGTCCA
Source organism: Passer domesticus (assembly GCF_036417665.1). Taxonomy (NCBI): domain Eukaryota; kingdom Metazoa; phylum Chordata; class Aves; order Passeriformes; family Passeridae; genus Passer; species Passer domesticus. The sequence goes on from NC_087474.1 coordinate 64,674,540, forward strand.
AGAATAGCTTCCATTTGAATGCTAATGGCAATTGAAGAGGCAGGCCAGTGGCAAGCCACTATCTTCTAGCAGTTTGAAAGGTGCAGACACAGTGCAGGTGTTGTGTGGCTTCCTTCTTCGCCTCCTAGAAGGTGCCGCGCTCTCCGTCTCTTGCTTACCAATATGTTGCCGTGTTCCTCTTATTGTTTGGTTTCTTTGGATTTGTTTTTATGATGTTTTGGCGGGTTTTCGGAATGTTTTGGTGGTGTTTTAGAATGTTTTGTTTTCTCTTGAGTTGTTTTTATTGTGTTGGCAGGTTTTGGAATGTTTGGATTCCTTTTGGCGGGTTTTAAAATATTTTGGCGGGTATTTGGAATGTTTTGGTTTGCTTTCATTTGTTTTGATTATGTTTTGTCAAGTTATTGAATGTTTGGATCACTTCTGCCTGGTGTGATAGTATTTTGGCATCTTTTCAGAATGTTTTGATCAGTTTTGGCAGGTTCTAAAGTATTTTGTTGGGTTTTTGGAATGTTTTGGTTGGTTTTGGTTTGTTTTTATGATATTGTGACACGTTTTTTGAATGTTTTGTTCAGTTCTGGCTGGTTTTCTAATGTTTTGGCATCTTTTCAGAATGTTTTGGTCAGTTTTGCGGGCCTCAATTATTATGGCGGGTTTTCGGAATATTTTGGTTGGTTTTGATTTGTTTTTATGATGTTTTGGCAGGTTTTCGGAATGTTTTGGTTGGGTTTTAGAATGTTTTGTATTCTCTTGAGTTGTTTTCATTGTGTTGGCAGGTTTTGGAATGTTTGGATTCCTTTTGGCGGGTTTTAAAATATTTTGGTGGGTATTTGGAAGGTTTGGCGGGTATTCGGAATGTTTTGATTAGTTTTGACAGGTTTTGAAATATTTTGGCGGGTTTTTAGAAGGTTTTGATTTGTTTTGATTATGTTTAGCCCAGTTTTTGGTGTGTTTGGATTAGCTTTGGTGGGCTTTATCATGTTTTGTCAGGTTTTTTCAAATGTTTTGATCACTTCTGTCTGGTTTTCTATTTTGGCGGGTTTGAAAATATTTTTTGATTAGTTTTGGCGGGTTTTAAACTATTTTGGCTCTTTGCGCAGAGATGACGGTGCCGGTTGCGGTGCGCTGCGGGGCGCTCCTTCTGCGGAAAGACGCCTGGCAGCGGCAATTAGGACAGCTCCGTGTCTCCGAATTCTGCATTTCTTGCCTTCTGCATCTCAGCAAAATGCTTTCCCACTAGGTGTAGCAAGGAGAAACTGTGCCAGCTGAGTAGATGTAGCCCGGCCCGCCCTTTGAAGTTGACAAGTTCTTGGCATCTCAGAGCCTAAAGGGAAGAGCAAGGTTATCTATGGTACAAGCACAGCAAAGTTGTCCAAGAATAGCTTCCATTCGAATGCTAATGGCAATTGAAGAGGCAGGCCAGTGGCAAGCCACTATCTTCTAGCAGTTTGAAAGGTGCAGACACAGTGCAGGTGTTGTGCGGCTTCCTTCTTCGCCTCCTAGAAGGTGCCGCGCTCTCCGTCTCTTGCTTACCAATATGTTGCCGTGTTCCTCTTATTGTTTGGTTTCTTTGGATTTGTTTTTATGATGTTTTGGCGGGTTTTCGGAATGTTTTGGTGGTGTTTTAGAATGTTTTGTTTTCTCTTGAGTTGTTTTTATTGTCTTGGCAGGTTTTGGAATGTTTGGATTCCTTTTGGCGGGTTTTAAAATATTTTGGCGGGTATTTGGAATGTTTTGGTTTGCTTTCATTTGTTTTGATTATGTTTTGTCAAGTTATTGAATGTTTGGATCACTTCTGCCTGGTTTGATAGTATTTTGGCATCTTTTCAGAATGTTCTGATCAGTTTTGGCAGGTTCTAAAGTATTTTGTTGGTTTTTTGGAATGTTTTGGTTGGTTTTGATTTGTTTTTATGATATTGTGACACGTTTTTTGAATGTTTTGTTCAGTTCTGGCTGGTTTTCTAATGTTTTGGCATATTTTCAGAATGTTTTGGTCAGTCTTGCGGGTCTAAATTATTTTGGCGGGTTTTCGGAATATTTTGGTTGGTTTTGATTTGTTTTTATGATGTTTTGGCAGGTTTTCGGAATGTTTTGGTTGGGTTTTAGAATGTTTTGTATTCTCTTGAGTTGTTTTTATTGTGTTGGCAGGTTTTGGAATGTTTGGATTCCTTTTGGCGGGTTTTAAAATATTTTGGTGGGTATTTGGAAGGTTTGGTGGGTATTCGGAATGTTTTGATTAGTTTTGACAGGTTTTGAAATATTTTGGCGGGTTTTTAGAAGGTTTTGATTTGTTTTGATTATGTTTAGCCCAGTTTTTGGTGTGTTTGGATTAGCTTTGGTGGGCTTTATCATGTTTTGTCAGGTTTTTTCAAATGTTTTGATCACTTCTGTCTGGTTTTCTATTTTGGCGGGTTTGAAAATATTTTTTGATTAGTTTTCGCGGGTTTTAAAATATTTTGGCTCTTTGCGCAGAGATGACGGTGCCGGTTGCGGTGCGCTGCGGGGCGCTCCTTCTGCGGAAAGACGCCTGGCAGCGGCAATTAGGACAGCTCCGTGTCTCCGAATTCTGCATTTCTTGCCTTCTGCATCTCAGCAAAATGCTTTCCCACTAGGTGTAGCAGGGAGAAACTGCTCCAGCTGAGTAGATGTAGCCCGGCCCGCCCTTTGAAGTTCACAAGTTCTTGGCATCTCAGAGCCTAAAGGGAAGAGCAAGGTTATCTATGGTACAAGCACAGCAAAGTTGTCCAAGAATAGCTTCCATTTGAATGCTAATGGCAATTGAAGAGGCAGGCCAGTGGCAAGCCACTATCTTCTAGCAGTTTGAAAGGTGCAGACACAGTGCAGGTGTTGTGCGGCTTCCTTCTTCGCCTCCTAGAAGGTGCCGCGCTCTCCGTCTCTTGCTTACCAATATGTTGCCGTGTTCCTCTTATTGTTTGGTTTCTTTGGATTTGTTTTTATGATGTTTTGGCGGGTTTTCGGAATGTTTTGGTGGTGTTTTAGAATGTTTTGTTTTCTCTTGAGTTGTTTTTATTGTCTTGGCAGGTTTTGGAATGTTTGGATTCCTTTTGGCGGGTTTTAAAATATTTTGGCGGGTATTTGGAATGTTTTGGTTTGCTTTCATTTGTTTTGATTATGTTTTGGCAAGTTATTGAATGTTTGGATCACTTCTGCCTGGTTTGATAGTATTTTGGCATCTTTTCAGAATGTTTTGATCAGTTTTGGCAGGTTCTAAAATATTTTGTTGGGTTTTTGGAATGTTTTGGTTGGGTTTGATTTGTTTGTATGATGTTGTGACACGTTTTTTGAATGTTTTGATCAGTTCTGGCTGGTTTTCTAATGTTTTGGCATCTTTTCAGAATGTTTTGGTCAGTTTTGCGGGCCTCAATTATTATGGCGGGTTTTCGGAATATTTTGGTTGGTTTTGATTTGTTTTTATGATGTTTTGGCAGGTTTTCGGAATGTTTTGGTTGGGTTTTAGAATGTTTTGTATTCTCTTGAGTTGTTTTCATTGTGTTGGCAGGTTTTGGAATGTTTGGATTCCTTTTGGCGGGTTTTAAAATATTTTGGCGGGTATTTGGAAGGTTTGGCGGGTATTCGGAATGTTTTGATTAGTTTTGACAGGTTTTGAAATATTTTGGCGGGTTTTTAGAAGGTTTTGATTGGTTTTGATTATGTTTAGCCCAGTTTTTGGTGTGTTTGGATTAGCTTTGGTGGGCTTTATCATGTTTTGTCAGGTTTTTTCAAATGTTTTGATCACTTCTGTCTGGTTTTCTATTTTGGCGGGTTTGAAAATATTTTTTGATTAGTTTTGGCGGGTTTTAAACTATTTTGGCTCTTTGCGCAGAGATGACGGTGCCGGTTGCGGTGCGCTGCGGGGCGCTCCTTCTGCGGAAAGACGCCTGGCAGCGGCAATTAGGACAGCTCCGTGTCTCCGAATTCTGCATTTCTTGCCTTCTGCATCTCAGCAAAATGCTTTCCCACTAGGTGTAGCAAGGAGAAACTGTGCCAGCTGAGTAGATGTAGCCCGGCCCGCCCTTTGAAGTTGACAAGTTCTTGGCATCTCAGAGCCTAAAGGGAAGAGCAAGGTTATCTATGGTACAAGCACAGCAAAGTTGTCCAAGAATAGCTTCCATTCGAATGCTAATGGCAATTGAAGAGGCAGGCCAGTGGCAAGCCACTATCTTCTAGCAGTTTGAAAGGTGCAGACACAGTGCAGGTGTTGTGCGGCTTCCTTCTTCGCCTCCTAGAAGGTGCCGCGCTCTCCGTCTCTTGCTTACCAATATGTTGCCGTGTTCCTCTTATTGTTTGGTTTCTTTGGATTTGTTTTTATGATGTTTTGGCGGGTTTTCGGAATGTTTTGGTGGTGTTTTAGAATGTTTTGTTTTCTCTTGAGTTGTTTTTATTGTGTTGGCAGGTTTTGGAATGTTTGGATTCCTTTTGGCGGGTTTTAAAATATTTTGGCGGGTATTTGGAATGTTTTGGTTTGCTTTCATTTGTTTTGATTATGTTTTGTCAAGTTATTGAATGTTTGGATCACTTCTGCCTGGTTTGATAGTATTTTGGCATCTTTTCAGAATGTTTTGATCAGTTTTGGCAGGTTCTAAAGTATTTTGTTGGGTTTTTGGAATGTTTTGGTTGGTTTTGATTTGTTTTTATGATATTGTGACACGTTTTTTGAATGTTTTGTTCAGTTCTGGCTGGTTTTCTAATGTTTTGGCATATTTTCAGAATGTTTTGGTCAGTCTTGCGGGTCTAAATTATTTTGGCGGGTTTTCGGAATATTTTGGTTGGTTTTGATTTGTTTTTATGATGTTTTGGCAGGTTTTCGGAATGTTTTGGTTGGGTTTTAGAATGTTTTGTATTCTCTTGAGTTGTTTTTATTGTGTTGGCAGGTTTTGGAATGTTTGGATTCCTTTTGGCGGGTTTTAAAATATTTTGGTGGGTATTTGGAAGGTTTGGCGGGTATTCGGAATGTTTTGATTAGTTTTGACAGGTTTTGAAATATTTTGGCGGGTTTTTAGAAGGTTTTGATTTGTTTTGATTATGTTTAGCCCAGTTTTTGGTGTGTTTGGATTAGCTTTGGTGGGCTTTATCATGTTTTGTCAGGTTTTTTCAAATGTTTTGATCACTTCTGTCTGGTTTTCTATTTTGGCGGGTTTGAAAATATTTTTTGATTAGTTTTCGCGGGTTTTAAAATATTTTGGCTCTTTGCGCAGAGATGACGGTGCCGGTTGCGGTGCGCTGCGGGGCGCTCCTTCTGCGGAAAGACGCCTGGCAGCGGCAATTAGGACAGCTCCGTGTCTCCGAATTCTGCATTTCTTGCCTTCTGCATCTCAGCAAAATGCTTTCCCACTAGGTGTAGCAAGGAGAAACTGTGCCAGCTGAGTAGATGTAGCCCGGCCCGCCCTTTGAAGTTCACAAGTTCTTGGCATCTCAGAGCCTAAAGGGAAGAGCAAGGTTATCTATGGTACAAGCACAGCAAAGTTGTCCAAGAATAGCTTCCATTTGAATGCTAATGGCAATTGAAGAGGCAGGCCAGTGGCAAGCCACTATCTTCTAGCAGTTTGAAAGATGGAGACACAGTGCAGGTGTTGTGCGGCTTCCTTCTTCGCCTCCTAGAAGGTGCCGCGCTCTCCGTCTCTTGCTTACCAATATGTTGCCGTGTTCCTCTTATTGTTTGGTTTCTTTGGATTTGTTTTTATGATGTTTTGGCGGGTTTTCGGAATGTTTTGGTGGTGTTTTAGAATGTTTTGTTTTCTCTTGAGTTGTTTTTATTGTCTTGGCAGGTTTTGGAATGTTTGGATTCCTTTTGGCGGGTTTTAAAATATTTTGGCGGGTATTTGGAATGTTTTGGTTTGCTTTCATTTGTTTTGATTATGTTTTGTCAAGTTATTGAATGTTTGGATCACTTCTGCCTGGTTTGATAGTATTTTGGCATCTTTTCAGAATGTTTTGATCAGTTTTGGCAGGTTCTAAAGTATTTTGTTGGGTTTTTGGAATGTTTTGGTTGGTTTTGATTTGTTTTTATGATATTGTGACACGTTTTTTGAATGTTTTGTTCAGTTCTGGCTGGTTTTCTAATGTTTTGGCATATTTTCAGAATGTTTTGGTCAGTCTTGCGGGTCTAAATTATTTTGGCGGGTTTTCGGAATATTTTGGTTGGTTTTGATTTGTTTTTATGATGTTTTGGCAGGTTTTCGGAATGTTTTGGTTGGGTTTTAGAATGTTTTGTATTCTCTTGAGTTGTTTTTATTGTGTTGGCAGGTTTTGGAATGTTTGGATTCCTTTTGGCGGGTTTTAAAATATTTTGGTGGGTGTTTGGAAGGTTTGGCGGGTATTCGGAATGTTTTGATTAGTTTTGACAGGTTTTGAAATATTTTGGCGGGTTTTTAGAAGGTTTTGATTTGTTTTGATTATGTTTAGCCCAGTTTTTGGTGTGTTTGGATTAGCTTTGGTGGGCTTTATCATGTTTTGTCAGGTTTTTTCAAATGTTTTGATCACTTCTGTCTGGTTTTCTATTTTGGCGGGTTTGAAAATATTTTTTGATTAGTTTTGGCGGGTTTTAAACTATTTTGGCTCTTTGCGCAGAGATGACGGTGCCGGTTGCGGTGCGCTGCGGGGCGCTCCTTCTGCGGAAAGACGCCTGGCAGCGGCAATTAGGACAGCTCCGTGTCTCCGAATTCTGCATTTCTTGCCTTCTGCATCTCAGCAAAATGCTTTCCCACTAGGTGTAGCAAGGAGAAACTGTGCCAGCTGAGTAGATGTAGCCCGGCCCGCCCTTTGAAGTTCACAAGTTCTTGGCATCTCAGAGCCTAAAGGGAAGAGCAAGGTTATCTATGGTACAAGCACAGCAAAGTTGTCCAAGAATAGCTTCCATTTGAATGCTAATGGCAATTGAAGAGGCAGGCCAGTGGCAAGCCACTATCTTCTAGCAGTTTGAAAGGTGCAGACACAGTGCAGGTGTTGTGCGGCTTCCTTCTTCGCCTCCTAGAAGGTGCCGCGCTCTCCGTCTCTTGCTTACCAATATGTTGCCGTGTTCCTCTTATTGTTTGGTTTCTTTGGATTTGTTTTTATGATGTTTTGGCGGGTTTTCGGAATGTTTTGGTGGTGTTTTAGAATGTTTTGTTTTCTCTTGAGTTGTTTTTATTGTCTTGGCAGGTTTTGGAATGTTTGGATTCCTTTTGGCGGGTTTTAAAATATTTTGGCGGGTATTTGGAATGTTTTGGTTTGCTTTCATTTGTTTTGATTATGTTTTGTCAAGTTATTGAATGTTTGGATCACTTCTGCCTGGTTTGATAGTATTTTGGCATCTTTTCAGAATGTTCTGATCAGTTTTGGCAGGTTCTAAAGTATTTTGTTGGTTTTTTGGAATGTTTTGGTTGGTTTTGATTTGTTTTTATGATATTGTGACACGTTTTTTGAATGTTTTGTTCAGTTCTGGCTGGTTTTCTAATGTTTTGGCATATTTTCAGAATGTTTTGGTCAGTCTTGCGGGTCTAAATTATTTTGGCGGGTTTTCGGAATATTTTGGTTGGTTTTGATTTGTTTTTATGATGTTTTGGCAGGTTTTCGGAATGTTTTGGTTGGGTTTTAGAATGTTTTGTATTCTCTTGAGTTGTTTTTATTGTGTTGGCAGGTTTTGGAATGTTTGGATTCCTTTTGGCGGGTTTTAAAATATTTTGGTGGGTATTTGGAAGGTTTGGCGGGTATTCGGAATGTTTTGATTAGTTTTGACAGGTTTTGAAATATTTTGGCGGGTTTTTAGAAGGTTTTGATTTGTTTTGATTATGTTTAGCCCAGTTTTTGGTGTGTTTGGATTAGCTTTGGTGGGCTTTATCATGTTTTGTCAGGTTTTTTCAAATGTTTTGATCACTTCTGTCTGGTTTTCTATTTTGGCGGGTTTGAAAATATTTTTTGATTAGTTTTCGCGGGTTTTAAAATATTTTGGCTCTTTGCGCAGAGATGACGGTGCCGGTTGCGGTGCGCTGCGGGGCGCTCCTTCTGCGGAAAGACGCCTGGCAGCGGCAATTAGGACAGCTCCGTGTCTCCGAATTCTGCATTTCTTGCCTTCTGCATCTCAGCAAAATGCTTTCCCACTAGGTGTAGCAAGGAGAAACTGTGCCAGCTGAGTAGATGTAGCCCGGCCCGCCCTTTGAAGTTCACAAGTTCTTGGCATCTCAGAGCCTAAAGGGAAGAGCAAGGTTATCTATGGTACAAGCACAGCAAAGTTGTCCAAGAATAGCTTCCATTTGAATGCTAATGGCAATTGAAGAGGCAGGCCAGTGGCAAGCCACTATCTTCTAGCAGTTTGAAAGATGGAGACACAGTGCAGGTGTTGTGCGGCTTCCTTCTTCGCCTCCTAGAAGGTGCCGCGCTCTCCGTCTCTTGCTTACCAATATGTTGCCGTGTTCCTCTTATTGTTTGGTTTCTTTGGATTTGTTTTTATGATGTTTTGGCGGGTTTTCGGAATGTTTTGGTGGTGTTTTAGAATGTTTTGTTTTCTCTTGAGTTGTTTTTATTGTGTTGGCAGGTTTTGGAATGTTTGGATTCCTTTTGGCGGGTTTTAAAATATTTTGGCGGGTATTTGGAATGTTTTGGTTTGCTTTCATTTGTTTTGATTATGTTTTCTCAAGTTATTGAATGTTTGGATCACTTCTGCCTGGTTTGATAGTATTTTGGCATCTTTTCAGAATGTTTTGATCAGTTTTGGCAGGTTCTAAAGTATTTTGTTGGGTTTTTGGAATGTTTTGGTTGGTTTTGATTTGTTTTTATGATATTGTGACACGTTTTTTGAATGTTTTGTTCAGTTCTGGCTGGTTTTCTAATGTTTTGGCATATTTTCAGAATATTTTGGTCAGTCTTGCGGGTCTAAATTATTTTGGCGGGTTTTCGGAATATTTTGGTTGGTTTTGATTTGTTTTTATGATGTTTTGGCAGGTTTTCGGAATGTTTTGGTTGGGTTTTAGAATGTTTTGTATTCTCTTGAGTTGTTTTTATTGTGTTGGCAGGTTTTGGAATGTTTGGATTCCTTTTGGCGGGTTTTAAAATATTTTGGTGGGTGTTTGGAAGGTTTGGCGGGTATTCGGAATGTTTTGATTAGTTTTGACAGGTTTTGAAATATTTTGGCGGGTTTTTAGAAGGTTTTGATTTGTTTTGATTATGTTTAGCCCAGTTTTTGGTGTGTTTGGATTAGCTTTGGTGGGCTTTATCATGTTTTGTCAGGTTTTTTCAAATGTTTTGATCACTTCTGTCTGGTTTTCTATTTTGGCGGGTTTGAAAATATTTTTTGATTAGTTTTGGCGGGTTTTAAACTATTTTGGCTCTTTGCGCAGAGATGACGGTGCCGGTTGCGGTGCGCTGCGGGGCGCTCCTTCTGCGGAAAGACGCCTGGCAGCGGCAATTAGGACAGCTCCGTGTCTCCGAATTCTGCATTTCTTGCCTTCTGCATCTCAGCAAAATGCTTTCCCACTAGGTGTAGCAAGGAGAAACTGTGCCAGCTGAGTAGATGTAGCCCGGCCCGCCCTTTGAAGTTGACAAGTTCTTGGCATCTCAGAGCCTAAAGGGAAGAGCAAGGTTATCTATGGTACAAGCACAGCAAAGTTGTCCAAGAATAGCTTCCATTTGAATGCTAATGGCAATTGAAGAGGCAGGCCAGTGGCAAGCCACTATCTTCTAGCAGTTTGAAAGGTGCAGACACAGTGCAGGTGTTGTGCGGCTTCCTTCTTCGCCTCCTAGAAGGTGCCGCGCTCTCCGTCTCTTGCTTACCAATATGTTGCTGTGTTCCTCTTATTGTTTGGTTTCTTTGGATTTGTTTTTATGATGTTTTGGCGGGTTTTCGGAATGTTTTGGTGGTGTTTTAGAATGTTTTGTTTTCTCTTGAGTTGTTTTTATTGTCTTGGCAGGTTTTGGAATGTTTGGATTCCTTTTGGCGGGTTTTAAAATATTTTGGCGGGTATTTGGAATGTTTTGGTTTGCTTTCATTTGTTTTGATTATGTTTTGGCAAGTTATTGAATGTTTGGATCACTTCTGCCTGGTGTGATAGTATTTTGGCATCTTTTCAGAATGTTTTGATCAGTTTTGGCAGGTTCTAAAGTATTTTGTTGGGTTTTTGGAATGTTTTGGTTGGTTTTGATTTGTTTTTATGATGTTGTGACACATTTTTTGAATGTTTTGTTCAGTTCTGGCTGGTTTTCTAATGTTTTGGCATCTTTTCAGAATATTTTGGTCAGTCTTGCGGGTCTAAATTATTTTGGCGGGTTTTCGGAATATTTTGGTTGGTTTTGATTTGTTTTTATGATGTTTTGGCAGGTTTTCGGAATGTTTTGGTTGGGTTTTAGAATGTTTTGTATTCTCTTGAGTTGTTTTTATTGTGTTGGCAGGTTTTGGAATGTTTGGATTCCTTTTGGCGGGTTTTAAAATATTTTGGTGGGTATTTGGAAGGTTTGGTGGGTATTCGGAATGTTTTGATTAGTTTTGACAGGTTTTGAAATATTTTGGCGGGTTTTTAGAAGGTTTTGATTTGTTTTGATTATGTTTAGCCCAGTTTTTGGTGTGTTTGGATTAGCTTTGGTGGGCTTTATCATGTTTTGTCAGGTTTTTTCAAATGTTTTGATCACTTCTGTCTGGTTTTCTATTTTGGCGGGTTTGAAAATATTTTTTGATTAGTTTTGGCGGGTTTTAAACTATTTTGGCTCTTTGCGCAGAGATGACGGTGCCGGTTGCGGTGCGCTGCGGGGCGCTCCTTCTGCGGAAAGACGCCTGGCAGCGGCAATTAGGACAGCTCCGTGTCTCCGAATTCTGCATTTCTTGCCTTCTGCATCTCAGCAAAATGCTTTCCCACTAGGTGTAGCAAGGAGAAACTGTGCCAGCTGAGTAGATGTAGCCCGGCCCGCCCTTTGAAGTTGACAAGTTCTTGGCATCTCAGAGCCTAAAGGGAAGAGCAAGGTTATCTATGGTACAAGCACAGCAAAGTTGTCCAAGAATAGCTTCCATTCGAATGCTAATGGCAATTGAAGAGGCAGGCCAGTGGCAAGCCACTATCTTCTAGCAGTTTGAAAGGTGCAGACACAGTGCAGGTGTTGTGCGGCTTCCTTCTTCGCCTCCTAGAAGGTGCCGCGCTCTCCGTCTCTTGCTTACCAATATGTTGCCGTGTTCCTCTTATTGTTTGGTTTCTTTGGATTTGTTTTTATGATGTTTTGGCGGGTTTTCGGAATGTTTTGGTGGTGTTTTAGAATGTTTTGTTTTCTCTTGAGTTGTTTTTATTGTCTTGGCAGGTTTTGGAATGTTTGGATTCCTTTTGGTGGGTTTTAAAATATTTTGGCGGGTATTTGGAATGTTTTGGTTTGCTTTCATTTGTTTTGATTATGTTTTGGCAAGTTATTGAATGTTTGGATCACTTCTGCCTGGTGTGATAGTATTTTGGCATCTTTTCAGAATGTTTTGATCAGTTTTGGCAGGTTCTAAAGTATTTTGTTGGGTTTTTGGAATGTTTTGGTTGGTTTTGATTTGTTTTTATGATGTTGTGACACATTTTTTGAATGTTTTGTTCAGTTCTGGCTGGTTTTCTAATGTTTTGGCATCTTTTCAGAATATTTTGGTCAGTCTTGCGGGTCTAAATTATTTTGGCGGGTTTTCGGAATATTTTGGTTGGTTTTGATTTGTTTTTATGATGTTTTGGCAGGTTTTCGGAATGTTTTGGTTGGGTTTTAGAATGTTTTGTATTCTCTTGAGTTGTTTTTATTGTGTTGGCAGGTTTTGGAATGTTTGGATTCCTTTTGGCGGGTTTTAAAATATTTTGGTGGGTATTTGGAAGGTTTGGCGGGTATTCGGAATGTTTTGATTAGTTTTGACAGGTTTTGAAATATTTTGGCGGGTTTTTAGAAGGTTTTGATTTGTTTTGATTATGTTTAGCCCAGTTTTTGGTGTGTTTGGATTAGCTTTGGTGGGCTTTATCCTGTTTTGTCAGGTTTTTTCAAATGTTTTGATCACTTCTGTCTGGTTTTCTATTTTGGCGGGTTTGAAAATATTTTTTGATTAGTTTTGGCGGGTTTTAAACTATTTTGGCTCTTTGCGCAGAGATGACGGTGCCGGTTGCGGTGCGCTGCGGGGCGCTCCTTCTGCGGAAAGACGCCTGGCAGCGGCAATTAGGACAGCTCCGTGTCTCCGAATTCTGCATTTCTTGCCTTCTGCATCTCAGCAAAATGCTTTCCCACTAGGTGTAGCAAGGAGAAACTGTGCCAGCTGAGTAGATGTAGCCCGGCCTGCCCTTTGAAGTTGACAAGTTCTTGGCATCTCAGAGCCTAAAGGGAAGAGCAAGGTTATCTATGGTACAAGCACAGCAAAGTTGTCCAAGAATAGCTTCCATTTGAATGCTAATGGCAATTGAAGAGGCAGGCCAGTGGCAAGCCACTATCTTCTAGCAGTTTGAAAGGTGCAGACACAGTGCAGGTGTTGTGCGGCTTCCTTCTTCGCCTCCTAGAAGGTGCCGCGCTCTCCGTCTCTTGCTTACCAATATGTTGCTGTGTTCCTCTTATTGTTTGGTTTCTTTGGATTTGTTTTTATGATGTTTTGGCGGGTTTTCGGAATGTTTTGGTGGTGTTTTAGAATGTTTTGTTTTCTCTTGAGTTGTTTTTATTGTCTTGGCAGGTTTTGGAATGTTTGGATTCCTTTTGGCGGGTTTTAAAATATTTTGGCGGGTATTTGGAATGTTTTGGTTTGCTTTCATTTGTTTTGATTATGTTTTGGCAAGTTATTGAATGTTTGGATCACTTCTGCCTGGTGTGATAGTATTTTGGCATCTTTTCAGAATGTTTTGATCAGTTTTGGCAGGTTCTAAAGTATTTTGTTGGGTTTTTGGAATGTTTTGGTTGGTTTTGATTTGTTTTTATGATGTTGTGACACATTTTTTGAATGTTTTGTTCAGTTCTGGCTGGTTTTCTAATGTTTTGGCATCTTTTCAGAATATTTTGGTCAGTCTTGCGGGTCTAAATTATTTTGGCGGGTTTTCGGAATATTTTGGTTGGTTTTGATTTGTTTTTATGATGTTTTGGCAGGTTTTCGGAATGTTTTGGTTGGGTTTTAGAATGTTTTGTATTCTCTTGAGTTGTTTTTATTGTGTTGGCAGGTTTTGGAATGTTTGGATTCCTTTTGGCGGGTTTTAAAATATTTTGGTGGGTATTTGGAAGGTTTGGTGGGTATTCGGAATGTTTTGATTAGTTTTGACAGGTTTTGAAATATTTTGGCGGGTTTTTAGAAGGTTTTGATTTGTTTTGATTATGTTTAGCCCAGTTTTTGGTGTGTTTGGATTAGCTTTGGTGGGCTTTATCATGTTTTGTCAGGTTTTTTCAAATGTTTTGATCACTTCTGTCTGGTTTTCTATTTTGGCGGGTTTGAAAATATTTTTTGATTAGTTTTGGCGGGTTTTAAACTATTTTGGCTCTTTGCGCAGAGATGACGGTGCCGGTTGCGGTGCGCTGCGGGGCGCTCCTTCTGCGGAAAGACGCCTGGCAGCGGCAATTAGGACAGCTCCGCGTCTCCGAATTCTGCATTTCTTGCCTTCTGCATCTCAGCAAAATGCTTTCCCACTAGGTGTAGCAAGGAGAAACTGTGCCAGCTGAGTAGATGTAGCCCGGCCCGCCCTTTGAAGTTGACAAGTTCTTGGCATCTCAGAGCCTAAAGGGAAGAGCAAGGTTATCTATGGTACAAGCACAGCAAAGTTGTCCAAGAATAGCTTCCATTTGAATGCTAATGGCAATTGAAGAGGCAGGCCAGTGGCAAGCCACTATCTTCTAGCAGTTTGAAAGGTGCAGACACAGTGCAGGTGTTGTGCGGCTTCCTTCTTCGCCTCCTAGAAGGTGCCGCGCTCTCCGTCTCTTGCTTACCAATATGTTGCTGTGTTCCTCTTATTGTTTGGTTTCTTTGGATTTGTTTTTATGATGTTTTGGCGGGTTTTCGGAATGTTTTGGTGGTGTTTTAGAATGTTTTGTTTTCTCTTGAGTTGTTTTTATTGTCTTGGCAGGTTTTGGAATGTTTGGATTCCTTTTGGCGGGTTTTAAAATATTTTGGCGGGTATTTGGAATGTTTTGGTTTGCTTTCATTTGTTTTGATTATGTTTTGGCAAGTTATTGAATGTTTGGATCACTTCTGCCTGGTGTGATAGTATTTTGGCATCTTTTCAGAATGTTTTGATCAGTTTTGGCAGGTTCTAAAGTATTTTGTTGGGTTTTTGGAATGTTTTGGTTGGTTTTGATTTGTTTTTATGATGTTGTGACACATTTTTTGAATGTTTTGTTCAGTTCTGGCTGGTTTTCTAATGTTTTGGCATCTTTTCAGAATATTTTGGTCAGTCTTGCGGGTCTAAATTATTTTGGCGGGTTTTCGGAATATTTTGGTTGGTTTTGATTTGTTTTTATGATGTTTTGGCAGGTTTTCGGAATGTTTTGGTTGGGTTTTAGAATGTTTTGTATTCTCTTGAGTTGTTTTTATTGTGTTGGCAGGTTTTGGAATGTTTGGATTCCTTTTGGCGGGTTTTAAAATATTTTGGTGGGTATTTGGAAGGTTTGGTGGGTATTCGGAATGTTTTGATTAGTTTTGACAGGTTTTGAAATATTTTGGCGGGTTTTTAGAAGGTTTTGATTTGTTTTGATTATGTTTAGCCCAGTTTTTGGTGTGTTTGGATTAGCTTTGGTGGGCTTTATCATGTTTTGTCAGGTTTTTTCAAATGTTTTGATCACTTCTGTCTGGTTTTCTATTTTGGCGGGTTTGAAAATATTTTTTGATTAGTTTTGGCGGGTTTTAAACTATTTTGGCTCTTTGCGCAGAGATGACGGTGCCGGTTGCGGTGCGCTGCGGGGCGCTCCTTCTGCGGAAAGACGCCTGGCAGCGGCAATTAGGACAGCTCCGTGTCTCCGAATTCTGCATTTCTTGCCTTCTGCATCTCAGCAAAATGCTTTCCCACTAGGTGTAGCAAGGAGAAACTGTGCCAGCTGAGTAGATGTAGCCCGGCCCGCCCTTTGAAGTTGACAAGTTCTTGGCATCTCAGAGCCTAAAGGGAAGAGCAAGGTTATCTATGGTACAAGCACAGCAAAGTTGTCCAAGAATAGCTTCCATTCGAATGCTAATGGCAATTGAAGAGGCAGGCCAGTGGCAAGCCACTATCTTCTAGCAGTTTGAAAGGTGCAGACACAGTGCAGGTGTTGTGCGGCTTCCTTCTTCGCCTCCTAGAAGGTGCCGCGCTCTCCGTCTCTTGCTTACCAATATGTTGCCGTGTTCCTCTTATTGTTTGGTTTCTTTGGATTTGTTTTTATGATGTTTTGGCGGGTTTTCGGAATGTTTTGGTGGTGTTTTAGAATGTTTTGTTTTCTCTTGAGTTGTTTTTATTGTCTTGGCAGGTTTTGGAATGTTTGGATTCCTTTTGGTGGGTTTTAAAATATTTTGGCGGGTATTTGGAATGTTTTGGTTTGCTTTCATTTGTTTTGATTATGTTTTGGCAAGTTATTGAATGTTTGGATCACTTCTGCCTGGTGTGATAGTATTTTGGCATCTTTTCAGAATGTTTTGATCAGTTTTGGCAGGTTCTAAAGTATTTTGTTGGGTTTTTGGAATGTTTTGGTTGGTTTTGATTTGTTTTTATGATGTTGTGACACATTTTTTGAATGTTTTGTTCAGTTCTGGCTGGTTTTCTAATGTTTTGGCATCTTTTCAGAATATTTTGGTCAGTCTTGCGGGTCTAAATTATTTTGGCGGGTTTTCGGAATATTTTGGTTGGTTTTGATTTGTTTTTATGATGTTTTGGCAGGTTTTCGGAATGTTTTGGTTGGGTTTTAGAATGTTTTGTATTCTCTTGAGTTGTTTTTATTGTGTTGGCAGGTTTTGGAATGTTTGGATTCCTTTTGGCGGGTTTTAAAATATTTTGGTGGGTATTTGGAAGGTTTGGTGGGTATTCGGAATGTTTTGATTAGTTTTGACAGGTTTTGAAATATTTTGGCGGGTTTTTAGAAGGTTTTGATTTGTTTTGATTATGTTTAGCCCAGTTTTTGGTGTGTTTGGATTAGCTTTGGTGGGCTTTATCATGTTTTGTCAGGTTTTTTCAAATGTTTTGATCACTTCTGTCTGGTTTTCTATTTTGGCGGGTTTGAAAATATTTTTTGATTAGTTTTGGCGGGTTTTAAACTATTTTGGCTCTTTGCGCAGAGATGACGGTGCCGGTTGCGGTGCGCTGCGGGGCGCTCCTTCTGCGGAAAGACGCCTGGCAGCGGCAATTAGGACAGCTCCGTGTCTCCGAATTCTGCATTTCTTGCCTTCTGCATCTCAGCAAAATGCTTTCCCACTAGGTGTAGCAAGGAGAAACTGTGCCAGCTGAGTAGATGTAGCCCGGCCCGCCCTTTGAAGTTGACAAGTTCTTGGCATCTCAGAGCCTAAAGGGAAGAGCAAGGTTATCTATGGTACAAGCACAGCAAAGTTGTCCAAGAATAGCTTCCATTCGAATGCTAATGGCAATTGAAGAGGCAGGCCAGTGGCAAGCCACTATCTTCTAGCAGTTTGAAAGGTGCAGACACAGTGCAGGTGTTGTGCGGCTTCCTTCTTCGCCTCCTAGAAGGTGCCGCGCTCTCCGTCTCTTGCTTACCAATATGTTGCCGTGTTCCTCTTATTGTTTGGTTTCTTTGGATTTGTTTTTATGATGTTTTGGCGGGTTTTCGGAATGTTTTGGTGGTGTTTTAGAATGTTTTGTTTTCTCTTGAGTTGTTTTTATTGTCTTGGCAGGTTTTGGAATGTTTGGATTCCTTTTGGTGGGTTTTAAAATATTTTGGCGGGTATTTGGAATGTTTTGGTTTGCTTTCATTTGTTTTGATTATGTTTTGGCAAGTTATTGAATGTTTGGATCACTTCTGCCTGGTGTGATAGTATTTTGGCATCTTTTCAGAATGTTTTGATCAGTTTTGGCAGGTTCTAAAGTATTTTGTTGGGTTTTTGGAATGTTTTGGTTGGTTTTGATTTGTTTTTATGATGTTGTGACACATTTTTTGAATGTTTTGTTCAGTTCTGGCTGGTTTTCTAATGTTTTGGCATCTTTTCAGAATATTTTGGTCAGTCTTGCGGGTCTAAATTATTTTGGCGGGTTTTCGGAATATTTTGGTTGGTTTTGATTTGTTTTTATGATGTTTTGGCAGGTTTTCGGAATGTTTTGGTTGGGTTTTAGAATGTTTTGTATTCTCTTGAGTTGTTTTTATTGTGTTGGCAGGTTTTGGAATGTTTGGATTCCTTTTGGCGGGTTTTAAAATATTTTGGTGGGTATTTGGAAGGTTTGGCGGGTATTCGGAATGTTTTGATTAGTTTTGACAGGTTTTGAAATATTTTGGCGGGTTTTTAGAAGGTTTTGATTTGTTTTGATTATGTTTAGCCCAGTTTTTGGTGTGTTTGGATTAGCTTTGGTGGGCTTTATCCTGTTTTGTCAGGTTTTTTCAAATGTTTTGATCACTTCTGTCTGGTTTTCTATTTTGGCGGGTTTGAAAATATTTTTTGATTAGTTTTGGCGGGTTTTAAACTATTTTGGCTCTTTGCGCAGAGATGACGGTGCCGGTTGCGGTGCGCTGCGGGGCGCTCCTTCTGCGGAAAGACGCCTGGCAGCGGCAATTAGGACAGCTCCGTGTCTCCGAATTCTGCATTTCTTGCCTTCTGCATCTCAGCAAAATGCTTTCCCACTAGGTGTAGCAAGGAGAAACTGTGCCAGCTGAGTAGATGTAGCCCGGCCTGCCCTTTGAAGTTGACAAGTTCTTGGCATCTCAGAGCCTAAAGGGAAGAGCAAGGTTATCTATGGTACAAGCACAGCAAAGTTGTCCAAGAATAGCTTCCATTTGAATGCTAATGGCAATTGAAGAGGCAGGCCAGTGGCAAGCCACTATCTTCTAGCAGTTTGAAAGGTGCAGACACAGTGCAGGTGTTGTGCGGCTTCCTTCTTCGCCTCCTAGAAGGTGCCGCGCTCTCCGTCTCTTGCTTACCAATATGTTGCTGTGTTCCTCTTATTGTTTGGTTTCTTTGGATTTGTTTTTATGATGTTTTGGCGGGTTTTCGGAATGTTTTGGTGGTGTTTTAGAATGTTTTGTTTTCTCTTGAGTTGTTTTTATTGTCTTGGCAGGTTTTGGAATGTTTGGATTCCTTTTGGCGGGTTTTAAAATATTTTGGCGGGTATTTGGAATGTTTTGGTTTGCTTTCATTTGTTTTGATTATGTTTTGGCAAGTTATTGAATGTTTGGATCACTTCTGCCTGGTGTGATAGTATTTTGGCATCTTTTCAGAATGTTTTGATCAGTTTTGGCAGGTTCTAAAGTATTTTGTTGGGTTTTTGGAATGTTTTGGTTGGTTTTGATTTGTTTTTATGATGTTGTGACACATTTTTTGAATGTTTTGTTCAGTTCTGGCTGGTTTTCTAATGTTTTGGCATCTTTTCAGAATATTTTGGTCAGTCTTGCGGGTCTAAATTATTTTGGCGGGTTTTCGGAATATTTTGGTTGGTTTTGATTTGTTTTTATGATGTTTTGGCAGGTTTTCGGAATGTTTTGGTTGGGTTTTAGAATGTTTTGTATTCTCTTGAGTTGTTTTTATTGTGTTGGCAGGTTTTGGAATGTTTGGATTCCTTTTGGCGGGTTTTAAAATATTTTGGTGGGTATTTGGAAGGTTTGGTGGGTATTCGGAATGTTTTGATTAGTTTTGACAGGTTTTGAAATATTTTGGCGGGTTTTTAGAAGGTTTTGATTTGTTTTGATTATGTTTAGCCCAGTTTTTGGTGTGTTTGGATTAGCTTTGGTGGGCTTTATCATGTTTTGTCAGGTTTTTTCAAATGTTTTGATCACTTCTGTCTGGTTTTCTATTTTGGCGGGTTTGAAAATATTTTTTGATTAGTTTTGGCGGGTTTTAAACTATTTTGGCTCTTTGCGCAGAGATGACGGTGCCGGTTGCGGTGCGCTGCGGGGCGCTCCTTCTGCGGAAAGACGCCTGGCAGCGGCAATTAGGACAGCTCCGCGTCTCCGAATTCTGCATTTCTTGCCTTCTGCATCTCAGCAAAATGCTTTCCCACTAGGTGTAGCAAGGAGAAACTGTGCCAGCTGAGTAGATGTAGCCCGGCCCGCCCTTTGAAGTTGACAAGTTCTTGGCATCTCAGAGCCTAAAGGGAAGAGCAAGGTTATCTATGGTACAAGCACAGCAAAGTTGTCCAAGAATAGCTTCCATTTGAATGCTAATGGCAATTGAAGAGGCAGGCCAGTGGCAAGCCACTATCTTCTAGCAGTTTGAAAGGTGCAGACACAGTGCAGGTGTTGTGCGGCTTCCTTCTTCGCCTCCTAGAAGGTGCCGCGCTCTCCGTCTCTTGCTTACCAATATGTTGCTGTGTTCCTCTTATTGTTTGGTTTCTTTGGATTTGTTTTTATGATGTTTTGGCGGGTTTTCGGAATGTTTTGGTGGTGTTTTAGAATGTTTTGTTTTCTCTTGAGTTGTTTTTATTGTCTTGGCAGGTTTTGGAATGTTTGGATTCCTTTTGGCGGGTTTTAAAATATTTTGGCGGGTATTTGGAATGTTTTGGTTTGCTTTCATTTGTTTTGATTATGTTTTGGCAAGTTATTGAATGTTTGGATCACTTCTGCCTGGTGTGATAGTATTTTGGCATCTTTTCAGAATGTTTTGATCAGTTTTGGCAGGTTCTAAAGTATTTTGTTGGGTTTTTGGAATGTTTTGGTTGGTTTTGATTTGTTTTTATGATGTTGTGACACATTTTTTGAATGTTTTGTTCAGTTCTGGCTGGTTTTCTAATGTTTTGGCATCTTTTCAGAATATTTTGGTCAGTCTTGCGGGTCTAAATTATTTTGGCGGGTTTTCGGAATATTTTGGTTGGTTTTGATTTGTTTTTATGATGTTTTGGCAGGTTTTCGGAATGTTTTGGTTGGGTTTTAGAATGTTTTGTATTCTCTTGAGTTGTTTTTATTGTGTTGGCAGGTTTTGGAATGTTTGGATTCCTTTTGGCGGGTTTTAAAATATTTTGGTGGGTATTTGGAAGGTTTGGTGGGTATTCGGAATGTTTTGATTAGTTTTGACAGGTTTTGAAATATTTTGGCGGGTTTTTAGAAGGTTTTGATTTGTTTTGATTATGTTTAGCCCAGTTTTTGGTGTGTTTGGATTAGCTTTGGTGGGCTTTATCATGTTTTGTCAGGTTTTTTCAAATGTTTTGATCACTTCTGTCTGGTTTTCTATTTTGGCGGGTTTGAAAATATTTTTTGATTAGTTTTGGCGGGTTTTAAACTATTTTGGCTCTTTGCGCAGAGATGACGGTGCCGGTTGCGGTGCGCTGCGGGGCGCTCCTTCTGCGGAAAGACGCCTGGCAGCGGCAATTAGGACAGCTCCGTGTCTCCGAATTCTGCATTTCTTGCCTTCTGCATCTCAGCAAAATGCTTTCCCACTAGGTGTAGCAAGGAGAAACTGTGCCAGCTGAGTAGATGTAGCCCGGCCCGCCCTTTGAAGTTCACAAGTTCTTGGCATCTCAGAGCCTAAAGGGAAGAGCAAGGTTATCTATGGTACAAGCACAGCAAAGTTGTCCAAGAATAGCTTCCATTCGAATGCTAATGGCAATTGAAGAGGCAGGCCAGTGGCAAGCCACTATCTTCTAGCAGTTTGAAAGGTGCAGACACAGTGCAGGTGTTGTGCGGCTTCCTTCTTCGCCTCCTAGAAGGTGCCGCGCTCTCCGTCTCTTGCTTACCAATATGTTGCCGTGTTCCTCTTATTGTTTGGTTTCTTTGGATTTGTTTTTATGATGTTTTGGCGGGTTTTCGGAATGTTTTGGTGGTGTTTTAGAATGTTTTGTTTTCTCTTGAGTTGTTTTTATTGTCTTGGCAGGTTTTGGAATGTTTGGATTCCTTTTGGTGGGTTTTAAAATATTTTGGCGGGTATTTGGAATGTTTTGGTTTGCTTTCATTTGTTTTGATTATGTTTTGGCAAGTTATTGAATGTTTGGATCACTTCTGCCTGGTGTGATAGTATTTTGGCATCTTTTCAGAATGTTTTGATCAGTTTTGGCAGGTTCTAAAGTATTTTGTTGGGTTTTTGGAATGTTTTGGTTGGTTTTGATTTGTTTTTATGATGTTGTGACACATTTTTTGAATGTTTTGTTCAGTTCTGGCTGGTTTTCTAATGTTTTGGCATCTTTTCAGAATATTTTGGTCAGTCTTGCGGGTCTAAATTATTTTGGCGGGTTTTCGGAATATTTTGGTTGGTTTTGATTTGTTTTTATGATGTTTTGGCAGGTTTTCGGAATGTTTTGGTTGGGTTTTAGAATGTTTTGTATTCTCTTGAGTTGTTTTTATTGTGTTGGCAGGTTTTGGAATGTTTGGATTCCTTTTGGCGGGTTTTAAAATATTTTGGTGGGTATTTGGAAGGTTTGGTGGGTATTCGGAATGTTTTGATTAGTTTTGACAGGTTTTGAAATATTTTGGCGGGTTTTTAGAAGGTTTTGATTTGTTTTGATTATGTTTAGCCCAGTTTTTGGTGTGTTTGGATTAGCTTTGGTGGGCTTTATCATGTTTTGTCAGGTTTTTTCAAATGTTTTGATCACTTCTGTCTGGTTTTCTATTTTGGCGGGTTTGAAAATATTTTTTGATTAGTTTTGGCGGGTTTTAAACTATTTTGGCTCTTTGCGCAGAGATGACGGTGCCGGTTGCGGTGCGCTGCGGGGCGCTCCTTCTGCGGAAAGACGCCTGGCAGCGGCAATTAGGACAGCTCCGTGTCTCCGAATTCTGCATTTCTTGCCTTCTGCATCTCAGCAAAATGCTTTCCCACTAGGTGTAGCAAGGAGAAACTGTGCCAGCTGAGTAGATGTAGCCCGGCCTGCCCTTTGAAGTTGACAAGTTCTTGGCATCTCAGAGCCTAAAGGGAAGAGCAAGGTTATCTATGGTACAAGCACAGCAAAGTTGTCCAAGAATAGCTTCCATTTGAATGCTAATGGCAATTGAAGAGGCAGGCCAGTGGCAAGCCACTATCTTCTAGCAGTTTGAAAGGTGCAGACACAGTGCAGGTGTTGTGCGGCTTCCTTCTTCGCCTCCTAGAAGGTGCCGCGCTCTCCGTCTCTTGCTTACCAATATGTTGCTGTGTTCCTCTTATTGTTTGGTTTCTTTGGATTTGTTTTTATGATGTTTTGGCGGGTTTTCGGAATGTTTTGGTGGTGTTTTAGAATGTTTTGTTTTCTCTTGAGTTGTTTTTATTGTCTTGGCAGGTTTTGGAATGTTTGGATTCCTTTTGGCGGGTTTTAAAATATTTTGGCGGGTATTTGGAATGTTTTGGTTTGCTTTCATTTGTTTTGATTATGTTTTGGCAAGTTATTGAATGTTTGGATCACTTCTGCCTGGTGTGATAGTATTTTGGCATCTTTTCAGAATGTTTTGATCAGTTTTGGCAGGTTCTAAAGTATTTTGTTGGGTTTTTGGAATGTTTTGGTTGGTTTTGATTTGTT
This sequence comes from Passer domesticus, assembly GCF_036417665.1. Taxonomy (NCBI): domain Eukaryota; kingdom Metazoa; phylum Chordata; class Aves; order Passeriformes; family Passeridae; genus Passer; species Passer domesticus. The sequence goes on from NC_087474.1 coordinate 64,697,024, forward strand.
TTTATGATGTTGTGACACATTTTTTGAATGTTTTGTTCAGTTCTGGCTGGTTTTCTAATGTTTTGGCATCTTTTCAGAATATTTTGGTCAGTCTTGCGGGTCTAAATTATTTTGGCGGGTTTTCGGAATATTTTGGTTGGTTTTGATTTGTTTTTATGATGTTTTGGCAGGTTTTCGGAATGTTTTGGTTGGGTTTTAGAATGTTTTGTATTCTCTTGAGTTGTTTTTATTGTGTTGGCAGGTTTTGGAATGTTTGGATTCCTTTTGGCGGGTTTTAAAATATTTTGGTGGGTATTTGGAAGGTTTGGTGGGTATTCGGAATGTTTTGATTAGTTTTGACAGGTTTTGAAATATTTTGGCGGGTTTTTAGAAGGTTTTGATTTGTTTTGATTATGTTTAGCCCAGTTTTTGGTGTGTTTGGATTAGCTTTGGTGGGCTTTATCATGTTTTGTCAGGTTTTTTCAAATGTTTTGATCACTTCTGTCTGGTTTTCTATTTTGGCGGGTTTGAAAATATTTTTTGATTAGTTTTGGCGGGTTTTAAACTATTTTGGCTCTTTGCGCAGAGATGACGGTGCCGGTTGCGGTGCGCTGCGGGGCGCTCCTTCTGCGGAAAGACGCCTGGCAGCGGCAATTAGGACAGCTCCGCGTCTCCGAATTCTGCATTTCTTGCCTTCTGCATCTCAGCAAAATGCTTTCCCACTAGGTGTAGCAAGGAGAAACTGTGCCAGCTGAGTAGATGTAGCCCGGCCCGCCCTTTGAAGTTGACAAGTTCTTGGCATCTCAGAGCCTAAAGGGAAGAGCAAGGTTATCTATGGTACAAGCACAGCAAAGTTGTCCAAGAATAGCTTCCATTTGAATGCTAATGGCAATTGAAGAGGCAGGCCAGTGGCAAGCCACTATCTTCTAGCAGTTTGAAAGGTGCAGACACAGTGCAGGTGTTGTGCGGCTTCCTTCTTCGCCTCCTAGAAGGTGCCGCGCTCTCCGTCTCTTGCTTGCCAATATGTTGCCGTGTTCCTCTTATTGTTTGGTTTCTTTGGATTTGTTTTTATGATGTTTTGGCGGGTTTTCGGAATGTTTTGGTGGTGTTTTAGAATGTTTTGTTTTCTCTTGAGTTGTTTTTATTGTCTTGGCAGGTTTTGGAATGTTTGGATTCCTTTTGGCGGGTTTTAAAATATTTTGGCGGGTATTTGGAATGTTTTGGTTTGCTTTCATTTGTTTTGATTATGTTTTGTCAAGTTATTGAATGTTTGGATCACTTCTGCCTGGTTTGATAGTATTTTGGCATCTTTTCAGAATGTTTTGATCAGTTTTGGCAGGTTCTAAAGTATTTTGTTGGGTTTTTGGAATGTTTTGGTTGGTCTTGATTTGTTTTTATGATGTTGTGACACGTTTTTTGAATGTTTTGATCAGTTCTGGCTGGTTTTCTAATGTTTTGGCATCTTTTCAGAATATTTTGGTCAGTTTTGCGGGTCTAAATTATTTTGGTGGGTTTTCGGAATATTTTGGTTGGTTTTGATTTGTTTTTATGATGTTTTGGCAGGTTTTCGGTATGTTTTGGTTGGGTTCTAGAATGTTTTGTATTCTCTTGAGTTGTTTTTATTGTGTTGGCAGGTTTTGGAATGTTTGGATTCCTTTTGGCGGGTTTTAAAATATTTTGGTGGGTGTTTAGAAGGTTTGGTGGGTATTCGGAATGTTTTGATTAGTTTTGACAGGTTTTGAAATATTTTGGCGGGTTTTTAGAAGGTTTTGATTTGTTTTGATTATGTTTAGCCCAGTTTTTGGTGTGTTTGGATTAGCTTTGGTGGGCTTTATCATGTTTTGTCAGGTTTTTTCAAATGTTTTGATCCCTTCTGTCTGGTTTTCTATTTTGGCGGGTTTGAAAATATTTTTTGATTAGTTTTGGCGGGTTTTAAAATATTTTGGCTCTTTGCGCAGAGATGACGGTGCCGGTTGCGGTGCGCTGCGGGGCGCTCCTTCTGCGGAAAGACGCCTGGCAGCGGCAATTAGGACAGCTCCGTGTCTCCGAATTCTGCATTTCTTGCCTTCTGCATCTCAGCAAAATGCTTTCCCACTAGGTGTAGCAAGGAGAAACTGTGCCAGCTGAGTAGATGTAGCCCGGCCCGCCCTTTGAAGTTCACAAGTTCTTGGCATCTCAGAGCCTAAAGGGAAGAGCAAGGTTATCTATGGTACAAGCACAGCAAAGTTGTCCAAGAATAGCTTCCATTTGAATGCTAATGGCAATTGAAGAGGCAGGCCAGTGGCAAGCCACTATCTTCTAGCAGTTTGAAAGATGGAGACACAGTGCAGGTGTTGTGCGGCTTCCTTCTTCGCCTCCTAGAAGGTGCCGCGCTCTCCGTCTCTTGCTTACCAATATGTTGCCGTGTTCCTCTTATTGTTTGGTTTCTTTGGATTTGTTTTTATGATGTTTTGGCGGGTTTTCGGAATGTTTTGGTGGTGTTTTAGAATGTTTTGTTTTCTCTTGAGTTGTTTTTATTGTGTTGGCAGGTTTTGGAATGTTTGGATTCCTTTTGGCGGGTTTTAAAATATTTTGGCGGGTATTTGGAATGTTTTGGTTTGCTTTCATTTGTTTTGATTATGTTTTCTCAAGTTATTGAATGTTTGGATCACTTCTGCCTGGTTTGATAGTATTTTGGCATCTTTTCAGAATGTTTTGATCAGTTTTGGCAGGTTCTAAAGTATTTTGTTGGGTTTTTGGAATGTTTTGGTTGGTTTTGATTTGTTTTTATGATATTGTGACACGTTTTTTGAATGTTTTGTTCAGTTCTGGCTGGTTTTCTAATGTTTTGGCATATTTTCAGAATATTTTGGTCAGTCTTGCGGGTCTAAATTATTTTGGCGGGTTTTCGGAATATTTTGGTTGGTTTTGATTTGTTTTTATGATGTTTTGGCAGGTTTTCGGAATGTTTTGGTTGGGTTTTAGAATGTTTTGTATTCTCTTGAGTTGTTTTTATTGTGTTGGCAGGTTTTGGAATGTTTGGATTCCTTTTGGCGGGTTTTAAAATATTTTGGTGGGTGTTTGGAAGGTTTGGCGGGTATTCGGAATGTTTTGATTAGTTTTGACAGGTTTTGAAATATTTTGGCGGGTTTTTAGAAGGTTTTGATTTGTTTTGATTATGTTTAGCCCAGTTTTTGGTGTGTTTGGATTAGCTTTGGTGGGCTTTATCATGTTTTGTCAGGTTTTTTCAAATGTTTTGATCACTTCTGTCTGGTTTTCTATTTTGGCGGGTTTGAAAATATTTTTTGATTAGTTTTGGCGGGTTTTAAACTATTTTGGCTCTTTGCGCAGAGATGACGGTGCCGGTTGCGGTGCGCTGCGGGGCGCTCCTTCTGCGGAAAGACGCCTGGCAGCGGCAATTAGGACAGCTCCGTGTCTCCGAATTCTGCATTTCTTGCCTTCTGCATCTCAGCAAAATGCTTTCCCACTAGGTGTAGCAAGGAGAAACTGTGCCAGCTGAGTAGATGTAGCCCGGCCCGCCCTTTGAAGTTGACAAGTTCTTGGCATCTCAGAGCCTAAAGGGAAGAGCAAGGTTATCTATGGTACAAGCACAGCAAAGTTGTCCAAGAATAGCTTCCATTTGAATGCTAATGGCAATTGAAGAGGCAGGCCAGTGGCAAGCCACTATCTTCTAGCAGTTTGAAAGGTGCAGACACAGTGCAGGTGTTGTGCGGCTTCCTTCTTCGCCTCCTAGAAGGTGCCGCGCTCTCCGTCTCTTGCTTACCAATATGTTGCTGTGTTCCTCTTATTGTTTGGTTTCTTTGGATTTGTTTTTATGATGTTTTGGCGGGTTTTCGGAATGTTTTGGTGGTGTTTTAGAATGTTTTGTTTTCTCTTGAGTTGTTTTTATTGTCTTGGCAGGTTTTGGAATGTTTGGATTCCTTTTGGCGGGTTTTAAAATATTTTGGCGGGTATTTGGAATGTTTTGGTTTGCTTTCATTTGTTTTGATTATGTTTTGGCAAGTTATTGAATGTTTGGATCACTTCTGCCTGGTGTGATAGTATTTTGGCATCTTTTCAGAATGTTTTGATCAGTTTTGGCAGGTTCTAAAGTATTTTGTTGGGTTTTTGGAATGTTTTGGTTGGTTTTGATTTGTTTTTATGATGTTGTGACACATTTTTTGAATGTTTTGTTCAGTTCTGGCTGGTTTTCTAATGTTTTGGCATCTTTTCAGAATATTTTGGTCAGTCTTGCGGGTCTAAATTATTTTGGCGGGTTTTCGGAATATTTTGGTTGGTTTTGATTTGTTTTTATGATGTTTTGGCAGGTTTTCGGAATGTTTTGGTTGGGTTTTAGAATGTTTTGTATTCTCTTGAGTTGTTTTTATTGTGTTGGCAGGTTTTGGAATGTTTGGATTCCTTTTGGCGGGTTTTAAAATATTTTGGTGGGTATTTGGAAGGTTTGGTGGGTATTCGGAATGTTTTGATTAGTTTTGACAGGTTTTGAAATATTTTGGCGGGTTTTTAGAAGGTTTTGATTTGTTTTGATTATGTTTAGCCCAGTTTTTGGTGTGTTTGGATTAGCTTTGGTGGGCTTTATCATGTTTTGTCAGGTTTTTTCAAATGTTTTGATCACTTCTGTCTGGTTTTCTATTTTGGCGGGTTTGAAAATATTTTTTGATTAGTTTTGGCGGGTTTTAAACTATTTTGGCTCTTTGCGCAGAGATGACGGTGCCGGTTGCGGTGCGCTGCGGGGCGCTCCTTCTGCGGAAAGACGCCTGGCAGCGGCAATTAGGACAGCTCCGTGTCTCCGAATTCTGCATTTCTTGCCTTCTGCATCTCAGCAAAATGCTTTCCCACTAGGTGTAGCAAGGAGAAACTGTGCCAGCTGAGTAGATGTAGCCCGGCCCGCCCTTTGAAGTTGACAAGTTCTTGGCATCTCAGAGCCTAAAGGGAAGAGCAAGGTTATCTATGGTACAAGCACAGCAAAGTTGTCCAAGAATAGCTTCCATTCGAATGCTAATGGCAATTGAAGAGGCAGGCCAGTGGCAAGCCACTATCTTCTAGCAGTTTGAAAGGTGCAGACACAGTGCAGGTGTTGTGCGGCTTCCTTCTTCGCCTCCTAGAAGGTGCCGCGCTCTCCGTCTCTTGCTTACCAATATGTTGCCGTGTTCCTCTTATTGTTTGGTTTCTTTGGATTTGTTTTTATGATGTTTTGGCGGGTTTTCGGAATGTTTTGGTGGTGTTTTAGAATGTTTTGTTTTCTCTTGAGTTGTTTTTATTGTCTTGGCAGGTTTTGGAATGTTTGGATTCCTTTTGGTGGGTTTTAAAATATTTTGGCGGGTATTTGGAATGTTTTGGTTTGCTTTCATTTGTTTTGATTATGTTTTGGCAAGTTATTGAATGTTTGGATCACTTCTGCCTGGTGTGATAGTATTTTGGCATCTTTTCAGAATGTTTTGATCAGTTTTGGCAGGTTCTAAAGTATTTTGTTGGGTTTTTGGAATGTTTTGGTTGGTTTTGATTTGTTTTTATGATGTTGTGACACATTTTTTGAATGTTTTGTTCAGTTCTGGCTGGTTTTCTAATGTTTTGGCATCTTTTCAGAATATTTTGGTCAGTCTTGCGGGTCTAAATTATTTTGGCGGGTTTTCGGAATATTTTGGTTGGTTTTGATTTGTTTTTATGATGTTTTGGCAGGTTTTCGGAATGTTTTGGTTGGGTTTTAGAATGTTTTGTATTCTCTTGAGTTGTTTTTATTGTGTTGGCAGGTTTTGGAATGTTTGGATTCCTTTTGGCGGGTTTTAAAATATTTTGGTGGGTATTTGGAAGGTTTGGCGGGTATTCGGAATGTTTTGATTAGTTTTGACAGGTTTTGAAATATTTTGGCGGGTTTTTAGAAGGTTTTGATTTGTTTTGATTATGTTTAGCCCAGTTTTTGGTGTGTTTGGATTAGCTTTGGTGGGCTTTATCCTGTTTTGTCAGGTTTTTTCAAATGTTTTGATCACTTCTGTCTGGTTTTCTATTTTGGCGGGTTTGAAAATATTTTTTGATTAGTTTTGGCGGGTTTTAAACTATTTTGGCTCTTTGCGCAGAGATGACGGTGCCGGTTGCGGTGCGCTGCGGGGCGCTCCTTCTGCGGAAAGACGCCTGGCAGCGGCAATTAGGACAGCTCCGTGTCTCCGAATTCTGCATTTCTTGCCTTCTGCATCTCAGCAAAATGCTTTCCCACTAGGTGTAGCAAGGAGAAACTGTGCCAGCTGAGTAGATGTAGCCCGGCCTGCCCTTTGAAGTTGACAAGTTCTTGGCATCTCAGAGCCTAAAGGGAAGAGCAAGGTTATCTATGGTACAAGCACAGCAAAGTTGTCCAAGAATAGCTTCCATTTGAATGCTAATGGCAATTGAAGAGGCAGGCCAGTGGCAAGCCACTATCTTCTAGCAGTTTGAAAGGTGCAGACACAGTGCAGGTGTTGTGCGGCTTCCTTCTTCGCCTCCTAGAAGGTGCCGCGCTCTCCGTCTCTTGCTTACCAATATGTTGCTGTGTTCCTCTTATTGTTTGGTTTCTTTGGATTTGTTTTTATGATGTTTTGGCGGGTTTTCGGAATGTTTTGGTGGTGTTTTAGAATGTTTTGTTTTCTCTTGAGTTGTTTTTATTGTCTTGGCAGGTTTTGGAATGTTTGGATTCCTTTTGGCGGGTTTTAAAATATTTTGGCGGGTATTTGGAATGTTTTGGTTTGCTTTCATTTGTTTTGATTATGTTTTGGCAAGTTATTGAATGTTTGGATCACTTCTGCCTGGTGTGATAGTATTTTGGCATCTTTTCAGAATGTTTTGATCAGTTTTGGCAGGTTCTAAAGTATTTTGTTGGGTTTTTGGAATGTTTTGGTTGGTTTTGATTTGTTTTTATGATGTTGTGACACATTTTTTGAATGTTTTGTTCAGTTCTGGCTGGTTTTCTAATGTTTTGGCATCTTTTCAGAATATTTTGGTCAGTCTTGCGGGTCTAAATTATTTTGGCGGGTTTTCGGAATATTTTGGTTGGTTTTGATTTGTTTTTATGATGTTTTGGCAGGTTTTCGGAATGTTTTGGTTGGGTTTTAGAATGTTTTGTATTCTCTTGAGTTGTTTTTATTGTGTTGGCAGGTTTTGGAATGTTTGGATTCCTTTTGGCGGGTTTTAAAATATTTTGGTGGGTATTTGGAAGGTTTGGTGGGTATTCGGAATGTTTTGATTAGTTTTGACAGGTTTTGAAATATTTTGGCGGGTTTTTAGAAGGTTTTGATTTGTTTTGATTATGTTTAGCCCAGTTTTTGGTGTGTTTGGATTAGCTTTGGTGGGCTTTATCATGTTTTGTCAGGTTTTTTCAAATGTTTTGATCACTTCTGTCTGGTTTTCTATTTTGGCGGGTTTGAAAATATTTTTTGATTAGTTTTGGCGGGTTTTAAACTATTTTGGCTCTTTGCGCAGAGATGACGGTGCCGGTTGCGGTGCGCTGCGGGGCGCTCCTTCTGCGGAAAGACGCCTGGCAGCGGCAATTAGGACAGCTCCGCGTCTCCGAATTCTGCATTTCTTGCCTTCTGCATCTCAGCAAAATGCTTTCCCACTAGGTGTAGCAAGGAGAAACTGTGCCAGCTGAGTAGATGTAGCCCGGCCCGCCCTTTGAAGTTGACAAGTTCTTGGCATCTCAGAGCCTAAAGGGAAGAGCAAGGTTATCTATGGTACAAGCACAGCAAAGTTGTCCAAGAATAGCTTCCATTTGAATGCTAATGGCAATTGAAGAGGCAGGCCAGTGGCAAGCCACTATCTTCTAGCAGTTTGAAAGGTGCAGACACAGTGCAGGTGTTGTGCGGCTTCCTTCTTCGCCTCCTAGAAGGTGCCGCGCTCTCCGTCTCTTGCTTACCAATATGTTGCTGTGTTCCTCTTATTGTTTGGTTTCTTTGGATTTGTTTTTATGATGTTTTGGCGGGTTTTCGGAATGTTTTGGTGGTGTTTTAGAATGTTTTGTTTTCTCTTGAGTTGTTTTTATTGTCTTGGCAGGTTTTGGAATGTTTGGATTCCTTTTGGCGGGTTTTAAAATATTTTGGCGGGTATTTGGAATGTTTTGGTTTGCTTTCATTTGTTTTGATTATGTTTTGGCAAGTTATTGAATGTTTGGATCACTTCTGCCTGGTGTGATAGTATTTTGGCATCTTTTCAGAATGTTTTGATCAGTTTTGGCAGGTTCTAAAGTATTTTGTTGGGTTTTTGGAATGTTTTGGTTGGTTTTGATTTGTTTTTATGATGTTGTGACACATTTTTTGAATGTTTTGTTCAGTTCTGGCTGGTTTTCTAATGTTTTGGCATCTTTTCAGAATATTTTGGTCAGTCTTGCGGGTCTAAATTATTTTGGCGGGTTTTCGGAATATTTTGGTTGGTTTTGATTTGTTTTTATGATGTTTTGGCAGGTTTTCGGAATGTTTTGGTTGGGTTTTAGAATGTTTTGTATTCTCTTGAGTTGTTTTTATTGTGTTGGCAGGTTTTGGAATGTTTGGATTCCTTTTGGCGGGTTTTAAAATATTTTGGTGGGTATTTGGAAGGTTTGGTGGGTATTCGGAATGTTTTGATTAGTTTTGACAGGTTTTGAAATATTTTGGCGGGTTTTTAGAAGGTTTTGATTTGTTTTGATTATGTTTAGCCCAGTTTTTGGTGTGTTTGGATTAGCTTTGGTGGGCTTTATCATGTTTTGTCAGGTTTTTTCAAATGTTTTGATCACTTCTGTCTGGTTTTCTATTTTGGCGGGTTTGAAAATATTTTTTGATTAGTTTTGGCGGGTTTTAAACTATTTTGGCTCTTTGCGCAGAGATGACGGTGCCGGTTGCGGTGCGCTGCGGGGCGCTCCTTCTGCGGAAAGACGCCTGGCAGCGGCAATTAGGACAGCTCCGTGTCTCCGAATTCTGCATTTCTTGCCTTCTGCATCTCAGCAAAATGCTTTCCCACTAGGTGTAGCAAGGAGAAACTGTGCCAGCTGAGTAGATGTAGCCCGGCCCGCCCTTTGAAGTTCACAAGTTCTTGGCATCTCAGAGCCTAAAGGGAAGAGCAAGGTTATCTATGGTACAAGCACAGCAAAGTTGTCCAAGAATAGCTTCCATTCGAATGCTAATGGCAATTGAAGAGGCAGGCCAGTGGCAAGCCACTATCTTCTAGCAGTTTGAAAGGTGCAGACACAGTGCAGGTGTTGTGCGGCTTCCTTCTTCGCCTCCTAGAAGGTGCCGCGCTCTCCGTCTCTTGCTTACCAATATGTTGCCGTGTTCCTCTTATTGTTTGGTTTCTTTGGATTTGTTTTTATGATGTTTTGGCGGGTTTTCGGAATGTTTTGGTGGTGTTTTAGAATGTTTTGTTTTCTCTTGAGTTGTTTTTATTGTCTTGGCAGGTTTTGGAATGTTTGGATTCCTTTTGGTGGGTTTTAAAATATTTTGGCGGGTATTTGGAATGTTTTGGTTTGCTTTCATTTGTTTTGATTATGTTTTGGCAAGTTATTGAATGTTTGGATCACTTCTGCCTGGTGTGATAGTATTTTGGCATCTTTTCAGAATGTTTTGATCAGTTTTGGCAGGTTCTAAAGTATTTTGTTGGGTTTTTGGAATGTTTTGGTTGGTTTTGATTTGTTTTTATGATGTTGTGACACATTTTTTGAATGTTTTGTTCAGTTCTGGCTGGTTTTCTAATGTTTTGGCATCTTTTCAGAATATTTTGGTCAGTCTTGCGGGTCTAAATTATTTTGGCGGGTTTTCGGAATATTTTGGTTGGTTTTGATTTGTTTTTATGATGTTTTGGCAGGTTTTCGGAATGTTTTGGTGGGGTTTTAGAATGTTTTGTATTCTCTTGAGTTGTTTTTATTGTGTTGGCAGGTTTTGGAATGTTTGGATTCCTTTTGGCGGGTTTTAAAATATTTTGGTGGGTATTTGGAAGGTTTGGTGGGTATTCGGAATGTTTTGATTAGTTTTGACAGGTTTTGAAATATTTTGGCGGGTTTTTAGAAGGTTTTGATTTGTTTTGATTATGTTTAGCCCAGTTTTTGGTGTGTTTGGATTAGCTTTGGTGGGCTTTATCATGTTTTGTCAGGTTTTTTCAAATGTTTTGATCACTTCTGTCTGGTTTTCTATTTTGGCGGGTTTGAAAATATTTTTTGATTAGTTTTGGCGGGTTTTAAACTATTTTGGCTCTTTGCGCAGAGATGACGGTGCCGGTTGCGGTGCGCTGCGGGGCGCTCCTTCTGCGGAAAGACGCCTGGCAGCGGCAATTAGGACAGCTCCGTGTCTCCGAATTCTGCATTTCTTGCCTTCTGCATCTCAGCAAAATGCTTTCCCACTAGGTGTAGCAAGGAGAAACTGTGCCAGCTGAGTAGATGTAGCCCGGCCTGCCCTTTGAAGTTGACAAGTTCTTGGCATCTCAGAGCCTAAAGGGAAGAGCAAGGTTATCTATGGTACAAGCACAGCAAAGTTGTCCAAGAATAGCTTCCATTTGAATGCTAATGGCAATTGAAGAGGCAGGCCAGTGGCAAGCCACTATCTTCTAGCAGTTTGAAAGGTGCAGACACAGTGCAGGTGTTGTGCGGCTTCCTTCTTCGCCTCCTAGAAGGTGCCGCGCTCTCCGTCTCTTGCTTACCAATATGTTGCTGTGTTCCTCTTATTGTTTGGTTTCTTTGGATTTGTTTTTATGATGTTTTGGCGGGTTTTCGGAATGTTTTGGTGGTGTTTTAGAATGTTTTGTTTTCTCTTGAGTTGTTTTTATTGTCTTGGCAGGTTTTGGAATGTTTGGATTCCTTTTGGCGGGTTTTAAAATATTTTGGCGGGTATTTGGAATGTTTTGGTTTGCTTTCATTTGTTTTGATTATGTTTTGGCAAGTTATTGAATGTTTGGATCACTTCTGCCTGGTGTGATAGTATTTTGGCATCTTTTCAGAATGTTTTGATCAGTTTTGGCAGGTTCTAAAGTATTTTGTTGGGTTTTTGGAATGTTTTGGTTGGTTTTGATTTGTTTTTATGATGTTGTGACACATTTTTTGAATGTTTTGTTCAGTTCTGGCTGGTTTTCTAATGTTTTGGCATCTTTTCAGAATATTTTGGTCAGTCTTGCGGGTCTAAATTATTTTGGCGGGTTTTCGGAATATTTTGGTTGGTTTTGATTTGTTTTTATGATGTTTTGGCAGGTTTTCGGAATGTTTTGGTTGGGTTTTAGAATGTTTTGTATTCTCTTGAGTTGTTTTTATTGTGTTGGCAGGTTTTGGAATGTTTGGATTCCTTTTGGCGGGTTTTAAAATATTTTGGTGGGTATTTGGAAGGTTTGGTGGGTATTCGGAATGTTTTGATTAGTTTTGACAGGTTTTGAAATATTTTGGCGGGTTTTTAGAAGGTTTTGATTTGTTTTGATTATGTTTAGCCCAGTTTTTGGTGTGTTTGGATTAGCTTTGGTGGGCTTTATCATGTTTTGTCAGGTTTTTTCAAATGTTTTGATCACTTCTGTCTGGTTTTCTATTTTGGCGGGTTTGAAAATATTTTTTGATTAGTTTTGGCGGGTTTTAAACTATTTTGGCTCTTTGCGCAGAGATGACGGTGCCGGTTGCGGTGCGCTGCGGGGCGCTCCTTCTGCGGAAAGACGCCTGGCAGCGGCAATTAGGACAGCTCCGCGTCTCCGAATTCTGCATTTCTTGCCTTCTGCATCTCAGCAAAATGCTTTCCCACTAGGTGTAGCAAGGAGAAACTGTGCCAGCTGAGTAGATGTAGCCCGGCCCGCCCTTTGAAGTTGACAAGTTCTTGGCATCTCAGAGCCTAAAGGGAAGAGCAAGGTTATCTATGGTACAAGCACAGCAAAGTTGTCCAAGAATAGCTTCCATTTGAATGCTAATGGCAATTGAAGAGGCAGGCCAGTGGCAAGCCACTATCTTCTAGCAGTTTGAAAGGTGCAGACACAGTGCAGGTGTTGTGCGGCTTCCTTCTTCGCCTCCTAGAAGGTGCCGCGCTCTCCGTCTCTTGCTTGCCAATATGTTGCCGTGTTCCTCTTATTGTTTGGTTTCTTTGGATTTGTTTTTATGATGTTTTGGCGGGTTTTCGGAATGTTTTGGTGGTGTTTTAGAATGTTTTGTTTTCTCTTGAGTTGTTTTTATTGTCTTGGCAGGTTTTGGAATGTTTGGATTCCTTTTGGCGGGTTTTAAAATATTTTGGCGGGTATTTGGAATGTTTTGGTTTGCTTTCATTTGTTTTGATTATGTTTTGTCAAGTTATTGAATGTTTGGATCACTTCTGCCTGGTTTGATAGTATTTTGGCATCTTTTCAGAATGTTTTGATCAGTTTTGGCAGGTTCTAAAGTATTTTGTTGGGTTTTTGGAATGTTTTGGTTGGTCTTGATTTGTTTTTATGATGTTGTGACACGTTTTTTGAATGTTTTGATCAGTTCTGGCTGGTTTTCTAATGTTTTGGCATCTTTTCAGAATATTTTGGTCAGTTTTGCGGGTCTAAATTATTTTGGTGGGTTTTCGGAATATTTTGGTTGGTTTTGATTTGTTTTTATGATGTTTTGGCAGGTTTTCGGTATGTTTTGGTTGGGTTCTAGAATGTTTTGTATTCTCTTGAGTTGTTTTTATTGTGTTGGCAGGTTTTGGAATGTTTGGATTCCTTTTGGCGGGTTTTAAAATATTTTGGTGGGTGTTTAGAAGGTTTGGTGGGTATTCGGAATGTTTTGATTAGTTTTGACAGGTTTTGAAATATTTTGGCGGGTTTTTAGAAGGTTTTGATTTGTTTTGATTATGTTTAGCCCAGTTTTTGGTGTGTTTGGATTAGCTTTGGTGGGCTTTATCATGTTTTGTCAGGTTTTTTCAAATGTTTTGATCCCTTCTGTCTGGTTTTCTATTTTGGCGGGTTTGAAAATATTTTTTGATTAGTTTTGGCGGGTTTTAAACTATTTTGGCTCTTTGCGCAGAGATGACGGTGCCGGTTGCGGTGCGCTGCGGGGCGCTCCTTCTGCGGAAAGACGCCTGGCAGCGGCAATTAGGACAGCTCCGTGTCTCCGAATTCTGCATTTCTTGCCTTCTGCATCTCAGCAAAATGCTTTCCCACTAGGTGTAGCAAGGAGAAACTGTGCCAGCTGAGTAGATGTAGCCCGGCCCGCCCTTTGAAGTTCACAAGTTCTTGGCATCTCAGAGCCTAAAGGGAAGAGCAAGGTTATCTATGGTACAAGCACAGCAAAGTTGTCCAAGAATAGCTTCCATTCGAATGCTAATGGCAATTGAAGAGGCAGGCCAGTGGCAAGCCACTATCTTCTAGCAGTTTGAAAGGTGCAGACACAGTGCAGGTGTTGTGCGGCTTCCTTCTTCGCCTCCTAGAAGGTGCCGCGCTCTCCGTCTCTTGCTTACCAATATGTTGCCGTGTTCCTCTTATTGTTTGGTTTCTTTGGATTTGTTTTTATGATGTTTTGGCGGGTTTTCGGAATGTTTTGGTGGTGTTTTAGAATGTTTTGTTTTCTCTTGAGTTGTTTTTATTGTCTTGGCAGGTTTTGGAATGTTTGGATTCCTTTTGGCGGGTTTTAAAATATTTTGGCGGGTATTTGGAATGTTTTGGTTTGCTTTCATTTGTTTTGATTATGTTTTGTCAAGTTATTGAATGTTTGGATCACTTCTGCCTGGTTTGATAGTATTTTGGCATCTTTTCAGAATGTTCTGATCAGTTTTGGCAGGTTCTAAAGTATTTTGTTGGTTTTTTGGAATGTTTTGGTTGGTTTTGATTTGTTTTTATGATATTGTGACACGTTTTTTGAATGTTTTGTTCAGTTCTGGCTGGTTTTCTAATGTTTTGGCATATTTTCAGAATGTTTTGGTCAGTCTTGCGGGTCTAAATTATTTTGGCGGGTTTTCGGAATATTTTGGTTGGTTTTGATTTGTTTTTATGATGTTTTGGCAGGTTTTCGGAATGTTTTGGTTGGGTTTTAGAATGTTTTGTATTCTCTTGAGTTGTTTTTATTGTGTTGGCAGGTTTTGGAATGTTTGGATTCCTTTTGGCGGGTTTTAAAATATTTTGGTGGGTATTTGGAAGGTTTTGGCGGGTATTCGGAATGTTTTGATTAGTTTTGACAGGTTTTGAAATATTTTGGCGGGTTTTTAGAAGGTTTTGATTTGTTTTGATTATGTTTAGCCCAGTTTTTGGTGTGTTTGGATTAGCTTTGGTGGGCTTTATCATGTTTTGTCAGGTTTTTTCAAATGTTTTGATCACTTCTGTCTGGTTTTCTATTTTGGCGGGTTTGAAAATATTTTTTGATTAGTTTTGGCGGGTTTTAAACTATTTTGGCTCTTTGCGCAGAGATGACGGTGCCGGTTGCGGTGCGCTGCGGGGCGCTCCTTCTGCGGAAAGACGCCTGGCAGCGGCAATTAGGACAGCTCCGTGTCTCCGAATTCTGCATTTCTTGCCTTCTGCATCTCAGCAAAATGCTTTCCCACTAGGTGTAGCAAGGAGAAACTGCTCCAGCTGAGTAGATGTAGCCCGGCCCGCCCTTTGAAGTTGACAAGTTCTTGGCATCTCAGAGCCTAAAGGGAAGAGCAAGGTTATCTATGGTACAAGCACAGCAAAGTTGTCCAAGAATAGCTTCCATTTGAATGCTAATGGTAATTGAAGAGGCAGGCCAGTGGCAAGCCACTATCTTCTAGCAGTTTGAAAGGTGCAGACACAGTGCAGGTGTTGTGTGGCTTCCTTCTTCGCCTCCTAGAAGGTGCCGCGCTCTCCGTCTCTTGCTTACCAATATGTTGCCGTGTTCCTCTTATTGTTTGGTTTCTTTGGATTTGTTTTTATGATGTTTTGGCGGGTTTTCGGAATGTTTTGGTGGTGTTTTAGAATGTTTTGTTTTCTCTTGAGTTGTTTTTATTGTCTTGGCAGGTTTTGGAATGTTTGGATTCCTTTTGGCGGGTTTTAAAATATTTTGGCGGGTATTTGGAATGTTTTGGTTTGCTTTCATTTGTTTTGATTATGTTTTGTCAAGTTATTGAATGTTTGGATCACTTCTGCCTGGTGTGATAGTATTTTGGCATCTTTTCAGAATGTTTTGATCAGTTTTGGCAGGTTCTAAAGTATTTTGTTGGGTTTTTGGAATGTTTTGGTTGGTTTTGGTTTGTTTTTATGATATTGTGACACGTTTTTTGAATGTTTTGTTCAGTTCTGGCTGGTTTTCTAATGTTTTGGCATATTTTCAGAATATTTTGGTCAGTCTTGCGGGTCTAAATTATTTTGGCGGGTTTTCGGAATATTTTGGTTGGTTTTGATTTGTTTTTATGATGTTTTGGCAGGTTTTCGGAATGTTTTGGTTGGGTTTTAGAATGTTTTGTATTCTCTTGAGTTGTTTTTATTGTGTTGGCAGGTTTTGGAATGTTTGGATTCCTTTTGGCGGGTTTTAAAATATTTTGGTGGGTATTTGGAAGGTTTGGCGGGTATTCGGAATGTTTTGATTAGTTTTGACAGGTTTTGAAATATTTTGGCGGGTTTTTAGAAGGTTTTGATTTGTTTTGATTATGTTTAGCCCAGTTTTTGGTGTGTTTGGATTAGCTTTGGTGGGCTTTATCATGTTTTGTCAGGTTTTTTCAAATGTTTTGATCCCTTCTGTCTGGTTTTCTATTTTGGCGGGTTTGAAACTATTTTTTGATTAGTTTTGGCGGGTTTTAAACTATTTTGGCTCTTTGCGCAGAGATGACGGTGCCGGTTGCGGTGCGCTGCGGGGCGCTCCTTCTGCGGAAAGACGCCTGGCAGCGGCAATTAGGACAGCTCCGCATCTCCGAATTCTGCATTTCTTGCCTTCTGCATCTCAGCAAAATGCTTTCCCACTAGGTGTAGCAAGGAGAAACTGTGCCAGCTGAGTAGATGTAGCCCGGCCTGCCCTTTGAAGTTCACAATTTCTTGGCATCTCAGAGCCTAAAGGGAAGAGCAAGGTTATCTATGGTACAAGCACAGCAAAGTTGTCCAAGAATAGCTTCCATTCGAATGCTAATGGCAATTGAAGAGGCAGGCCAGTGGCAAGCCACTATCTTCTAGCAGTTTGAAAGGTGCAGACACAGTGCAGGTGTTGTGCGGCTTCCTTCTTCGCCTCCTAGAAGGTGCCGCGCTCTCCGTCTCTTGCTTACCAATATGTTGCCGTGTTCCTCTTATTGTTTGGTTTCTTTGGATTTGTTTTTATGATGTTTTGGCGGGTTTTCGGAATGTTTTGGTGGTGTTTTAGAATGTTTTGTTTTCTCTTGAGTTGTTTTTATTGTCTTGGCAGGTTTTGGAACGTTTGGATTCCTTTTGGCGGGTTTTAAAATATTTTGGCGGGTATTTGGAATGTTTTGGTTTGCTTTCATTTGTTTTGATTATGTTTTGTCAAGTTATTGAATGTTTGGATCACTTCTGCCTGGTTTGATAGTATTTTGGCATCTTTTCAGAATGTTTTGATCAGTTTTGGCAGGTTCTAAAGTATTTTGTTGGGTTTTTGGAATGTTTTGGTTGGTCTTGATTTGTTTTTATGATGTTGTGACACGTTTTTTGAATGTTTTGATCAGTTCTGGCTGGTTTTCTAATGTTTTGGCATCTTTTCAGAATATTTTGGTCAGTTTTGCGGGTCTAAATTATTTTGGTGGGTTTTCGGAATATTTTGGTTGGTTTTGATTTGTTTTTATGATGTTTTGGCAGGTTTTCGGAATGTTTTGGTTGGGTTCTAGAATGTTTTGTATTCTCTTGAGTTGTTTTTATTGTGTTGGCAGGTTTTGGAATGTTTGGATTCCTTTTGGCGGGTTTTAAAATATTTTGGTGGGTGTTTAGAAGGTTTGGCGGGTATTCGGAATGTTTTGATTAGTTTTGACAGGTTTTGAAATATTTTGGCGGGTTTTTAGAAGGTTTTGATTTGTTTTGATTATGTTTAGCCCAGTTTTTGGTGTGTTTGGATTAGCTTTGGTGGGCTTTATCATGTTTTGTCAGGTTTTTTCAAATGTTTTGATCCCTTCTGTCTGGTTTTCTATTTTGGCGGGTTTGAAAATATTTTTTGATTAGTTTTGGCGGGTTTTAAACTATTTTGGCTCTTTGCGCAGAGATGACGGTGCCGGTTGCGGTGCGCTGCGGGGCGCTCCTTCTGCGGAAAGACGCCTGGCAGCGGCAATTAGGACAGCTCCGTGTCTCCGAATTCTGCATTTCTTGCCTTCTGCATCTCAGCAAAATGCTTTCCCACTAGGTGTAGCAAGGAGAAACTGTGCCAGCTGAGTAGATGTAGCCCGGCCCGCCCTTTGAAGTTCACAAGTTCTTGGCATCTCAGAGCCTAAAGGGAAGAGCAAGGTTATCTATGGTACAAGCACAGCAAAGTTGTCCAAGAATAGCTTCCATTCGAATGCTAATGGCAATTGAAGAGGCAGGCCAGTGGCAAGCCACTATCTTCTAGCAGTTTGAAAGGTGCAGACACAGTGCAGGTGTTGTGCGGCTTCCTTCTTCGCCTCCTAGAAGGTGCCGCGCTCTCCGTCTCTTGCTTACCAATATGTTGCCGTGTTCCTCTTATTGTTTGGTTTCTTTGGATTTGTTTTTATGATGTTTTGGCGGGTTTTCGGAATGTTTTGGTGGTGTTTTAGAATGTTTTGTTTTCTCTTGAGTTGTTTTTATTGTCTTGGCAGGTTTTGGAATGTTTGGATTCCTTTTGGCGGGTTTTAAAATATTTTGGCGGGTATTTGGAATGTTTTGGTTTGCTTTCATTTGTTTTGATTATGTTTTGTCAAGTTATTGAATGTTTGGATCACTTCTGCCTGGTTTGATAGTATTTTGGCATCTTTTCAGAATGTTCTGATCAGTTTTGGCAGGTTCTAAAGTATTTTGTTGGTTTTTTGGAATGTTTTGGTTGGTTTTGATTTGTTTTTATGATATTGTGACACGTTTTTTGAATGTTTTGTTCAGTTCTGGCTGGTTTTCTAATGTTTTGGCATATTTTCAGAATGTTTTGGTCAGTCTTGCGGGTCTAAATTATTTTGGCGGGTTTTCGGAATATTTTGGTTGGTTTTGATTTGTTTTTATGATGTTTTGGCAGGTTTTCGGAATGTTTTGGTTGGGTTTTAGAATGTTTTGTATTCTCTTGAGTTGTTTTTATTGTGTTGGCAGGTTTTGGAATGTTTGGATTCCTTTTGGCGGGTTTTAAAATATTTTGGTGGGTATTTGGAAGGTTTTGGCGGGTATTCGGAATGTTTTGATTAGTTTTGACAGGTTTTGAAATATTTTGGCGGGTTTTTAGAAGGTTTTGATTTGTTTTGATTATGTTTAGCCCAGTTTTTGGTGTGTTTGGATTAGCTTTGGTGGGCTTTATCATGTTTTGTCAGGTTTTTTCAAATGTTTTGATCACTTCTGTCTGGTTTTCTATTTTGGCGGGTTTGAAAATATTTTTTGATTAGTTTTGGCGGGTTTTAAAATATTTTGGCTCTTTGCGCAGAGATGACGGTGCCGGTTGCGGTGCGCTGCGGGGCGCTCCTTCTGCGGAAAGACGCCTGGCAGCGGCAATTAGGACAGCTCCGTGTCTCCGAATTCTGCATTTCTTGCCTTCTGCATCTCAGCAAAATGCTTTCCCACTAGGTGTAGCAAGGAGAAACTGTGCCAGCTGAGTAGATGTAGCCCGGCCCGCCCTTTGAAGTTCACAAGTTCTTGGCATCTCAGAGCCTAAAGGGAAGAGCAAGGTTATCTATGGTACAAGCACAGCAAAGTTGTCCAAGAATAGCTTCCATTCGAATGCTAATGGCAATTGAAGAGGCAGGCCAGTGGCAAGCCACTATCTTCTAGCAGTTCGAAAGGTGCAGACACAGTGCAGGTGTTGTGCGGCTTCCTTCTTCGCCTCCTAGAAGGTGCCGCGCTCTCCGTCTCTTGCTTACCAATATGTTGCCGTGTTCCTCTTATTGTTTGGTTTCTTTGGATTTGTTTTTATGATGTTTTGGCGGGTTTTCGGAATGTTTTGGTGGTGTTTTAGAATGTTTTGTTTTCTCTTGAGTTGTTTTTATTGTCTTGGCAGGTTTTGGAATGTTTGGATTCCTTTTGGCGGGTTTTAAAATATTTTGGCGGGTATTTGGAATGTTTTGGTTTGCTTTCATTTGTTTTGATTATGTTTTGTCAAGTTATTGAATGTTTGGATCACTTCTGCCTGGTGTGATAGTATTTTGGCATCTTTTCAGAATGTTTTGATCAGTTTTGGCAGGTTCTAAAGTATTTTGTTGGGTTTTTGGAATGTTTTGGTTGGTTTTGATTTGTTTTTATGATGTTGTGACACGTTTTTTGAATGTTTTGATCAGTTCTGGCTGGTTTTCTAATGTTTTGGCATCTTTTCAGAATATTTTGGTCAGTCTTGCGGGTCTAAATTATTTTGGCGGGTTTTCGGAATATTTTGGTTGGTTTTGATTTGTTTTTATGATGTTTTGGCAGGTTTTCGGAATGTTTTGGTTGGGTTTTAGAATGTTTTGTATTCTCTTGAGTTGTTTTTATTGTGTTGGCAGGTTTTGGAATGTTTGGATTCCTTTTGGCGGGTTTTAAAATATTTTGGTGGGTGTTTGGAAGGTTTGGCGGGTATTCGGAATGTTTTGATTAGTTTTGACAGGTTTTGAAATATTTTGGCGGGTTTTTAGAAGGTTTTGATTTGTTTTGATTATGTTTAGCCCAGTTTTTGGTGTGTTTGGATTAGCTTTGGTGGGCTTTATCATGTTTTGTCAGGTTTTTTCAAATGTTTTGATCACTTCTGTCTGGTTTTCTATTTTGGCGGGTTTGAAAATATTTTTTGATTAGTTTTGGCGGGTTTTAAACTATTTTGGCTCTTTGCGCAGAGATGACGGTGCCGGTTGCGGTGCGCTGCGGGGCGCTCCTTCTGCGGAAAGACGCCTGGCAGCGGCAATTAGGACAGCTCCGTGTCTCCGAATTCTGCATTTCTTGCCTTCTGCATCTCAGCAAAATGCTTTCCCACTAGGTGTAGCAAGGAGAAACTGTGCCAGCTGAGTAGATGTAGCCCGGCCCGCCCTTTGAAGTTCACAAGTTCTTGGCATCTCAGAGCCTAAAGGGAAGAGCAAGGTTATCTATGGTACAAGCACAGCAAAGTTGTCCAAGAATAGCTTCCATTCGAATGCTAATGGCAATTGAAGAGGCAGGCCAGTGGCAAGCCACTAGCTTCTAGCAGTTTGAAAGGTGCAGACACAGTGCAGGTGTTGTGCGGCTTCCTTCTTCGCCTCCTAGAAGGTGCCGCGCTCTCCGTCTCTTGCTTACCAATATGTTGCCGTGTTCCTCTTATTGTTTGGTTCCTTTGGATTTGTTTTTATGATGTTTTGGCGGGTTTTCGGAATGTTTTGGTGGTGTTTTAGAATGTTTTGTTTTCTCTTGAGTTGTTTTTATTGTCTTGGCAGGTTTTGGAATGTTTGGATTCCTTTTGGCGGGTTTTAAAATATTTTGGCGGGTATTTGGAATGTTTTGGTTTGCTTTCATTTGTTTTGATTATGTTTTGGCAAGTTATTGAATGTTTGGATCACTTCTGCCTGGTGTGATAGTATTTTGGCATCTTTTCAGAATGTTTTGATCAGTTTTGGCAGGTTCTAAAGTATTTTGTTGGGTTTTTGGAATGTTTTGGTTGGTTTTGATTTGTTTTTATGATGTTGTGACACATTTTTTGAATGTTTTGTTCAGTTCTGGCTGGTTTTCTAATGTTTTGGCATCTTTTCAGAATATTTTGGTCAGTCTTGCGGGTCTAAATTATTTTGGCGGGTTTTCGGAATATTTTGGTTGGTTTTGATTTGTTTTTATGATGTTTTGGCAGGTTTTCGGAATGTTTTGGTTGGGTTTTAGAATGTTTTGTATTCTCTTGAGTTGTTTTTATTGTGTTGGCAGGTTTTGGAATGTTTGGATTCCTTTTGGCGGGTTTTAAAATATTTTGGTGGGTATTTGGAAGGTTTGGCGGGTATTCGGAATGTTTTGATTAGTTTTGACAGGTTTTGAAATATTTTGGCGGGTTTTTAGAAGGTTTTGATTTGTTTTGATTATGTTTAGCCCAGTTTTTGGTGTGTTTGGATTAGCTTTGGTGGGCTTTATCATGTTTTGTCAGGTTTTTTCAAATGTTTTGATCACTTCTGTCTGGTTTTCTATTTTGGCGGGTTTGAAAATATTTTTTGATTAGTTTTGGCGGGTTTTAAACTATTTTGGCTCTTTGCGCAGAGATGACGGTGCCGGTTGCGGTGCGCTGCGGGGCGCTCCTTCTGCGGAAAGACGCCTGGCAGCGGCAATTAGGACAGCTCCGTGTCTCCGAATTCTGCATTTCTTGCCTTCTGCATCTCAGCAAAATGCTTTCCCACTAGGTGTAGCAAGGAGAAACTGTGCCAGCTGAGTAGATGTAGCCCGGCCCGCCCTTTGAAGTTGACAAGTTCTTGGCATCTCAGAGCCTAAAGGGAAGAGCAAGGTTATCTATGGTACAAGCACAGCAAAGTTGTCCAAGAATAGCTTCCATTTGAATGCTAATGGCAATTGAAGAGGCAGGCCAGTGGCAAGCCACTATCTTCTAGCAGTTTGAAAGGTGCAGACACAGTGCAGGTGTTGTGCGGCTTCCTTCTTCGCCTCCTAGAAGGTGCCGCGCTCTCCGTCTCTTGCTTACCAATATGTTGCTGTGTTCCTCTTATTGTTTGGTTTCTTTGGATTTGTTTTTATGATGTTTTGGCGGGTTTTCGGAATGTTTTGGTGGTGTTTTAGAATGTTTTGTTTTCTCTTGAGTTGTTTTTATTGTCTTGGCAGGTTTTGGAATGTTTGGATTCCTTTTGGCGGGTTTTAAAATATTTTGGCGGGTATTTGGAATGTTTTGGTTTGCTTTCATTTGTTTTGATTATGTTTTGGCAAGTTATTGAATGTTTGGATCACTTCTGCCTGGTTTGATAGTATTTTGGCATCTTTTCAGAATGTTTTGATCAGTTTTGGCAGGTTCTAAAGTATTTTGTTGGGTTTTTGGAATGTTTTGGTTGGTTTTGATTTGTTTTTATGATGTTGTGACACATTTTTTGAATGTTTTGTTCAGTTCTGGCTGGTTTTCTAATGTTTTGGCATCTTTTCAGAATATTTTGGTCAGTCTTGCGTGTCTAAATTATTTTGGCGGGTTTTCGGAATATTTTGGTTGGTTTTGATTTGTTTTTATGATGTTTTGGCAGGTTTTCGGAATGTTTTGGTTGGGTTTTAGAATGTTTTGTATTCTCTTGAGTTGTTTTTATTGTGTTGGCAGGTTTTGGAATGTTTGGATTCCTTTTGGCGGGTTTTAAAATATTTTGGTGGGTATTTGGAAGGATTGGTGGGTATTCGGAATGTTTTGATTAGTTTTGACAGGTTTTGAAATATTTTGGCGGGTTTTTAGAAGGTTTTGATTTGTTTTGATTATGTTTAGCCCAGTTTTTGGTGTGTTTGGATTAGCTTTGGTGGGCTTTATCATGTTTTGTCAGGTTTTTTCAAATGTTTTGATCACTTCTGTCTGGTTTTCTATTTTGGCGGGTTTGAAAATATTTTTTGATTAGTTTTGGCGGGTTTTAAACTATTTTGGCTCTTTGCGCAGAGATGACGGTGCCGGTTGCGGTGCGCTGCGGGGCGCTCCTTCTGCGGAAAGACGCCTGGCAGCGGCAATTAGGACAGCTCCGTGTCTCCGAATTCTGCATTTCTTGCCTTCTGCATCTCAGCAAAATGCTTTCCCACTAGGTGTAGCAAGGAGAAACTGTGCCAGCTGAGTAGATGTAGCCCGGCCCGCCCTTTGAAGTTCACAAGTTCTTGGCATCTCAGAGCCTAAAGGGAAGAGCAAGGTTATCTATGGTACAAGCACAGCAAAGTTGTCCAAGAATAGCTTCCATTCGAATGCTAATGGCAATTGAAGAGGCAGGCCAGTGGCAAGCCACTATCTTCTAGCAGTTTGAAAGGTGCAGACACAGTGCAGGTGTTGTGCGGCTTCCTTCTTCGCCTCCTAGAAGGTGCCGCGCTCTCCGTCTCTTGCTTACCAATATGTTGCCGTGTTCCTCTTATTGTTTGGTTTCTTTGGATTTGTTTTTATGATGTTTTGGCGGGTTTTCGGAATGTTTTGGTGGTGTTTTAGAATGTTTTGTTTTCTCTTGAGTTGTTTTTATTGTCTTGGCAGGTTTTGGAATGTTTGGATTCCTTTTGGCGGGTTTTAAAATATTTTGGCGGGTATTTGGAATGTTTTGGTTTGCTTTCATTTGTTTTGATTATGTTTTGGCAAGTTATTGAATGTTTGGATCACTTCTGCCTGGTGTGATAGTATTTTGGCATCTTTTCAGAATGTTTTGATCAGTTTTGGCAGGTTCTAAAGTATTTTGTTGGGTTTTTGGAATGTTTTGGTTGGTTTTGATTTGTTTTTATGATATTGTGACACATTTTTTGAATGTTTTGTTCAGTTCTGGCTGGTTTTCTAATGTTTTGGCATCTTTTCAGAATATTTTGGTCAGTCTTGCGGGTCTAAATTATTTTGGCGGGTTTTCGGAATATTTTGGTTGGTTTTGATTTGTTTTTATGATGTTTTGGCAGGTTTTCGGAATGTTTTGGTTGGGTTTTAGAATGTTTTGTATTCTCTTGAGTTGTTTTTATTGTGTTGGCAGGTTTTGGAATGTTTGGATTCCTTTTGGCGGGTTTTAAAATATTTTGGTGGGTATTTGGAAGGTTTGGTGGGTATTCGGAATGTTTTGATTAGTTTTGACAGGTTTTGAAATATTTTGGCGGGTTTTTAGAAGGTTTTGATTTGTTTTGATTATGTTTAGCCCAGTTTTTGGTGTGTTTGGATTAGCTTTGGTGGGCTTTATCATGTTTTGTCAGGTTTTTTCAAATGTTTTGATCACTTCTGTCTGGTTTTCTATTTTGGCGGGTTTGAAAATATTTTTTGATTAGTTTTGGCGGGTTTTAAACTATTTTGGCTCTTTGCGCAGAGATGACGGTGCCGGTTGCGGTGCGCTGCGGGGCGCTCCTTCTGCGGAAAGACGCCTGGCAGCGGCAATTAGGACAGCTCCGTGTCTCCGAATTCTGCATTTCTTGCCTTCTGCATCTCAGCAAAATGCTTTCCCACTAGGTGTAGCAAGGAGAAACTGTGCCAGCTGAGTAGATGTAGCCCGGCCCGCCCTTTGAAGTTCACAAGTTCTTGGCATCTCAGAGCCTAAAGGGAAGAGCAAGGTTATCTATGGTACAAGCACAGCAAAGTTGTCCAAGAATAGCTTCCATTCGAATGCTAATGGCAATTGAAGAGGCAGGCCAGTGGCAAGCCACTATCTTCTAGCAGTTTGAAAGGTGCAGACACAGTGCAGGTGTTGTGCGGCTTCCTTCTTCGCCTCCTAGAAGGTGCCGCGCTCTCCGTCTCTTGCTTACCAATATGTTGCCGTGTTCCTCTTATTGTTTGGTTTCTTTGGATTTGTTTTTATGATGTTTTGGCGGGTTTTCGGAATGTTTTGGTGGTGTTTTAGAATGTTTTGTTTTCTCTTGAGTTGTTTTTATTGTCTTGGCAGGTTTTGGAATGTTTGGATTCCTTTTGGCGGGTTTTAAAATATTTTGGCGGGTATTTGGAATGTTTTGGTTTGCTTTCATTTGTTTTGATTATGTTTTGGCAAGTTATTGAATGTTTGGATCACTTCTGCCTGGTGTGATAGTATTTTGGCATCTTTTCAGAATGTTTTGATCAGTTTTGGCAGGTTCTAAAGTATTTTGTTGGGTTTTTGGAATGTTTTGGTTGGTTTTGATTTGTTTTTATGATGTTGTGACACATTTTTTGAATATTTTGTTCAGTTCTGGCTGGTTTTCTAATGTTTTGGCATCTTTTCAGAATATTTTGGTCAGTCTTGCGGGTCTAAATTATTTTGGCGGGTTTTCGGAATATTTTGGTTGGTTTTGATTTGTTTTTATGATGTTTTGGCAGGTTTTCGGAATGTTTTGGTTGGGTTTTAGAATGTTTTGTATTCTCTTGAGTTGTTTTTATTGTGTTGGCAGGTTTTGGAATGTTTGGATTCCTTTTGGCGGGTTTTAAAATATTTTGGTGGGTATTTGGAAGGTTTGGTGGGTATTCGGAATGTTTTGATTAGTTTTGACAGGTTTTGAAATATTTTGGCGGGTTTTTAGAAGGTTTTGATTTGTTTTGATTATGTTTAGCCCAGTTTTTGGTGTGTTTGGATTAGCTTTGGTGGGCTTTATCATGTTTTGTCAGGTTTTTTCAAATGTTTTGATCACTTCTGTCTGGTTTTCTATTTTGGCGGGTTTGAAAATATTTTTGGATTAGTTTTGGCGGGTTTTAAACTATTTTGGCTCTTTGCGCAGAGATGACGGTGCCGGTTGCGGTGCGCTGCGGGGCGCTCCTTCTGCGGAAAGACGCCTGGCAGCGGCAATTAGGACAGCTCCGTGTCTCCGAATTCTGCATTTCTTGCCTTCTGCATCTCAGCAAAATGCTTTCCCACTAGGTGTAGCAAGGAGAAACTGTGCCAGCTGAGTAGATGTAGCCCGGCCCGCCCTTTGAAGTTCACAAGTTCTTGGCATCTCAGAGCCTAAAGGGAAGAGCAAGGTTATCTATGGTACAAGCACAGCAAAGTTGTCCAAGAATAGCTTCCATTCGAATGCTAATGGCAATTGAAGAGGCAGGCCAGTGGCAAGCCACTAGCTTCTAGCAGTTTGAAAGGTGCAGACACAGTGCAGGTGTTGTGCGGCTTCCTTCTTCGCCTCCTAGAAGGTGCCGCGCTCTCCGTCTCTTGCTTACCAATATGTTGCCGTGTTCCTCTTATTGTTTGGTTTCTTTGGATTTGTTTTTATGATGTTTTGGCGGGTTTTCGGAATGTTTTGGTGGTGTTTTAGAATGTTTTGTTTTCTCTTGAGTTGTTTTTATTGTCTTGGCAGGTTTTGGAATGTTTGGATTCCTTTTGGCGGGTTTTAAAATATTTTGGCGGGTATTTGGAATGTTTTGGTTTGCTTTCATTTGTTTTGATTATGTTTTGGCAAGTTATTGAATGTTTGGATCACTTCTGCCTGGTGTGATAGTATTTTGGCATCTTTTCAGAATGTTTTGATCAGTTTTGGCAGGTTCTAAAGTATTTTGTTGGGTTTTTGGAATGTTTTGGTTGGTTTTGATTTGTTTTTATGATGTTGTGACACATTTTTTGAATGTTTTGTTCAGTTCTGGCTGGTTTTCTAATGTTTTGGCATCTTTTCAGAATATTTTGGTCAGTCTTGCGGGTCTAAATTATTTTGGCGGGTTTTCGGAATATTTTGGTTGGTTTTGATTTGTTTTTATGATGTTTTGGCAGGTTTTCGGAATGTTTTGGTTGGGTTTTAGAATGTTTTGTATTCTCTTGAGTTGTTTTTATTGTGTTGGCAGGTTTTGGAATGTTTGGATTCCTTTTGGCGGGTTTTAAAATATTTTGGTGGGTATTTGGAAGGTTTGGTGGGTATTCGGAATGTTTTGATTAGTTTTGACAGGTTTTGAAATATTTTGGCGGGTTTTTAGAAGGTTTTGATTTGTTTTGATTATGTTTAGCCCAGTTTTTGGTGTGTTTGGATTAGCTTTGGTGGGCTTTATCATGTTTTGTCAGGTTTTTTCAAATGTTTTGATCACTTCTGTCTGGTTTTCTATTTTGGCGGGTTTGAAAATATTTTTTGATTAGTTTTGGCGGGTTTTAAACTATTTTGGCTCTTTGCGCAGAGATGACGGTGCTGGTTGCGGTGCGCTGCGGGGCGCTCCTTCTGCGGAAAGACGCCTGGCAGCGGCAATTAGGACAGCTCCGTGTCTCTGAATTCTGCATTTCTTGCCTTCTGCATCTCAGCAAAATGCTTTCCCACTAGGTGTAGCAAGGAGAAACTGTGCCAGCTGAGTAGATGTAGCCCGGCCCGCCCTTTGAAGTTCACAAGTTCTTGGCATCTCAGAGCCTAAAGGGAAGAGCAAGGTTATCTATGGTACAAGCACAGCAAAGTTGTCCAAGAATAGCTTCCATTCGAATGCTAATGGCAATTGAAGAGGCAGGCCAGTGGCAAGCCACTAGCTTCTAGCAGTTTGAAAGGTGCAGACACAGTGCAGGTGTTGTGCGGCTTCCTTCTTCGCCTCCTAGAAGGTGCCGCGCTCTCCGTCTCTTGCTTACCAATATGTTGCCGTGTTCCTCTTATTGTTTGGTTTCTTTGGATTTGTTTTTATGATGTTTTGGCGGGTTTTCGGAATGTTTTGGTGGTGTTTTAGAATGTTTTGTTTTCTCTTGAGTTGTTTTTATTGTCTTGGCAGGTTTTGGAATGTTTGGATTCCTTTTGGCGGGTTTTAAAATATTTTGGCGGGTATTTGGAATGTTTTGGTTTGCTTTCATTTGTTTTGATTATGTTTTGGCAAGTTATTGAATGTTTGGATCACTTCTGCCTGGTGTGATAGTATTTTGGCATCTTTTCAGAATGTTTTGATCAGTTTTGGCAGGTTCTAAAGTATTTTGTTGGGTTTTTGGAATGTTTTGGTTGGTTTTGATTTGTTTTTATGATGTTGTGACACATTTTTTGAATGTTTTGTTCAGTTCTGGCTGGTTTTCTAATGTTTTGGCATCTTTTCAGAATATTTTGGTCAGTCTTGCGGGTCTAAATTATTTTGGCGGGTTTTCGGAATATTTTGGTTGGTTTTGATTTGTTTTTATGATGTTTTGGCAGGTTTTCGGAATGTTTTGGTGGGGTTTTAGAATGTTTTGTATTCTCTTGAGTTGTTTTTATTGTGTTGGCAGGTTTTGGAATGTTTGGATTCCTTTTGGCGGGTTTTAAAATATTTTGGTGGGTATTTGGAAGGTTTGGTGGGTATTCGGAATGTTTTGATTAGTTTTGACAGGTTTTGAAATATTTTGGCGGGTTTTTAGAAGGTTTTGATTTGTTTTGATTATGTTTAGCCCAGTTTTTGGTGTGTTTGGATTAGCTTTGGTGGGCTTTATCATGTTTTGTCAGGTTTTTTCAAATGTTTTGATCACTTCTGTCTGGTTTTCTATTTTGGCGGGTTTGAAAATATTTTTTGATTAGTTTTGGCGGGTTTTAAACTATTTTGGCTCTTTGCGCAGAGATGACGGTGCCGGTTGCGGTGCGCTGCGGGGCGCTCCTTCTGCGGAAAGACGCCTGGCAGCGGCAATTAGGACAGCTCCGTGTCTCCGAATTCTGCATTTCTTGCCTTCTGCATCTCAGCAAAATGCTTTCCCACTAGGTGTAGCAAGGAGAAACTGTGCCAGCTGAGTAGATGTAGCCCGGCCCGCCCTTTGAAGTTGACAAGTTCTTGGCATCTCAGAGCCTAAAGGGAAGAGCAAGGTTATCTATGGTACAAGCACAGCAAAGTTGTCCAAGAATAGCTTCCATTTGAATGCTAATGGCAATTGAAGAGGCAGGCCAGTGGCAAGCCACTATCTTCTAGCAGTTTGAAAGGTGCAGACACAGTGCAGGTGTTGTGCGGCTTCCTTCTTCGCCTCCTAGAAGGTGCCGCGCTCTCCGTCTCTTGCTTACCAATATGTTGCCGTGTTCCTCTTATTGTTTGGTTTCTTTGGATTTGTTTTTATGATGTTTTGGCGGGTTTTCGGAATGTTTTGGTGGTGTTTTAGAATGTTTTGTTTTCTCTTGAGTTGTTTTTATTGTCTTGGCAGGTTTTGGAATGTTTGGATTCCTTTTGGCGGGTTTTAAAATATTTTGGCGGGTATTTGGAATGTTTTGGTTTGCTTTCATTTGTTTTGATTATGTTTTGTCAAGTTATTGAATGTTTGGATCACTTCTGCCTGGTTTGATAGTATTTTGGCATCTTTTCAGAATGTTCTGATCAGTTTTGGCAGGTTCTAAAGTATTTTGTTGGTTTTTTGGAATGTTTTGGTTGGTTTTGATTTGTTTTTATGATATTGTGACACGTTTTTTGAATGTTTTGTTCAGTTCTGGCTGGTTTTCTAATGTTTTGGCATATTTTCAGAATGTTTTGGTCAGTCTTGCGGGTCTAAATTATTTTGGCGGGTTTTCGGAATATTTTGGTTGGTTTTGATTTGTTTTTATGATGTTTTGGCAGGTTTTCGGAATGTTTTGGTTGGGTTTTAGAATGTTTTGTATTCTCTTGAGTTGTTTTTATTGTGTTGGCAGGTTTTGGAATGTTTGGATTCCTTTTGGCGGGTTTTAAAATATTTTGGTGGGTGTTTGGAAGGTTTGGCGGGTATTCGGAATGTTTTGATTAGTTTTGACAGGTTTTGAAATATTTTGGCGGGTTTTTAGAAGGTTTTGATTTGTTTTGATTATGTTTAGCCCAGTTTTTGGTGTGTTTGGATTAGCTTTGGTGGGCTTTATCATGTTTTGTCAGGTTTTTTCAAATGTTTTGATCACTTCTGTCTGGTTTTCTATTTTGGCGGGTTTGAAAATATTTTTTGATTAGTTTTGGCGGGTTTTAAACTATTTTGGCTCTTTGCGCAGAGATGACGGTGCCGGTTGCGGTGCGCTGCGGGGCGCTCCTTCTGCGGAAAGACGCCTGGCAGCGGCAATTAGGACAGCTCCGTGTCTCCGAATTCTGCATTTCTTGCCTTCTGCATCTCAGCAAAATGCTTTCCCACTAGGTGTAGCAAGGAGAAACTGTGCCAGCTGAGTAGATGTAGCCCGGCCCGCCCTTTGAAGTTGACAAGTTCTTGGCATCTCAGAGCCTAAAGGGAAGAGCAAGGTTATCTATGGTACAAGCACAGCAAAGTTGTCCAAGAATAGCTTCCATTTGAATGCTAATGGCAATTGAAGAGGCAGGCCAGTGGCAAGCCACTATCTTCTAGCAGTTTGAAAGGTGCAGACACAGTGCAGGTGTTGTGCGGCTTCCTTCTTCGCCTCCTAGAAGGTGCCGCGCTCTCCGTCTCTTGCTTACCAATATGTTGCCGTGTTCCTCTTATTGTTTGGTTTCTTTGGATTTGTTTTTATGATGTTTTGGCGGGTTTTCGGAATGTTTTGGTGGTGTTTTAGAATGTTTTGTTTTCTCTTGAGTTGTTTTTATTGTCTTGGCAGGTTTTGGAATGTTTGGATTCCTTTTGGCGGGTTTTAAAATATTTTGGCGGGTATTTGGAATGTTTTGGTTTGCTTTCATTTGTTTTGATTATGTTTTGTCAAGTTATTGAATGTTTGGATCACTTCTGCCTGGTTTGATAGTATTTTGGCATCTTTTCAGAATGTTCTGATCAGTTTTGGCAGGTTCTAAAGTATTTTGTTGGTTTTTTGGAATGTTTTGGTTGGTTTTGATTTGTTTTTATGATATTGTGACACGTTTTTTGAATGTTTTGTTCAGTTCTGGCTGGTTTTCTAATGTTTTGGCATATTTTCAGAATGTTTTGGTCAGTCTTGCGGGTCTAAATTATTTTGGCGGGTTTTCGGAATATTTTGGTTGGTTTTGATTTGTTTTTATGATGTTTTGGCAGGTTTTCGGAATGTTTTGGTTGGGTTTTAGAATGTTTTGTATTCTCTTGAGTTGTTTTTATTGTGTTGGCAGGTTTTGGAATGTTTGGATTCCTTTTGGCGGGTTTTAAAATATTTTGGTGGGTATTTGGAAGGTTTGGTGGGTATTCGGAATGTTTTGATTAGTTTTGACAGGTTTTGAAATATTTTGGCGGGTTTTTAGAAGGTTTTGATTTGTTTTGATTATGTTTAGCCCAGTTTTTGGTGTGTTTGGATTAGCTTTGGTGGGCTTTATCATGTTTTGTCAGGTTTTTTCAAATGTTTTGATCACTTCTGTCTGGTTTTCTATTTTGGCGGGTTTGAAAATATTTTTTGATTAGTTTTGGCGGGTTTTAAAATATTTTGGCTCTTTGCGCAGAGATGACGGTGCCGGTTGCGGTGCGCTGCGGGGCGCTCCTTCTGCGGAAAGACGCCTGGCAGCGGCAATTAGGACAGCTCCGTGTCTCCGAATTCTGCATTTCTTGCCTTCTGCATCTCAGCAAAATGCTTTCCCACTAGGTGTAGCAGGGAGAAACTGCTCCAGCTGAGTAGATGTAGCCCGGCCCGCCCTTTGAAGTTCACAAGTTCTTGGCATCTCAGAGCCTAAAGGGAAGAGCAAGGTTATCTATGGTACAAGCACAGCAAAGTTGTCCAAGAATAGCTTCCATTTGAATGCTAATGGCAATTGAAGAGGCAGGCCAGTGGCAAGCCACTATCTTCTAGCAGTTTGAAAGGTGCAGACACAGTGCAGGTGTTGTGCGGCTTCCTTCTTCGCCTCCTAGAAGGTGCCGCGCTCTCCGTCTCTTGCTTACCAATATGTTGCCGTGTTCCTCTTATTGTTTGGTTTCTTTGGATTTGTTTTTATGATGTTTTGGCGGGTTTTCGGAATGTTTTGGTGGTGTTTTAGAATGTTTTGTTTTCTCTTGAGTTGTTTTTATTGTCTTGGCAGGTTTTGGAATGTTTGGATTCCTTTTGGCGGGTTTTAAAATATTTTGGCGGGTATTTGGAATGTTTTGGTTTGCTTTCATTTGTTTTGATTATGTTTTGGCAAGTTATTGAATGTTTGGATCACTTCTGCCTGGTTTGATAGTATTTTGGCATCTTTTCAGAATGTTTTGATCAGTTTTGGCAGGTTCTAAAGTATTTTGTTGGGTTTTTGGAATGTTTTGGTTGGTTTTGATTTGTTTTTATGATGTTGTGACACGTTTTTTGAATGTTTTGATCAGTTCTGGCTGGTTTTCTAATGTTTTGGCATCTTTTCAGAATGTTTTGGTCAGTTTTGCGGGCCTCAATTATTATGGCGGGTTTTCGGAATATTTTGGTTGGTTTTGATTTGTTTTTATGATGTTTTGGCAGGTTTTCGGAATGTTTTGGTTGGGTTTTAGAATGTTTTGTATTCTCTTGAGTTGTTTTCATTGTGTTGGCAGGTTTTGGAATGTTTGGATTCCTTTTGGCGGGTTTTAAAATATTTTGGCGGGTATTTGGAAGGTTTGGCGGGTATTCGGAATGTTTTGATTAGTTTTGACAGGTTTTGAAATATTTTGGCGGGTTTTTAGAAGGTTTTGATTTGTTTTGATTATGTTTAGCCCAGTTTTTGGTGTGTTTGGATTAGCTTTGGTGGGCTTTATCATGTTTTGTCAGGTTTTTTCAAATGTTTTGATCACTTCTGTCTGGTTTTCTATTTTGGCGGGTTTGAAAATATTTTTTGATTAGTTTTGGCGGGTTTTAAACTATTTTGGCTCTTTGCGCAGAGATGACGGTGCCGGTTGCGGTGCGCTGCGGGGCGCTCCTTCTGCGGAAAGACGCCTGGCAGCGGCAATTAGGACAGCTCCGTGTCTCCGAATTCTGCATTTCTTGCCTTCTGCATCTCAGCAAAATGCTTTCCCACTAGGTGTAGCAAGGAGAAACTGTGCCAGCTGAGTAGATGTAGCCCGGCCCGCCCTTTGAAGTTGACAAGTTCTTGGCATCTCAGAGCCTAAAGGGAAGAGCAAGGTTATCTATGGTACAAGCACAGCAAAGTTGTCCAAGAATAGCTTCCATTCGAATGCTAATGGCAATTGAAGAGGCAGGCCAGTGGCAAGCCACTATCTTCTAGCAGTTTGAAAGGTGCAGACACAGTGCAGGTGTTGTGCGGCTTCCTTCTTCGCCTCCTAGAAGGTGCCGCGCTCTCCGTCTCTTGCTTACCAATATGTTGCCGTGTTCCTCTTATTGTTTGGTTTCTTTGGATTTGTTTTTATGATGTTTTGGCGGGTTTTCGGAATGTTTTGGTGGTGTTTTAGAATGTTTTGTTTTCTCTTGAGTTGTTTTTATTGTGTTGGCAGGTTTTGGAATGTTTGGATTCCTTTTGGCGGGTTTTAAAATATTTTGGCGGGTATTTGGAATGTTTTGGTTTGCTTTCATTTGTTTTGATTATGTTTTGTCAAGTTATTGAATGTTTGGATCACTTCTGCCTGGTTTGATAGTATTTTGGCATCTTTTCAGAATGTTTTGATCAGTTTTGGCAGGTTCTAAAGTATTTTGTTGGGTTTTTGGAATGTTTTGGTTGGTTTTGATTTGTTTTTATGATATTGTGACACGTTTTTTGAATGTTTTGTTCAGTTCTGGCTGGTTTTCTAATGTTTTGGCATATTTTCAGAATGTTTTGGTCAGTCTTGCGGGTCTAAATTATTTTGGCGGGTTTTCGGAATATTTTGGTTGGTTTTGATTTGTTTTTATGATGTTTTGGCAGGTTTTCGGAATGTTTTGGTTGGGTTTTAGAATGTTTTGTATTCTCTTGAGTTGTTTTTATTGTGTTGGCAGGTTTTGGAATGTTTGGATTCCTTTTGGCGGGTTTTAAAATATTTTGGTGGGTATTTGGAAGGTTTGGCGGGTATTCGGAATGTTTTGATTAGTTTTGACAGGTTTTGAAATATTTTGGCGGGTTTTTAGAAGGTTTTGATTTGTTTTGATTATGTTTAGCCCAGTTTTTGGTGTGTTTGGATTAGCTTTGGTGGGCTTTATCATGTTTTGTCAGGTTTTTTCAAATGTTTTGATCACTTCTGTCTGGTTTTCTATTTTGGCGGGTTTGAAAATATTTTTTGATTAGTTTTGGCGGGTTTTAAAATATTTTGGCTCTTTGCGCAGAGATGACGGTGCCGGTTGCGGTGCGCTGCGGGGCGCTCCTTCTGCGGAAAGACGCCTGGCAGCGGCAATTAGGACAGCTCCGTGTCTCCGAATTCTGCATTTCTTGCCTTCTGCATCTCAGCAAAATGCTTTCCCACTAGGTGTAGCAAGGAGAAACTGTGCCAGCTGAGTAGATGTAGCCCGGCCCGCCCTTTGAAGTTGACAAGTTCTTGGCATCTCAGAGCCTAAAGGGAAGAGCAAGGTTATCTATGGTACAAGCACAGCAAAGTTGTCCAAGAATAGCTTCCATTTGAATGCTAATGGCAATTGAAGAGGCAGGCCAGTGGCAAGCCACTAGCTTCTAGCAGTTTGAAAGGTGCAGACACAGTGCAGGTGTTGTGCGGCTTCCTTCTTCGCCTCCTAGAAGGTGCCGCGCTCTCCGTCTCTTGCTTACCAATATGTTGCCGTGTTCCTCTTATTGTTTGGTTTCTTTGGATTTGTTTTTATGATGTTTTGGCGGGTTTTCGGAATGTTTTGGTGGTGTTTTAGAATGTTTTGTTTTCTCTTGAGTTGTTTTTATTGTCTTGGCAGGTTTTGGAATGTTTGGATTCCTTTTGGCGGGTTTTAAAATATTTTGGCGGGTATTTGGAATGTTTTGGTTTGCTTTCATTTGTTTTGATTATGTTTTGGCAAGTTATTGAATGTTTGGATCACTTCTGCCTGGTTTGATAGTATTTTGGCATCTTTTCAGAATGTTTTGAGCAGTTTTGGCAGGTTCTAAAGTATTTTGTTGGGTTTTTGGAATGTTTTGGTTGGTCTTGATTTGTTTTTATGATGTTGTGACACGTTTTTTGAATGTTTTGTTCAGTTCTGGCTGGTTTTCTAATGTTTTGGCATATTTTCAGAATATTTTGGTCAGTCTTGCGGGTCTCAATTATTTTGGCGGGTTTTCGGAATATTTTGGTTGGTTTTGATTTGTTTTTATGATGTTTTGGCAGGTTTTCGGTATGTTTTGGTTGGGTTTTAGAATGTTTTGTATTCTCTTGAGTTGTTTTTATTGTGTTGGCAGGTTTTGGAATGTTTGGATTCCGTTTGGCGGGTTTTAAAATATTTTGGTGGGTGTTTGGAAGGTTTGGCGGGTATTCGGAATGTTTTGATTAGTTTTGACAGGTTTTGAAATATTTTGGCGGGTTTTTAGAAGGTTTTGATTTGTTTTGATTATGTTTAGCCCAGTTTTTGGTGTGTTTGGATTAGCTTTGGTGGGCTTTATCATGTTTTGTCAGGTTTTTTCAAATGTTTTGATCACTTCTGTCTGGTTTTCTATTTTGGCGGGTTTGAAAATATTTTTTGATTAGTTTTGGCGGGTTTTAAACTATTTTGGCTCTTTGCGCAGAGATGACGGTGCCGGTTGCGGTGCGCTGCGGGGCGCTCCTTCTGCGGAAAGACGCCTGGCAGCGGCAATTAGGACAGCTCCGTGTCTCCGAATTCTGCATTTCTTGCCTTCTGCATCTCAGCAAAATGCTTTCCCACTAGGTGTAGCAAGGAGAAACTGTGCCAGCTGAGTAGATGTAGCCCGGCCTGCCCTTTGAAGTTGACAAGTTCTTGGCATCTCAGAGCCTAAAGGGAAGAGCAAGGTTATCTATGGTACAAGCACAGCAAAGTTGTCCAAGAATAGCTTCCATTTGAATGCTAATGGCAATTGAAGAGGCAGGCCAGTGGCAAGCCACTATCTTCTAGCAGTTTGAAAGGTGCAGACACAGTGCAGGTGTTGTGCGGCTTCCTTCTTCGCCTCCTAGAAGGTGCCGCGCTCTCCGTCTCTTGCTTACCAATATGTTGCCGTGTTCCTCTTATTGTTTGGTTTCTTTGGATTTGTTTTTATGATGTTTTGGCGGGTTTTCGGAATGTTTTGGTGGTGTTTTAGAATGTTTTGTTTTCTCTTGAGTTGTTTTTATTGTCTTGGCAGGTTTTGGAATGTTTGGATTCCTTTTGGCGGGTTTTAAAATATTTTGGCGGGTATTTGGAATGTTTTGGTTTGCTTTCATTTGTTTTGATTATGTTTTGGCAAGTTATTGAATGTTTGGATCACTTCTGCCTGGTGTGATAGTATTTTGGCATCTTTTCAGAATGTTTTGATCAGTTTTGGCAGGTTCTAAAGTATTTTGTTGGGTTTTTGGAATGTTTTGGTTGGTTTTGATTTGTTTTTATGATATTGTGACACGTTTTTTGAATGTTTTGTTCAGTTCTGGCTGGTTTTCTAATGTTTTGGCATATTTTCAGAATATTTTGGTCAGTCTTGCGGGTCTAAATTATTTTGGCGGGTTTTCGGAATATTTTGGTTGGTTTTGATTTGTTTTTATGATGTTTTGGCAGGTTTTCGGAATGTTTTGGTTGGGTTTTAGAATGTTTTGTATTCTCTTGAGTTGTTTTTATTGTGTTGGCAGGTTTTGGAATGTTTGGATTCCTTTTGGCGGGTTTTAAAATATTTTGGTGGGTATTTGGAAGGTTTGGCGGGTATTCGGAATGTTTTGATTAGTTTTGACAGGTTTTGAAATATTTTGGCGGGTTTTTAGAAGGTTTTGATTTGTTTTGATTATGTTTAGCCCAGTTTTTGGTGTGTTTGGATTAGCTTTGGTGGGCTTTATCATGTTTTGTCAGGTTTTTTCAAATGTTTTGATCACTTCTGTCTGGTTTTCTATTTTGGCGGGTTTGAAAATATTTTTTGATTAGTTTTGGCGGGTTTTAAACTATTTTGGCTCTTTGCGCAGAGATGACGGTGCCGGTTGCGGTGCGCTGCGGGGCGCTCCTTCTGCGGAAAGACGCCTGGCAGCGGCAATTAGGACAGCTCCGTGTCTCCGAATTCTGCATTTCTTGCCTTCTGCATCTCAGCAAAATGCTTTCCCACTAGGTGTAGCAAGGAGAAACTGCTCCAGCTGAGTAGATGTAGCCCGGCCCGCCCTTTGAAGTTGACAAGTTCTTGGCATCTCAGAGCCTAAAGGGAAGAGCAAGGTTATCTATGGTACAAGCACAGCAAAGTTGTCCAAGAATAGCTTCCATTTGAATGCTAATGGCAATTGAAGAGGCAGGCCAGTGGCAAGCCACTATCTTCTAGCAGTTTGAAAGGTGCAGACACAGTGCAGGTGTTGTGCGGCTTCCTTCTTCGCCTCCTAGAAGGTGCCGCGCTCTCCGTCTCTTGCTTACCAATATGTTGCCGTGTTCCTCTTATTGTTTGGTTTCTTTGGATTTGTTTTTATGATGTTTTGGCGGGTTTTCGGAATGTTTTGGTGGTGTTTTAGAATGTTTTGTTTTCTCTTGAGTTGTTTTTATTGTCTTGGCAGGTTTTGGAATGTTTGGATTCCTTTTGGCGGGTTTTAAAATATTTTGGCGGGTATTTGGAATGTTTTGGTTTGCTTTCATTTGTTTTGATTATGTTTTGGCAAGTTATTGAATGTTTGGATCACTTCTGCCTGGTTTGATAGTATTTTGGCATCTTTTCAGAATGTTTTGATCAGTTTTGGCAGGTTCTAAAGTATTTTGTTGGGTTTTTGGAATGTTTTGGTTGGTTTTGATTTGTTTTTATGATGTTGTGACACGTTTTTTGAATGTTTTGATCAGTTCTGGCTGGTTTTCTAATGTTTTGGCATATTTTCAGAATGTTTTGGTCAGTTTTGCGGGCCTCAATTATTATGGCGGGTTTTCGGAATATTTTGGTTGGTTTTGATTTGTTTTTCTGATGTTTAGGCAGGTTTTCGGAATGTTTTGGTTGGGTTTTAGAATGTTTTGTATTCTCTTGAGTTGTTTTCATTGTGTTGGCAGGTTTTGGAATGTTTGGATTCCTTTTGGCGGGTTTTAAAATATTTTGGCGGGTATTTGGAAGGTTTGGCGGGTATTCGGAATGTTTTGATTAGTTTTGACAGGTTTTGAAATATTTTGGCGGGTTTTTAGAAGGTTTTGATTTGTTTTGATTATGTTTAGCCCAATTTTTGGTGTGTTTGGATTAGCTTTGGTGGGCTTTATCATGTTTTGTCAGGTTTTTTCAAATGTTTTGATCACTTCTGTCTGGTTTTCTATTTTGGCGGGTTTGAAAATATTTTTTGATTAGTTTTGGCGGGTTTTAAACTATTTTGGCTCTTTGCGCAGAGATGACGGTGCCGGTTGCGGTGCGCTGCGGGGCGCTCCTTCTGCGGAAAGACGCCTGGCAGCGGCAATTAGGACAGCTCCGTGTCTCCGAATTCTGCATTTCTTGCCTTCTGCATCTCAGCAAAATGCTTTCCCACTAGGTGTAGCAAGGAGAAACTGTGCCAGCTGAGTAGATGTAGCCCGGCCCGCCCTTTGAAGTTGACAAGTTCTTGGCATCTCAGAGCCTAAAGGGAAGAGCAAGGTTATCTATGGTACAAGCACAGCAAAGTTGTCCAAGAATAGCTTCCATTCGAATGCTAATGGCAATTGAAGAGGCAGGCCAGTGGCAAGCCACTATCTTCTAGCAGTTTGAAAGGTGCAGACACAGTGCAGGTGTTGTGCGGCTTCCTTCTTCGCCTCCTAGAAGGTGCCGCGCTCTCCGTCTCTTGCTTACCAATATGTTGCCGTGTTCCTCTTATTGTTTGGTTTCTTTGGATTTGTTTTTATGATGTTTTGGCGGGTTTTCGGAATGTTTTGGTGGTGTTTTAGAATGTTTTGTTTTCTCTTGAGTTGTTTTTATTGTCTTGGCAGGTTTTGGAATGTTTGGATTCCTTTTGGCGGGTTTTAAAATATTTTGGCGGGTATTTGGAATGTTTTGGTTTGCTTTCATTTGTTTTGATTATGTTTTGTCAAGTTATTGAATGTTTGGATCACTTCTGCCTGGTTTGATAGTATTTTGGCATCTTTTCAGAATGTTTTGATCAGTTTTGGCAGGTTCTAAAGTATTTTGTTGGGTTTTTGGAATGTTTTGGTTGGTTTTGATTTGTTTTTATGATATTGTGACACGTTTTTTGAATGTTTTGTTCAGTTCTGGCTGGTTTTCTAATGTTTTGGCATATTTTCAGAATGTTTTGGTCAGTCTTGCGGGTCTAAATTATTTTGGCGGGTTTTCGGAATATTTTGGTTGGTTTTGATTTGTTTTTATGATGTTTTGGCAGGTTTTCGGAATGTTTTGGTTGGGTTTTAGAATGTTTTGTATTCTCTTGAGTTGTTTTTATTGTGTTGGCAGGTTTTGGAATGTTTGGATTCCTTTTGGCGGGTTTTAAAATATTTTGGTGGGTATTTGGAAGGTTTGGCGGGTATTCGGAATGTTTTGATTAGTTTTGACAGGTTTTGAAATATTTTGGCGGGTTTTTAGAAGGTTTTGATTTGTTTTGATTATGTTTAGCCCAGTTTTTGGTGTGTTTGGATTAGCTTTGGTGGGCTTTATCATGTTTTGTCAGGTTTTTTCAAATGTTTTGATCACTTCTGTCTGGTTTTCTATTTTGGCGGGTTTGAAAATATTTTTTGATTAGTTTTGGCGGGTTTTAAACTATTTTGGCTCTTTGCGCAGAGATGACGGTGCCGGTTGCGGTGCGCTGCGGGGCGCTCCTTCTGCGGAAAGACGCCTGGCAGCGGCAATTAGGACAGCTCCGTGTCTCCGAATTCTGCATTTCTTGCCTTCTGCATCTCAGCAAAATGCTTTCCCACTAGGTGTAGCAAGGAGAAACTGCTCCAGCTGAGTAGATGTAGCCCGGCCCGCCC
This sequence comes from Passer domesticus, assembly GCF_036417665.1. Taxonomy (NCBI): domain Eukaryota; kingdom Metazoa; phylum Chordata; class Aves; order Passeriformes; family Passeridae; genus Passer; species Passer domesticus. Next base: position 64,736,198 of record NC_087474.1, read on the forward strand.
TTTGAAGTTCACAAGTTCTTGGCATCTCAGAGCCTAAAGGGAAGAGCAAGGTTATCTATGGTACAAGCACAGCAAAGTTGTCCAAGAATAGCTTCCATTTGAATGCTAATGGCAATTGAAGAGGCAGGCCAGTGGCAAGCCACTAGCTTCTAGCAGTTTGAAAGGTGCAGACACAGTGCAGGTGTTGTGCGGCTTCCTTCTTCGCCTCCTAGAAGGTGCCGCGCTCTCCGTCTCTTGCTTACCAATATGTTGCCGTGTTCCTCTTATTGTTTGGTTTCTTTGGATTTGTTTTTATGATGTTTTGGCGGGTTTTCGGAATGTTTTGGTGGTGTTTTAGAATGTTTTGTTTTCTCTTGAGTTGTTTTTATTGTCTTGGCAGGTTTTGGAATGTTTGGATTCCTTTTGGCGGGTTTTAAAATATTTTGGCGGGTATTTGGAATGTTTTGGTTTGCTTTCATTTGTTTTGATTATGTTTTGGCAAGTTATTGAATGTTTGGATCACTTCTGCCTGGTTTGATAGTATTTTGGCATCTTTTCAGAATGTTTTGAGCAGTTTTGGCAGGTTCTAAAGTATTTTGTTGGGTTTTTGGAATGTTTTGGTTGGTCTTGATTTGTTTTTATGATGTTGTGACACGTTTTTTGAATGTTTTGTTCAGTTCTGGCTGGTTTTCTAATGTTTTGGCATATTTTCAGAATATTTTGGTCAGTCTTGCGGGTCTCAATTATTTTGGCGGGTTTTCGGAATATTTTGGTTGGTTTTGATTTGTTTTTATGATGTTTTGGCAGGTTTTCGGTATGTTTTGGTTGGGTTTTAGAATGTTTTGTATTCTCTTGAGTTGTTTTTATTGTGTTGGCAGGTTTTGGAATGTTTGGATTCCGTTTGGCGGGTTTTAAAATATTTTGGTGGGTGTTTGGAAGGTTTGGCGGGTATTCGGAATGTTTTGATTAGTTTTGACAGGTTTTGAAATATTTTGGCGGGTTTTTAGAAGGTTTTGATTTGTTTTGATTATGTTTAGCCCAGTTTTTGGTGTGTTTGGATTAGCTTTGGTGGGCTTTATCATGTTTTGTCAGGTTTTTTCAAATGTTTTGATCACTTCTGTCTGGTTTTCTATTTTGGCGGGTTTGAAAATATTTTTTGATTAGTTTTGGCGGGTTTTAAACTATTTTGGCTCTTTGCGCAGAGATGACGGTGCCGGTTGCGGTGCGCTGCGGGGCGCTCCTTCTGCGGAAAGACGCCTGGCAGCGGCAATTAGGACAGCTCCGTGTCTCCGAATTCTGCATTTCTTGCCTTCTGCATCTCAGCAAAATGCTTTCCCACTAGGTGTAGCAAGGAGAAACTGTGCCAGCTGAGTAGATGTAGCCCGGCCTGCCCTTTGAAGTTGACAAGTTCTTGGCATCTCAGAGCCTAAAGGGAAGAGCAAGGTTATCTATGGTACAAGCACAGCAAAGTTGTCCAAGAATAGCTTCCATTTGAATGCTAATGGCAATTGAAGAGGCAGGCCAGTGGCAAGCCACTATCTTCTAGCAGTTTGAAAGGTGCAGACACAGTGCAGGTGTTGTGCGGCTTCCTTCTTCGCCTCCTAGAAGGTGCCGCGCTCTCCGTCTCTTGCTTACCAATATGTTGCCGTGTTCCTCTTATTGTTTGGTTTCTTTGGATTTGTTTTTATGATGTTTTGGCGGGTTTTCGGAATGTTTTGGTGGTGTTTTAGAATGTTTTGTTTTCTCTTGAGTTGTTTTTATTGTCTTGGCAGGTTTTGGAATGTTTGGATTCCTTTTGGCGGGTTTTAAAATATTTTGGCGGGTATTTGGAATGTTTTGGTTTGCTTTCATTTGTTTTGATTATGTTTTGGCAAGTTATTGAATGTTTGGATCACTTCTGCCTGGTGTGATAGTATTTTGGCATCTTTTCAGAATGTTTTGATCAGTTTTGGCAGGTTCTAAAGTATTTTGTTGGGTTTTTGGAATGTTTTGGTTGGTTTTGATTTGTTTTTATGATATTGTGACACGTTTTTTGAATGTTTTGTTCAGTTCTGGCTGGTTTTCTAATGTTTTGGCATATTTTCAGAATATTTTGGTCAGTCTTGCGGGTCTAAATTATTTTGGCGGGTTTTCGGAATATTTTGGTTGGTTTTGATTTGTTTTTATGATGTTTTGGCAGGTTTTCGGAATGTTTTGGTTGGGTTTTAGAATGTTTTGTATTCTCTTGAGTTGTTTTTATTGTGTTGGCAGGTTTTGGAATGTTTGGATTCCTTTTGGCGGGTTTTAAAATATTTTGGTGGGTATTTGGAAGGTTTGGCGGGTATTCGGAATGTTTTGATTAGTTTTGACAGGTTTTGAAATATTTTGGCGGGTTTTTAGAAGGTTTTGATTTGTTTTGATTATGTTTAGCCCAGTTTTTGGTGTGTTTGGATTAGCTTTGGTGGGCTTTATCATGTTTTGTCAGGTTTTTTCAAATGTTTTGATCACTTCTGTCTGGTTTTCTATTTTGGCGGGTTTGAAAATATTTTTTGATTAGTTTTGGCGGGTTTTAAACTATTTTGGCTCTTTGCGCAGAGATGACGGTGCCGGTTGCGGTGCGCTGCGGGGCGCTCCTTCTGCGGAAAGACGCCTGGCAGCGGCAATTAGGACAGCTCCGTGTCTCCGAATTCTGCATTTCTTGCCTTCTGCATCTCAGCAAAATGCTTTCCCACTAGGTGTAGCAAGGAGAAACTGCTCCAGCTGAGTAGATGTAGCCCGGCCCGCCCTTTGAAGTTGACAAGTTCTTGGCATCTCAGAGCCTAAAGGGAAGAGCAAGGTTATCTATGGTACAAGCACAGCAAAGTTGTCCAAGAATAGCTTCCATTTGAATGCTAATGGCAATTGAAGAGGCAGGCCAGTGGCAAGCCACTATCTTCTAGCAGTTTGAAAGGTGCAGACACAGTGCAGGTGTTGTGCGGCTTCCTTCTTCGCCTCCTAGAAGGTGCCGCGCTCTCCGTCTCTTGCTTACCAATATGTTGCCGTGTTCCTCTTATTGTTTGGTTTCTTTGGATTTGTTTTTATGATGTTTTGGCGGGTTTTCGGAATGTTTTGGTGGTGTTTTAGAATGTTTTGTTTTCTCTTGAGTTGTTTTTATTGTCTTGGCAGGTTTTGGAATGTTTGGATTCCTTTTGGCGGGTTTTAAAATATTTTGGCGGGTATTTGGAATGTTTTGGTTTGCTTTCATTTGTTTTGATTATGTTTTGGCAAGTTATTGAATGTTTGGATCACTTCTGCCTGGTTTGATAGTATTTTGGCATCTTTTCAGAATGTTTTGATCAGTTTTGGCAGGTTCTAAAGTATTTTGTTGGGTTTTTGGAATGTTTTGGTTGGTTTTGATTTGTTTTTATGATGTTGTGACACGTTTTTTGAATGTTTTGATCAGTTCTGGCTGGTTTTCTAATGTTTTGGCATATTTTCAGAATGTTTTGGTCAGTTTTGCGGGCCTCAATTATTATGGCGGGTTTTCGGAATATTTTGGTTGGTTTTGATTTGTTTTTCTGATGTTTAGGCAGGTTTTCGGAATGTTTTGGTTGGGTTTTAGAATGTTTTGTATTCTCTTGAGTTGTTTTCATTGTGTTGGCAGGTTTTGGAATGTTTGGATTCCTTTTGGCGGGTTTTAAAATATTTTGGCGGGTATTTGGAAGGTTTGGCGGGTATTCGGAATGTTTTGATTAGTTTTGACAGGTTTTGAAATATTTTGGCGGGTTTTTAGAAGGTTTTGATTTGTTTTGATTATGTTTAGCCCAATTTTTGGTGTGTTTGGATTAGCTTTGGTGGGCTTTATCATGTTTTGTCAGGTTTTTTCAAATGTTTTGATCACTTCTGTCTGGTTTTCTATTTTGGCGGGTTTGAAAATATTTTTTGATTAGTTTTGGCGGGTTTTAAACTATTTTGGCTCTTTGCGCAGAGATGACGGTGCCGGTTGCGGTGCGCTGCGGGGCGCTCCTTCTGCGGAAAGACGCCTGGCAGCGGCAATTAGGACAGCTCCGTGTCTCCGAATTCTGCATTTCTTGCCTTCTGCATCTCAGCAAAATGCTTTCCCACTAGGTGTAGCAAGGAGAAACTGTGCCAGCTGAGTAGATGTAGCCCGGCCCGCCCTTTGAAGTTGACAAGTTCTTGGCATCTCAGAGCCTAAAGGGAAGAGCAAGGTTATCTATGGTACAAGCACAGCAAAGTTGTCCAAGAATAGCTTCCATTCGAATGCTAATGGCAATTGAAGAGGCAGGCCAGTGGCAAGCCACTATCTTCTAGCAGTTTGAAAGGTGCAGACACAGTGCAGGTGTTGTGCGGCTTCCTTCTTCGCCTCCTAGAAGGTGCCGCGCTCTCCGTCTCTTGCTTACCAATATGTTGCCGTGTTCCTCTTATTGTTTGGTTTCTTTGGATTTGTTTTTATGATGTTTTGGCGGGTTTTCGGAATGTTTTGGTGGTGTTTTAGAATGTTTTGTTTTCTCTTGAGTTGTTTTTATTGTCTTGGCAGGTTTTGGAATGTTTGGATTCCTTTTGGCGGGTTTTAAAATATTTTGGCGGGTATTTGGAATGTTTTGGTTTGCTTTCATTTGTTTTGATTATGTTTTGTCAAGTTATTGAATGTTTGGATCACTTCTGCCTGGTTTGATAGTATTTTGGCATCTTTTCAGAATGTTTTGATCAGTTTTGGCAGGTTCTAAAGTATTTTGTTGGGTTTTTGGAATGTTTTGGTTGGTTTTGATTTGTTTTTATGATATTGTGACACGTTTTTTGAATGTTTTGTTCAGTTCTGGCTGGTTTTCTAATGTTTTGGCATATTTTCAGAATGTTTTGGTCAGTCTTGCGGGTCTAAATTATTTTGGCGGGTTTTCGGAATATTTTGGTTGGTTTTGATTTGTTTTTATGATGTTTTGGCAGGTTTTCGGAATGTTTTGGTTGGGTTTTAGAATGTTTTGTATTCTCTTGAGTTGTTTTTATTGTGTTGGCAGGTTTTGGAATGTTTGGATTCCTTTTGGCGGGTTTTAAAATATTTTGGTGGGTATTTGGAAGGTTTGGCGGGTATTCGGAATGTTTTGATTAGTTTTGACAGGTTTTGAAATATTTTGGCGGGTTTTTAGAAGGTTTTGATTTGTTTTGATTATGTTTAGCCCAGTTTTTGGTGTGTTTGGATTAGCTTTGGTGGGCTTTATCATGTTTTGTCAGGTTTTTTCAAATGTTTTGATCACTTCTGTCTGGTTTTCTATTTTGGCGGGTTTGAAAATATTTTTTGATTAGTTTTGGCGGGTTTTAAACTATTTTGGCTCTTTGCGCAGAGATGACGGTGCCGGTTGCGGTGCGCTGCGGGGCGCTCCTTCTGCGGAAAGACGCCTGGCAGCGGCAATTAGGACAGCTCCGTGTCTCCGAATTCTGCATTTCTTGCCTTCTGCATCTCAGCAAAATGCTTTCCCACTAGGTGTAGCAAGGAGAAACTGCTCCAGCTGAGTAGATGTAGCCCGGCCCGCCCTTTGAAGTTCACAAGTTCTTGGCATCTCAGAGCCTAAAGGGAAGAGCAAGGTTATCTATGGTACAAGCACAGCAAAGTTGTCCAAGAATAGCTTCCATTTGAATGCTAATGGCAATTGAAGAGGCAGGCCAGTGGCAAGCCACTAGCTTCTAGCAGTTTGAAAGGTGCAGACACAGTGCAGGTGTTGTGCGGCTTCCTTCTTCGCCTCCTAGAAGGTGCCGCGCTCTCCGTCTCTTGCTTACCAATATGTTGCCGTGTTCCTCTTATTGTTTGGTTTCTTTGGATTTGTTTTTATGATGTTTTGGCGGGTTTTCGGAATGTTTTGGTGGTGTTTTAGAATGTTTTGTTTTCTCTTGAGTTGTTTTTATTGTCTTGGCAGGTTTTGGAATGTTTGGATTCCTTTTGGCGGGTTTTAAAATATTTTGGCGGGTATTTGGAATGTTTTGGTTTGCTTTCATTTGTTTTGATTATGTTTTGGCAAGTTATTGAATGTTTGGATCACTTCTGCCTGGTTTGATAGTATTTTGGCATCTTTTCAGAATGTTTTGAGCAGTTTTGGCAGGTTCTAAAGTATTTTGTTGGGTTTTTGGAATGTTTTGGTTGGTCTTGATTTGTTTTTATGATGTTGTGACACGTTTTTTGAATGTTTTGTTCAGTTCTGGCTGGTTTTCTAATGTTTTGGCATATTTTCAGAATATTTTGGTCAGTCTTGCGGGTCTCAATTATTTTGGCGGGTTTTCGGAATATTTTGGTTGGTTTTGATTTGTTTTTATGATGTTTTGGCAGGTTTTCGGTATGTTTTGGTTGGGTTTTAGAATGTTTTGTATTCTCTTGAGTTGTTTTTATTGTGTTGGCAGGTTTTGGAATGTTTGGATTCCTTTTGGCGGGTTTTAAAATATTTTGGTGGGTATTTGGAAGGTTTGGTGGGTATTCGGAATGTTTTGATTAGTTTTGACAGGTTTTGAAATATTTTGGCGGGTTTTTAGAAGGTTTTGATTTGTTTTGATTATGTTTAGCCCAGTTTTTGGTGTGTTTGGATTAGCTTTGGTGGGCTTTATCATGTTTTGTCAGGTTTTTTCAAATGTTTTGATCACTTCTGTCTGGTTTTCTATTTTGGCGGGTTTGAAAATATTTTTTGATTAGTTTTGGCGGGTTTTAAACTATTTTGGCTCTTTGCGCAGAGATGACGGTGCCGGTTGCGGTGCGCTGCGGGGCGCTCCTTCTGCGGAAAGACGCCTGGCAGCGGCAATTAGGACAGCTCCGTGTCTCCGAATTCTGCATTTCTTGCCTTCTGCATCTCAGCAAAATGCTTTCCCACTAGGTGTAGCAAGGAGAAACTGTGCCAGCTGAGTAGATGTAGCCCGGCCCGCCCTTTGAAGTTGACAAGTTCTTGGCATCTCAGAGCCTAAAGGGAAGAGCAAGGTTATCTATGGTACAAGCACAGCAAAGTTGTCCAAGAATAGCTTCCATTTGAATGCTAATGGCAATTGAAGAGGCAGGCCAGTGGCAAGCCACTATCTTCTAGCAGTTTGAAAGGTGCAGACACAGTGCAGGTGTTGTGCGGCTTCCTTCTTCGCCTCCTAGAAGGTGCCGCGCTCTCCGTCTCTTGCTTACCAATATGTTGCCGTGTTCCTCTTATTGTTTGGTTTCTTTGGATTTGTTTTTATGATGTTTTGGCGGGTTTTCGGAATGTTTTGGTGGTGTTTTAGAATGTTTTGTTTTCTCTTGAGTTGTTTTTATTGTCTTGGCAGGTTTTGGAATGTTTGGATTCCTTTTGGCGGGTTTTAAAATATTTTGGCGGGTATTTGGAATGTTTTGGTTTGCTTTCATTTGTTTTGATTATGTTTTGGCAAGTTATTGAATGTTTGGATCACTTCTGCCTGGTGTGATAGTATTTTGGCATCTTTTCAGAATGTTTTGATCAGTTTTGGCAGGTTCTAAAGTATTTTGTTGGGTTTTTGGAATGTTTTGGTTGGTTTTGATTTGTTTTTATGATATTGTGACACGTTTTTTGAATGTTTTGTTCAGTTCTGGCTGGTTTTCTAATGTTTTGGCATATTTTCAGAATATTTTGGTCAGTCTTGCGGGTCTAAATTATTTTGGCGGGTTTTCGGAATATTTTGGTTGGTTTTGATTTGTTTTTATGATGTTTTGGCAGGTTTTCGGAATGTTTTGGTTGGGTTTTAGAATGTTTTGTATTCTCTTGAGTTGTTTTTATTGTGTTGGCAGGTTTTGGAATGTTTGGATTCCTTTTGGCGGGTTTTAAAATATTTTGGTGGGTATTTGGAAGGTTTGGCGGGTATTCGGAATGTTTTGATTAGTTTTGACAGGTTTTGAAATATTTTGGCGGGTTTTTAGAAGGTTTTGATTTGTTTTGATTATGTTTAGCCCAGTTTTTGGTGTGTTTGGATTAGCTTTGGTGGGCTTTATCATGTTTTGTCAGGTTTTTTCAAATGTTTTGATCACTTCTGTCTGGTTTTCTATTTTGGCGGGTTTGAAAATATTTTTTGATTAGTTTTGGCGGGTTTTAAACTATTTTGGCTCTTTGCGCAGAGATGACGGTGCCGGTTGCGGTGCGCTGCGGGGCGCTCCTTCTGCGGAAAGACGCCTGGCAGCGGCAATTAGGACAGCTCCGTGTCTCCGAATTCTGCATTTCTTGCCTTCTGCATCTCAGCAAAATGCTTTCCCACTAGGTGTAGCAAGGAGAAACTGTGCCAGCTGAGTAGATGTAGCCCGGCCCGCCCTTTGAAGTTGACAAGTTCTTGGCATCTCAGAGCCTAAAGGGAAGAGCAAGGTTATCTATGGTACAAGCACAGCAAAGTTGTCCAAGAATAGCTTCCATTCGAATGCTAATGGCAATTGAAGAGGCAGGCCAGTGGCAAGCCACTATCTTCTAGCAGTTTGAAAGGTGCAGACACAGTGCAGGTGTTGTGCGGCTTCCTTCTTCGCCTCCTAGAAGGTGCCGCGCTCTCCGTCTCTTGCTTACCAATATGTTGCCGTGTTCCTCTTATTGTTTGGTTTCTTTGGATTTGTTTTTATGATGTTTTGGCGGGTTTTCGGAATGTTTTGGTGGTGTTTTAGAATGTTTTGTTTTCTCTTGAGTTGTTTTTATTGTCTTGGCAGGTTTTGGAATGTTTGGATTCCTTTTGGCGGGTTTTAAAATATTTTGGCGGGTATTTGGAATGTTTTGGTTTGCTTTCATTTGTTTTGATTATGTTTTGTCAAGTTATTGAATGTTTGGATCACTTCTGCCTGGTGTGATAGTATTTTGGCATCTTTTCAGAATGTTTTGATCAGTTTTGGCAGGTTCTAAAGTATTTTGTTGGGTTTTTGGAATGTTTTGGTTCGTTTTGATTTGTTTTTATGATATTGTGACACGTTTTTTGAATGTTTTGTTCAGTTCTGGCTGGTTTTCTAATGTTTTGGCATATTTTCAGAATGTTTTGGTCAGTCTTGCGGGTCTAAATTATTTTGGCGGGTTTTCGGAATATTTTGGTTGGTTTTGATTTGTTTTTATGATGTTTTGGCGGGTTTTCGGAATGTTTTGGTTGGGTTTTAGAATGTTTTGTATTCTCTTGAGTTGTTTTTATTGTGTTGGCAGGTTTTGGAATGTTTGGATTCCTTTTGGCGGGTTTTAAAATATTTTGGTGGGTATTTGGAAGGTTTGGCGGGTATTCGGAATGTTTTGATTAGTTTTGACAGGTTTTGAAATATTTTGGCGGGTTTTTAGAAGGTTTTGATTTGTTTTGATTATGTTTAGCCCAGTTTTTGGTGTGTTTGGATTAGCTTTGGTGGGCTTTATCATGTTTTGTCAGGTTTTTTCAAATGTTTTGATCACTTCTGTCTGGTTTTCTATTTTGGCGGGTTTGAAAATATTTTTTGATTAGTTTTGGCGGGTTTTAAAATATTTTGGCTCTTTGCGCAGAGATGACGGTGCCGGTTGCGGTGCGCTGCGGGGCGCTCCTTCTGCGGAAAGACGCCTGGCAGCGGCAATTAGGACAGCTCCGTGTCTCCGAATTCTGCATTTCTTGCCTTCTGCATCTCAGCAAAATGCTTTCCCACTAGGTGTAGCAAGGAGAAACTGTGCCAGCTGAGTAGATGTAGCCCGGCCCGCCCTTTGAAGTTGACAAGTTCTTGGCATCTCAGAGCCTAAAGGGAAGAGCAAGGTTATCTATGGTACAAGCACAGCAAAGTTGTCCAAGAATAGCTTCCATTCGAATGCTAATGGCAATTGAAGAGGCAGGCCAGTGGCAAGCCACTATCTTCTAGCAGTTTGAAAGGTGCAGACACAGTGCAGGTGTTGTGCGGCTTCCTTCTTCGCCTCCTAGAAGGTGCCGCGCTCTCCGTCTCTTGCTTACCAATATGTTGCCGTGTTCCTCTTATTGTTTGGTTTCTTTGGATTTGTTTTTATGATGTTTTGGCGGGTTTTCGGAATGTTTTGGTGGTGTTTTAGAATGTTTTGTTTTCTCTTGAGTTGTTTTTATTGTCTTGGCAGGTTTTGGAATGTTTGGATTCCTTTTGGCGGGTTTTAAAATATTTTGGCGGGTATTTGGAATGTTTTGGTTTGCTTTCATTTGTTTTGATTATGTTTTGTCAAGTTATTGAATGTTTGGATCACTTCTGCCTGGTTTGATAGTATTTTGGCATCTTTTCAGAATGTTTTGATCAGTTTTGGCAGGTTCTAAAGTATTTTGTTGGGTTTTTGGAATGTTTTGGTTGGTTTTGATTTGTTTTTATGATATTGTGACACGTTTTTTGAATGTTTTGTTCAGTTCTGGCTGGTTTTCTAATGTTTTGGCATATTTTCAGAATGTTTTGGTCAGTCTTGCGGGTCTAAATTATTTTGGCGGGTTTTCGGAATATTTTGGTTGGTTTTGATTTGTTTTTATGATGTTTTGGCAGGTTTTCGGAATGTTTTGGTTGGGTTTTAGAATGTTTTGTATTCTCTTGAGTTGTTTTTATTGTGTTGGCAGGTTTTGGAATGTTTGGATTCCTTTTGGCGGGTTTTAAAATATTTTGGTGGGTATTTGGAAGGTTTGGCGGGTATTCGGAATGTTTTGATTAGTTTTGACAGGTTTTGAAATATTTTGGCGGGTTTTTAGAAGGTTTTGATTTGTTTTGATTATGTTTAGCCCAGTTTTTGGTGTGTTTGGATTAGCTTTGGTGGGCTTTATCATGTTTTGTCAGGTTTTTTCAAATGTTTTGATCACTTCTGTCTGGTTTTCTATTTTGGCGGGTTTGAAAATATTTTTTGATTAGTTTTGGCGGGTTTTAAACTATTTTGGCTCTTTGCGCAGAGATGACGGTGCCGGTTGCGGTGCGCTGCGGGGCGCTCCTTCTGCGGAAAGACGCCTGGCAGCGGCAATTAGGACAGCTCCGTGTCTCCGAATTCTGCATTTCTTGCCTTCTGCATCTCAGCAAAATGCTTTCCCACTAGGTGTAGCAAGGAGAAACTGCTCCAGCTGAGTAGATGTAGCCCGGCCCGCCCTTTGAAGTTCACAAGTTCTTGGCATCTCAGAGCCTAAAGGGAAGAGCAAGGTTATCTATGGTACAAGCACAGCAAAGTTGTCCAAGAATAGCTTCCATTTGAATGCTAATGGCAATTGAAGAGGCAGGCCAGTGGCAAGCCACTAGCTTCTAGCAGTTTGAAAGGTGCAGACACAGTGCAGGTGTTGTGCGGCTTCCTTCTTCGCCTCCTAGAAGGTGCCGCGCTCTCCGTCTCTTGCTTACCAATATGTTGCCGTGTTCCTCTTATTGTTTGGTTTCTTTGGATTTGTTTTTATGATGTTTTGGCGGGTTTTCGGAATGTTTTGGTGGTGTTTTAGAATGTTTTGTTTTCTCTTGAGTTGTTTTTATTGTCTTGGCAGGTTTTGGAATGTTTGGATTCCTTTTGGCGGGTTTTAAAATATTTTGGCGGGTATTTGGAATGTTTTGGTTTGCTTTCATTTGTTTTGATTATGTTTTGGCAAGTTATTGAATGTTTGGATCACTTCTGCCTGGTTTGATAGTATTTTGGCATCTTTTCAGAATGTTTTGAGCAGTTTTGGCAGGTTCTAAAGTATTTTGTTGGGTTTTTGGAATGTTTTGGTTGGTCTTGATTTGTTTTTATGATGTTGTGACACGTTTTTTGAATGTTTTGTTCAGTTCTGGCTGGTTTTCTAATGTTTTGGCATATTTTCAGAATATTTTGGTCAGTCTTGCGGGTCTCAATTATTTTGGCGGGTTTTCGGAATATTTTGGTTGGTTTTGATTTGTTTTTATGATGTTTTGGCAGGTTTTCGGTATGTTTTGGTTGGGTTTTAGAATGTTTTGTATTCTCTTGAGTTGTTTTTATTGTGTTGGCAGGTTTTGGAATGTTTGGATTCCGTTTGGCGGGTTTTAAAATATTTTGGTGGGTGTTTGGAAGGTTTGGCGGGTATTCGGAATGTTTTGATTAGTTTTGACAGGTTTTGAAATATTTTGGCGGGTTTTTAGAAGGTTTTGATTTGTTTTGATTATGTTTAGCCCAGTTTTTGGTGTGTTTGGATTAGCTTTGGTGGGCTTTATCATGTTTTGTCAGGTTTTTTCAAATGTTTTGATCACTTCTGTCTGGTTTTCTATTTTGGCGGGTTTGAAAATATTTTTTGATTAGTTTTGGCGGGTTTTAAACTATTTTGGCTCTTTGCGCAGAGATGACGGTGCCGGTTGCGGTGCGCTGCGGGGCGCTCCTTCTGCGGAAAGACGCCTGGCAGCGGCAATTAGGACAGCTCCGTGTCTCCGAATTCTGCATTTCTTGCCTTCTGCATCTCAGCAAAATGCTTTCCCACTAGGTGTAGCAAGGAGAAACTGTGCCAGCTGAGTAGATGTAGCCCGGCCTGCCCTTTGAAGTTGACAAGTTCTTGGCATCTCAGAGCCTAAAGGGAAGAGCAAGGTTATCTATGGTACAAGCACAGCAAAGTTGTCCAAGAATAGCTTCCATTTGAATGCTAATGGCAATTGAAGAGGCAGGCCAGTGGCAAGCCACTATCTTCTAGCAGTTTGAAAGGTGCAGACACAGTGCAGGTGTTGTGCGGCTTCCTTCTTCGCCTCCTAGAAGGTGCCGCGCTCTCCGTCTCTTGCTTACCAATATGTTGCCGTGTTCCTCTTATTGTTTGGTTTCTTTGGATTTGTTTTTATGATGTTTTGGCGGGTTTTCGGAATGTTTTGGTGGTGTTTTAGAATGTTTTGTTTTCTCTTGAGTTGTTTTTATTGTCTTGGCAGGTTTTGGAATGTTTGGATTCCTTTTGGCGGGTTTTAAAATATTTTGGCGGGTATTTGGAATGTTTTGGTTTGCTTTCATTTGTTTTGATTATGTTTTGGCAAGTTATTGAATGTTTGGATCACTTCTGCCTGGTGTGATAGTATTTTGGCATCTTTTCAGAATGTTTTGATCAGTTTTGGCAGGTTCTAAAGTATTTTGTTGGGTTTTTGGAATGTTTTGGTTGGTTTTGATTTGTTTTTATGATATTGTGACACGTTTTTTGAATGTTTTGTTCAGTTCTGGCTGGTTTTCTAATGTTTTGGCATATTTTCAGAATATTTTGGTCAGTCTTGCGGGTCTAAATTATTTTGGCGGGTTTTCGGAATATTTTGGTTGGTTTTGATTTGTTTTTATGATGTTTTGGCAGGTTTTCGGAATGTTTTGGTTGGGTTTTAGAATGTTTTGTATTCTCTTGAGTTGTTTTTATTGTGTTGGCAGGTTTTGGAATGTTTGGATTCCTTTTGGCGGGTTTTAAAATATTTTGGTGGGTATTTGGAAGGTTTGGCGGGTATTCGGAATGTTTTGATTAGTTTTGACAGGTTTTGAAATATTTTGGCGGGTTTTTAGAAGGTTTTGATTTGTTTTGATTATGTTTAGCCCAGTTTTTGGTGTGTTTGGATTAGCTTTGGTGGGCTTTATCATGTTTTGTCAGGTTTTTTCAAATGTTTTGATCACTTCTGTCTGGTTTTCTATTTTGGCGGGTTTGAAAATATTTTTTGATTAGTTTTGGCGGGTTTTAAACTATTTTGGCTCTTTGCGCAGAGATGACGGTGCCGGTTGCGGTGCGCTGCGGGGCGCTCCTTCTGCGGAAAGACGCCTGGCAGCGGCAATTAGGACAGCTCCGTGTCTCCGAATTCTGCATTTCTTGCCTTCTGCATCTCAGCAAAATGCTTTCCCACTAGGTGTAGCAAGGAGAAACTGCTCCAGCTGAGTAGATGTAGCCCGGCCCGCCCTTTGAAGTTCACAAGTTCTTGGCATCTCAGAGCCTAAAGGGAAGAGCAAGGTTATCTATGGTACAAGCACAGCAAAGTTGTCCAAGAATAGCTTCCATTCGAATGCTAATGGCAATTGAAGAGGCAGGCCAGTGGCAAGACACTATCTTCTAGCAGTTTGAAAGGTGCAGACACAGTGCAGGTGTTGTGCGGCTTCCTTCTTCGCCTCCTAGAAGGTGCCGCGCTCTCCGTCTCTTGCTTACCAATATGTTGCCGTGTTCCTCTTATTGTTTGGTTTCTTTGGATTTGTTTTTATGATGTTTTGGCGGGTTTTCGGAATGTTTTGGTGGTGTTTTAGAATGTTTTGTTTTCTCTTGAGTTGTTTTTATTGTCTTGGCAGGTTTTGGAATGTTTGGATTCCTTTTGGCGGGTTTTAAAATATTTTGGCGGGTATTTGGAATGTTTTGGTTTGCTTTCATTTGTTTTGATTATGTTTTGTCAAGTTATTGAATGTTTGGATCACTTCTGCCTGGTTTGATAGTATTTTGGCATCTTTTCAGAATGTTTTGATCAGTTTTGGCAGGTTCTAAAGTATTTTGTTGGGTTTTTGGAATGTTTTGGTTCGTTTTGATTTGTTTTTATGATATTGTGACACGTTTTTTGAATGTTTTGTTCAGTTCTGGCTGGTTTTCTAATGTTTTGGCATATTTTCAGAATATTTTGGTCAGTCTTGCGGGTCTCAATTATTTTGGCGGGTTTTCGGAATATTTTGGTTGGTTTTGATTTGTTTTTATGATGTTTTGGCGGGTTTTCGGAATGTTTTGGTTGGGTTTTAGAATGTTTTGTATTCTCTTGAGTTGTTTTTATTGTGTTGGCAGGTTTTGGAATGTTTGGATTCCTTTTGGCGGGTTTTAAAATATTTTGGTGGGTATTTGGAAGGTTTGGCGGGTATTCGGAATGTTTTGATTAGTTTTGACAGGTTTTGAAATATTTTGGCGGGTTTTTAGAAGGTTTTGATTTGTTTTGATTATGTTTAGCCCAGTTTTTGGTGTGTTTGGATTAGCTTTGGTGGGCTTTATCATGTTTTGTCAGGTTTTTTCAAATGTTTTGATCACTTCTGTCTGGTTTTCTATTTTGGCGGGTTTGAAAATATTTTTTGATTAGTTTTGGCGGGTTTTAAACTATTTTGGCTCTTTGCGCAGAGATGACGGTGCCGGTTGCGGTGCGCTGCGGGGCGCTCCTTCTGCGGAAAGACGCCTGGCAGCGGCAATTAGGACAGCTCCGTGTCTCCGAATTCTGCATTTCTTGCCTTCTGCATCTCAGCAAAATGCTTTCCCACTAGGTGTAGCAAGGAGAAACTGCTCCAGCTGAGTAGATGTAGCCCGGCCCGCCCTTTGAAGTTCACAAGTTCTTGGCATCTCAGAGCCTAAAGGGAAGAGCAAGGTTATCTATGGTACAAGCACAGCAAAGTTGTCCAAGAATAGCTTCCATTCGAATGCTAATGGCAATTGAAGAGGCAGGCCAGTGGCAAGACACTATCTTCTAGCAGTTTGAAAGGTGCAGACACAGTGCAGGTGTTGTGCGGCTTCCTTCTTCGCCTCCTAGAAGGTGCCGCGCTCTCCGTCTCTTGCTTACCAATATGTTGCCGTGTTCCTCTTATTGTTTGGTTTCTTTGGATTTGTTTTTATGATGTTTTGGCGGGTTTTCGGAATGTTTTGGTGGTGTTTTAGAATGTTTTGTTTTCTCTTGAGTTGTTTTTATTGTCTTGGCAGGTTTTGGAATGTTTGGATTCCTTTTGGCGGGTTTTAAAATATTTTGGCGGGTATTTGGAATGTTTTGGTTTGCTTTCATTTGTTTTGATTATGTTTTGTCAAGTTATTGAATGTTTGGATCACTTCTGCCTGGTTTGATAGTATTTTGGCATCTTTTCAGAATGTTTTGATCAGTTTTGGCAGGTTCTAAAGTATTTTGTTGGGTTTTTGGAATGTTTTGGTTCGTTTTGATTTGTTTTTATGATATTGTGACACGTTTTTTGAATGTTTTGTTCAGTTCTGGCTGGTTTTCTAATGTTTTGGCATATTTTCAGAATGTTTTGGTCAGTCTTGCGGGTCTAAATTATTTTGGCGGGTTTTCGGAATATTTTGGTTGGTTTTGATTTGTTTTTATGATGTTTTGGCGGGTTTTCGGAATGTTTTGGTTGGGTTTTAGAATGTTTTGTATTCTCTTGAGTTGTTTTTATTGTGTTGGCAGGTTTTGGAATGTTTGGATTCCTTTTGGCGGGTTTTAAAATATTTTGGTGGGTATTTGGAAGGTTTGGCGGGTATTCGGAATGTTTTGATTAGTTTTGACAGGTTTTGAAATATTTTGGCGGGTTTTTAGAAGGTTTTGATTTGTTTTGATTATGTTTAGCCCAGTTTTTGGTGTGTTTGGATTAGCTTTGGTGGGCTTTATCATGTTTTGTCAGGTTTTTTCAAATGTTTTGATCACTTCTGTCTGGTTTTCTATTTTGGCGGGTTTGAAAATATTTTTTGATTAGTTTTGGCGGGTTTTAAAATATTTTGGCTCTTTGCGCAGAGATGACGGTGCCGGTTGCGGTGCGCTGCGGGGCGCTCCTTCTGCGGAAAGACGCCTGGCAGCGGCAATTAGGACAGCTCCGTGTCTCCGAATTCTGCATTTCTTGCCTTCTGCATCTCAGCAAAATGCTTTCCCACTAGGTGTAGCAAGGAGAAACTGCTCCAGCTGAGTAGATGTAGCCCGGCCCGCCCTTTGAAGTTGACAAGTTCTTGGCATCTCAGAGCCTAAAGGGAAGAGCAAGGTTATCTATGGTACAAGCACAGCAAAGTTGTCCAAGAATAGCTTCCATTTGAATGCTAATGGCAATTGAAGAGGCAGGCCAGTGGCAAGCCACTATCTTCTAGCAGTTTGAAAGGTGCAGACACAGTGCAGGTGTTGTGCGGCTTCCTTCTTCGCCTCCTAGAAGGTGCCGCGCTCTCCGTCTCTTGCTTACCAATATGTTGCCGTGTTCCTCTTATTGTTTGGTTTCTTTGGATTTGTTTTTATGATGTTTTGGCGGGTTTTCGGAATGTTTTGGTGGTGTTTTAGAATGTTTTGTTTTCTCTTGAGTTGTTTTTATTGTCTTGGCAGGTTTTGGAATGTTTGGATTCCTTTTGGCGGGTTTTAAAATATTTTGGCGGGTATTTGGAATGTTTTGGTTTGCTTTCATTTGTTTTGATTATGTTTTGGCAAGTTATTGAATGTTTGGATCACTTCTGCCTGGTTTGATAGTATTTTGGCATCTTTTCAGAATGTTTTGAGCAGTTTTGGCAGGTTCTAAAGTATTTTGTTGGGTTTTTGGAATGTTTTGGTTGGTTTTGATTTGTTTTTATGATGTTGTGACACGTTTTTTGAATGTTTTGATCAGTTCTGGCTGGTTTTCTAATGTTTTGGCATCTTTTCAGAATGTTTTGGTCAGTTTTGCGGGTCTCAATTATTATGGCGGGTTTTCGGAATATTTTGGTTGGTTTTGATTTGTTTTTCTGATGTTTTGACAGGTTTTCGGAATGTTTTGGTTGGGTTTTAGAATGTTTTGTATTCTCTTGAGTTGTTTTCATTGTGTTGGCAGGTTTTGGAATGTTTGGATTCCTTTTGGCGGGTTTTAAAATATTTTGGTGGGTATTTGGAAGGTTTGGCGGGTATTCGGAATGTTTTGATTAGTTTTGACAGGTTTTGAAATATTTTGGCGGGTTTTTAGAAGGTTTTGATTTGTTTTGATTATGTTTAGCCCAGTTTTTGGTGTGTTTGGATTAGCTTTGGTGGGCTTTATCATGTTTTGTCAGGTTTTTTCAAATGTTTTGATCACTTCTGTCTGGTTTTCTATTTTGGCGGGTTTGAAAATATTTTTTGATTAGTTTTGGCGGGTTTTAAACTATTTTGGCTCTTTGCGCAGAGATGACGGTGCCGGTTGCGGTGCGCTGCGGGGCGCTCCTTCTGCGGAAAGACGCCTGGCAGCGGCAATTAGGACAGCTCCGTGTCTCCGAATTCTGCATTTCTTGCCTTCTGCATCTCAGCAAAATGCTTTCCCACTAGGTGTAGCAAGGAGAAACTGTGCCAGCTGAGTAGATGTAGCCCGGCCCGCCCTTTGAAGTTGACAAGTTCTTGGCATCTCAGAGCCTAAAGGGAAGAGCAAGGTTATCTATGGTACAAGCACAGCAAAGTTGTCCAAGAATAGCTTCCATTCGAATGCTAATGGCAATTGAAGAGGCAGGCCAGTGGCAAGCCACTATCTTCTAGCAGTTTGAAAGTTGCAGACACAGTGCAGGTGTTGTGCGGCTTCCTTCTTCGCCTCCTAGAAGGTGCCGCGCTCTCCGTCTCTTGCTTACCAATATGTTGCCGTGTTCCTCTTATTGTTTGGTTTCTTTGGATTTGTTTTTATGATGTTTTGGCGGGTTTTCGGAATGTTTTGGTGGTGTTTTAGAATGTTTTGTTTTCTCTTGAGTTGTTTTTATTGTCTTGGCAGGTTTTGGAATGTTTGGATTCCTTTTGGCGGGTTTTAAAATATTTTGGCGGGTATTTGGAATGTTTTGGTTTGCTTTCATTTGTTTTGATTATGTTTTGTCAAGTTATTGAATGTTTGGATCACTTCTGCCTGGTTTGATAGTATTTTGGCATCTTTTCAGAATGTTTTGATCAGTTTTGGCAGGTTCTAAAGTATTTTGTTGGGTTTTTGGAATGTTTTGGTTGGTTTTGATTTGTTTTTATGATATTGTGACACGTTTTTTGAATGTTTTGTTCACTTCTGGCTGGTTTTCTAATGTTTTGGCATATTTTCAGAATGTTTTGGTCAGTCTTGCGGGTCTAAATTATTTTGGCGGGTTTTCGGAATATTTTGGTTGGTTTTGATTTGTTTTTATGATGTTTTGGCAGGTTTTTGGAATGTTTTGGTTGGGTTTTAGAATGTTTTGTATTCTCTTGAGTTGTTTTTATTGTCTTGGCAGGTTTTGGAATGTTTGGATTCCTTTTGGCGGGTTTTAAAATATTTTGGCGGGTATTTGGAAGGTTTGGCGGGTATTCGGAATGTTTTGATTAGTTTTGACAGGTTTTGAAATATTTTGGCGGGTTTTTAGAAGGTTTTGATTTGTTTTGATTATGTTTAGCCCAGTTTTTGGTGTGTTTGGATTAGCTTTGGTGGGCTTTATCATGTTTTGTCAGGTTTTTTCAAATGTTTTGATCACTTCTGTCTGGTTTTCTATTTTGGCGGGTTTGAAAATATTTTTTGATTAGTTTTGGCGGGTTTTAAACTATTTTGGCTCTTTGCGCAGAGATGACGGTGCCGGTTGCGGTGCGCTGCGGGGCGCTCCTTCTGCGGAAAGACGCCTGGCAGCGGCAATTAGGACAGCTCCGTGTCTCCGAATTCTGCATTTCTTGCCTTCTGCATCTCAGCAAAATGCTTTCCCACTAGGTGTAGCAAGGAGAAACTGTGCCAGCTGAGTAGATGTAGCCCGGCCCGCCCTTTGAAGTTCACAAGTTCTTGGCATCTCAGAGCCTAAAGGGAAGAGCAAGGTTATCTATGGTACAAGCACAGCAAAGTTGTCCAAGAATAGCTTCCATTCGAATGCTAATGGCAATTGAAGAGGCAGGCCAGTGGCAAGCCACTATCTTCTAGCAGTTTGAAAGGTGCAGACACAGTGCAGGTGTTGTGCGGCTTCCTTCTTCGCCTCCTAGAAGGTGCCGCGCTCTCCGTCTCTTGCTTACCAATATGTTGCCGTGTTCCTCTTATTGTTTGGTTTCTTTGGATTTGTTTTTATGATGTTTTGGCGGGTTTTCGGAATGTTTTGGTGGTGTTTTAGAATGTTTTGTTTTCTCTTGAGTTGTTTTTATTGTCTTGGCAGGTTTTGGAATGTTTGGATTCCTTTTGGCGGGTTTTAAAATATTTTGGCGGGTATTTGGAATGTTTTGGTTTGCTTTCATTTGTTTTGATTATGTTTTGGCAAGTTATTGAATGTTTGGATCACTTCTGCCTGGTTTGATAGTATTTTGGCATCTTTTCAGAATGTTTTGATCAGTTTTGGCAGGTTCTAAAGTATTTTGTTGGGTTTTTGGAATGTTTTGGTTGGTTTTGATTTGTTTTTATGATATTGTGACACGTTTTTTGAATGTTTTGTTCAGTTCTGGCTGGTTTTCTAATGTTTTGGCATATTTTCAGAATGTTTTGGTCAGTCTTGCGGGTCTAAATTATTTTGGCGGGTTTTCGGAATATTTTGGTTGGTTTTGATTTGTTTTTATGATGTTTTGGCAGGTTTTCGGAATGTTTTGGTTGGGTTTTAGAATGTTTTGCATTCTCTTGAGTTGTTTTTATTGTCTTGGCAGGTTTTGGAATGTTTGGATTCCTTTTGGCGGGTTTTAAAATATTTTGGTGGGTATTTGGAAGGTTTGGCGGGTATTCGGAATGTTTTGATTAGTTTTGACAGGTTTTGAAATATTTTGGCGGGTTTTTAGAAGGTTTTGATTTGTTTTGATTATGTTTAGCCCAGTTTTTGGTGTGTTTGGATTAGCTTTGGTGGGCTTTATCATGTTTTGTCAGGTTTTTTCAAATGTTTTGATCACTTCTGTCTGGTTTTCTATTTTGGCGGGTTTGAAAATATTTTTTGATTAGTTTTGGCGGGTTTTAAACTATTTTGGCTCTTTGCGCAGAGATGACGGTGCCGGTTGCGGTGCGCTGCGGGGCGCTCCTTCTGCGGAAAGACGCCTGGCAGCGGCAATTAGGACAGCTCCGTGTCTCCGAATTCTGCATTTCTTGCCTTCTGCATCTCAGCAAAATGCTTTCCCACTAGGTGTAGCAAGGAGAAACTGCTCCAGCTGAGTAGATGTAGCCCGGCCCGCCCTTTGAAGTTCACAAGTTCTTGGCATCTCAGAGCCTAAAGGGAAGAGCAAGGTTATCTATGGTACAAGCACAGCAAAGTTGTCCAAGAATAGCTTCCATTTGAATGCTAATGGCAATTGAAGAGGCAGGCCAGTGGCAAGCCACTAGCTTCTAGCAGTTTGAAAGGTGCAGACACAGTGCAGGTGTTGTGCGGCTTCCTTCTTCGCCTCCTAGAAGGTGCCGCGCTCTCCGTCTCTTGCTTACCAATATGTTGCCGTGTTCCTCTTATTGTTTGGTTTCTTTGGATTTGTTTTTATGATGTTTTGGCGGGTTTTCGGAATGTTTTGGTGGTGTTTTAGAATGTTTTGTTTTCTCTTGAGTTGTTTTTATTGTCTTGGCAGGTTTTGGAATGTTTGGATTCCTTTTGGCGGGTTTTAAAATATTTTGGCGGGTATTTGGAATGTTTTGGTTTGCTTTCATTTGTTTTGATTATGTTTTGGCAAGTTATTGAATGTTTGGATCACTTCTGCCTGGTTTGATAGTATTTTGGCATCTTTTCAGAATGTTTTGAGCAGTTTTGGCAGGTTCTAAAGTATTTTGTTGGGTTTTTGGAATGTTTTGGTTGGTCTTGATTTGTTTTTATGATGTTGTGACACGTTTTTTGAATGTTTTGTTCAGTTCTGGCTGGTTTTCTAATGTTTTGGCATATTTTCAGAATATTTTGGTCAGTCTTGCGGGTCTCAATTATTTTGGCGGGTTTTCGGAATATTTTGGTTGGTTTTGATTTGTTTTTATGATGTTTTGGCAGGTTTTCGGTATGTTTTGGTTGGGTTTTAGAATGTTTTGTATTCTCTTGAGTTGTTTTTATTGTGTTGGCAGGTTTTGGAATGTTTGGATTCCTTTTGGCGGGTTTTAAAATATTTTGGTGGGTATTTGGAAGGTTTGGTGGGTATTCGGAATGTTTTGATTAGTTTTGACAGGTTTTGAAATATTTTGGCGGGTTTTTAGAAGGTTTTGATTTGTTTTGATTATGTTTAGCCCAGTTTTTGGTGTGTTTGGATTAGCTTTGGTGGGCTTTATCATGTTTTGTCAGGTTTTTTCAAATGTTTTGATCACTTCTGTCTGGTTTTCTATTTTGGCGGGTTTGAAAATATTTTTTGATTAGTTTTGGCGGGTTTTAAACTATTTTGGCTCTTTGCGCAGAGATGACGGTGCCGGTTGCGGTGCGCTGCGGGGCGCTCCTTCTGCGGAAAGACGCCTGGCAGCGGCAATTAGGACAGCTCCGTGTCTCCGAATTCTGCATTTCTTGCCTTCTGCATCTCAGCAAAATGCTTTCCCACTAGGTGTAGCAAGGAGAAACTGTGCCAGCTGAGTAGATGTAGCCCGGCCCGCCCTTTGAAGTTGACAAGTTCTTGGCATCTCAGAGCCTAAAGGGAAGAGCAAGGTTATCTATGGTACAAGCACAGCAAAGTTGTCCAAGAATAGCTTCCATTTGAATGCTAATGGCAATTGAAGAGGCAGGCCAGTGGCAAGCCACTATCTTCTAGCAGTTTGAAAGGTGCAGACACAGTGCAGGTGTTGTGCGGCTTCCTTCTTCGCCTCCTAGAAGGTGCCGCGCTCTCCGTCTCTTGCTTACCAATATGTTGCCGTGTTCCTCTTATTGTTTGGTTTCTTTGGATTTGTTTTTATGATGTTTTGGCGGGTTTTCGGAATGTTTTGGTGGTGTTTTAGAATGTTTTGTTTTCTCTTGAGTTGTTTTTATTGTCTTGGCAGGTTTTGGAATGTTTGGATTCCTTTTGGCGGGTTTTAAAATATTTTGGCGGGTATTTGGAATGTTTTGGTTTGCTTTCATTTGTTTTGATTATGTTTTGGCAAGTTATTGAATGTTTGGATCACTTCTGCCTGGTGTGATAGTATTTTGGCATCTTTTCAGAATGTTTTGATCAGTTTTGGCAGGTTCTAAAGTATTTTGTTGGGTTTTTGGAATGTTTTGGTTGGTTTTGATTTGTTTTTATGATATTGTGACACGTTTTTTGAATGTTTTGTTCAGTTCTGGCTGGTTTTCTAATGTTTTGGCATATTTTCAGAATATTTTGGTCAGTCTTGCGGGTCTAAATTATTTTGGCGGGTTTTCGGAATATTTTGGTTGGTTTTGATTTGTTTTTATGATGTTTTGGCAGGTTTTCGGAATGTTTTGGTTGGGTTTTAGAATGTTTTGTATTCTCTTGAGTTGTTTTTATTGTGTTGGCAGGTTTTGGAATGTTTGGATTCCTTTTGGCGGGTTTTAAAATATTTTGGTGGGTATTTGGAAGGTTTGGCGGGTATTCGGAATGTTTTGATTAGTTTTGACAGGTTTTGAAATATTTTGGCGGGTTTTTAGAAGGTTTTGATTTGTTTTGATTATGTTTAGCCCAGTTTTTGGTGTGTTTGGATTAGCTTTGGTGGGCTTTATCATGTTTTGTCAGGTTTTTTCAAATGTTTTGATCACTTCTGTCTGGTTTTCTATTTTGGCGGGTTTGAAAATATTTTTTGATTAGTTTTGGCGGGTTTTAAACTATTTTGGCTCTTTGCGCAGAGATGACGGTGCCGGTTGCGGTGCGCTGCGGGGCGCTCCTTCTGCGGAAAGACGCCTGGCAGCGGCAATTAGGACAGCTCCGTGTCTCCGAATTCTGCATTTCTTGCCTTCTGCATCTCAGCAAAATGCTTTCCCACTAGGTGTAGCAAGGAGAAACTGTGCCAGCTGAGTAGATGTAGCCCGGCCCGCCCTTTGAAGTTGACAAGTTCTTGGCATCTCAGAGCCTAAAGGGAAGAGCAAGGTTATCTATGGTACAAGCACAGCAAAGTTGTCCAAGAATAGCTTCCATTCGAATGCTAATGGCAATTGAAGAGGCAGGCCAGTGGCAAGCCACTATCTTCTAGCAGTTTGAAAGGTGCAGACACAGTGCAGGTGTTGTGCGGCTTCCTTCTTCGCCTCCTAGAAGGTGCCGCGCTCTCCGTCTCTTGCTTACCAATATGTTGCCGTGTTCCTCTTATTGTTTGGTTTCTTTGGATTTGTTTTTATGATGTTTTGGCGGGTTTTCGGAATGTTTTGGTGGTGTTTTAGAATGTTTTGTTTTCTCTTGAGTTGTTTTTATTGTCTTGGCAGGTTTTGGAATGTTTGGATTCCTTTTGGCGGGTTTTAAAATATTTTGGCGGGTATTTGGAATGTTTTGGTTTGCTTTCATTTGTTTTGATTATGTTTTGTCAAGTTATTGAATGTTTGGATCACTTCTGCCTGGTTTGATAGTATTTTGGCATCTTTTCAGAATGTTTTGATCAGTTTTGGCAGGTTCTAAAGTATTTTGTTGGGTTTTTGGAATGTTTTGGTTCGTTTTGATTTGTTTTTATGATATTGTGACACGTTTTTTGAATGTTTTGTTCAGTTCTGGCTGGTTTTCTAATGTTTTGGCATATTTTCAGAATGTTTTGGTCAGTCTTGCGGGTCTAAATTATTTTGGCGGGTTTTCGGAATATTTTGGTTGGTTTTGATTTGTTTTTATGATGTTTTGGCGGGTTTTCGGAATGTTTTGGTTGGGTTTTAGAATGTTTTGTATTCTCTTGAGTTGTTTTTATTGTGTTGGCAGGTTTTGGAATGTTTGGATTCCTTTTGGCGGGTTTTAAAATATTTTGGTGGGTATTTGGAAGGTTTGGCGGGTATTCGGAATGTTTTGATTAGTTTTGACAGGTTTTGAAATATTTTGGCGGGTTTTTAGAAGGTTTTGATTTGTTTTGATTATGTTTAGCCCAGTTTTTGGTGTGTTTGGATTAGCTTTGGTGGGCTTTATCATGTTTTGTCAGGTTTTTTCAAATGTTTTGATCACTTCTGTCTGGTTTTCTATTTTGGCGGGTTTGAAAATATTTTTTGATTAGTTTTGGCGGGTTTTAAAATATTTTGGCTCTTTGCGCAGAGATGACGGTGCCGGTTGCGGTGCGCTGCGGGGCGCTCCTTCTGCGGAAAGACGCCTGGCAGCGGCAATTAGGACAGCTCCGTGTCTCCGAATTCTGCATTTCTTGCCTTCTGCATCTCAGCAAAATGCTTTCCCACTAGGTGTAGCAAGGAGAAACTGCTCCAGCTGAGTAGATGTAGCCCGGCCCGCCCTTTGAAGTTGACAAGTTCTTGGCATCTCAGAGCCTAAAGGGAAGAGCAAGGTTATCTATGGTACAAGCACAGCAAAGTTGTCCAAGAATAGCTTCCATTTGAATGCTAATGGCAATTGAAGAGGCAGGCCAGTGGCAAGCCACTATCTTCTAGCAGTTTGAAAGGTGCAGACACAGTGCAGGTGTTGTGCGGCTTCCTTCTTCGCCTCCTAGAAGGTGCCGCGCTCTCCGTCTCTTGCTTACCAATATGTTGCCGTGTTCCTCTTATTGTTTGGTTTCTTTGGATTTGTTTTTATGATGTTTTGGCGGGTTTTCGGAATGTTTTGGTGGTGTTTTAGAATGTTTTGTTTTCTCTTGAGTTGTTTTTATTGTCTTGGCAGGTTTTGGAATGTTTGGATTCCTTTTGGCGGGTTTTAAAATATTTTGGCGGGTATTTGGAATGTTTTGGTTTGCTTTCATTTGTTTTGATTATGTTTTGGCAAGTTATTGAATGTTTGGATCACTTCTGCCTGGTTTGATAGTATTTTGGCATCTTTTCAGAATGTTTTGAGCAGTTTTGGCAGGTTCTAAAGTATTTTGTTGGGTTTTTGGAATGTTTTGGTTCGTTTTGATTTGTTTTTATGATGTTGTGACACGTTTTTTGAATGTTTTGATCAGTTCTGGCTGGTTTTCTAATGTTTTGGCATATTTTCAGAATATTTTGGTCAGTCTTGCGGGTCTCAATTATTTTGGCGGGTTTTCGGAATATTTTGGTTGGTTTTGATTTGTTTTTATGATGTTTTGGCAGGTTTTCGGTATGTTTTGGTTGGGTTTTAGAATGTTTTGTATTCTCTTGAGTTGTTTTTATTGTGTTGGCAGGTTTTGGAATGTTTGGATTCCGTTTGGCGGGTTTTAAAATATTTTGGTGGGTGTTTGGAAGGTTTGGCGGGTATTCGGAATGTTTTGATTAGTTTTGACAGGTTTTGAAATATTTTGGCGGGTTTTTAGAAGGTTTTGATTTGTTTTGATTATGTTTAGCCCAGTTTTTGGTGTGTTTGGATTAGCTTTGGTGGGCTTTATCATGTTTTGTCAGGTTTTTTCAAATGTTTTGATCACTTCTGTCTGGTTTTCTATTTTGGCGGGTTTGAAAATATTTTTTGATTAGTTTTGGCGGGTTTTAAACTATTTTGGCTCTTTGCGCAGAGATGACGGTGCCGGTTGCGGTGCGCTGCGGGGCGCTCCTTCTGCGGAAAGACGCCTGGCAGCGGCAATTAGGACAGCTCCGTGTCTCCGAATTCTGCATTTCTTGCCTTCTGCATCTCAGCAAAATGCTTTCCCACTAGGTGTAGCAAGGAGAAACTGTGCCAGCTGAGTAGATGTAGCCCGGCCCGCCCTTTGAAGTTGACAAGTTCTTGGCATCTCAGAGCCTAAAGGGAAGAGCAAGGTTATCTATGGTACAAGCACAGCAAAGTTGTCCAAGAATAGCTTCCATTTGAATGCTAATGGCAATTGAAGAGGCAGGCCAGTGGCAAGCCACTATCTTCTAGCAGTTTGAAAGGTGCAGACACAGTGCAGGTGTTGTGCGGCTTCCTTCTTCGCCTCCTAGAAGGTGCCGCGCTCTCCGTCTCTTGCTTACCAATATGTTGCCGTGTTCCTCTTATTGTTTGGTTTCTTTGGATTTGTTTTTATGATGTTTTGGCGGGTTTTCGGAATGTTTTGGTGGTGTTTTAGAATGTTTTGTTTTCTCTTGAGTTGTTTTTATTGTCTTGGCAGGTTTTGGAATGTTTGGATTCCTTTTGGCGGGTTTTAAAATATTTTGGCGGGTATTTGGAATGTTTTGGTTTGCTTTCATTTGTTTTGATTATGTTTTGGCAAGTTATTGAATGTTTGGATCACTTCTGCCTGGTGTGATAGTATTTTGGCATCTTTTCAGAATGTTTTGATCAGTTTTGGCAGGTTCTAAAGTATTTTGTTGGGTTTTTGGAATGTTTTGGTTGGTTTTGATTTGTTTTTATGATATTGTGACACGTTTTTTGAATGTTTTGTTCAGTTCTGGCTGGTTTTCTAATGTTTTGGCATATTTTCAGAATATTTTGGTCAGTCTTGCGGGTCTAAATTATTTTGGCGGGTTTTCGGAATATTTTGGTTGGTTTTGATTTGTTTTTATGATGTTTTGGCAGGTTTTCGGAATGTTTTGGTTGGGTTTTAGAATGTTTTGTATTCTCTTGAGTTGTTTTTATTGTGTTGGCAGGTTTTGGAATGTTTGGATTCCTTTTGGCGGGTTTTAAAATATTTTGGTGGGTATTTGGAAGGTTTGGCGGGTATTCGGAATGTTTTGATTAGTTTTGACAGGTTTTGAAATATTTTGGCGGGTTTTTAGAAGGTTTTGATTTGTTTTGATTATGTTTAGCCCAGTTTTTGGTGTGTTTGGATTAGCTTTGGTGGGCTTTATCATGTTTTGTCAGGTTTTTTCAAATGTTTTGATCACTTCTGTCTGGTTTTCTATTTTGGCGGGTTTGAAAATATTTTTTGATTAGTTTTGGCGGGTTTTAAACTATTTTGGCTCTTTGCGCAGAGATGACGGTGCCGGTTGCGGTGCGCTGCGGGGCGCTCCTTCTGCGGAAAGACGCCTGGCAGCGGCAATTAGGACAGCTCCGTGTCTCCGAATTCTGCATTTCTTGCCTTCTGCATCTCAGCAAAATGCTTTCCCACTAGGTGTAGCAAGGAGAAACTGTGCCAGCTGAGTAGATGTAGCCCGGCCCGCCCTTTGAAGTTGACAAGTTCTTGGCATCTCAGAGCCTAAAGGGAAGAGCAAGGTTATCTATGGTACAAGCACAGCAAAGTTGTCCAAGAATAGCTTCCATTTGAATGCTAATGGCAATTGAAGAGGCAGGCCAGTGGCAAGCCACTATCTTCTAGCAGTTTGAAAGGTGCAGACACAGTGCAGGTGTTGTGCGGCTTCCTTCTTCGCCTCCTAGAAGGTGCCGCGCTCTCCGTCTCTTGCTTACCAATATGTTGCCGTGTTCCTCTTATTGTTTGGTTTCTTTGGATTTGTTTTTATGATGTTTTGGCGGGTTTTCGGAATGTTTTGGTGGTGTTTTAGAATGTTTTGTTTTCTCTTGAGTTGTTTTTATTGTCTTGGCAGGTTTTGGAATGTTTGGATTCCTTTTGGCGGGTTTTAAAATATTTTGGCGGGTATTTGGAATGTTTTGGTTTGCTTTCATTTGTTTTGATTATGTTTTGGCAAGTTATTGAATGTTTGGATCACTTCTGCCTGGTTTGATAGTATTTTGGCATCTTTTCAGAATGTTTTGATCAGTTTTGGCAGGTTCTAAAGTATTTTGTTGGGTTTTTGGAATGTTTTGGTTGGTTTTGATTTGTTTTTATGATGTTGTGACACGTTTTTTGAATGTTTTGATCAGTTCTGGCTGGTTTTCTAATGTTTTGGCATCTTTTCAGAATGTTTTGGTCAGTTTTGCGGGTCTCAATTATTATGGCGGGTTTTCGGAATATTTTGGTTGGTTTTGATTTGTTTTTCTGATGTTTTGACAGGTTTTCGGAATGTTTTGGTTGGGTTTTAGAATGTTTTGTATTCTCTTGAGTTGTTTTCATTGTGTTGGCAGGTTTTGGAATGTTTGGATTCCTTTTGGCGGGTTTTAAAATATTTTGGTGGGTATTTGGAAGGTTTGGCGGGTATTCGGAATGTTTTGATTAGTTTTGACAGGTTTTGAAATATTTTGGCGGGTTTTTAGAAGGTTTTGATTTGTTTTGATTATGTTTAGCCCAGTTTTTGGTGTGTTTGGATTAGCTTTGGTGGGCTTTATCATGTTTTGTCAGGTTTTTTCAAATGTTTTGATCACTTCTGTCTGGTTTTCTATTTTGGCGGGTTTGAAAATATTTTTTGATTAGTTTTGGCGGGTTTTAAACTATTTTGGCTCTTTGCGCAGAGATGACGGTGCCGGTTGCGGTGCGCTGCGGGGCGCTCCTTCTGCGGAAAGACGCCTGGCAGCGGCAATTAGGACAGCTCCGTGTCTCCGAATTCTGCATTTCTTGCCTTCTGCATCTCAGCAAAATGCTTTCCCACTAGGTGTAGCAAGGAGAAACTGTGCCAGCTGAGTAGATGTAGCCCGGCCCGCCCTTTGAAGTTGACAAGTTCTTGGCATCTCAGAGCCTAAAGGGAAGAGCAAGGTTATCTATGGTACAAGCACAGCAAAGTTGTCCAAGAATAGCTTCCATTCGAATGCTAATGGCAATTGAAGAGGCAGGCCAGTGGCAAGCCACTATCTTCTAGCAGTTTGAAAGTTGCAGACACAGTGCAGGTGTTGTGCGGCTTCCTTCTTCGCCTCCTAGAAGGTGCCGCGCTCTCCGTCTCTTGCTTACCAATATGTTGCCGTGTTCCTCTTATTGTTTGGTTTCTTTGGATTTGTTTTTATGATGTTTTGGCGGGTTTTCGGAATGTTTTGGTGGTGTTTTAGAATGTTTTGTTTTCTCTTGAGTTGTTTTTATTGTCTTGGCAGGTTTTGGAATGTTTGGATTCCTTTTGGCGGGTTTTAAAATATTTTGGCGGGTATTTGGAATGTTTTGGTTTGCTTTCATTTGTTTTGATTATGTTTTGTCAAGTTATTGAATGTTTGGATCACTTCTGCCTGGTTTGATAGTATTTTGGCATCTTTTCAGAATGTTTTGATCAGTTTTGGCAGGTTCTAAAGTATTTTGTTGGGTTTTTGGAATGTTTTGGTTGGTTTTGATTTGTTTTTATGATATTGTGACACGTTTTTTGAATGTTTTGTTCACTTCTGGCTGGTTTTCTAATGTTTTGGCATATTTTCAGAATGTTTTGGTCAGTCTTGCGGGTCTAAATTATTTTGGCGGGTTTTCGGAATATTTTGGTTGGTTTTGATTTGTTTTTATGATGTTTTGGCAGGTTTTTGGAATGTTTTGGTTGGGTTTTAGAATGTTTTGTATTCTCTTGAGTTGTTTTTATTGTCTTGGCAGGTTTTGGAATGTTTGGATTCCTTTTGGCGGGTTTTAAAATATTTTGGCGGGTATTTGGAAGGTTTGGCGGGTATTCGGAATGTTTTGATTAGTTTTGACAGGTTTTGAAATATTTTGGCGGGTTTTTAGAAGGTTTTGATTTGTTTTGATTATGTTTAGCCCAGTTTTTGGTGTGTTTGGATTAGCTTTGGTGGGCTTTATCATGTTTTGTCAGGTTTTTTCAAATGTTTTGATCACTTCTGTCTGGTTTTCTATTTTGGCGGGTTTGAAAATATTTTTTGATTAGTTTTGGCGGGTTTTAAACTATTTTGGCTCTTTGCGCAGAGATGACGGTGCCGGTTGCGGTGCGCTGCGGGGCGCTCCTTCTGCGGAAAGACGCCTGGCAGCGGCAATTAGGACAGCTCCGTGTCTCCGAATTCTGCATTTCTTGCCTTCTGCATCTCAGCAAAATGCTTTCCCACTAGGTGTAGCAAGGAGAAACTGTGCCAGCTGAGTAGATGTAGCCCGGCCCGCCCTTTGAAGTTCACAAGTTCTTGGCATCTCAGAGCCTAAAGGGAAGAGCAAGGTTATCTATGGTACAAGCACAGCAAAGTTGTCCAAGAATAGCTTCCATTCGAATGCTAATGGCAATTGAAGAGGCAGGCCAGTGGCAAGCCACTATCTTCTAGCAGTTTGAAAGGTGCAGACACAGTGCAGGTGTTGTGCGGCTTCCTTCTTCGCCTCCTAGAAGGTGCCGCGCTCTCCGTCTCTTGCTTACCAATATGTTGCCGTGTTCCTCTTATTGTTTGGTTTCTTTGGATTTGTTTTTATGATGTTTTGGCGGGTTTTCGGAATGTTTTGGTGGTGTTTTAGAATGTTTTGTTTTCTCTTGAGTTGTTTTTATTGTCTTGGCAGGTTTTGGAATGTTTGGATTCCTTTTGGCGGGTTTTAAAATATTTTGGCGGGTATTTGGAATGTTTTGGTTTGCTTTCATTTGTTTTGATTATGTTTTGGCAAGTTATTGAATGTTTGGATCACTTCTGCCTGGTTTGATAGTATTTTGGCATCTTTTCAGAATGTTTTGATCAGTTTTGGCAGGTTCTAAAGTATTTTGTTGGGTTTTTGGAATGTTTTGGTTGGTTTTGATTTGTTTTTATGATATTGTGACACGTTTTTTGAATGTTTTGTTCAGTTCTGGCTGGTTTTCTAATGTTTTGGCATATTTTCAGAATGTTTTGGTCAGTCTTGCGGGTCTAAATTATTTTGGCGGGTTTTCGGAATATTTTGGTTGGTTTTGATTTGTTTTTATGATGTTTTGGCAGGTTTTCGGAATGTTTTGGTTGGGTTTTAGAATGTTTTGCATTCTCTTGAGTTGTTTTTATTGTCTTGGCAGGTTTTGGAATGTTTGGATTCCTTTTGGCGGGTTTTAAAATATTTTGGTGGGTATTTGGAAGGTTTGGCGGGTATTCGGAATGTTTTGATTAGTTTTGACAGGTTTTGAAATATTTTGGCGGGTTTTTAGAAGGTTTTGATTTGTTTTGATTATGTTTAGCCCAGTTTTTGGTGTGTTTGGATTAGCTTTGGTGGGCTTTATCATGTTTTGTCAGGTTTTTTCAAATGTTTTGATCACTTCTGTCTGGTTTTCTATTTTGGCGGGTTTGAAAATATTTTTTGATTAGTTTTGGCGGGTTTTAAACTATTTTGGCTCTTTGCGCAGAGATGACGGTGCCGGTTGCGGTGCGCTGCGGGGCGCTCCTTCTGCGGAAAGACGCCTGGCAGCGGCAATTAGGACAGCTCCGTGTCTCCGAATTCTGCATTTCTTGCCTTCTGCATCTCAGCAAAATGCTTTCCCACTAGGTGTAGCAAGGAGAAACTGTGCCAGCTGAGTAGATGTAGCCCGGCCCGCCCTTTGAAGTTGACAAGTTCTTGGCATCTCAGAGCCTAAAGGGAAGAGCAAGGTTATCTATGGTACAAGCACAGCAAAGTTGTCCAAGAATAGCTTCCATTCGAATGCTAATGGCAATTGAAGAGGCAGGCCAGTGGCAAGCCACTATCTTCTAGCAATTTGAAAGATGGAGACAGAGTGCAGGTGTTGTGCGGCTTCCTTCTTCGCCTCCTAGAAGGTGCCGCGCTCTCCGTCTCTTGCTTACCAATATGTTGCCGCGTTCCTCTTATTGTTTGGTTTCTTTGGATTTGTTTTTATGATGTTTTGGCGGGTTTTCGGAATGTTTTGGTAGTGTTTTAGAATGTTTTGTTTTCTCTTGAGTTGTTTTTATTGTCTTGGCAGGTTTTGGAATGTTTGGATTCCTTTTGGCGGGTTTTAAAATATTTTGGCGGGTATTTGGAATGTTTTGGTTTGCTTTCATTTGTTTTGATTATGTTTTGGCAAGTTATTGAATGTTTGGATCACTTCTGCCTGGTTTGATAGTATTTTGGCATCTTTTCAGAATGTTTTGATCAGTTTTGGCAGGTTCTAAAGTATTTTGTTGGGTTTTTGGAATGTTTTGGTTGCTTTTGATTTGTTTTTATGATGTTGTGACACGTTTTTTGAATGTTTTGATCAGTTCTGGCTGGTTTTCTAATGTTTTGGCATATTTTCGGAATGTTTTGGTCAGTTTTGCGGGTCTCAATTATTATGGCGGGTTTTCGGAATATTTTGGTTGGTTTTGATTTGATTTTCTGATGTTTTGGCAGGTTTTCGGAATGTTTTGGTTGGGTTTTAGAATGTTTTGTATTCTCTTGAGTTGTTTTCATTGTGTTGGCAGGTTTTGGAATGTTTGGATTCCTTTTGGCGGGTTTTAAAATATTTTGGCGGGTATTTGGAAGGTTTGGCGGGTATTCGGAATGTTTTGATTAGTTTTGACAGGTTTTGAAATATTTTGGCGGGTTTTTAGAAGGTTTTGATTTGTTTTGATTATGTTTAGCCCAGTTTTTGGTGTGTTTGGATTAGCTTTGGTGGGCTTTATCATGTTTTGTCAGGTTTTTTCAAATGTTTTGATCACTTCTGTCTGGTTTTCTATTTTGGCGGGTTTGAAAATATTTTTTGATTAGTTTTGGCGGGCTTTAAACTATTTTGGCTCTTTGCGCAGAGATGACGGTGCCGGTTGCGGTGCGCTGCGGGGCGCTCCTTCTGCGGAAAGACGCCTGGCAGCGGCAATTAGGACAGCTCCGTGTCTCCGAATTCTGCATTTCTTGCCTTCTGCATCTCAGCAAAATGCTTTCCCACTAGGTGTAGCAAGGAGAAACTGTGCCAGCTGAGTAGATGTAGCCCGGCCCGCCCTTTGAAGTTCACAAGTTCTTGGCATCTCAGAGCCTAAAGGGAAGAGCAAGGTTATCTATGGTACAAGCACAGCAAAGTTGTCCAAGAATAGCTTCCATTTGAATGCTAATGGCAATTGAAGAGGCAGGCCAGTGGCAAGCCACTATCTTCTAGCAGTTTGAAAGGTGCAGACACAGTGCAGGTGTTGTGCGGCTTCCTTCTTCGCCTCCTAGAAGGTGCCGCGCTCTCCGTCTCTTGCTTACCAATATGTTGCCGCGTTCCTCTTATTGTTTGGTTTCTTTGGATTTGTTTTTATGATGTTTTGGCGGGTTTTCGGAATGTTTTGGTGGTGTTTTAGAATGTTTTGTTTTCTCTTGAGTTGTTTTTATTGTCTTGGCAGGTTTTGGAATGTTTGGGTTCCTTTTGGCGGGTTTTAAAATATTTTGGCGGGTATTTGGAATGTTTTGGTTTGCTTTCATTTGTTTTGATTATGTTTTGTCAAGTTATTGAATGTTTGGATCACTTCTGCCTGGTTTGATAGTATTTTGGCATCTTTTCAGAATGTTTTGATCAGTTTTGGCAGGTTCTAAAGTATTTTGTTGGGTTTTTGGAATGTTTTGGTTGGTTTTGATTTGTTTTAATGATATTGTGACACGTTTTTTGAATGTTTTGTTCAGTTCTGGCTGGTTTTCTAATGTTTTGGCATATTTTCAGAATATTTTGGTCAGTCTTGCGGGTCTAAATTATTTTGGCGGGTTTTTGGAATATTTTGGTTGGTTTTGATTTGTTTTTATGATGTTTTGGCAGGTTTTCGGAATGTTTTGGTTGGGTTTTAGAATGTTTTGTATTCTCTTGAGTTGTTTTTATTGAGTTGGCAGGTTTTGGAATGTTTGGATTCCTTTTGGTGGGTTTTGAAATATTTTGGTGGGTATTTGGAAGGTTTTGGCGGGTATTCGGAATGTTTTGATTAGTTTTGACAGGTTTTGAAATATTTTGGCGGGTTTTTAGAAGGTTTTGATTTGTTTTGATTATGTTTAGCCCAGTTTTTGGTGTGTTTGGATTAGCTTTGGTGGGCTTTATCATGTTTTGTCAGGTTTTTTCAAATGTTTTGATCACTTCTGTCTGGTTTTCTATTTTGGCGGGTTTGAAAATATTTTTTGATTAGTTTTGGCGGGTTTGAAAATATTTTGGCTCTTTGCGCAGAGATGACGGTGCCGGTTGCGGTGCGCTGCGGGGCGCTCCTTCTGCGGAAAGACGCCTGGCAGCGGCAACTAGGACAGCTCCGCATCTCCGTATTCTGCATTTCTTGCCTTCTGCATCTCAGCAAAATGCTTTCCCACTAGGTGTAGCAAGGAGAAACTGCGCCAGCTGAGTAGATGTAGCCCGGCCCGCCCTTTGAAGTTGACAAGTTCTTGGCATCTCAGAGCCTAAAGGGAAGAGCAAGGTTATCTATGGTACAAGCACAGCAAAGTTGTCCAAGAATAGCTTCCATTCGAATGCTAATGGCAATTGAAGAGGCAGGCCAGTGGCAAGCCACTATCTTCTAGCAGTTTGAAAGGTGCAGACACAGTGCAGGTGTTGTGCGGCTTCCTTCTTCGCCTCCTGGAAGGTGCCGTGCTCTCCGTCTCTTGCTTGCCAATATGTTGCCGTGTTCCTCTTATTGTTTGGTTTCTTTGGATTTGTTTTTATGATGTTTTGGCGGGTTTTCGGAATGTTTTGGTGGTGTTTTAGAATGTTTTGTTTTCTCTTGAGTTGTTTTTATTGTGTTGGCAGGTTTTGGAATATTTGGATTCCTTTTGGCGGGTTTTAAAATATTTTGGCGGGTATTTGGAATGTTTTGGTTTGCTTTCATTTGTTTTGATTATGTTTTGGCAAGTTATTGAATGTTTGGATCACTTCTGCCTGGTTTGATAGTATTTTGGCATCTTTTCAGAATGTTTTGATCAGTTTTGGCAGGTTCTAAAGTATTTTGTTGGGTTTTTGGAATGTTTTGGTTGGTTTTGATTTGTTTTTATGATGTTGTGACACGTTTTTTGAATGTTTTGATCAGTTCTGGCTGGTTTTCTAATGTTTTGGCATATTTTCAGAATATTTTGGTCAGTTTTGCGGGTCTAAATTATTTTGGCGGGTTTTGGGAATATTTTGGTTGGTTTTGATTTGTTTTTATGATGTTTTGGCAGGTTTTCGGTATGTTTTGGTTGGGTTTTAGAATGTTTTGTATTCTCTTGAGTTGTTTTTATTGTGTTGGCAGGTTTTGGAATGTTTGGATTCCTTTTGGCCGGTTTTAAAATATTTTGGCGGGTATTTGGAAGGTTTTGGCGGGTATTCGGAATGTTTTGATTAGTTTTGACAGGTTTTGAAATATTTTGGCGGGTTTTTAGAAGGTTTTGATTTGTTTTGATTATGTTTAGCCCAGTTTTTGGTGTGTTTGGATTAGCTTTGGTGGGCTTTATCATGTTTTGTCAGGTTTTTTCAAATGTTTTGATCACTTCTGTCTGGTTTTCTATTTTGGCGGGTTTGAAAATATTTTTTGATTAGTTTTGGCGGGTTTGAAAATATTTTGGCTCTTTGCGCAGAGATGACGGTGCCGGTTGCGGTGCGCTGCGGGGCGCTCCTTCTGCGGAAAGACGCCTGGCAGCG
This sequence comes from Passer domesticus, assembly GCF_036417665.1. Lineage (NCBI taxonomy): Eukaryota > Metazoa > Chordata > Aves > Passeriformes > Passeridae > Passer > Passer domesticus. Next base: position 64,771,745 of record NC_087474.1, read on the forward strand.
GCAACTAGGACAGCTCCGCATCTCCGTATTCTGCATTTCTTGCCTTCTGCATCTCAGCAAAATGCTTTCCCACTAGGTGTAGCAAGGAGAAACTGCGCCAGCTGAGTAGATGTAGCCCGGCCCGCCCTTTGAAGTTCACAAGTTCTTGGCATCTCAGAGCCTAAAGGGAAGAGCAAGGTTATCTATGGTACAAGCACAGCAAAGTTGTCCAAGAATAGCTTCCATTCGAATGCTAATGGCAATTGAAGAGGCAGGCCAGTGGCAAGCCACTATCTTCTAGCAGTTTGAAAGGTGCAGACACAGTGCAGGTGTTGTGCGGCTTCCTTCTTCGCCTCCTGGAAGGTGCCGTGCTCTCCGTCTCTTGCTTGCCAATATGTTGCCGTGTTCCTCTTATTGTTTGGTTTCTTTGGATTTGTTTTTATGATGTTTTGGCGGGTTTTCGGAATGTTTTGGTGGTGTTTTAGAATGTTTTGTTTTCTCTTGAGTTGTTTTTATTGTGTTGGCAGGTTTTGGAATATTTGGATTCCTTTTGGCGGGTTTTAAAATATTTTGGCGGGTATTTGGAATGTTTTGGTTTGCTTTCATTTGTTTTGATTATGTTTTGGCAAGTTATTGAATGTTTGGATCACTTCTGCCTGGTTTGATAGTATTTTGGCATCTTTTCAGAATGTTTTGATCAGTTTTGGCAGGTTCTAAAGTATTTTGTTGGGTTTTTGGAATGTTTTGGTTGCTTTTGATTTGTTTTTATGATGTTGTGACACGTTTTTTGAATGTTTTGATCAGTTCTGGCTGGTTTTCTAATGTTTTGGCATATTTTCAGAATATTTTGGTCAGTTTTGCGGGTCTAAATTATTTTGGCGGGTTTTGGGAATATTTTGGTTGGTTTTGATTTGTTTTTATGATGTTTTGGCAGGTTTTCGGTATGTTTTGGTTGGGTTTTAGAATGTTTTGTATTCTCTTGAGTTGTTTTTATTGTGTTGGCAGGTTTTGGAATGTTTGGATTCCTTTTGGCCGGTTTTAAAATATTTTGGCGGGTATTTGGAATGTTTTGGTTTGCTTTCATTTGTTTTGATTATGTTTTGGCAAGTTATTGAATGTTTGGATGACTTCTGCCTGGTGTGATAGTATTTTGGCATCTTTTCAGAATGTTTTGATCAGTTTTGGCAGGTTCTAAAGTATTTTGTTGGGTTTTTGGAATATTTTGGTTGGTTTTGATTTGTTTTTATGATGTTTTTGTGGGTTTTTGGTATGTTTTGGTGCGGTTTTAGAATGTTTTGTATTCTCTTGAGTTGTTTTTATTGTGTTGGCAGGTTTTGGAATGTTTGGATTCCTTTTGGCGGGTTTTAAAACATTTTGGCGGGTATTTGGAATGTTTTGGTTTGCTTTCATTTGTTTTGATTATGTTTTGTCAAGTTATTGATTATTTGGATGACTTCTGACTGGTGTGATAGTATTTTGGCATCTTTTCAGAATGTTTTGATTAGTTTTGGCAGGTTCTAAATTATTTTGTCGGGTTTTTGGAACGTTTTGGTTGGTTTTGATTTGCTTCTATGATGTTTTGGCCAGTTTTAGGAATATTTTGGCTGGTTTTCGGAATGTTTTTGTTGGTTTTGATGTGTTTTTATGATGTTGTGACACGTTTTTTGAATGTTTTGATCAGTTCTGGCTGGTTTTCTAATGTTTTGGCATCTTTTCAGAATGTTTTGATCAGTCTTGCGGGTCTAAATTATTTTGGCGGGTTTTCGGAATATTTTGGTTGGTTTTGATTTGTTTTTATGATGTTTCGGCAGGTTTTCGGAATGTTTTGGTTGGGTTTTAGAATGTTTTGTATTCTCTTGAGTTGTTTTTATTGAGTTGGCAGGTTTTGGAATGTTTGGATTCCTTTTGGTGGGTTTTGAAATATTTTGGTGGGTATTTGGAAGGTTTTGGCGGGTATTCGGAATGTTTTGATTAGTTTTGACAGGTTTTGAAATATTTTGGCGGATTTTTAGAAGGTTTTGATTTGTTTTGATTATGTTTAGCCCAGTTTTTGGTGTGTTTGGATTAGCTTTGGTGGGCTTTATCATGTTTTGTCAGGTTTTTTCAAATGTTTTGATCACTTCTGTCTGGTTTTCTATTTTGGCGGGTTTGAAAATATTTTTTGATTAGTTTTGGCGGGTTTGAAAATATTTTGGCTCTTTGCGCAGAGATGACGGTGCCGGTTGCGGTGCGCTGCGGGGCGCTCCTTCTGCGGAAAGACGCCTGGCAGCGGCAACTAGGACAGCTCCGCATCTCCGTATTCTGCATTTCTTGCCTTCTGCATCTCAGCAAAATGCTTTCCCACTAGGTGTAGCAAGGAGAAACTGCGCCAGCTGAGTAGATGTAGCCCGGCCCGCCCTTTGAAGTTGACAAGTTCTTGGCATCTCAGAGCCTAAAGGGAAGAGCAAGGTTATCTATGGTACAAGCACAGCAAAGTTGTCCAAGAATAGCTTCCATTCGAATGCTAATGGCAATTGAAGAGGCAGGCCAGTGGCAAGCCACTATCTTCTAGCAGTTTGAAAGGTGCAGACACAGTGCAGGTGTTGTGCGGCTTCCTTCTTCGCCTCCTGGAAGGTGCCGTGCTCTCCGTCTCTTGCTTGCCAATATGTTGCCGTGTTCCTCTTATTGTTTGGTTTCTTTGGATTTGTTTTTATGATGTTTTGGCGGGTTTTCGGAATGTTTTGGTGGTGTTTTAGAATGTTTTGTTTTCTCTTGAGTTGTTTTTATTGTGTTGGCAGGTTTTGGAATATTTGGATTCCTTTTGGCGGGTTTTAAAATATTTTGGCGGGTATTTGGAATGTTTTGGTTTGCTTTCATTTGTTTTGATTATGTTTTGTCAAGTTATTGAATGTTTGGATCACTTCTGCCTGGTTTGATAGTATTTTGGCATCTTTTCAGAATGTTTTGATCAGTTTTGGCAGGTTCTAAAGTATTTTGTTGGGTTTTTGGAATGTTTTGGTTGCTTTTGATTTGTTTTTATGATGTTGTGACACGTTTTTTGAATGTTTTGATCAGTTCTGGCTGGTTTTCTAATGTTTTGGCATATTTTCAGAATATTTTGGTCAGTTTTGCGGGTCTAAATTATTTTGGCGGGTTTTGGGAATATTTTGGTTGGTTTTGATTTGTTTTTATGATGTTTTGGCAGGTTTTCGGAATGTTTTGGTTGGGTTTTAGAATGTTTTGTATTCTCTTGAGTTGTTTTTATTGTGTTGGCAGGTTTTGGAATGTTTGGATTCCTTTTGGCCGGTTTTAAAATATTTTGGCGGGTATTTGGAAGGTTTTGGCGGGTATTCGGAATGTTTTGATTAGTTTTGACAGGTTTTGAAATATTTTGGCGGGTTTTTAGAAGGTTTTGATTTGTTTTGATTATGTTTAGCCCAGTTTTTGGTGTGTTTGGATTAGCTTTGGTGGGCTTTATCATGTTTTGTCAGGTTTTTTCAAATGTTTTGATCACTTCTGTCTGGTTTTCTATTTTGGCGGGTTTGAAAATATTTTTTGATTAGTTTTGGCGGGTTTGAAAATATTTTGGCTCTTTGCGCAGAGATGACGGTGCCGGTTGCGGTGCGCTGCGGGGCGCTCCTTCTGCGGAAAGACGCCTGGCAGCGGCAACTAGGACAGCTCCGCATCTCCGTATTCTGCATTTCTTGCCTTCTGCATCTCAGCAAAATGCTTTCCCACTAGGTGTAGCAAGGAGAAACTGCGCCAGCTGAGTAGATGTAGCCCGGCCCGCCCTTTGAAGTTCACAAGTTCTTGGCATCTCAGAGCCTAAAGGGAAGAGCAAGGTTATCTATGGTACAAGCACAGCAAAGTTGTCCAAGAATAGCTTCCATTCGAATGCTAATGGCAATTGAAGAGGCAGGCCAGTGGCAAGCCACTATCTTCTAGCAGTTTGAAAGGTGCAGACACAGTGCAGGTGTTGTGCGGCTTCCTTCTTCGCCTCCTGGAAGGTGCCGTGCTCTCCGTCTCTTGCTTGCCAATATGTTGCCGTGTTCCTCTTATTGTTTGGTTTCTTTGGATTTGTTTTTATGATGTTTTGGCGGGTTTTCGGAATGTTTTGGTGGTGTTTTAGAATGTTTTGTTTTCTCTTGAGTTGTTTTTATTGTGTTGGCAGGTTTTGGAATATTTGGATTCCTTTTGGCGGGTTTTAAAATATTTTGGCGGGTATTTGGAATGTTTTGGTTTGCTTTCATTTGTTTTGATTATGTTTTGGCAAGTTATTGAATGTTTGGATCACTTCTGCCTGGTTTGATAGTATTTTGGCATCTTTTCAGAATGTTTTGATCAGTTTTGGCAGGTTCTAAAGTATTTTGTTGGGTTTTTGGAATGTTTTGGTTGCTTTTGATTTGTTTTTATGATGTTGTGACACGTTTTTTGAATGTTTTGATCAGTTCTGGCTGGTTTTCTAATGTTTTGGCATATTTTCAGAATATTTTGGTCAGTTTTGCGGGTCTAAATTATTTTGGCGGGTTTTGGGAATATTTTGGTTGGTTTTGATTTGTTTTTATGATGTTTTGGCAGGTTTTCGGTATGTTTTGGTTGGGTTTTAGAATGTTTTGTATTCTCTTGAGTTGTTTTTATTGTGTTGGCAGGTTTTGGAATGTTTGGATTCCTTTTGGCCGGTTTTAAAATATTTTGGCGGGTATTTGGAATGTTTTGGTTTGCTTTCATTTGTTTTGATTATGTTTTGGCAAGTTATTGAATGTTTGGATGACTTCTGCCTGGTGTGATAGTATTTTGGCATCTTTTCAGAATGTTTTGATCAGTTTTGGCAGGTTCTAAAGTATTTTGTTGGGTTTTTGGAATATTTTGGTTGGTTTTGATTTGTTTTTATGATGTTTTTGTGGGGTTTTGGTATGTTTTGGTGCGGTTTTAGAATGTTTTGTATTCTCTTGAGTTGTTTTTATTGTGTTGGCAGGTTTTGGAATGTTTGGATTCCTTTTGGCGGGTTTTAAAACATTTTGGCGGGTATTTGGAATGTTTTGGTTTGCTTTCATTTGTTTTGATTATGTTTTGTCAAGTTATTGATTATTTGGATGACTTCTGACTGGTGTGATAGTATTTTGGCATCTTTTCAGAATGTTTTGATTAGTTTTGGCAGGTTCTAAATTATTTTGTCGGGTTTTTGGAACGTTTTGGTTGGTTTTGATTTGCTTCTATGATGTTTTGGCCAGTTTTAGGAATATTTTGGCTGGTTTTCGGAATGTTTTTGTTGGTTTTGATGTGTTTTTATGATGTTGTGACACGTTTTTTGAATTTTTTGATCAGTTCTGGCTGGTTTTCTAATGTTTTGGCATCTTTTCAGAATGTTTTGATCAGTCTTGCGGGTCTAAATTATTTTGGCGGGTTTTCGGAATATTTTGGTTGGTTTTGATTTGTTTTTATGATGTTTCGGCAGGTTTTCGGAATGTTTTGGTTGGGTTTTAGAATGTTTTGTATTCTCTTGAGTTGTTTTTATTGAGTTGGCAGGTTTTGGAATGTTTGGATTCCTTTTGGTGGGTTTTGAAATATTTTGGTGGGTATTTGGAAGGTTTTGGCGGGTATTCGGAATGTTTTGATTAGTTTTGACAGGTTTTGAAATATTTTGGCGGGTTTTTAGAAGGTTTTGATTTGTTTTGATTATGTTTAGCCCAGTTTTTGGTGTGTTTGGATTAGCTTTGGTGGGCTTTATCATGTTTTGTCAGGTTTTTTCAAATGTTTTGATCACTTCTGTCTGGTTTTCTATTTTGGCGGGTTTGAAAATATTTTTTGATTAGTTTTGGCGGGTTTGAAAATATTTTGGCTCTTTGCGCAGAGATGACGGTGCCGGTTGCGGTGCGCTGCGGGGCGCTCCTTCTGCGGAAAGACGCCTGGCAGCGGCAACTAGGACAGCTCCGCATCTCCGTATTCTGCATTTCTTGCCTTCTGCATCTCAGCAAAATGCTTTCCCACTAGGTGTAGCAAGGAGAAACTGCGCCAGCTGAGTAGATGTAGCCCGGCCCGCCCTTTGAAGTTGACAAGTTCTTGGCATCTCAGAGCCTAAAGGGAAGAGCAAGGTTATCTATGGTACAAGCACAGCAAAGTTGTCCAAGAATAGCTTCCATTCGAATGCTAATGGCAATTGAAGAGGCAGGCCAGTGGCAAGCCACTATCTTCTAGCAGTTTGAAAGGTGCAGACACAGTGCAGGTGTTGTGCGGCTTCCTTCTTCGCCTCCTGGAAGGTGCCGTGCTCTCCGTCTCTTGCTTGCCAATATGTTGCCGTGTTCCTCTTATTGTTTGGTTTCTTTGGATTTGTTTTTATGATGTTTTGGCGGGTTTTCGGAATGTTTTGGTGGTGTTTTAGAATGTTTTGTTTTCTCTTGAGTTGTTTTTATTGTGTTGGCAGGTTTTGGAATATTTGGATTCCTTTTGGCGGGTTTTAAAATATTTTGGCGGGTATTTGGAATGTTTTGGTTTGCTTTCATTTGTTTTGATTATGTTTTGGCAAGTTATTGAATGTTTGGATCACTTCTGCCTGGTTTGATAGTATTTTGGCATCTTTTCAGAATGTTTTGATCAGTTTTGGCAGGTTCTAAAGTATTTTGTTGGGTTTTTGGAATGTTTTGGTTGCTTTTGATTTGTTTTTATGATGTTGTGACACGTTTTTTGAATGTTTTGATCAGTTCTGGCTGGTTTTCTAATGTTTTGGCATATTTTCAGAATATTTTGGTCAGTTTTGCGGGTCTAAATTATTTTGGCGGGTTTTGGGAATATTTTGGTTGGTTTTGATTTGTTTTTATGATGTTTTGGCAGGTTTTCGGTATGTTTTGGTTGGGTTTTAGAATGTTTTGTATTCTCTTGAGTTGTTTTTATTGTCTTGGCAGGTTTTGGAATGTTTGGATTCCTTTTGGCCGGTTTTAAAATATTTTGGCGGGTATTTGGAATGTTTTGGTTTGCTTTCATTTGTTTTGATTATGTTTTGGCAAGTTATTGAATGTTTGGATGACTTCTGCCTGGTGTGATAGTATTTTGGCATCTTTTCAGAATGTTTTGATCAGTTTTGGCAGGTTCTAAAGTATTTTGTTGGGTTTTTGGAATATTTTGGTTGGTTTTGATTTGTTTTTATGATGTTTTTGTGGGGTTTTGGTATGTTTTGGTGCGGTTTTAGAATGTTTTGTATTCTCTTGAGTTGTTTTTATTGTGTTGGCAGGTTTTGGAATGTTTGGATTCCTTTTGGCGGGTTTTAAAACATTTTGGCGGGTATTTGGAATGTTTTGGTTTGCTTTCATTTGTTTTGATTATGTTTTGTCAAGTTATTGATTATTTGGATGACTTCTGACTGGTGTGATAGTATTTTGGCATCTTTTCAGAATGTTTTGATTAGTTTTGGCAGGTTCTAAATTATTTTGTCGGGTTTTTGGAACGTTTTGGTTGGTTTTGATTTGCTTCTATGATGTTTTGGCCAGTTTTAGGAATATTTTGGCTGGTTTTCGGAATGTTTTTGTTGGTTTTGATGTGTTTTTATGATGTTGTGACACGTTTTTTGAATTTTTTGATCAGTTCTGGCTGGTTTTCTAATGTTTTGGCATCTTTTCAGAATGTTTTGATCAGTCTTGCGGGTCTAAATTATTTTGGCGGGTTTTCGGAATATTTTGGTTGGTTTTGATTTGTTTTTATGATGTTTCGGCAGGTTTTCGGAATGTTTTGGTTGGGTTTTAGAATGTTTTGTATTCTCTTGAGTTGTTTTTATTGAGTTGGCAGGTTTTGGAATGTTTGGATTCCTTTTGGTGGGTTTTGAAATATTTTGGTGGGTATTTGGAAGGTTTTGGCGGGTATTCGGAATGTTTTGATTAGTTTTGACAGGTTTTGAAATATTTTGGCGGGTTTTTAGAAGGTTTTGATTTGTTTTGATTATGTTTAGCCCAGTTTTTGGTGTGTTTGGATTAGCTTTGGTGGGCTTTATCATGTTTTGTCAGGTTTTTTCAAATGTTTTGATCACTTCTGTCTGGTTTTCTATTTTGGCGGGTTTGAAAATATTTTTTGATTAGTTTTGGCGGGTTTGAAAATATTTTGGCTCTTTGCGCAGAGATGACGGTGCCGGTTGCGGTGCGCTGCGGGGCGCTCCTTCTGCGGAAAGACGCCTGGCAGCGGCAACTAGGACAGCTCCGCATCTCCGTATTCTGCATTTCTTGCCTTCTGCATCTCAGCAAAATGCTTTCCCACTAGGTGTAGCAAGGAGAAACTGCGCCAGCTGAGTAGATGTAGCCCGGCCCGCCCTTTGAAGTTGACAAGTTCTTGGCATCTCAGAGCCTAAAGGGAAGAGCAAGGTTATCTATGGTACAAGCACAGCAAAGTTGTCCAAGAATAGCTTCCATTCGAATGCTAATGGCAATTGAAGAGGCAGGCCAGTGGCAAGCCACTATCTTCTAGCAGTTTGAAAGGTGCAGACACAGTGCAGGTGTTGTGCGGCTTCCTTCTTCGCCTCCTGGAAGGTGCCGTGCTCTCCGTCTCTTGCTTGCCAATATGTTGCCGTGTTCCTCTTATTGTTTGGTTTCTTTGGATTTGTTTTTATGATGTTTTGGCGGGTTTTCGGAATGTTTTGGTGGTGTTTTAGAATGTTTTGTTTTCTCTTGAGTTGTTTTTATTGTCTTGGCAGGTTTTGGAATATTTGGATTCCTTTTGGCGGGTTTTAAAATATTTTGGCGGGTATTTGGAATGTTTTGGTTTGCTTTCATTTGTTTTGATTATGTTTTGGCAAGTTATTGAATGTTTGGATCACTTCTGCCTGGTTTGATAGTATTTTGGCATCTTTTCAGAATGTTTTGATCAGTTTTGGCAGGTTCTAAAGTATTTTGTTGGGTTTTTGGAATGTTTTGGTTCGTTTTGATTTGTTTTTATGATATTGTGACACGTTTTTTGAATGTTTTGATCTGTTCTGGCTGGTTTTCTAATGTTTTGGCATATTTTCAGAATATTTTGGTCAGTTTTGCGGGTCTAAATTATTTTGGCGGGTTTTCGGAATATTTTGGTTGGTTTTGATTTGTTTTTATGATGTTTTGGCAGGTTTTCGGAATGTTTTGGTTGGGTTTTAGAATGTTTTGTATTCTCTTGAGTTGTTTTTATTGTGTTGGCAGGTTTTGGAATGTTTGGATTCCTTTTGGCGGGTTTTAAAATATTTTGGCGGGTATTTGGAATGTTTTGGTTTGCTTTCATTTGTTTTGATTATGTTTTGGCAAGTTATTGAATGTTTGGATGACTTCTGCCTGGTGTGATAGTATTTTGGCATCTTTTCAGAATGTTTTGATCAGTTTTGGCAGGTTCTAAAGTATTTTGTTGGATTTTTGGAATATTTTGGTTGGTTTTGATTTGTTTTTATGATGTTTTGGTGGGTTTTTGGTATGTTTTGGTGCGGTTTTAGAATGTTTTGTATTCTCTTGAGTTGTTTTTATTGTCTTGGCAGGTTTTGGAATGTTTGGATTCCTTTTGGCGGGTTTTAAAACATTTTGGCGGGTATTTGGAATGTTTTGGTTTGCTTTCATTTGTTTTGATTATGTTTTGTCAAGTTATTGAATATTTGGATGACTTCTGACTGGTGTGATAGTATTTTGGCATCTTTTCAGAATGTTTTGATTAGTTTTGGCAGGTTCTAAATTATTTTGTCGGGTTTTTGGAACGTTTTGGTTGGTTTTGATTTGCTTCTATGATGTTTTGGCCAGATTTAGGAATATTTTGGCTGGTTTTCGGAATGTTTTTGTTGGTTTTGATGTGTTTTTATGATGTTGTGACACGTTTTTTGAATGTTTTGATCAGTTCTGGCTGGTTTTCTAATGTTTTGGCATCTTTTCAGAATGTTTTGATCAGTCTTGCGGGTCTAAATTATTTTGGCGGGTTTTCGGAATATTTTGGTTGGTTTTGATTTGTTTTTATGATGTTTCGGCAGGTTTTCGGAATGTTTTGGTTGGGTTTTAGAATGTTTTGTATTCTCTTGAGTTGTTTTTATTGAGTTGGCAGGTTTTGGAATGTTTGGATTCCTTTTGGTGGGTTTTGAAATATTTTGGTGGGTATTTGGAAGGTTTTGGCGGGTATTCGGAATGTTTTGATTAGTTTTGACAGGTTTTGAAATATTTTGGCGGGTTTTTAGAAGGTTTTGATTTGTTTTGATTATGTTTAGCCCAGTTTTTGGTGTGTTTGGATTAGCTTTGGTGGGCTTTATCATGTTTTGTCAGGTTTTTTCAAATGTTTTGATCACTTCTGTCTGGTTTTCTATTTTGGCGGGTTTGAAAATATTTTTTGATTAGTTTTGGCGGGTTTGAAAATATTTTGGCTCTTTGCGCAGAGATGACGGTGCCGGTTGCGGTGCGCTGCGGGGCGCTCCTTCTGCGGAAAGACGCCTGGCAGCGGCAACTAGGACAGCTCCGCATCTCCGTATTCTGCATTTCTTGCCTTCTGCATCTCAGCAAAATGCTTTCCCACTAGGTGTAGCAAGGAGAAACTGTGCCAGCTGAGTAGATGTAGCCCGGCCCGCCCTTTGAAGTTGACAAGTTCTTGGCATCTCAGAGCCTAAAGGGAAGAGCAAGGTTATCTATGGTACAAGCACAGCAAAGTTGTCCAAGAATAGCTTCCATTCGAATGCTAATGGCAATTGAAGAGGCAGGCCAGTGGCAAGCCACTATCTTCTAGCAGTTTGAAAGGTGCAGACACAGTGCAGGTGTTGTGCGGCTTCCTTCTTCGCCTCCTTGAAGGTGCCGTGCTCTCCATCTCTTGCTTACCAATATGTTGCCGTGTTCCTCTTATTGTTTGGTTTCTTTGGATTTGTTTTTATGATGTTTTGGCGGGTTTTCGGAATGTTTTGGTGGTGTTTTAGAATGTTTTGTTTTCTCTTGAGTTGTTTTTATTGTCTTGGCAGGTTTTGGAATGTTTGGATTCCGTTTGGCGGGTTTTAAAATATTTTGGCGGGTATTTGGAATGTTTTGGTTTGCTTTCATTTGTTTTGATTATGTTTTGGCAAGTTATTGAATGTTTGGATGACTTCTGCCTGGTGTGATAGTATTTTGGCATCTTTTCAGAATGTTTTGATCAGTTTTGGCAGGTTCTAAAGTATTTTGTTGGGTTTTTGGAATATTTTGGTTGGTTTTGATTTGTTTTTATGATGTTTTTGTGGGTTTTCGGAATGTTTTGGTGCGGTTTTAGAATGTTTTGTATTCTCCTGAGTTGTTTTTATTGTGTTGTTAGGTTTTGGAATGTTTGGATTCCTTTTGGCGGGTTTTAAAATATTTTGGCGGGTTTTTGGAAGGTTTTGGCGGGTATTCGGAATGTTTTGATTCGTTTTGATGGGTTTTGAAATATTTTGGCGGGTTTTTAGAAGGTTTTGATTGGTTTTGATTATGTTTAACCCAGTTTTTGGTGTGTTTGGATTAGCTTTGGTGGGCTTTATCATGTTTTGTCAGGTTTTTTCAAATGTTTTGATCACTTCTGTCTGGTTTTCTATTTTGGCGGGTTTGAAAATATTTTTTGATTAGTTTTGGCGGGTTTTAAACTATTCTGGCTCTTTGCGCAGAGATGACGGTGCCGGTTGCGGTGCGCTGCGGGGCGCTCCTTCTGCGGAAAGACGCCTGGCAGCGGCAATTAGGACAGCTCCGTGTCTCCGAATTCTGCATTTCTTGCCTTCTGCATCTCAGCAAAATGCTTTCCCACTAGGTGTAGCAAGGAGAAACTGTGCCAGCTGAGTAGATGTAGCCCGGCCCGCCCTTTGAAGTTCACAAGTTCTTGGCATCTCAGAGCCTAAAGGGAAGAGCAAGGTTATCTATGGTACAAGCACAGCAAAGTTGTCCAAGAATAGCTTCCATTCGAATGCTAATGGCAATTGAAGAGGCAGGCCAGTGGCAAGACACTATCTTCTAGCAGTTTGAAAGGTGCAGACACAGTGCAGGTGTTGTGCGGCTTCCTTCTTCGCCTCCTAGAAGGTGCCGCGCTCTCCGTCTCTTGCTTACCAATATGTTGCCGTGTTCCTCTTATTGTTTGGTTTCTTTGGATTTGTTTTTATGATGTTTTGGCGGGTTTTCGGAATGTTTTGGTGGTGTTTTAGAATGTTTTGTTTTCTCTTGAGTTGTTTTTATTGTCTTGGCAGGTTTTGGAATGTTTGGATTCCTTTTGGCGGGTTTTAAAATATTTTGGCGGGTATTTGGAATGTTTTGGTTTGCTTTCATTTGTTTTGATTATGTTTTGGCAAGTTATTGAATGTTTGGATGACTTCTGACTGGTGTGATTGTATTTTGGCATCTTTTCAGAATGTTTTGATCAGTTTTGGCAGGTTCTAAAGTATTTTGTTGGGTTTTTGGAATGTTTTGGTTGGTTTTGATTTGTTTTTATGATGTTGTGACACATTTTTTGAATGTTTTGATCAGTTCTGGCTGGTTTTCTAATGTTTTGGCATCTTTTCAGAATGTTTTGATCAGTCTTGCGTGTCTAAATTATTTTGGCGGGTTTTCGGAATATTTTGGTTGGTTTTGATTTGTTTTTATGATGTTTTGGCAGGTTTTCGGAATGTTTTGGTTGGGTTTTAGAATGTTTTGTATTCTCTTGAGTTGTTTTTATTGTGTTGGCAGGTTTTGGAATGTTTGGATTCCTTTTGGCGGGTTTTAATATATTTTGGCGGGTATTTGGAAGGTTTTGGCGGGTATTCGGAATGTTTTGATTAGTTTTGACAGGTTTTGAAATATTTTGGCGGGTTTTTAGAAGGTTTTGATTGGTTTTGATTATATTTAGCCCAGTTTTTGGTGTGTTTGGATTAGCTTTGGTGGGCTTTATCATGTTTTGTCAGGTTTTTTCAAATGTTTTGATCACTTCTGTCTGGTTTTCTATTTTGGCGGGTTTGAAAATATTTTTTGATTAGTTTTGGCGGGTTTGAAAATATTTTGGCTCTTTGCGCAGAGATGACGGTGCCGGTTGCGGTGCGCTGCGGGGCGCTCCTTCTGCGGAAAGACGCCTGGCAGCGGCAACTAGGACAGCTCCGCATCTCCGTATTCTGCATTTCTTGCCTTCTGCATCTCAGCAAAATGCTTTCCCACTAGGTGTAGCAAGGAGAAACTGCGCCAGCTGAGTAGATGTAGCCCGGCCCGCCCTTTGAAGTTCACAAGTTCTTGGCATCTCAGAGCCTAAAGGGAAGAGCAAGGTTATCTATGGTACAAGCACAGCAAAGTTGTCCAAGAATAGCTTCCATTCGAATGCTAATGGCAATTGAAGAGGCAGGCCAGTGGCAAGCCACTATCTTCTAGCAGTTTGAAAGGTGCAGACACAGTGCAGGTGTTGTGCGGCTTCCTTCTTCGCCTCCTAGAAGGTGCCGCGCTCTCCGTCTCTTGCTTGCCAATATGTTGCCGTGTTCCTCTTATTGTTTGGTTTCTTTGGATTTGTTTTTATGATGTTTTGGCGGGTTTTCGGAATGTTTTGGTGGTGTTTTAGAATGTTTTGTTTTCTCTTGAGTTGTTTTTATTGTCTTGGCAGGTTTTGGAATGTTTGGATTCCTTTTGGCGGGTTTTAAAATATTTTGGCGGGTATTTGGAATGTTTTGGTTTGCTTTCATTTGTTTTGATTATGTTTTGGCAAGTTATTGAATGTTTGGATGACTTCTGACTGGTGTGATAGTATTTTGGCATCTTTTCAGAATGTTTTGATCAGTTTTGGCAGGTTCTAAAGTATTTTGTTGGGTTTTTGGAATGTTTTGGTTGGTTTTGATTTGTTTTTATGATGTTGTGACACGTTTTTTGAATGTTTTGATCAGTTCTGGCTGGTTTTCTAATGTTTTGGCATATTTTCAGAATATTTTGGTCAGTTTTGCGGGTCTAAATTATTTTGGCGGGTTTTGGGAATATTTTGGTTGGTTTTGATTTGTTTTTATGATGTTTTGGCAGGTTTTCGGTATGTTTTGGTTGGGTTTTAGAATGTTTTGTATTCTCTTGAGTTGTTTTTATTGTCTTGGCAGGTTTTGGAATGTTTGGATTCCTTTTGGCCGGTTTTAAAATATTTTGGCGGGTATTTGGAATGTTTTGGTTTGCTTTCATTTGTTTTGATTATGTTTTGGCAAGTTATTGAATGTTTGGATGACTTCTGCCTGGTGTGATAGTATTTTGGCATCTTTTCAGAATGTTTTGATCAGTTTTGGCAGGTTCTAAAGTATTTTGTTGGGTTTTTGGAATATTTTGGTTGGTTTTGATTTGTTTTTATGATGTTTTTGTGGGGTTTTGGTATGTTTTGGTGCGGTTTTAGAATGTTTTGTATTCTCTTGAGTTGTTTTTATTGTGTTGGCAGGTTTTGGAATGTTTGGATTCCTTTTGGCGGGTTTTAAAACATTTTGGCGGGTATTTGGAATGTTTTGGTTTGCTTTCATTTGTTTTGATTATGTTTTGTCAAGTTATTGATTATTTGGATGACTTCTGACTGGTGTGATAGTATTTTGGCATCTTTTCAGAATGTTTTGATTAGTTTTGGCAGGTTCTAAATTATTTTGTCGGGTTTTTGGAACGTTTTGGTTGGTTTTGATTTGCTTCTATGATGTTTTGGCCAGTTTTAGGAATATTTTGGCTGGTTTTCGGAATGTTTTTGTTGGTTTTGATGTGTTTTTATGATGTTGTGACACGTTTTTTGAATTTTTTGATCAGTTCTGGCTGGTTTTCTAATGTTTTGGCATCTTTTCAGAATGTTTTGATCAGTCTTGCGGGTCTAAATTATTTTGGCGGGTTTTCGGAATATTTTGGTTGGTTTTGATTTGTTTTTATGATGTTTCGGCAGGTTTTCGGAATGTTTTGGTTGGGTTTTAGAATGTTTTGTATTCTCTTGAGTTGTTTTTATTGAGTTGGCAGGTTTTGGAATGTTTGGATTCCTTTTGGTGGGTTTTGAAATATTTTGGTGGGTATTTGGAAGGTTTTGGCGGGTATTCGGAATGTTTTGATTAGTTTTGACAGGTTTTGAAATATTTTGGCGGGTTTTTAGAAGGTTTTGATTTGTTTTGATTATGTTTAGCCCAGTTTTTGGTGTGTTTGGATTAGCTTTGGTGGGCTTTATCATGTTTTGTCAGGTTTTTTCAAATGTTTTGATCACTTCTGTCTGGTTTTCTATTTTGGCGGGTTTGAAAATATTTTTTGATTAGTTTTGGCGGGTTTGAAAATATTTTGGCTCTTTGCGCAGAGATGACGGTGCCGGTTGCGGTGCGCTGCGGGGCGCTCCTTCTGCGGAAAGACGCCTGGCAGCGGCAACTAGGACAGCTCCGCATCTCCGTATTCTGCATTTCTTGCCTTCTGCATCTCAGCAAAATGCTTTCCCACTAGGTCTAGCAAGGAGAAACTGCGCCAGCTGAGTAGATGTAGCCCGGCCCGCCCTTTGAAGTTGACAAGTTCTTGGCATCTCAGAGCCTAAAGGGAAGAGCAAGGTTATCTATGGTACAAGCACAGCAAAGTTGTCCAAGAATAGCTTCCATTCGAATGCTAATGGCAATTGAAGAGGCAGGCCAGTGGCAAGCCACTATCTTCTAGCAGTTTGAAAGGTGCAGACACAGTGCAGGTGTTGTGCGGCTTCCTTCTTCGCCTCCTGGAAGGTGCCGTGCTCTCCGTCTCTTGCTTGCCAATATGTTGCCGTGTTCCTCTTATTGTTTGGTTTCTTTGGATTTGTTTTTATGATGTTTTGGCGGGTTTTCGGAATGTTTTGGTGGTGTTTTAGAATGTTTTGTTTTCTCTTGAGTTGTTTTTATTGTCTTGGCAGGTTTTGGAATATTTGGATTCCTTTTGGCGGGTTTTAAAATATTTTGGCGGGTATTTGGAATGTTTTGGTTTGCTTTCATTTGTTTTGATTATGTTTTGGCAAGTTATTGAATGTTTGGATCACTTCTGCCTGGTTTGATAGTATTTTGGCATCTTTTCAGAATGTTTTGATCAGTTTTGGCAGGTTCTAAAGTATTTTGTTGGGTTTTTGGAATGTTTTGGTTCGTTTTGATTTGTTTTTATGATATTGTGACACGTTTTTTGAATGTTTTGATCTGTTCTGGCTGGTTTTCTAATGTTTTGGCATATTTTCAGAATGTTTTGGTCAGTTTTGCGGGTCTAAATTATTTTGGCGGGTTTTCGGAATATTTTGGTTGGTTTTGATTTGTTTTTATGATGTTTTGGCAGGTTTTCGGAATGTTTTGGTTGGGTTTTAGAATGTTTTGTATTCTCTTGAGTTGTTTTTATTGTGTTGGCAGGTTTTGGAATGTTTGGATTCCTTTTGGCGGGTTTTAAAATATTTTGGCGGGTATTTGGAATGTTTTGGTTTGCTTTCATTTGTTTTGATTATGTTTTGGCAAGTTATTGAATGTTTGGATGACTTCTGCCTGGTGTGATAGTATTTTGGCATCTTTTCAGAATGTTTTGATCAGTTTTGGCAGGTTCTAAAGTATTTTGTTGGATTTTTGGAATATTTTGGTTGGTTTTGATTTGTTTTTATGATGTTTTGGTGGGTTTTTGGTATGTTTTGGTGCGGTTTTAGAATGTTTTGTATTCTCTTGAGTTGTTTTTATTGTCTTGGCAGGTTTTGGAATGTTTGGATTCCTTTTGGCGGGTTTTAAAACATTTTGGCGGGTATTTGGAATGTTTTGGTTTGCTTTCATTTGTTTTGATTATGTTTTGTCAAGTTATTGAATATTTGGATGACTTCTGACTGGTGTGATAGTATTTTGGCATCTTTTCAGAATGTTTTGATTAGTTTTGGCAGGTTCTAAATTATTTTGTCGGGTTTTTGGAACGTTTTGGTTGGTTTTGATTTGCTTCTATGATGTTTTGGCCAGATTTAGGAATATTTTGGCTGGTTTTCGGAATGTTTTTGTTGGTTTTGATGTGTTTTTATGATGTTGTGACACGTTTTTTGAATGTTTTGATCAGTTCTGGCTGGTTTTCTAATGTTTTGGCATCTTTTCAGAATGTTTTGATCAGTCTTGCGGGTCTAAATTATTTTGGCGGGTTTTCGGAATATTTTGGTTGGTTTTGATTTGTTTTTATGATGTTTCGGCAGGTTTTCGGAATGTTTTGGTTGGGTTTTAGAATGTTTTGTATTCTCTTGAGTTGTTTTTATTGAGTTGGCAGGTTTTGGAAAGTTTGGATTCCTTTTGGTGGGTTTTGAAATATTTTGGTGGGTATTTGGAAGGTTTTGGCGGGTATTCGGAATGTTTTGATTAGTTTTGACAGGTTTTGAAATATTTTGGCGGATTTTTAGAAGGTTTTGATTTGTTTTGATGATGTTTAGCCCAGTTTTTGGTGTGTTTGGATTAGCTTTGGTGGGCTTTATCATGTTTTGTCAGGTTTTTTCAAATGTTTTGATCACTTCTGTCTGGTTTTCTATTTTGGCGGGTTTGAAAATATTTTTTGATTAGTTTTGGCGGGTTTGAAAATATTTTGGCTCTTTGCGCAGAGATGACGGTGCCGGTTGCGGTGCGCTGCGGGGCGCTCCTTCTGCGGAAAGACGCCTGGCAGCGGCAACTAGGACAGCTCCGCATCTCCGTATTCTGCATTTCTTGCCTTCTGCATCTCAGCAAAATGCTTTCCCACTAGGTGTAGCAAGGAGAAACTGTGCCAGCTGAGTAGATGTAGCCCGGCCCGCCCTTTGAAGTTGACAAGTTCTTGGCATCTCAGAGCCTAAAGGGAAGAGCAAGGTTATCTATGGTACAAGCACAGCAAAGTTGTCCAAGAATAGCTTCCATTCGAATGCTAATGGCAATTGAAGAGGCAGGCCAGTGGCAAGCCACTATCTTCTAGCAGTTTGAAAGGTGCAGACACAGTGCAGGTGTTGTGCGGCTTCCTTCTTCGCCTCCTTGAAGGTGCCGTGCTCTCCATCTCTTGCTTACCAATATGTTGCCGTGTTCCTCTTATTGTTTGGTTTCTTTGGATTTGTTTTTATGATGTTTTGGCGGGTTTTCGGAATGTTTTGGTGGTGTTTTAGAATGTTTTGTTTTCTCTTGAGTTGTTTTTATTGTCTTGGCAGGTTTTGGAATGTTTGGATTCCGTTTGGCGGGTTTTAAAATATTTTGGCGGGTATTTGGAATGTTTTGGTTTGCTTTCATTTGTTTTGATTATGTTTTGGCAAGTTATTGAATGTTTGGATGACTTCTGCCTGGTGTGATAGTATTTTGGCATCTTTTCAGAATGTTTTGATCAGTTTTGGCAGGTTCTAAAGTATTTTGTTGGGTTTTTGGAATATTTTGGTTGGTTTTGATTTGTTTTTATGATGTTTTTGTGGGTTTTCGGAATGTTTTGGTGCGGTTTTAGAATGTTTTGTATTCTCTTGAGTTGTTTTTATTGTGTTGTTAGGTTTTGGAATGTTTGGATTCCTTTTGGCGGGTTTTAAAATATTTTGGCGGGTTTTTGGAAGGTTTTGGCGGGTATTCGGAATGTTTTGATTCGTTTTGATGGGTTTTGAAATATTTTGGCGGGTTTTTAGAAGGTTTTGATTGGTTTTGATTATGTTTAACCCAGTTTTTGGTGTGTTTGGATTAGCTTTGGTGGGCTTTATCATGTTTTGTCAGGTTTTTTCAAATGTTTTGATCACTTCTGTCTGGTTTTCTATTTTGGCGGGTTTGAAAATATTTTTTGATTAGTTTTGGCGGGTTTTAAACTATTCTGGCTCTTTGCGCAGAGATGACGGTGCCGGTTGCGGTGCGCTGCGGGGCGCTCCTTCTGCGGAAAGACGCCTGGCAGCGGCAATTAGGACAGCTCCGTGTCTCCGAATTCTGCATTTCTTGCCTTCTGCATCTCAGCAAAATGCTTTCCCACTAGGTGTAGCAAGGAGAAACTGTGCCAGCTGAGTAGATGTAGCCCGGCCCGCCCTTTGAAGTTCACAAGTTCTTGGCATCTCAGAGCCTAAAGGGAAGAGCAAGGTTATCTATGGTACAAGCACAGCAAAGTTGTCCAAGAATAGCTTCCATTCGAATGCTAATGGCAATTGAAGAGGCAGGCCAGTGGCAAGACACTATCTTCTAGCAGTTTGAAAGGTGCAGACACAGTGCAGGTGTTGTGCGGCTTCCTTCTTCGCCTCCTAGAAGGTGCCGCGCTCTCCGTCTCTTGCTTACCAATATGTTGCCGTGTTCCTCTTATTGTTTGGTTTCTTTGGATTTGTTTTTATGATGTTTTGGCGGGTTTTCGGAATGTTTTGGTGGTGTTTTAGAATGTTTTGTTTTCTCTTGAGTTGTTTTTATTGTCTTGGCAGGTTTTGGAATGTTTGGATTCCTTTTGGCGGGTTTTAAAATATTTTGGCGGGTATTTGGAATGTTTTGGTTTGCTTTCATTTGTTTTGATTATGTTTTGGCAAGTTATTGAATGTTTGGATGACTTCTGACTGGTGTGATTGTATTTTGGCATCTTTTCAGAATGTTTTGATCAGTTTTGGCAGGTTCTAAAGTATTTTGTTGGGTTTTTGGAATGTTTTGGTTGGTTTTGATTTGTTTTTATGATGTTGTGACACATTTTTTGAATGTTTTGATCAGTTCTGGCTGGTTTTCTAATGTTTTGGCATCTTTTCAGAATGTTTTGATCAGTCTTGCGTGTCTAAATTATTTTGGCGGGTTTTCGGAATATTTTGGTTGGTTTTGATTTGTTTTTATGATGTTTTGGCAGGTTTTCGGAATGTTTTGGTTGGGTTTTAGAATGTTTTGTATTCTCTTGAGTTGTTTTTATTGTGTTGGCAGGTTTTGGAATGTTTGGATTCCTTTTGGCGGGTTTTAATATATTTTGGCGGGTATTTGGAAGGTTTTGGCGGGTATTCGGAATGTTTTGATTAGTTTTGACAGGTTTTGAAATATTTTGGCGGGTTTTTAGAAGGTTTTGATTGGTTTTGATTATATTTAGCCCAGTTTTTGGTGTGTTTGGATTAGCTTTGGTGGGCTTTATCATGTTTTGTCAGGTTTTTTCAAATGTTTTGATCACTTCTGTCTGGTTTTCTATTTTGGCGGGTTTGAAAATATTTTTTGATTAGTTTTGGCGGGTTTGAAAATATTTTGGCTCTTTGCGCAGAGATGACGGTGCCGGTTGCGGTGCGCTGCGGGGCGCTCCTTCTGCGGAAAGACGCCTGGCAGCGGCAACTAGGACAGCTCCGCATCTCCGTATTCTGCATTTCTTGCCTTCTGCATCTCAGCAAAATGCTTTCCCACTAGGTGTAGCAAGGAGAAACTGCGCCAGCTGAGTAGATGTAGCCCGGCCCGCCCTTTGAAGTTCACAAGTTCTTGGCATCTCAGAGCCTAAAGGGAAGAGCAAGGTTATCTATGGTACAAGCACAGCAAAGTTGTCCAAGAATAGCTTCCATTCGAATGCTAATGGCAATTGAAGAGGCAGGCCAGTGGCAAGCCACTATCTTCTAGCAGTTTGAAAGGTGCAGACACAGTGCAGGTGTTGTGCGGCTTCCTTCTTCGCCTCCTAGAAGGTGCCGCGCTCTCCGTCTCTTGCTTGCCAATATGTTGCCGTGTTCCTCTTATTGTTTGGTTTCTTTGGATTTGTTTTTATGATGTTTTGGCGGGTTTTCGGAATGTTTTGGTGGTGTTTTAGAATGTTTTGTTTTCTCTTGAGTTGTTTTTATTGTCTTGGCAGGTTTTGGAATGTTTGGATTCCTTTTGGCGGGTTTTAAAATATTTTGGCGGGTATTTGGAATGTTTTGGTTTGCTTTCATTTGTTTTGATTATGTTTTGGCAAGTTATTGAATGTTTGGATGACTTCTGACTGGTGTGATAGTATTTTGGCATCTTTTCAGAATGTTTTGATCAGTTTTGGCAGGTTCTAAAGTATTTTGTTGGGTTTTTGGAATGTTTTGGTTGGTTTTGATTTGTTTTTATGATGTTGTGACACGTTTTTTGAATGTTTTGATCAGTTCTGGCTGGTTTTCTAATGTTTTGGCATCTTTTCAGAATGTTTTGATCAGTCTTGCGTGTCTAAATTATTTTGGCGGGTTTTCGGAATATTTTGGTTGGTTTTGATTTGTTTTTATGATGTTTTGGCAGGTTTTCGGTATGTTTTGGTTGGGTTTTAGAATGTTTTGTATTCTCTTGAGTTGTTTTTATTGTGTTGGCAGGTTTTGGAATGTTTGGATTCCTTTTGGCGGGTTTTAAAATATTTTGGCGGGTATTTGGAAGGTTTTGGCGGGTATTCGGAATGTTTTGATTAGTTTTGATGGGTTTTGAAATATTTTGGCGGGTTTTTAGAAGGTTTTGATTGGTTTTGATTATGTTTAGCCCAGTTTTTGGTGTGTTTGGATTAGCTTTGGTGGGCTTTATCATGTTTTGTCAGGTTTTTTTGAATGTTTTGATCACTTCTGTCTGGTTTTCTATTTTGGCGGGTTTGAAAATATTTTTTGATTAGTTTTGGCGGGTTTTAAACTATTTTGGCTCTTTGCGCAGAGATGACGGTGCCGGTTGCGGTGCGCTGCGGGGCGCTCCTTCTGCGGAAAGACGCCTGGCAGCGGCAACTAGGACAGCTCCGCATCTCCGTATTCTGCATTTCTTGCCTTCTGCATCTCAGCAAAATGCTTTCCCACTAGGTGTAGCAAGGAGAAACTGCGCCAGCTGAGTAGATGTAGCCCGGCCCGCCCTTTGAAGTTGACAAGTTCTTGGCATCTCAGAGCCTAAAGGGAAGAGCAAGGTTATCTATGGTACAAGCACAGCAAAGTTGTCCAAGAATAGCTTCCATTCGAATGCTAATGGCAATTGAAGAGGCAGGCCAGTGGCAAGCCACTATCTTCTAGCAGTTTGAAAGGTGCAGACACAGTGCAGGTGTTGTGCGGCTTCCTTCTTCGCCTCCTAGAAGGTGCCGCGCTCTCCGTCTCTTGCTTGCCAATATGTTGCCGTGTTCCTCTTATTGTTTGGTTTCTTTGGATTTGTTTTTATGATGTTTTGGCGGGTTTTCGGAATGTTTTGGTGGTGTTTTAGAATGTTTTGTTTTCTCTTGAGTTGTTTTTATTGTCTTGGCAGGTTTTGGAATGTTTGGATTCCTTTTGGCGGGTTTTAAAATATTTTGGCGGGTATTTGGAATGTTTTGGTTTGCTTTCATTTGTTTTGATTATGTTTTGTCAAGTTATTGAATGTTTGGATCACTTCTGCCTGGTGTGATAGTATTTTGGCATCTTTTCAGAATGTTTTGATCAGTTTTGGCAGGTTCTAAAGTATTTTGTTGGGTTTTTGGAATGTTTTGGTTGGTTTTGATTTGTTTTTATGATATTGTGACACGTTTTTTGAATGTTTTGTTCAGTTCTGGCTGGTTTTCTAATGTTTTGGCATATTTTCAGAATATTTTGGTCAGTCTTGCGGGTCTAAATTATTTTGGCGGGTTTTCGGAATATTTTGGTTGGTTTTGATTTGTTTTTATGATGTTTTGGCAGGTTTTCGGAATGTTTTGGTTGGGTTTTAGAATGTTTTGTATTCTCTTGAGTTGTTTTTATTGTGTTGGCAGGTTTTGGAATGTTTGGATTCCTTTTGGCGGGTTTTAAAATATTTTGGTGGGTATTTGGAAGGTTTGGCGGGTATTCGGAATGTTTTGATTAGTTTTGACAGGTTTTGAAATATTTTGGCGGGTTTTTAGAAGGTTTTGATTTGTTTTGATTATGTTTAGCCCAGTTTTTGGTGTGTTTGGATTAGCTTTGGTGGGCTTTATCATGTTTTGTCAGGTTTTTTCAAATGTTTTGATCACTTCTGTCTGGTTTTCTATTTTGGCGGGTTTGAAAATATTTTTTGATTAGTTTTGGCGGGTTTTAAACTATTTTGGCTCTTTGCGCAGAGATGACGGTGCCGGTTGCGGTGCGCTGCGGGGCGCTCCTTCTGCGGAAAGACGCCTGGCAGCGGCAATTAGGACAGCTCCGCGTCTCCGAATTCTGCATTTCTTGCCTTCTGCATCTCAGCAAAATGCTTTCCCACTAGGTGTAGCAAGGAGAAACTGTGCCAGCTGAGTAGATGTAGCCCGGCCCGCCCTTTGAAGTTGACAAGTTCTTGGCATCTCAGAGCCTAAAGGGAAGAGCAAGGTTATCTATGGTACAAGCACAGCAAAGTTGTCCAAGAATAGCTTCCATTCGAATGCTAATGGCAATTGAAGAGGCAGGCCAGTGGCAAGCCACTATCTTCTAGCAGTTTGAAAGGTGCAGACACAGTGCAGGTGTTGTGCGGCTTCCTTCTTCGCCTCCTAGAAGGTGCCGCGCTCTCCGTCTCTTGCTTGCCAATATGTTGCCGTGTTCCTCTTATTGTTTGGTTTCTTTGGATTTGTTTTTATGATGTTTTGGCGGGTTTTCGGAATGTTTTGGTGGTGTTTTAGAATGTTTTGTTTTCTCTTGAGTTGTTTTTATTGTCTTGGCAGGTTTTGGAATGTTTGGATTCCTTTTGGCGGGTTTTAAAATATTTTGGCGGGTATTTGGAATGTTTTGGTTGGTTTTGATTTGTTTTTATGATGTTTTGCCAAGATTTTTCAATATTTCTGTCACTTCTGACTGGTGTGATAGTATTTTGGCATCTTTTCAGAATGTTTTGATCAGTTTTGGCAGGTTCTAAAGTATTTTGTTGGGTTTTTGGAATGTTTTGGTTGGTTTTGATTTGTTTTTATGATGTTGTGACACATTTTTTGAATGTTTTGATCAGTTCTGGCTGGTTTTCTAATGTTTTGGCATCTTTTCAGAATGTTTTGATCAGTCTTGCGTGTCTAAATTATTTTGGCGGGTTTTCGGAATATTTTGGTTGGTTTTGATTTGTTTTTATGATGTTTTGGCAGGTTTTCGGAATGTTTTGGTTGGGTTTTAGAATGTTTTGTATTCTCTTGAGTTGTTTTTATTGTGTTGGCAGGTTTTGGAATGTTTGGATTCCTTTTGGCGGGTTTTAATATATTTTGGCGGGTATTTGGAAGGTTTTGGCGGGTATTCGGAATGTTTTGATTAGTTTTGACAGGTTTTGAAATATTTTGGCGGGTTTTTAGAAGGTTTTGATTGGTTTTGATTATATTTAGCCCAGTTTTTGGTGTGTTTGGATTAGCTTTGGTGGGCTTTATCATGTTTTGTCAGGTTTTTTCAAATGTTTTGATCACTTCTGTCTGGTTTTCTATTTTGGCGGGTTTGAAAATATTTTTTGATTAGTTTTGGCGGGTTTGAAAATATTTTGGCTCTTTGCGCAGAGATGACGGTGCCGGTTGCGGTGCGCTGCGGGGCGCTCCTTCTGCGGAAAGACGCCTGGCAGCGGCAACTAGGACAGCTCCGCATCTCCGTATTCTGCATTTCTTGCCTTCTGCATCTCAGCAAAATGCTTTCCCACTAGGTGTAGCAAGGAGAAACTGCGCCAGCTGAGTAGATGTAGCCCGGCCCGCCCTTTGAAGTTCACAAGTTCTTGGCATCTCAGAGCCTAAAGGGAAGAGCAAGGTTATCTATGGTACAAGCACAGCAAAGTTGTCCAAGAATAGCTTCCATTCGAATGCTAATGGCAATTGAAGAGGCAGGCCAGTGGCAAGCCACTATCTTCTAGCAGTTTGAAAGGTGCAGACACAGTGCAGGTGTTGTGCGGCTTCCTTCTTCGCCTCCTAGAAGGTGCTGCGCTCTCCGTCTCTTGCTTGCCAATATGTTGCCGTGTTCCTCTTATTGTTTGGTTTCTTTGGATTTGTTTTTATGATGTTTTGGCGGGTTTTTGGAATGTTTTGGTGGTGTTTTAGAATGTTTTGTTTTCTCTTGAGTTGTTTTTATTGTCTTGGCAGGTTTTGGAATGTTTGGATGCCTTTTGGCGGGTTTTAAAATATTTTGGCGGGTATTTGGAATGTTTTGGTTTGCTTTCATTTGTTTTGATTATGTTTTGGCAAGTTATTGAATGTTTGGATCACTTCTGACTGGTGTGATAGTATTTTGGCATCTTTTCAGAATGTTTTGATCAGTTTTGGCAGGTTCTAAAGTATTTTGTTGGGTTTTTGGAATGTTTTGGTTGGTTTTGATTTGTTTTTATGATGTTGTGACACGTTTTTTGAATGTTTTGATCAGTTCTGGCTGGTTTTCTAATGTTTTGGCATCTTTTCAGAATGTTTTGATCAGTCTTGCTGGTCTAAATTATTTTGGCGGGTTTTCGGAATATTTTGGTTGGTTTTGATTTGTTTTTATGATGTTTTGGCAGGTTTTCGGAATGTTTTGGTTGGGTTTTAGAATGTTTTGTATTCTCTTGAGTTGTTTTTATTGTGTTGGCAGGTTTTGGAATGTTTGGATTCCTTTTGGCGGGTTTTAAAATATTTTGGCGGGTATTTGGAAGGTTTTGGCGGGTATTCGGAATGTTTTGATTAGTTTTGATGGGTTTTGAAATATTTTGGCGGGTTTTTAGAAGGTTTTGATTGGTTTTGATTATGTTTAGCCCAGTTTTTGGTGTGTTTGGATTAGCTTTGGTGGGCTTTATCATGTTTTGTCAGGTTTTTTTGAATGTTTTGATCACTTCTGTCTGGTTTTCTATTTTGGTGGGTTTGAAAATATTTTTTGATTAGTTTTGGCGGGTTTTAAACTATTTTGGCTCTTTGCGCAGAGATGACGGTGCCGGTTGCGGTGCGCTGCGGGGCGCTCCTTCTGCGGAAAGACGCCTGGCAGCGGCAACTAGGACAGCTCCGCGTCTCCGTATTCTGCATTTCTTGCCTTCTGCATCTCAGCAAAATGCTTTCCCACTAGGTGTAGCAAGGAGAAACTGCGCCAGCTGAGTAGATGTAGCCCGGCCCGCCCTTTGAAGTTGACAAGTTCTTGGCATCTCAGAGCCTAAAGGGAAGAGCAAGGTTATCTATGGTACAAGCACAGCAAAGTTGTCCAAGAATAGCTTCCATTCGAATGCTAATGGCAATTGAAGAGGCAGGCCAGTGGCAAGCCACTATCTTCTAGCAGTTTGAAAGGTGCAGACACAGTGCAGGTGTTGTGCGGCTTCCTTCTTCGCCTCCTAGAAGGTGCCGCGCTCTCCGTCTCTTGCTTGCCAATATGTTGCCGTGTTCCTCTTATTGTTTGGTTTCTTTGGATTTGTTTTTATGATGTTTTGGCGGGTTTTCGGAATGTTTTGGTGGTGTTTTAGAATGTTTTGTTTTCTCTTGAGTTGTTTTTATTGTCTTGGCAGGTTTTGGAATGTTTGGATTCCTATTGGCAAGTTTTAAAATATTTTGGCGTGTATTTGGAATGTTTTGGTTTGCTTTCATTTGTTTTGATTATGTTTTGGCAAGTTATTGAATGTTTGGATCACTTCTGCCTGGTGTGATAGTATTTTGGCACCTGTTCAGAATGTTTTGATCAGATTTGGCAGGTTCTAAAGTATTTTGTTGGGTTTTTGGAATATTTTGGTTGGTTTTGATTTGTTTTTATGATGTTGTGACACGTTTTTTGAATGTTTTGATCAGTTCTGGCTGGTTTTCTAATGTTTTGGCATCTTTTCAGAATGTTTTGATCAGTCTTGCGGGTCTAAATTATTTTGGCGGGTTTTCGGAATATTTTGGTTGGTTTTGATTTGTTTTTTTGATGTTTTGGCAGGTTTTCGGAATGTTTTGGTTGGGTTTTAGAATGTTTTGTATTCTCTTGAGTTGTTTTTATTTTGTTGGCAGGGTTTGGAATGTTTGGATTCATTTTGGCAGATTTTGAAATATTTTGGCGGGTTTTTGGAAGGTTTTGATTTGTTTTGATTATGTTTAGCCCAGTTTTTGGTGTGTTTGGATTAGCTTTGGTGGGCTTTATCATGTTTTGTCAGGTTTTTTTGAATGTTTTGATCACTTCTGTCTGGTTTTCTATTTTGGCGGGTTTGAAAAAATTTTTTGATTAGTTTTGGCGGGTTTTAAACTATTTTGGCTCTTTGCGCAGAGATGACGGTGCCGGTTGCGGTGCGCTCCGGGGCGCTCCTTCTGCGGAAAGACGCCTGGCAGCGGCAATTAGGACAGCTCCGCATCTCCGTATTCTGCATTTCTTGCCTTCTGCATCTCAGCAAAATGCTTTCCCACTAGGTGTAGCAAGGAGAAACTGTGCCAGCTGAGTAGATGTAGCCCGGCCCGCCCTTTGAAGTTCACAAGTTCTTGGCATCTCAGAGCCTAAAGGGAAGAGCAAGGTTATCTATGGTACAAGCACAGCAAAGTTGTCCAAGAATAGCTTCCATTCGAATGCTAATGGCAATTGAAGAGGCAGGCCAGTGGCAAGCCACTATCTTCTAGCAGTTTGAAAGGTGCAGACACAGTGCAGGTGTTGTGCGGCTTCCTTCTTCGCCTCCTAGAAGGTGCCGCGCTCTCCGTCTCTTGCTTGCCAATATGTTGCCGTGTTCCTCTTATTGTTTGGTTTCTTTGGATTTGTTTTTATGATGTTTTGGCGGGTTTTCGGAATGTTTTGGTGGTGTTTTAGAATGTTTTGTTTTCTCTTGAGTTGTTTTTATTGTCTTGGCAGGTTTTGGAATGTTTGGATTCCTTTTGGCGGGTTTTAAAATATTTTGGCGGGTATTTGGAATGTTTTGGTTTGCTTTCATTTGTTTTGATTATGTTTTGGCAAGTTATTGAATGTTTGGATGACTTCTGATTGGTTTGATAGTATTTTGGCATCTTTTCAGAATGTTTTGATCAGTTTTGGCAGGTTCTAAAGTATTTTGTCGGGTTTTTGGAATGTTTTGGTTGGTTTTGATTTGTTTTTATGATATTTTGGCCGGATTTCGGAATATTTTGGCTGGTTTTTGGAATGTTTTGGTTGGTTTTGATGTGTTTTTTTGATGTTTTGCCACATTTTTTGAATGTTTTGATCAGTTCTCTCTGGTTTTCTAATGTTTTGGCATCTTTTCAGATTGTTTTGATCAGTTTTGCGGGTCTAAATTGTTTTGGCGGGTTTTCGGAATGTTTTGGTTGGTTTTGATTTGTTTTTATGATGTTTTGGCAGGTTTTCGGAATGTTTTGGTTGGGTTTTAGAATGTTTTGTATTCTCTTGAATTGTTTTTATTTTGTTGGCAGGTTTTGGAATGTTTGGATTCCTTTTGGCGGGTTTTAAAATATTTTGGCGGGTATTTGGAAGGTTTTGGCGGGTATTTAGAATGTTTTGATTAGTTTTGATGGGTTTTGAAATATTTTGGCAGGTTTTTAGAAGGTTTTGATTGGTTTTGATTATGTTTAGCCCAGTTTTTGGTGTGTTTGGATTAGCTTTGGTGGGCTTTATCATGTTTTGTCAGGTTTTTTTGAATGTTTTGATCACTTCTGTCTGGTTTTCTATTTTGGCGGGTTTGAAAAAATTTTTTGATTAGTTTTGGCGGGTTTTAAACTATTTTGGCTCTTTGCGCAGAGATGACGGTGCCGGTTGCGGTGCGCTCCGGGGCGCTCCTTCTGCGGAAAGACGCCTGGCAGCGGCAATTAGGACAGCTCCGCATCTCCGTATTCTGCATTTCTTGCCTTCTGCATCTCAGCAAAATGCTTTCCCACTAGGTGTAGCAAGGAGAAACTGTGCCAGCTGAGTAGATGTAGCCCGGCCCGCCCTTTGAAGTTCACAAGTTCTTGGCATCTCAGAGCCTAAAGGGAAGAGCAAGGTTATCTATGGTACAAGCACAGCAAAGTTGTCCAAGAATAGCTTCCATTTGAATGCTAATGGCAATTGAAGAGGCAGGCCAGTGGCAAGCCACTATCTTCTAGCAGTTTGAAAGGTGCAGACACAGTGCAGGTGTTGTGCGGCTTCCTTCTTCGCCTCCTAGAAGGTGCCGCGCTCTCCGTCTCTTGCTTGCCAATATGTTGCCGTGTTCCTCTTATTGTTTGGTTTCTTTGGATTTGTTTTTATGATGTTTTGGCGGGTTTTCGGAATGTTTTGGTGGTGTTTTAGAATGTTTTGTTTTCTCTTGTGTTGTTTTTATTGTGTTGTTAGGTTTTGGAATGTTTGGATTCCTATTGGCAAGTTTTAAAATATTTTGGCGGGTATTTGGAATGTTTTGGTTTGCTTTCGTTTGTTTTGATTATGTTTTGGCAAGTTATTGAATGTTTGGATCACTTCTGCCTGGTTTGATAGTATTTTGGCATCTTTTCAGAATGTTTTGATCAGTTTTGGCAGGTTCTAAAGTATTTTGTTGGGTTTTTGGAATGTTTTGGTTGGTTTTGATTTGTTTTTATGATATATTGGCTGGATTTCGGAATATTTTGGCGGGTTTTTGGAGTGTTTTGGTTGGTTTTGATGTGTTTTTATGATATTTTGGCCGGATTTCGGAATATTTTGGCTGGTTTTTGGAATGTTTTGGTTGGTTTTGATGTGTTTTTTTGATGTTTTGCCACATTTTTTGAATGTTTTGATCAGTTCTCTCTGGTTTTCTAATGTTTTGGCATCTTTTCAGATTGTTTTGATCAGTTTTGCGGGTCTAAATTGTTTTGGCGGGTTTTCGGAATATTTTGGTTGGTTTTGATTTGTTTTTATGATGTTTTGGCAGGTTTTCGGAATGTTTTGGTTGGGTTTTAGAATGTTTTGTATTCTCTTGAGTGGTTTTTATTATGTTGTTAGGTTTTGGAATGTTTGGATTCCTTTTGGCGGGTTTTAAAATATTTTGGCGGGTATTTGGAAGGTTTTGGCGGGTATTCGGAATGTTTTGATTAGTTTTGATGGGTTTTGAAATATTTTGGCGGGTTTTTAGAAGGTTTTGATTGGTTTTGATTATGTTTAGCCCAGTTTTTGGTGTGTTTGGATTAGCTTTGGTGGGCTTTATCATGTTTTGTCAGGTTTTTTTGAATGTTTTGATCACTTCTGTCTGGTTTTCTATTTTGGCGGGTTTGAAAATATTTTTTGATTAGTTTTGGCGGGTTTTAAACTATTTTGGCTCTTTGCTCAGAGATGACGGTGCCGGTTGCGGTGCGCTGCGGGGCGCTCCTTCTGCGGAAAGACGCCTGGCAGCGGCAATTAGGACAGCTCCGCGTCTCTATATTCTGCTTTTGTTGCCTTCTGCATCTCAGCAAAATGCTTTCCCACTAGGTGTAGCAAGGAGAAACTGTGCCAGCTGAGTAGATGTAGCCCGGCCCGCCCTTTGAAGTTCACAAGTTCTTGGCATCTCAGAGCCTAAAGGGAAGAGCAAGGTTATCTATGGTACAAGCACAGCAAAGTTGTCCAAGAATAGCTTCCATTCGAATGCTAATGGCAATTGAAGAGGCAGGCCAGTGGCAAGCCACTATCTTCTAGCAGTTTGAAAGGTGCAGACACAGTGCAGGTGTTGTGCGGCTTCCTTCTTCGCCTCCTAGAAGGTGCCGCGCTCTCCGTCTCTTGCTTACCAATATGTTGCCGTGTTCCTCTTATTGTTTGGTTTCTTTGGATTTGTTTTTATGATGTTTTGGCGGGTTTTCGGAATGTTTTGGTGGTGTTTTAGAATGTTTTGTTTTCTCTTGAGTTGTTTTTATTGTCTTGGCAGGTTTTGGAATGTTTGGATTCCTTTTGGCGGGTTTTAAAATATTTTGGCGGGTATTTGGAATGTTTTGGTTTGCTTTCATTTGTTTTGATTATGTTTTGTCAAGTTATTGAATGTTTGGATCACTTCTGCCTGGTGTGATAGTATTTTGGCATCTTTTCAGAATGTTTTGATCAGTTTTGGCAGGTTCTAAATTATTTTGTCGGGTTTTTGGAATGGTTTGGTTGGTTTTGATTTGCTTTTATGATGTTTTGGCCAGATTTCAGAATATTTTGGCTGGTTTTCAGAATGTTTTGGTTGGTTTTGATGTGTTTTTATGCTGTTTTGCCACATTTTTTGAATGTTTTGATCAGTTCTGGCTGTTTTTCTAATGTTTTGGCATCTTTTCGGAATGTTTTGATCGGTTTTGTGGGTGTAAATTGTTTTGGCGGGTTTTCGGAATGTTTTGGTTGGTTTTGATTTGTTTTTATGATGTTTTGGCAGGTTTTCGGAATGTTTTGGTTGGGTTTTAGAATGTTTTGTATTCTCTTGAATTGTTTTTATTTTGTTGGCAGGTTTTGGAATGTTTGGATTCCTTTTGGCGGGTTTTAAAATATTTTGGCGGGTATTTGGAAGGTTTTGGCGGGTATTTGGAATGTTTTGATTAGTTTTGATGGGTTTTGAAATATTTTGGCAGGTTTTTAGAAGGTTTTGATTGGTTTTGATTATGTTTAGCCCAGTTTTTGGTGTGTTTGGATTAGCTTTGGTGGGCTTTATCATGTTTTGTCAGGTTTTTTTGAATGTTTTGATCACTTCTGTCTGGTTTTCTATTTTGGCGGGTTTGAAAAAATATTTTTTGATTAGTTTTGGCGGGTTTTAATCTATTTTGGCTCTTTGCGCAGAGATGACGGTGCCGGTTGCGGTGCGCTCCGGGGCGCTCCTTCTGCGGAAAGACACCTGGCAGCGGCACTTGGGACAGCTCCGCGTCTCCGTATTCTGCATTTCTTGCCTTCTGCATCTCAGCAAAATGCTTTCCCACTAGGTGTAGCAAGGAGAAACTGTGCCAGCTGAGTAGATGTAGCCCGGCCCGCCCTTTGAAGTCCACATGTTCTTGGCATCTCAGAGCCTAAAGGGAAGAGCAAGGTTATCTATGGTACAAGCACAGCAAAGTTGTCCAAGAATAGCTTCCATTCGAATGCTAATGGCAATTGAAGAGGCAGGCCAGTGGCAAGCCACTATCTTCTAGCAGTTTGAAAGGTGCAGACACAGTGCAGGTGTTGTGCGGCTTCCTTCTTCGCCTCCTAGAAGGTGCCGCGCTCTCCGTCTCTTGCTTGCCAATATGTTGCCGTGTTCCTCTTATTGTTTGGTTTCTTTGGATTTGTTTTTATGATGTTTTGGCGGGTTTTCGGAATGTTTTGGTGGTGTTTTAGAATGTTTTGTTTTCTCTTGTGTTGTTTTTATTGTGTTGTTAGGTTTTGGAATGTTTGGATTCCTATTGGCAAGTTTTAAAATATTTTGGCGGGTATTTGGAATGTTTTGGTTTGCTTTCGTTTGTTTTGATTATGTTTTGGCAAGTTATTGAATGTTTGGATCACTTCTGCCTGGTTTGATAGTATTTTGGCATCTTTTCAGAATGTTTTGATCAGTTTTGGCAGGTTCTAAAGTATTTTGTTGGGTTTTTGGAATGTTTTGGTTGGTTTTGATTTGTTTTTATGATATATTGGCTGGATTTCGGAATATTTTGGCGGGTTTTTGGAGTGTTTTGGTTGGTTTTGATGTGTTTTTATGATATTTTGGCCGGATTTCGGAATATTTTGGCTGGTTTTTGGAATGTTTTGGTTGGTTTTGATGTGTTTTTTTGATGTTTTGCCACATTTTTTGAATGTTTTGATCAGTTCTCTCTGGTTTTCTAATGTTTTGGCATCTTTTCAGATTGTTTTGATCAGTTTTGCGGGTCTAAATTGTTTTGGCGGGTTTTCGGAATATTTTGGTTGGTTTTGATTTGTTTTTATGATGTTTTGGCAGGTTTTCGGAATGTTTTGGTTGGGTTTTAGAATGTTTTGTATTCTCTTGAGTGGTTTTTATTATGTTGTTAGGTTTTGGAATGTTTGGATTCCTTTTGGCGGGTTTTAAAATATTTTGGCGGGTATTTGGAAGGTTTTGGCGGGTATTCGGAATGTTTTGATTAGTTTTGATGGGTTTTGAAATATTTTGGCGGGTTTTTAGAAGGTTTTGATTGGTTTTGATTATGTTTAGCCCAGTTTTTGGTGTGTTTGGATTAGCTTTGGTGGGCTTTATCATGTTTTGTCAGGTTTTTTTGAATGTTTTGATCACTTCTGTCTGGTTTTCTATTTTGGCGGGTTTGAAAATATTTTTTGATTAGTTTTGGCGGGTTTTAAACTATTTTGGCTCTTTGCTCAGAGATGACGGTGCCGGTTGCGGTGCGCTGCGGGGCGCTCCTTCTGCGGAAAGACGCCTGGCAGCGGCAATTAGGACAGCTCCGCGTCTCTATATTCTGCTTTTGTTGCCTTCTGCATCTCAGCAAAATGCTTTCCCACTAGGTGTAGCAAGGAGAAACTGTGCCAGCTGAGTAGATGTAGCCCGGCCCGCCCTTTGAAGTTCACAAGTTCTTGGCATCTCAGAGCCTAAAGGGAAGAGCAAGGTTATCTATGGTACAAGCACAGCAAAGTTGTCCAAGAATAGCTTCCATTCGAATGCTAATGGCAATTGAAGAGGCAGGCCAGTGGCAAGCCACTATCTTCTAGCAGTTTGAAAGGTGCAGACACAGTGCAGGTGTTGTGCGGCTTCCTTCTTCGCCTCCTAGAAGGTGCCGCGCTCTCCGTCTCTTGCTTACCAATATGTTGCCGTGTTCCTCTTATTGTTTGGTTTCTTTGGATTTGTTTTTATGATGTTTTGGCGGGTTTTCGGAATGTTTTGGTGGTGTTTTAGAATGTTTTGTTTTCTCTTGAGTTGTTTTTATTGTCTTGGCAGGTTTTGGAATGTTTGGATTCCTTTTGGCGGGTTTTAAAATATTTTGGCGGGTATTTGGAATGTTTTGGTTTGCTTTCATTTGTTTTGATTATGTTTTGTCAAGTTATTGAATGTTTGGATCACTTCTGCCTGGTGTGATAGTATTTTGGCATCTTTTCAGAATGTTTTGATCAGTTTTGGCAGGTTCTAAATTATTTTGTCGGGTTTTTGGAATGGTTTGGTTGGTTTTGATTTGCTTTTATGATGTTTTGGCCAGATTTCAGAATATTTTGGCTGGTTTTCAGAATGTTTTGGTTGGTTTTGATGTGTTTTTATGCTGTTTTGCCACATTTTTTGAATGTTTTGATCAGTTCTGGCTGTTTTTCTAATGTTTTGGCATCTTTTCGGAATGTTTTGATCGGTTTTGTGGGTGTAAATTGTTTTGGCGGGTTTTCGGAATGTTTTGGTTGGTTTTGATTTGTTTTTATGATGTTTTGGCAGGTTTTCGGAATGTTTTGGTTGGGTTTTAGAATGTTTTGTATTCTCTTGAATTGTTTTTATTTTGTTGGCAGGTTTTGGAATGTTTGGATTCCTTTTGGCGGGTTTTAAAATATTTTGGCGGGTATTTGGAAGGTTTTGGCGGGTATTTGGAATGTTTTGATTAGTTTTGATGGGTTTTGAAATATTTTGGCAGGTTTTTAGAAGGTTTTGATTGGTTTTGATTATGTTTAGCCCAGTTTTTGGTGTGTTTGGATTAGCTTTGGTGGGCTTTATCATGTTTTGTCAGGTTTTTTTGAATGTTTTGATCACTTCTGTCTGGTTTTCTATTTTGGCGGGTTTGAAAAAATATTTTTTGATTAGTTTTGGCGGGTTTTAATCTATTTTGGCTCTTTGCGCAGAGATGACGGTGCCGGTTGCGGTGCGCTCCGGGGCGCTCCTTCTGCGGAAAGACACCTGGCAGCGGCACTTGGGACAGCTCCGCGTCTCCGTATTCTGCATTTCTTGCCTTCTGCATCTCAGCAAAATGCTTTCCCACTAGGTGTAGCAAGGAGAAACTGTGCCAGCTGAGTAGATGTAGCCCGGCCCGCCCTTTGAAGTCCACATGTTCTTGGCATCTCAGAGCCTAAAGGGAAGAGCAAGGTTATCTATGGTACAAGCACAGCAAAGTTGTCCAAGAATAGCTTCCATTCGAATGCTAATGGCAATTGAAGAGGCAGGCCAGTGGCAAGCCACTATCTTCTAGCAGTTTGAAAGGTGCAGACACAGTGCAGGTGTTGTGCGGCTTCCTTCTTCGCCTCCTAGAAGGTGCCGCGCTCTCCGTCTCTTGCTTGCCAATATGTTGCCGTGTTCCTCTTATTGTTTGGTTTCTTTGGATTTGTTTTTATGATGTTTTGGCGGGTTTTCGGAATGTTTTGGTGGTGTTTTAGAATGTTTTGTTTTCTCTTGTGTTGTTTTTATTGTGTTGTTAGGTTTTGGAATGTTTGGATTCCTATTGGCAAGTTTTAAAATATTTTGGCGGGTATTTGGAATGTTTTGGTTTGCTTTCGTTTGTTTTGATTATGTTTTGGCAAGTTATTGAATGTTTGGATCACTTCTGCCTGGTTTGATAGTATTTTGGCATCTTTTCAGAATGTTTTGATCAGTTTTGGCAGGTTCTAAATTATTTTGTCGGGTTTTTGGAATGGTTTGGTTGGTTTTGATTTGCTTTTATGATGTTTTGGCCAGATTTCAGAATATTTTGGCTGGTTTTCAGAATGTTTTGGTTGGTTTTGATGTGTTTTTATGCTGTTTTGCCACATTTTTTGAATGTTTTGATCAGTTCTGGCTGTTTTTCTAATGTTTTGGCATCTTTTCGGAATGTTTTGATCGGTTTTGTGGGTGTAAATTGTTTTGGCGGGTTTTCGGAATGTTTTGGTTGGTTTTGATTTGTTTTTATGATGTTTTGGCAGGTTTTCGGAATGTTTTGGTTGGGTTTTAGAATGTTTTGTATTCTCTTGAATTGTTTTTATTTTGTTGGCAGGTTTTGGAATGTTTGGATTCCTTTTGGCGGGTTTTAAAATATTTTGGCGGGTATTTGGAAGGTTTTGGCGGGTATTTGGAATGTTTTGATTAGTTTTGATGGGTTTTGAAATATTTTGGCAGGTTTTTAGAAGGTTTTGATTGGTTTTGATTATGTTTAGCCCAGTTTTTGGTGTGTTTGGATTAGCTTTGGTGGGCTTTATCATGTTTTGTCAGGTTTTTTTGAATGTTTTGATCACTTCTGTCTGGTTTTCTATTTTGGCGGGTTTGAAAAAATATTTTTTGATTAGTTTTGGCGGGTTTTAATCTATTTTGGCTCTTTGCGCAGAGATGACGGTGCCGGTTGCGGTGCGCTCCGGGGCGCTCCTTCTGCGGAAAGACACCTGGCAGCGGCACTTGGGACAGCTCCGCGTCTCCGTATTCTGCATTTCTTGCCTTCTGCATCTCAGCAAAATGCTTTCCCACTAGGTGTAGCAAGGAGAAACTGTGCCAGCTGAGTAGATGTAGCCCGGCCCGCCCTTTGAAGTCCACATGTTCTTGGCATCTCAGAGCCTAAAGGGAAGAGCAAGGTTATCTATGGTACAAGCACAGCAAAGTTGTCCAAGAATAGCTTCCATTCGAATGCTAATGGCAATTGAAGAGGCAGGCCAGTGGCAAGCCACTATCTTCTAGCAGTTTGAAAGGTGCAGACACAGTGCAGGTGTTGTGCGGCTTCCTTCTTCGCCTCCTAGAAGGTGCCGCGCTCTCCGTCTCTTGCTTGCCAATATGTTGCCGTGTTCCTCTTATTGTTTGGTTTCTTTGGATTTGTTTTTATGATGTTTTGGCGGGTTTTCGGAATGTTTTGGTGGTGTTTTAGAATGTTTTGTTTTCTCTTGTGTTGTTTTTATTGTGTTGTTAGGTTTTGGAATGTTTGGATTCCTATTGGCAAGTTTTAAAATATTTTGGCGGGTATTTGGAATGTTTTGGTTTGCTTTCATTTGTTTTGATTATGTTTTGGCAAGTTATTGAATGTTTGGATGACTTCTGACTGGTTTGATAGTATTTTGGCATCTTTTCAGAATGTTTTGATCAGTTTTGGCAGGTTCTAAAGTATTTTGTTGGGTTTTTGGAATGTTTTGGTTGGTTTTGATTTGTTTTTATGATATATTGGCTGGATTTCGGAATATTTTGGCGGGTTTTTGGAGTGTTTTGGTTGGTTTTGATGTGTTTTTATGATATTTTGGCCGGATTTCGGAATATTTTGGCTGGTTTTTGGAATGTTTTGGTTGGTTTTGATGTGTTTTTTTGATGTTTTGCCACATTTTTTGAATGTTTTGATCAGTTCTCTCTGGTTTTCTAATGTTTTGGCATCTTTTCAGATTGTTTTGATCAGTTTTGCGGGTCTAAATTGTTTTGGCGGGTTTTCGGAATATTTTGGTTGGTTTTGATTTGTTTTTATGATGTTTTGGCAGGTTTTCGGAATGTTTTGGTTGGGTTTTAGAATGTTTTGTATTCTCTTGAGTGGTTTTTATTATGTTGTTAGGTTTTGGAATGTTTGGATTCCTTTTGGCGGGTTTTAAAATATTTTGGCGGGTATTTGGAAGGTTTTGGCGGGTATTTGGAATGTTTTGATTAGTTTTGATGGGTTTTGAAATATTTTGGCGGGTTTTTAGAAGGTTTTGATTGGTTTTGATTATGTTTAGCCCAGTTTTTGGTGTGTTTGGATTAGCTTTGGTGGGCTTTATCATGTTTTGTCAGGTTTTTTTGAATGTTTTGATCACTTCTGTCTGGTTTTCTATTTTGGCGGGTTTGAAAATATTTTTTGATTAGTTTTGGCGGGTTTTAAACTATTTTGGCTCTGCGCAGAGATGACGGTGCCGGTTGCGGTGCGCTCCGGGGCGCTCCTTCTGCGGAAAGACACCTGGCAGCGGCACTTGGGACAGCTCCGCGTCTCTATATTCTGCATTTCTTGCCTTCTGCATCTCAGCAAAATGCTTTCCCACTAGGTGTAGCAAGGAGAAACTGTGGCAGCTGAGTAGATGTAGCCCGGCCCGCCCTTTGAAGTTGACAAGTTCTTGGCATCTCAGAGCCTAAAGGGAAGAGCAAGGTTATCTATGGTACAAGCACAGCAAAGTTGTCCAAGAATAGCTTCCATTCGAATGCTAATGGCAATTGAAGAGGCAGGCCAGTGGCAAGCCACTATCTTCTAGCAGTTTGAAAGGTGCAGACACAGTGCAGGTGTTGTGCGGCTTCCTTCTTCGCCTCCTAGAAGGTGCCGCGCTCTCCGTCTCTTGCTTACCAATATGTTGCCGTGTTCCTCTTATTGTTTGGTTTCTTTGGATTTGTTTTTATGATGTTTTGGCGGGTTTTCGGAATGTTTTGGTGGTGTTTTAGAATGTTTTGTTTTCTCTTGAGTTGTTTTTATTGTCTTGGCAGGTTTTGGAATGTTTGGATTCCTTTTGGCGGGTTTTAAAATATTTTGGCGGGTATTTGGAATGTTTTGGTTTGCTTTCATTTGTTTTGATTATGTTTTGTCAAGTTATTGAATGTTTGGATCACTTCTGCCTGGTGTGATAGTATTTTGGCATCTTTTCAGAATGTTTTGATCAGTTTTGGCAGGTTCTAAATTATTTTGTCGGGTTTTTGGAATGGTTTGGTTGGTTTTGATTTGCTTTTATGATGTTTTGGCCAGATTTCAGAATATTTTGGCTGGTTTTCAGAATGTTTTGGTTGGTTTTGATGTGTTTTTATGCTGTTTTGCCACATTTTTTGAATGTTTTGATCAGTTCTGGCTGTTTTTCTAATGTTTTGGCATCTTTTCGGAATGTTTTGATCGGTTTTGTGGGTGTAAATTGTTTTGGCGGGTTTTCGGAATGTTTTGGTTGGTTTTGATTTGTTTTTATGATGTTTTGGCAGGTTTTCGGAATGTTTTGGTTGGGTTTTAGAATGTTTTGTATTCTCTTGAGTGGTTTTTATTATGTTGTTAGGTTTTGGAATGTTTGGATTCCTTTTGGCGGGTTTTAAAATATTTTGGCGGGTATTTGGAAGGTTTTGGCGGGTATTTGGAATGTTTTGATTAGTTTTGATGGGTTTTGAAATATTTTGGCAGGTTTTTAGAAGGTTTTGATTGGTTTTGATTATGTTTAGCCCAGTTTTTGGTGTGTTTGGATTAGCTTTGGTGGGCTTTATCATGTTTTGTCAGGTTTTTTTGAATGTTTTGATCACTTCTGTCTGGTTTTCTATTTTGGCGGGTTTGAAAATATTTTTTGATTAGTTTTGGCGGGTTTTAAACTATTTTGGCTCTTTGCGCAGAGATGACGGTGCCGGTTGCGGTGCGCTCCGGGGCGCTCCTTCTGCGGAAAGACACCTGGCAGCGGCACTTGGGACAGCTCCGCGTCTCTATATTCTGCATTTCTTGCCTTCTGCATCTCAGCAAAATGCTTTCCCACTAGGTGTAGCAAGGAGAAACTGTGCCAGCTGAGTAGATGTAGCCCGGCCCGCCCTTTGAAGTTCACAAGTTCTTGGCATCTCAGAGCCTAAAGGGAAGAGCAAGGTTATCTATGGTACAAGCACAGCAAAGTTGTCCAAGAATAGCTTCCATTCGAATGCTAATGGCAATTGAAGAGGCAGGCCAGTGGCAAGCCACTATCTTCTAGCAGTTTGAAAGGTGCAGACACAGTGCAGGTGTTGTGCGGCTTCCTTCTTCGCCTCCTAGAAGGTGCCGCGCTCTCCGTCTCTTGCTTGCCAATATGTTGCCGTGTTCCTCTTATTGTTTGGTTTCTTTGGATTTGTTTTTATGATGTTTTGGCGGGTTTTCGGAATGTTTTGGTGGTGTTTTAGAATGTTTTGTTTTCTCTTGTGTTGTTTTTATTGTGTTGTTAGGTTTTGGAATGTTTGGATTCCTATTGGCAAGTTTTAAAATATTTTGGCGGGTATTTGGAATGTTTTGGTTTGCTTTCATTTGTTTTGATTATGTTTTGGCAAGTTATTGAATGTTTGGATGACTTCTGACTGGTTTGATAGTATTTTGGCATCTTTTCAGAATGT
Organism: Passer domesticus; assembly: GCF_036417665.1. Lineage (NCBI taxonomy): Eukaryota > Metazoa > Chordata > Aves > Passeriformes > Passeridae > Passer > Passer domesticus. The sequence goes on from NC_087474.1 coordinate 64,811,061, forward strand.
TTTGATCAGTTTTGGCAGGTTCTAAAGTATTTTGTTGGGTTTTTGGAATGTTTTGGTTGGTTTTGATTTGTTTTTATGATATATTGGCTGGATTTCGGAATATTTTGGCGGGTTTTTGGAGTGTTTTGGTTGGTTTTGATGTGTTTTTATGATATTTTGGCCGGATTTCGGAATATTTTGGCTGGTTTTTGGAATGTTTTGGTTGGTTTTGATGTGTTTTTTTGATGTTTTGCCACATTTTTTGAATGTTTTGATCAGTTCTCTCTGGTTTTCTAATGTTTTGGCATCTTTTCAGATTGTTTTGATCAGTTTTGCGGGTCTAAATTGTTTTGGCGGGTTTTCGGAATATTTTGGTTGGTTTTGATTTGTTTTTATGATGTTTTGGCAGGTTTTCGGAATGTTTTGGTTGGGTTTTAGAATGTTTTGTATTCTCTTGAGTGGTTTTTATTATGTTGTTAGGTTTTGGAATGTTTGGATTCCTTTTGGCGGGTTTTAAAATATTTTGGCGGGTATTTGGAAGGTTTTGGCGGGTATTTGGAATGTTTTGATTAGTTTTGATGGGTTTTGAAATATTTTGGCGGGTTTTTAGAAGGTTTTGATTGGTTTTGATTATGTTTAGCCCAGTTTTTGGTGTGTTTGGATTAGCTTTGGTGGGCTTTATCATGTTTTGTCAGGTTTTTTTGAATGTTTTGATCACTTCTGTCTGGTTTTCTATTTTGGCGGGTTTGAAAATATTTTTTGATTAGTTTTGGCGGGTTTTAAACTATTTTGGCTCTGCGCAGAGATGACGGTGCCGGTTGCGGTGCGCTCCGGGGCGCTCCTTCTGCGGAAAGACACCTGGCAGCGGCACTTGGGACAGCTCCGCGTCTCTATATTCTGCATTTCTTGCCTTCTGCATCTCAGCAAAATGCTTTCCCACTAGGTGTAGCAAGGAGAAACTGTGGCAGCTGAGTAGATGTAGCCCGGCCCGCCCTTTGAAGTTGACAAGTTCTTGGCATCTCAGAGCCTAAAGGGAAGAGCAAGGTTATCTATGGTACAAGCACAGCAAAGTTGTCCAAGAATAGCTTCCATTCGAATGCTAATGGCAATTGAAGAGGCAGGCCAGTGGCAAGCCACTATCTTCTAGCAGTTTGAAAGGTGCAGACACAGTGCAGGTGTTGTGCGGCTTCCTTCTTCGCCTCCTAGAAGGTGCCGCGCTCTCCGTCTCTTGCTTACCAATATGTTGCCGTGTTCCTCTTATTGTTTGGTTTCTTTGGATTTGTTTTTATGATGTTTTGGCGGGTTTTCGGAATGTTTTGGTGGTGTTTTAGAATGTTTTGTTTTCTCTTGAGTTGTTTTTATTGTCTTGGCAGGTTTTGGAATGTTTGGATTCCTTTTGGCGGGTTTTAAAATATTTTGGCGGGTATTTGGAATGTTTTGGTTTGCTTTCATTTGTTTTGATTATGTTTTGTCAAGTTATTGAATGTTTGGATCACTTCTGACTGGTGTGATAGTATTTTGGCATCTTTTCAGAATGTTTTGATCAGTTTTGGCAGGTTCTAAATTATTTTGTCGGGTTTTTGGAATGGTTTGGTTGGTTTTGATTTGCTTTTATGATGTTTTGGTCAGATTTCAGAATATTTTGGCTGGTTTTCAGAATGTTTTGGTTGGTTTTGATGTGTTTTTATGCTGTTTTGCCACATTTTTTGAATGTTTTGATCAGTTCTGGCTGTTTTTCTAATGTTTTGGCATCTTTTCGGAATGTTTTGATCGGTTTTGTGGGTGTAAATTGTTTTGGCGGGTTTTCGGAATGTTTTGGTTGGTTTTGATTTGTTTTTATGATGTTTTGGCAGGTTTTCGGAATGTTTTGGTTGGGTTTTAGAATGTTTTGTATTCTCTTGAGTGGTTTTTATTATGTTGTTAGGTTTTGGAATGTTTGGATTCCTTTTGGCGGGTTTTAAAATATTTTGGCGGGTATTTGGAAGGTTTTGGCGGGTATTTGGAATGTTTTGATTAGTTTTGATGGGTTTTGAAATATTTTGGCAGGTTTTTAGAAGGTTTTGATTGGTTTTGATTATGTTTAGCCCAGTTTTTGGTGTGTTTGGATTAGCTTTGGTGGGCTTTATCATGTTTTGTCAGGTTTTTTTGAATGTTTTGATCCCTTCTGTCTGGTTTTCTATTTTGGCGGGTTTGAAAATATTTTTTGATTAGTTTTGGCGGGTTTTAAACTATTTTGGCTCTTTGCGCAGAGATGACGGTGCCGGTTGCGGTGCGCTCCGGGGCGCTCCTTCTGCGGAAAGACACCTGGCAGCGGCACTTGGGACAGCTCCGCGTCTCTATATTCTGCATTTCTTGCCTTCTGCATCTCAGCAAAATGCTTTCCCACTAGGTGTAGCAAGGAGAAACTGTGGCAGCTGAGTAGATGTAGCCCGGCCCGCCCTTTGAAGTTGACAAGTTCTTGGCATCTCAGAGCCTAAAGGGAAGAGCAAGGTTATCTATGGTACAAGCACAGCAAAGTTGTCCAAGAATAGCTTCCATTCGAATGCTAATGGCAATTGAAGAGGCAGGCCAGTGGCAAGCCACTATCTTCTAGCAGTTTGAAAGGTGCAGACACAGTGCAGGTGTTGTGCGGCTTCCTTCTTCGCCTCCTAGAAGGTGCCGCGCTCTCCGTCTCTTGCTTGCCAATATGTTGCCGTGTTCCTCTTATTGTTTGGTTTCTTTGGATTTGTTTTTATGATGTTTTGGCGGGTTTTCGGAATGTTTTGGTGGTGTTTTAGAATGTTTTGTTTTCTCTTGTGTTGTTTTTATTGTGTTGTTAGGTTTTGGAATGTTTGGATTCCTATTGGCAAGTTTTAAAATATTTTGGCGGGTATTTGGAATGTTTTGGTTTGCTTTCATTTGTTTTGATTATGTTTTGGCAAGTTATTGAATGTTTGGATGACTTCTGACTGGTTTGATAGTATTTTGGCATCTTTTCAGAATGTTTTGATCAGTTTTGGCAGGTTCTAAAGTATTTTGTTGGGTTTTTGGAATGTTTTGGTTGGTTTTGATTTGTTTTTATGATATATTGGCTGGATTTCGGAATATTTTGGCGGGTTTTTGGAGTGTTTTGGTTGGTTTTGATGTGTTTTTATGATATTTTGGCCGGATTTCGGAATATTTTGGCTGGTTTTTGGAATGTTTTGGTTGGTTTTGATGTGTTTTTTTGATGTTTTGCCACATTTTTTGAATGTTTTGATCAGTTCTCTCTGGTTTTCTAATGTTTTGGCATCTTTTCAGATTGTTTTGATCAGTTTTGCGGGTCTAAATTGTTTTGGCGGGTTTTCGGAATATTTTGGTTGGTTTTGATTTGTTTTTATGATGTTTTGGCAGGTTTTCGGAATGTTTTGGTTGGGTTTTAGAATGTTTTGTATTCTCTTGAGTGGTTTTTATTATGTTGTTAGGTTTTGGAATGTTTGGATTCCTTTTGGCGGGTTTTAAAATATTTTGGCGGGTATTTGGAAGGTTTTGGCGGGTATTTGGAATGTTTTGATTAGTTTTGATGGGTTTTGAAATATTTTGGCGGGTTTTTAGAAGGTTTTGATTGGTTTTGATTATGTTTAGCCCAGTTTTTGGTGTGTTTGGATTAGCTTTGGTGGGCTTTATCATGTTTTGTCAGGTTTTTTTGAATGTTTTGATCACTTCTGTCTGGTTTTCTATTTTGGCGGGTTTGAAAATATTTTTTGATTAGTTTTGGCGGGTTTTAAACTATTTTGGCTCTGCGCAGAGATGACGGTGCCGGTTGCGGTGCGCTCCGGGGCGCTCCTTCTGCGGAAAGACACCTGGCAGCGGCACTTGGGACAGCTCCGCGTCTCTATATTCTGCATTTCTTGCCTTCTGCATCTCAGCAAAATGCTTTCCCACTAGGTGTAGCAAGGAGAAACTGTGGCAGCTGAGTAGATGTAGCCCGGCCCGCCCTTTGAAGTTGACAAGTTCTTGGCATCTCAGAGCCTAAAGGGAAGAGCAAGGTTATCTATGGTACAAGCACAGCAAAGTTGTCCAAGAATAGCTTCCATTCGAATGCTAATGGCAATTGAAGAGGCAGGCCAGTGGCAAGCCACTATCTTCTAGCAGTTTGAAAGGTGCAGACACAGTGCAGGTGTTGTGCGGCTTCCTTCTTCGCCTCCTAGAAGGTGCCGCGCTCTCCGTCTCTTGCTTACCAATATGTTGCCGTGTTCCTCTTATTGTTTGGTTTCTTTGGATTTGTTTTTATGATGTTTTGGCGGGTTTTCGGAATGTTTTGGTGGTGTTTTAGAATGTTTTGTTTTCTCTTGAGTTGTTTTTATTGTCTTGGCAGGTTTTGGAATGTTTGGATTCCTTTTGGCGGGTTTTAAAATATTTTGGCGGGTATTTGGAATGTTTTGGTTTGCTTTCATTTGTTTTGATTATGTTTTGGCAAGTTATTGAATGTTTGGATCACTTCTGCCTGGTGTGATAGTATTTTGGCATCTTTTCAGAATGTTTTGATCAGTTTTGGCAGGTTCTAAATTATTTTGTCGGGTTTTTGGAATGGTTTGGTTGGTTTTGATTTGCTTTTATGATGTTTTGGCCAGATTTCAGAATATTTTGGCTGGTTTTCAGAATGTTTTGGTTGGTTTTGATGTGTTTTTATGCTGTTTTGCCACATTTTTTGAATGTTTTGATCAGTTCTGGCTGTTTTTCTAATGTTTTGGCATCTTTTCGGAATGTTTTGATCGGTTTTGTGGGTGTAAATTGTTTTGGCGGGTTTTCGGAATGTTTTGGTTGGTTTTGATTTGTTTTTATGATGTTTTGGCAGGTTTTCGGAATGTTTTGGTTGGGTTTTAGAATGTTTTGTATTCTCTTGAGTGGTTTTTATTATGTTGTTAGGTTTTGGAATGTTTGGATTCCTTTTGGCGGGTTTTAAAATATTTTGGCGGGTATTTGGAAGGTTTTGGCGGGTATTTGGAATGTTTTGATTAGTTTTGATGGGTTTTGAAATATTTTGGCAGGTTTTTAGAAGGTTTTGATTGGTTTTGATTATGTTTAGCCCAGTTTTTGGTGTGTTTGGATTAGCTTTGGTGGGCTTTATCATGTTTTGTCAGGTTTTTTTGAATGTTTTGATCCCTTCTGTCTGGTTTTCTATTTTGGCGGGTTTGAAAATATTTTTTGATTAGTTTTGGCGGGTTTTAAACTATTTTGGCTCTTTGCGCAGAGATGACGGTGCCGGTTGCGGTGCGCTCCGGGGCGCTCCTTCTGCGGAAAGACACCTGGCAGCGGCACTTGGGACAGCTCCGCGTCTCTATATTCTGCATTTCTTGCCTTCTGCATCTCAGCAAAATGCTTTCCCACTAGGTGTAGCAAGGAGAAACTGTGGCAGCTGAGTAGATGTAGCCCGGCCCGCCCTTTGAAGTTCACAAGTTCTTGGCATCTCAGAGCCTAAAGGGAAGAGCAAGGTTATCTATGGTACAAGCACAGCAAAGTTGTCCAAGAATAGCTTCCATTCGAATGCTAATGGCAATTGAAGAGGCAGGCCAGTGGCAAGCCACTATCTTCTAGCAGTTTGAAAGGTGCAGACACAGTGCAGGTGTTGTGCGGCTTCCTTCTTCGCCTCCTAGAAGGTGCCGCGCTCTCCGTCTCTTGCTTGCCAATATGTTGCCGTGTTCCTCTTATTGTTTGGTTTCTTTGGATTTGTTTTTATGATGTTTTGGCGGGTTTTCGGAATGTTTTGGTGGTGTTTTAGAATGTTTTGTTTTCTCTTGTGTTGTTTTTATTGTGTTGTTAGGTTTTGGAATGTTTGGATTCCTATTGGCAAGTTTTAAAATATTTTGGCGGGTATTTGGAATGTTTTGGTTTGCTTTCATTTGTTTTGATTATGTTTTGGCAAGTTATTGAATGTTTGGATGACTTCTGACTGGTTTGATAGTATTTTGGCATCTTTTCAGAATGTTTTGATCAGTTTTGGCAGGTTCTAAAGTATTTTGTTGGGTTTTTGGAATGTTTTGGTTGGTTTTGATTTGTTTTTATGATATATTGGCTGGATTTCGGAATATTTTGGCGGGTTTTTGGAGTGTTTTGGTTGGTTTTGATGTGTTTTTATGATATTTTGGCCGGATTTCGGAATATTTTGGCTGGTTTTTGGAATGTTTTGGTTGGTTTTGATGTGTTTTTTTGATGTTTTGCCACATTTTTTGAATGTTTTGATCAGTTCTCTCTGGTTTTCTAATGTTTTGGCATCTTTTCAGATTGTTTTGATCAGTTTTGCGGGTCTAAATTGTTTTGGCGGGTTTTCGGAATATTTTGGTTGGTTTTGATTTGTTTTTATGATGTTTTGGCAGGTTTTCGGAATGTTTTGGTTGGGTTTTAGAATGTTTTGTATTCTCTTGAGTGGTTTTTATTATGTTGTTAGGTTTTGGAATGTTTGGATTCCTTTTGGCGGGTTTTAAAATATTTTGGCGGGTATTTGGAAGGTTTTGGCGGGTATTTGGAATGTTTTGATTAGTTTTGATGGGTTTTGAAATATTTTGGCGGGTTTTTAGAAGGTTTTGATTGGTTTTGATTATGTTTAGCCCAGTTTTTGGTGTGTTTGGATTAGCTTTGGTGGGCTTTATCATGTTTTGTCAGGTTTTTTTGAATGTTTTGATCACTTCTGTCTGGTTTTCTATTTTGGCGGGTTTGAAAATATTTTTTGATTAGTTTTGGCGGGTTTTAAACTATTTTGGCTCTGCGCAGAGATGACGGTGCCGGTTGCGGTGCGCTCCGGGGCGCTCCTTCTGCGGAAAGACACCTGGCAGCGGCACTTGGGACAGCTCCGCGTCTCTATATTCTGCATTTCTTGCCTTCTGCATCTCAGCAAAATGCTTTCCCACTAGGTGTAGCAAGGAGAAACTGTGGCAGCTGAGTAGATGTAGCCCGGCCCGCCCTTTGAAGTTGACAAGTTCTTGGCATCTCAGAGCCTAAAGGGAAGAGCAAGGTTATCTATGGTACAAGCACAGCAAAGTTGTCCAAGAATAGCTTCCATTCGAATGCTAATGGCAATTGAAGAGGCAGGCCAGTGGCAAGCCACTATCTTCTAGCAGTTTGAAAGGTGCAGACACAGTGCAGGTGTTGTGCGGCTTCCTTCTTCGCCTCCTAGAAGGTGCCGCGCTCTCCGTCTCTTGCTTACCAATATGTTGCCGTGTTCCTCTTATTGTTTGGTTTCTTTGGATTTGTTTTTATGATGTTTTGGCGGGTTTTCGGAATGTTTTGGTGGTGTTTTAGAATGTTTTGTTTTCTCTTGTGTTGTTTTTATTGTGTTGTTAGGTTTTGGAATGTTTGGATTCCTATTGGCAAGTTTTAAAATATTTTGGCGGGTATTTGGAATGTTTTGGTTTGCTTTCATTTGTTTTGATTATGTTTTGGCAAGTTATTGAATGTTTGGATGACTTCTGACTGGTTTGATAGTATTTTGGCATCTTTTCAGAATGTTTTGATCAGTTTTGGCAGGTTCTAAAGTATTTTGTCGGGTTTTTGGAATGTTTTGGTTGGTTTTGATTTGTTTTTATGATATTTTGGCCGGATTTCGGAATATTTTGGCTGGTTTTTGGAATGTTTTGGTTGGTTTTGATGTGTTTTTTTGATGTTTTGCCACATTTTTTGAATGTTTTGATCAGTTCTGGCTGTTTTTCTAATGTTTTGGCATCTTTTCGGAATGTTTTGATCGGTTTTGCGGGTCTAAATTGTTTTGGCGGATTTTCGGAAGATTTTGGTTGGTTTTGATTTGTTTTTATGATGTTTTGGCAGGTTTTCGGAATGTTTTGGTTGGGTTTTAGAATGTTTTGTATTCTCTTGAGTGGTTTTTATTATGTTGTTAGGTTTTGGAATGTTTGGATTCCTTTTGGCGGGTTTTAAAATATTTCGGCGGGTATTTGGAAGGTTTTGGCGGGTATTTGGAATGTTTTGATTAGTTTTGATGGGTTTTGAAATATTTTGGCGGGTTTTTAGAAGGTTTTGATTGGTTTTGATAATGTTTAGCCCAGTTTTTGGTGTGTTTGGATTAGCTTTGGTGGGCTTTATCATGTTTTGTCAGGTTTTTTTGAATGTTTTGATCCCTTCTGTCTGGTTTTCTATTTTGGCGGGTTTGAAAATATTTTTTGATTAGTTTTGGCGGGTTTTAAACTATTTTGGCTCTGCGCAGAGATGACGGTGCCGGTTGCGGTGCGCTCCGGGGCGCTCCTTCTGCGGAAAGACACCTGGCAGCGGCACTTGGGACAGCTCCGCGTCTCTATATTCTGCATTTCTTGCCTTCTGCATCTCAGCAAAATGCTTTCCCACTAGGTGTAGCAAGGAGAAACTGTGGCAGCTGAGTAGATGTAGCCCGGCCCGCCCTTTGAAGTTCACAAGTTCTTGGCATCTCAGAGCCTCAAGGGAAGAGCAAGGTTATCTATGGTACAAGCACAGCAAAGTTGTCCAAGAATAGCTTCCATTCGAATGCTAATGGCAATTGAAGAGGCAGGCCAGTGGCAAGCCACTATCTTCTAGCAGTTTGAAAGGTGCAGACACAGTGCAGGTGTTGTGCGGCTTCCTTCTTCGCCTCCTAGAAGGTGCCGCGCTCTCCGTCTCTTGCTTACCAATATGTTGCCGTGTTCCTCTTATTGTTTGGTTTCTTTGGATTTGTTTTTATGATGTTTTGGCGGGTTTTCGGAATGTTTTGGTGGTGTTTTAGAATGTTTTGTTTTCTCTTGAGTTGTTTTTATTGTCTTGGCAGGTTTTGGAATGTTTGGATTCCTTTTGGCGGGTTTTAAAATATTTTGGCGGGTATTTGGAATGTTTTGGTTTGCTTTCATTTGTTTTGATTATGTTTTGTCAAGTTATTGAATGTTTGGATCACTTCTGACTGGTGTGATAGTATTTTGGCATCTTTTCAGAATGTTTTGATCAGTTTTGGCAGGTTCTAAATTATTTTGTCGGGTTTTTGGAATGGTTTGGTTGGTTTTGATTTGATTTTATGATGTTTTGGCCAGATTTCAGAATATTTTGGCTGGTTTTCAGAATGTTTTGGTTGGTTTTGATGTGTTTTTATGCTGTTTTGCCACATTTTTTGAATGTTTTGATCAGTTCTGGCTGTTTTTCTAATGTTTTGGCATCTTTTCAGAATGTTTTGATCGGTTTTGTGGGTGTAAATTGTTTTGGCGGGTTTTCGGAATGTTTTGGTTTGCTTTCATTTGTTTTGATTATGTTTTGGCAAGGTATTGAATGTTTGGATGACTTCTGACTGGTTTGATTGTATTTTGGCATCTTTTCAGAATGTTTTGATCAGTTTTGGCAGGTTCTAAAGTATTTTGTTGGGTTTTTGGAATGTTTTGGTTGGTTTTGATTTGTTTTTATGATATATTGGCTGGATTTTGGAATATTTTGGCGAGTTTTTGGAGTGTTTTGGTTGGTTTTGATGTGTTTTTATGATATTTTGGCCGGATTTCGGAATATTTTGGCTGGTTTTTGGAATGTTTTGGTTGGTTTTGATGTGTTTTTTTGATGTTTTGCCACATTTTTTGAATGTTTTGATCAGTTCTCTCTGGTTTTCTAATGTTTTGGCATCTTTTCAGATTGTTTTGATCAGTTTTGCGGGTCTAAATTGTTTTGGCGGGTTTTCGGAATATTTTGGTTGGTTTTGATTTGTTTTTATGATGTTTTGGCAGGTTTTCGGAATGTTTTGGTTGGGTTTTAGAATGTTTTGTATTCTCTTGAGTGGTTTTTATTATGTTGTTAGGTTTTGGAATGTTTGGATTCCTTTTGGCGGGTTTTGAAATATTTTGGCGGGTATTTGGAAGGTTTTGGCGGGTATTTGGAATGTTTTGATTAGTTTTGATGGGTTTTGAAATATTTTGGCAGGTTTTTAGAAGGTTTTGATTGGTTTTGATTATGTTTAGCCCAGTTTTTGGTGTGTTTGGATTAGCTTTGGTGGGCTTTATCATGTTTTGTCAGGTTTTTTTGAATGTTTTGATCCCTTCTGTCTGGTTTTCTATTTTGGCGGGTTTGAAAATATTTTTTGATTAGTTTTGGCGGGTTTTAAACTATTTTGGCTCTGCGCAGAGATGACGGTGCCGGTTGCGGTGCGCTCCGGGGCGCTCCTTCTGCGGAAAGACACCTGGCAGCGGCACTTGGGACAGCTCCGCGTCTCTATATTCTGCATTTCTTGCCTTCTGCATCTCAGCAAAATGCTTTCCCACTAGGTGTAGCAAGGAGAAACTGTGCCAGCTGAGTAGATGTAGCCCGGCCCGCCCTTTGAAGTTCACAAGTTCTTGGCATCTCAGAGCCTCAAGGGAAGAGCAAGGTTATCTATGGTACAAGCACAGCAAAGTTGTCCAAGAATAGCTTCCATTCGAATGCTAATGGCAATTGAAGAGGCAGGCCAGTGGCAAGCCACTATCTTCTAGCAGTTTGAAAGGTGCAGACACAGTGCAGGTGTTGTGCGGCTTCCTTCTTCGCCTCCTAGAAGGTGCCGCGCTCTCCGTCTCTTGCTTACCAATATGTTGCCGTGTTCCTCTTATTGTTTGGTTTCTTTGGATTTGTTTTTATGATGTTTTGGCGGGTTTTCGGAATGTTTTGGTGGTGTTTTAGAATGTTTTGTTTTCTCTTGAGTTGTTTTTATTGTCTTGGCAGGTTTTGGAATGTTTGGATTCCTTTTGGCGGGTTTTAAAATATTTTGGCGGGTATTTGGAATGTTTTGGTTTGCTTTCATTTGTTTTGATTATGTTTTGTCAAGTTATTGAATGTTTGGATCACTTCTGACTGGTGTGATAGTATTTTGGCATCTTTTCAGAATGTTTTGATCAGTTTTGGCAGGTTCTAAATTATTTTGTCGGGTTTTTGGAATGGTTTGGTTGGTTTTGATTTGATTTTATGATGTTTTGGCCAGATTTCAGAATATTTTGGCTGGTTTTCAGAATGTTTTGGTTGGTCTTGATGTGTTTTTATGCTGTTTTGCCACATTTTTTGAATGTTTTGATCAGTTCTGGCTGTTTTTCTAATGTTTTGGCATCTTTTCGGAATGTTTTGATCGGTTTTGAGGATGTAAATTGTTTTGGCGGGTTTTCGGAATGTTTTGGTTTGCTTTCATTTGTTTTGATTATGTTTTGGCAAGGTATTGAATGTTTGGATGACTTCTGACTGGTTTGATTGTATTTTGGCATCTTTTCAGAATGTTTTGATCAGTTTTGGCAGGTTCTAAAGTATTTTGTTGGGTTTTTGGAATGTTTTGGTTGGTTTTGATTTGTTTTTATGATATATTGGCTGGATTTCGGAATATTTTGGCTGGTTTTTGGAGTGTTTTGGTTGGTTTTGATGTGTTTTTATGATATTTTGGCCGGATTTCGGAATATTTTGGCTGGTTTTTGGAATGTTTTGGTTGGTTTTGATGTGTTTTTTTGATGTTTTGCCACATTTTTTGAATGTTTTGATCAGTTCTCTCTGGTTTTCTAATGTTTTGGCATCTTTTCAGATTGTTTTGATCAGTTTTGCGGGTCTAAATTGTTTTGGCGGGTTTTCGGAATATTTTGGTTGGTTTTGATTTGTTTTTATGATGTTTTGGCAGGTTTTCGGAATGTTTTGGTTGGGTTTTAGAATGTTTTGTATTCTCTTGAGTGGTTTTTATTATGTTGTTAGGTTTTGGAATGTTTGGATTCCTTTTGGCGGGTTTTGAAATATTTTGGCGCGTATTTGGAAGGTTTTGGCGGGTATTTGGAATGTTTTGATTAGTTTTGATGGGTTTTGAAATATTTTGGCAGGTTTTTAGAAGGTTTTGATTGGTTTTGATTATGTTTAGCCCAGTTTTTGGTGTGTTTGGATTAGCTTTGGTGGGCTTTATCATGTTTTGTCAGGTTTTTTTGAATGTTTTGATCCCTTCTGTCTGGTTTTCTATTTTGGCGGGTTTGAAAATATTTTTTGATTAGTTTTGGCGGGTTTTAAACTATTTTGGCTCTGCGCAGAGATGACGGTGCCGGTTGCGGTGCGCTCCGGGGCGCTCCTTCTGCGGAAAGACACCTGGCAGCGGCACTTGGGACAGCTCCGCGTCTCTATATTCTGCATTTCTTGCCTTCTGCATCTCAGCAAAATGCTTTCCCACTAGGTGTAGCAAGGAGAAACTGTGGCAGCTGAGTAGATGTAGCCCGGCCCGCCCTTTGAAGTTCACAAGTTCTTGGCATCTCAGAGCCTAAAGGGAAGAGCAAGGTTATCTATGGTACAAGCACAGCAAAGTTGTCCAAGAATAGCTTCCATTCGAATGCTAATGGCAATTGAAGAGGCAGGCCAGTGGCAAGCCACTATCTTCTAGCAGTTTGAAAGGTGCAGACACAGTGCAGGTGTTGTGCGGCTTCCTTCTTCGCCTCCTAGAAGGTGCCGCGCTCTCCGTCTCTTGCTTACCAATATGTTGCCGTGTTCCTCTTATTGTTTGGTTTCTTTGGATTTGTTTTTATGATGTTTTGGCGGGTTTTCGGAATGTTTTGGTGGTGTTTTAGAATGTTTTGTTTTCTCTTGAGTTGTTTTTATTGTCTTGGCAGGTTTTGGAATGTTTGGATTCCTTTTGGCGGGTTTTAAAATATTTTGGCGGGTATTTGGAATGTTTTGGTTTGCTTTCATTTGTTTTGATTATGTTTTGTCAAGTTATTGAATGTTTGGATCACTTCTGCCTGGTGTGATAGTATTTTGGCATCTTTTCAGAATGTTTTGATCAGTTTTGGCAGGTTCTAAATTATTTTGTCGGGTTTTTGGAATGGTTTGGTTGGTTTTGATTTGCTTTTATGATGTTTTGGCCAGATTTCAGAATATTTTGGCTGGTTTTCAGAATGTTTTGGTTGGTTTTGATGTGTTTTTATGCTGTTTTGCCACATTTTTTGAATGTTTTGATCAGTTCTGGCTGTTTTTCTAATGTTTTGGCATCTTTTCAGAATGTTTTGATCGGTTTTGTGGGTGTAAATTGTTTTGGCGGGTTTTCGGAATGTTTTGGTTTGCTTTCATTTGTTTTGATTATGTTTTGGCAAGGTATTGAATGTTTGGATGACTTCTGACTGGTTTGATTGTATTTTGGCATCTTTTCAGAATGTTTTGATCAGTTTTGGCAGGTTCTAAAGTATTTTGTTGGGTTTTTGGAATGTTTTGGTTGGTTTTGATTTGTTTTTATGATATATTGGCTGGATTTTGGAATATTTTGGCGAGTTTTTGGAGTGTTTTGGTTGGTTTTGATGTGTTTTTATGATATTTTGGCCGGATTTCGGAATATTTTGGCTGGTTTTTGGAATGTTTTGGTTGGTTTTGATGTGTTTTTTTGATGTTTTGCCACATTTTTTGAATGTTTTGATCAGTTCTCTCTGGTTTTCTAATGTTTTGGCATCTTTTCAGATTGTTTTGATCAGTTTTGCGGGTCTAAATTGTTTTGGCGGGTTTTCGGAATATTTTGGTTGGTTTTGATTTGTTTTTATGATGTTTTGGCAGGTTTTCGGAATGTTTTGGTTGGGTTTTAGAATGTTTTGTATTCTCTTGAGTGGTTTTTATTATGTTGTTAGGTTTTGGAATGTTTGGATTCCTTTTGGCGGGTTTTGAAATATTTTGGCGGGTATTTGGAAGGTTTTGGCGGGTATTTGGAATGTTTTGATTAGTTTTGATGGGTTTTGAAATATTTTGGCAGGTTTTTAGAAGGTTTTGATTGGTTTTGATTATGTTTAGCCCAGTTTTTGGTGTGTTTGGATTAGCTTTGGTGGGCTTTATCATGTTTTGTCAGGTTTTTTTGAATGTTTTGATCCCTTCTGTCTGGTTTTCTATTTTGGCGGGTTTGAAAATATTTTTTGATTAGTTTTGGCGGGTTTTAAACTATTTTGGCTCTGCGCAGAGATGACGGTGCCGGTTGCGGTGCGCTCCGGGGCGCTCCTTCTGCGGAAAGACACCTGGCAGCGGCACTTGGGACAGCTCCGCGTCTCTATATTCTGCATTTCTTGCCTTCTGCATCTCAGCAAAATGCTTTCCCACTAGGTGTAGCAAGGAGAAACTGTGCCAGCTGAGTAGATGTAGCCCGGCCCGCCCTTTGAAGTTCACAAGTTCTTGGCATCTCAGAGCCTCAAGGGAAGAGCAAGGTTATCTATGGTACAAGCACAGCAAAGTTGTCCAAGAATAGCTTCCATTCGAATGCTAATGGCAATTGAAGAGGCAGGCCAGTGGCAAGCCACTATCTTCTAGCAGTTTGAAAGGTGCAGACACAGTGCAGGTGTTGTGCGGCTTCCTTCTTCGCCTCCTAGAAGGTGCCGCGCTCTCCGTCTCTTGCTTACCAATATGTTGCCGTGTTCCTCTTATTGTTTGGTTTCTTTGGATTTGTTTTTATGATGTTTTGGCGGGTTTTCGGAATGTTTTGGTGGTGTTTTAGAATGTTTTGTTTTCTCTTGAGTTGTTTTTATTGTCTTGGCAGGTTTTGGAATGTTTGGATTCCTTTTGGCGGGTTTTAAAATATTTTGGCGGGTATTTGGAATGTTTTGGTTTGCTTTCATTTGTTTTGATTATGTTTTGTCAAGTTATTGAATGTTTGGATCACTTCTGACTGGTGTGATAGTATTTTGGCATCTTTTCAGAATGTTTTGATCAGTTTTGGCAGGTTCTAAATTATTTTGTCGGGTTTTTGGAATGGTTTGGTTGGTTTTGATTTGATTTTATGATGTTTTGGCCAGATTTCAGAATATTTTGGCTGGTTTTCAGAATGTTTTGGTTGGTCTTGATGTGTTTTTATGCTGTTTTGCCACATTTTTTGAATGTTTTGATCAGTTCTGGCTGTTTTTCTAATGTTTTGGCATCTTTTCGGAATGTTTTGATCGGTTTTGAGGATGTAAATTGTTTTGGCGGGTTTTCGGAATGTTTTGGTTTGCTTTCATTTGTTTTGATTATGTTTTGGCAAGGTATTGAATGTTTGGATGACTTCTGACTGGTTTGATTGTATTTTGGCATCTTTTCAGAATGTTTTGATCAGTTTTGGCAGGTTCTAAAGTATTTTGTTGGGTTTTTGGAATGTTTTGGTTGGTTTTGATTTGTTTTTATGATATATTGGCTGGATTTCGGAATATTTTGGCTGGTTTTTGGAGTGTTTTGGTTGGTTTTGATGTGTTTTTATGATATTTTGGCCGGATTTCGGAATATTTTGGCTGGTTTTTGGAATGTTTTGGTTGGTTTTGATGTGTTTTTTTGATGTTTTGCCACATTTTTTGAATGTTTTGATCAGTTCTCTCTGGTTTTCTAATGTTTTGGCATCTTTTCAGATTGTTTTGATCAGTTTTGCGGGTCTAAATTGTTTTGGCGGGTTTTCGGAATATTTTGGTTGGTTTTGATTTGTTTTTATGATGTTTTGGCAGGTTTTCGGAATGTTTTGGTTGGGTTTTAGAATGTTTTGTATTCTCTTGAGTGGTTTTTATTATGTTGTTAGGTTTTGGAATGTTTGGATTCCTTTTGGCGGGTTTTGAAATATTTTGGCGGGTATTTGGAAGGTTTTGGCGGGTATTTGGAATGTTTTGATTAGTTTTGATGGGTTTTGAAATATTTTGGCAGGTTTTTAGAAGGTTTTGATTGGTTTTGATTATGTTTAGCCCAGTTTTTGGTGTGTTTGGATTAGCTTTGGTGGGCTTTATCATGTTTTGTCAGGTTTTTTTGAATGTTTTGATCCCTTCTGTCTGGTTTTCTATTTTGGCGGGTTTGAAAATATTTTTTGATTAGTTTTGGCGGGTTTTAAACTATTTTGGCTCTGCGCAGAGATGACGGTGCCGGTTGCGGTGCGCTCCGGGGCGCTCCTTCTGCGGAAAGACACCTGGCAGCGGCACTTGGGACAGCTCCGCGTCTCTATATTCTGCATTTCTTGCCTTCTGCATCTCAGCAAAATGCTTTCCCACTAGGTGTAGCAAGGAGAAACTGTGGCAGCTGAGTAGATGTAGCCCGGCCCGCCCTTTGAAGTTCACAAGTTCTTGGCATCTCAGAGCCTAAAGGGAAGAGCAAGGTTATCTATGGTACAAGCACAGCAAAGTTGTCCAAGAATAGCTTCCATTCGAATGCTAATGGCAATTGAAGAGGCAGGCCAGTGGCAAGCCACTATCTTCTAGCAGTTTGAAAGGTGCAGACACAGTGCAGGTGTTGTGCGGCTTCCTTCTTCGCCTCCTAGAAGGTGCCGCGCTCTCCGTCTCTTGCTTACCAATATGTTGCCGTGTTCCTCTTATTGTTTGGTTTCTTTGGATTTGTTTTTATGATGTTTTGGCGGGTTTTCGGAATGTTTTGGTGGTGTTTTAGAATGTTTTGTTTTCTCTTGAGTTGTTTTTATTGTCTTGGCAGGTTTTGGAATGTTTGGATTCCTTTTGGCGGGTTTTAAAATATTTTGGCGGGTATTTGGAATGTTTTGGTTTGCTTTCATTTGTTTTGATTATGTTTTGGCAAGTTATTGAATGTTTGGATCACTTCTGCCTGGTGTGATAGTATTTTGGCATCTTTTCAGAATGTTTTGATCAGTTTTGGCAGGTTCTAAATTATTTTGTCGGGTTTTTGGAATGGTTTGGTTGGTTTTGATTTGCTTTTATGATGTTTTGGCCAGATTTCAGAATATTTTGGCTGGTTTTCAGAATGTTTTGGTTGGTTTTGATGTGTTTTTATGCTGTTTTGCCACATTTTTTGAATGTTTTGATCAGTTCTGGCTGTTTTTCTAATGTTTTGGCATCTTTTCGGAATGTTTTGATCGGTTTTGTGGGTGTAAATTGTTTTGGCGGGTTTTCGGAATGTTTTGGTTTGCTTTCATTTGTTTTGATTATGTTTTGGCAAGTTATTGAATATTTGGATGACTTCTGACTGGTTTGATTGTATTTTGGCATCTTTTCAGAATGTTTTGATCAGTTTTGGCAGGTTCTAAAGTATTTTGTTGGGTTTTTGGAATGTTTTGGTTGGTTTTGATTTGTTTTTATGATATATTGGCTGGATTTCGGAATATTTTGGCGGGTTTTTGGAGTGTTTTGGTTGGTTTTGATGTGTTTTTATGATATTTTGGCCGGATTTCGGAATATTTTGGCTGGTTTTTGGAATGTTTTGGTTGGTTTTGATGTGTTTTTTTGATGTTTTGCCACATTTTTTGAATGTTTTGATCAGTTCTCTCTGGTTTTCTAATGTTTTGGCATCTTTTCAGATTGTTTTGATCAGTTTTGCGGGTCTAAATTGTTTTGGCGGGTTTTCGGAATATTTTGGTTGGTTTTGATTTGTTTTTATGATGTTTTGGCAGGTTTTCGGAATGTTTTGGTTGGGTTTTAGAATGTTTTGTATTCTCTTGAGTGGTTTTTATTATGTTGTTAGGTTTTGGAATGTTTGGATTCCTTTTGGCGGGTTTTGAAATATTTTGGCGGGTATTTGGAAGGTTTTGGCGGGTATTTGGAATGTTTTGATTAGTTTTGATGGGTTTTGAAATATTTTGGCAGGTTTTTAGAAGGTTTTGATTGGTTTTGATTATGTTTAGCCCAGTTTTTGGTGTGTTTGGATTAGCTTTGGTGGGCTTTATCATGTTTTGTCAGGTTTTTTTGAATGTTTTGATCCCTTCTGTCTGGTTTTCTATTTTGGCGGGTTTGAAAATATTTTTTGATTAGTTTTGGCGGGTTTTAAACTATTTTGGCTCTGCGCAGAGATGACGGTGCCGGTTGCGGTGCGCTCCGGGGCGCTCCTTCTGCGGAAAGACACCTGGCAGCGGCACTTGGGACAGCTCCGCGTCTCTATATTCTGCATTTCTTGCCTTCTGCATCTCAGCAAAATGCTTTCCCACTAGGTGTAGCAAGGAGAAACTGTGCCAGCTGAGTAGATGTAGCCCGGCCCGCCCTTTGAAGTTCACAAGTTCTTGGCATCTCAGAGCCTCAAGGGAAGAGCAAGGTTATCTATGGTACAAGCACAGCAAAGTTGTCCAAGAATAGCTTCCATTCGAATGCTAATGGCAATTGAAGAGGCAGGCCAGTGGCAAGCCACTATCTTCTAGCAGTTTGAAAGGTGCAGACACAGTGCAGGTGTTGTGCGGCTTCCTTCTTCGCCTCCTAGAAGGTGCCGCGCTCTCCGTCTCTTGCTTACCAATATGTTGCCGTGTTCCTCTTATTGTTTGGTTTCTTTGGATTTGTTTTTATGATGTTTTGGCGGGTTTTCGGAATGTTTTGGTGGTGTTTTAGAATGTTTTGTTTTCTCTTGAGTTGTTTTTATTGTCTTGGCAGGTTTTGGAATGTTTGGATTCCTTTTGGCGGGTTTTAAAATATTTTGGCGGGTATTTGGAATGTTTTGGTTTGCTTTCATTTGTTTTGATTATGTTTTGTCAAGTTATTGAATGTTTGGATCACTTCTGACTGGTGTGATAGTATTTTGGCATCTTTTCAGAATGTTTTGATCAGTTTTGGCAGGTTCTAAATTATTTTGTCGGGTTTTTGGAATGGTTTGGTTGGTTTTGATTTGATTTTATGATGTTTTGGCCAGATTTCAGAATATTTTGGCTGGTTTTCAGAATGTTTTGGTTGGTTTTGATGTGTTTTTATGCTGTTTTGCCACATTTTTTGAATGTTTTGATCAGTTCTGGCTGTTTTTCTAATGTTTTGGCATCTTTTCGGAATGTTTTGATCGGTTTTGAGGATGTAAATTGTTTTGGCGGGTTTTCGGAATGTTTTGGTTTGCTTTCATTTGTTTTGATTATGTTTTGGCAAGGTATTGAATGTTTGGATGACTTCTGACTGGTTTGATTGTATTTTGGCATCTTTTCAGAATGTTTTGATCAGTTTTGGCAGGTTCTAAAGTATTTTGTTGGGTTTTTGGAATGTTTTGGTTGGTTTTGATTTGTTTTTATGATATATTGGCTGGATTTCGGAATATTTTGGCTGGTTTTTGGAGTGTTTTGGTTGGTTTTGATGTGTTTTTATGATATTTTGGCCGGATTTCGGAATATTTTGGCTGGTTTTTGGAATGTTTTGGTTGGTTTTGATGTGTTTTTTTGATGTTTTGCCACATTTTTTGAATGTTTTGATCAGTTCTCTCTGGTTTTCTAATGTTTTGGCATCTTTTCAGATTGTTTTGATCAGTTTTGCGGGTCTAAATTGTTTTGGCGGGTTTTCGGAATATTTTGGTTGGTTTTGATTTGTTTTTATGATGTTTTGGCAGGTTTTCGGAATGTTTTGGTTGGGTTTTAGAATGTTTTGTATTCTCTTGAGTGGTTTTTATTATGTTGTTAGGTTTTGGAATGTTTGGATTCCTTTTGGCGGGTTTTGAAATATTTTGGCGGGTATTTGGAAGGTTTTGGCGGGTATTTGGAATGTTTTGATTAGTTTTGATGGGTTTTGAAATATTTTGGCAGGTTTTTAGAAGGTTTTGATTGGTTTTGATTATGTTTAGCCCAGTTTTTGGTGTGTTTGGATTAGCTTTGGTGGGCTTTATCATGTTTTGTCAGGTTTTTTTGAATGTTTTGATCACTTCTGTCTGGTTTTCTATTTTGGCGGGTTTGAAAATATTTTTTGATTAGTTTTGGCGGGTTTTAAACTATTTTGGCTCTGCGCAGAGATGACGGTGCCGGTTGCGGTGCGCTCCGGGGCGCTCCTTCTGCGGAAAGACACCTGGCAGCGGCACTTGGGACAGCTCCGCGTCTCTATATTCTGCATTTCTTGCCTTCTGCATCTCAGCAAAATGCTTTCCCACTAGGTGTAGCAAGGAGAAACTGTGGCAGCTGAGTAGATGTAGCCCGGCCCGCCCTTTGAAGTTGACAAGTTCTTGGCATCTCAGAGCCTAAAGGGAAGAGCAAGGTTATCTATGGTACAAGCACAGCAAAGTTGTCCAAGAATAGCTTCCATTCGAATGCTAATGGCAATTGAAGAGGCAGGCCAGTGGCAAGCCACTATCTTCTAGCAGTTTGAAAGGTGCAGACACAGTGCAGGTGTTGTGCGGCTTCCTTCTTCGCCTCCTAGAAGGTGCCGCGCTCTCCGTCTCTTGCTTACCAATATGTTGCCGTGTTCCTCTTATTGTTTGGTTTCTTTGGATTTGTTTTTATGATGTTTTGGCGGGTTTTCGGAATGTTTTGGTGGTGTTTTAGAATGTTTTGTTTTCTCTTGAGTTGTTTTTATTGTCTTGGCAGGTTTTGGAATGTTTGGATTCCTTTTGGCGGGTTTTAAAATATTTTGGCGGGTATTTGGAATGTTTTGGTTTGCTTTCATTTGTTTTGATTATGTTTTGTCAAGTTATTGAATGTTTGGATCACTTCTGCCTGGTGTGATAGTATTTTGGCATCTTTTCAGAATGTTTTGATCAGTTTTGGCAGGTTCTAAATTATTTTGTCGGGTTTTTGGAATGGTTTGGTTGGTTTTGATTTGCTTTTATGATGTTTTGGCCAGATTTCAGAATATTTTGGCTGGTTTTCAGAATGTTTTGGTTGGTTTTGATGTGTTTTTATGCTGTTTTGCCACATTTTTTGAATGTTTTGATCAGTTCTGGCTGTTTTTCTAATGTTTTGGCATCTTTTCGGAATGTTTTGATCGGTTTTGTGGGTGTAAATTGTTTTGGCGGGTTTTCGGAATGTTTTGGTTTGCTTTCATTTGTTTTGATTATGTTTTGGCAAGTTATTGAATGTTTGGATGACTTCTGACTGGTTTGATTGTATTTTGGCATCTTTTCAGAATGTTTTGATCAGTTTTGGCAGGTTCTAAAGTATTTTGTTGGGTTTTTGGAATGTTTTGGTTGGTTTTGATTTGTTTTTATGATATATTGGCTGGATTTCGGAATATTTTGGCGGGTTTTTGGAGTGTTTTGGTTGGTTTTGATGTGTTTTTATGATATTTTGGCCGGATTTCGGAATATTTTGGCTGGTTTTTGGAATGTTTTGGTTGGTTTTGATGTGTTTTTTTGATGTTTTGCCACATTTTTTGAATGTTTTGATCAGTTCTCTCTGGTTTTCTAATGTTTTGGCATCTTTTCAGATTGTTTTGATCAGTTTTGCGGGTCTAAATTGTTTTGGCGGGTTTTCGGAATATTTTGGTTGGTTTTGATTTGTTTTTATGATGTTTTGGCAGGTTTTCGGAATGTTTTGGTTGGGTTTTAGAATGTTTTGTATTCTCTTGAGTGGTTTTTATTATGTTGTTAGGTTTTGGAATGTTTGGATTCCTTTTGGCGGGTTTTGAAATATTTTGGCGCGTATTTGGAAGGTTTTGGCGGGTATTTGGAATGTTTTGATTAGTTTTGATGGGTTTTGAAATATTTTGGCAGGTTTTTAGAAGGTTTTGATTGGTTTTGATTATGTTTAGCCCAGTTTTTGGTGTGTTTGGATTAGCTTTGGTGGGCTTTATCATGTTTTGTCAGGTTTTTTTGAATGTTTTGATCACTTCTGTCTGGTTTTCTATTTTGGCGGGTTTGAAAATATTTTTTGATTAGTTTTGGCGGGTTTTAAACTATTTTGGCTCTGCGCAGAGATGACGGTGCCGGTTGCGGTGCGCTCCGGGGCGCTCCTTCTGCGGAAAGACACCTGGCAGCGGCACTTGGGACAGCTCCGCGTCTCTATATTCTGCATTTCTTGCCTTCTGCATCTCAGCAAAATGCTTTCCCACTAGGTGTAGCAAGGAGAAACTGTGCCAGCTGAGTAGATGTAGCCCGGCCCGCCCTTTGAAGTTCACAAGTTCTTGGCATCTCAGAGCCTAAAGGGAAGAGCAAGGTTATCTATGGTACAAGCACAGCAAAGTTGTCCAAGAATAGCTTCCATTCGAATGCTAATGGCAATTGAAGAGGCAGGCCAGTGGCAAGCCACTATCTTCTAGCAGTTTGAAAGGTGCCGACACAGTGCAGGTGTTGTGCGGCTTCCTTCTTCGCCTCCTAGAAGGTGCCGCGCTCTCCGTCTCTTGCTTGCCAATATGTTGCCTTGTTCCTCTTATTGTTTGGTTTCTTTGGATTTGTTTTTATGATGTTTTGGCGGGTTTTCGGAATGTTTTGGTGGTGTTTTAGAATGTTTTGTTTTCTCTTGAGTTGTTTTTATTGTGTTGGCAGGTTTTGGAATGTTTGGATTCCGTTTGGCGGGTTTTAAAATATTTTGGCGGGTATTTGGAATGTTTTGGTTTGCTTTCATTTGTTTTGATTATGTTTTGTCAAGTTATTGAATGTTTGGATCACTTCTGCCTGGTTTGATAGTATTTTGGCATCTTTTCAGAATGTTTTGATCAGTTTTGGCAGGTTCTAAAGTATTTTGTCGGGTTTTTGGAATGTTTTGGTTGGTTTTGATTTGTTTTTATGATGTTGTGACACGTTTTTTGAATGTTTTGATCTGTTCTGGCTGGTTTTCTAATGTTTGGGCATATTTTCAGAATATTTTGGTCAGTTTTGCGGGTCTAAATTATTTTGGCGGGTTTTCGGAATATTTTGGTTGGTTTTGATTTGTTTTTATGATGTTTTGGCAGGTTTTCGGAATGTTTTGGTTGGGTTTTAGAATGTTTTGTATTCTCTTGAGTTGTTTTTATTGTGTTGGCAGGTTTTGGAATGTTTGGATTCCTTTTGGCGGGTTTTAAAATATTTTGGCGGGTATTTGGAATGTTTTGGTTTGCTTTCATTTGTTTTGATTATGTTTTGGCAAGTTATTGAATGTTTGGATGACTTCTGCCTGGTGTGATAGTATTTTGGCATCTTTTCAGAATGTTTTGATCAGTTTTGGCAGGTTCTAAAGTATTTTGTTGGATTTTTGGAATATTTTGGTTGGTTTTGATTTGTTTTTATGATGTTTTGGTGGGTTTTTGGTATGTTTTGGTGCGGTTTTAGAATGTTTTGTATTCTCTTGAGTTGTTTTTATTGTGTTGGCAGGTTTTGGAATGTTTGGATTCCTTTTGGCGGGTTTTAAAACATTTTGGCGGGTATTTGGAATGTTTTGGTTTGCTTTCATTTGTTTTGATTATGTTTTGTCAAGTTATTGAATATTTGGATGACTTCTGACTGGTGTGATAGTATTTTGGCATCTTTTCAGAATGTTTTGATTAGTTTTGGCAGGTTCTAAATTATTTTGTCGGGTTTTTGGAACGTTTTGGTTGGTTTTGATTTGCTTCTATGATGTTTTGGCCAGATTTAGGAATATTTTGGCTGGTTTTCGGAATGTTTTTGTTGGTTTTGATGTGTTTTTATGATGTTGTGACACGTTTTTTGAATGTTTTGATCAGTTCTGGCTGGTTTTCTAATGTTTTGGCATCGTTTCAGAATGTTTTGATCAGTTTTGCGGGTCTAAATTGTTTTGGCGGGTTTTCAGAATATTTTGGTTGGTTTTGATTTGTTTTTATGATGTTTTGGCAGGTTTTCGGAATGTTTTGGTTGGGTTTTAGAATGTTTTGTATTCTCTTGAGTTGTTTTTATTGAGTTGGCAGGTTTTGGAATGTTTGGATTCCTTTTGGTGGGTTTTGAAATATTTTGGTGGGTATTTGGAAGGTTTTGGCGGGTATTCGGAATGTTTTGATTAGTTTTGACAGGTTTTGAAATATTTTGGCGGATTTTTAGAAGGTTTTGATTTGTTTTGATTATGTTTAGCCCAGTTTTTGGTGTGTTTGGATTAGCTTTGGTGGGCTTTATCATGTTTTGTCAGGTTTTTTTGAATGTTTTGATCACTTCTGTCTGGTTTTCTATTTTGGCGGGTTTGAAAATATTTTTTGATTAGTTTTGGCGGGTTTTAAAATATTTTGGCTCTTTGCGCAGAGATGACGGTGCCGGTTGCGGTGCGCTGCGGGGCGCTCCTTCTGCGGAAAGACGCCTGGCAGCGGCAACTAGGACAGCTCCGCATCTCCGTATTCTGCATTTCTTGCCTTCTGCATCTCAGCAAAATGCTTTCCCACTAGGTGTAGCAAGGAGAAACTGCGCCAGCTGAGTAGATGTAGCCCGGCCCGCCCTTTGAAGTTCACAAGTTCTTGGCATCTCAGAGCCTAAAGGGAAGAGCAAGGTTATCTATGGTACAAGCACAGCAAAGTTGTCCAAGAATAGCTTCCATTCGAATGCTAATGGCAATTGAAGAGGCAGGCCAGTGGCAAGCCACTATCTTCTAGCAGTTTGGAAGGTGCAGACACAGTGCAGGTGTTGTGCGGCTTCCTTCTTCGCCTCCTTGAAGGTGCCGTGCTCTCCTTCTCTTGCTTGCCAATATGTTGCCGTGTTCCTCTTATTGTTTGGTTTCTTTGGATTTGTTTTTATGATGTTTTGGCGGGTTTTCGGAATGTTTTGGTGGTGTTTTAGAATGTTTTGTTTTCTCTTGAGTTGTTTTTATTGTGTTGGCAGGTTTTGGAATGTTTGGATTCCGTTTGGCGGGTTTTAAAATATTTTGGCGGGTATTTGGAATGTTTTGGTTTGCTTTCATTTGTTTTGATTATGTTTTGGCAAGTTTTTGAATGTTTGGATGACTTCTACCTGGTGTGATAGTATTTTGGCATCTTTTCAGAATGTTTTGATCAGTTTTGGCAGGTTCTAAAGTATTTTGTTGGGTTTTTGGAATATTTTGGTTGGTTTTGATTTGTTTTTATGATGTTTTGGCAGGTTTTCGGAATGTTTTGGTTGGGTTTTAGAATGTTTTGTATTCTCTTGAGTTGTTTTTATTGTGTTGGCAGGTTTTGGAATGTTTGGATTCCTTTTGGCGGGTTTTAAAATATTTTGGCGGGTATTTGGAAGGTTTTGGCGGGTATTCGGAATGTTTTGATTAGTTTTGATGGGTTTTGAAATATTTTGGCGGGTTTTTAGAAGGTTTTGATTGGTTTTGATTATGTTTAGCCCAGTTTTTGGTGTGTTTGGATTAGCTTTGGTGGGCTTTATCATGTTTTGTCAGGTTTTTTTGAATGTTTTGATCACTTCTGTCTGGTTTTCTATTTTGGCGGGTTTGAAAATATTTTTTGATTAGTTTTGGCGGGTTTTAAACTATTTTGGCTCTGCGCAGAGATGACGGTGCCGGTTGCGGTGCGCTGCGGGGCGCTCCTTCTGCGGAAAGACGCCTGGCAGCGGCAACTAGGACAGCTCCGCATCTCCGTATTCTGCATTTCTTGCCTTCTGCATCTCAGCAAAATGCTTTCCCACTAGGTGTAGCAAGGAGAAACTGTGCCAGCTGAGTAGATGTAGCCCGGCCCGCCCTTTGAAGTTGACAAGTTCTTGGCATCTCAGAGCCTAAAGGGAAGAGCAAGGTTATCTATGGTACAAGCACAGCAAAGTTGTCCAAGAATAGCTTCCATTCGAATGCTAATGGCAATTGAAGAGGCAGGCCAGTGGCAAGCCACTATCTTCTAGCAGTTTGAAAGGTGCAGACACAGTGCAGGTGTTGTGCGGCTTCCTTCTTCGCCTCCTAGAAGGTGCCGCGCTCTCCGTCTCTTGCTTACCAATATGTTGCCGTGTTCCTCTTATTGTTTGGTTTCTTTGGATTTGTTTTTATGATGTTTTGGCGGGTTTTCGGAATGTTTTGGTGGTGTTTTAGAATGTTTTGTTTTCTCTTGAGTTGTTTTTATTGTCTTGGCAGGTTTTGGAATGTTTGGATTCCTTTTGGCGGGTTTTAAAATATTTTGGCGGGTATTTGGAATGTTTTGGTTTGCTTTCATTTGTTTTGATTATGTTTTGTCAAGTTATTGAATGTTTGGATCACTTCTGCCTGGTGTGATAGTATTTTGGCATCTTTTCAGAATGTTTTGATCAGTTTTGGCAGGTTCTAAATTATTTTGTCGGGTTTTTGGAATGGTTTGGTTGGTTTTGATTTGCTTTTATGATGTTTTGGCCAGATTTCAGAATATTTTGGCTGGTTTTCAGAATGTTTTGGTTGGTTTTGATGTGTTTTTATGCTGTTTTGCCACATTTTTTGAATGTTTTGATCAGTTCTGGCTGTTTTTCTAATGTTTTGGCATCTTTTCGGAATGTTTTGATCGGTTTTGTGGGTGTAAATTGTTTTGGCGGGTTTTCGGAATGTTTTGGTTTGCTTTCATTTGTTTTGATTATGTTTTGGCAAGTTATTGAATGTTTGGATGACTTCTGACTGGTTTGATTGTATTTTGGCATCTTTTCAGAATGTTTTGATCAGTTTTGGCAGGTTCTAAAGTATTTTGTTGGGTTTTTGGAATGTTTTGGTTGGTTTTGATTTGTTTTTATGATATATTGGCTGGATTTCGGAATATTTTGGCGGGTTTTTGGAGTGTTTTGGTTGGTTTTGATGTGTTTTTATGATATTTTGGCCGGATTTCGGAATATTTTGGCTGGTTTTTGGAATGTTTTGGTTGGTTTTGATGTGTTTTTTTGATGTTTTGCCACATTTTTTGAATGTTTTGATCAGTTCTCTCTGGTTTTCTAATGTTTTGGCATCTTTTCAGATTGTTTTGATCAGTTTTGCGGGTCTAAATTGTTTTGGCGGGTTTTCGGAAGATTTTGGTTGGTTTTGATTTGTTTTTATGATGTTTTGGCAGGTTTTCGGAATGTTTTGGTTGGGTTTTAGAATGTTTTGTATTCTCTTGAGTGGTTTTTATTATGTTGTTAGGTTTTGGAATGTTTGGATTCCTTTTGGCGGGTTTTGAAATATTTTGGCGCGTATTTGGAAGGTTTTGGCGGGTATTTGGAATGTTTTGATTAGTTTTGATGGGTTTTGAAATATTTTGGCAGGTTTTTAGAAGGTTTTGATTGGTTTTGATTATGTTTAGCCCAGTTTTTGGTGTGTTTGGATTAGCTTTGGTGGGCTTTATCATGTTTTGTCAGGTTTTTTTGAATGTTTTGATCACTTCTGTCTGGTTTTCTATTTTGGCGGGTTTGAAAATATTTTTTGATTAGTTTTGGCGGGTTTTAAACTATTTTGGCTCTGCGCAGAGATGACGGTGCCGGTTGCGGTGCGCTCCGGGGCGCTCCTTCTGCGGAAAGACACCTGGCAGCGGCACTTGGGACAGCTCCGCGTCTCTATATTCTGCATTTCTTGCCTTCTGCATCTCAGCAAAATGCTTTCCCACTAGGTGTAGCAAGGAGAAACTGTGCCAGCTGAGTAGATGTAGCCCGGCCCGCCCTTTGAAGTTCACAAGTTCTTGGCATCTCAGAGCCTAAAGGGAAGAGCAAGGTTATCTATGGTACAAGCACAGCAAAGTTGTCCAAGAATAGCTTCCATTCGAATGCTAATGACAATTGAAGAGGCAGGCCAGTGGCAAGCCACTATCTTCTAGCAGTTTGAAAGGTGCCGACACAGTGCAGGTGTTGTGCGGCTTCCTTCTTCGCCTCCTAGAAGGTGCCGCGCTCTCCGTCTCTTGCTTGCCAATATGTTGCCTTGTTCCTCTTATTGTTTGGTTTCTTTGGATTTGTTTTTATGATGTTTTGGCGGGTTTTCGGAATGTTTTGGTGGTGTTTTAGAATGTTTTGTTTTCTCTTGAGTTGTTTTTATTGTGTTGGCAGGTTTTGGAATGTTTGGATTCCGTTTGGCGGGTTTTAAAATATTTTGGCGGGTATTTGGAATGTTTTGGTTTGCTTTCATTTGTTTTGATTATGTTTTGTCAAGTTATTGAATGTTTGGATCACTTCTGCCTGGTTTGATAGTATTTTGGCATCTTTTCAGAATGTTTTGATCAGTTTTGGCAGGTTCTAAAGTATTTTGTCGGGTTTTTGGAATGTTTTGGTTGGTTTTGATTTGTTTTTATGATGTTGTGACACGTTTTTTGAATGTTTTGATCTGTTCTGGCTGGTTTTCTAATGTTTTGGCATATTTTCAGAATATTTTGGTCAGTTTTGCGGGTCTAAATTATTTTGGCGGGTTTTCGGAATATTTTGGTTGGTTTTGATTTGTTTTTATGATGTTTTGGCAGGTTTTCGGAATGTTTTGGTTGGGTTTTAGAATGTTTTGTATTCTCTTGAGTTGTTTTTATTGTGTTGGCAGGTTTTGGAATGTTTGGATTCCTTTTGGCGGGTTTTAAAATATTTTGGCGGGTATTTGGAATGTTTTGGTTTGCTTTCATTTGTTTTGATTATGTTTTGGCAAGTTATTGAATGTTTGGATGACTTCTGCCTGGTGTGATAGTATTTTGGCATCTTTTCAGAATGTTTTGATCAGTTTTGGCAGGTTCTAAAGTATTTTGTTGGATTTTTGGAATATTTTGGTTGGTTTTGATTTGTTTTTATGATGTTTTGGTGGGTTTTTGGTATGTTTTGGTGCGGTTTTAGAATGTTTTGTATTCTCTTGAGTTGTTTTTATTGTGTTGGCAGGTTTTGGAATGTTTGGATTCCTTTTGGCGGGTTTTAAAACATTTTGGCGGGTATTTGGAATGTTTTGGTTTGCTTTCATTTGTTTTGATTATGTTTTGTCAAGTTATTGAATATTTGGATGACTTCTGACTGGTGTGATAGTATTTTGGCATCTTTTCAGAATGTTTTGATTAGTTTTGGCAGGTTCTAAATTATTTTGTCGGGTTTTTGGAACGTTTTGGTTGGTTTTGATTTGCTTCTATGATGTTTTGGCCAGATTTAGGAATATTTTGGCTGGTTTTCGGAATGTTTTTGTTGGTTTTGATGTGTTTTTATGATGTTGTGACACGTTTTTTGAATGTTTTGATCAGTTCTGGCTGGTTTTCTAATGTTTTGGCATCGTTTCAGAATGTTTTGATCAGTTTTGCGGGTCTAAATTGTTTTGGCGGGTTTTCAGAATATTTTGGTTGGTTTTGATTTGTTTTTATGATGTTTTGGCAGGTTTTCGGAATGTTTTGGTTGGGTTTTAGAATGTTTTGTATTCTCTTGAGTTGTTTTTATTGAGTTGGCAGGTTTTGGAATGTTTGGATTCCTTTTGGTGGGTTTTGAAATATTTTGGTGGGTATTTGGAAGGTTTTGGCGGGTATTCGGAATGTTTTGATTAGTTTTGACAGGTTTTGAAATATTTTGGCGGATTTTTAGAAGGTTTTGATTTGTTTTGATTATGTTTAGCCCAGTTTTTGGTGTGTTTGGATTAGCTTTGGTGGGCTTTATCATGTTTTGTCAGGTTTTTTTGAATGTTTTGATCACTTCTGTCTGGTTTTCTATTTTGGCGGGTTTGAAAATATTTTTTGATTAGTTTTGGCGGGTTTTAAAATATTTTGGCTCTTTGCGCAGAGATGACGGTGCCGGTTGCGGTGCGCTGCGGGGCGCTCCTTCTGCGGAAAGACGCCTGGCAGCGGCAACTAGGACAGCTCCGCATCTCCGTATTCTGCATTTCTTGCCTTCTGCATCTCAGCAAAATGCTTTCCCACTAGGTGTAGCAAGGAGAAACTGCGCCAGCTGAGTAGATGTAGCCCGGCCCGCCCTTTGAAGTTCACAAGTTCTTGGCATCTCAGAGCCTAAAGGGAAGAGCAAGGTTATCTATGGTACAAGCACAGCAAAGTTGTCCAAGAATAGCTTCCATTCGAATGCTAATGGCAATTGAAGAGGCAGGCCAGTGGCAAGCCACTATCTTCTAGCAGTTTGAAAGGTGCAGACACAGTGCAGGTGTTGTGCGGCTTCCTTCTTCGCCTCCTTGAAGGTGCCGTGCTCTCCTTCTCTTGCTTGCCAATATGTTGCCGTGTTCCTCTTATTGTTTGGTTTCTTTGGATTTGTTTTTATGATGTTTTGGCGGGTTTTCGGAATGTTTTGGTGGTGTTTTAGAATGTTTTGTTTTCTCTTGAGTTGTTTTTATTGTCTTGGCAGGTTTTGGAATGTTTGGATTCCTTTTGGCGGGTTTTAAAATATTTTGGCGGGTATTTGGAATGTTTTGGTTTGCTTTCATTTGTTTTGATTATGTTTTGTCAAGTTATTGAATGTTCGGATGACTTCTGACTGGTGTGATAGTATTTTGGCATCTTTTCAGAATGTTTTGATCAGTTTTGGCAGGTTCTAAAGTATTTTGTTGGGTTTTTGGAATGTTTTGGTTGGTTTTGATTTGTTTTTATGATGTTGTGACACATTTTTTGAATGTTTTGATCAGTTCTGGCTGGTTTTCTAATGTTTTGGCATCTTTTCAGAATGTTTTGATCAGTCTTGCGTGTCTAAATTATTTTGGCGGGTTTTCGGAATATTTTGGTTGGTTTTGATTTGTTTTTATGATGTTTTGGCAGGTTTTCGGAATGTTTTGGTTGGGTTTTAGAGTGTTTTGTATTCTCTTGAGTTGTTTTTATTGTGTTGGCAGGTTTTGGAATGTTTGGATTCCTTTTGGCGGGTTTTAATATATTTTGGCGGGTATTTGGAAGGTTTTGGCGGGTATTCGGAATGTTTTGATTAGTTTTGACAGGTTTTGAAATATTTTGGCGGGTTTTTAGAAGGTTTTGATTGGTTTTGATTATATTTAGCACAGTTTTTGGTGTGTTTGGATTAGCTTTGGTGGGCTTTATCATGTTTTGTCAGGTTTTTTCAAATGTTTTGATCACTTCTGTCTGGTTTTCTATTTTGGCGGGTTTGAAAATATTTTTTGATTAGTTTTGGCGGGTTTGAAAATATTTTGGCTCTTTGCGCAGAGATGACGGTGCCGGTTGCGGTGCGCTGCGGGGCGCTCCTTCTGCGGAAAGACGCCTGGCAGCGGCAACTAGGACAGCTCCGCATCTCCGTATTCTGCATTTCTTGCCTTCTGCATCTCAGCAAAATGCTTTCCCACTAGGTGTAGCAAGGAGAAACTGCGCCAGCTGAGTAGATGTAGCCCGGCCCGCCCTTTGAAGTTCACAAGTTCTTGGCATCTCAGAGCCTAAAGGGAAGAGCAAGGTTATCTATGGTACAAGCACAGCAAAGTTGTCCAAGAATAGCTTCCATTTGAATGCTAATGGCAATTGAAGAGGCAGGCCAGTGGCAAGCCACTATCTTCTAGCAGTTTGAAAGGTGCAGACACAGTGCAGGTGTTGTGCGGCTTCCTTCTTCGCCTCCTAGAAGGTGCCGCGCTCTCCGTCTCTTGCTTGCCAATATGTTGCCGTGTTCCTCTTATTGTTTGGTTTCTTTGGATTTGTTTTTATGATGTTTTGGCGGGTTTTCGGAATGTTTTGGTGGTGTTTTAGAATGTTTTGTTTTCTCTTGAGTTGTTTTTATTGTGTTGGCAGGTTTTGGAATGTTTGGATTCCTTTTGGCGGGTTTTAAAATATTTTGGCGGGTATTTGGAATGTTTTGGTTTGCTTTCATTTGTTTTGATTATGTTTTGGCAAGTTATTGAATGTTTGGATGACTTCTGACTGGTTTGATAGTATTTTGGCATCTTTTCAGAATGTTTTGATCAGTTTTGGCAGGTTCTAAAGTATTTTGTCGGGTTTTTGGAATGTTTTGGTTGGTTTTGATTTGTTTTTATGATATTTTGGCCGGATTTCGGAATATTTTGGCTGGTTTTTGGAATGTTTTGGTTGGTTTTGATGTGTTTTTTTGATGTTTTGCCACATTTTTTGAATGTTTTGATCAGTTCTCTCTGGTTTTCTAATGTTTTGGCATCTTTTCAGATTGTTTTGATCGGTTTTGTGGGTGTAAATTGTTTTGGCGGGTTTTCGGAAGATTTTGGTTGGTTTTGATTTGTTTTTATGATGTTTTGGCAGGTTTTCGGAATGTTTTGGTTGGGTTTTAGAATGTTTTGTATTCTCTTGAGTGGTTTTTATTATGTTGTTAGGTTTTGGAATGTTTGGATTCCTTTTGGCGGGTTTTAAAATATTTTGGCGGGTATTTGGAAGGTTTTGGCGGGTATTCGGAATGTTTTGATTAGTTTTGATGGGTTTTGAAATATTTTGGCGGGTTTTTAGAAGGTTTTGATTGGTTTTGATTATGTTTAGCCCAGTTTTTGGTGTGTTTGGATTAGCTTTGGTGGGCTTTATCATGTTTTGTCAGGTTTTTTTGAATGTTTTGATCACTTCTGTCTGGTTTTCTATTTTGGCGGGTTTGAAAATATTTTTTGATTAGTTTTGGCGGGTTTTAAACTATTTTGGCTCTTTGCGCAGAGATGACGGTGCCGGTTGCGGTGCGCTCCGGGGCGCTCCTTCTGCGGAAAGACGCCTGGCAGCGGCAATTAGGACAGCTCCGCGTCTCTATATTCTGCATTTCTTGCCTTCTGCATCTCAGCAAAATGCTTTCCCACTAGGTGTAGCAAGGAGAAACTGTGCCAGCTGAGTAGATGTAGCCCGGCCCGCCCTTTGAAGTTCACAAGTTCTTGGCATCTCAGAGCCTAAAGGGAAGAGCAAGGTTATCTATGGTACAAGCACAGCAAAGTTGTCCAAGAATAGCTTCCATTCGAATGCTAATGGCAATTGAAGAGGCAGGCCAGTGGCAAGCCACTATCTTCTAGCAGTTTGAAAGGTGCAGACACAGTGCAGGTGTTGTGCGGCTTCCTTCTTCGCCTCCTAGAAGGTGCCGCGCTCTCCGTCTCTTGCTTACCAATATGTTGCCGTGTTCCTCTTATTGTTTGGTTTCTTTGGATTTGTTTTTATGATGTTTTGGCGGGTTTTCGGAATGTTTTGGTGGTGTTTTAGAATGTTTTGTTTTCTCTTGAGTTGTTTTTATTGTCTTGGCAGGTTTTGGAATGTTTGGATTCCTTTTGGCGGGTTTTAAAATATTTTGGCGGGTATTTGGAATGTTTTGGTTTGCTTTCATTTGTTTTGATTATGTTTTGTCAAGTTATTGAATGTTTGGATCACTTCTGCCTGGTGTGATAGTATTTTGGCATCTTTTCAGAATGTTTTGATCAGTTTTGGCAGGTTCTAAATTATTTTGTCGGGTTTTTGGAATGGTTTGGTTGGTTTTGATTTGCTTTTATGATGTTTTGGCCAGATTTCAGAATATTTTGGCCGGTTTTCAGAATGTTTTGGTTGGTTTTGATGTGTTTTTATGCTGTTTTGCCACATTTTTTGAATGTTTTGATCAGTTCTGGCTGTTTTTCTAATGTTTTGGCATCTTTTCGGAATGTTTTGATCGGTTTTGTGGGTGTAAATTGTTTTGGCGGGTTTTCGGAATGTTTTGGTTGGTTTTGATTTGTTTTTATGATGTTTTGGCAGGTTTTCGGAATGTTTTGGTTGGGTTTTAGAATGTTTTGTATTCTCTTGAATTGTTTTTATTTTGTTGGCAGGTTTTGGAATGTTTGGATTCCTTTTGGCGGGTTTTAAAATATTTTGGCGGGTATTTGGAAGGTTTTGGCGGGTATTTGGAATGTTTTGATTAGTTTTGATGGGTTTTGAAATATTTTGGCAGGTTTTTAGAAGGTTTTGATTGGTTTTGATTATGTTTAGCCCAGTTTTTGGTGTGTTTGGATTAGCTTTGGTGGGCTTTATCATGTTTTGTCAGGTTTTTTTGAATGTTTTGATCCCTTCTGTCTGGTTTTCTATTTTGGCGGGTTTGAAAAAATATTTTTTGATTAGTTTTGGCGGGTTTTAAACTATTTTGGCTCTTTGCGCAGAGATGACGGTGCCTTTTGTGGTGCGCTCCGGGGCGCTCCTTCTGCGGAAAGACACCTGGCAGCGGCACTTGGGACAGCTCCGCGTCTCTATATTCTGCATTTCTTGCCTTCTGCATCTCAGCAAAATGCTTTCCCACTAGGTGTAGCAAGGAGAAACTGTGGCAGCTGAGTAGATGTAGCCCGGCCCGCCCTTTGAAGTCCACATGTTCTTGGCATCTCAGAGCCTAAAGGGAAGAGCAAGGTTATCTATGGTACAAGCACAGCAAAGTTGTCCAAGAATAGCTTCCATTCGAATGCTAATGGCAATTGAAGAGGCAGGCCAGTGGCAAGCCACTATCTTCTAGCAGTTTGAAAGGTGCAGACACAGTGCAGGTGTTGTGCGGCTTCCTTCTTCGCCTCCTAGAAGGTGCCGCGCTCTCCGTCTCTTGCTTGCCAATATGTTGCCGTGTTCCTCTTATTGTTTGGTTCCTTTGGATTTGTTTTTATGATGTTTTGGCGGGTTTTCGGAATGTTTTGGTGGTGTTTTAGAATGTTTTGTTTTCTCTTGTGTTGTTTTTATTGTGTTGTTAGGTTTTGGAATGTTTGGATTCCTATTGGCAAGTTTTAAAATATTTTGGCGGGTATTTGGAATGTTTTGGTTTGCTTTCATTTGTTTTGATTATGTTTTGGCAAGTTATTGAATGTTTGAATCACTTCTGACTGGTTTGATAGTATTTTGGCATCTTTTCAGAATGTTTTGATCAGTTTTGGCAGGTTCTAAAGTATTTTGTTGGGTTTTTGGAATGTTTTGGTTGGTTTTGATTTGTTTTTATGATATATTGGCTGGATTTCGGAATATTTTGGCGGGTTTTTGGAGTGTTTTGGTTGGTTTTGATGTGTTTTCATGATATTTTGGCCGGATTTCGGAATATTTTGGCTGGTTTTTGGAATGTTTTGGTTGGTTTTGATGTGTTTTTTTGATGTTTTGCCACATTTTTTGAATGTTTTGATCAGTTCTCTCTGGTTTTCTAATGTTTTGGCATCTTTTCAGATTGTTTTGATCAGTTTTGCGGGTCTAAATTGTTTTGGCGGGTTTTCGGAATATTTTGGTTGGTTTTGATTTGTTTTTATGATGTTTTGGCAGGTTTTCGGAATGTTTTGGTTGGGTTTTAGAATGTTTTGTATTCTCTTGAGTGGTTTTTATTATGTTGTTAGGTTTTGGAATGTTTGGATTCCTTTTGGCGGGTTTTAAAATATTTTGGCGGGTATTTGGAAGGTTTTGGCGGGTATTCGGAATGTTTTGATTAGTTTTGATGGGTTTTGAAATATTTTGGCGGGTTTTTAGAAGGTTTTGATTGGTTTTGATTATGTTTAGCCCAGTTTTTGGTGTGTTTGGATTAGCTTTGGTGGGCTTTATCATGTTTTGTCAGGTTTTTTTGAATGTTTTGATCACTTCTGTCTGGTTTTCTATTTTGGCGGGTTTGAAAATATTTTTTGATTAGTTTTGGCGGGTTTTAAACTATTTTGGCTCTTTGCGCAGAGATGACGGTGCCGGTTGCGGCGCGCTCCGGGGCGCTCCTTCTGCGGAAAGACGCCTGGCAGCGGCAATTAGGACAGCTCCGCGTCTCTATATTCTGCATTTCTTGCCTTCTGCATCTCAGCAAAATGCTTTCCCACTAGGTGTAGCAAGGAGAAACTGTGCCAGCTGAGTAGATGTAGCCCGGCCCGCCCTTTGAAGTTGACAAGTTCTTGGCATCTCAGAGCCTAAAGGGAAGAGCAAGGTTATCTATGGTACAAGCACAGCAAAGTTGTCCAAGAATAGCTTCCATTTGAATGCTAATGGCAATTGAAGAGGCAGGCCAGTGGCAAGCCACTATCTTCTAGCAGTTTGAAAGGTGCAGACACAGTGCAGGTGTTGTGCGGCTTCCTTCTTCGCCTCCTAGAAGGTGCCGCGCTCTCCGTCTCTTGCTTACCAATATGTTGCCGTGTTCCTCTTATTGTTTGGTTTCTTTGGATTTGTTTTTATGATGTTTTGGCGGGTTTTCGGAATGTTTTGGTGGTGTTTTAGAATGTTTTGTTTTCTCTTGAGTTGTTTTTATTGTCTTGGCAGGTTTTGGAATGTTTGGATTCCTTTTGGCGGGTTTTAAAATATTTTGGCGGGTATTTGGAATGTTTTGGTTTGCTTTCATTTGTTTTGATTATGTTTTGTCAAGTTATTGAATGTTTGGATCACTTCTGCCTGGTGTGATAGTATTTTGGCATCTTTTCAGAATGTTTTGATCAGTTTTGGCAGGTTCTAAATTATTTTGTCGGGTTTTTGGAATGGTTTGGTTGGTTTTGATTTGCTTTTATGATGTTTTGGCCAGATTTCAGAATATTTTGGCTGGTTTTCGGAATGTTTTGGTTGGTTTTGATGTGTTTTTATGCTGTTTTGCCACATTTTTTGAATGTTTTGATCAGTTCTGGCTGTTTTTCTAATGTTTTGGCATCTTTTCGGAATGTTTTGATCGGTTTTGTGGGTGTAAATTGTTTTGGCGGGTTTTCGGAATGTTTTGGTTGGTTTTGATTTGTTTTTATGATGTTTTGGCAGGTTTTCGGAATGTTTTGGTTGGGTTTTAGAATGTTTTGTATTCTCTTGAATTGTTTTTATTTTGTTGGCAGGTTTTGGAATGTTTAGATTCCTTTTGGCGGGTTTTAAAATATTTTGGCGGGTATTTGGAAGGTTTTGGCGGGTATTTGGAATGTTTTGATTAGTTTTGATGGGTTTTGAAATATTTTGGCAGGTTTTTAGAAGGTTTTGATTGGTTTTGATTATGTTTAGCCCAGTTTTTGGTGTGTTTGGATTAGCTTTGGTGGGCTTTATCATGTTTTGTCAGGTTTTTTTGAATGTTTTGATCCCTTCTGTCTGGTTTTCTATTTTGGCGGGTTTGAAAAAATATTTTTTGATTAGTTTTGGCGGGTTTTAAACTATTTTGGCTCTTTGCGCAGAGATGACGGTGCCGGTTGCGGTGCGCTCCGGGGCGCTCCTTCTGCGGAAAGACACCTGGCAGCGGCACTTGGGACAGCTCCGCGTCTCCGTATTCTGCATTTCTTGCCTTCTGCATCTCAGCAAAATGCTTTCCCACTAGGTGTAGCAAGGAGAAACTGTGCCAGCTGAGTAGATGTAGCCCGGCCCGCCCTTTGAAGTCCACATGTTCTTGGCATCTCAGAGCCTAAAGGGAAGAGCAAGGTTATCTATGGTACAAGCACAGCAAAGTTGTCCAAGAATAGCTTCCATTGGAATGCTAATGGCAATTGAAGAGGCAGGCCAGTGGCAAGCCACTATCTTCTAGCAGTTTGAAAGGTGCAGACACAGTGCAGGTGTTGTGCGGCTTCCTTCTTCGCCTCCTAGAAGGTGCCGCGCTCTCCGTCTCTTGCTTGCCAATATGTTGCCGTGTTCCTCTTATTGTTTGGTTTCTTTGGATTTGTTTTTATGATGTTTTGGCGGGTTTTCGGAATGTTTTGGTGGTGTTTTAGAATGTTTTGTTTTCTCTTGTGTTGTTTTTATTGTGTTGTTAGGTTTTGGAATGTTTGGATTCCTATTGGCAAGTTTTAAAATATTTTGGCGGGTATTTGGAATGTTTTGGTTTGCTTTCATTTGTTTTGATTATGTTTTGGCAAGTTATTGAATGTTTGGATCACTTCTGACTGGTTTGATAGTATTTTGGCATCTTTTCAGAATGTTTTGATCAGTTTTGGCAGGTTCTAAAGTATTTTGTTGGGTTTTTGGAATGTTTTGGTTGGTTTTGATTTGTTTTTATGATATATTGGCTGGATTTCGGAATATTTTGGCGGGTTTTTGGAATGTTTTGGTTGGTTTTGATGTGTTTTTATGATATTTTGGCCGGATTTCGGAATATTTTGGCTGGTTTTTGGAATGTTTTGGTTGGTTTTGATGTGTTTTTTTGATGTTTTGCCACATTTTTTGAATGTTTTGATCAGTTCTCTCTGGTTTTCTAATGTTTTGGCATCTTTTCAGATTGTTTTGATCAGTTTTGCGGGTCTAAATTGTTTTTGCGGGTTTTCGGAATATTTTGGTTGGTTTTGATTTGTTTTTATGATGTTTTGGCAGGTTTTCGGAATGTTTTGGTTGGGTTTCAGAATGTTTTGTATTCTCTTGAGTGGTTTTTATTATGTTGTTAGGTTTTGGAATGTTTGGATTCCTTTTGGCGGGTTTTAAAATATTTTGGCGGGTATTTGGAAGGTTTTGGCGGGTATTCGGAATGTTTTGATTAGTTTTGATGGGTTTTGAAATATTTTGGCGGGTTTTTAGAAGGTTTTGATTGGTTTTGATTATGTTTAGCCCAGTTTTTGGTGTGTTTGGATTAGCTTTGGTGGGCTTTATCATGTTTTGTCAGGTTTTTTTGAATGTTTTGATCACTTCTGTCTGGTTTTCTATTTTGGCGGGTTTGAAAATATTTTTTGATTAGTTTTGGCGGGTTTTAAACTATTTTGGCTCTGCGCAGAGATGACGGTGCCGGTTGCGGTGCGCTCCGGGGCGCTCCTTCTGCGGAAAGACACCTGGCAGCGGCACTTGGGACAGCTCCGCGTCTCTATATTCTGCATTTCTTGCCTTCTGCATCTCAGCAAAATGCTTTCCCACTAGGTGTAGCAAGGAGAAACTGTGCCAGCTGAGTAGATGTAGCCCGGCCCGCCCTTTGAAGTTCACAAGTTCTTGGCATCTCAGAGCCTAAAGGGAAGAGCAAGGTTATCTATGGTACAAGCACAGCAAAGTTGTCCAAGAATAGCTTCCATTCGAATGCTAATGGCAATTGAAGAGGCAGGCCAGTGGCAAGCCACTATCTTCTAGCAGTTTGAAAGGTGCAGACACAGTGCAGGTGTTGTGCGGCTTCCTTCTTCGCCTCCTAGAAGGTGCCGCGCTCTCCGTCTCTTGCTTACCAATATGTTGCCGTGTTCCTCTTATTGTTTGGTTTCTTTGGATTTGTTTTTATGATGTTTTGGCGGGTTTTCGGAATGTTTTGGTGGTGTTTTAGAATGTTTTGTTTTCTCTTGAGTTGTTTTTATTGTCTTGGCAGGTTTTGGAATGTTTGGATTCCTTTTGGCGGGTTTTAAAATATTTTGGCGGGTATTTGGAATGTTTTGGTTTGCTTTCATTTGTTTTGATTATGTTTTGTCAAGTTATTGAATGTTTGGATGACTTCTGACTGGTGTGATAGTATTTTGGCATCTTTTCAGAATGTTTTGATCAGTTTTGGCAGGTTCTAAATTATTTTGTCGGGTTTTTGGAATGGTTTGGTTGGTTTTGATTTGCTTTTATGATGTTTTGGCCAGATTTCAGAATATTTTGGCTGGTTTTCAGAATGTTTTGGTTGGTTTTGATGTGTTTTTATGCTGTTTTGCCACATTTTTTGAATGTTTTGATCAGTTCTGGCTGTTTTTCTAATGTTTTGGCATCTTTTCGGAATGTTTTGATCGGTTTTGTGGGTGTAAATTGTTTTGGCGGGTTTTCGGAATGTTTTGGTTGGTTTTGATTTGTTTTTATGATGTTTTGGCAGGTTTTCGGAATGTTTTGGTTGGGTTTTAGAATGTTTTGTATTCTCTTGAATTGTTTTTATTTTGTTGGCAGGTTTTGGAATGTTTGGATTCCTTTTGGCGGGTTTTAAAATATTTTGGCGGGTATTTGGAAGGTTTTGGCGGGTATTTGGAATGTTTTGATTAGTTTTGATGGGTTTTGAAATATTTTGGCAGGTTTTTAGAAGGTTTTGATTGGTTTTGATTATGTTTAGCCCAGTTTTTGGTGTGTTTGGATTAGCTTTGGTGGGCTTTATCATGTTTTGTCAGGTTTTTTTGAATGTTTTGATCCCTTCTGTCTGGTTTTCTATTTTGGCGGGTTTGAAAAAATATTTTTTGATTAGTTTTGGCGGGTTTTAAACTATTTTGGCTCTTTGCGCAGAGATGACGGTGCCTTTTGTGGTGCGCTCCGGGGCGCTCCTTCTGCGGAAAGACACCTGGCAGCGGCACTTGGGACAGCTCCGCGTCTCTATATTCTGCATTTCTTGCCTTCTGCATCTCAGCAAAATGCTTTCCCACTAGGTGTAGCAAGGAGAAACTGTGGCAGCTGAGTAGATGTAGCCCGGCCCGCCCTTTGAAGTCCACATGTTCTTGGCATCTCAGAGCCTAAAGGGAAGAGCAAGGTTATCTATGGTACAAGCACAGCAAAGTTGTCCAAGAATAGCTTCCATTCGAATGCTAATGGCAATTGAAGAGGCAGGCCAGTGGCAAGCCACTATCTTCTAGCAGTTTGAAAGGTGCAGACACAGTGCAGGTGTTGTGCGGCTTCCTTCTTCGCCTCCTAGAAGGTGCCGCGCTCTCCGTCTCTTGCTTGCCAATATGTTGCCGTGTTCCTCTTATTGTTTGGTTCCTTTGGATTTGTTTTTATGATGTTTTGGCGGGTTTTCGGAATGTTTTGGTGGTGTTTTAGAATGTTTTGTTTTCTCTTGTG
Source organism: Passer domesticus (assembly GCF_036417665.1). NCBI lineage: Eukaryota > Metazoa > Chordata > Aves > Passeriformes > Passeridae > Passer > Passer domesticus. The sequence continues at coordinate 64,850,840 of NC_087474.1, forward strand.
TTGTTTTTATTGTGTTGTTAGGTTTTGGAATGTTTGGATTCCTATTGGCAAGTTTTAAAATATTTTGGCGGGTATTTGGAATGTTTTGGTTTGCTTTCATTTGTTTTGATTATGTTTTGGCAAGTTATTGAATGTTTGAATCACTTCTGACTGGTTTGATAGTATTTTGGCATCTTTTCAGAATGTTTTGATCAGTTTTGGCAGGTTCTAAAGTATTTTGTTGGGTTTTTGGAATGTTTTGGTTGGTTTTGATTTGTTTTTATGATATATTGGCTGGATTTCGGAATATTTTGGCGGGTTTTTGGAGTGTTTTGGTTGGTTTTGATGTGTTTTCATGATATTTTGGCCGGATTTCGGAATATTTTGGCTGGTTTTTGGAATGTTTTGGTTGGTTTTGATGTGTTTTTTTGATGTTTTGCCACATTTTTTGAATGTTTTGATCAGTTCTCTCTGGTTTTCTAATGTTTTGGCATCTTTTCAGATTGTTTTGATCAGTTTTGCGGGTCTAAATTGTTTTGGCGGGTTTTCGGAATATTTTGGTTGGTTTTGATTTGTTTTTATGATGTTTTGGCAGGTTTTCGGAATGTTTTGGTTGGGTTTTAGAATGTTTTGTATTCTCTTGAGTGGTTTTTATTATGTTGTTAGGTTTTGGAATGTTTGGATTCCTTTTGGCGGGTTTTAAAATATTTTGGCGGGTATTTGGAAGGTTTTGGCGGGTATTCGGAATGTTTTGATTAGTTTTGATGGGTTTTGAAATATTTTGGCGGGTTTTTAGAAGGTTTTGATTGGTTTTGATTATGTTTAGCCCAGTTTTTGGTGTGTTTGGATTAGCTTTGGTGGGCTTTATCATGTTTTGTCAGGTTTTTTTGAATGTTTTGATCACTTCTGTCTGGTTTTCTATTTTGGCGGGTTTGAAAATATTTTTTGATTAGTTTTGGCGGGTTTTAAACTATTTTGGCTCTTTGCGCAGAGATGACGGTGCCGGTTGCGGCGCGCTCCGGGGCGCTCCTTCTGCGGAAAGACGCCTGGCAGCGGCAATTAGGACAGCTCCGCGTCTCTATATTCTGCATTTCTTGCCTTCTGCATCTCAGCAAAATGCTTTCCCACTAGGTGTAGCAAGGAGAAACTGTGCCAGCTGAGTAGATGTAGCCCGGCCCGCCCTTTGAAGTTGACAAGTTCTTGGCATCTCAGAGCCTAAAGGGAAGAGCAAGGTTATCTATGGTACAAGCACAGCAAAGTTGTCCAAGAATAGCTTCCATTTGAATGCTAATGGCAATTGAAGAGGCAGGCCAGTGGCAAGCCACTATCTTCTAGCAGTTTGAAAGGTGCAGACACAGTGCAGGTGTTGTGCGGCTTCCTTCTTCGCCTCCTAGAAGGTGCCGCGCTCTCCGTCTCTTGCTTACCAATATGTTGCCGTGTTCCTCTTATTGTTTGGTTTCTTTGGATTTGTTTTTATGATGTTTTGGCGGGTTTTCGGAATGTTTTGGTGGTGTTTTAGAATGTTTTGTTTTCTCTTGAGTTGTTTTTATTGTCTTGGCAGGTTTTGGAATGTTTGGATTCCTTTTGGCGGGTTTTAAAATATTTTGGCGGGTATTTGGAATGTTTTGGTTTGCTTTCATTTGTTTTGATTATGTTTTGTCAAGTTATTGAATGTTTGGATCACTTCTGCCTGGTGTGATAGTATTTTGGCATCTTTTCAGAATGTTTTGATCAGTTTTGGCAGGTTCTAAATTATTTTGTCGGGTTTTTGGAATGGTTTGGTTGGTTTTGATTTGCTTTTATGATGTTTTGGCCAGATTTCAGAATATTTTGGCTGGTTTTCGGAATGTTTTGGTTGGTTTTGATGTGTTTTTATGCTGTTTTGCCACATTTTTTGAATGTTTTGATCAGTTCTGGCTGTTTTTCTAATGTTTTGGCATCTTTTCGGAATGTTTTGATCGGTTTTGTGGGTGTAAATTGTTTTGGCGGGTTTTCGGAATGTTTTGGTTGGTTTTGATTTGTTTTTATGATGTTTTGGCAGGTTTTCGGAATGTTTTGGTTGGGTTTTAGAATGTTTTGTATTCTCTTGAATTGTTTTTATTTTGTTGGCAGGTTTTGGAATGTTTAGATTCCTTTTGGCGGGTTTTAAAATATTTTGGCGGGTATTTGGAAGGTTTTGGCGGGTATTTGGAATGTTTTGATTAGTTTTGATGGGTTTTGAAATATTTTGGCAGGTTTTTAGAAGGTTTTGATTGGTTTTGATTATGTTTAGCCCAGTTTTTGGTGTGTTTGGATTAGCTTTGGTGGGCTTTATCATGTTTTGTCAGGTTTTTTTGAATGTTTTGATCCCTTCTGTCTGGTTTTCTATTTTGGCGGGTTTGAAAAAATATTTTTTGATTAGTTTTGGCGGGTTTTAAACTATTTTGGCTCTTTGCGCAGAGATGACGGTGCCGGTTGCGGTGCGCTCCGGGGCGCTCCTTCTGCGGAAAGACACCTGGCAGCGGCACTTGGGACAGCTCCGCGTCTCCGTATTCTGCATTTCTTGCCTTCTGCATCTCAGCAAAATGCTTTCCCACTAGGTGTAGCAAGGAGAAACTGTGCCAGCTGAGTAGATGTAGCCCGGCCCGCCCTTTGAAGTCCACATGTTCTTGGCATCTCAGAGCCTAAAGGGAAGAGCAAGGTTATCTATGGTACAAGCACAGCAAAGTTGTCCAAGAATAGCTTCCATTGGAATGCTAATGGCAATTGAAGAGGCAGGCCAGTGGCAAGCCACTATCTTCTAGCAGTTTGAAAGGTGCAGACACAGTGCAGGTGTTGTGCGGCTTCCTTCTTCGCCTCCTAGAAGGTGCCGCGCTCTCCGTCTCTTGCTTGCCAATATGTTGCCGTGTTCCTCTTATTGTTTGGTTTCTTTGGATTTGTTTTTATGATGTTTTGGCGGGTTTTCGGAATGTTTTGGTGGTGTTTTAGAATGTTTTGTTTTCTCTTGTGTTGTTTTTATTGTGTTGTTAGGTTTTGGAATGTTTGGATTCCTATTGGCAAGTTTTAAAATATTTTGGCGGGTATTTGGAATGTTTTGGTTTGCTTTCATTTGTTTTGATTATGTTTTGGCAAGTTATTGAATGTTTGGATCACTTCTGACTGGTTTGATAGTATTTTGGCATCTTTTCAGAATGTTTTGATCAGTTTTGGCAGGTTCTAAAGTATTTTGTTGGGTTTTTGGAATGTTTTGGTTGGTTTTGATTTGTTTTTATGATATATTGGCTGGATTTCGGAATATTTTGGCGGGTTTTTGGAATGTTTTGGTTGGTTTTGATGTGTTTTTATGATATTTTGGCCGGATTTCGGAATATTTTGGCTGGTTTTTGGAATGTTTTGGTTGGTTTTGATGTGTTTTTTTGATGTTTTGCCACATTTTTTGAATGTTTTGATCAGTTCTCTCTGGTTTTCTAATGTTTTGGCATCTTTTCAGATTGTTTTGATCAGTTTTGCGGGTCTAAATTGTTTTTGCGGGTTTTCGGAATATTTTGGTTGGTTTTGATTTGTTTTTATGATGTTTTGGCAGGTTTTCGGAATGTTTTGGTTGGGTTTCAGAATGTTTTGTATTCTCTTGAGTGGTTTTTATTATGTTGTTAGGTTTTGGAATGTTTGGATTCCTTTTGGCGGGTTTTAAAATATTTTGGCGGGTATTTGGAAGGTTTTGGCGGGTATTCGGAATGTTTTGATTAGTTTTGATGGGTTTTGAAATATTTTGGCGGGTTTTTAGAAGGTTTTGATTGGTTTTGATTATGTTTAGCCCAGTTTTTGGTGTGTTTGGATTAGCTTTGGTGGGCTTTATCATGTTTTGTCAGGTTTTTTTGAATGTTTTGATCACTTCTGTCTGGTTTTCTATTTTGGCGGGTTTGAAAATATTTTTTGATTAGTTTTGGCGGGTTTTAAACTATTTTGGCTCTGCGCAGAGATGACGGTGCCGGTTGCGGTGCGCTCCGGGGCGCTCCTTCTGCGGAAAGACACCTGGCAGCGGCACTTGGGACAGCTCCGCGTCTCTATATTCTGCATTTCTTGCCTTCTGCATCTCAGCAAAATGCTTTCCCACTAGGTGTAGCAAGGAGAAACTGTGCCAGCTGAGTAGATGTAGCCCGGCCCGCCCTTTGAAGTTCACAAGTTCTTGGCATCTCAGAGCCTAAAGGGAAGAGCAAGGTTATCTATGGTACAAGCACAGCAAAGTTGTCCAAGAATAGCTTCCATTGGAATGCTAATGGCAATTGAAGAGGCAGGCCAGTGGCAAGCCACTATCTTCTAGCAGTTTGAAAGGTGCAGACACAGTGCAGGTGTTGTGCGGCTTCCTTCTTCGCCTCCTAGAAGGTGCCGCGCTCTCCGTCTCTTGCTTACCAATATGTTGCCGTGTTCCTCTTATTGTTTGGTTTCTTTGGATTTGTTTTTATGATGTTTTGGCGGGTTTTCGGAATGTTTTGGTGGTGTTTTAGAATGTTTTGTTTTCTCTTGAGTTGTTTTTATTGTCTTGGCAGGTTTTGGAATGTTTGGATTCCTTTTGGCGGGTTTTAAAATATTTTGGCGGGTATTTGGAATGTTTTGGTTTGCTTTCATTTGTTTTGATTATGTTTTGTCAAGTTATTGAATGTTTGGATCACTTCTGACTGGTGTGATAGTATTTTGGCATCTTTTCAGAATGTTTTGATCAGTTTTGGCAGGTTCTAAATTATTTTGTCGGGTTTTTGGAATGGTTTGGTTGGTTTTGATTTGCTTTTATGATGTTTTGGCCAGATTTCAGAATATTTTGGCTGGTTTTCAGAATGTTTTGGTTGGTTTTGATGTGTTTTTATGCTGTTTTGCCACATTTTTTGAATGTTTTGATCAGTTCTGGCTGTTTTTCTAATGTTTTGGCATCTTTTCGGAATGTTTTGATCGGTTTTGTGGGTGTAAATTGTTTTGGCGGGTTTTCGGAATGTTTTGGTTGGTTTTGATTTGTTTTTATGATGTTTTGGCAGGTTTTCGGAATGTTTTGGTTGGGTTTTAGAATGTTTTGTATTCTCTTGAATTGTTTTTATTTTGTTGGCAGGTTTTGGAATGTTTGGATTCCTTTTGGCGGGTTTTAAAATATTTTGGCGGGTATTTGGAAGGTTTTGGCGGGTATTTGGAATGTTTTGATTAGTTTTGATGGGTTTTGAAATATTTTGGCAGGTTTTTAGAAGGTTTTGATTGGTTTTGATTATGTTTAGCCCAGTTTTTGGTGTGTTTGGATTAGCTTTGGTGGGCTTTATCATGTTTTGTCAGGTTTTTTTGAATGTTTTGATCACTTCTGTCTGGTTTTCTATTTTGGCGGGTTTGAAAATATTTTTTGATTAGTTTTGGCGGGTTTTAAACTATTTTGGCTCTGCGCAGAGATGACGGTGCCGGTTGCGGTGCGCTCCGGGGCGCTCCTTCTGCGGAAAGACACCTGGCAGCGGCACTTGGGACAGCTCCGCGTCTCTATATTCTGCATTTCTTGCCTTCTGCATCTCAGCAAAATGCTTTCCCACTAGGTCTAGCAAGGAGAAACTGTGCCAGCTGAGTAGATGTAGCCCGGCCCGCCCTTTGAAGTTCACAAGTTCTTGGCATCTCAGAGCCTAAAGGGAAGAGCAAGGTTATCTATGGTACAAGCACAGCAAAGTTGTCCAAGAATAGCTTCCATTCGAATGCTAATGGCAATTGAAGAGGCAGGCCAGTGGCAAGCCACTATCTTCTAGCAGTTTGAAAGGTGCAGACACAGTGCAGGTGTTGTGCGGCTTCCTTCTTCGCCTCCTAGAAGGTGCCGCGCTCTCCGTCTCTTGCTTACCAATATGTTGCCGTGTTCCTCTTATTGTTTGGTTTCTTTGGATTTGTTTTTATGATGTTTTGGCGGGTTTTCGGAATGTTTTGGTGGTGTTTTAGAATGTTTTGTTTTCTCTTGAGTTGTTTTTATTGTCTTGGCAGGTTTTGGAATGTTTGGATTCCTTTTGGCGGGTTTTAAAATATTTTGGCGGGTATTTGGAATGTTTTGGTTTGCTTTCATTTGTTTTGATTATGTTTTGGCAAGTTATTGAATGTTTGGATGACTTCTGACTGGTTTGATAGTATTTTGGCATCTTTTCAGAATGTTTTGATCAGTTTTGGCAGGTTCTAAACTATTTTGTCGGGTTTTTGGAATGTTTTGGTTGGTTTTGATTTGTTTTTATGATATTTTGGCCGGATTTCGGAATATTTTGGCTGGTTTTTGGAATGTTTTGGTTGGTTTTGATGTGTTTTTTTGATGTTTTGCCACATTTTTTGAATGTTTTGATCAGTTCTCTCTGGTTTTCTAATGTTTTGGCATCTTTTCAGATTGTTTTGATCAGTTTTGCGGGTCTAAATTGTTTTGGCGGGTTTTCGGAAGATTTTGGTTGGTTTTGATTTGTTTTTATGATGTTTTGGCAGGTTTTCGGAATGTTTTGGTTGGGTTTTAGAATGTTTTGTATTCTCTTGAGTGGTTTTTATTATGTTGTTAGGTTTTGGAATGTTTGGATTCCTTTTGGCGGGTTTTGAAATATTTTGGCGGGTATTTGGAAGGTTTTGGCGGGTATTTGGAATGTTTTGATTAGTTTTGATGGGTTTTGAAATATTTTGGCGGGTTTTTAGAAGGTTTTGATTGGTTTTGATTATGTTTAGCCCAGTTTTTGGTGTGTTTGGATTAGCTTTGGTGGGCTTTATCATGTTTTGTCAGGTTTTTTTGAATGTTTTGATCACTTCTGTCTGGTTTTCTATTTTGGCGGGTTTGAAAATATTTTTTGATTAGTTTTGGCGGGTTTTAAACTATTTTGGCTCTGCGCAGAGATGACGGTGCCGGTTGCGGTGCGCTCCGGGGCGCTCCTTCTGCGGAAAGACACCTGGCAGCGGCACTTGGGACAGCTCCGCGTCTCTATATTCTGCATTTCTTGCCTTCTGCATCTCAGCAAAATGCTTTCCCACTAGGTGTAGCAAGGAGAAACTGTGCCAGCTGAGTAGATGTAGCCCGGCCCGCCCTTTGAAGTTCACAAGTTCTTGGCATCTCAGAGCCTAAAGGGAAGAGCAAGGTTATCTATGGTACAAGCACAGCAAAGTTGTCCAAGAATAGCTTCCATTCGAATGCTAATGGCAATTGAAGAGGCAGGCCAGTGGCAAGCCACTATCTTCTAGCAGTTTGAAAGGTGCAGACACAGTGCAGGTGTTGTGCGGCTTCCTTCTTCGCCTCCTAGAAGGTGCCGCGCTCTCCGTCTCTTGCTTACCAATATGTTGCCGTGTTCCTCTTATTGTTTGGTTTCTTTGGATTTGTTTTTATGATGTTTTGGCGGGTTTTCGGAATGTTTTGGTGGTGTTTTAGAATGTTTTGTTTTCTCTTGAGTTGTTTTTATTGTCTTGGCAGGTTTTGGAATGTTTGGATTCCTTTTGGCGGGTTTTAAAATATTTTGGCGGGTATTTGGAATGTTTTGGTTTGCTTTCATTTGTTTTGATTATGTTTTGGCAAGTTATTGAATGTTTGGATGACTTCTGACTGGTTTGATAGTATTTTGGCATCTTTTCAGAATGTTTTGATCAGTTTTGGCAGGTTCTAAACTATTTTGTCGGGTTTTTGGAATGTTTTGGTTGGTTTTGATTTGTTTTTATGATATTTTGGCCGGATTTCGGAATATTTTGGCTGGTTTTTGGAATGTTTTGGTTGGTTTTGATGTGTTTTTTTGATGTTTTGCCACATTTTTTGAATGTTTTGATCAGTTCTCTCTGGTTTTCTAATGTTTTGGCATCTTTTCAGATTGTTTTGATCAGTTTTGCGGGTCTAAATTGTTTTGGCGGGTTTTCGGAAGATTTTGGTTGGTTTTGATTTGTTTTTATGATGTTTTGGCAGGTTTTCGGAATGTTTTGGTTGGGTTTTAGAATGTTTTGTATTCTCTTGAGTGGTTTTTATTATGTTGTTAGGTTTTGGAATATTTGGATTCCTTTTGGCGGGTTTTAAAATATTTTGGCGGGTATTTGGAAGGTTTTGGCGGGTATTTGGAATGTTTTGATTAGTTTTGATGGGTTTTGAAATATTTTGGCGGGTTTTTAGAAGGTTTTGATTGGTTTTGATTATGTTTAGCCCAGTTTTTGGTGTGTTTGGATTAGCTTTGGTGGGCTTTATCATGTTTTGTCAGGTTTTTTTGAATGTTTTGATCACTTCTGTCTGGTTTTCTATTTTGGCGGGTTTGAAAATATTTTTTGATTAGTTTTGGCGGGTTTTAAACTATTTTGGCTCTGCGCAGAGATGACGGTGCCGGTTGCGGTGCGCTCCGGGGCGCTCCTTCTGCGGAAAGACACCTGGCAGCGGCACTTGGGACAGCTCCGCGTCTCTATATTCTGCATTTCTTGCCTTCTGCATCTCAGCAAAATGCTTTCCCACTAGGTGTAGCAAGGAGAAACTGTGCCAGCTGAGTAGATGTAGCCCGGCCCGCCCTTTGAAGTTCACAAGTTCTTGGCATCTCAGAGCCTAAAGGGAAGAGCAAGGTTATCTATGGTACAAGCACAGCAAAGTTGTCCAGGAATAGCTTCCATTTGAATGCTAATGGCAATTGAAGAGGCAGGCCAGTGGCAAGCCACTATCTTCTAGCAGTTTGAAAGGTGCAGACACAGTGCAGGTGTTGTGCGGCTTCCTTCTTCGCCTCCTAGAAGGTGCCGCGCTCTCCGTCTCTTGCTTACCAATATGTTGCCGTGTTCCTCTTATTGTTTGGTTTCTTTGGATTTGTTTTTATGATGTTTTGGCGGGTTTTCGGAATGTTTTGGTGGTGTTTTAGAATGTTTTGTTTTCTCTTGAGTTGTTTTTATTGTCTTGGCAGGTTTTGGAATGTTTGGATTCCTTTTGGCGGGTTTTAAAATATTTTGGCGGGTATTTGGAATGTTTTGGTTTGCTTTCATTTGTTTTGATTATGTTTTGTCAAGTTATTGAATGTTTGGATCACTTCTGACTGGTGTGATAGTATTTTGGCATCTTTTCAGAATGTTTTGATCAGTTTTGGCAGGTTCTAAATTATTTTGTCGGGTTTTTGGAATGGTTTGGTTGGTTTTGATTTGCTTTTATGATGTTTTGGCCAGATTTCAGAATATTTTGGCCGGTTTTCAGAATGTTTTGGTTGGTTTTGATGTGTTTTTATGCTGTTTTGCCACATTTTTTGAATGTTTTGATCAGTTCTGGCTGTTTTTCTAATGTTTTGGCATCTTTTCGGAATGTTTTGATCGGTTTTGTGGGTGTAAATTGTTTTGGCGGGTTTTCGGAATGTTTTGGTTGGTTTTGATTTGTTTTTATGATGTTTTGGCAGGTTTTCGGAATGTTTTGGTTGGGTTTTAGAATGTTTTGTATTCTCTTGAATTGTTTTTATTTTGTTGGCAGGTTTTGGAATGTTTGGATTCCTTTTGGCGGGTTTTAAAATATTTTGGCGGGTATTTGGAAGGTTTTGGCGGGTATTTGGAATGTTTTGATTAGTTTTGATGGGTTTTGAAATATTTTGGCAGGTTTTTAGAAGGTTTTGATTGGTTTTGATTATGTTTAGCCCAGTTTTTGGTGTGTTTGGATTAGCTTTGGTGGGCTTTATCATGTTTTGTCAGGTTTTTTTGAATGTTTTGATCCCTTCTGTCTGGTTTTCTATTTTGGCGGGTTTGAAAAAATATTTTTTGATTAGTTTTGGCGGGTTTTAAACTATTTTGGCTCTTTGCGCAGAGATGACGGTGCCTTTTGTGGTGCGCTCCGGGGCGCTCCTTCTGCGGAAAGACACCTGGCAGCGGCACTTGGGACAGCTCCGCGTCTCTATATTCTGCATTTCTTGCCTTCTGCATCTCAGCAAAATGCTTTCCCACTAGGTGTAGCAAGGAGAAACTGTGGCAGCTGAGTAGATGTAGCCCGGCCCGCCCTTTGAAGTCCACATGTTCTTGGCATCTCAGAGCCTAAAGGGAAGAGCAAGGTTATCTATGGTACAAGCACAGCAAAGTTGTCCAAGAATAGCTTCCATTCGAATGCTAATGGCAATTGAAGAGGCAGGCCAGTGGCAAGCCACTATCTTCTAGCAGTTTGAAAGGTGCAGACACAGTGCAGGTGTTGTGCGGCTTCCTTCTTCGCCTCCTAGAAGGTGCCGCGCTCTCCGTCTCTTGCTTGCCAATATGTTGCCGTGTTCCTCTTATTGTTTGGTTCCTTTGGATTTGTTTTTATGATGTTTTGGCGGGTTTTCGGAATGTTTTGGTGGTGTTTTAGAATGTTTTGTTTTCTCTTGTGTTGTTTTTATTGTGTTGTTAGGTTTTGGAATGTTTGGATTCCTATTGGCAAGTTTTAAAATATTTTGGCGGGTATTTGGAATGTTTTGGTTTGCTTTCATTTGTTTTGATTATGTTTTGGCAAGTTATTGAATGTTTGGATCACTTCTGACTGGTTTGATAGTATTTTGGCATCTTTTCAGAATGTTTTGATCAGTTTTGGCAGGTTCTAAAGTATTTTGTTGGGTTTTTGGAATGTTTTGGTTGGTTTTGATTTGTTTTTATGATATATTGGCTGGATTTCGGAATATTTTGGCGGGTTTTTGGAGTGTTTTGGTTGGTTTTGATGTGTTTTCATGATATTTTGGCCGGATTTCGGAATATTTTGGCTGGTTTTTGGAATGTTTTGGTTGGTTTTGATGTGTTTTTTTGATGTTTTGCCACATTTTTTGAATGTTTTGATCAGTTCTCTCTGGTTTTCTAATGTTTTGGCATCTTTTCAGATTGTTTTGATCAGTTTTGCGGGTCTAAATTGTTTTGGCGGGTTTTCGGAATATTTTGGTTGGTTTTGATTTGTTTTTATGATGTTTTGGCAGGTTTTCGGAATGTTTTGGTTGGGTTTTAGAATGTTTTGTATTCTCTTGAGTGGTTTTTATTATGTTGTTAGGTTTTGGAATGTTTGGATTCCTTTTGGCGGGTTTTAAAATATTTTGGCGGGTATTTGGAAGGTTTTGGCGGGTATTCGGAATGTTTTGATTAGTTTTGATGGGTTTTGAAATATTTTGGCGGGTTTTTAGAAGGTTTTGATTGGTTTTGATTATGTTTAGCCCAGTTTTTGGTGTGTTTGGATTAGCTTTGGTGGGCTTTATCATGTTTTGTCAGGTTTTTTTGAATGTTTTGATCACTTCTGTCTGGTTTTCTATTTTGGCGGGTTTGAAAATATTTTTTGATTAGTTTTGGCGGGTTTTAAACTATTTTGGCTCTTTGCGCAGAGATGACGGTGCCGGTTGCGGCGCGCTCCGGGGCGCTCCTTCTGCGGAAAGACGCCTGGCAGCGGCAATTAGGACAGCTCCGCGTCTCTATATTCTGCATTTCTTGCCTTCTGCATCTCAGCAAAATGCTTTCCCACTAGGTGTAGCAAGGAGAAACTGTGCCAGCTGAGTAGATGTAGCCCGGCCCGCCCTTTGAAGTTCACAAGTTCTTGGCATCTCAGAGCCTAAAGGGAAGAGCAAGGTTATCTATGGTACAAGCACAGCAAAGTTGTCCAAGAATAGCTTCCATTCGAATGCTAATGGCAATTGAAGAGGCAGGCCAGTGGCAAGCCACTATCTTCTAGCAGTTTGAAAGGTGCAGACACAGTGCAGGTGTTGTGCGGCTTCCTTCTTCGCCTCCTAGAAGGTGCCGCGCTCTCCGTCTCTTGCTTACCAATATGTTGCCGTGTTCCTCTTATTGTTTGGTTTCTTTGGATTTGTTTTTATGATGTTTTGGCGGGTTTTCGGAATGTTTTGGTGGTGTTTTAGAATGTTTTGTTTTCTCTTGAGTTGTTTTTATTGTCTTGGCAGGTTTTGGAATGTTTGGATTCCTTTTGGCGGGTTTTAAAATATTTTGGCGGGTATTTGGAATGTTTTGGTTTGCTTTCATTTGTTTTGATTATGTTTTGTCAAGTTATTGAATGTTTGGATCACTTCTGCCTGGTGTGATAGTATTTTGGCATCTTTTCAGAATGTTTTGATCAGTTTTGGCAGGTTCTAAATTATTTTGTCGGGTTTTTGGAATGGTTTGGTTGGTTTTGATTTGCTTTTATGATGTTTTGGCCAGATTTCAGAATATTTTGGCTGGTTTTCGGAATGTTTTGGTTGGTTTTGATGTGTTTTTATGCTGTTTTGCCACATTTTTTGAATGTTTTGATCAGTTCTGGCTGTTTTTCTAATGTTTTGGCATCTTTTCGGAATGTTTTGATCGGTTTTGTGGGTGTAAATTGTTTTGGCGGGTTTTCGGAATGTTTTGGTTGGTTTTGATTTGTTTTTATGATGTTTTGGCAGGTTTTCGGAATGTTTTGGTTGGGTTTTAGAATGTTTTGTATTCTCTTGAATTGTTTTTATTTTGTTGGCAGGTTTTGGAATGTTTAGATTCCTTTTGGCGGGTTTTAAAATATTTTGGCGGGTATTTGGAAGGTTTTGGCGGGTATTTGGAATGTTTTGATTAGTTTTGATGGGTTTTGAAATATTTTGGCAGGTTTTTAGAAGGTTTTGATTGGTTTTGATTATGTTTAGCCCAGTTTTTGGTGTGTTTGGATTAGCTTTGGTGGGCTTTATCATGTTTTGTCAGGTTTTTTTGAATGTTTTGATCCCTTCTGTCTGGTTTTCTATTTTGGCGGGTTTGAAAAAATATTTTTTGATTAGTTTTGGCGGGTTTTAAACTATTTTGGCTCTTTGCGCAGAGATGACGGTGCCGGTTGCGGTGCGCTCCGGGGCGCTCCTTCTGCGGAAAGACACCTGGCAGCGGCACTTGGGACAGCTCCGCGTCTCCGTATTCTGCATTTCTTGCCTTCTGCATCTCAGCAAAATGCTTTCCCACTAGGTGTAGCAAGGAGAAACTGTGCCAGCTGAGTAGATGTAGCCCGGCCCGCCCTTTGAAGTCCACATGTTCTTGGCATCTCAGAGCCTAAAGGGAAGAGCAAGGTTATCTATGGTACAAGCACAGCAAAGTTGTCCAAGAATAGCTTCCATTCGAATGCTAATGGCAATTGAAGAGGCAGGCCAGTGGCAAGCCACTATCTTCTAGCAGTTTGAAAGGTGCAGACACAGTGCAGGTGTTGTGCGGCTTCCTTCTTCGCCTCCTAGAAGGTGCCGCGCTCTCCGTCTCTTGCTTGCCAATATGTTGCCGTGTTCCTCTTATTGTTTGGTTTCTTTGGATTTGTTTTTATGATGTTTTGGCGGGTTTTCGGAATGTTTTGGTGGTGTTTTAGAATGTTTTGTTTTCTCTTGTGTTGTTTTTATTGTGTTGTTAGGTTTTGGAATGTTTGGATTCCTATTGGCAAGTTTTAAAATATTTTGGCGGGTATTTGGAATGTTTTGGTTTGCTTTCATTTGTTTTGATTATGTTTTGGCAAGTTATTGAATGTTTGGATCACTTCTGACTGGTTTGATAGTATTTTGGCATCTTTTCAGAATGTTTTGATCAGTTTTGGCAGGTTCTAAAGTATTTTGTTGGGTTTTTGGAATGTTTTGGTTGGTTTTGATTTGTTTTTATGATATATTGGCTGGATTTCGGAATATTTTGGCGGGTTTTTGGAATGTTTTGGTTGGTTTTGATGTGTTTTTATGATATTTTGGCCGGATTTCGGAATATTTTGGCTGGTTTTTTTATCATGTTTTGGTTGGTTTTGATGTGTTTTTTTGATGTTTTGCCACATTTTTTGAATGTTTTGATCAGTTCTCTCTGGTTTTCTAATGTTTTGGCATCTTTTCAGAATGTTTTGATTAGTTTTGGCAGGTTCTAAATTATTTTGTCGGGTTTTTGGAACGTTTTGGTTGGTTTTGATTTGCTTCTATGATGTTTTGGCCAGATTTAGGAATATTTTGGCTGGTTTTCGGAATGTTTTTGTTGGTTTTGATGTGTTTTTATGATGTTGTGACACGTTTTTTGAATGTTTTGATCAGTTCTGGCTGTTTTTCTAATGTTTTGGCATCTTTTCGGAATGTTTTGATCGGTTTTGTGGGTGTAAATTGTTTTGGCGGGTTTTCGGAATGTTTTGGTTTGCTTTCATTTGTTTTGATTATGTTTTGGCAAGTTATTGAATGTTTGGATCACTTCTGACTGGTGTGATAGTATTTTGGCATCTTTTCAGAATGTTTTGATCAGTTTTGGCAGGTTCTAAAGTATTTTGTTGGGTTTTTGGAATGTTTTGGTTGGTTTTGATTTGTTTTTATGATATATTGGCTGGATTTCGGAATATTTTGTCTGGTTTTTGGAGTGTTTTGGTTGGTTTTGATGTGTTTTTATGATATTTTGGCCGGATTTCGGAATATTTTGGCTGGTTTTTGGAATGTTTTGGTTGGTTTTGATGTGTTTTTTTGATGTTTTGCCACATTTTTTGAATGTTTTGATCAGTTCTCTCTGGTTTTCTAATGTTTTGGCATCTTTTCAGATTGTTTTGATCAGTTTTGCGGGTCTAAATTGTTTTGGCGGGTTTTCGGAATATTTTGGTTGGTTTTGATTTGTTTTTATGATGTTTTGGCAGGTTTTCGGAATGTTTTGGTTGGGTTTTAGAATGTTTTGTATTCTCTTGAGTGGTTTTTATTATGTTGTTAGGTTTTGGAATGTTTGGATTCCTTTTGGCGGGTTTTGAAATATTTTGGCGGGTATTTGGAAGGTTTTGGCGGGTATTTGGAATGTTTTGATTAGTTTTGATGGGTTTTGAAATATTTTGGCAGGTTTTTAGAAGGTTTTGATTGGTTTTGATTATGTTTAGCCCAGTTTTTGGTGTGTTTGGATTAGCTTTGGTGGGCTTTATCATGTTTTGTCAGGTTTTTTTGAATGTTTTGATCACTTCTGTCTGGTTTTCTATTTTGGCGGGTTTGAAAATATTTTTTGATTAGTTTTGGCGGGTTTTAAACTATTTTGGCTCTGCGCAGAGATGACGGTGCCGGTTGCGGTGCGCTCCGGGGCGCTCCTTCTGCGGAAAGACACCTGGCAGCGGCACTTGGGACAGCTCCGCGTCTCTATATTCTGCATTTCTTGCCTTCTGCATCTCAGCAAAATGCTTTCCCACTAGGTGTAGCAAGGAGAAACTGTGCCAGCTGAGTAGATGTAGCCCGGCCCGCCCTTTGAAGTTCACAAGTTCTTGGCATCTCAGAGCCTAAAGGGAAGAGCAAGGTTATCTATGGTACAAGCACAGCAAAGTTGTCCAGGAATAGCTTCCATTCGAATGCTAATGGCAATTGAAGAGGCAGGCCAGTGGCAAGCCACTATCTTCTAGCAGTTTGAAAGGTGCAGACACAGTGCAGGTGTTGTGCGGCTTCCTTCTTCGCCTCCTAGAAGGTGCCGCGCTCTCCGTCTCTTGCTTACCAATATGTTGCCGTGTTCCTCTTATTGTTTGGTTTCTTTGGATTTGTTTTTATGATGTTTTGGCGGGTTTTCGGAATGTTTTGGTGGTGTTTTAGAATGTTTTGTTTTCTCTTGAGTTGTTTTTATTGTCTTGGCAGGTTTTGGAATGTTTGGATTCCTTTTGGCGGGTTTTAAAATATTTTGGCGGGTATTTGGAATGTTTTGGTTTGCTTTCATTTGTTTTGATTATGTTTTGTCAAGTTATTGAATGTTTGGATCACTTCTGACTGGTGTGATAGTATTTTGGCATCTTTTCAGAATGTTTTGATCAGTTTTGGCAGGTTCTAAATTATTTTGTCGGGTTTTTGGAATGGTTTGGTTGGTTTTGATTTGATTTTATGATGTTTTGGCCAGATTTCAGAATATTTTGGCTGGTTTTCAGAATGTTTTGGTTGGTTTTGATGTGTTTTTATGCTGTTTTGCCACATTTTTTGAATGTTTTGATCAGTTATGGCTGTTTTTCTAATGTTTTGGCATCTTTTCGGAATGTTTTGATCGGTTTTGTGGGTGTAAATTGTTTTGGCGGGTTTTCGGAATGTTTTGGTTTGCTTTCATTTGTTTTGATTATGTTTTGGCAAGTTATTGAATGTTTGGATGACTTCTGACTGGTTTGATTGTATTTTGGCATCTTTTCAGAATGTTTTGATCAGTTTTGGCAGGTTCTAAAGTATTTTGTTGGGTTTTTGGAATGTTTTGGTTGGTTTTGATTTGTTTTTATGATATATTGGCTGGATTTCGGAATATTTTGGCTGGTTTTTGGAGTGTTTTGGTTGGTTTTGATGTGTTTTTATGATATTTTGGCCGGATTTCGGAATATTTTGGCTGGTTTTTGGAATGTTTTGGTTGGTTTTGATGTGTTTTTTTGATGTTTTGCCACATTTTTTGAATGTTTTGATCAGTTCTCTCTGGTTTTCTAATGTTTTGGCATCTTTTCAGATTGTTTTGATCAGTTTTGCGGGTCTAAATTGTTTTGGCGGGTTTTCGGAATATTTTGGTTGGTTTTGATTTGTTTTTATGATGTTTTGGCAGGTTTTCGGAATGTTTTGGTTGGGTTTTAGAATGTTTTGTATTCTCTTGAGTGGTTTTTATTATGTTGTTAGGTTTTGGAATGTTTGGATTCCTTTTGGCGGGTTTTGAAATATTTTGGCGGGTATTTGGAAGGTTTTGGCGGGTATTCGGAATGTTTTGATTAGTTTTGATGGGTTTTGAAATATTTTGGCAGGTTTTTAGAAGGTTTTGATTGGTTTTGATTATGTTTAGCCCAGTTTTTGGTGTGTTTGGATTAGCTTTGGTGGGCTTTATCATGTTTTGTCAGGTTTTTTTGAATGTTTTGATCACTTCTGTCTGGTTTTCTATTTTGGCGGGTTTGAAAATATTTTTTGATTAGTTTTGGCGGGTTTTAAACTATTTTGGCTCTGCGCAGAGATGACGGTGCCGGTTGCGGTGCGCTCCGGGGCGCTCCTTCTGCGGAAAGACACCTGGCAGCGGCACTTGGGACAGCTCCGCGTCTCTATATTCTGCATTTCTTGCCTTCTGCATCTCAGCAAAATGCTTTCCCACTAGGTGTAGCAAGGAGAAACTGTGGCAGCTGAGTAGATGTAGCCCGGCCCGCCCTTTGAAGTTGACAAGTTCTTGGCATCTCAGAGCCTAAAGGGAAGAGCAAGGTTATCTATGGTACAAGCACAGCAAAGTTGTCCAAGAATAGCTTCCATTCGAATGCTAATGGCAATTGAAGAGGCAGGCCAGTGGCAAGCCACTATCTTCTAGCAGTTTGAAAGGTGCAGACACAGTGCAGGTGTTGTGCGGCTTCCTTCTTCGCCTCCTAGAAGGTGCCGCGCTCTCCGTCTCTTGCTTGCCAATATGTTGCCGTGTTCCTCTTATTGTTTGGTTTCTTTGGATTTGTTTTTATGATGTTTTGGCGGGTTTTCGGAATGTTTTGGTGGTGTTTTAGAATGTTTTGTTTTCTCTTGAGTTGTTTTTATTGTCTTGGCAGGTTTTGGAATGTTTGGATTCCTATTGGCAAGTTTTAAAATATTTTGGCGGGTATTTGGAATGTTTTGGTTTGCTTTCATTTGTTTTGATTATGTTTTGGCAAGTTATTGAATGTTTGGATGACTTCTGACTGGTGTGATAGTATTTTGGCATCTTTTCAGAAAGTTTTGATCAGTTTTGGCAGGTTCTAAAGTATTTTGTTGGGTTTTTGGAATGTTTTGGTTGGTTTTGATTTGTTTTTATGATATATTGGCTGGATTTCGGAATATTTTGGCTGGTTTTTGGAATGTTTTGGTTGGTTTTGATGTGTTTTTATGATATTTTGGCCGGATTTCGGAATATTTTGGCTGGTTTTTGGAATGTTTTGGTTGGTTTTGATGTGTTTTTTTGATGTTTTGCCACATTTTTTGAATGTTTTGATCAGTTCTCTCTGGTTTTCTAATGTTTTGGCATCTTTTCAGATTGTTTTGATCAGTTTTGCGGGTCTAAATTGTTTTGGCGGGTTTTCGGAATGTTTTGGTTGGTTTTGATTTGTTTTTATGATGTTTTGGCAGGTTTTCGGAATGTTTTGGTTGGGTTTTAGAATGTTTTGTATTCTCTTGAGTGGTTTTTATTATGTTGTTAGGTTTTGGAATGTTTGGATTCCTTTTGGCGGGTTTTAAAATATTTTGGCGGGTATTTGGAAGGTTTTGGCGGGTATTCGGAATGTTTTGATTAGTTTTGATGGGTTTTGAAATATTTTGGCGGGTTTTTAGAAGGTTTTGATTGGTTTTGATTATGTTTAGCCCAGTTTTTGGTGTGTTTGGATTAGCTTTGGTGGGCTTTATCATGTTTTGTCAGGTTTTTTTGAATGTTTTGATCACTTCTGTCTGGTTTTCTATTTTGGCGGGTTTGAAAATATTTTTTGATTAGTTTTGGCGGGTTTTAAACTATTTTGGCTCTGCGCAGAGATGACGGTGCCGGTTGCGGTGCGCTCCGGGGCGCTCCTTCTGCGGAAAGACACCTGGCAGCGGCACTTGGGACAGCTCCGCGTCTCTATATTCTGCATTTCTTGCCTTCTGCATCTCAGCAAAATGCTTTCCCACTAGGTGTAGCAAGGAGAAACTGTGCCAGCTGAGTAGATGTAGCCCGGCCCGCCCTTTGAAGTTGACAAGTTCTTGGCATCTCAGAGCCTAAAGGGAAGAGCAAGGTTATCTATGGTACAAGCACAGCAAAGTTGTCCAAGAATAGCTTCCATTCGAATGCTAATGGCAATTGAAGAGGCAGGCCAGTGGCAAGCCACTATCTTCTAGCAGTTTGAAAGGTGCAGACACAGTGCAGGTGTTGTGCGGCTTCCTTCTTCGCCTCCTAGAAGGTG
The DNA here is from genome assembly GCF_036417665.1 of Passer domesticus. NCBI lineage: Eukaryota > Metazoa > Chordata > Aves > Passeriformes > Passeridae > Passer > Passer domesticus. Next base: position 64,869,540 of record NC_087474.1, read on the forward strand.
CCGCGCTCTCCGTCTCTTGCTTGCCAATATGTTGCCGTGTTCCTCTTATTGTTTGGTTTCTTTGGATTTGTTTTTATGATGTTTTGGCGGGTTTTCGGAATGTTTTGGTGGTGTTTTAGAATGTTTTGTTTTCTCTTGAGTTGTTTTTATTGTCTTGGCAGGTTTTGGAATGTTTGGATTCCTATTGGCAAGTTTTAAAATATTTTGGCGGGTATTTGGAATGTTTTGGTTTGCTTTCATTTGTTTTGATTATGTTTTGGCAAGTTATTGAATGTTTGGATCACTTCTGACTGGTGTGATAGTATTTTGGCATCTTTTCAGAATGTTTTGATCAGTTTTGGCAGGTTCTAAAGTATTTTGTTGGGTTTTTGGAATGTTTTGGTTGGTTTTGATTTGTTTTTATGATATATTGGCTGGATTTCGGAATATTTTGGCTGGTTTTTGGAATGTTTTGGTTGGTTTTGATGTGTTTTTATGATATTTTGGCCGGATTTCGGAATATTTTGGCTGGTTTTTGGAATGTTTTGGTTGGTTTTGATGTGTTTTTTTGATGTTTTGCCACATTTTTTGAATGTTTTGATCAGTTCTGGCTGGTTTTCTAATGTTTTGGCATCTTTTCAGATTGTTTTGATCAATTTTGCGGGTCTAAATTGTTTTGGCGGGTTTTCGGAATGTTTTGGTTGGTTTTGATTTGTTTTTATGATGTTTTGGCAGGTTTTCGGAATGTTTTGGTTGGGTTTTAGAATGTTTTGTATTCTCTTGGGTGGTTTTTATTATGTTGTTAGGTTTTGGAATGTTTGGATTCCTTTTGGCGGGTTTTAAAATATTTTGGCGGGTATTTGGAAGGTTTTGGCGGGTATTCGGAATGTTTTGATTAGTTTTGATGGGTTTTGAAATATTTTGGCAGGTTTTTAGAAGGTTTTGATTGGTTTTGATTATGTTTAGCCCAGTTTTTGGTGTGTTTGGATTAGCTTTGGTGGGCTTTATCATGTTTTGTCAGGTTTTTTTGAATGTTTTGATCACTTCTGTCTGGTTTTCTATTTTGGCGGGTTTGAAAAAATATTTTTTGATTAGTTTTGGCGGGTTTTAAACTATTTTGGCTCTGCGCAGAGATGACGGTGCCGGTTGCGGTGCGCTCTGGGGCGCTCCTTCTGCGGAAAGACACCTGGCAGCGGCACTTGGGACAGCTCCGCGTCTCTATATTCTGCATTTCTTGCCTTCTGCATCTCAGCAAAATGCTTTCCCACTAGGTGTAGCAAGGAGAAACTGTGCCAGCTGAGTAGATGTAGCCCGGCCCGCCCTTTGAAGTTCACAAGTTCTTGGCATCTCAGAGCCTAAAGGGAAGAGCAAGGTTATCTATGGTACAAGCACAGCAAAGTTGTCCAAGAATAGCTTCCATTCGAATGCTAATGGCAATTGAAGAGGCAGGCCAGTGGCAAGCCACTATCTTCTAGCAGTTTGAAAGGTGCAGACACAGTGCAGGTGTTGTGCGGCTTCCTTCTTCGCCTCCTAGAAGGTGCCGCGCTCTCCGTCTCTTGCTTGCCAATATGTTGCCGTGTTCCTCTTATTGTTTGGTTTCTTTGGATTTGTTTTTATGATGTTTTGGCGGGTTTTCGGAATGTTTTGGTGGTGTTTTAGAATGTTTTGTTTTCTCTTGAGTTGTTTTTATTGTCTTGGCAGGTTTTGGAATGTTTGGATTCCTTTTGGCGGGTTTTAAAATATTTTGGCGGGTATTTGGAATGTTTTGGTTTGCTTTCATTTGTTTTGATTATGTTTTGTCAAGTTATTGAATGTTTGGATCACTTCTGACTGGTGTGATAGTATTTTGGCATCTTTTCAGAATGTTTTGATCAGTTTTGGCAGGTTCTAAATTATTTTGTCGGGTTTTTGGAATGCTTTGGTTGGTTTTGATTTGCTTTTATGATGTTTTGGCCAGATTTCAGAATATTTTGGCTGGTTTTTGGAATGTTTTGGTTGGTTTTGATGTGTTTTTATGCTGTTTTGCCACATTTTTTGAATGTTTTGATCAGTTCTGGCTGTTTTTCTAATGTTTTGGCATCTTTTCGGAATGTTTTGATCGGTTTTGCGGGTCTAAATTGTTTTGGTTGGGTTTTCGGAATGTTTTGGTTGGTTTTGATTTGTTTTTATGATGTTTTGGCAGGTTTTCGGAATGTTTTGGTTGGGTTTTAGAATGTTTTGTATTCTCTTGAATTGTTTTTATTTTGTTGTTAGGTTTTGGAATGTTTGGATTCCTTTTGGCGGGTTTTAAAATATTTTGGCGGGTATTTGGAAGGTTTTGGCGGGTATTTGGAATGTTTTGATTAGTTTTGATGGGTTTTGAAATATTTTGGCGGGTTTTTAGAAGGTTTTGATTGGTTTTGATTATGTTTAGCCCAGTTTTTGGTGTGTTTGGATTAGCTTTGGTGGGCTTTATCATGTTTTGTCAGGTTTTTTTGACTGTTTTGATCACTTCTGTCTGGTTTTCTATTTTGGCGGGTTTGAAAATATTTTTGGATTAGTTTTGGCGGGTTTTAAACTATTTTGGCTCTTTGCGCAGAGATGACGGTGCCGGTTGCGGTGCGCTCCGGGGCGCTCCTTCTGCGGAAAGACACCTGGCAGCGGCACTTGGGACAGCTCCGCGTCTCTATATTCTGCATTTCTTGCCTTCTGCATCTCAGCAAAATGCTTTCCCACTAGGTGTAGCAAGGAGAAACTGTGCCAGCTGAGTAGATGTAGCCCGGCCCGCCCTTTGAAGTTGACAAGTTCTTGGCATCTCAGAGCCTAAAGGGAAGAGCAAGGTTATCTATGGTACAAGCACAGCAAAGTTGTCCAAGAATAGCTTCCATTCGAATGCTAATGGCAATTGAAGAGGCAGGCCAGTGGCAAGCCACTATCTTCTAGCAGTTTGAAAGGTGCAGACACAGTGCAGGTGTTGTGCGGCTTCCTTCTTCGCCTCCTAGAAGGTGCCGCGCTCTCCGTCTCTTGCTTGCCAATATGTTGCCGTGTTCCTCTTATTGTTTGGTTTCTTTGGATTTGTTTTTATGATGTTTTGGCGGGTTTTCGGAATGTTTTGGTGGTGTTTTAGAATGTTTTGTTTTCTCTTGAGTTGTTTTTATTGTCTTGGCAGGTTTTGGAATGTTTGGATTCCTATTGGCAAGTTTTAAAATATTTTGGCGGGTATTTGGAATGTTTTGGTTTGCTTTCATTTGTTTTGATTATGTTTTGGCAAGTTATTGAATGTTTGGATGACTTCTGACTGGTGTGATAGTATTTTGGCATCTTTTCAGAATGTTTTGATCAGTTTTGGCAGGTTCTAAAGTATTTTGTTGGGTTTTTGGAATGTTTTGGTTGGTTTTGATTTGTTTTTATGATATATTGGCTGGATTTCGGAATATTTTGGCTGGTTTTTGGAATGTTTTGGTTGGTTTTGATGTGTTTTTATGATATTTTGGCCGGATTTCGGAATATTTTGGCTGGTTTTTGGAATGTTTTGGTTGGTTTTGATGTGTTTTTTTGATGTTTTGCCACATTTTTTGAATGTTTTGATCAGTTCTCTCTGGTTTTCTAATGTTTTGGCATCTTTTCAGATTGTTTTGATCAGTTTTGCGGGTCTAAATTGTTTTGGCGGGTTTTCGGAATGTTTTGGTTGGTTTTGATTTGTTTTTATGATGTTTTGGCAGGTTTTCGGAATGTTTTGGTTGGGTTTTAGAATGTTTTGTATTCTCTTGAGTGGTTTTTATTATGTTGTTAGGTTTTGGAATGTTTGGATTCCTTTTGGCGGGTTTTAAAATATTTTGGCGGGTATTTGGAAGGTTTTGGCGGGTATTCGGAATGTTTTGATTAGTTTTGATGGGTTTTGAAATATTTTGGCGGGTTTTTAGAAGGTTTTGATTGGTTTTGATTATGTTTAGCCCAGTTTTTGGTGTGTTTGGATTAGCTTTGGTGGGCTTTATCATGTTTTGTCAGGTTTTTTTGACTGTTTTGATCACTTCTGTCTGGTTTTCTATTTTGGCGGGTTTGAAAATATTTTTTGATTAGTTTTGGCGGGTTTTAAACTATTTTGGCTCTTTGCGCAGAGATGACGGTGCCGGTTGCGGTGCGCTCCGGGGCGCTCCTTCTGCGGAAAGACACCTGGCAGCGGCACTTGGGACAGCTCCGCGTCTCTATATTCTGCATTTCTTGCCTTCTGCATCTCAGCAAAATGCTTTCCCACTAGGTGTAGCAAGGAGAAACTGTGCCAGCTGAGTAGATGTAGCCCGGCCCGCCCTTTGAAGTTGACAAGTTCTTGGCATCTCAGAGCCTAAAGGGAAGAGCAAGGTTATCTATGGTACAAGCACAGCAAAGTTGTCCAAGAATAGCTTCCATTCGAATGCTAATGGCAATTGAAGAGGCAGGCCAGTGGCAAGCCACTATCTTCTAGCAGTTTGAAAGGTGCAGACACAGTGCAGGTGTTGTGCGGCTTCCTTCTTCGCCTCCTAGAAGGTGCCGCGCTCTCCGTCTCTTGCTTGCCAATATGTTGCCGTGTTCCTCTTATTGTTTGGTTTCTTTGGATTTGTTTTTATGATGTTTTGGCGGGTTTTCGGAATGTTTTGGTGGTGTTTTAGAATGTTTTGTTTTCTCTTGAGTTGTTTTTATTGTCTTGGCAGGTTTTGGAATGTTTGGATTCCTATTGGCAAGTTTTAAAATATTTTGGCGGGTATTTGGAATGTTTTGGTTTGCTTTCATTTGTTTTGATTATGTTTTGGCAAGTTATTGAATGTTTGGATCACTTCTGACTGGTGTGATAGTATTTTGGCATCTTTTCAGAATGTTTTGATCAGTTTTGGCAGGTTCTAAAGTATTTTGTTGGGTTTTTGGAATGTTTTGGTTGGTTTTGATTTGTTTTTATGATATATGGGCTGGATTTCGGAATATTTTGGCTGGTTTTTGGAATGTTTTGGTTGGTTTTGATGTGTTTTTTTGATGTTTTGCCACATTTTTTGAATGTTTTGATCAGTTCTCTCTGGTTTTCTAATGTTTTGGCATCTTTTCAGATTGTTTTGATCAGTTTTGGCAGGTTCTAAATTATTTTGTCAAGTTTTTGGAATGTTTTGGTTGGTTTTGATTTGTTTTTATGATATTTTGGCCGGATTTCGGAATATTTTGGCTGGTTTTTGGAATGTTTTGGTTGGTTTTGATGTGTTTTTTTGATGTTTTGCCACATTTTTTGAATGTTTTGATCAGTTCTCTCTGGTTTTCTAATGTTTTGGCATCTTTTCAGATTGTTTTGATCAGTTTTGCGGGTCTGAATTGTTTTGGCGGGTTTTCGGAAGATTTTGGTTGGTTTTGATTTGTTTTTATGATGTTTTGGCAGGTTTTCGGAATGTTTTGGTTGGGTTTTAGAATGTTTTGTGTTCTCTTGAATTGTTTTTATTTTGTTGTTAGGTTTTGGAATGTTTGGATTCCTTTTGGCGGGTTTTAAAATATTTTGGCGGGTATTTGGAAGGTTTTGGCGGGTATTTGGAATGTTTTGATTAGTTTTGATGGGTTTTGAAATATTTTGGCAGGTTTTTAGAAGGTTTTGATTGGTTTTGATTATGTTTAGCCCAGTTTTTGGTGTGTTTGGATTAGCTTTGGTGGGCTTTATCATGTTTTGTCAGGTTTTTTTGAATGTTTTGATCACTTCTGTCTGGTTTTCTATTTTGGCGGGTTTGAAAATATTTTTTGATTAGTTTTGGCGGGTTTTAAACTATTTTGGCTCTGCGCAGAGATGACGGTGCCGGTTGCGGTGCGCTCCGGGGCGCTCCTTCTGCGGAAAGACACCTGGCAGCGGCACTTGGGACAGCTCCGCGTCTCTATATTCTGCATTTCTTGCCTTCTGCATCTCAGCAAAATGCTTTCCCACTAGGTGTAGCAAGGAGAAACTGTGCCAGCTGAGTAGATGTAGCCCGGCCCGCCCTTTGAAGTTCACAAGTTCTTGGCATCTCAGAGCCTAAAGGGAAGAGCAAGGTTATCTATGGTACAAGCACAGCAAAGTTGTCCAAGAATAGCTTCCATTCGAATGCTAATGGCAATTGAAGAGGCAGGCCAGTGGCAAGCCACTATCTTCTAGCAGTTTGAAAGGTGCAGACACAGTGCAGGTGTTGTGCGGCTTCCTTCTTCGCCTCCTAGAAGGTGCCGCGCTCTCCGTCTCTTGCTTGCCAATATGTTGCCGTGTTCCTCTTATTGTTTGGTTTCTTTGGATTTGTTTTTATGATGTTTTGGCGGGTTTTCGGAATGTTTTGGTGGTGTTTTAGAATGTTTTGTTTTCTCTTGAGTTGTTTTTATTGTCTTGGCAGGTTTTGGAATGTTTGGATTCCTATTGGCAAGTTTTAAAATATTTTGGCGGGTATTTGGAATGTTTTGGTTTGCTTTCATTTGTTTTGATTATGTTTTGGCAAGTTATTGAATGTTTGGATGACTTCTGACTGGTGTGATAGTATTTTGGCATCTTTTCAGAAAGTTTTGATCAGTTTTGGCAGGTTCTAAAGTATTTTGTTGGGTTTTTGGAATGTTTTGGTTGGTTTTGATTTGTTTTTATGATATATTGGCTGGATTTCGGAATATTTTGGCTGGTTTTTGGAATGTTTTGGTTGGTTTTGATGTGTTTTTATGATATTTTGGCCGGATTTCGGAATATTTTGGCTGGTTTTTGGAATGTTTTGGTTGGTTTTGATGTGTTTTTTTGATGTTTTGCCACATTTTTTGAATGTTTTGATCAGTTCTCTCTGGTTTTCTAATGTTTTGGCATCTTTTCAGATTGTTTTGATCAGTTTTGCGGGTCTAAATTGTTTTGGCGGGTTTTCGGAATGTTTTGGTTGGTTTTGATTTGTTTTTATGATGTTTTGGCAGGTTTTCGGAATGTTTTGGTTGGGTTTTAGAATGTTTTGTATTCTCTTGAGTGGTTTTTATTATGTTGTTAGGTTTTGGAATGTTTGGATTCCTTTTGGCGGGTTTTAAAATATTTTGGCGGGTATTTGGAAGGTTTTGGCGGGTATTCGGAATGTTTTGATTAGTTTTGATGGGTTTTGAAATATTTTGGCGGGTTTTTAGAAGGTTTTGATTGGTTTTGATTATGTTTAGCCCAGTTTTTGGTGTGTTTGGATTAGCTTTGGTGGGCTTTATCATGTTTTGTCAGGTTTTTTTGAATGTTTTGATCACTTCTGTCTGGTTTTCTATTTTGGCGGGTTTGAAAATATTTTTTGATTAGTTTTGGCGGGTTTTAAACTATTTTGGCTCTGCGCAGAGATGACGGTGCCGGTTGCGGTGCGCTCCGGGGCGCTCCTTCTGCGGAAAGACACCTGGCAGCGGCACTTGGGACAGCTCCGCGTCTCTATATTCTGCATTTCTTGCCTTCTGCATCTCAGCAAAATGCTTTCCCACTAGGTGTAGCAAGGAGAAACTGTGCCAGCTGAGTAGATGTAGCCCGGCCCGCCCTTTGAAGTTGACAAGTTCTTGGCATCTCAGAGCCTAAAGGGAAGAGCAAGGTTATCTATGGTACAAGCACAGCAAAGTTGTCCAAGAATAGCTTCCATTCGAATGCTAATGGCAATTGAAGAGGCAGGCCAGTGGCAAGCCACTATCTTCTAGCAGTTTGAAAGGTGCAGACACAGTGCAGGTGTTGTGCGGCTTCCTTCTTCGCCTCCTAGAAGGTGCCGCGCTCTCCGTCTCTTGCTTGCCAATATGTTGCCGTGTTCCTCTTATTGTTTGGTTTCTTTGGATTTGTTTTTATGATGTTTTGGCGGGTTTTCGGAATGTTTTGGTGGTGTTTTAGAATGTTTTGTTTTCTCTTGAGTTGTTTTTATTGTCTTGGCAGGTTTTGGAATGTTTGGATTCCTATTGGCAAGTTTTAAAATATTTTGGCGGGTATTTGGAATGTTTTGGTTTGCTTTCATTTGTTTTGATTATGTTTTGGCAAGTTATTGAATGTTTGGATGACTTCTGACTGGTGTGATAGTATTTTGGCATCTTTTCAGAAAGTTTTGATCAGTTTTGGCAGGTTCTAAAGTATTTTGTTGGGTTTTTGGAATGTTTTGGTTGGTTTTGATTTGTTTTTATGATATATTGGCTGGATTTCGGAATATTTTGGCTGGTTTTTGGAATGTTTTGGTTGGTTTTGATGTGTTTTTATGATATTTTGGCCGGATTTCGGAATATTTTGGCTGGTTTTTGGAATGTTTTGGTTGGTTTTGATGTGTTTTTTTGATGTTTTGCCACATTTTTTGAATGTTTTGATCAGTTCTCTCTGGTTTTCTAATGCTTTGGCATCTTTTCAGATTGTTTTGATCAGTTTTGCGGGTCTAAATTGTTTTGGCGGGTTTTCGGAATGTTTTGGTTGGTTTTGATTTGTTTTTATGATGTTTTGGCAGGTTTTCGGAATGTTTTGGTTGGGTTTTAGAATGTTTTGTATTCTCTTGAGTGGTTTTTATTATGTTGTTAGGTTTTGGAATGTTTGGATTCCTTTTGGCGGGTTTTAAAATATTTTGGCGGGTATTTGGAAGGTTTTGGTGGGTATTCGGAATGTTTTGATTAGTTTTGATGGGTTTTGAAATATTTTGGCGGGTTTTTAGAAGGTTTTGATTGGTTTTGATTATGTTTAGCCCAGTTTTTGGTGTGTTTGGATTAGCTTTGGTGGGCTTTATCATGTTTTGTCAGGTTTTTTTGAATGTTTTGATCCCTTCTGTCTGGTTTTCTATTTTGGCGGGATTGAAAATATTTTTTGCTTAGTTTTGGCGGGTTTTAAACTATTTTGGCTCTGCGCAGAGATGACGGTGCCGGTTGCGGTGCGCTCCGGGGTGCTCCTTCTGCGGAAAGACACCTGGCAGCGGCACTTGGGACAGCTCCGCGTCTCTATATTCTGCATTTCTTGCCTTCTGCATCTCAGCAAAATGCTTTCCCACTAGGTGTAGCAAGGAGAAACTGTGCCAGCTGAGTAGATGTAGCCCGGCCCGCCCTTTGAAGTTCACAAGTTCTTGGCATCTCAGAGCCTAAAGGGAAGAGCAAGGTTATCTATGGTACAAGCACAGCAAAGTTGTCCAAGAATAGCTTCCATTCGAATGCTAATGGCAATTGAAGAGGCAGGCCAGTGGCAAGCCACTATCTTCTAGCAGTTTGAAAGGTGCAGACACAGTGCAGGTGTTGTGCGGCTTCCTTCTTCGCCTCCTAGAAGGTGCCGCGCTCTCCGTCTCTTGCTTGCCAATATGTTGCCATGTTCCTCTTATTGTTTGGTTTCTTTGGATTTGTTTTTATGATGTTTTGGCGGGTTTTCGGAATGTTTTGGTGGTGTTTTAGAATGTTTTGTTTTCTCTTGAGTTGTTTTTATTGTCTTGGCAGGTTTTGGAATGTTTGGATTCCTTTTGGCGGGTTTTAAAATATTTTGGCGGGTATTTGGAAGGTTTTGGCGGGTATTTGGAATGTTTTGATTAGTTTTGATGGGTTTTGAAATATTTTGGCAGGTTTTTAGAAGGTTTTGATTGGTTTTGATTATGTTTAGCCCAGTTTTTGGTGTGTTTGGATTAGCTTTGGTGGGCTTTATCATGTTTTGTCAGGTTTTTTTGAATGTTTTGATCACTTCTGTCTGGTTTTCTATTTTGGCGGGTTTGAAAATATTTTTTGATTAGTTTTGGCGGGTTTTAAACTATTTTGGCTCTGCGCAGAGATGACGGTGCCGGTTGCGGTGCGCTCCGGGGCGCTCCTTCTGCGGAAAGACACCTGGCAGCGGCACTTGGGACAGCTCTGCGTCTCTATATTCTGCATTTCTTGCCTTCTGCATCTCAGCAAAATGCTTTCCCACTAGGTGTAGCAAGGAGAAACTGTGCCAGCTGAGTAGATGTAGCCCGGCCCGCCCTTTGAAGTTGACAAGTTCTTGGCATCTCAGAGCCTAAAGGGAAGAGCAAGGTTATCTATGGTACAAGCACAGCAAAGTTGTCCAAGAATAGCTTCCATTCGAATGCTAATGGCAATTGAAGAGGCAGGCCAGTGGCAAGCCACTATCTTCTAGCAGTTTGAAAGGTGCAGACACAGTGCAGGTGTTGTGCGGCTTCCTTCTTCGCCTCCTAGAAGGTGCCGCGCTCTCCGTCTCTTGCTTGCCAATATGTTGCCGTGTTCCTCTTATTGTTTGGTTTCTTTGGATTTGTTTTTATGATGTTTTGGCGGGTTTTCGGAATGTTTTGGTGGTGTTTTAGAATGTTTTGTTTTCTCTTGTGTTGTTTTTATTGTGTTGTTAGGTTTTGGAATGTTTGGATTCCTATTGGCAAGTTTTAAAATATTTTGGCGGGTATTTGGAATGTTTTGGTTTGCTTTCATTTGTTTTGATTATGTTTTGTCAAGTTATTGAATGTTTGGATGACTTCTGCCTGGTGTGATAGTATTTTGGCATCTTTTCAGAATGTTTTGATCAGTTTTGGCAGGTTCTAAAGTATTTTGTTGGGTTTTTGGAATGTTTTGGTTGGTTTTGATTTGTTTTTATGATATATTGGCTGGATTTCGGAATATTTTGGCTGGTTTTTGGAATGTTTTGGTTGGTTTTGATGTGTTTTTATGATATTTTGGCCGGATTTCGGAATATTTTGGCTGGTTTTTGGAATGTTTTGGTTGGTTTTGATGTGTTTTTTTGATGTTTTGCCACATTTTTTGAATGTTTTGATCAGTTCTCTCTGGTTTTCTAATGTTTTGGCATCTTTTCAGATTGTTTTGATCAGTTTTGGCAGGTTCTAAATTATTTTGTCAAGTTTTTGGAATGTTTTGGTTGGTTTTGATTTGTTTTTATGATATTTTGGCCGGATTTCGGAATATTTTGGCTGGTTTTTGGAATGTTTTGGTTGGTTTTGATGTGTTTTTTTGATGTTTTGCCACATTTTTTGAATGTTTTGATCAGTTCTCTCTGGTTTTCTAATGTTTTGGCATCTTTTCAGATTGTTTTGATCAGTTTTGCGGGTCTAAATTGTTTTGGCGGGTTTTCGGAAGATTTTGGTTGGTTTTGATTTGTTTTTATGATGTTTTGGCAGGTTTTCGGAATGTTTTGGTTGGGTTTTAGAATGTTTTGTGTTCTCTTGAATTGTTTTTATTTTGTTGTTAGGTTTTGGAATGTTTGGATTCCTTTTGGAGGGTTTTCAAATATTTTGGCGGGTATTTGGAAGGTTTTGGCGGGTATTTGGAATGTTTTGATTAGTTTTGATGGGTTTTGAAATATTTTGGCAGGTTTTTAGAAGGTTTTGATTGGTTTTGATTATGTTTAGCCCAGTTTTTGGTGTGTTTGGATTAGCTTTGGTGGGCTTTATCATGTTTTGTCAGGTTTTTTTTGAATGTTTTGATCACTTCTGTCTGGTTTTCTATTTTGGCGGGTTTGAAAATATTTTTTGATTAGTTTTGGCGGGTTTTAAACTATTTTGGCTCTGCGCAGAGATGACGGTGCCGGTTGCGGTGCGCTCCGGGGCGCTCCTTCTGCGGAAAGACACCTGGCAGCGGCACTTGGGACAGCTCTGCGTCTCTATATTCTGCATTTCTTGCCTTCTGCATCTCAGCAAAATGCTTTCCCACTAGGTGTAGCAAGGAGAAACTGTGCCAGCTGAGTAGATGTAGCCCGGCCCGCCCTTTGAAGTTCACAAGTTCTTGGCATCTCAGAGCCTAAAGGGAAGAGCAAGGTTATCTATGGTACAAGCACAGCAAAGTTGTCCAAGAATAGCTTCCATTCGAATGCTAATGGCAATTGAAGAGGCAGGCCAGTGGCAAGCCACTATCTTCTAGCAGTTTGAAAGGTGCAGACACAGTGCAGGTGTTGTGCGGCTTCCTTCTTCGCCTCCTAGAAGGTGCCGCGCTCTCCGTCTCTTGCTTGCCAATATGTTGCCGTGTTCCTCTTATTGTTTGGTTTCTTTGGATTTGTTTTTATGATGTTTTGGCGGGTTTTCGGAATGTTTTGGTGGTGTTTTAGAATGTTTTGTTTTCTCTTGTGTTGTTTTTATTGTCTTGGCAGGTTTTGGAATGTTTGGATTCCTATTGGCAAGTTTTAAAATATTTTGGCGGGTATTTGGAATGTTTTGGTTTGCTTTCATTTGTTTTGATTATGTTTTGGCAAGTTATTGAATGTTTGGATGACTTCTGACTGGTGTGATAGTATTTTGGCATCTTTTCAGAATGTTTTGATCAGTTTTGGCAGGTTCTAAAGTATTTTGTCGGGTTTTTGGAATGTTTCGGTTGGTTTTGATGTGTTTTTATGATATTTTGGCCGGATTTCAGAATATTTTGGCTGGTTTTTTTATCATGTTTTGGTTGGTTTTGATGTGTTTTTTTGATGTTTTGCCACATTTTTTGAATGTTTTGATCAGTTCTCTCTGGTTTTCTAATGTTTTGGCATCTTTTCAGATTGTTTTGATCAGTTTTGCGGGTCTAAATTGTTTTGGCGGGTTTTCGGAATATTTTGGTTGGTTTTGATTTGTTTTTATGATGTTTTGGCAGGTTTTCGGAATGTTTTGGTTGGGTTTTAGAATGTTTTGTATTCTCTTGAGTGGTTTTTATTATGTTGTTAGGTTTTGGAATGTTTGGATTCCTTTTGGCGGGTTTTAAAATATTTTGGCGGGTATTTGGAAGGTTTTGGCGGGTATTCGGAATGTTTTGATTAGTTTTGATGGGTTTTGAAATATTTTGGCAGGTTTTTAGAAGGTTTTGATTGGTTTTGATTATGTTTAGCCCAGTTTTTGGTGTGTTTGGATTAGCTTTGGTGGGCTTTATCATGTTTTGTCAGGTTTTTTTGAATGTTTTGATCACTTCTGTCTGGTTTTCTATTTTGGCGGGTTTGAAAATATTTTTTGATTAGTTTTGGCGGGTTTTAAACTATTTTGGCTCTTTGCGCAGAGATGACGGTGCCGGTTGCGGTGCGCTCCGGGGCGCTCCTTCTGCGGAAAGACACCTGGCAGCGGCACTTGGGACAGCTCCGCGTCTCTATATTCTGCATTTCTTGCCTTCTGCATCTCAGCAAAATGCTTTCCCACTAGGTGTAGCAAGGAGAAACTGTGCCAGCTGAGTAGATGTAGCCCGGCCCGCCCTTTGAAGTTGACAAGTTCTTGGCATCTCAGAGCCTAAAGGGAAGAGCAAGGTTATCTATGGTACAAGCACAGCAAAGTTGTCCAAGAATAGCTTCCATTCGAATGCTAATGGCAATTGAAGAGGCAGGCCAGTGGCAAGCCACTATCTTCTAGCAGTTTGAAAGGTGCAGACACAGTGCAGGTGTTGTGCGGCTTCCTTCTTCGCCTCCTAGAAGGTGCCGCGCTCTCCGTCTCTTGCTTGCCAATATGTTGCCGTGTTCCTCTTATTGTTTGGTTTCTTTGGATTTGTTTTTATGATGTTTTGGCGGGTTTTCGGAATGTTTTGGTGGTGTTTTAGAATGTTTTGTTTTCTCTTGTGTTGTTTTTATTGTGTTGTTAGGTTTTGGAATGTTTGGATTCCTATTGGCAAGTTTTAAAATATTTTGGCGGGTATTTGGAATGTTTTGGTTTGCTTTCATTTGTTTTGATTATGTTTTGTCAAGTTATTGAATGTTTGGATGACTTCTGCCTGGTGTGATAGTATTTTGGCATCTTTTCAGAATGTTTTGATCAGTTTTGGCAGGTTCTAAAGTATTTTGTTGGGTTTTTGGAATGTTTTGGTTGGTTTTGATTTGTTTTTATGATATATTGGCTGGATTTCGGAATATTTTGGCTGGTTTTTGGAATGTTTTGGTTGGTTTTGATGTGTTTTTATGATATTTTGGCCGGATTTCGGAATATTTTGGCTGGTTTTTGGAATGTTTTGGTTGGTTTTGATGTGTTTTTTTGATGTTTTGCCACATTTTTTGAATGTTTTGATCAGTTCTCTCTGGTTTTCTAATGTTTTGGCATCCTTTCAGATTGTTTTGATCAGTTTTGGCAGGTTCTAAATTATTTTGTCAAGTTTTTGGAATGTTTCGGTTGGTTTTGATTTGTTTTTATGATATTTTGGCCGGATTTCGGAATATTTTGGCTGGTTTTTGGAATGTTTTGGTTGGTTTTGATGTGTTTTTTTGATGTTTTGCCACATTTTTTGAATGTTTTGATCAGTTCTCTCTGGTTTTCTAATGTTTTGGCATCTTTTCAGATTGTTTTGATCAGTTTTGCGGGTCTAAATTGTTTTGGCGGGTTTTCGGAAGATTTTGGTTGGTTTTGATTTGTTTTTATGATGTTTTGGCAGGTTTTCGGAATGTTTTGGTTGGGTTTTAGAATGTTTTGTGTTCTCTTGAATTGTTTTTATTTTGTTGTTAGGTTTTGGAATGTTTGGATTCCTTTTGGCGGGTTTTAAAATATTTTGGCGGGTATTTGGAAGGTTTTGGCGGGTATTTGGAATGTTTTGATTAGTTTTGATGGGTTTTGAAATATTTTGGCAGGTTTTTAGAAGGTTTTGATTGGTTTTGATTATGTTTAGCCCAGTTTTTGGTGTGTTTGGATTAGCTTTGGTGGGCTTTATCATGTTTTGTCAGGTTTTTTTGAATGTTTTGATCACTTCTGTCTGGTTTTCTATTTTGGCGGGTTTGAAAATATTTTTTGATTAGTTTTGGCGGGTTTTAAACTATTTTGGCTCTGCGCAGAGATGACGGTGCCGGTTGCGGTGCGCTCCGGGGTGCTCCTTCTGCGGAAAGACACCTGGCAGCGGCACTTGGGACAGCTCCGCGTCTCTATATTCTGCATTTCTTGCCTTCTGCATCTCAGCAAAATGCTTTCCCACTAGGTGTAGCAAGGAGAAACTGTGCCAGCTGAGTAGATGTAGCCCGGCCCGCCCTTTGAAGTTGACAAGTTCTTGGCATCTCAGAGCCTAAAGGGAAGAGCAAGGTTATCTATGGTACAAGCACAGCAAAGTTGTCCAAGAATAGCTTCCATTCGAATGCTAATGGCAATTGAAGAGGCAGGCCAGTGGCAAGCCACTATCTTCTAGCAGTTTGAAAGGTGCAGACACAGTGCAGGTGTTGTGCGGCTTCCTTCTTCGCCTCCTAGAAGGTGCCGCGCTCTCCGTCTCTTGCTTGCCAATATGTTGCCGTGTTCCTCTTATTGTTTGGTTTCTTTGGATTTGTTTTTATGATGTTTTGGCGGCTTTTCGGAATGTTTTGGTGGTGTTTTAGAATGTTTTGTTTTCTCTTGTGTTGTTTTTATTGTGTTGTTAAGTTTTGGAATGTTTGGATTCCTATTGGCAAGTTTTAAAATATTTTGGCGGGTATTTGGAATGTTTTGGTTTGCTTTCATTTGTTTTGATTATGTTTTGGCAAGTTATTGAATGTTTGGATGACTTCTGCCTGGTGTGATAGTATTTTGGCATCTTTTCAGAATGTTTTGATCAGTTTTGGCAGGTTCTAAAGTATTTTGTTGGGTTTTTGGAATGTTTTGGTTGGTTTTGATGTGTTTTTATGATATTTTGGCCGGATTTCGGAATATTTTGGCTGGTTTTTGGAATGTTTTGGTTGGTTTTGATGTGTTTTTTTGATGTTTTGCCACATTTTTTGAATGTTTTGATCAGTTCTCTCTGGTTTTCTAATGTTTTGGCATCTTTTCAGATTGTTTTGATCAGTTTTGCGGGTCTAAATTGTTTTGGCGGGTTTTTGGAAGATTTTGGTTGGTTTTAATTTGTTTTTATGATGTTTTGGCAGGTTTTCGGAATGTTTTGGTTGGGTTTTAGAATGTTTTGTATTCTCTTGAGTGGTTTTTATTATGTTGTTAGGTTTTGGAATGTTTGGATTCCTTTTGGCGGGTTTTGAAATATTTTGGCGGGTATTTGGAAGGTTTTGGTGGGTATTCGGAATGTTTTGATTAGTTTTGATGGGTTTTGAAATATTTTGGCGGGTTTTTAGAAGGTTTTGATTGGTTTTGATTATGTTTAGCCCAGTTTTTGGTGTGTTTGGATTAGCTTTGGTGGGCTTTATCATGTTTTGTCAGGTTTTTTTGAATGTTTTGATCACTTCTGTCTGGTTTTCTATTTTGGCGGGTTTGAAAATATTTTTTGATTAGTTTTGGCGGGTTTTAAACTATTTTGGCTCTGCGCAGAGATGACGGTGCCGGTTGCGGTGCGCTCCGGGGCGCTCCTTCTGCGGAAAGACACCTGGCAGCGGCACTTGGGACAGCTCTGCGTCTCTATATTCTGCATTTCTTGCCTTCTGCATCTCAGCAAAATGCTTTCCCACTAGGTGTAGCAAGGAGAAACTGTGCCAGCTGAGTAGATGTAGCCCGGCCCGCCCTTTGAAGTTCACAAGTTCTTGGCATCTCAGAGCCTAAAGGGAAGAGCAAGGTTATCTATGGTACAAGCACAGCAAAGTTGTCCAAGAATAGCTTCCATTCGAATGCTAATGGCAATTGAAGAGGCAGGCCAGTGGCAAGCCACTATCTTCTAGCAGTTTGAAAGGTGCAGACACAGTGCAGGTGTTGTGCGGCTTCCTTCTTCGCCTCCTAGAAGGTGCCGCGCTCTCCGTCTCTTGCTTACCAATATGTTGCCGTGTTCCTCTTATTGTTTGGTTTCTTTGGATTTGTTTTTATGATGTTTTGGCGGGTTTTCGGAATGTTTTGGTGGTGTTTTAGAATGTTTTGTTTTCTCTTGAGTTGTTTTTATTGTCTTGGCAGGTTTTGGAATGTTTGGATTCCTTTTGGCGGGTTTTAAAATATTTTGGCGGGTATTTGGAATGTTTTGGTTTGCTTTCATTTGTTTTGATTATGTTTTGTCAAGTTATTGAATGTTTGGATCACTTCTGACTGGTGTGATAGTATTTTGGCATCTTTTCAGAATGTTTTGATCAGTTTTGGCAGGTTCTAAATTATTTTGTCGGGTTTTTGGAATGTTTTGGTTGGTTTTGATTTGCTTTTATGATGTTTTGGCCAGATTTCAGAATATTTTGGCTGGTTTTTGGAATGTTTTGGTTGGTTTTGATGTGTTTTTATGCTGTTTTGCCACATTTTTTGAATGTTTTGATCAGTTCTGGCTGTTTTTCTAATGTTTTGGCATCTTTTCGGAATGTTTTGTTCGGTTTTGTGGGTGTAAATTGTTTTGGCGGGTTTTCGGAATGTTTTGGTTGGTTTTGATTTGTTTTTATGATGTTTTGGCAGGTTTTCGGAATGTTTTGGTTGGGTTTTAGAATGTTTTGTATTCTCTTGAGTGGTTTTTATTATGTTGTTAGGTTTTGGAATGTTTGGATTCCTTTTGGCGGGTTTTAAAATATTTTGGCGGGTATTTGGAAGGTTTTGGCGGGTATTTGGAATGTTTTGATTAGTTTTGATGGGTTTTGAAATATTTTGGCAGGTTTTTAGAAGGTTTTGATTGGTTTGATTATGTTTAGCCCAGTTTTTGGTGTGTTTGGATTAGCTTTGGTGGGCTTTATCATGTTTTGTCAGGTTTTTTTGAATGTTTTGATCACTTCTGTCTGGTTTTCTATTTTGGCGGGTTTGAAAATATTTTTTGATTAGTTTTGGCGGGTTTTAAACTATTTTGGCTCTGCGCAGAGATGACGGTGCCGGTTGCGGTGCGCTCCGGGGCGCTCCTTCTGCGGAAAGACACCTGGCAGCGGCACTTGGGACAGCTCCGCGTCTCTATATTCTGCATTTCTTGCCTTCTGCATCTCAGCAAAATGCTTTCCCACTAGGTGTAGCAAGGAGAAACTGTGCCAGCTGAGTAGATGTAGCCCGGCCCGCCCTTTGAAGTTCACAAGTTCTTGGCATCTCAGAGCCTAAAGGGAAGAGCAAGGTTATCTATGGTACAAGCACAGCAAAGTTGTCCAAGAATAGCTTCCATTCGAATGCTAATGGCAATTGAAGAGGCAGGCCAGTGGCAAGCCACTATCTTCTAGCAGTTTGAAAGGTGCAGACACAGTGCAGGTGTTGTGCGGCTTCCTTCTTCGCCTCCTAGAAGGTGCCGCGCTCTCCATCTCTTGCTTGCCAATATGTTGCCTTGTTCCTCTTATTGTTTGGTTTCTTTGGATTTGTTTTTATGATGTTTTGGCGGGTTTTCGGAATGTTTTGGTGGTGTTTTAGAATGTTTTGTTTTCTCTTGTGTTGTTTTTATTGTGTTGTTAGGTTTTGGAATGTTTGGATTCCTATTGGCAAGTTTTAAAATATTTTGGCGGGTATTTGGAATGTTTTGGTTTGCTTTCATTTGTTTTGATTATGTTTTGGCAAGTTATTGAATGTTTGGATGACTTCTGCCTGGTGTGATAGTATTTTGGCATCTTTTCAGAATGTTTTGATCAGTTTTGGCAGGTTCTAAAGTATTTTGTTGGGTTTTTGGAATGTTTTGGTTGGTTTTGATTTGTTTTTATGATATATTGGCTGGATTTCGGAATATTTTGGCTGGTTTTTGGAATGTTTTGGTTGGTTTTGATGTGTTTTTATGATATTTTGGCCGGATTTCGGAATATTTTGGCTGGTTTTTGGAATGTTTTGGTTGGTTTTGATGTGTTTTTTTGATGTTTTGCCACATTTTTTGAATGTTTTGATCAGTTCTCTCTGGTTTTCTAATGTTTTGGCATCCTTTCAGATTGTTTTGATCAGTTTTGGCAGGTTCTAAATTATTTTGTCAAGTTTTTGGAATGTTTTGGTTGGTTTTGATTTGTTTTTATGATATTTTGGCCGGATTTCGGAATATTTTGGCTGGTTTTTGGAATGTTTTGGTTGGTTTTGATGTGTTTTTTTGATGTTTTGCCACATTTTTTGAATGTTTTGATCAGTTCTCTCTGGTTTTCTAATGTTTTGGCATCTTTTCAGATTGTTTTGATCAGTTTTGCGGGTCTAAATTGTTTTGGCGGGTTTTCGGAAGATTTTGGTTGGTTTTGATTTGTTTTTATGATGTTTTGGCAGGTTTTCGGAATGTTTTGGTTGGGTTTTAGAATGTTTTGTGTTCTCTTGAATTGTTTTTATTTTGTTGTTAGGTTTTGGAATGTTTGGATACCTTTTGGCGGGTTTTAAAATATTTTGGCGGGTATTTGGAAGGTTTTGGCGGGTATTTGGAATGTTTTGATTAGTTTTGATGGGTTTTGAAATATTTTGGCAGGTTTTTAGAAGGTTTTGATTGGTTTTGATTATGTTTAGCCCAGTTTTTGGTGTGTTTGGATTAGCTTTGGTGGGCTTTATCATGTTTTGTCAGGTTTTTTTGAATGTTTTGATCACTTCTGTCTGGTTTTCTATTTTGGCGGGTTTGAAAATATTTTTTGATTAGTTTTGGCGGGTTTTAAACTATTTTGGCTCTGCGCAGAGATGACGGTGCCGGTTGCGGTGCGCTCCGGGGCGCTCCTTCTGCGGAAAGACACCTGACAGCGGCACTTGGGACAGCTCTGCGTCTCTATATTCTGCATTTCTTGCCTTCTGCATCTCAGCAAAATGCTTTCCCACTAGGTGTAGCAAGGAGAAACTGTGCCAGCTGAGTAGATGTAGCCCGGCCCGCCCTTTGAAGTTCACAAGTTCTTGGCATCTCAGAGCCTAAAGGGAAGAGCAAGGTTATCTATGGTACAAGCACAGCAAAGTTGTCCAAGAATAGCTTCCATTCGAATGCTAATGGCAATTGAAGAGGCAGGCCAGTGGCAAGCCACTATCTTCTAGCAGTTTGAAAGGTGCAGACACAGTGCAGGTGTTGTGCGGCTTCCTTCTTCGCCTCCTAGAAGGTGCCGCGCTCTCCGTCTCTTGCTTGCCAATATGTTGCCGTGTTCCTCTTATTGTTTGGTTTCTTTGGATTTGTTTTTATGATGTTTTGGCGGGTTTTCGGAATGTTTTGGTGGTGTTTTAGAATGTTTTGTTTTCTCTTGTGTTGTTTTTATTGTGTTGTTAGGTTTTGGAATGTTTGGATTCCTATTGGCAAGTTTTAAAATATTTTGGCGGGTATTTGGAATGTTTTGGTTTGCTTTCATTTGTTTTGATTATGTTTTGGCAAGTTATTGAATGTTTGGATGACTTCTGCCTGGTGTGATAGTATTTTGGCATCTTTTCAGAATGTTTTGATCAGTTTTGGCAGGTTCTAAAGTATTTTGTTGGGTTTTTGGAATGTTTTGGTTGGTTTTGATTTGTTTTTATGATATATTGGCTGGATTTCGGAATATTTTGGCTGGTTTTTGGAATGTTTTGGTTGGTTTTGATGTGTTTTTATGATATTTTGGCCGGATTTCGGAATATTTTGGCTGGTTTTTGGAATGTTTTGGTTGGTTTTGATGTGTTTTTTTGATGTTTTGCCACATTTTTTGAATGTTTTGATCAGTTCTCTCTGGTTTTCTAATGTTTTGGCATCTTTTCAGATTGTTTTGATCAGTTTTGCGGGTCTAAATTGTTTTGGCGGGTTTTCGGAATGTTTTGGTTGGTTTTGATTTGTTTTTATGATATTTTGGCCGGATTTCGGAATATTTTGGCTGGTTTTTGGAATGTTTTGGTTGGTTTTGATGTGTTTTTTTGATGTTTTGCCACATTTTTTGAATGTTTTGATCAGTTCTCTCTGGTTTTCTAATGTTTTGGCATCTTTTCAGATTGTTTTGATCAGTTTTGCGGGTCTAAATTGTTTTGGCGGGTTTTCGGAAGATTTTGGTTGGTTTTGATTTGTTTTTATGATGTTTTGGCAGGTTTTCGGAATGTTTTGGTTGGGTTTTAGAATGTTTTGTGTTCTCTTGAATTGTTTTTATTTTGTTGTTAGGTTTTGGAATGTTTGGATTCCTTTTGGCGGGTTTTAAAATATTTTGGCGGGTATTTGGAAGGTTTTGGCGGGTATTTGGAATGTTTTGATTAGTTTTGATGGGTTTTGAAATATTTTGGCAGGTTTTTAGAAGGTTTTGATTGGTTTTGATTATGTTTAGCCCAGTTTTTGGTGTGTTTGGATTAGCTTTGGTGGGCTTTATCATGTTTTGTCAGGTTTTTTTGAATGTTTTGATCACTTCTGTCTGGTTTTCTATTTTGGCGGGTTTGAAAATATTTTTTGATTAGTTTTGGCGGGTTTTAAACTATTTTGGCTCTGCGCAGAGATGACGGTGCCGGTTGCGGTGCGCTCCGGGGCGCTCCTTCTGCGGAAAGACACCTGGCAGCGGCACTTGGGACAGCTCTGCGTCTCTATATTCTGCATTTCTTGCCTTCTGCATCTCAGCAAAATGCTTTCCCACTAGGTGTAGCAAGGAGAAACTGTGCCAGCTGAGTAGATGTAGCCCGGCCCGCCCTTTGAAGTTCACAAGTTCTTGGCATCTCAGAGCCTAAAGGGAAGAGCAAGGTTATCTATGGTACAAGCACAGCAAAGTTGTCCAAGAATAGCTTCCATTCGAATGCTAATGGCAATTGAAGAGGCAGGCCAGTGGCAAGCCACTATCTTCTAGCAGTTTGAAAGGTGCAGACACAGTGCAGGTGTTGTGCGGCTTCCTTCTTCGCCTCCTAGAAGGTGCCGCGCTCTCCGTCTCTTGCTTGCCAATATGTTGCCGTGTTCCTCTTATTGTTTGGTTTCTTTGGATTTGTTTTTATGATGTTTTGGCGGGTTTTCGGAATGTTTTGGTGGTGTTTTAGAATGTTTTGTTTTCTCTTGTGTTGTTTTTATTGTGTTGTTAAGTTTTGGAATGTTTGGATTCCTATTGGCAAGTTTTAAAATATTTTGGCGGGTATTTGGAATGTTTTGGTTTGCTTTCATTTGTTTTGATTATGTTTTGGCAAGTTATTGAATGTTTGGATGACTTCTGCCTGGTGTGATAGTATTTTGGCATCTTTTCAGAATGTTTTGATCAGTTTTGGCAGGTTCTAAAGTATTTTGTCGGGTTTTTGGAATGTTTCGGTTGGTTTTGATGTGTTTTTATGATATTTTGGCCGGATTTCAGAATATTTTGGCTGGTTTTTGGAATGTTTTGGTTGGTTTTGATGTGTTTTTTTGATGTTTTGCCACATTTTTTGAATGTTTTGATCAGTTCTCTCTGGTTTTCTAATGTTTTGGCATCTTTTCAGATTGTTTTGATCAGTTTTGCGGGTCTAAATTGTTTTGGCGGGTTTTCGGAATATTTTGGTTGGTTTTGATTTGTTTTTATGATGTTTTGGCAGGTTTTCGGAATGTTTTGGTTGGGTTTTAGAATGTTTTGTATTCTCTTGAGTGGTTTTTATTATGTTGTTAGGTTTTGGAATGTTTGGATTCCTTTTGGCGGGTTTTAAAATATTTTGGCGGGTATTTGGAAGGTTTTGGCGGGTATTTGGAATGTTTTGATTAGTTTTGATGGGTTTTGAAATATTTTGGCAGGTTTTTAGAAGGTTTTGATTGGTTTTGATTATGTTTAGCCCAGTTTTTGGTGTGTTTGGATTAGCTTTGGTGGGCTTTATCATGTTTTGTCAGGTTTTTTTGAATGTTTTGATCACTTCTGTCTGGTTTTCTATTTTGGCGGGTTTGAAAATATTTTTTGATTAGTTTTGGCGGGTTTTAAACTATTTTGGCTCTTTGCGCAGAGATGACGGTGCCGGTTGCGGTGCGCTCCGGGGCGCTCCTTCTGCGGAAAGACACCTGGCAGCGGCACTTGGGACAGCTCCGCGTCTCTATATTCTGCATTTCTTGCCTTCTGCATCTCAGCAAAATGCTTTCCCACTAGGTGTAGCAAGGAGAAACTGTGCCAGCTGAGTAGATGTAGCCCGGCCCGCCCTTTGAAGTTGACAAGTTCTTGGCATCTCAGAGCCTAAAGGGAAGAGCAAGGTTATCTATGGTACAAGCACAGCAAAGTTGTCCAAGAATAGCTTCCATTCGAATGCTAATGGCAATTGAAGAGGCAGGCCAGTGGCAAGCCACTATCTTCTAGCAGTTTGAAAGGTGCAGACACAGTGCAGGTGTTGTGCGGCTTCCTTCTTCGCCTCCTAGAAGGTGCCGCGCTCTCCGTCTCTTGCTTGCCAATATGTTGCCGTGTTCCTCTTATTGTTTGGTTTCTTTGGATTTGTTTTTATGATGTTTTGGCGGGTTTTCGGAATGTTTTGGTGGTGTTTTAGAATGTTTTGTTTTCTCTTGTGTTGTTTTTATTGTGTTGTTAAGTTTTGGAATGTTTGGATTCCTATTGGCAAGTTTTAAAATATTTTGGCGGGTATTTGGAATGTTTTGGTTTGCTTTCATTTGTTTTGATTATGTTTTGGCAAGTTATTGAATGTTTGGATGACTTCTGCCTGGTGTGATAGTATTTTGGCATCTTTTCAGAATGTTTTGATCAGTTTTGGCAGGTTCTAAAGTATTTTGTCGGGTTTTTGGAATGTTTCGGTTGGTTTTGATGTGTTTTTATGATATTTTGGCCGGATTTCAGAATATTTTGGCTGGTTTTTGGAATGTTTTGGTTGGTTTTGATGTGTTTTTTTGATGTTTTGCCACATTTTTTGAATGTTTTGATCAGTTCTCTCTGGTTTTCTAATGTTTTGGCATCTTTTCAGATTGTTTTGATCAGTTTTGCGGGTCTAAATTGTTTTGGCGGGTTTTCGGAATATTTTGGTTGGTTTTGATTTGTTTTTATGATGTTTTGGCAGGTTTTCGGAATGTTTTGGTTGGGTTTTAGAATGTTTTGTATTCTCTTGAGTGGTTTTTATTATGTTGTTAGGTTTTGGAATGTTTGGATTCCTTTTGGCGGGTTTTAAAATATTTTGGCGGGTATTTGGAAGGTTTTGGCGGGTATTCGGAATGTTTTGATTAGTTTTGATGGGTTTTGAAATATTTTGGCAGGTTTTTAGAAGGTTTTGATTGGTTTTGATTATGTTTAGCCCAGTTTTTGGTGTGTTTGGATTAGCTTTGGTGGGCTTTATCATGTTTTGTCAGGTTTTTTTGAATGTTTTGATCACTTCTGTCTGGTTTTCTATTTTGGCGGGTTTGAAAATATTTTTTGATTAGTTTTGGCGGGTTTTAAACTATTTTGGCTCTTTGCGCAGAGATGACGGTGCCGGTTGCGGTGCGCTCCGGGGCGCTCCTTCTGCGGAAAGACACCTGGCAGCGGCACTTGGGACAGCTCCGCGTCTCTATATTCTGCATTTCTTGCCTTCTGCATCTCAGCAAAATGCTTTCCCACTAGGTGTAGCAAGGAGAAACTGTGCCAGCTGAGTAGATGTAGCCCGGCCCGCCCTTTGAAGTTCACAAGTTCTTGGCATCTCAGAGCCTAAAGGGAAGAGCAAGGTTATCTATGGTACAAGCACAGCAAAGTTGTCCAAGAATAGCTTCCATTCGAATGCTAATGGCAATTGAAGAGGCAGGCCAGTGGCAAGCCACTATCTTCTAGCAGTTTGAAAGGTGCAGACACAGTGCAGGTGTTGTGCGGCTTCCTTCTTCGCCTCCTAGAAGGTGCCGCGCTCTCCGTCTCTTGCTTGCCAATATGTTGCCTTGTTCCTCTTATTGTTTGGTTTCTTTGGATTTGTTTTTATGATGTTTTGGCGGGTTTTCGGAATGTTTTGGTGGTGTTTTAGAATGTTTTGTTTTCTCTTGTGTTGTTTTTATTGTGTTGTTAGGTTTTGGAATGTTTGGATTCCTATTGGCAAGTTTTAAAATATTTTGGCGTGTATTTGGAATGTTTTGGTTTGCTTTCATTTGTTTTGATTATGTTTTGTCAAGTTATTGAATGTTTGGATGACTTCTGCCTGGTGTGATAGTATTTTGGCATCTTTTCAGAATGTTTTGATCAGTTTTGGCAGGTTCTAAAGTATTTTGTTGGGTTTTTGGAATGTTTTGGTTGGTTTTGATTTGTTTTTATGATATATTGGCTGGATTTCGGAATATTTTGGCTGGTTTTTGGAATGTTTTGGTTGGTTTTGATGTGTTTTTATGATATTTTGGCCGGATTTCGGAATATTTTGGCTGGTTTTTGGAATGTTTTGGTTGGTTTTGATGTGTTTTTTTGATGTTTTGCCACATTTTTTGAATGTTTTGATCAGTTCTCTCTGGTTTTCTAATGTTTTGGCATCCTTTCAGATTGTTTTGATCAGTTTTGGCAGGTTCTAAATTATTTTGTCAAGTTTTTGGAATGTTTTGGTTGGTTTTGATTTGTTTTTATGATATTTTGGCCGGATTTCGGAATATTTTGGCTGGTTTTTGGAATGTTTTGGTTGGTTTTGATGTGTTTTTTTGATGTTTTGCCACATTTTTTGAATGTTTTGATCAGTTCTCTCTGGTTTTCTAATGTTTTGGCATCTTTTCAGATTGTTTTGATCAGTTTTGCGGGTCTAAATTGTTTTGGCGGGTTTTCGGAAGATTTTGGTTGGTTTTGATTTGTTTTTATGATGTTTTGGCAGGTTTTCGGAATATTTTGGTTGGGTTTTAGAATGTTTTGTGTTCTCTTGAATTGTTTTTATTTTGTTGTTAGGTTTTGGAATGTTTGGATTCCTTTTGGCGGGTTTTAAAATATTTTGGCGGGTATTTGGAAGGTTTTGGCGGGTATTTGGAATGTTTTGATTAGTTTTGATGGGTTTTGAAATATTTTGGCAGGTTTTTAGAAGGTTTTGATTGGTTTTGATTATGTTTAGCCCAGTTTTTGGTGTGTTTGGATTAGCTTTGGTGGGCTTTATCATGTTTTGTCAGGTTTTTTTGAATGTTTTGATCACTTCTGTCTGGTTTTCTATTTTGGCGGGTTTGAAAATATTTTTTGATTAGTTTTGGCGGGTTTTAAACTATTTTGGCTCTGCGCAGAGATGACGGTGCCGGTTGCGGTGCGCTCCGGGGCGCTCCTTCTGCGGAAAGACACCTGGCAGCGGCACTTGGGACAGCTCCGCGTCTCTATATTCTGCATTTCTTGCCTTCTGCATCTCAGCAAAATGCTTTCCCACTAGGTCTAGCAAGGAGAAACTGTGCCAGCTGAGTAGATGTAGCCCGGCCCGCCCTTTGAAGTTCACAAGTTCTTGGCATCTCAGAGCCTAAAGGGAAGAGCAAGGTTATCTATGGTACAAGCACAGCAAAGTTGTCCAAGAATAGCTTCCATTCGAATGCTAATGGCAATTGAAGAGGCAGGCCAGTGGCAAGCCACTATCTTCTAGCAGTTTGAAAGGTGCAGACACAGTGCAGGTGTTGTGCGGCTTCCTTCTTCGCCTCCTAGAAGGTGCCGCGCTCTCCGTCTCTTGCTTGCCAATATGTTGCCGTGTTCCTCTTATTGTTTGGTTTCTTTGGATTTGTTTTTATGATGTTTTGGCGGGTTTTCGGAATGTTTTGGTGGTGTTTTAGAATGTTTTGTTTTCTCTTGTGTTGTTTTTATTGTGTTGTTAGGTTTTGGAATGTTTGGATTCCTATTGGCAAGTTTTAAAATATTTTGGCGGGTATTTGGAATGTTTTGGTTTGCTTTCATTTGTTTTGATTATGTTTTGGCAAGTTATTGAATGTTTGGATGACTTCTGCCTGGTGTGATAGTATTTTGGCATCTTTTCAGAATGTTTTGATCAGTTTTGGCAGGTTCTAAAGTATTTTGTTGGGTTTTTGGAATGTTTTGGTTGGTTTTGATTTGTTTTTATGATATATTGGCTGGATTTCGGAATATTTTGGCTGGTTTTTGGAATGTTTTGGTTGGTTTTGATGTGTTTTTATGATATTTTGGCCGGATTTCGGAATATTTTGGCTGGTTTTTGGAATGTTTTGGTTGGTTTTGATGTGTTTTTTTGATGTTTTGCCACATTTTTTGAATGTTTTGATCAGTTCTCTCTGGTTTTCTAATGTTTTGGCATCTTTTCAGATTGTTTTGATCAGTTTTGCGGGTCTAAATTGTTTTGGCGGGTTTTCGGAAGATTTTGGTTGGTTTTAATTTGTTTTTATGATGTTTTGGCAGGTTTTCGGAATGTTTTGGTTGGGTTTTAGAATGTTTTGTATTCTCTTGAGTGGTTTTTATTATGTTGTTAGGTTTTGGAATGTTTGGATTCCTTTTGGCGGGTTTTGAAATATTTTGGCGGGTATTTGGAAGGTTTTGGTGGGTATTCGGAATGTTTTGATTAGTTTTGATGGGTTTTGAAATATTTTGGCAGGTTTTTAGAAGGTTTTGATTGGTTTTGATTATGTTTAGCCCAGTTTTTGGTGTGTTTGGATTAGCTTTGGTGGGCTTTATCATGTTTTGTCAGGTTTTTTTGAATGTTTTGATCACTTCTGTCTGGTTTTCTATTTTGGCGGGTTTGAAAATATTTTTTGATTAGTTTTGGCGGGTTTTAAACTATTTTGGCTCTGCGCAGAGATGACGGTGCCGGTTGCGGTGCGCTCCGGGGCGCTCCTTCTGCGGAAAGACACCTGGCAGCGGCACTTGGGACAGCTCCACGTCTCTATATTCTGCATTTCTTGCCTTCTGCATCTCAGCAAAATTCTTTCCCACTAGGTGTAGCAAGGAGAAACTGTGCCAGCTGAGTAGATGTAGCCCGGCCCGCCCTTTGAAGTTCACAAGTTCTTGGCATCTCAGAGCCTAAAGGGAAGAGCAAGGTTATCTATGGTACAAGCACAGCAAAGTTGTCCAAGAATAGCTTCCATTCGAATGCTAATGGCAATTGAAGAGGCAGGCCAGTGGCAAGCCACTATCTTCTAGCAGTTTGAAAGGTGCAGACACAGTGCAGGTGTTGTGCGGCTTCCTTCTTCGCCTCCTAGAAGGTGCCGCGCTCTCCGTCTCTTGCTTACCAATATGTTGCCGTGTTCCTCTTATTGTTTGGTTTCTTTGGATTTGTTTTTATGATGTTTTGGCGGGTTTTCGGAATGTTTTGGTGGTGTTTTAGAATGTTTTGTTTTCTCTTGAGTTGTTTTTATTGTCTTGGCAGGTTTTGGAATGTTTGGATTCCTTTTGGCGGGTTTTAAAATATTTTGGCGGGTATTTGGAATGTTTTGGTTTGCTTTCATTTGTTTTGATTATGTTTTGTCAAGTTATTGAATGTTTGGATCACTTCTGCCTGGTGTAATAGTATTTTGGCATCTTTTCAGAATGTTTTGATCAGTTTTGGCAGGTTCTAAATTATTTTGTCGGGTTTTTGGAATGGTTTGGTTGGTTTTGATTTGCTTTTATGATGTTTTGGCCAGATTTCAGAATATTTTGGCTGGTTTTCGGAATGTTTTGGTTGGTTTTGATGTGTTTTTATGCTGTTTTGCCACATTTTTTGAATGTTTTGATCAGTTCTGGCTGTTTTTCTAATGTTTTGGCATCTTTTCGGAATGTTTTGATCGGTTTTGTGGGTGTAAATTGTTTTGGCGGGTTTTCGGAATGTTTTGGTTGGTTTTGATTTGTTTTTATGATGTTTTGGCAGGTTTTCGGAATGTTTTGGTTGGGTTTTAGAATGTTTTGTATTCTCTTGAATTGTTTTTATTTTGTTGTTAGGTTTTGGAATGTTTGGATTCCTTTTGGCGGGTTTTAAAATATTTTGGCGGGTATTTGGAAGGTTTTGGCGGGTATTTGGAATGTTTTGATTAGTTTTGATGGGTTTTGAAATATTTTGGCAGGTTTTTAGAAGGTTTTGATTGGTTTTGATTATGTTTAGCCCAGTTTTTGGTGTGTTTGGATTAGCTTTGGTGGGCTTTATCATGTTTTGTCAGGTTTTTTTGAATGTTTTGATCACTTCTGTCTGGTTTTCTATTTTGGCGGGTTTGAAAATATTTTTTGATTAGTTTTGGCGGGTTTTAAACTATTTTGGCTCTGCGCAGAGATGACGGTGCCGGTTGCGGTGCGCTCCGGGGCGCTCCTTCTGCGGAAAGACACCTGGCAGCGGCACTTGGGACAGCTCCGCGTCTCTATATTCTGCATTTCTTGCCTTCTGCATCTCAGCAAAATGCTTTCCCACTAGGTGTAGCAAGGAGAAACTGTGGCAGCTGAGTAGATGTAGCCCGGCCCGCCCTTTGAAGTTCACAAGTTCTTGGCATCTCAGAGCCTAAAGGGAAGAGCAAGGTTATCTATGGTACAAGCACAGCAAAGTTGTCCAAGAATAGCTTCCATTCGAATGCTAATGGCAATTGAAGAGGCAGGCCAGTGGCAAGCCACTATCTTCTAGCAGTTTGAAAGGTGCAGACACAGTGCAGGTGTTGTGCGGCTTCCTTCTTCGCCTCCTAGAAGGTGCCGCGCTCTCCGTCTCTTGCTTGCCAATATGTTGCCGTGTTCCTCTTATTGTTTGGTTTCTTTGGATTTGTTTTTATGATGTTTTGGCGGGTTTTCGGAATGTTTTGGTGGTGTTTTAGAATGTTTTGTTTTCTCTTGAGTTGTTTTTATTGTCTTGGCAGGTTTTGGAATGTTTGGATTCCTATTGGCAAGTTTTAAAATATTTTGGCGGGTATTTGGAATGTTTTGGTTTGCTTTCATTTGTTTTGATTATGTTTTGGCAAGTTATTGAATGTTTGGATGACTTCTGACTGGTGTGATAGTATTTTGGCATCTTTTCAGAATGTTTTGATCAGTTTTGGCAGGTTCTAAAGTATTTTGTTGGGTTTTTGGAATGTTTTGGTTGGTTTTGATTTGTTTTTATGATATATTGGCTGGATTTCGGAATATTTTGGCTGGTTTTTGGAATGTTTTGGTTGGTTTTGATGTGTTTTTATGATATTTTGGCCGGATTTCGGAATATTTTGGCTGGTTTTTGGAATGTTTTGGTTGGTTTTGATGTGTTTTTTTGATGTTTTGCCACATTTTTTGAATGTTTTGATCAGTTCTCTCTGGTTTTCTAATGTTTTGGCATCTTTTCAGATTGTTTTGATCAGTTTTGCGGGTCTAAATTGTTTTGGCGGGTTTTCGGAATGTTTTGGTTGGTTTTGATTTGTTTTTATGATGTTTTGGCAGGTTTTCGGAATGTTTTGGTTGGGTTTTAGAATGTTTTGTATTCTCTTGAGTGGTTTTTATTATGTTGTTAGGTTTTGGAATGTTTGGATTCCTTTTGGCGGGTTTTAAAATATTTTGGCGGGTATTTGGAAGGTTTTGGCGGGTATTCGGAATGTTTTGATTAGTTTTGATGGGTTTTGAAATATTTTGGCGGGTTTTTAGAAGGTTTTGATTGGTTTTGATTATGTTTAGCCCAGTTTTTGGTGTGTTTGGATTAGCTTTGGTGGGCTTTATCATGTTTTGTCAGGTTTTTTTGAATGTTTTGATCACTTCTGTCTGGTTTTCTATTTTGGCGGGATTGAAAATATTTTTTGATTAGTTTTGGCGGGTTTTAAACTATTTTGGCTCTGCGCAGAGATGACGGTGCCGGTTGCGGTGCGCTCCGGGGCGCTCCTTCTGCGGAAAGACACCTGGCAGCGGCACTTGGGACAGCTCCGCGTCTCTATATTCTGCATTTCTTGCCTTCTGCATCTCAGCAAAATGCTTTCCCACTAGGTGTAGCAAGGAGAAACTGTGCCAGCTGAGTAGATGTAGCCCGGCCCGCCCTTTGAAGTTCACATGTTCTTGGCATCTCAGAGCCTAAAGGGAAGAGCAAGGTTATCTATGGTACAAGCACAGCAAAGTTGTCCAAGAATAGCTTCCATTCGAATGCTAATGGCAATTGAAGAGGCAGGCCAGTGGCAAGCCACTATCTTCTAGCAGTTTGAAAGGTGCAGACACAGTGCAGGTGTTGTGCGGCTTCCTTCTTCGCCTCCTAGAAGGTGCCGCGCTCTCCGTCTCTTGCTTGCCAATATGTTGCCGTGTTCCTCTTATTGTTTGGTTTCTTTGGATTTGTTTTTATGATGTTTTGGCGGGTTTTCGGAATGTTTTGGTGGTGTTTTAGAATGTTTTGTTTTCTCTTGAGTTGTTTTTATTGTCTTGGCAGGTTTTGGAATGTTTGGATTCCTATTGGCAAGTTTTAAAATATTTTGGCGGGTATTTGGAATGTTTTGGTTTGCTTTCATTTGTTTTGATTATGTTTTGGCAAGTTATTGAATGTTTGGATCACTTCTGACTGGTGTGATAGTATTTTGGCATCTTTTCAGAATGTTTTGATCAGTTTTGGCAGGTTCTAAAGTATTTTGTCGGGTTTTTGGAATGCTTTGGTTGGTTTTGATTTGCTTTTATGATGTTTTGGCCAGATTTCAGAATATTTTGGCTGGTTTTCAGAATGTTTTGGTTGGTTTTGATGTGTTTTTATGCTGTTTTGCCACATTTTTTGAATGTTTTGATCAGTTCTGGCTGTTTTTCTAATGTTTTGGCATCTTTTCGGAATGTTTTGATTGGTTTTGTGGGTGTAAGTTGTTTTGGCAGGTTTTCGGAATGTTTTGGTTGGTTTTGATTTGTTTTTATGATGTTTTGGCAGGTTTTCGGAATGTTTTGGTTGGGTTTTAGAATGTTTTGTATTCTCTTGAATTGTTTTTATTTTGTTGTTAGGTTTTGGAATGTTTGGATTCCTTTTGGCGGGTTTTAAAATATTTTGGCGGGTATTTGGAAGGTTTTGGCGGGTATTTGGAATGTTTTGATTAGTTTTGATGGGTTTTGAAATATTTTGGCAGGTTTTTAGAAGGTTTTGATTGGTTTTGATTATGTTTAGCCCAGTTTTTGGTGTGTTTGGATTAGCTTTGGTGGGCTTTATCATGTTTTGTCAGGTTTTTTTGAATGTTTTGATCCCTTCTGTCTGGTTTTCTATTTTGGCGGGTTTGAAAAAATAATTTTTGATTAGTTTTGGCGGGTTTTAAACTATTTTGGCTCTTTGCGCAGAGATGACGGTGCCGGTTGCGGTGCGCTCCGGGGCGCTCCTTCTGCGGAAAGACGCCTGGCAGCGGCAATTAGGACAGCTCCGCATCTCCGTATTCTGCATTTCTTGCCTTCTGCATCTCAGCAAAATGCTTTCCCACTAGGTGTAGCAAGGAGAAACTGTGCCAGCTGAGTAGATGTAACCCGGCCCGCCCTTTGAAGTTCCCAAGTTCTTGGCATCTCAGAGCCTAAAGGGAAGAGCAAGGTTATCTATGGTACAAGCACAGCAAAGTTGTCCAAGAATAGCTTCCATTCGAATGCTAATGGCAATTGAAGAGGCAGGCCAGTGGCAAGCCACTATCTTCTAGCAGTTTGAAAGGTGCAGACACAGTGCAGGTGTTGTGCGCCTTCCTTCTTCGCCTCCTAGAAGGTGCCGCGCTCTCCGTCTCTTGCTTGCCAATATGTTGCCGTGTTCCTCTTATTGTTTGGTTTCTTTGGATTTGTTTTTATGATGTTTTGGCGGGTTTTCGGAATGTTTTGGTGGTGTTTTAGAATGTTTTGTTTTCTCTTGAGTTGTTTTTATTGTCTTGGCAAGTTTTGGAATGTTTGGATTCCTTTTGGCAGGTTTTAAAATATTTTGGCGGGTATTTGGAATGTTTTGGTTTGCTTTCATTTGTTTTGATTATGTTTTGGCAAGTTATTGAATGTTTGGATGACTTCTGACTGGTTTGATAGTATTTTGGCATCTTTTCAGAATGTTTTGATCAGTTTTGGCAGGTTCTAAAGTATTTTGTTGGGTTTTTGGAATGTTTTGGTTGGTTTTGATTTGTTTTTATGATATATTGGCTGGATTTCGGAATATTTTGGCTGGTTTTTGGAGTGTTTTGGTTGGTTTTGATGTGTTTTTATGATATTTTGGCCGGATTTCGGAATATTTTGGCTGGTTTTTTTATCATGTTTTGGTTGGTTTTGATGTGTTTTTTTGATGTTTTGCCACATTTTTTGAATGTTTTGATCAGTTCTCTCTGGTTTTCTAATGTTTTGGCATCTTTTCAGATTGTTTTGATCAGTTTTGCGGGTCTAAATTGTTTTGGCGGGTTTTCGGAATGTTTTGGTTGGTTTTGATTTGTTTTTATGATGTTTTGGCAGGTTTTCGGAATGTTTTGGTTGGGTTTTAGAATGTTTTGTATTCTCTTGAGTGGTTTTTATTATGTTGTTAGGTTTTGGAATGTTTGGATTCCTTTTGGCGGGTTTTAAAATATTTTGGCGGGTATTTGGAAGGTTTTGGCGGGTATTTGGAATGTTTTGATTAGTTTTGATGGGTTTTGAAATATTTTGGCGGGTTTTTAGAAGGTTTTGATTGGTTTTGATTATGTTTAGCCCAGTTTTTGGTGTGTTTGGACTAGCTTTGGTGGGCTTTATCATGTTTTGTCAGGTTTTTTTGAATGTTTTGATCACTTCTGTCTGGTTTTCTATTTTGGCGGGTTTGAAAAAATTTTTTGATTAGTTTTGGCGGGTTTTAAACTATTTTGGCTCTTTGCACAGAGATGACGGTGCCGGTTGCGGTGCGCTCCGGGGCGCTCCTTCTGCGGAAAGACGCCTGGCAGCGGCAATTAGGACAGCTCCGCATCTCCGTATTCTGCATTTCTTGCCTTCTGCATCTCAGCAAAATGCTTTCCCACTAGGTGTAGCAAGGAGAAACTGTGCCAGCTGAGTAGATGTAGCCCGGCCCGCCCTTTGAAGTTGACAAGTTCTTGGCATCTCAGAGCCTAAAGGGAAGAGCAAGGTTATCTATGGTACAAGCACAGCAAAGTTGTCCAAGAATAGCTTCCATTCGAATGCTAATGGCAATTGAAGAGGCAGGCCAGTGGCAAGCCACTATCTTCTAGCAGTTTGAAAGGTGCAGACACAGTGCAGGTGTTGTGCGGCTTCCTTCTTCGCCTCCTAGAAGGTGCCGCGCTCTCCGTCTCTTGCTTACCAATATGTTGCCGTGTTCCTCTTATTGTTTGGTTTCTTTGGATTTGTTTTTATGATGTTTTGGCGGGTTTTCGGAATGTTTTGGTGGTGTTTTAGAATGTTTTGTTTTCTCTTGAGTTGTTTTTATTGTCTTGGCAGGTTTTGGAATGTTTGGATTCCTTTTGGCGGGTTTTAAAATATTTTGGCGGGTATTTGGAATGTTTTGGTTTGCTTTCATTTGTTTTGATTATGTTTTGGCAAGTTATTGAATGTTTGGATCACTTCTGACTGGTGTGATAGTATTTTGGCATCTTTTCAGAATGTTTTGATCAGTTTTGGCAGGTTCTAAAGTATTTTGTCGGGTTTTTGGAATGTTTTGGTTGGTTTTGATTTGTTTTTATGATATATTGGCTGGATTTCAGAATATTTTGGCTGGTTTTTGGAGTGTTTTGGTTGGTTTTGATGTGTTTTTATGATATTTTGGCCGGATTTCTGAATATTTTGGCTGTTTTTTTTATCATGTTTTGGTTGGTTTTGATGTGTTTTTATGATATTTTGGCCGGATTTCGGAATATTTTGGCTGGTTTTTGGAATGTTTTGGTTGGTTTTGATGTGTTTTTTTGATGTTTTGCCACATTTTTTTAATGTTTTGATCAGTTCTCTCTGGTTTTCTAATGTTTTGGCATCTTTTCGGAATGTTTTGATCAGTTTTGCGGGTCTAAATTGTTTTGGCGGTTTTTCGGAAGATTTTGGTTGGTTTTGATTTGTTTTTATGATGTTTTGGCAGGTTTTCGGAATGTTTTGGTTGGGTTTTAGAATGTTTTGTATTCTCTTGAGTGGTTTTTATTATGTTGTTAGGTTTTGGAATGTTTGGATTCCTTTTGGCGGGTTTTAAAATATTTTGGCGGGTATTTGGAAGGTTTTGGCGGGTATTCGGAATGTTTTGATTAGTTTTGATGGGTTTTGAAATATTTTGGCGGGTTTTTAGAAGGTTTTGATTGGTTTTGATTATGTTTAGCCCAGTTTTTGGTGTGTTTGGATTAGCTTTGGTGGGCTTTATCATGTTTTGTCAGGTTTTTTTGAATGTTTTGATCACTTCTGTCTGGTTTTCTATTTTGGCGGGTTTGAAAATATTTTTTGATTAGTTTTGGCGGGTTTTAAACTATTTTGGCTCTGCGCAGAGATGACGGTGCCGGTTGCGGTGCGCTCCGGGGCGCTCCTTCTGCGGAAAGACACCTGGCAGCGGCACTTGGGACAGCTCCGCGTCTCTATATTCTGCATTTCTTGCCTTCTGCATCTCAGCAAAATGCTTTCCCACTAGGTGTAGCAAGGAGAAACTGTGCCAGCTGAGTAGATGTAGCCCGGCCCGCCCTTTGAAGTTGACAAGTTCTTGGCATCTCAGAGCCTAAAGGGAAGAGCAAGGTTATCTATGGTACAAGCACAGCAAAGTTGTCCAAGAATAGCTTCCATTCGAATGCTAATGGCAATTGAAGAGGCAGGCCAGTGGCAAGCCACTATCTTCTAGCAGTTTGAAAGGTGCAGACACAGTGCAGGTGTTGTGCGGCTTCCTTCTTCGCCTCCTAGAAGGTGCCGTGCTCTCCGTCTCTTGCTTGCCAATATGTTGCCGTGTTCCTCTTATTGTTTGGTTTCTTTGGATTTGTTTTTATGATGTTTTGGCGGGTTTTCGGAATGTTTTGGTGGTGTTTTAGAATGTTTTGTTTTCTCTTGAGTTGTTTTTATTGTCTTGGCAGGTTTTGGAATGTTTGGATTCCTTTTGGCGGGTTTTAAAATCTTTTGGCGGGTATTTGGAATGTTTTGGTTTGCTTTCATTTGTTTTGATTATGTTTTGTCAAGTTATTGAATGTTTGGATGACTTCTGACTGGTGTGATAGTATTTTGGCATCTTTTCAGAATGTTTTGATCAGTTTTGGCAGGTTCTAAAGTATTTTGTTGGGTTTTTGGAATGTTTTGGTTGGTTTTGATTTGTTTTTATGATATATTGGCTGGATTTCGGAATATTTTGGCTGGTTTTTGGAGTGTTTTGGTTGGTTTTGATGTGTTTTTATGATATTTTGGCCGGATTTCGGAATATTTTGGCTGGTTTTTTTATCATGTTTTGGTTGGTTTTGATGTGTTTTTTTGATGTTTTGCCACATTTTTTGAATGTTTTGATCAGTTCTCTCTGGTTTTCTAATGTTTTGGCATCTTTTCAGATTGTTTTGATCAGTTTTGCGGGTCTAAATTGTTTTGGCGGGTTTTCGGAATGTTTTGGTTGGTTTTGATTTGTTTTTATGATGTTTTGGCAGGTTTTCGGAATGTTTTGGTTGGGTTTTAGAATGTTTTGTATTCTCTTGAATTGTTTTTATTTTGTTGTTAGGTTTTGGAATGTTTGGATTCCTTTTGGCGGGTTTTAAAATATTTTGGCGGGTATTTGGAAGGTTTTGGCGGGTATTTGGAATGTTTTGATTAGTTTTGATGGGTTTTGAAATATTTTGGCAGGTTTTTAGAAGGTTTTGATTGGTTTTGATTATGTTTAGCCCAGTTTTTGGTGTGTTTGGACTAGCTTTGGTGGGCTTTATCATGTTTTGTCAGGTTTTTTTGAATGTTTTGATCACTTCTGTCTGGTTTTCTATTTTGGCGGGTTTGAAAAAATTTTTTGATTAGTTTTGGCGGGTTTTAAACTATTTTGGCTCTGCGCAGAGATGACGGTGCCGGTTGCGGTGCGCTCCGGGGCGCTCCTTCTGCGGAAAGACACCTGGCAGCGGCACTTGGGACAGCTCCGCGTCTCTATATTCTGCATTTCTTGCCTTCTGCATCTCAGCAAAATGCTTTCCCACTAGGTGTAGCAAGGAGAAACTGTGCCAGCTGAGTAGATGTAGCCCGGCCCGCCCTTTGAAGTTCACAAGTTCTTGGCATCTCAGAGCCTAAAGGGAAGAGCAAGGTTATCTATGGTACAAGCACAGCAAAGTTGTCCAAGAATAGCTTCCATTCGAATGCTAATGGCAATTGAAGAGGCAGGCCAGTGGCAAGCCACTATCTTCTAGCAGTTTGAAAGGTGCAGACACAGTGCAGGTGTTGTGCGGCTTCCTTCTTCGCCTCCTAGAAGGTGCCGCGCTCTCCGTCTCTTGCTTGCCAATATGTTGCCGTGTTCCTCTTATTGTTTGGTTTCTTTGGATTTGTTTTTATGATGTTTTGGCGGGTTTTCGGAATGTTTTGGTGGTGTTTTAGAATGTTTTGTTTTCTCTTGAGTTGTTTTTATTGTCTTGGCAGGTTTTGGAATGTTTGGATTCCTTTTGGCGGGTTTTAAAATCTTTTGGCGGGTATTTGGAATGTTTTGGTTTGCTTTCATTTGTTTTGATTATGTTTTGTCAAGTTATTGAATGTTTGGATGACTTCTGACTGGTGTGATAGTATTTTGGCATCTTTTCAGAATGTTTTGATCAGTTTTGGCAGGTTCTAAAGTATTTTGTTGGGTTTTTGGAATGTTTTGGTTGGTTTTGATTTGTTTTTATGATATATTGGCTGGATTTCGGAATATTTTGGCTGGTTTTTGGAGTGTTTTGGTTGGTTTTGATGTGTTTTTATGATGTTTTGGCCAGATTTCGGAATATTTTGGCTGGTTTTCGGAATGTTTTGGTTGGTTTTGATGTGTTTTTTTGATGTTTTGCCACATTTTTTGAATGTTTTGATCAGTTCTGGCTGGTTTTCTAATGTTTTGGCATCTTTTCGGAATGTTTTGATCGGTTTTGTGGGTCTAAATTGTTTTGGCGGGTTTTCGGAATGTTTTGGTTGGTTTTGATTTGTTTTTATGATGTTTTGGCAGGTTTTCGGAATGTTTTGGTTGGGTTTTAGAATGTTTTGTATTCTCTTGAATTGTTTTTATTTTGTTGTTAGGTTTTGGAATGTTTGGATTCGTTTTGGCGGGGTTTAAAATATTTTGGCGGGTATTTGGAAGGTTTTGGCGGGTATTTGGAATGTTTTGATTAGTTTTGATGGGTTTTGAAATATTTTGGCAGGTTTTTAGAAGGTTTTGATTGGTTTTGATTATGTTTAGCCCAGTTTTTGGTGTGTTTGGACTAGCTTTGGTGGGCTTTATCATGTTTTGTCAGGTTTTTTTGAATGTTTTGATCACTTCTGTCTGGTTTTCTATTTTGGCGGGTTTGAAAATATTTTTTGATTAGTTTTGGCGGGTTTTAAACTATTTTGGCTCTGCGCAGAGATGACGGTGCCGGTTGCGGTGCGCTCCGGGGCGCTCCTTCTGCGGAAAGACACCTGGCAGCGGCACTTGGGACAGCTCCGCATCTCCGTATTCTGCATTTCTTGCCTTCTGCATCTCAGCAAAATGCTTTCCCACTAGGTGTAGCAAGGAGAAACTGTGCCAGCTGAGTAGATGTAGCCCGGCCCGCCCTTTGAAGTTGACAAGTTCTTGGCATCTCAGAGCCTAAAGGGAAGAGCAAGGTTATCTATGGTACAAGCACAGCAAAGTTGTCCAAGAATAGCTTCCATTCGAATGCTAATGGCAATTGAAGAGGCAGGCCAGTGGCAAGCCACTATCTTCTAGCAGTTTGAAAGGTGCAGACACAGTGCAGGTGTTGTGCGGCTTCCTTCTTCGCCTCCTAGAAGGTGCCGTGCTCTCCGTCTCTTGCTTGCCAATATGTTGCCGTGTTCCTCTTATTGTTTGGTTTCTTTGGATTTGTTTTTATGATGTTTTGGCGGGTTTTCGGAATGTTTTGGTGGTGTTTTAGAATGTTTTGTTTTCTCTTGAGTTGTTTTTATTGTCTTGGCAGGTTTTGGAATGTTTGGATTCCTTTTGGCGGGTTTTAAAATATTTTGGCGGGTATTTGGAATGTTTTGGTTTGCTTTCATTTGTTTTGATTATGTTTTGGCAAGTTATTGAATGTTTGGATGACTTCTGACTGGTGTGATAGTATTTTGGCATCTTTTCAGAATGTTTTGATCAGTTTTGGCAGGTTCTAAAGTATTTTGTTGGGTTTTTGGAATGTTTTGGTTGGTTTTGATTTGTTTTTATGATATATTGGCTGGATTTCGGAATATTTTGGCTGGTTTTTGGAGTGTTTTGGTTGGTTTTGATGTGTTTTTATGATATTTTGGCCGGATTTCGGAATATTTTGGCTGGTTTTTGGAATGTTTTGGTTGGTTTTGATGTGTTTTTTTGATGTTTTGCCACATTTTTTGAATGTTTTGATCAGTTCTCTCTGGTTTTCTAATGTTTTGGCATCTTTTCAGATTGTTTTGATCAGTTTTGCGGGTCTAAATTGTTTTGGCGGGTTTTCGGAATGTTTTGGTTGGTTTTGATTTGTTTTTATGATGTTTTGGCAGGTTTTCGGAATGTTTTGGTTGGGTTTTAGAATGTTTTGTATTCTCTTGAATTGTTTTTATTTTGTTGTTAGGTTTTGGAATGTTTGGATTCCTTTTGGCGGGTTTTAAAATATTTTGGCGGGTATTTGGAAGGTTTTGGCGGGTATTTGGAATGTTTTGATTAGTTTTGATGGGTTTTGAAATATTTTGGCAGGTTTTTAGAAGGTTTTGATTGGTTTTGATTATGTTTAGCCCAGTTTTTGGTGTGTTTGGACTAGCTTTGGTGGGCTTTATCATGTTTTGTCAGGTTTTTTTGAATGTTTTGATCACTTCTGTCTGGTTTTCTATTTTGGCGGGTTTGAAAAAATTTTTTGATTAGTTTTGGCGGGTTTTAAACTATTTTGGCTCTGCGCAGAGATGACGGTGCCGGTTGCGGTGCGCTCCGGGGCGCTCCTTCTGCGGAAAGACACCTGGCAGCGGCACTTGGGACAGCTCCGCGTCTCTATATTCTGCATTTCTTGCCTTCTGCATCTCAGCAAAATGCTTTCCCACTAGGTGTAGCAAGGAGAAACTGTGCCAGCTGAGTAGATGTAGCCCGGCCCGCCCTTTGAAGTTCACAAGTTCTTGGCATCTCAGAGCCTAAAGGGAAGAGCAAGGTTATCTATGGTACAAGCACAGCAAAGTTGTCCAAGAATAGCTTCCATTCGAATGCTAATGGCAATTGAAGAGGCAGGCCAGTGGCAAGCCACTATCTTCTAGCAGTTTGAAAGGTGCAGACACAGTGCAGGTGTTGTGCGGCTTCCTTCTTCGCCTCCTAGAAGGTGCCGCGCTCTCCGTCTCTTGCTTGCCAATATGTTGCCGTGTTCCTCTTATTGTTTGGTTTCTTTGGATTTGTTTTTATGATGTTTTGGCGGGTTTTCGGAATGTTTTGGTGGTGTTTTAGAATGTTTTGTTTTCTCTTGAGTTGTTTTTATTGTCTTGGCAGGTTTTGGAATGTTTGGATTCCTTTTGGCGGGTTTTAAAATCTTTTGGCGGGTATTTGGAATGTTTTGGTTTGCTTTCATTTGTTTTGATTATGTTTTGTCAAGTTATTGAATGTTTGGATCACTTCTGACTGGTGTGATAGTATTTTGGCATCTTTTCAGAATGTTTTGATCAGTTTTGGCAGGTTCTAAAGTATTTTGTCGGGTTTTTGGAATGGTTTGGTTGGTTTTGATGTGTTTTTATGATGTTTTGGCCAGATTTCGGAATATTTTGGCTGGTTTTCGGAATGTTTTGGTTGGTTTTGATGTGTTTTTTTGATGTTTTGCCACATTTTTTGAATGTTTTGATCAGTTCTGGCTGGTTTTCTAATGTTTTGGCATCTTTTCGGAATGTTTTGATCGGTTTTGTGGGTCTAAATTGTTTTGGCGGGTTTTCGGAATGTTTTGGTTGGTTTTGATTTGTTTTTATGATGTTTTGGCAGGTTTTCGGAATGTTTTGGTTGGGTTTTAGAATGTTTTGTATTCTCTTGAATTGTTTTTATTTTGTTGTTAGGTTTTGGAATGTTTGGATTCGTTTTGGCGGGGTTTAAAATATTTTGGCGGGTATTTGGAAGGTTTTGGCGGGTATTTGGAATGTTTTGATTAGTTTTGATGGGTTTTGAAATATTTTGGCAGGTTTTTAGAAGGTTTTGATTGGTTTTGATTATGTTTAGCCCAGTTTTTGGTGTGTTTGGACTAGCTTTGGTGGGCTTTATCATGTTTTGTCAGGTTTTTTTGAATGTTTTGATCACTTCTGTCTGGTTTTCTATTTTGGCGGGTTTGAAAATATTTTTTGATTAGTTTTGGCGGGTTTTAAACTATTTTGGCTCTGCGCAGAGATGACGGTGCCGGTTGCGGTGCGCTCCGGGGCGCTCCTTCTGCGGAAAGACACCTGGCAGCGGCACTTGGGACAGCTCCGCATCTCCGTATTCTGCATTTCTTGCCTTCTGCATCTCAGCAAAATGCTTTCCCACTAGGTGTAGCAAGGAGAAACTGTGCCAGCTGAGTAGATGTAGCCCGGCCCGCCCTTTGAAGTTGACAAGTTCTTGGCATCTCAGAGCCTAAAGGGAAGAGCAAGGTTATCTATGGTACAAGCACAGCAAAGTTGTCCAAGAATAGCTTCCATTCGAATGCTAATGGCAATTGAAGAGGCAGGCCAGTGGCAAGCCACTATCTTCTAGCAGTTTGAAAGGTGCAGACACAGTGCAGGTGTTGTGCGGCTTCCTTCTTCGCCTCCTAGAAGGTGCCGTGCTCTCCGTCTCTTGCTTGCCAATATGTTGCCGTGTTCCTCTTATTGTTTGGTTTCTTTGGATTTGTTTTTATGATGTTTTGGCGGGTTTTCGGAATGTTTTGGTGGTGTTTTAGAATGTTTTGTTTTCTCTTGAGTTGTTTTTATTGTCTTGGCAGGTTTTGGAATGTTTGGATTCCTATTGGCAAGTTTTAAAATATTTTGGCGGGTATTTGGAATGTTTTGGTTTGCTTTCATTTGTTTTGATTATGTTTTGGCAAGTTATTGAATGTTTGGATGACTTCTGACTGGTTTGATAGTATTTTGGCATCTTTTCAGAATGTTTTGATCAGTTTTGGCAGGTTCTAAAGTATTTTGTTGGGTTTTTGGAATGTTTTGGTTGGTTTTGATTTGTTTTTATGATATATTGGCTGGATTTCGGAATATTTTGGCTGGTTTTTGGAGTGTTTTGGTTGGTTTTGATGTGTTTTTATGATATTTTGGCCGGATTTCGGAATATTTTGGCTGGTTTTTTTATCATGTTTTGGTTGGTTTTGATGTGTTTTTTTGATGTTTTGCCACATTTTTTGAATGTTTTGATCAGTTCTCTCTGGTTTTCTAATGTTTTGGCATCTTTTCAGGTTGTTTTGATCAGTTTTGTGGGTCTAAATTGTTTTGGCGGGTTTTCGGAATGTTTTGGTTGGTTTTGATTTGTTTTTATGATGTTTTGGCAGGTTTTCGGAATGTTTTGGTTGGGTTTTAGAATGTTTTGTATTCTCTTGAGTGGTTTTTATTATGTTGTTAGGTTTTGGAATGTTTGGATTCCTTTTGGCGGGTTTTAAAATATTTTGGCGGGTATTTGGAAGGTTTTGGCGGGTATTTGGAATGTTTTGATTAGTTTTGATGGGTTTTGAAATATTTTGGCAGGTTTTTAGAAGGTTTTGATTGGTTTTGATTATGTTTAGCCCAGTT
Source organism: Passer domesticus (assembly GCF_036417665.1). Lineage (NCBI taxonomy): Eukaryota > Metazoa > Chordata > Aves > Passeriformes > Passeridae > Passer > Passer domesticus. The sequence goes on from NC_087474.1 coordinate 64,911,559, forward strand.
TTTGGTGTGTTTGGACTAGCTTTGGTGGGCTTTATCATGTTTTGTCAGGTTTTTTTGAATGTTTTGATCACTTCTGTCTGGTTTTCTATTTTGGCGGGTTTGAAAAAATTTTTTGATTAGTTTTGGCGGGTTTTAAAATATTTTGGCTCTTTGCACAGAGATGACGGTGCCGGTTGCGGTGCGCTCCGGGGCGCTCCTTCTGCGGAAAGACGCCTGGCAGCGGCAATTAGGACAGCTCCGCATCTCCGTATTCTGCATTTCTTGCCTTCTGCATCTCAGCAAAATGCTTTCCCACTAGGTGTAGCAAGGAGAAACTGTGCCAGCTGAGTAGATGTAGCCCGGCCCGCCCTTTGAAGTTCACAAGTTCTTGGCATCTCAGAGCCTAAAGGGAAGAGCAAGGTTATCTATGGTACAAGCACAGCAAAGTTGTCCAAGAATAGCTTCCATTCGAATGCTAATGGCAATTGAAGAGGCAGGCCAGTGGCAAGCCACTATCTTCTAGCAGTTTGAAAGGTGCAGACACAGTGCAGGTGTTGTGCGGCTTCCTTCTTCGCCTCCTAGAAGGTGCCGCGCTCTCCGTCTCTTGCTTACCAATATGTTGCCGTGTTCCTCTTATTGTTTGGTTTCTTTGGATTTGTTTTTATGATGTTTTGGCGGGTTTTCGGAATGTTTTGGTGGTGTTTTAGAATGTTTTGTTTTCTCTTGAGTTGTTTTTATTGTCTTGGCAGGTTTTGGAATGTTTGGATTCCTTTTGGCGGGTTTTAAAATATTTTGGCGGGTATTTGGAATGTTTTGGTTTGCTTTCATTTGTTTTGATTATGTTTTGGCAAGTTATTGAATGTTTGGATCACTTCTGACTGGTGTGATAGTATTTTGGCATCTTTTCAGAATGTTTTGATCAGTTTTGGCAGGTTCTAAAGTATTTTGGCTGGTTTTTGGAATGGTTTGGTTGGTTTTGATTTGCTTTTATGATGTTTTGGCCAGATTTTGGAATATTTTGGCTGGTTTTCGGAATGTTTTGGTTGGTTTTGATGTGTTTTTATGATGTTTTGCCACATTTTTTGAATGTTTTGATCAGTTCTGGCTGGTTTTCTAATGTTTTGGCATCTTTTCGGAATGTTTTGATCGGTTTTGTGGGTCTAAATTGTTTTGGCGGGTTTTCGGAATGTTTTGGTTGGTTTTGATTTGTTTTTATGATGTTTTGGCAGGTTTTCAGAATGTTTTGGTTGGGTTTTAGAATGTTTTGTATTCTCTTGAGTGGTTTTTATTATGTTGTTAGGTTTTGGAATGTTTGGATTCCTTTTGGCGGGTTTTAAAATATTTTGGCGGGTATTTGGAAGGTTTTGGCGGGTATTTGGAATGTTTTGATTAGTTTTGATGGGTTTTGAAATATTTTGGCAGGTTTTTAGAAGGTTTTGATTGGTTTTGATTATGTTTAGCCCAGTTTTTGGTGTGTTTGGACTAGCTTTGGTGGGCTTTATCATGTTTTGTCAGGTTTTTTTGAATGTTTTGATCACTTCTGTCTGGTTTTCTATTTTGGCGGGTTTGAAAAAATTTTTTGATTAGTTTTGGCGGGTTTTAAAATATTTTGGCTCTTTGCACAGAGATGACGGTGCCGGTTGCGGTGCGCTCCGGGGCGCTCCTTCTGCGGAAAGACGCCTGGCAGCGGCAATTAGGACAGCTCCGCATCTCCGTATTCTGCATTTCTTGCCTTCTGCATCTCAGCAAAATGCTTTCCCACTAGGTGTAGCAAGGAGAAACTGTGCCAGCTGAGTAGATGTAGCCCGGCCCGCCCTTTGAAGTTCACAAGTTCTTGGCATCTCAGAGCCTAAAGGGAAGAGCAAGGTTATCTATGGTACAAGCACAGCAAAGTTGTCCAAGAATAGCTTCCATTCGAATGCTAATGGCAATTGAAGAGGCAGGCCAGTGGCAAGCCACTATCTTCTAGCAGTTTGAAAGGTGCAGACACAGTGCAGGTGTTGTGCGGCTTCCTTCTTCGCCTCCTAGAAGGTGCCGCGCTCTCCGTCTCTTGCTTACCAATATGTTGCCGTGTTCCTCTTATTGTTTGGTTTCTTTGGATTTGTTTTTATGATGTTTTGGCGGGTTTTCGGAATGTTTTGGTGGTGTTTTAGAATGTTTTGTTTTCTCTTGAGTTGTTTTTATTGTCTTGGCAGGTTTTGGAATGTTTGGATTCCTTTTGGCGGGTTTTAAAATATTTTGGCGGGTATTTGGAAGGTTTTGGCGGGTATTCGGAATGTTTTGATTAGTTTTGATGGGTTTTGAAATATTTTGGCGGGTTTTTAGAAGGTTTTGATTGGTTTTGATTATGTTTAGCCCAGTTTTTGTTGTGTTTGGATTAGCTTTGGTGGGCTTTATCATGTTTTGTCAGGTTTTTTTGAATGTTTTGATCACTTCTGTCTGGTTTTCTATTTTGGCGGGATTGAAAATATTTTTTTATTAGTTTTGGCGGGTTTTAAACTATTTTGGCTCTGCGCAGAGATCACGGTGCCGGTTGCGGTGCGCTCCGGGGCGCTCCTTCTGCGGAAAGACGCCTGGCAGCGGCAATTAGGACAGCTCCCCATCTCCGTATTCTGCATTTCTTGCCTTCTGCATCTCAGCAAAATGCTTTCCCACTAGGTCTAGCAAGGAGAAACTGTGCCAGCTGAGTAGATGTAGCCCGGCCCGCCCTTTGAAGTTCCCAAGTTCTTGGCATCTCAGAGCCTAAAGGGAAGAGCAAGGTTATCTATGGTACAAGCACAGCAAAGTTGTCCAAGAATAGCTTCCATTCGAATGCTAATGGCAATTGAAGAGGCAGGCCAGTGGCAAGCCACTATCTTCTAGCAGTTTGAAAGGTGCAGACACAGTGCAGGTGTTGTGCGGCTTCCTTCTTCGCCTCCTAGAAGGTGCCGCGCTCTCCGTCTCTTGCTTACCAATATGTTGCCGTGTTCCTCTTATTGTTTGGTTTCTTTGGATTTGTTTTTATGATGTTTTGGCGGGTTTTCGGAATGTTTTGGTGGTGTTTTAGAATGTTTTGTTTTCTCTTGAGTTGTTTTTATTGTCTTGGCAGGTTTCGGAATGTTTGGATTCCGTTTGGCGGGTTTTAAAATATTTTGGCGGGTATTTGGAATGTTTTGGTTTGCTTTCATTTGTTTTGATTATGTTTTGTCAAGTTATTGAATGTTTGGATCACTTCTGACTGGTGTGATAGTATTTTGGCATCTTTTCAGAATGTTTTGATCAGTTTTGGCAGGTTCTAAAGTATTTTGTCGGGTTTTTGGAATGGTTTGGTTGGTTTTGATTTGTTTTTATGATATTTTGGCCGGATTTCGGAATATTTTGGCTGGTTTTTGGAATGTTTTGGTTGGTTTTGATGTGTTTTTTTGATGTTTTGCCACATTTTTTGAATGTTTTGATCAGTTCTGGCTGGTTTTCTAATGTTTTGGCATCTTTTCGGAATGTTTTGATCAGTTTTGCGGGTCTAAATTGTTTTGGCGGTTTTTCGGAAGATTTTGGTTGGTTTTGATTTGTTTTTATGATGTTTTGGCAGGTTTTCGGAATGTTTTGGTTGGGTTTTAGAATGTTTTGTATTCTCTTGAGTGGTTTTTATTATGTTGTTAGGTTTTGGAATGTTTGGATTCCTTTTGGCGGGTTTTAAAATATTTTGGCGGGTATTTGGAAGGTTTTGGCGGGTATTCGGAATGTTTTGATTAGTTTTGATGGGTTTTGAAATATTTTGGCGGGTTTTTAGAAGGTTTTGATTGGTTTTGATTATGTTTAGCCCAGTTTTTGGTGTGTTTGGATTAGCTTTGGTGGGCTTTATCATGTTTTGTCAGGTTTTTTTGAATGTTTTGATCACTTCTGTCTGGTTTTCTATTTTGGCGGGATTGAAAATATTTTTTGATTAGTTTTGGCGGGTTTTAAACTATTTTGGCTCTGCGCAGAGATGACGGTGCCGGTTGCGGTGCGCTCCGGGGCGCTCCTTCTGCGGAAAGACACCTGGCAGCGGCACTTGGGACAGCTCCGCGTCTCTATATTCTGCATTTCTTGCCTTCTGCATCTCAGCAAAATGCTTTCCCACTAGGTGTAGCAAGGAGAAACTGTGCCAGCTGAGTAGATGTAGCCCGGCCCGCCCTTTGAAGTTCACAAGTTCTTGGCATCTCAGAGCCTAAAGGGAAGAGCAAGGTTATCTATGGTACAAGCACAGCAAAGTTGTCCAAGAATAGCTTCCATTCGAATGCTAATGGCAATTGAAGAGGCAGGCCAGTGGCAAGCCACTATCTTCTAGCAGTTTGAAAGGTGCAGACACAGTGCAGGTGTTGTGCGGCTTCCTTCTTCGCCTCCTAGAAGGTGCCGCGCTCTCCGTCTCTTGCTTGCCAATATGTTGCCTTGTTCCTCTTATTGTTTGGTTTCTTTGGATTTGTTTTTATGATGTTTTGGCGGGTTTTCGGAATGTTTTGGTGGTGTTTTAGAATGTTTTGTTTTCTCTTGAGTTGTTTTTATTGTCTTGGCAGGTTTTGGAATGTTTGGATTCCTTTTGGCGGGTTTTAAAATATTTTGGCGGGTATTTGGAAGGTTTTGGCGGGTATTCGGAATGTTTTGATTAGTTTTGATGGGTTTTGAAATATTTTGGCGGGTTTTTAGAAGGTTTTGATTGGTTTTGATTATGTTTAGCCCAGTTTTTGGTGTGTTTGGATTAGCTTTGGTGGGCTTTATCATGTTTTGTCAGGTTTTTTTGAATGTTTTGATCACTTCTGTCTGGTTTTCTATTTTGGCGGGATTGAAAATATTTTTTTATTAGTTTTGGCGGGTTTTAAACTATTTTGGCTCTGCGCAGAGATGACGGTGCCGGTTGCGGTGCGCTCCGGGGCGCTCCTTCTGCGGAAAGACACCTGGCAGCGGCACTTGGGACAGCTCCGCGTCTCTATATTCTGCATTTCTTGCCTTCTGCATCTCAGCAAAATGCTTTCCCACTAGGTGTAGCAAGGAGAAACTGTGCCAGCTGAGTAGATGTAGCCCGGCCCGCCCTTTGAAGTTCACAAGTTCTTGGCATCTCAGAGCCTAAAGGGAAGAGCAAGGTTATCTATGGTACAAGCACAGCAAAGTTGTCCAAGAATAGCTTCCATTCGAATGCTAATGGCAATTGAAGAGGCAGGCCAGTGGCAAGCCACTATCTTCTAGCAGTTTGAAAGGTGCAGACACAGTGCAGGTGTTGTGCGGCTTCCTTCTTCGCCTCCTAGAAGGTGCCGCGCTCTCCGTCTCTTGCTTGCCAATATGTTGCCTTGTTCCTCTTATTGTTTGGTTTCTTTGGATTTGTTTTTATGATGTTTTGGCGGGTTTTCGGAATGTTTTGGTGGTGTTTTAGAATGTTTTGTTTTCTCTTGAGTTGTTTTTATTGTCTTGGCAGGTTTTGGAATGTTTGGATTCCTTTTGGCGGGTTTTAAAATATTTTGGCGGGTATTTGGAATGTTTTGGTTTGCTTTCATTTGTTTTGATTATGTTTTGGCAAGTTATTGAATGTTTGGATGACTTCTGACTGGTTTGATAGTATTTTGGCATCTTTTCAGAATGTTTTGATCAGTTTTGGCAGGTTCTAAAGTATTTTGTTGGGTTTTTGGAATGTTTTGGTTGGTTTTGATTTGTTTTTATGATATATTGGCTGGATTTCGGAATATTTTGGCTGGTTTTTGGAGTGTTTTGGTTGGTTTTGATGTGTTTTTATGATATTTTGGCCGGATTTCGGAATATTTTGGCTGGTTTTTTTATCATGTTTTGGTTGGTTTTGATGTGTTTTTTTGATGTTTTGCCACATTTTTTGAATGTTTTGATCAGTTCTGGCTGGTTTTCTAATGTTTTGGCATCTTTTCAGATTGTTTTGATCAGTTTTGCGGGTCTAAATTGTTTTGGCGGGTTTTCGGAATGTTTTGGTTGGTTTTGATTTGTTTTTATGATGTTTTGGCAGGTTTTCGGAATGTTTTGGTTGGGTTTTAGAATGTTTTGTATTCTCTTGAGTGGTTTTTATTATGTTGTTAGGTTTTGGAATGTTTGGATTCCTTTTGGCGGGTTTTAAAATATTTTGGCGGGTATTTGGAAGGTTTTGGCGGGTATTTGGAATGTTTTGATTAGTTTTGATGGGTTTTGAAATATTTTGGCAGGTTTTTAGAAGGTTTTGATTGGTTTTGATTATGTTTAGCCCAGTTTTTGGTGTGTTTGGACTAGCTTTGGTGGGCTTTATCATGTTTTGTCAGGTTTTTTTGAATGTTTTGATCACTTCTGTCTGGTTTTCTATTTTGGCGGGTTTGAAAAAATTTTTTGATTAGTTTTGTCGGGTTTTAAAATATTTTGGCTCTTTGCACAGAGATGACGGTGCCGGTTGCGGTGCGCTCCGGGGCGCTCCTTCTGCGGAAAGACGCCTGGCAGCGGCAATTAGGACAGCTCCGCATCTCCGTATTCTGCATTTCTTGCCTTCTGCATCTCAGCAAAATGCTTTCCCACTAGGTGTAGCAAGGAGAAACTGTGCCAGCTGAGTAGATGTAGCCCGGCCCGCCCTTTGAAGTTCACAAGTTCTTGGCATCTCAGAGCCTAAAGGGAAGAGCAAGGTTATCTATGGTACAAGCACAGCAAAGTTGTCCAAGAATAGCTTCCATTCGAATGCTAATGGCAATTGAAGAGGCAGGCCAGTGGCAAGCCACTATCTTCTAGCAGTTTGAAAGGTGCAGACACAGTGCAGGTGTTGTGCGGCTTCCTTCTTCGCCTCCTAGAAGGTGCCGCGCTCTCCGTCTCTTGCTTACCAATATGTTGCCGTGTTCCTCTTATTGTTTGGTTTCTTTGGATTTGTTTTTATGATGTTTTGGCGGGTTTTCGGAATGTTTTGGTGGTGTTTTAGAATGTTTTGTTTTCTCTTGAGTTGTTTTTATTGTCTTGGCAGGTTTCGGAATGTTTGGATTCCTTTTGGCGGGTTTTAAAATATTTTGGCGGGTATTTGGAATGTTTTGGTTTGCTTTCATTTGTTTTGATTATGTTTTGTCAAGTTATTGAATGTTTGGATCACTTCTGACTGGTGTGATAGTATTTTGGCATCTTTTCAGAATGTTTTGATCAGTTTTGGCAGGTTCTAAAGTATTTTGTCGGGTTTTTGGAATGTTTTGGTTGGTTTTGATTTGCTTTTATGATGTTTTGGCCAGATTTCGGAATATTTTGGCTGGTTTTCGGAATGTTTTGGTTGGTTTTGATGTGTTTTTATGATGTTTTGCCACATTTTTTGAATGTTTTGATCAGTTCTGGCTGGTTTTCTAATGTTTTGGCATCTTTTCGGAATGTTTTGATCGGTTTTGTGGGTCTAAATTGTTTTGGCGGGTTTTCGGAATGTTTTGGTTGGTTTTGATTTGTTTTTATGATGTTTTGGCAGGTTTTCGGAATGTTTTGGTTGGGTTTTAGAATGTTTTGTATTCTCTTGAGTGGTTTTTATTATGTTGTTAGGTTTTGGAATGTTTGGATTCCTTTTGGCGGGTTTTAAAATATTTTGGCGGGTATTTGGAAGGTTTTGGCGGGTATTCGGAATGTTTTGATTAGTTTTGATGGGTTTTGAAATATTTTGGCGGGTTTTTAGAAGGTTTTGATTGGTTTTGATTATGTTTAGCCCAGTTTTTGGTGTGTTTGGATTAGCTTTGGTGGGCTTTATCATGTTTTGTCAGGTTTTTTTGAATGTTTTGATCACTTCTGTCTGGTTTTCTATTTTGGCGGGATTGAAAATATTTTTTGATTAGTTTTGGCGGGTTTTAAACTATTTTGGCTCTGCGCAGAGATGACGGTGCCGGTTGCGGTGCGCTCCGGGGCGCTCCTTCTGCGGAAAGACACCTGGCAGCGGCACTTGGGACAGCTCCGCGTCTCTATATTCTGCATTTCTTGCCTTCTGCATCTCAGCAAAATGCTTTCCCACTAGGTGTAGCAAGGAGAAACTGTGCCAGCTGAGTAGATGTAGCCCGGCCCGCCCTTTGAAGTTCACAAGTTCTTGGCATCTCAGAGCCTAAAGGGAAGAGCAAGGTTATCTATGGTACAAGCACAGCAAAGTTGTCCAAGAATAGCTTCCATTCGAATGCTAATGGCAATTGAAGAGGCAGGCCAGTGGCAAGCCACTATCTTCTAGCAGTTTGAAAGGTGCAGACACAGTGCAGGTGTTGTGCGGCTTCCTTCTTCGCCTCCTAGAAGGTGCCGCGCTCTCCGTCTCTTGCTTGCCAATATGTTGCCTTGTTCCTCTTATTGTTTGGTTTCTTTGGATTTGTTTTTATGATGTTTTGGCGGGTTTTCGGAATGTTTTGGTGGTGTTTTAGAATGTTTTGTTTTCTCTTGAGTTGTTTTTATTGTCTTGGCAGGTTTTGGAATGTTTGGATTCCTTTTGGCGGGTTTTAAAATATTTTGGCGGGTATTTGGAAGGTTTTGGCGGGTATTCGGAATGTTTTGATTAGTTTTGATGGGTTTTGAAATATTTTGGCGGGTTTTTAGAAGGTTTTGATTGGTTTTGATTATGTTTAGCCCAGTTTTTGGTGTGTTTGGATTAGCTTTGGTGGGCTTTATCATGTTTTGTCAGGTTTTTTTGAATGTTTTGATCACTTCTGTCTGGTTTTCTATTTTGGCGGGATTGAAAATATTTTTTTATTAGTTTTGGCGGGTTTTAAACTATTTTGGCTCTGCGCAGAGATGACGGTGCCGGTTGCGGTGCGCTCCGGGGCGCTCCTTCTGCGGAAAGACACCTGGCAGCGGCACTTGGGACAGCTCCGCGTCTCTATATTCTGCATTTCTTGCCTTCTGCATCTCAGCAAAATGCTTTCCCACTAGGTGTAGCAAGGAGAAACTGTGCCAGCTGAGTAGATGTAGCCCGGCCCGCCCTTTGAAGTTCACAAGTTCTTGGCATCTCAGAGCCTAAAGGGAAGAGCAAGGTTATCTATGGTACAAGCACAGCAAAGTTGTCCAAGAATAGCTTCCATTCGAATGCTAATGGCAATTGAAGAGGCAGGCCAGTGGCAAGCCACTATCTTCTAGCAGTTTGAAAGGTGCAGACACAGTGCAGGTGTTGTGCGGCTTCCTTCTTCGCCTCCTAGAAGGTGCCGCGCTCTCCGTCTCTTGCTTACCAATATGTTGCCGCGTTCCTCTTATTGTTTGGTTTCTTTGGATTTGTTTTTATGATGTTTTGGCGGGTTTTCGGAATGTTTTGGTGGTGTTTTAGAATGTTTTGTTTTCTCTTGAGTTGTTTTTATTGTCTTGGCAGGTTTTGGAATGTTTGGATTCCTTTTGGCGGGTTTTAAAATATTTTGGCGGGTATTTGGAATGTTTTGGTTTGCTTTCATTTGTTTTGATTATGTTTTGGCAAGTTATTGAATGTTTGGATCACTTCTGACTGGTTTGATAGTATTTTGGCATCTTTTCAGAATGTTTTGATCAGTTTTGGCAGGTTCTAAAGTATTTTGTCGGGTTTTTGGAATGTTTTGGTTGGTTTTGATTTGTTTTTATGATATATTGGCTGGATTTCGGAATATTTTGGCTGGTTTTTGGAGTGTTTTGGTTGGTTTTGATGTGTTTTTATGATATTTTGGCCGGATTTCGGAATATTTTGGCTGGTTTTTTTATCATGTTTTGGTTGGTTTTGATGTGTTTTTTTGATGTTTTGCCACATTTTTTGAATGTTTTGATCAGTTCTCTCTGGTTTTCTAATGTTTTGGCATCTTTTCAGATTGTTTTGATCAGTTTTGCGGGTCTAAATTGTTTTGGCGGGTTTTCGGAATGTTTTGGTTGGTTTTGATTTGTTTTTATGATGTTTTGGCAGGTTTTCGGAATGTTTTGGTTGGGTTTTAGAATGTTTTGTATTCTCTTGAGTGGTTTTTATTATGTTGTTAGGTTTTGGAATGTTTGGATTCCTTTTGGCGGGTTTTAAAATATTTTGGCGGGTATTTGGAAGGTTTTGGCGGGTATTTGGAATGTTTTGATTAGTTTTGATGGGTTTTGAAATATTTTGGCAGGTTTTTAGAAGGTTTTGATTTGTTTTGATTGTGTTTAGCCCAGTTTTTGGTGTGTTTGGACTAGCTTTGGTGGGCTTTATCATGTTTTGTCAGGTTTTTTTGAATGTTTTGATCACTTCTGTCTGGTTTTCTATTTTGGCGGGTTTGAAAAAATTTTTTGATTAGTTTTGGCGGGTTTTAAAATATTTTGGCTCTTTGCACAGAGATGACGGTGCCGGTTGCGGTGCGCTCCGGGGCGCTCCTTCTGCGGAAAGACGCCTGGCAGCGGCAATTAGGACAGCTCCGCATCTCCGTATTCTGCATTTCTTGCCTTCTGCATCTCAGCAAAATGCTTTCCCACTAGGTGTAGCAAGGAGAAACTGTGCCAGCTGAGTAGATGTAGCCCGGCCCGCCCTTTGAAGTTCACAAGTTCTTGGCATCTCAGAGCCTAAAGGGAAGAGCAAGGTTATCTATGGTACAAGCACAGCAAAGTTGTCCAAGAATAGCTTCCATTCGAATGCTAATGGCAATTGAAGAGGCAGGCCAGTGGCAAGCCACTATCTTCTAGCAGTTTGAAAGGTGCAGACACAGTGCAGGTGTTGTGCGGCTTCCTTCTTCGCCTCCTAGAAGGTGCCGCGCTCTCCGTCTCTTGCTTACCAATATGTTGCCGTGTTCCTCTTATTGTTTGGTTTCTTTGGATTTGTTTTTATGATGTTTTGGCGGGTTTTCGGAATGTTTTGGTGGTGTTTTAGAATGTTTTGTTTTCTCTTGAGTTGTTTTTATTGTCTTGGCAGGTTTTGGAATGTTTGGATTCCTTTTGGCGGGTTTTAAAATATTTTGGCGGGTATTTGGAATGTTTTGGTTTGCTTTCATTTGTTTTGATTATGTTTTGGCAAGTTATTGAATGTTTGGATGACTTCTGACTGGTTTGATAGTATTTTGGCATCTTTTCAGAATGTTTTGATCAGTTTTGGCAGGTTCTAAACTATTTTGTCGGGTTTTTGGAATGTTTTGGTTGGTTTTGATTTGTTTTTATGATATTTTGGCCGGATTTCGGAATATTTTGGCTGGTTTTTGGAATGTTTTGGTTGGTTTTGATGTGTTTTTTTGATGTTTTGCCACATTTTTTGAATGTTTTGATCAGTTCTCTCTGGTTTTCTAATGTTTTGGCATCTTTTCAGATTGTTTTGATCAGTTTTGCGGGTCTAAATTGTTTTGGCGGGTTTTCGGAATATTTTGGTTGGTTTTGATTTGTTTTTATGATGTTTTGGCAGGTTTTCGGAATGTTTTGGTTGGGTTTTAGAATGTTTTGTATTCTCTTGAGTGGTTTTTATTATGTTGTTAGGTTTTGGAATATTTGGATTCCTTTTGGCGGGTTTTAAAATATTTTGGCGGGTATTTGGAAGGTTTTGGCGGGTATTTGGAATGTTTTGATTAGTTTTGATGGGTTTTGAAATATTTTGGCGGGTTTTTAGAAGGTTTTGATTGGTTTTGATTATGTTTAGCCCAGTTTTTGGTGTGTTTGGATTAGCTTTGGTGGGCTTTATCATGTTTTGTCAGGTTTTTTTGAATGTTTTGATCACTTCTGTCTGGTTTTCTATTTTGGCGGGTTTGAAAATATTTTTTGATTAGTTTTGGCGGGTTTTAAACTATTTTGGCTCTGCGCAGAGATGACGGTGCCGGTTGCGGTGCGCTCCGGGGCGCTCCTTCTGCGGAAAGACACCTGGCAGCGGCACTTGGGACAGCTCCGCGTCTCTATATTCTGCATTTCTTGCCTTCTGCATCTCAGCAAAATGCTTTCCCACTAGGTGTAGCAAGGAGAAACTGTGCCAGCTGAGTAGATGTAGCCCGGCCCGCCCTTTGAAGTTCACAAGTTCTTGGCATCTCAGAGCCTAAAGGGAAGAGCAAGGTTATCTATGGTACAAGCACAGCAAAGTTGTCCAAGAATAGCTTCCATTCGAATGCTAATGGCAATTGAAGAGGCAGGCCAGTGGCAAGCCACTATCTTCTAGCAGTTTGAAAGGTGCAGACACAGTGCAGGTGTTGTGCGGCTTCCTTCTTCGCCTCCTAGAAGGTGCCGCGCTCTCCGTCTCTTGCTTACCAATATGTTGCCGTGTTCCTCTTATTGTTTGGTTTCTTTGGATTTGTTTTTATGATGTTTTGGCGGGTTTTCGGAATGTTTTGGTGGTGTTTTAGAATGTTTTGTTTTCTCTTGAGTTGTTTTTATTGTCTTGGCAGGTTTTGGAATGTTTGGATTCCTTTTGGCGGGTTTTAAAATATTTTGGCGGGTATTTGGAAGGTTTTGGCGGGTATTCGGAATGTTTTGATTAGTTTTGATGGGTTTTGAAATATTTTGGCGGGTTTTTAGAAGGTTTTGATTGGTTTTGATTATGTTTAGCCCAGTTTTTGGTGTGTTTGGATTAGCTTTGGTGGGCTTTATCATGTTTTGTCAGGTTTTTTTGAATGTTTTGATCACTTCTGTCTGGTTTTCTATTTTGGCGGGATTGAAAAAATTTTTTGATTAGTTTTGGCGGGTTTTAAACTATTTTGGCTCTGCGCAGAGATGACGGTGCCGGTTGCGGTGCGCTCCGGGGCGCTCCTTCTGCGGAAAGACACCTGGCAGCGGCACTTGGGACAGCTCCGCGTCTCTATATTCTGCATTTCTTGCCTTCTGCATCTCAGCAAAATGCTTTCCCACTAGGTGTAGCAAGGAGAAACTGTGCCAGCTGAGTAGATGTAGCCCGGCCCGCCCTTTGAAGTTCACAAGTTCTTGGCATCTCAGAGCCTAAAGGGAAGAGCAAGGTTATCTATGGTACAAGCACAGCAAAGTTGTCCAAGAATAGCTTCCATTTGAATGCTAATGGCAATTGAAGAGGCAGGCCAGTGGCAAGCCACTATCTTCTAGCAGTTTGAAAGGTGCAGACACAGTGCAGGTGTTGTGCGGCTTCCTTCTTCGCCTCCTAGAAGGTGCCGCGCTCTCCGTCTCTTGCTTGCCAATATGTTGCCTTGTTCCTCTTATTGTTTGGTTTCTTTGGATTTGTTTTTATGATGTTTTGGCGGGTTTTCGGAATGTTTTGGTGGTGTTTTAGAATGTTTTGTTTTCTCTTGAGTTGTTTTTATTGTCTTGGCAGGTTTTGGAATGTTTGGATTCCTTTTGGCGGGTTTTAAAATATTTTGGCGGGTATTTGGAATGTTTTGGTTTGCTTTCATTTGTTTTGATTATGTTTTGGCAAGTTATTGAATGTTTGGATGACTTCTGACTGGTTTGATAGTATTTTGGCATCTTTTCAGAATGTTTTGATCAGTTTTGGCAGGTTCTAAAGTATTTTGTTGGGTTTTTGGAATGTTTTGGTTGGTTTTGATTTGTTTTTATGATATATTGGCTGGATTTCGGAATATTTTGGCTGGTTTTTGGAGTGTTTTGGTTGGTTTTGATGTGTTTTTATGATATTTTGGCCGGATTTCGGAATATTTTGGCTGGTTTTTTTATCATGTTTTGGTTGGTTTTGATGTGTTTTTTTGATGTTTTGCCACATTTTTTGAATGTTTTGATCAGTTCTCTCTGGTTTTCTAATGTTTTGGCATCTTTTCAGATTGTTTTGATCAGTTTTGCGGGTCTAAATTGTTTTGGCGGGTTTTCGGAATGTTTTGGTTGGTTTTGATTTGTTTTTATGATGTTTTGGCAGGTTTTCGGAATGTTTTGGTTGGGTTTTAGAATGTTTTGTATTCTCTTGAGTGGTTTTTATTATGTTGTTAGGTTTTGGAATGTTTGGATTCCTTTTGGCGGGTTTTAAAATATTTTGGCGGGTATTTGGAAGGTTTTGGCGGGTATTTGGAATGTTTTGATTAGTTTTGATGGGTTTTGAAATATTTTGGCAGGTTTTTAGAAGGTTTTGATTGGTTTTGATTATGTTTAGCCCAGTTTTTGGTGTGTTTGGACTAGCTTTGGTGGGCTTTATCATGTTTTGTCAGGTTTTTTTGAATGTTTTGATCACTTCTGTCTGGTTTTCTATTTTGGCGGGTTTGAAAAAATTTTTTGATTAGTTTTGTCGGGTTTTAAAATATTTTGGCTCTTTGCACAGAGATGACGGTGCCGGTTGCGGTGCGCTCCGGGGCGCTCCTTCTGCGGAAAGACGCCTGGCAGCGGCAATTAGGACAGCTCCGCATTTCCGTATTCTGCATTTCTTGCCTTCTGCATCTCAGCAAAATGCTTTCCCACTAGGTGTAGCAAGGAGAAACTGTGCCAGCTGAGTAGATGTAGCCCGGCCCGCCCTTTGAAGTTCACAAGTTCTTGGCATCTCAGAGCCTAAAGGGAAGAGCAAGGTTATCTATGGTACAAGCACAGCAAAGTTGTCCAAGAATAGCTTCCATTCGAATGCTAATGGCAATTGAAGAGGCAGGCCAGTGGCAAGCCACTATCTTCTAGCAGTTTGAAAGGTGCAGACACAGTGCAGGTGTTGTGCGGCTTCCTTCTTCGCCTCCTAGAAGGTGCCGCGCTCTCCGTCTCTTGCTTACCAATATGTTGCCGCGTTCCTCTTATTGTTTGGTTTCTTTGGATTTGTTTTTATGATGTTTTGGCGGGTTTTCGGAATGTTTTGGTGGTGTTTTAGAATGTTTTGTTTTCTCTTGAGTTGTTTTTATTGTCTTGGCAGGTTTTGGAATGTTTGGATTCCGTTTCGAGGGTTTTAAAATATTTTGGCGGGTATTTGGAATGTTTTGGTTTGCTTTCATTTGTTTTGATTATGTTTTGGCAAGTTATTGAATGTTTGGATGACTTCTGACTGGTTTGATAGTATTTTGGCATCTTTTCAGAATGTTTTGATCAGTTTTGGCAGGTTCTAAAGTATTTTGTCGGGTTTTTGGAATGTTTTGGTTGGTTTTGATTGGTTTTTATGATATTTTGGCCGGATTTCGGAATATTTTGGCTGGTTTTTGGAATGTTTTGGTTGGTTTTGATGTGTTTTTTTGATGTTTTGCCACATTTTTTTAATGTTTTGATCAGTTTTCTCTGGTTTTCTAATGTTTTGGCATCTTTTCGGAATGTTTTGATCGGTTTTGTGGGTGTAAATTGTTTTGGCGGGTTTTCGGAATGTTTTGGTTGGTTTTGATTTGTTTTTATGATGTTTTGGCAGGTTTTCGGAATGTTTTGGTTGGGTTTTAGAATGTTTTGTATTCTCTTGAATTGTTTTTATTTTGTTGTTAGGTTTTGGAATGTTTGGATTCCTTTTGGCGGGTTTTAAAATATTTTGGCGGGTATTTGGAAGGTTTTGGCGGGTATTCGGAATGTTTTGATTAGTTTTGATGGGTTTTGAAATATTTTGGCGGGTTTTTAGAAGGTTTTGATTGGTTTTGATTATGTTTAGCCCAGTTTTTGGTGTGTTTGGATTAGCTTTGTTGGGCTTTATCATGTTTTGTCAGGTTTTTTTGAATGTTTTGATCACTTCTGTCTGGTTTTCTATTTTGGCGGGATTGAAAATATTTTTTGATTAGTTTTGGCGGGTTTTAAACTATTTTGGCTCTGCGCAGAGATGACGGTGCCGGTTGCGGTGCGCTCCGGGGCGCTCCTTCTGCGGAAAGACACCTGGCAGCGGCACTTGGGACAGCTCCGCGTCTCTATATTCTGCATTTCTTGCCTTCTGCATCTCAGCAAAATGCTTTCCCACTAGGTGTAGCAAGGAGAAACTGTGCCAGCTGAGTAGATGTAGCCCGGCCCGCCCTTTGAAGTTCACAAGTTCTTGGCATCTCAGAGCCTAAAGGGAAGAGCAAGGTTATCTATGGTACAAGCACAGCAAAGTTGTCCAAGAATAGCTTCCATTCGAATGCTAATGGCAATTGAAGAGGCAGGCCAGTGGCAAGCCACTATCTTCTAGCAGTTTGAAAGGTGCAGACACAGTGCAGGTGTTGTGCGGCTTCCTTCTTCGCTTCCTAGAAGGTGCCGCGCTCTCCGTCTCTTGCTTGCCAATATGTTGCCGTGTTCCTCTTATTGTTTGGTTTCTTTGGATTTGTTTTTATGATGTTTTGGCGGGTTTTCGGAATGTTTTGGTGGTGTTTTAGAATGTTTTGTTTTCTCTTGAGTTGTTTTTATTGTCTTGGCAGGTTTTGGAATGTTTGGATTCCTTTTGGCGGGTTTTAAAATATTTTGGCGGGTATTTGGAATGTTTTGGTTTGCTTTCATTTGTTTTGATTATGTTTTGGCAAGTTATTGAATGTTTGGATGACTTCTGACTGGTTTGATAGTATTTTGGCATCTTTTCAGAATGTTTTGATCAGTTTTGGCAGGTTCTAAAGTATTTTGTTGGGTTTTTGGAATGTTTTGGTTGGTTTTGATTTGTTTTTATGATATATTGGCTGGATTTCGGAATATTTTGGCTGGTTTTTGGAGTGTTTTGGTTGGTTTTGATGTGTTTTTATGATATTTTGGCCGGATTTCGGAATATTTTGGCTGGTTTTTTTATCATGTTTTGGTTGGTTTTGATGTGTTTTTTTGATGTTTTGCCACATTTTTTGAATGTTTTGATCAGTTCTCTCTGGTTTTCTAATGTTTTGGCATCTTTTCAGATTGTTTTGATCAGTTTTGCGGGTCTAAATTGTTTTGGCGGGTTTTCGGAATGTTTTGGTTGGTTTTGATTTGTTTTTATGATGTTTTGGCAGGTTTTCGGAATGTTTTGGTTGGGTTTTAGAATGTTTTGTATTCTCTTGAGTGGTTTTTATTATGTTGTTAGGTTTTGGAATGTTTGGATTCCTTTTGGCGGGTTTTAAAATATTTTGGCGGGTATTTGGAAGGTTTTGGCGGGTATTTGGAATGTTTTGATTAGTTTTGATGGGTTTTGAAATATTTTGGCAGGTTTTTAGAAGGTTTTGATTGGTTTTGATTATGTTTAGCCCAGTTTTTGGTGTGTTTGGACTAGCTTTGGTGGGCTTTATCATGTTTTGTCAGGTTTTTTTGAATGTTTTGATCACTTCTGTCTGGTTTTCTATTTTGGCGGGTTTGAAAAAATTTTTTGATTAGTTTTGGCGGGTTTTAAAATATTTTGGCTCTTTGCACAGAGATGACGGTGCCGGTTGCGGTGCGCTCCGGGGCGCTCCTTCTGCGGAAAGACGCCTGGCAGCGGCAATTAGGACAGCTCCGCATCTCCGTATTCTGCATTTCTTGCCTTCTGCATCTCAGCAAAATGCTTTCCCACTAGGTGTAGCAAGGAGAAACTGTGCCAGCTGAGTAGATGTAGCCCGGCCCGCCCTTTGAAGTTCACAAGTTCTTGGCATCTCAGAGCCTAAAGGGAAGAGCAAGGTTATCTATGGTACAAGCACAGCAAAGTTGTCCAAGAATAGCTTCCATTCGAATGCTAATGGCAATTGAAGAGGCAGGCCAGTGGCAAGCCACTATCTTCTAGCAGTTTGAAAGGTGCAGACACAGTGCAGGTGTTGTGCGGCTTCCTTCTTCGCCTCCTAGAAGGTGCCGCGCTCTCCGTCTCTTGCTTGCCAATATGTTGCCGTGTTCCTCTTATTGTTTGGTTTCTTTGGATTTGTTTTTATGATGTTTTGGCGGGTTTTCGGAATGTTTTGGTGGTGTTTTAGAATGTTTTGTTTTCTCTTGAGTTGTTTTTATTGTCTTGGCAGGTTTTGGAATGTTTGGATTCCTTTTGGCGGGTTTTAAAATATTTTGGCGGGTATTTGGAATGTTTTGGTTTGCTTTCATTTGTTTTGATTATGTTTTGGCAAGTTATTGAATGTTTGGATGACTTCTGACTGGTTTGATAGTATTTTGGCATCTTTTCAGAATGTTTTGATCAGTTTTGGCAGGTTCTAAAGTATTTTGTTGGGTTTTTGGAATGTTTTGGTTGGTTTTGATTTGTTTTTATGATATATTGGCTGGATTTCGGAATATTTTGGCTGGTTTTTGGAGTGTTTTGGTTGGTTTTGATGTGTTTTTATGATATTTTGGCCGGATTTCGGAATATTTTGGCTGTTTTTTTTATCATGTTTTGGTTGGTTTTGATGTGTTTTTTTGATGTTTTGCCACATTTTTTGAATGTTTTGATCAGTTTTCTCTGGTTTTCTAATGTTTTGGCATCTTTTCAGATTGTTTTGATCAGTTTTGCGGGTCTAAATTGTTTTGGCGGGTTTTCGGAATGTTTTGGTTGGTTTTGATTTGTTTTTATGATGTTTTGGCAGGTTTTCGGAATGTTTTGGTTGGGTTTTAGAATGTTTTGTATTCTCTTGAGTGGTTTTTATTATGTTGTTAGGTTTTGGAATGTTTGGATTCCTTTTGGCGGGTTTTAAAATATTTTGGCGGGTATTTGGAAGGTTTTGGCGGGTATTTGGAATGTTTTGATTAGTTTTGATGGGTTTTGAAATATTTTGGCAGGTTTTTAGAAGGTTTTGATTGGTTTTGATTATGTTTAGCCCAGTTTTTGGTGTGTTTGGACTAGCTTTGGTGGGCTTTATCATGTTTTGTCAGGTTTTTTTGAATGTTTTGATCACTTCTGTCTGGTTTTCTATTTTGGCGGGTTTGAAAAAATTTTTTGATTAGTTTTGGCGGGTTTTAAAATATTTTGGCTCTTTGCACAGAGATGACGGTGCCGGTTGCGGTGCGCTCCGGGGCGCTCCTTCTGCGGAAAGACGCCTGGCAGCGGCAATTAGGACAGCTCCGCATCTCCGTATTCTGCATTTCTTGCCTTCTGCATCTCAGCAAAATGCTTTCCCACTAGGTCTAGCAAGGAGAAACTGTGCCAGCTGAGTAGATGTAGCCCGGCCCGCCCTTTGAAGTTCACAAGTTCTTGGCATCTCAGAGCCTAAAGGGAAGAGCAAGGTTATCTATGGTACAAGCACAGCAAAGTTGTCCAAGAATAGCTTCCATTCGAATGCTAATGGCAATTGAAGAGGCAGGCCAGTGGCAAGCCACTATCTTCTAGCAGTTTGAAAGGTGCAGACACAGTGCAGGTGTTGTGCGGCTTCCTTCTTCGCCTCCTAGAAGGTGCCGCGCTCTCCGTCTCTTGCTTACCAATATGTTGCCGTGTTCCTCTTATTGTTTGGTTTCTTTGGATTTGTTTTTATGATGTTTTGGCGGGTTTTCGGAATGTTTTGGTGGTGTTTTAGAATGTTTTGTTTTCTCTTGAGTTGTTTTTATTGTCTTGGCAGGTTTTGGAATGTTTGGATTCCTTTTGGCGGGTTTTAAAATATTTTGGCGGGTATTTGGAATGTTTTGGTTTGCTTTCATTTGTTTTGATTATGTTTTGTCAAGTTATTGAATGTTTGGATGACTTCTGACTGGTGTGATAGTATTTTGGCATCTTTTCAGAATGTTTTGATCAGTTTTGGCAGGTTCTAAAGTATTTTGTCGGGTTTTTGGAATGGTTTGGTTGGTTTTGATTTGCTTTTATGATGTTTTGGCCAGATTTCAGAATATTTTGGCTGGTTTTCAGAATGTTTTGGTTGGTTTTGATGTGTTTTTATGATGTTTTGCCACATTTTTTGAATGTTTTGATCAGTTCTGGCTGGTTTTCTAATGTTTTGGCATCTTTTCGGAATGTTTTGATCGGTTTTGTGGGTCTAAATTGTTTTGGCGGGTTTTCGGAATGTTTTGGTTGGTTTTGATTTGTTTTTATGATGTTTTGGCAGGTTTTCAGAATGTTTTGGTTGGGTTTTAGAATGTTTTGTATTCTCTTGAGTGGTTTTTATTATGTTGTTAGGTTTTGGAATGTTTGGATTCCTTTTGGCGGGTTTTAAAATATTTTGGCGGGTATTTGGAAGGTTTTGGCGGGTATTTGGAATGTTTTGATTAGTTTTGATGGGTTTTGAAATATTTTGGCAGGTTTTTAGAAGGTTTTGATTGGTTTTGATTATGTTTAGCCCAGTTTTTGGTGTGTTTGGACTAGCTTTGGTGGGCTTTATCATGTTTTGTCAGGTTTTTTTGAATGTTTTGATCACTTCTGTCTGGTTTTCTATTTTGGCGGGTTTGAAAAAATTTTTTGATTAGTTTTGGCGGGTTTTAAAATATTTTGGCTCTTTGCACAGAGATGACGGTGCCGGTTGCGGTGCGCTCCGGGGCGCTCCTTCTGCGGAAAGACGCCTGGCAGCGGCAATTAGGACAGCTCCGCATCTCCGTATTCTGCATTTCTTGCCTTCTGCATCTCAGCAAAATGCTTTCCCACTAGGTGTAGCAAGGAGAAACTGTGCCAGCTGAGTAGATGTAGCCCGGCCCGCCCTTTGAAGTTCACAAGTTCTTGGCATCTCAGAGCCTAAAGGGAAGAGCAAGGTTATCTATGGTACAAGCACAGCAAAGTTGTCCAAGAATAGCTTCCATTCGAATGCTAATGGCAATTGAAGAGGCAGGCCAGTGGCAAGCCACTATCTTCTAGCAGTTTGAAAGGTGCAGACACAGTGCAGGTGTTGTGCGGCTTCCTTCTTCGCCTCCTAGAAGGTGCCGCGCTCTCCGTCTCTTGCTTACCAATATGTTGCCGCGTTCCTCTTATTGTTTGGTTTCTTTGGATTTGTTTTTATGATGTTTTGGCGGGTTTTCGGAATGTTTTGGTGGTGTTTTAGAATGTTTTGTTTTCTCTTGAGTTGTTTTTATTGTCTTGGCAGGTTTTGGAATGTTTGGATTCCTTTTGGCGGGTTTTAAAATATTTTGGCGGGTATTTGGAATGTTTTGGTTTGCTTTCATTTGTTTTGATTATGTTTTGTCAAGTTATTGAATGTTTGGATCACTTCTGACTGGTGTGATAGTATTTTGGCATCTTTTCAGAATGTTTTGATCAGTTTTGGCAGGTTCTAAAGTATTTTGTCGGGTTTTTGGAATGTTTTGGTTGGTTTTGATTTGTTTTTATGATATATTGGCTGGATTTCGGAATATTTTGGCTGGTTTTTGGAGTGTTTTGGTTGGTTTTGATGTGTTTTTATGATATTTTGGCCGGATTTCGGAATATTTTGGCTGGTTTTTTTATCATGTTTTGGTTGGTTTTGATGTGTTTTTTTGATGTTTTGCCACATTTTTTGAATGTTTTGATCAGTTCTCTCTGGTTTTCTAATGTTTTGGCATCTTTTCAGATTGTTTTGATCAGTTTTGCGGGTCTAAATTGTTTTGGCGGGTTTTCGGAATGTTTTGGTTGGTTTTGATTTGTTTTTATGATGTTTTGGCAGGTTTTCGGAATGTTTTGGTTGGGTTTTAGAATGTTTTGTATTCTCTTGAGTGGTTTTTATTATGTTGTTAGGTTTTGGAATGTTTGGATTCGTTTTGGCGGGTTTTAAAATATTTTGGCGGGTATTTGGAAGGTTTTGGCGGGTATTTGGAATGTTTTGATTAGTTTTGATGGGTTTTGAAATATTTTGGCAGGTTTTTAGAAGGTTTTGATTGGTTTTGATTATGTTTAGCCCAGTTTTTGGTGTGTTTGGACTAGCTTTGGTGGGCTTTATCATGTTTTGTCAGGTTTTTTTGAATGTTTTGATCACTTCTGTCTGGTTTTCTATTTTGGCAGGTTTGAAAAAATTTTTTGATTAGTTTTGGCGGGTTTTAAACTATTTTGGCTCTGCGCAGAGATGACGGTGCCGGTTGCGGTGCGCTCCGGGGCGCTCCTTCTGCGGAAAGACACCTGGCAGCGGCACTTGGGACAGCTCCGCGTCTCTATATTCTGCATTTCTTGCCTTCTGCATCTCAGCAAAATGCTTTCCCACTAGGTCTAGCAAGGAGAAACTGTGCCAGCTGAGTAGATGTAGCCCGGCCCGCCCTTTGAAGTTCACAAGTTCTTGGCATCTCAGAGCCTAAAGGGAAGAGCAAGGTTATCTATGGTACAAGCACAGCAAAGTTGTCCAAGAATAGCTTCCATTCGAATGCTAATGGCAATTGAAGAGGCAGGCCAGTGGCAAGCCACTATCTTCTAGCAGTTTGAAAGGTGCAGACACAGTGCAGGTGTTGTGCGGCTTCCTTCTTCGACTCCTAGAAGGTGCCGCGCTCTCCGTCTCTTGCTTGCCAATATGTTGCCGTGTTCCTCTTATTGTTTGGTTTCTTTGGATTTGTTTTTATGATGTTTTGGCGGGTTTTCGGAATGTTTTGGTGGTGTTTTAGAATGTTTTGTTTTCTCTTGAGTTGTTTTTATTGTCTTGGCAGGTTTTGGAATGTTTGGATTCCTTTTGGCGGGTTTTAAAATATTTTGGCGGGTATTTGGAATGTTTTGGTTTGCTTTCATTTGTTTTGATTATGTTTTGTCAAGTTATTGAATGTTTGGATCACTTCTGACTGGTGTGATAGTATTTTGGCATCTTTTCAGAATGTTTTGATCAGTTTTGGCAGGTTCTAAAGTATTTTGTCGGGTTTTTGGAATGTTTTGGTTGGTTTTGATTTGTTTTTATGATATATTGGCTGGATTTCGGAATATTTTGGCTGGTTTTTGGAGTGTTTTGGTTGGTTTTGATGTGTTTTTATGATATTTTGGCCGGATTTCGGAATATTTTGGCTGGTTTTTTTATCATGTTTTGGTTGGTTTTGATGTGTTTTTTTGATGTTTTGCCACATTTTTTGAATGTTTTGATCAATTCTCTCTGGTTTTCTAATGTTTTGGCATCTTTTCAGATTGTTTTGATCAGTTTTGCGGGTCTAAATTGTTTTGGCGGGTTTTCGGAATGTTTTGGTTGGTTTTGATTTGTTTTTATGATGTTTTGGCAGGTTTTCGGAATGTTTTGGTTGGGTTTTAGAATGTTTTGTATTCTCTTGAGTGGTTTTTATTATGTTGTTAGGTTTTGGAATGTTTGGATTCCTTTTGGCGGGTTTTAAAATATTTTGGCGGGTATTTGGAAGGTTTTGGCGGGTATTTGGAATGTTTTGATTAGTTTTGATGGGTTTTGAAATAGTTTGGCAGGTTTTTAGAAGGTTTTGATTGGTTTTGATTATGTTTAGCCCAGTTTTTGGTGTGTTTGGACTAGCTTTGGTGGGCTTTATCATGTTTTGTCAGGTTTTTTTGAATGTTTTGATCACTTCTGTCTGGTTTTCTATTTTGGCAGGTTTGAAAAAATTTTTTGATTAGTTTTGGCGGGTTTTAAACTATTTTGGCTCTGCGCAGAGATGACGGTGCCGGTTGCGGTGCGCTCCGGGGCGCTCCTTCTGCGGAAAGACACCTGGCAGCGGCACTTGGGACAGCTCCGCGTCTCTATATTCTGCATTTCTTGCCTTCTGCATCTCAGCAAAATGCTTTCCCACTAGGTGTAGCAAGGAGAAACTGTGCCAGCTGAGTAGATGTAGCCCGGCCCGCCCTTTGAAGTTCACAAGTTCTTGGCATCTCAGAGCCTAAAGGGAAGAGCAAGGTTATCTATGGTACAAGCACAGCAAAGTTGTCCAAGAATAGCTTCCATTCGAATGCTAATGGCAATTGAAGAGGCAGGCCAGTGGCAAGCCACTATCTTCTAGCAGTTTGAAAGGTGCAGACACAGTGCAGGTGTTGTGCGGCTTCCTTCTTCGCCTCCTAGAAGGTGCCGCGCTCTCCGTCTCTTGCTTGCCAATATGTTGCCGTGTTCCTCTTATTGTTTGGTTTCTTTGGATTTGTTTTTATGATGTTTTGGCGGGTTTTCGGAATGTTTTGGTGGTGTTTTAGAATGTTTTGTTTTCTCTTGAGTTGTTTTTATTGTCTTGGCAGGTTTTGGAATGTTTGGATTCCTTTTGGCGGGTTTTAAAATATTTTGGCGGGTATTTGGAATGTTTTGGTTTGCTTTCATTTGTTTTGATTATGTTTTGTCAAGTTATTGAATGTTTGGATCACTTCTGACTGGTGTGATAGTATTTTGGCATCTTTTCAGAATGTTTTGATCAGTTTTGGCAGGTTCTAAAGTATTTTGTCGGGTTTTTGGAATGTTTTGGTTGGTTTTGATTTGTTTTTATGATATATTGGCTGGATTTCGGAATATTTTGGCTGGTTTTTGGAGTGTTTTGGTTGGTTTTGATGTGTTTTTATGATATTTTGGCCGGATTTCGGAATATTTTGGCTGGTTTTTTTATCATGTTTTGGTTGGTTTTGATGTGTTTTTTTGATGTTTTGCCACATTTTTTGAATGTTTTGATCAATTCTCTCTGGTTTTCTAATGTTTTGGCATCTTTTCAGATTGTTTTGATCAGTTTTGCGGGTCTAAATTGTTTTGGCGGGTTTTCGGAATGTTTTGGTTGGTTTTGATTTGTTTTTATGATGTTTTGGCAGGTTTTCGGAATGTTTTGGTTGGGTTTTAGAATGTTTTGTATTCTCTTGAGTGGTTTTTATTATGTTGTTAGGTTTTGGAATGTTTGGATTCGTTTTGGCGGGTTTTAAAATATTTTGGCGGGTATTTGGAAGGTTTTGGCGGGTATTTGGAATGTTTTGATTAGTTTTGATGGGTTTTGAAATATTTTGGCAGGTTTTTAGAAGGTTTTGATTGGTTTTGATTATGTTTAGCCCAGTTTTTGGTGTGTTTGGACTAGCTTTGGTGGGCTTTATCATGTTTTGTCAGGTTTTTTTGAATGTTTTGATCACTTCTGTCTGGTTTTCTATTTTGGCAGGTTTGAAAAAATTTTTTGATTAGTTTTGGCGGGTTTTAAACTATTTTGGCTCTGCGCAGAGATGACGGTGCCGGTTGCGGTGCGCTCCGGGGCGCTCCTTCTGCGGAAAGACACCTGGCAGCGGCACTTGGGACAGCTCCGCGTCTCTATATTCTGCATTTCTTGCCTTCTGCATCTCAGCAAAATGCTTTCCCACTAGGTGTAGCAAGGAGAAACTGTGCCAGCTGAGTAGATGTAGCCCGGCCCGCCCTTTGAAGTTCACAAGTTCTTGGCATCTCAGAGCCTAAAGGGAAGAGCAAGGTTATCTATGGTACAAGCACAGCAAAGTTGTCCAAGAATAGCTTCCATTCGAATGCTAATGGCAATTGAAGAGGCAGGCCAGTGGCAAGCCACTATCTTCTAGCAGTTTGAAAGGTGCAGACACAGTGCAGGTGTTGTGCGGCTTCCTTCTTCGCCTCCTAGAAGGTGCCGCGCTCTCCGTCTCTTGCTTGCCAATATGTTGCCGTGTTCCTCTTATTGTTTGGTTTCTTTGGATTTGTTTTTATGATGTTTTGGCGGGTTTTCGGAATGTTTTGGTGGTGTTTTAGAATGTTTTGTTTTCTCTTGAGTTGTTTTTATTGTCTTGGCAGGTTTTGGAATGTTTGGATTCCTTTTGGCGGGTTTTAAAATATTTTGGCGGGTATTTGGAATGTTTTGGTTTGCTTTCATTTGTTTTGATTATGTTTTGTCAAGTTATTGAATGTTTGGATCACTTCTGACTGGTGTGATAGTATTTTGGCATCTTTTCAGAATGTTTTGATCAGTTTTGGCAGGTTCTAAAGTATTTTGTCGGGTTTTTGGAATGTTTTGGTTGGTTTTGATTTGCTTTTATGATGTTTTGGCCAGATTTCGGAATATTTTGGCTGGTTTTCGGAATGTTTTGGTTGGTTTTGATGTGTTTTTATGATGTTTTGCCACATTTTTTGAATGTTTTGATCAGTTCTGGCTGGTTTTCTAATGTTTTGGCATCTTTTCGGAATGTTTTGATCGGTTTTGTGGGTCTAAATTGTTTTGGCGGGTTTTCGGAATGTTTTGGTTGGTTTTGATTTGTTTTTATGATGTTTTGGCAGGTTTTCGGAATGTTTTGGTTGGGTTTTAGAATGTTTTGTATTCTCTTGAGTGGTTTTTATTATGTTGTTAGGTTTTGGAATGTTTGGATTCCTTTTGGCGGGTTTTAAAATATTTTGGCGGGTATTTGGAAGGTTTTGGCAGGTATTTGGAATGTTTTGATTAGTTTTGATGGGTTTTGAAATATTTTGGCAGGTTTTTAGAAGGTTTTGATTGGTTTTGATTATGTTTAGCCCAGTTTTTGGTGTGTTTGGACTAGCTTTGGTGGGCTTTATCATGTTTTGTCAGGTTTTTTTGAATGTTTTGATCACTTCTGTCTGGTTTTCTATTTTGGCGGGTTTGAAAAAATTTTTTGATTAGTTTTGGCGGGTTTTAAAATATTTTGGCTCTTTGCACAGAGATGACGGTGCCGGTTGCGGTGCGCTCCGGGGCGCTCCTTCTGCGGAAAGACGCCTGGCAGCGGCAATTAGGACAGCTCCGCATCTCCGTATTCTGCATTTCTTGCCTTCTGCATCTCAGCAAAATGCTTTCCCACTAGGTGTAGCAAGGAGAAACTGTGCCAGCTGAGTAGATGTAGCCCGGCCCGCCCTTTGAAGTTCACAAGTTCTTGGCATCTCAGAGCCTAAAGGGAAGAGCAAGGTTATCTATGGTACAAGCACAGCAAAGTTGTCCAAGAATAGCTTCCATTCGAATGCTAATGGCAATTGAAGAGGCAGGCCAGTGGCAAGCCACTATCTTCTAGCAGTTTGAAAGGTGCAGACACAGTGCAGGTGTTGTGCGGCTTCCTTCTTCGCCTCCTAGAAGGTGCCGCGCTCTCCGTCTCTTGCTTACCAATATGTTGCCGCGTTCCTCTTATTGTTTGGTTTCTTTGGATTTGTTTTTATGATGTTTTGGCGGGTTTTCGGAATGTTTTGGTGGTGTTTTAGAATGTTTTGTTTTCTCTTGAGTTGTTTTTATTGTCTTGGCAGGTTTTGGAATGTTTGGATTCCTTTTGGCGGGTTTTAAAATATTTTGGCGGGTATTTGGAATGTTTTGGTTTGCTTTCATTTGTTTTGATTATGTTTTGTCAAGTTATTGAATGTTTGGATCACTTCTGACTGGTGTGATAGTATTTTGGCATCTTTTCAGAATGTTTTGATCAGTTTTGGCAGGTTCTAAAGTATTTTGTCGGGTTTTTGGAATGTTTTGGTTGGTTTTGATTTGTTTTTATGATATTTTGGCCGGATTTCGGAATATTTTGGCTGGTTTTTTTATCATGTTTTGGTTGGTTTTGATGTGTTTTTTTGATGTTTTGCCACATTTTTTGAATGTTTTGATCAATTCTCTCTGGTTTTCTAATGTTTTGGCATCTTTTCAGATTGTTTTGATCAGTTTTGCGGGTCTAAATTGTTTTGGCGGGTTTTCGGAATGTTTTGGTTGGTTTTGATTTGTTTTTATGATGTTTTGGCAGGTTTTCGGAATGTTTTGGTTGGGTTTTAGAATGTTTTGTATTCTCTTGAGTGGTTTTTATTATGTTGTTAGGTTTTGGAATGTTTGGATTCCTTTTGGCGGGTTTTAAAATATTTTGGCGGGTATTTGGAAGGTTTTGGCGGGTATTTGGAATGTTTTGATTAGTTTTGATGGGTTTTGAAATATTTTGGCAGGTTTTTAGAAGGTTTTGATTGGTTTTGATTATGTTTAGCCCAGTTTTTGGTGTGTTTGGACTAGCTTTGGTGGGCTTTATCATGTTTTGTCAGGTTTTTTTGAATGTTTTGATCACTTCTGTCTGGTTTTCTATTTTGGCAGGTTTGAAAAAATTTTTTGATTAGTTTTGGCGGGTTTTAAACTATTTTGGCTCTGCGCAGAGATGACGGTGCCGGTTGCGGTGCGCTCCGGGGCGCTCCTTCTGCGGAAAGACACCTGGCAGCGGCACTTGGGACAGCTCCGCGTCTCTATATTCTGCATTTCTTGCCTTCTGCATCTCAGCAAAATGCTTTCCCACTAGGTCTAGCAAGGAGAAACTGTGCCAGCTGAGTAGATGTAGCCCGGCCCGCCCTTTGAAGTTCACAAGTTCTTGGCATCTCAGAGCCTAAAGGGAAGAGCAAGGTTATCTATGGTACAAGCACAGCAAAGTTGTCCAAGAATAGCTTCCATTCGAATGCTAATGGCAATTGAAGAGGCAGGCCAGTGGCAAGCCACTATCTTCTAGCAGTTTGAAAGGTGCAGACACAGTGCAGGTGTTGTGCGGCTTCCTTCTTCGCCTCCTAGAAGGTGCCGCGCTCTCCGTCTCTTGCTTGCCAATATGTTGCCGTGTTCCTCTTATTGTTTGGTTTCTTTGGATTTGTTTTTATGATGTTTTGGCGGGTTTTCGGAATGTTTTGGTGGTGTTTTAGAATGTTTTGTTTTCTCTTGAGTTGTTTTTATTGTCTTGGCAGGTTTTGGAATGTTTGGATTCCTTTTGGCGGGTTTTAAAATATTTTGGCGGGTATTTGGAATGTTTTGGTTTGCTTTCATTTGTTTTGATTATGTTTTGTCAAGTTATTGAATGTTTGGATCACTTCTGACTGGTGTGATAGTATTTTGGCATCTTTTCAGAATGTTTTGATCAGTTTTGGCAGGTTCTAAAGTATTTTGTCGGGTTTTTGGAATGTTTTGGTTGGTTTTGATTTGTTTTTATGATATATTGGCTGGATTTCGGAATATTTTGGCTGGTTTTTGGAGTGTTTTGGTTGGTTTTGATGTGTTTTTATGATATTTTGGCCGGATTTCGGAATATTTTGGCTGGTTTTTTTATCATGTTTTGGTTGGTTTTGATGTGTTTTTTTGATGTTTTGCCACATTTTTTGAATGTTTTGATCAATTCTCTCTGGTTTTCTAATGTTTTGGCATCTTTTCAGATTGTTTTGATCAGTTTTGCGGGTCTAAATTGTTTTGG
Organism: Passer domesticus; assembly: GCF_036417665.1. Taxonomy (NCBI): domain Eukaryota; kingdom Metazoa; phylum Chordata; class Aves; order Passeriformes; family Passeridae; genus Passer; species Passer domesticus. The sequence continues at coordinate 64,940,081 of NC_087474.1, forward strand.
CGGGTTTTCGGAATGTTTTGGTTGGTTTTGATTTGTTTTTATGATGTTTTGGCAGGTTTTCGGAATGTTTTGGTTGGGTTTTAGAATGTTTTGTATTCTCTTGAGTGGTTTTTATTATGTTGTTAGGTTTTGGAATGTTTGGATTCGTTTTGGCGGGTTTTAAAATATTTTGGCGGGTATTTGGAAGGTTTTGGCGGGTATTTGGAATGTTTTGATTAGTTTTGATGGGTTTTGAAATATTTTGGCAGGTTTTTAGAAGGTTTTGATTGGTTTTGATTATGTTTAGCCCAGTTTTTGGTGTGTTTGGACTAGCTTTGGTGGGCTTTATCATGTTTTGTCAGGTTTTTTTGAATGTTTTGATCACTTCTGTCTGGTTTTCTATTTTGGCAGGTTTGAAAAAATTTTTTGATTAGTTTTGGCGGGTTTTAAACTATTTTGGCTCTGCGCAGAGATGACGGTGCCGGTTGCGGTGCGCTCCGGGGCGCTCCTTCTGCGGAAAGACACCTGGCAGCGGCACTTGGGACAGCTCCGCGTCTCTATATTCTGCATTTCTTGCCTTCTGCATCTCAGCAAAATGCTTTCCCACTAGGTGTAGCAAGGAGAAACTGTGCCAGCTGAGTAGATGTAGCCCGGCCCGCCCTTTGAAGTTGACAAGTTCTTGGCATCTCAGAGCCTAAAGGGAAGAGCAAGGTTATCTATGGTACAAGCACAGCAAAGTTGTCCAAGAATAGCTTCCATTCGAATGCTAATGGCAATTGAAGAGGCAGGCCAGTGGCAAGCCACTATCTTCTAGCAGTTTGAAAGGTGCAGACACAGTGCAGGTGTTGTGCGGCTTCCTTCTTCGCCTCCTAGAAGGTGCCGCGCTCTCCGTCTCTTGCTTGCCAATATGTTGCCGTGTTCCTCTTATTGTTTGGTTTCTTTGGATTTGTTTTTATGATGTTTTGGCGGGTTTTCGGAATGTTTTGGTGGTGTTTTAGAATGTTTTGTTTTCTCTTGAGTTGTTTTTATTGTCTTGGCAGGTTTTGGAATGTTTGGATTCCTTTTGGCGGGTTTTAAAATATTTTGGCGGGTATTTGGAATGTTTTGGTTTGCTTTCATTTGTTTTGATTATGTTTTGTCAAGTTATTGAATGTTTGGATCACTTCTGACTGGTGTGATAGTATTTTGGCATCTTTTCAGAATGTTTTGATCAGTTTTGGCAGGTTCTAAAGTATTTTGTCGGGTTTTTGGAATGTTTTGGTTGGTTTTGATTTGCTTTTATGATGTTTTGGCCAGATTTCGGAATATTTTGGCTGGTTTTCGGAATGTTTTGGTTGGTTTTGATGTGTTTTTATGATGTTTTGCCACATTTTTTGAATGTTTTGATCAGTTCTGGCTGGTTTTCTAATGTTTTGGCATCTTTTCGGAATGTTTTGATCGGTTTTGTGGGTCTAAATTGTTTTGGCGGGTTTTCGGAATGTTTTGGTTGGTTTTGATTTGTTTTTATGATGTTTTGGCAGGTTTTCGGAATGTTTTGGTTGGGTTTTAGAATGTTTTGTATTCTCTTGAGTGGTTTTTATTATGTTGTTAGGTTTTGGAATGTTTGGATTCCTTTTGGCGGGTTTTAAAATATTTTGGCGGGTATTTGGAAGGTTTTGGCAGGTATTTGGAATGTTTTGATTAGTTTTGATGGGTTTTGAAATATTTTGGCAGGTTTTTAGAAGGTTTTGATTGGTTTTGATTATGTTTAGCCCAGTTTTTGGTGTGTTTGGACTAGCTTTGGTGGGCTTTATCATGTTTTGTCAGGTTTTTTTGAATGTTTTGATCACTTCTGTCTGGTTTTCTATTTTGGCGGGTTTGAAAAAATTTTTTGATTAGTTTTGGCGGGTTTTAAAATATTTTGGCTCTTTGCACAGAGATGACGGTGCCGGTTGCGGTGCGCTCCGGGGCGCTCCTTCTGCGGAAAGACGCCTGGCAGCGGCAATTAGGACAGCTCCGCATCTCCGTATTCTGCATTTCTTGCCTTCTGCATCTCAGCAAAATGCTTTCCCACTAGGTGTAGCAAGGAGAAACTGTGCCAGCTGAGTAGATGTAGCCCGGCCCGCCCTTTGAAGTTCACAAGTTCTTGGCATCTCAGAGCCTAAAGGGAAGAGCAAGGTTATCTATGGTACAAGCACAGCAAAGTTGTCCAAGAATAGCTTCCATTCGAATGCTAATGGCAATTGAAGAGGCAGGCCAGTGGCAAGCCACTATCTTCTAGCAGTTTGAAAGGTGCAGACACAGTGCAGGTGTTGTGCGGCTTCCTTCTTCGCCTCCTAGAAGGTGCCGCGCTCTCCGTCTCTTGCTTACCAATATGTTGCCGCGTTCCTCTTATTGTTTGGTTTCTTTGGATTTGTTTTTATGATGTTTTGGCGGGTTTTCGGAATGTTTTGGTGGTGTTTTAGAATGTTTTGTTTTCTCTTGAGTTGTTTTTATTGTCTTGGCAGGTTTTGGAATGTTTGGATTCCTTTTGGCGGGTTTTAAAATATTTTGGCGGGTATTTGGAATGTTTTGGTTTGCTTTCATTTGTTTTGATTATGTTTTGTCAAGTTATTGAATGTTTGGATCACTTCTGACTGGTGTGATAGTATTTTGGCATCTTTTCAGAATGTTTTGATCAGTTTTGGCAGGTTCTAAAGTATTTTGTCGGGTTTTTGGAATGTTTTGGTTGGTTTTGATTTGTTTTTATGATATTTTGGCCGGATTTCGGAATATTTTGGCTGGTTTTTTTATCATGTTTTGGTTGGTTTTGATGTGTTTTTTTGATGTTTTGCCACATTTTTTGAATGTTTTGATCAATTCTCTCTGGTTTTCTAATGTTTTGGCATCTTTTCAGATTGTTTTGATCAGTTTTGCGGGTCTAAATTGTTTTGGCGGGTTTTCGGAATGTTTTGGTTGGTTTTGATTTGTTTTTATGATGTTTTGGCAGGTTTTCGGAATGTTTTGGTTGGGTTTTAGAATGTTTTGTATTCTCTTGAGTGGTTTTTATTATGTTGTTAGGTTTTGGAATGTTTGGATTCCTTTTGGCGGGTTTTAAAATATTTTGGCGGGTATTTGGAAGGTTTTGGCGGGTATTTGGAATGTTTTGATTAGTTTTGATGGGTTTTGAAATATTTTGGCAGGTTTTTAGAAGGTTTTGATTGGTTTTGATTATGTTTAGCCCAGTTTTTGGTGTGTTTGGACTAGCTTTGGTGGGCTTTATCATGTTTTGTCAGGTTTTTTTGAATGTTTTGATCACTTCTGTCTGGTTTTCTATTTTGGCAGGTTTGAAAAAATTTTTTGATTAGTTTTGGCGGGTTTTAAACTATTTTGGCTCTGCGCAGAGATGACGGTGCCGGTTGCGGTGCGCTCCGGGGCGCTCCTTCTGCGGAAAGACACCTGGCAGCGGCACTTGGGACAGCTCCGCGTCTCTATATTCTGCATTTCTTGCCTTCTGCATCTCAGCAAAATGCTTTCCCACTAGGTCTAGCAAGGAGAAACTGTGCCAGCTGAGTAGATGTAGCCCGGCCCGCCCTTTGAAGTTCACAAGTTCTTGGCATCTCAGAGCCTAAAGGGAAGAGCAAGGTTATCTATGGTACAAGCACAGCAAAGTTGTCCAAGAATAGCTTCCATTCGAATGCTAATGGCAATTGAAGAGGCAGGCCAGTGGCAAGCCACTATCTTCTAGCAGTTTGAAAGGTGCAGACACAGTGCAGGTGTTGTGCGGCTTCCTTCTTCGCCTCCTAGAAGGTGCCGCGCTCTCCGTCTCTTGCTTGCCAATATGTTGCCGTGTTCCTCTTATTGTTTGGTTTCTTTGGATTTGTTTTTATGATGTTTTGGCGGGTTTTCGGAATGTTTTGGTGGTGTTTTAGAATGTTTTGTTTTCTCTTGAGTTGTTTTTATTGTCTTGGCAGGTTTTGGAATGTTTGGATTCCTTTTGGCGGGTTTTAAAATATTTTGGCGGGTATTTGGAATGTTTTGGTTTGCTTTCATTTGTTTTGATTATGTTTTGTCAAGTTATTGAATGTTTGGATCACTTCTGACTGGTGTGATAGTATTTTGGCATCTTTTCAGAATGTTTTGATCAGTTTTGGCAGGTTCTAAAGTATTTTGTCGGGTTTTTGGAATGTTTTGGTTGGTTTTGATTTGTTTTTATGATATTTTGGCCGGATTTCGGAATATTTTGGCTGGTTTTTTTATCATGTTTTGGTTGGTTTTGATGTGTTTTTTTGATGTTTTGCCACATTTTTTGAATGTTTTGATCAATTCTCTCTGGTTTTCTAATGTTTTGGCATCTTTTCAGATTGTTTTGATCAGTTTTGCGGGTCTAAATTGTTTTGGCGGGTTTTCGGAATGTTTTGGTTGGTTTTGATTTGTTTTTATGATGTTTTGGCAGGTTTTCGGAATGTTTTGGTTGGGTTTTAGAATGTTTTGTATTCTCTTGAGTGGTTTTTATTATGTTGTTAGGTTTTGGAATGTTTGGATTCCTTTTGGCGGGTTTTAAAATATTTTGGCGGGTATTTGGAAGGTTTTGGCGGGTATTTGGAATGTTTTGATTAGTTTTGATGGGTTTTGAAATATTTTGGCAGGTTTTTAGAAGGTTTTGATTGGTTTTGATTATGTTTAGCCCAGTTTTTGGTGTGTTTGGACTAGCTTTGGTGGGCTTTATCATGTTTTGTCAGGTTTTTTTGAATGTTTTGATCACTTCTGTCTGGTTTTCTATTTTGGCAGGTTTGAAAAAATTTTTTGATTAGTTTTGGCGGGTTTTAAACTATTTTGGCTCTGCGCAGAGATGACGGTGCCGGTTGCGGTGCGCTCCGGGGCGCTCCTTCTGCGGAAAGACACCTGGCAGCGGCACTTGGGACAGCTCCGCGTCTCTATATTCTGCATTTCTTGCCTTCTGCATCTCAGCAAAATGCTTTCCCACTAGGTCTAGCAAGGAGAAACTGTGCCAGCTGAGTAGATGTAGCCCGGCCCGCCCTTTGAAGTTCACAAGTTCTTGGCATCTCAGAGCCTAAAGGGAAGAGCAAGGTTATCTATGGTACAAGCACAGCAAAGTTGTCCAAGAATAGCTTCCATTCGAATGCTAATGGCAATTGAAGAGGCAGGCCAGTGGCAAGCCACTATCTTCTAGCAGTTTGAAAGGTGCAGACACAGTGCAGGTGTTGTGCGGCTTCCTTCTTCGCCTCCTAGAAGGTGCCGCGCTCTCCGTCTCTTGCTTGCCAATATGTTGCCGTGTTCCTCTTATTGTTTGGTTTCTTTGGATTTGTTTTTATGATGTTTTGGCGGGTTTTCGGAATGTTTTGGTGGTGTTTTAGAATGTTTTGTTTTCTCTTGAGTTGTTTTTATTGTCTTGGCAGGTTTTGGAATGTTTGGATTCCTTTTGGCGGGTTTTAAAATATTTTGGCGGGTATTTGGAATGTTTTGGTTTGCTTTCATTTGTTTTGATTATGTTTTGTCAAGTTATTGAATGTTTGGATCACTTCTGACTGGTGTGATAGTATTTTGGCATCTTTTCAGAATGTTTTGATCAGTTTTGGCAGGTTCTAAAGTATTTTGTCGGGTTTTTGGAATGTTTTGGTTGGTTTTGATTTGTTTTTATGATATATTGGCTGGATTTCGGAATATTTTGGCTGGTTTTTGGAGTGTTTTGGTTGGTTTTGATGTGTTTTTATGATATTTTGGCCGGATTTCGGAATATTTTGGCTGGTTTTTTTATCATGTTTTGGTTGGTTTTGATGTGTTTTTTTGATGTTTTGCCACATTTTTTGAATGTTTTGATCAATTCTCTCTGGTTTTCTAATGTTTTGGCATCTTTTCAGATTGTTTTGATCAGTTTTGCGGGTCTAAATTGTTTTGGCGGGTTTTCGGAATGTTTTGGTTGGTTTTGATTTGTTTTTATGATGTTTTGGCAGGTTTTCGGAATGTTTTGGTTGGGTTTTAGAATGTTTTGTATTCTCTTGAGTGGTTTTTATTATGTTGTTAGGTTTTGGAATGTTTGGATTCGTTTTGGCGGGTTTTAAAATATTTTGGCGGGTATTTGGAAGGTTTTGGCGGGTATTTGGAATGTTTTGATTAGTTTTGATGGGTTTTGAAATATTTTGGCAGGTTTTTAGAAGGTTTTGATTGGTTTTGATTATGTTTAGCCCAGTTTTTGGTGTGTTTGGACTAGCTTTGGTGGGCTTTATCATGTTTTGTCAGGTTTTTTTGAATGTTTTGATCACTTCTGTCTGGTTTTCTATTTTGGCAGGTTTGAAAAAATTTTTTGATTAGTTTTGGCGGGTTTTAAACTATTTTGGCTCTGCGCAGAGATGACGGTGCCGGTTGCGGTGCGCTCCGGGGCGCTCCTTCTGCGGAAAGACACCTGGCAGCGGCACTTGGGACAGCTCCGCGTCTCTATATTCTGCATTTCTTGCCTTCTGCATCTCAGCAAAATGCTTTCCCACTAGGTGTAGCAAGGAGAAACTGTGCCAGCTGAGTAGATGTAGCCCGGCCCGCCCTTTGAAGTTCACAAGTTCTTGGCATCTCAGAGCCTAAAGGGAAGAGCAAGGTTATCTATGGTACAAGCACAGCAAAGTTGTCCAAGAATAGCTTCCATTCGAATGCTAATGGCAATTGAAGAGGCAGGCCAGTGGCAAGCCACTATCTTCTAGCAGTTTGAAAGGTGCAGACACAGTGCAGGTGTTGTGCGGCTTCCTTCTTCGCCTCCTAGAAGGTGCCGCGCTCTCCGTCTCTTGCTTGCCAATATGTTGCCGTGTTCCTCTTATTGTTTGGTTTCTTTGGATTTGTTTTTATGATGTTTTGGCGGGTTTTCGGAATGTTTTGGTGGTGTTTTAGAATGTTTTGTTTTCTCTTGAGTTGTTTTTATTGTCTTGGCAGGTTTTGGAATGTTTGGATTCCTTTTGGCGGGTTTTAAAATATTTTGGCGGGTATTTGGAATGTTTTGGTTTGCTTTCATTTGTTTTGATTATGTTTTGTCAAGTTATTGAATGTTTGGATCACTTCTGACTGGTGTGATAGTATTTTGGCATCTTTTCAGAATGTTTTGATCAGTTTTGGCAGGTTCTAAAGTATTTTGTCGGGTTTTTGGAATGTTTTGGTTGGTTTTGATTTGCTTTTATGATGTTTTGGCCAGATTTCGGAATATTTTGGCTGGTTTTCGGAATGTTTTGGTTGGTTTTGATGTGTTTTTATGATGTTTTGCCACATTTTTTGAATGTTTTGATCAGTTCTGGCTGGTTTTCTAATGTTTTGGCATCTTTTCGGAATGTTTTGATCGGTTTTGTGGGTCTAAATTGTTTTGGCGGGTTTTCGGAATGTTTTGGTTGGTTTTGATTTGTTTTTATGATGTTTTGGCAGGTTTTCGGAATGTTTTGGTTGGGTTTTAGAATGTTTTGTATTCTCTTGAGTGGTTTTTATTATGTTGTTAGGTTTTGGAATGTTTGGATTCCTTTTGGCGGGTTTTAAAATATTTTGGCGGGTATTTGGAAGGTTTTGGCAGGTATTTGGAATGTTTTGATTAGTTTTGATGGGTTTTGAAATATTTTGGCAGGTTTTTAGAAGGTTTTGATTGGTTTTGATTATGTTTAGCCCAGTTTTTGGTGTGTTTGGACTAGCTTTGGTGGGCTTTATCATGTTTTGTCAGGTTTTTTTGAATGTTTTGATCACTTCTGTCTGGTTTTCTATTTTGGCGGGTTTGAAAAAATTTTTTGATTAGTTTTGGCGGGTTTTAAAATATTTTGGCTCTTTGCACAGAGATGACGGTGCCGGTTGCGGTGCGCTCCGGGGCGCTCCTTCTGCGGAAAGACGCCTGGCAGCGGCAATTAGGACAGCTCCGCATCTCCGTATTCTGCATTTCTTGCCTTCTGCATCTCAGCAAAATGCTTTCCCACTAGGTGTAGCAAGGAGAAACTGTGCCAGCTGAGTAGATGTAGCCCGGCCCGCCCTTTGAAGTTCACAAGTTCTTGGCATCTCAGAGCCTAAAGGGAAGAGCAAGGTTATCTATGGTACAAGCACAGCAAAGTTGTCCAAGAATAGCTTCCATTCGAATGCTAATGGCAATTGAAGAGGCAGGCCAGTGGCAAGCCACTATCTTCTAGCAGTTTGAAAGGTGCAGACACAGTGCAGGTGTTGTGCGGCTTCCTTCTTCGCCTCCTAGAAGGTGCCGCGCTCTCCGTCTCTTGCTTACCAATATGTTGCCGCGTTCCTCTTATTGTTTGGTTTCTTTGGATTTGTTTTTATGATGTTTTGGCGGGTTTTCGGAATGTTTTGGTGGTGTTTTAGAATGTTTTGTTTTCTCTTGAGTTGTTTTTATTGTCTTGGCAGGTTTTGGAATGTTTGGATTCCTTTTGGCGGGTTTTAAAATATTTTGGCGGGTATTTGGAATGTTTTGGTTTGCTTTCATTTGTTTTGATTATGTTTTGTCAAGTTATTGAATGTTTGGATCACTTCTGACTGGTGTGATAGTATTTTGGCATCTTTTCAGAATGTTTTGATCAGTTTTGGCAGGTTCTAAAGTATTTTGTCGGGTTTTTGGAATGTTTTGGTTGGTTTTGATTTGTTTTTATGATATTTTGGCCGGATTTCGGAATATTTTGGCTGGTTTTTGGAATGTTTTGGTTGGTTTTGATGTGTTTTTTTGATGTTTTGGCAGGTTTTCGGAATGTTTTGGTTGGGTTTTAGAATGTTTTGTATTCTCTTGAGTGGTTTTTATTATGTTGTTAGGTTTTGGAATGTTTGGATTCCTTTTGGCGGGTTTTAAAATATTTTGGCGGGTATTTGGAAGGTTTTGGCGGGTATTCGGAATGTTTTGATTAGTTTTGATGGGTTTTGAAATATTTTGGCGGGTTTTTAGAAGGTTTTGATTGGTTTTGATTATGTTTAGCCCAGTTTTTGGTGTGTTTGGATTAGCTTTGGTGGGCTTTATCATGTTTTGTCAGGTTTTTTTGAATGTTTTGATCACTTCTGTCTGGTTTTCTATTTTGGCGGGATTGAAAATATTTTTTGATTAGTTTTGGCGGGTTTTAAACTATTTTGGCTCTGCGCAGAGATGACGGTGCCGGTTGCGGTGCGCTCCGGGGCGCTCCTTCTGCGGAAAGACACCTGGCAGCGGCACTTGGGACAGCTCCGCGTCTCTATATTCTGCATTTCTTGCCTTCTGCATCTCAGCAAAATGCTTTCCCACTAGGTGTAGCAAGGAGAAACTGTGCCAGCTGAGTAGATGTAGCCCGGCCCGCCCTTTGAAGTTAACAAGTTCTTGGCATCTCAGAGCCTAAAGGGAAGAGCAAGGTTATCTATGGTACAAGCACAGCAAAGTTGTCCAAGAATAGCTTCCATTCGAGTGCTAATGGCAATTGAAGAGGCAGGCCAGTGGCAAGCCACTATCTTCTAGCAGTTTGAAAGGTGCAGACACAGTGCAGGTGTTGTGCGGCTTCCTTCTTCGCCTCCTAGAAGGTGCCGCGCTCTCCGTCTCTTGCTTGCCAATATGTTGCCGTGTTCCTCTTATTGTTTGGTTTCTTTGGATTTGTTTTTATGATGTTTTGGCGGGTTTTCGGAATGTTTTGGTGGTGTTTTAGAATGTTTTGTTTTCTCTTGAGTTGTTTTTATTGTCTTGGCAGGTTTTGGAATGTTTGGATTCCTTTTGGCGGGTTTTAAAATATTTTGGCGGGTATTTGGAATGTTTTGGTTTGCTTTCATTTGTTTTGATTATGTTTTGTCAAGTTATTGAATGTTTGGATCACTTCTGACTGGTGTGATAGTATTTTGGCATCTTTTCAGAATGTTTTGATCAGTTTTGGCAGGTTCTAAAGTATTTTGTCGGGTTTTTGGAATGTTTTGGTTGGTTTTGATTTGTTTTTATGATATATTGGCTGGATTTCGGAATATTTTGGCTGGTTTTTGGAGTGTTTTGGTTGGTTTTGATGTGTTTTTATGATATTTTGGCCGGATTTCGGAATATTTTGGCTGGTTTTTTTATCATGTTTTGGTTGGTTTTGATGTGTTTTTTTGATGTTTTGCCACATTTTTTGAATGTTTTGATCAGTTCTCTCTGGTTTTCTAATGTTTTGGCATCTTTTCAGATTGTTTTGATCAATTTTGCGGGTCTAAATTGTTTTGGCGGGTTTTCGGAATGTTTTGGTTGGTTTTGATGTGTTTTTATGATGTTTTGCCACATTTTTTGAATGTTTTGATCAGTTCTGGCTGGTTTTCTAATGTTTTGGCATCTTTTCGGAATGTTTTGATCGGTTTTGTGGGTCTAAATTGTTTTGGCGGTTTTTCGGAATGTTTTGGTTGGTTTTGATTTGTTTTTATGATGTTTTGGCAGGTTTTCGGAATGTTTTGGTTGGGTTTTAGAATGTTTTGTATTCTCTTGAGTGGTTTTTATTATGTTGTTAGGTTTTGGAATGTTTGGATTCGTTTTGGCGGGTTTTAAAATATTTTGGCGGGTATTTGGAAGGTTTTGGCGGGTATTTGGAATGTTTTGATTAGTTTTGATGGGTTTTGAAATATTTTGGCAGGTTTTTAGAAGGTTTTGATTGGTTTTGATTATGTTTAGCCCAGTTTTTGGTGTGTTTGGACTAGCTTTGGTGGGCTTTATCATGTTTTGTCAGGTTTTTTTGAATGTTTTGATCACTTCTGTCTGGTTTTCTATTTTGGCAGGTTTGAAAAAATTTTTTGATTAGTTTTGGCGGGTTTTAAACTATTTTGGCTCTGCGCAGAGATGACGGTGCCGGTTGCGGTGCGCTCCGGGGCGCTCCTTCTGCGGAAAGACACCTGGCAGCGGCACTTGGGACAGCTCCGCGTCTCTATATTCTGCATTTCTTGCCTTCTGCATCTCAGCAAAATGCTTTCCCACTAGGTCTAGCAAGGAGAAACTGTGCCAGCTGAGTAGATGTAGCCCGGCCCGCCCTTTGAAGTTGACAAGTTCTTGGCATCTCAGAGCCTAAAGGGAAGAGCAAGGTTATCTATGGTACAAGCACAGCAAAGTTGTCCAAGAATAGCTTCCATTCGAATGCTAATGGCAATTGAAGAGGCAGGCCAGTGGCAAGCCACTATCTTCTAGCAGTTTGAAAGGTGCAGACACAGTGCAGGTGTTGTGCGGCTTCCTTCTTCGCCTCCTAGAAGGTGCCGCGCTCTCCGTCTCTTGCTTACCAATATGTTGCCGTGTTCCTCTTATTGTTTGGTTTCTTTGGATTTGTTTTTATGATGTTTTGGCGGGTTTTCGGAATGTTTTGGTGGTGTTTTAGAATGTTTTGTTTTCTCTTGAGTTGTTTTTATTGTCTTGGCAGGTTTCGGAATGTTTGGATTCCGTTTGGCGGGTTTTAAAATATTTTGGCGGGTATTTGGAATGTTTTGGTTTGCTTTCATTTGTTTTGATTATGTTTTGTCAAGTTATTGAATGTTTGGATCACTTCTGACTGGTGTGATAGTATTTTGGCATCTTTTCAGAATGTTTTGATCAGTTTTGGCAGGTTCTAAAGTATTTTGTCGGGTTTTTGGAATGTTTTGGTTGGTTTTGATTTGTTTTTATGATATTTTGGCCGGATTTCGGAATATTTTGGCTGGTTTTTTTATCATGTTTTGGTTGGTTTTGATGTGTTTTTTTGATGTTTTGCCACATTTTTTGAATGTTTTGATCAGTTCTCTCTGGTTTTCTAATGTTTTGGCATCTTTTCAGATTGTTTTGATCAGTTTTGCGGGTCTAAATTGTTTTGGCGGGTTTTCGGAAGATTTTGGTTGGTTTTGATTTGTTTTTATGATGTTTTGGCAGGTTTTCGGAATGTTTTGGTTGGGTTTTAGAATGTTTTGTATTCTCTTGAGTGGTTTTTATTATGTTGTTAGGTTTTGGAATGTTTGGATTCCTTTTGGCGGGTTTTAAAATATTTTGGCGGGTATTTGGAAGGTTTTGGCGGGTATTCGGAATGTTTTGATTAGTTTTGATGGGTTTTGAAATATTTTGGCAGGTTTTTAGAAGGTTTTGATTGGTTTTGATTATGTTTAGCCCAGTTTTTGGTGTGTTTGGATTAGCTTTGGTGGGCTTTATCATGTTTTGTCAGGTTTTTTTGAATGTTTTGATCACTTCTGTCTGGTTTTCTATTTTGGCGGGATTGAAAATATTTTTTGATTAGTTTTGGCGTTTTTTAAACTATTTTGGCTCTGCGCAGAGATGACGGTGCCGGTTGCGGTGCGCTCCGGGGCGCTCCTTCTGCGGAAAGACACCTGGCAGCGGCACTTGGGACAGCTCTGCGTCTCTATATTCTGCATTTCTTGCCTTCTGCATCTCAGCAAAATGCTTTCCCACTAGGTGTAGCAAGGAGAAACTGTGCCAGCTGAGTAGATGTAGCCCGGCCCGCCCTTTGAAGTTCACAAGTTCTTGGCATCTCAGAGCCTAAAGGGAAGAGCAAGGTTATCTATGGTACAAGCACAGCAAAGTTGTCCAAGAATAGCTTCCATTCGAATGCTAATGGCAATTGAAGAGGCAGGCCAGTGGCAAGCCACTATCTTCTAGCAGTTTGAAAGGTGCAGACACAGTGCAGGTGTTGTGCGGCTTCCTTCTTCGCCTCCTAGAAGGTGCCGCGCTCTCCGTCTCTTGCTTGCCAATATGTTGCCGTGTTCCTCTTATTGTTTGGTTTCTTTGGATTTGTTTTTATGATGTTTTGGCGGGTTTTCGGAATGTTTTGGTGGTGTTTTAGAATGTTTTGTTTTCTCTTGAGTTGTTTTTATTGTCTTGGCAGGTTTTGGAATGTTTGGATTCCTTTTGGCGGGTTTTAAAATATTTTGGCGGGTATTTGGAATGTTTTGGTTTGCTTTCATTTGTTTTGATTATGTTTTGTCAAGTTATTGAATGTTTGGATCACTTCTGACTGGTGTGATAGTATTTTGGCATCTTTTCAGAATGTTTTGATCAGTTTTGGCAGGTTCTAAAGTATTTTGTCGGGTTTTTGGAATGTTTTGGTTGGTTTTGATTTGTTTTTATGATATTTTGGCCGGATTTCGGAATATTTTGGCTGGTTTTTGGAATGTTTTGGTTGGTTTTGATGTGTTTTTTTGATGTTTTGCCACATTTTTTTAATGTTTTGATCAGTTCTCTCTGGTTTTCTAATGTTTTGGCATCTTTTCAGATTGTTTTGATCAGTTTTGCGGGTCTAAATTGTTTTGGCGGTTTTTCGGAAGATTTTGGTTGGTTTTGATTTGTTTTTATGATGTTTTGGCAGGTTTTCGGAATGTTTTGGTTGGGTTTTAGAATGTTTTGTATTCTCTTGAGTGGTTTTTATTATGTTGTTAGGTTTTGGAATGTTTGGATTCCTTTTGGCGGGTTTTAAAATATTTTGGCGGGTATTTGGAAGGTTTTGGCGGGTATTCGGAATGTTTTGATTAGTTTTGATGGGTTTTGAAATATTTTGGCGGGTTTTTAGAAGGTTTTGATTGGTTTTGATTATGTTTAGCCCAGTTTTTGGTGTGTTTGGATTAGCTTTGGTGGGCTTTATCATGTTTTGTCAGGTTTTTTTGAATGTTTTGATCACTTCTGTCTGGTTTTCTATTTTGGCGGGATTGAAAATATTTTTTGATTAGTTTTGGCGGGTTTTAAACTATTTTGGCTCTGCGCAGAGATGACGGTGCCGGTTGCGGTGCGCTCCGGGGCGCTCCTTCTGCGGAAAGACACCTGGCAGCGGCACTTGGGACAGCTCCGCGTCTCTATATTCTGCATTTCTTGCCTTCTGCATCTCAGCAAAATGCTTTCCCACTAGGTCTAGCAAGGAGAAACTGTGCCAGCTGAGTAGATGTAGCCCGGCCCGCCCTTTGAAGTTGACAAGTTCTTGGCATCTCAGAGCCTAAAGGGAAGAGCAAGGTTATCTATGGTACAAGCACAGCAAAGTTGTCCAAGAATAGCTTCCATTCGAGTGCTAATGGCAATTGAAGAGGCAGGCCAGTGGCAAGCCACTATCTTCTAGCAGTTTGAAAGGTGCAGACACAGTGCAGGTGTTGTGCGGCTTCCTTCTTCGCCTCCTAGAAGGTGCCGCGCTCTCCGTCTCTTGCTTGCCAATATGTTGCCGTGTTCCTCTTATTGTTTGGTTTCTTTGGATTTGTTTTTATGATGTTTTGGCGGGTTTTCGGAATGTTTTGGTGGTGTTTTAGAATGTTTTGTTTTCTCTTGAGTTGTTTTTATTGTCTTGGCAGGTTTTGGAATGTTTGGATTCCTTTTGGCGGGTTTTAAAATATTTTGGCGGGTATTTGGAATGTTTTGGTTTGCTTTCATTTGTTTTGATTATGTTTTGTCAAGTTATTGAATGTTTGGATCACTTCTGACTGGTGTGATAGTATTTTGGCATCTTTTCAGAATGTTTTGATCAGTTTTGGCAGGTTCTAAAGTATTTTGTCGGGTTTTTGGAATGTTTTGGTTGGTTTTGATTTGTTTTTATGATATATTGGCTGGATTTCGGAATATTTTGGCTGGTTTTTGGAGTGTTTTGGTTGGTTTTGATGTGTTTTTATGATATTTTGGCCGGATTTCGGAATATTTTGGCTGGTTTTTTTATCATGTTTTGGTTGGTTTTGATGTGTTTTTTTGATGTTTTGCCACATTTTTTGAATGTTTTGATCAGTTCTCTCTGGTTTTCTAATGTTTTGGCATCTTTTCAGATTGTTTTGATCAATTTTGCGGGTCTAAATTGTTTTGGCGGGTTTTCGGAATGTTTTGGTTGGTTTTGATTTGTTTTTATGATGTTTTGGCAGGTTTTCGGAATGTTTTGGTTGGGTTTTAGAATGTTTTGTATTCTCTTGAGTGGTTTTTATTATGTTGTTAGGTTTTGGAATGTTTGGATTCCTTTTGGCGGGTTTTAAAATATTTTGGCGGGTATTTGGAAGGTTTTGGCGGGTATTTGGAATGTTTTGATTAGTTTTGATGGGTTTTGAAATATTTTGGCAGGTTTTTAGAAGGTTTTGATTGGTTTTGATTATGTTTAGCCCAGTTTTTGGTGTGTTTGGACTAGCTTTGGTGGGCTTTATCATGTTTTGTCAGGTTTTTTTGAATGTTTTGATCACTTCTGTCTGGTTTTCTATTTTGGCAGGTTTGAAAAAATTTTTTGATTAGTTTTGGCGGGTTTTAAACTATTTTGGCTCTGCGCAGAGATGACGGTGCCGGTTGCGGTGCGCTCCGGGGCGCTCCTTCTGCGGAAAGACACCTGGCAGCGGCACTTGGGACAGCTCCGCGTCTCCGAATTCTGCATTTCTTGCCTTCTGCATCTCAGCAAAATGCTTTCCCACTAGGTCTAGCAAGGAGAAACTGTGCCAGCTGAGTAGATGTAGCCCGGCCCGCCCTTTGAAGTTGACAAGTTCTTGGCATCTCAGAGCCTAAAGGGAAGAGCAAGGTTATCTATGGTACAAGCACAGCAAAGTTGTCCAAGAATAGCTTCCATTCGAATGCTAATGGCAATTGAAGAGGCAGGCCAGTGGCAAGCCACTATCTTCTAGCAGTTTGAAAGGTGCAGACACAGTGCAGGTGTTGTGCGGCTTCCTTCTTCGCCTCCTAGAAGGTGCCGCGCTCTCCGTCTCTTGCTTGCCAATATGTTGCCGTGTTCCTCTTATTGTTTGGTTTCTTTGGATTTGTTTTTATGATGTTTTGGCGGGTTTTCGGAATGTTTTGGTGGTGTTTTAGAATGTTTTGTTTTCTCTTGAGTTGTTTTTATTGTCTTGGCAGGTTTTGGAATGTTTGGATTCCTTTTGGCGGGTTTTAAAATATTTTGGCGGGTATTTGGAATGTTTTGGTTTGCTTTCATTTGTTTTGATTATGTTTTGTCAAGTTATTGAATGTTTGGATCACTTCTGACTGGTGTGATAGTATTTTGGCATCTTTTCAGAATGTTTTGATCAGTTTTGGCAGGTTCTAAAGTATTTTGTCGGGTTTTTGGAATGGTTTGGTTGGTTTTGATTTGCTTTTATGATGTTTTGGCCAGATTTCGGAATATTTTGGCTGGTTTTCGGAATGTTTTGGTTGGTTTTGATGTGTTTTTATGATGTTTTGCCACATTTTTTGAATGTTTTGATCAGTTCTGGCTGGTTTTCTAATGTTTTGGCATCTTTTCGGAATGTTTTGATCGGTTTTGTGGGTCTAAATTGTTTTGGCGGTTTTTCGGAATGTTTTGGTTGGTTTTGATTTGTTTTTATGATGTTTTGGCAGGTTTTCGGAATGTTTTGGTTGGGTTTTAGAATGTTTTGTATTCTCTTGAGTGGTTTTTATTATGTTGTTAGGTTTTGGAATGTTTGGATTCGTTTTGGCGGGTTTTAAAATATTTTGGCGGGTATTTGGAAGGTTTTGGCGGGTATTTGGAATGTTTTGATTAGTTTTGATGGGTTTTGAAATATTTTGGCAGGTTTTTAGAAGGTTTTGATTGGTTTTGATTATGTTTAGCCCAGTTTTTGGTGTGTTTGGACTAGCTTTGGTGGGCTTTATCATGTTTTGTCAGGTTTTTTTGAATGTTTTGATCACTTCTGTCTGGTTTTCTATTTTGGCAGGTTTGAAAAAATTTTTTGATTAGTTTTGGCGGGTTTTAAACTATTTTGGCTCTGCGCAGAGATGACGGTGCCGGTTGCGGTGCGCTCCGGGGCGCTCCTTCTGCGGAAAGACACCTGGCAGCGGCACTTGGGACAGCTCCGCGTCTCTATATTCTGCATTTCTTGCCTTCTGCATCTCAGCAAAATGCTTTCCCACTAGGTCTAGCAAGGAGAAACTGTGCCAGCTGAGTAGATGTAGCCCGGCCCGCCCTTTGAAGTTGACAAGTTCTTGGCATCTCAGAGCCTAAAGGGAAGAGCAAGGTTATCTATGGTACAAGCACAGCAAAGTTGTCCAAGAATAGCTTCCATTCGAATGCTAATGGCAATTGAAGAGGCAGGCCAGTGGCAAGCCACTATCTTCTAGCAGTTTGAAAGGTGCAGACACAGTGCAGGTGTTGTGCGGCTTCCTTCTTCGCCTCCTAGAAGGTGCCGCGCTCTCCGTCTCTTGCTTATCAATATGTTGCCGTGTTCCTCTTATTGTTTGGTTTCTTTGGATTTGTTTTTATGATGTTTTGGCGGGTTTTCGGAATGTTTTGGTGGTGTTTTAGAATGTTTTGTTTTCTCTTGAGTTGTTTTTATTGTCTTGGCAGGTTTCGGAATGTTTGGATTCCGTTTGGCGGGTTTTAAAATATTTTGGCGGGTATTTGGAATGTTTTGGTTTGCTTTCATTTGTTTTGATTATGTTTTGTCAAGTTATTGAATGTTTGGATCACTTCTGACTGGTGTGATAGTATTTTGGCATCTTTTCAGAATGTTTTGATCAGTTTTGGCAGGTTCTAAAGTATTTTGTCGGGTTTTTGGAATGTTTTGGTTGGTTTTGATTTGTTTTTATGATATTTTGG
The DNA here is from genome assembly GCF_036417665.1 of Passer domesticus. Classification (NCBI taxonomy): domain Eukaryota; kingdom Metazoa; phylum Chordata; class Aves; order Passeriformes; family Passeridae; genus Passer; species Passer domesticus. The sequence goes on from NC_087474.1 coordinate 64,957,471, forward strand.
CCGGATTTCGGAATATTTTGGCTGGTTTTTTTATCATGTTTTGGTTGGTTTTGATGTGTTTTTTTGATGTTTTGCCACATTTTTTGAATGTTTTGATCAGTTCTCTCTGGTTTTCTAATGTTTTGGCATCTTTTCAGATTGTTTTGATCAGTTTTGCGGGTCTAAATTGTTTTGGCGGGTTTTCGGAAGATTTTGGTTGGTTTTGATTTGTTTTTATGATGTTTTGGCAGGTTTTCGGAATGTTTTGGTTGGGTTTTAGAATGTTTTGTATTCTCTTGAGTGGTTTTTATTATGTTGTTAGGTTTTGGAATGTTTGGATTCCTTTTGGCGGGTTTTAAAATATTTTGGCGGGTATTTGGAAGGTTTTGGCGGGTATTCGGAATGTTTTGATTAGTTTTGATGGGTTTTGAAATATTTTGGCAGGTTTTTAGAAGGTTTTGATTGGTTTTGATTATGTTTAGCCCAGTTTTTGGTGTGTTTGGATTAGCTTTGGTGGGCTTTATCATGTTTTGTCAGGTTTTTTTGAATGTTTTGATCACTTCTGTCTGGTTTTCTATTTTGGCGGGATTGAAAATATTTTTTGATTAGTTTTGGCGTTTTTTAAACTATTTTGGCTCTGCGCAGAGATGACGGTGCCGGTTGCGGTGCGCTCCGGGGCGCTCCTTCTGCGGAAAGACACCTGGCAGCGGCACTTGGGACAGCTCTGCGTCTCTATATTCTGCATTTCTTGCCTTCTGCATCTCAGCAAAATGCTTTCCCACTAGGTGTAGCAAGGAGAAACTGTGCCAGCTGAGTAGATGTAGCCCGGCCCGCCCTTTGAAGTTCACAAGTTCTTGGCATCTCAGAGCCTAAAGGGAAGAGCAAGGTTATCTATGGTACAAGCACAGCAAAGTTGTCCAAGAATAGCTTCCATTCGAATGCTAATGGCAATTGAAGAGGCAGGCCAGTGGCAAGCCACTATCTTCTAGCAGTTTGAAAGGTGCAGACACAGTGCAGGTGTTGTGCGGCTTCCTTCTTCGCCTCCTAGAAGGTGCCGCGCTCTCCGTCTCTTGCTTGCCAATATGTTGCCGTGTTCCTCTTATTGTTTGGTTTCTTTGGATTTGTTTTTATGATGTTTTGGCGGGTTTTCGGAATGTTTTGGTGGTGTTTTAGAATGTTTTGTTTTCTCTTGAGTTGTTTTTATTGTCTTGGCAGGTTTTGGAATGTTTGGATTCCTTTTGGCGGGTTTTAAAATATTTTGGCGGGTATTTGGAATGTTTTGGTTTGCTTTCATTTGTTTTGATTATGTTTTGTCAAGTTATTGAATGTTTGGATCACTTCTGACTGGTGTGATAGTATTTTGGCATCTTTTCAGAATGTTTTGATCAGTTTTGGCAGGTTCTAAAGTATTTTGTCGGGTTTTTGGAATGGTTTGGTTGGTTTTGATTTGCTTTTATGATGTTTTGGCCAGATTTCGGAATATTTTGGCTGGTTTTCGGAATGTTTTGGTTGGTTTTGATGTGTTTTTATGATGTTTTGCCACATTTTTTGAATGTTTTGATCAGTTCTGGCTGTTTTTCTAATGTTTTGGCATCTTTTCGGAATGTTTTGATCGGTTTTGTGGGTCTAAATTGTTTTGGCGGGTTTTCGGAATGTTTTGGTTGGTTTTGATTTGTTTTTATGATGTTTTGGCAGGTTTTCGGAATGTTTTGGTTGGGTTTTAGAATGTTTTGTATTCTCTTGAGTGGTTTTTATTATGTTGTTAGGTTTTGGAATGTTTGGATTCCTTTTGGCGGGTTTTAAAATATTTTGGCGGGTATTTGGAAGGTTTTGGCGGGTATTTGGAATGTTTTGATTAGTTTTGATGGGTTTTGAAATATTTTGGCAGGTTTTTAGAAGGTTTTGATTGGTTTTGATTATGTTTAGCCCAGTTTTTGGTGTGTTTGGACTAGCTTTGGTGGGCTTTATCATGTTTTGTCAGGTTTTTTTGAATGTTTTGATCACTTCTGTCTGGTTTTCTATTTTGGCGGGTTTGAAAAAATTTTTTGATTAGTTTTGGCGGGTTTTAAAATATTTTGGCTCTTTGCACAGAGATGACGGTGCCGGTTGCGGTGCGCTGCGGGGCGCTCCTTCTGCGGAAAGACGCCTGGCAGCGGCAATTAGGACAGCTCCGCATCTCCGTATTCTGCGTTTCTTGCCTTCTGCATCTCAGCAAAATGCTTTCCCACTAGGTGTAGCAAGGAGAAACTGTGCCAGCTGAGTAGATGTAGCCCGGCCCGCCCTTTGAAGTTCACAAGTTCTTGGCATCTCAGAGCCTAAAGGGAAGAGCAAGGTTATCTATGGTACAAGCACAGCAAAGTTGTCCAAGAATAGCTTCCATTCGAATGCTAATGGCAATTGAAGAGGCAGGCCAGTGGCAAGCCACTATCTTCTAGCAGTTTGAAAGGTGCAGACACAGTGCAGGTGTTGTGCGGCTTCCTTCTTCGCCTCCTAGAAGGTGCCGCGCTCTCCGTCTCTTGCTTGCCAATATGTTGCCGTGTTCCTCTTATTGTTTGGTTTCTTTGGATTTGTTTTTATGATGTTTTGGCGGGTTTTCGGAATGTTTTGGTGGTGTTTTAGAATGTTTTGTTTTCTCTTGAGTTGTTTTTATTGTCTTGGCAGGTTTTGGAATGTTTGGATTCCTTTTGGCGGGTTTTAAAATATTTTGGCGGGTATTTGGAATGTTTTGGTTTGCTTTCATTTGTTTTGATTATGTTTTGTCAAGTTATTGAATGTTTGGATCACTTCTGACTGGTGTGATAGTATTTTGGCATCTTTTCAGAATGTTTTGATCAGTTTTGGCAGGTTCTAAAGTATTTTGTCGGGTTTTTGGAATGGTTTGGTTGGTTTTGATTTGCTTTTATGATGTTTTGGCCAGATTTCGGAATATTTTGGCTGGTTTTCGGAATGTTTTGGTTGGTTTTGATGTGTTTTTATGATGTTTTGCCACATTTTTTGAATGTTTTGATCAGTTCTGGCTGGTTTTCTAATGTTTTGGCATCTTTTCGGAATGTTTTGATCGGTTTTGTGGGTCTAAATTGTTTTGGCGGGTTTTCGGAATGTTTTGGTTGGTTTTGATTTGTTTTTATGATGTTTTGGCAGGTTTTTGGAATGTTTTGGTTGGGTTTTAGAATGTTTTGTATTCTCTTGAGTGGTTTTTATTATGTTGTTAGGTTTTGGAATGTTTGGATTCGTTTTGGCGGGTTTTAAAATATTTTGGCGGGTATTTGGAAGGTTTTGGCGGGTATTTGGAATGTTTTGATTAGTTTTGATGGGTTTTGAAATATTTTGGCAGGTTTTTAGAAGGTTTTGATTGGTTTTGATTATGTTTAGCCCAGTTTTTGGTGTGTTTGGACTAGCTTTGGTGGGCTTTATCATGTTTTGTCAGGTTTTTTTGAATGTTTTGATCACTTCTGTCTGGTTTTCTATTTTGGCGGGTTTGAAAATATTTTTTGATTAGTTTTGGCGGGTTTTAAAATATTTTGGCTCTTTGCACAGAGATGACGGTGCCGGTTGCGGTGCGCTCCGGGGCGCTCCTTCTGCGGAAAGACGCCTGGCAGCGGCAATTAGGACAGCTCCGCATCTCCGTATTCTGCATTTCTTGCCTTCTGCATCTCAGCAAAATGCTTTCCCACTAGGTGTAGCAAGGAGAAACTGTGCCAGCTGAGTAGATGTAGCCCGGCCCGCCCTTTGAAGTTCACAAGTTCTTGGCATCTCAGAGCCTAAAGGGAAGAGCAAGGTTATCTATGGTACAAGCACAGCAAAGTTGTCCAAGAATAGCTTCCATTCGAATGCTAATGGCAATTGAAGAGGCAGGCCAGTGGCAAGCCACTATCTTCTAGCAGTTTGAAAGGTGCAGACACAGTGCAGGTGTTGTGCGGCTTCCTTCTTCGCCTCCTAGAAGGTGCCGCGCTCTCCGTCTCTTGCTTACCAATATGTTGCCGTGTTCCTCTTATTGTTTGGTTTCTTTGGATTTGTTTTTATGATGTTTTGGCGGGTTTTCGGAATGTTTTGGTGGTGTTTTAGAATGTTTTGTTTTCTCTTGAGTTGTTTTTATTGTCTTGGCAGGTTTCGGAATGTTTGGATTCCGTTTGGCGGGTTTTAAAATATTTTGGCGGGTATTTGGAATGTTTTGGTTTGCTTTCATTTGTTTTGATTATGTTTTGGCAAGTTATTGAATGTTTGGATGACTTCTGACTGGTGTGATAGTATTTTGGCATCTTTTCAGAATGTTTTGATCAGTTTTGGCAGGTTCTAAAGTATTTTGTCGGGTTTTTGGAATGCTTTGGTTGGTTTTGATTTGTTTTTATGATATTTTGGCCGGATTTCGGAATATTTTGGCTGGTTTTTGGAATGTTTTGGTTGGTTTTGATGTGTTTTTTTGATGTTTTGCCACATTTTTTTAATGTTTTGATCAGTTCTCTCTGGTTTTCTAATGTTTTGGCATCTTTTCGGAATGTTTTGATCGGTTTTGCGGGTCTAAATTGTTTTGGCGGGTTTTCGGAAGATTTTGGTTGGTTTTGATTTGTTTTTATGATGTTTTGGCAGGTTTTCGGAATGTTTTGGTTGGGTTTTAGAATGTTTTGTATTCTCTTGAGTGGTTTTTATTATGTTGTTAGGTTTTGGAATGTTTGGATTCCTTTTGGCGGGTTTTAAAATATTTTGGCGGGTATTTGGAAGGTTTTGGCGGGTATTCGGAATGTTTTGATTAGTTTTGATGGGTTTTGAAATATTTTGGCGGGTTTTTAGAAGGTTTTGATTGGTTTTGATTATGTTTAGCCCAGTTTTTGGTGTGTTTGGATTAGCTTTGGTGGGCTTTATCATGTTTTGTCAGGTTTTTTCGAATGTTTTGATCACTTCTGTCTGGTTTTCTATTTTGGCGGGATTGAAAATATTTTTTGATTAGTTTTGGCGTTTTTTCAACTATTTTGGCTCTGCGCAGAGATGACGGTGCCGGTTGCGGTGCGCTCCGGGGCGCTCCTTCTGCGGAAAGACACCTGGCAGCGGCACTTGGGACAGCTCTGCGTCTCTATATTCTGCATTTCTTGCCTTCTGCATCTCAGCAAAATGCTTTCCCACTAGGTCTAGCAAGGAGAAACTGTGCCAGCTGAGTAGATGTAGCCCGGCCCGCCCTTTGAAGTTCACAAGTTCTTGGCATCTCAGAGCCTAAAGGGAAGAGCAAGGTTATCTATGGTACAAGCACAGCAAAGTTGTCCAAGAATAGCTTCCATTCGAATGCTAATGGCAATTGAAGAGGCAGGCCAGTGGCAAGCCACTATCTTCTAGCAGTTTGAAAGGTGCAGACACAGTGCAGGTGTTGTGCGGCTTCCTTCTTCGCCTCCTAGAAGGTGCCGCGCTCTCCGTCTCTTGCTTACCAATATGTTGCCGTGTTCCTCTTATTGTTTGGTTTCTTTGGATTTGTTTTTATGATGTTTTGGCGGGTTTTCGGAATGTTTTGGTGGTGTTTTAGAATGTTTTGTTTTCTCTTGAGTTGTTTTTATTGTCTTGGCAGGTTTCGGAATGTTTGGATTCCGTTTGGCGGGTTTTAAAATATTTTGGCGGGTATTTGGAATGTTTTGGTTTGCTTTCATTTGTTTTGATTATGTTTTGTCAAGTTATTGAATGTTTGGATGACTTCTGACTGGTGTGATAGTATTTTGGCATCTTTTCAGAATGTTTTGATCAGTTTTGGCAGGTTCTAAAGTATTTTGTCGGGTTTTTGGAATGTTTTGGTTGGTTTTGATTTGTTTTTATGATATTTTGGCCGGATTTCGGAATATTTTGGCTGGTTTTTGGAATGTTTTGGTTGGTTTTGATGTGTTTTTTTGATGTTTTGCCACATTTTTTGAATGTTTTGATCAGTTCTGGCTGGTTTTCTAATGTTTTGGCATCTTTTCGGAATGTTTTGATCAGTTTTGCGGGTCTAAATTGTTTTGGCGGTTTTTCGGAAGATTTTGGTTGGTTTTGATTTGTTTTTATGATGTTTTGGCAGGTTTTCGGAATGTTTTGGTTGGGTTTTAGAATGTTTTGTATTCTCTTGAGTGGTTTTTATTATGTTGTTAGGTTTTGGAATGTTTGGATTCCTTTTGGCGGGTTTTAAAATATTTTGGCGGGTATTTGGAAGGTTTTGGCGGGTATTTGGAATGTTTTGATTAGTTTTGATGGGTTTTGAAATATTTTGGCGGGTTTTTAGAAGGTTTTGATTGGTTTTGATTATGTTTAGCCCAGTTTTTGGTGTGTTTGGACTAGCTTTGGTGGGCTTTATCATGTTTTGTCAGGTTTTTTTGAATGTTTTGATCACTTCTGTCTGGTTTTCTATTTTGGCAGGTTTGAAAAAATTTTTTGATTAGTTTTGGCGGGTTTTAAACTATTTTGGCTCTGCGCAGAGATGACGGTGCCGGTTGCGGTGCGCTCCGGGGCGCTCCTTCTGCGGAAAGACACCTGGCAGCGGCACTTGGGACAGCTCCGCGTCTCTATATTCTGCATTTCTTGCCTTCTGCATCTCAGAAAAATGCTTTCCCACTAGGTCTAGCAAGGAGAAACTGTGCCAGCTGAGTAGATGTAGCCCGGCCCGCCCTTTGAAGTTCACAAGTTCTTGGCATCTCAGAGCCTAAAGGGAAGAGCAAGGTTATCTATGGTACAAGCACAGCAAAGTTGTCCAAGAATAGCTTCCATTCGAATGCTAATGGCAATTGAAGAGGCAGGCCAGTGGCAAGCCACTATCTTCTAGCAGTTTGAAAGGTGCAGACACAGTGCAGGTGTTGTGCGGCTTCCTTCTTCGCCTCCTAGAAGGTGCCGCGCTCTCCGTCTCTTGCTTGCCAATATGTTGCCGTGTTCCTCTTATTGTTTGGTTTCTTTGGATTTGTTTTTATGATGTTTTGGCGGGTTTTCGGAATGTTTTGGTGGTGTTTTAGAATGTTTTGTTTTCTCTTGAGTTGTTTTTATTGTCTTGGCAGGTTTTGGAATGTTTGGATTCCTTTTGGCGGGTTTTAAAATATTTTGGCGGGTATTTGGAATGTTTTGGTTTGCTTTCATTTGTTTTGATTATGTTTTGTCAAGTTATTGAATGTTTGGATCACTTCTGACTGGTGTGATAGTATTTTGGCATCTTTTCAGAATGTTTTGATCAGTTTTGGCAGGTTCTAAAGTATTTTGTCGGGTTTTTGGAATGGTTTGGTTGGTTTTGATTTGCTTTTATGATGTTTTGGCCAGATTTCGGAATATTTTGGCTGGTTTTCGGAATGTTTTGGTTGGTTTTGATGTGTTTTTATGATGTTTTGCCACATTTTTTGAATGTTTTGATCAGTTCTGGCTGGTTTTCTAATGTTTTGGCATCTTTTCGGAATGTTTTGATCGGTTTTGTGGGTCTAAATTGTTTTGGCGGGTTTTCGGAATGTTTTGGTTGGTTTTGATTTGTTTTTATGATGTTTTGGCAGGTTTTCGGAATGTTTTGGTTGGGTTTTAGAATGTTTTGTATTCTCTTGAGTGGTTTTTATTATGTTGTTAGGTTTTGGAATGTTTGGATTCGTTTTGGCGGGTTTTAAAATATTTTGGCGGGTATTTGGAAGGTTTTGGCGGGTATTTGGAATGTTTTGATTAGTTTTGATGGGTTTTGAAATATTTTGGCAGGTTTTTAGAAGGTTTTGATTGGTTTTGATTATGTTTAGCCCAGTTTTTGGTGTGTTTGGACTAGCTTTGGTGGGCTTTATCATGTTTTGTCAGGTTTTTTTGAATGTTTTGATCACTTCTGTCTGGTTTTCTATTTTGGCGGGTTTGAAAAAATTTTTTGATTAGTTTTGGCGGGTTTTAAAATATTTTGGCTCTTTGCACAGAGATGACGGTGCCGGTTGCGGTGCGCTCCGGGGCGCTCCTTCTGCGGAAAGACGCCTGGCAGCGGCAATTAGGACAGCTCCGCATCTCCGTATTCTGCATTTCTTGCCTTCTGCATCTCAGCAAAATGCTTTCCCACTAGGTCTAGCAAGGAGAAACTGTGCCAGCTGAGTAGATGTAGCCCGGCCCGCCCTTTGAAGTTCACAAGTTCTTGGCATCTCAGAGCCTAAAGGGAAGAGCAAGGTTATCTATGGTACAAGCACAGCAAAGTTGTCCAAGAATAGCTTCCATTCGAATGCTAATGGCAATTGAAGAGGCAGGCCAGTGGCAAGCCACTATCTTCTAGCAGTTTGAAAGGTGCAGACACAGTGCAGGTGTTGTGCGGCTTCCTTCTTCGCCTCCTAGAAGGTGCCGCGCTCTCCGTCTCTTGCTTACCAATATGTTGCCGTGTTCCTCTTATTGTTTGGTTTCTTTGGATTTGTTTTTATGATGTTTTGGCGGGTTTTCGGAATGTTTTGGTGGTGTTTTAGAATGTTTTGTTTTCTCTTGAGTTGTTTTTATTGTCTTGGCAGGTTTCGGAATGTTTGGATTCCGTTTGGCGGGTTTTAAAATATTTTGGCGGGTATTTGGAATGTTTTGGTTTGCTTTCATTTGTTTTGATTATGTTTTGTCAAGTTATTGAATGTTTGGATCACTTCTGACTGGTGTGATAGTATTTTGGCATCTTTTCAGAATGTTTTGATCAGTTTTGGCAGGTTCTAAAGTATTTTGTCGGGTTTTTGGAATGTTTTGGTTGGTTTTGATTTGTTTTTATGATATTTTGGCCGGATTTCGGAATATTTTGGCTGGTTTTTGGAATGTTTTGGTTGGTTTTGATGTGTTTTTTTGATGTTTTGCCACATTTTTTTAATGTTTTGATCAGTTCTCTCTGGTTTTCTAATGTTTTGGCATCTTTTCGGAATGTTTTGATCGGTTTTGTGGGTCTAAATTGTTTTGGCGGGTTTTCGGAATGTTTTGGTTGGTTTTGATTTGTTTTTATGATGTTTTGGCAGGTTTTCGGAATGTTTTGGTTGGGTTTTAGAATGTTTTGTATTCTCTTGAGTGGTTTTTATTATGTTGTTAGGTTTTGGAATGTTTGGATTCCTTTTGGCGGGTTTTAAAATATTTTGGCGGGTATTTGGAAGGTTTTGGCGGGTATTCGGAATGTTTTGATTATGTTTTGATGGGTTTTGAAATATTTTGGCGGGTTTTTAGAAGGTTTTGATTGGTTTTGATTATGTTTAGCCCAGTTTTTGGTGTGTTTGGATTAGCTTTGGTGGGCTTTATCATGTTTTGTCAGGTTTTTTTGAATGTTTTGATCACTTCTGTCTGGTTTTCTATTTTGGCGGGATTGAAAATATTTTTTGATTAGTTTTGGTGGGTTTTAAACTATTTTGGCTCTGCGCAGAGATGACGGTGCCGGTTGCAGTGCGCTCCGGGGCGCTCCTTCTGCGGAAAGACACCTGGCAGCGGCACTTGGGACAGCTCCGCGTCTCTATATTCTGCATTTCTTGCCTTCTGCATCTCAGCAAAATGCTTTCCCACTAGGTGTAGCAAGGAGAAACTGTGCCAGCTGAGTAGATGTAGCCCGGCCCGCCCTTTGAAGTTCACAAGTTCTTGGCATCTCAGAGCCTAAAGGGAAGAGCAAGGTTATCTATGGTACAAGCACAGCAAAGTTGTCCAAGAATAGCTTCCATTCGAATGCTAATGGCAATTGAAGAGGCAGGCCAGTGGCAAGCCACTATCTTCTAGCAGTTTGAAAGGTGCAGACACAGTGCAGGTGTTGTGCGGCTTCCTTCTTCGCCTCCTAGAAGGTGCCGCGCTCTCTGTCTCTTGCTTGCCAATATGTTGCTGTGTTCCTCTTATTGTTTGGTTTCTTTGGATTTGTTTTTATGATGTTTTGGCGGGTTTTCGGAACGTTTTGGTGGTGTTTTAGAATGTTTTGTTTTCTCTTGAGTTGTTTTTATTGTCTTGGCAGGTTTTGGAATGTTTGGATTCCTTTTGGCGGGTTTTAAAATATTTTGGCGGGTATTTGGAATGTTTTGGTTTGCTTTCATTTGTTTTGATTATGTTTTGGCAAGTTATTGAATGTTTGGATGACTTCTGACTGGTGTGATAGTATTTTGGCATCTTTTCAGAATGTTTTGATCAGTTTTGGCAGGTTCTAAAGTATTTTGTCGGGTTTTTGGAATGTTTTGGTTGGTTTTGATTTGTTTTTATGATATATTGGCTGGATTTCGGAATATTTTGGCTGGTTTTTGGAGTGTTTTGGTTGGTTTTGATGTGTTTTTATGATATTTTGGCCGGATTTCGGAATATTTTGGCTGGTTTTTTTATCATGTTTTGGTTGGTTTTGATGTGTTTTTTTGATGTTTTGCCACATTTTTTGAATGTTTTGATCAGTTCTCTCTGGTTTTCTAATGTTTTGGCATCTTTTCAGATTGTTTTGATCAGTTTTGCGGGTCTAAATTGTTTTGGCGGGTTTTCGGAATGTTTTGGTTGGTTTTGATTTGTTTTTATGATGTTTTGGCAGGTTTTCGGAATGTTTTGGTTGGGTTTTAGAATGTTTTGTATTCTCTTGAGTGGTTTTTATTATGTTGTTAGGTTTTGGAATGTTTGGATTCCTTTTGGCGGGTTTTAAAATATTTTGGCGGGTATTTGGAAGGTTTTGGCGGGTATTTGGAATGTTTTGATTAGTTTTGATGGGTTTTGAAATATTTTGGCGGGTTTTTAGAAGGTTTTGATTGGTTTTGATTATGTTTAGCCCAGTTTTTGGTGTGTTTGGATTAGCTTTGGTGGGCTTTATCATGTTTTGTCAGGTTTTTTTGAATGTTTTGATCACTTCTGTCTGGTTTTCTATTTTGGCGGGATTGAAAATATTTTTTGATTAGTTTTGGCGGGTTTTAAACTATTTTGGCTCTGCGCAGAGATGACGGTGCCGGTTGCGGTGCGCTCCGGGGCGCTCCTTCTGCGGAAAGACACCTGGCAGCGGCACTTGGGACAGCTCTGCGTCTCTATATTCTGCATTTCTTGCCTTCTGCATCTCAGCAAAATGCTTTCCCACTAGGTCTAGCAAGGAGAAACTGTGCCAGCTGAGTAGATGTAGCCCGGCCCGCCCTTTGAAGTTCACAAGTTCTTGGCATCTCAGAGCCTAAAGGGAAGAGCAAGGTTATCTATGGTACAAGCACAGCAAAGTTGTCCAAGAATAGCTTCCATTCGAATGCTAATGGCAATTGAAGAGGCAGGCCAGTGGCAAGCCACTATCTTCTAGCAGTTTGAAAGGTGCAGACACAGTGCAGGTGTTGTGCGGCTTCCTTCTTCGCCTCCTAGAAGGTGCCGCGCTCTCCGTCTCTTGCTTACCAATATGTTGCCGTGTTCCTCTTATTGTTTGGTTTCTTTGGATTTGTTTTTATGATGTTTTGGCGGGTTTTCGGAATGTTTTGGTGGTGTTTTAGAATGTTTTGTTTTCTCTTGAGTTGTTTTTATTGTCTTGGCAGGTTTCGGAATGTTTGGATTCCGTTTGGCGGGTTTTAAAATATTTTGGCGGGTATTTGGAATGTTTTGGTTTGCTTTCATTTGTTTTGATTATGTTTTGGCAAGTTATTGAATGTTTGGATGACTTCTGACTGGTGTGATAGTATTTTGGCATCTTTTCAGAATGTTTTGATCAGTTTTGGCAGGTTCTAAAGTATTTTGTCGGGTTTTTGGAATGTTTTGGTTGGTTTTGATTTGTTTTTATGATATTTTGGCCGGATTTCGGAATATTTTGGCTGGTTTTTGGAATGTTTTGGTTGGTTTTGATGTGTTTTTTTGATGTTTTGCCACATTTTTTTAATGTTTTGATCAGTTCTCTCTGGTTTTCTAATGTTTTGGCATCTTTTCGGAATGTTTTGATCGGTTTTGCGGGTCTAAATTGTTTTGGCGGGTTTTCGGAAGATTTTGGTTGGTTTTGATTTGTTTTTATGATGTTTTGGCAGGTTTTCGGAATGTTTTGGTTGGGTTTTAGAATGTTTTGTATTCTCTTGAGTGGTTTTTATTATGTTGTTAGGTTTTGGAATGTTTGGATTCGTTTTGGCGGGTTTTAAAATATTTTGGCGGGTATTTGGAAGGTTTTGGCGGGTATTTGGAATGTTTTGATTAGTTTTGATGGGTTTTGAAATATTTTGGCAGGTTTTTAGAAGGTTTTGATTGGTTTTGATTATGTTTAGCCCAGTTTTTGGTGTGTTTGGACTAGCTTTGGTGGGCTTTATCATGTTTTGTCAGGTTTTTTTGAATGTTTTGATCACTTCTGTCTGGTTTTCTATTTTGGCGGGTTTGAAAAAATTTTTTGATTAGTTTTGGCGGGTTTTAAAATATTTTGGCTCTTTGCACAGAGATGACGGTGCCGGTTGCGGTGCGCTCCGGGGCGCTCCTTCTGCGGAAAGACGCCTGGCAGCGGCAATTAGGACAGCTCCGCATCTCCGTATTCTGCATTTCTTGCCTTCTGCATCTCAGCAAAATGCTTTCCCACTAGGTCTAGCAAGGAGAAACTGTGCCAGCTGAGTAGATGTAGCCCGGCCCGCCCTTTGAAGTTCACAAGTTCTTGGCATCTCAGAGCCTAAAGGGAAGAGCAAGGTTATCTATGGTACAAGCACAGCAAAGTTGTCCAAGAATAGCTTCCATTCGAATGCTAATGGCAATTGAAGAGGCAGGCCAGTGGCAAGCCACTATCTTCTAGCAGTTTGAAAGGTGCAGACACAGTGCAGGTGTTGTGCGGCTTCCTTCTTCGCCTCCTAGAAGGTGCCGCGCTCTCCGTCTCTTGCTTACCAATATGTTGCCGTGTTCCTCTTATTGTTTGGTTTCTTTGGATTTGTTTTTATGATGTTTTGGCGGGTTTTCGGAATGTTTTGGTGGTGTTTTAGAATGTTTTGTTTTCTCTTGAGTTGTTTTTATTGTCTTGGCAGGTTTCGGAATGTTTGGATTCCGTTTGGCGGGTTTTAAAATATTTTGGCGGGTATTTGGAATGTTTTGGTTTGCTTTCATTTGTTTTGATTATGTTTTGTCAAGTTATTGAATGTTTGGATGACTTCTGACTGGTGTGATAGTATTTTGGCATCTTTTCAGAATGTTTTGATCAGTTTTGGCAGGTTCTAAAGTATTTTGTCGGGTTTTTGGAATGTTTTGGTTGGTTTTGATTTGTTTTTATGATATTTTGGCCGGATTTCGGAATATTTTGGCTGGTTTTCGGAATGTTTTGGTTGGTTTTGATGTGTTTTTTTGATGTTTTGCCACATTTTTTGAATGTTTTGATCAGTTCTGGCTGGTTTTCTAATGTTTTGGCATCTTTTCGGAATGTTTTGATCGGTTTTGTGGGTCTAAATTGTTTTGGCGGGTTTTCGGAATGTTTTGGTTGGTTTTGATTTGTTTTTATGATGTTTTGGCAGGTTTTCGGAATGTTTTGGTTGGGTTTTAGAATGTTTTGTATTCTCTTGAGTGGTTTTTATTATGTTGTTAGGTTTTGGAATGTTTGGATTCCTTTTGGCGGGTTTTAAAATATTTTGGCGGGTATTTGGAAGGTTTTGGCGGGTATTCGGAATGTTTTGATTATGTTTTGATGGGTTTTGAAATATTTTGGCGGGTTTTTAGAAGGTTTTGATTGGTTTTGATTATGTTTAGCCCAGTTTTTGGTGTGTTTGGATTAGCTTTGGTGGGCTTTATCATGTTTTGTCAGGTTTTTTTGAATGTTTTGATCACTTCTGTCTGGTTTTCTATTTTGGCGGGATTGAAAATATTTTTTGATTAGTTTTGGCGGGTTTTAAACTATTTTGGCTCTGCGCAGAGATGACGGTGCCGGTTGCAGTGCGCTCCGGGGCGCTCCTTCTGCGGAAAGACACCTGGCAGCGGCACTTGGGACAGCTCCGCGTCTCTATATTCTGCATTTCTTGCCTTCTGCATCTCAGCAAAATGCTTTCCCACTAGGTGTAGCAAGGAGAAACTGTGCCAGCTGAGTAGATGTAGCCCGGCCCGCCCTTTGAAGTTCACAAGTTCTTGGCATCTCAGAGCCTAAAGGGAAGAGCAAGGTTATCTATGGTACAAGCACAGCAAAGTTGTCCAAGAATAGCTTCCATTCGAATGCTAATGGCAATTGAAGAGGCAGGCCAGTGGCAAGCCACTATCTTCTAGCAGTTTGAAAGGTGCAGACACAGTGCAGGTGTTGTGCGGCTTCCTTCTTCGCCTCCTAGAAGGTGCCGCGCTCTCTGTCTCTTGCTTGCCAATATGTTGCTGTGTTCCTCTTATTGTTTGGTTTCTTTGGATTTGTTTTTATGATGTTTTGGCGGGTTTTCGGAATGTTTTGGTGGTGTTTTAGAATGTTTTGTTTTCTCTTGAGTTGTTTTTATTGTCTTGGCAGGTTTTGGAATGTTTGGATTCCGTTTGGCGGGTTTTAAAATATTTTGGCGGGTATTTGGAATGTTTTGGTTTGCTTTCATTTGTTTTGATTATGTTTTGTCAAGTTATTGAATGTTTGGATGACTTCTGACTGGTGTGATAGTATTTTGGCATCTTTTCAGAATGTTTTGATCAGTTTTGGCAGGTTCTAAAGTATTTTGTCGGGTTTTTGGAATGTTTTGGTTGGTTTTGATTTGTTTTTATGATATTTTGGCCGGATTTCGGAATATTTTGGCTGGTTTTTGGAATGTTTTGGTTGGTTTTGATGTGTTTTTTTGATGTTTTGCCACATTTTTTTAATGTTTTGATCAGTTCTCTCTGGTTTTCTAATGTTTTGGCATCTTTTCGGAATGTTTTGATCGGTTTTGCGGGTCTAAATTGTTTTGGCGGGTTTTCGGAAGATTTTGGTTGGTTTTGATTTGTTTTTATGATGTTTTGGCAGGTTTTCGGAATGTTTTGGTTGGGTTTTAGAATGTTTTGTATTCTCTTGAGTGGTTTTTATTATGTTGTTAGGTTTTGGAATGTTTGGATTCGTTTTGGCGGGTTTTAAAATATTTTGGCGGGTATTTGGAAGGTTTTGGCGGGTATTTGGAATGTTTTGATTAGTTTTGATGGGTTTTGAAATATTTTGGCAGGTTTTTAGAAGGTTTTGATTGGTTTTGATTATGTTTAGCCCAGTTTTTGGTGTGTTTGGACTAGCTTTGGTGGGCTTTATCATGTTTTGTCAGGTTTTTTTGAATGTTTTGATCACTTCTGTCTGGTTTTCTATTTTGGCGGGTTTGAAAAAATTTTTTGATTAGTTTTGGCGGGTTTTAAAATATTTTGGCTCTTTGCACAGAGATGACGGTGCCGGTTGCGGTGCGCTCCGGGGCGCTCCTTCTGCGGAAAGACGCCTGGCAGCGGCAATTAGGACAGCTCCGCATCTCCGTATTCTGCATTTCTTGCCTTCTGCATCTCAGCAAAATGCTTTCCCACTAGGTCTAGCAAGGAGAAACTGTGCCAGCTGAGTAGATGTAGCCCGGCCCGCCCTTTGAAGTTCACAAGTTCTTGGCATCTCAGAGCCTAAAGGGAAGAGCAAGGTTATCTATGGTACAAGCACAGCAAAGTTGTCCAAGAATAGCTTCCATTCGAATGCTAATGGCAATTGAAGAGGCAGGCCAGTGGCAAGCCACTATCTTCTAGCAGTTTGAAAGGTGCAGACACAGTGCAGGTGTTGTGCGGCTTCCTTCTTCGCCTCCTAGAAGGTGCCGCGCTCTCCGTCTCTTGCTTACCAATATGTTGCCGTGTTCCTCTTATTGTTTGGTTTCTTTGGATTTGTTTTTATGATGTTTTGGCGGGTTTTCGGAATGTTTTGGTGGTGTTTTAGAATGTTTTGTTTTCTCTTGAGTTGTTTTTATTGTCTTGGCAGGTTTCGGAATGTTTGGATTCCTTTTGGCGGGTTTTAAAATATTTTGGCGGGTATTTGGAATGTTTTGGTTTGCTTTCATTTGTTTTGATTATGTTTTGTCAAGTTATTGAATGTTTGGATGACTTCTGACTGGTGTGATAGTATTTTGGCATCTTTTCAGAATGTTTTGATCAGTTTTGGCAGGTTCTAAAGTATTTTGTCGGGTTTTTGGAATGTTTTGGTTGGTTTTGATTTGTTTTTATGATATTTTGGCCGGATTTCGGAATATTTTGGCTGGTTTTCGGAATGTTTTGGTTGGTTTTGATGTGTTTTTTTGATGTTTTGCCACATTTTTTGAATGTTTTGATCAGTTCTGGCTGGTTTTCTAATGTTTTGGCATCTTTTCGGAATGTTTTGATCGGTTTTGTGGGTCTAAATTGTTTTGGCGGGTTTTCGGAATGTTTTGGTTGGTTTTGATTTGTTTTTATGATGTTTTGGCAGGTTTTCGGAATGTTTTGGTTGGGTTTTAGAATGTTTTGTATTCTCTTGAGTGGTTTTTATTATGTTGTTAGGTTTTGGAATGTTTGGATTCCTTTTGGCGGGTTTTAAAATATTTTGGCGGGTATTTGGAAGGTTTTGGCGGGTATTCGGAATGTTTTGATTATGTTTTGATGGGTTTTGAAATATTTTGGCGGGTTTTTAGAAGGTTTTGATTGGTTTTGATTATGTTTAGCCCAGTTTTTGGTGTGTTTGGATTAGCTTTGGTGGGCTTTATCATGTTTTGTCAGGTTTTTTTGAATGTTTTGATCACTTCTGTCTGGTTTTCTATTTTGGCGGGATTGAAAATATTTTTTGATTAGTTTTGGCGGGTTTTAAACTATTTTGGCTCTGCGCAGAGATGACGGTGCCGGTTGCAGTGCGCTCCGGGGCGCTCCTTCTGCGGAAAGACACCTGGCAGCGGCACTTGGGACAGCTCCGCGTCTCTATATTCTGCATTTCTTGCCTTCTGCATCTCAGCAAAATGCTTTCCCACTAGGTGTAGCAAGGAGAAACTGTGCCAGCTGAGTAGATGTAGCCCGGCCCGCCCTTTGAAGTTCACAAGTTCTTGGCATCTCAGAGCCTAAAGGGAAGAGCAAGGTTATCTATGGTACAAGCACAGCAAAGTTGTCCAAGAATAGCTTCCATTCGAATGCTAATGGCAATTGAAGAGGCAGGCCAGTGGCAAGCCACTATCTTCTAGCAGTTTGAAAGGTGCAGACACAGTGCAGGTGTTGTGCGGCTTCCTTCTTCGCCTCCTAGAAGGTGCCGCGCTCTCTGTCTCTTGCTTGCCAATATGTTGCTGTGTTCCTCTTATTGTTTGGTTTCTTTGGATTTGTTTTTATGATGTTTTGGCGGGTTTTCGGAACGTTTTGGTGGTGTTTTAGAATGTTTTGTTTTCTCTTGAGTTGTTTTTATTGTCTTGGCAGGTTTTGGAATGTTTGGATTCCTTTTGGCGGGTTTTAAAATATTTTGGCGGGTATTTGGAATGTTTTGGTTTGCTTTCATTTGTTTTGATTATGTTTTGGCAAGTTATTGAATGTTTGGATCACTTCTGACTGGTGTGATAGTATTTTGGCATCTTTTCAGAATGTTTTGATCAGTTTTGGCAGGTTCTAAAGTATTTTGTCGGGTTTTTGGAATGTTTTGGTTGGTTTTGATTTGTTTTTATGATATATTGGCTGGATTTCGGAATATTTTGGCTGGTTTTTGGAGTGTTTTGGTTGGTTTTGATGTGTTTTTATGATATTTTGGCCGGATTTCGGAATATTTTGGCTGGTTTTTTTATCATGTTTTGGTTGGTTTTGATGTGTTTTTTTGATGTTTTGCCACATTTTTTGAATGTTTTGATCAGTTCTCTCTGGTTTTCTAATGTTTTGGCATCTTTTCAGATTGTTTTGATCAGTTTTGCGGGTCTAAATTGTTTTGGCGGGTTTTCGGAATGTTTTGGTTGGTTTTGATTTGTTTTTATGATGTTTTGGCAGGTTTTCGGAATGTTTTGGTTGGGTTTTAGAATGTTTTGTATTCTCTTGAGTGGTTTTTATTATGTTGTTAGGTTTTGGAATGTTTGGATTCCTTTTGGCGGGTTTTAAAATATTTTGGCGGGTATTTGGAAGGTTTTGGCGGGTATTTGGAATGTTTTGATTAGTTTTGATGGGTTTTGAAATATTTTGGCGGGTTTTTAGAAGGTTTTGATTGGTTTTGATTATGTTTAGCCCAGTTTTTGGTGTGTTTGGATTAGCTTTGGTGGGCTTTATCATGTTTTGTCAGGTTTTTTTGAATGTTTTGATCACTTCTGTCTGGTTTTCTATTTTGGCGGGATTGAAAATATTTTTTGATTAGTTTTGGCGGGTTTTAAACTATTTTGGCTCTGCGCAGAGATGACGGTGCCGGTTGCGGTGCGCTCCGGGGCGCTCCTTCTGCGGAAAGACACCTGGCAGCGGCACTTGGGACAGCTCTGCGTCTCTATATTCTGCATTTCTTGCCTTCTGCATCTCAGCAAAATGCTTTCCCACTAGGTCTAGCAAGGAGAAACTGTGCCAGCTGAGTAGATGTAGCCCGGCCCGCCCTTTGAAGTTCACAAGTTCTTGGCATCTCAGAGCCTAAAGGGAAGAGCAAGGTTATCTATGGTACAAGCACAGCAAAGTTGTCCAAGAATAGCTTCCATTCGAATGCTAATGGCAATTGAAGAGGCAGGCCAGTGGCAAGCCACTATCTTCTAGCAGTTTGAAAGGTGCAGACACAGTGCAGGTGTTGTGCGGCTTCCTTCTTCGCCTCCTAGAAGGTGCCGCGCTCTCCGTCTCTTGCTTACCAATATGTTGCCGTGTTCCTCTTATTGTTTGGTTTCTTTGGATTTGTTTTTATGATGTTTTGGCGGGTTTTCGGAATGTTTTGGTGGTGTTTTAGAATGTTTTGTTTTCTCTTGAGTTGTTTTTATTGTCTTGGCAGGTTTCGGAATGTTTGGATTCCGTTTGGCGGGTTTTAAAATATTTTGGCGGGTATTTGGAATGTTTTGGTTTGCTTTCATTTGTTTTGATTATGTTTTGGCAAGTTATTGAATGTTTGGATGACTTCTGACTGGTGTGATAGTATTTTGGCATCTTTTCAGAATGTTTTGATCAGTTTTGGCAGGTTCTAAAGTATTTTGTCGGGTTTTTGGAATGTTTTGGTTGGTTTTGATTTGTTTTTATGATATTTTGGCCGGATTTCGGAATATTTTGGCTGGTTTTTGGAATGTTTTGGTTGGTTTTGATGTGTTTTTTTGATGTTTTGCCACATTTTTTTAATGTTTTGATCAGTTCTCTCTGGTTTTCTAATGTTTTGGCATCTTTTCGGAATGTTTTGATCGGTTTTGCGGGTCTAAATTGTTTTGGCGGGTTTTCGGAAGATTTTGGTTGGTTTTGATTTGTTTTTATGATGTTTTGGCAGGTTTTCGGAATGTTTTGGTTGGGTTTTAGAATGTTTTGTATTCTCTTGAGTGGTTTTTATTATGTTGTTAGGTTTTGGAATGTTTGGATTCCTTTTGGCGGGTTTTAAAATATTTTGGCGGGTATTTGGAAGGTTTTGGCGGGTATTCGGAATGTTTTGATTATGTTTTGATGGGTTTTGAAATATTTTGGCGGGTTTTTAGAAGGTTTTGATTGGTTTTGATTATGTTTAGCCCAGTTTTTGGTGTGTTTGGATTAGCTTTGGTGGGCTTTATCATGTTTTGTCAGGTTTTTTTGAATGTTTTGATCACTTCTGTCTGGTTTTCTATTTTGGCGGGATTGAAAATATTTTTTGATTAGTTTTGGCGGGTTTTAAACTATTTTGGCTCTGCGCAGAGATGACGGTGCCGGTTGCAGTGCGCTCCGGGGCGCTCCTTCTGCGGAAAGACACCTGGCAGCGGCACTTGGGACAGCTCCGCGTCTCTATATTCTGCATTTCTTGCCTTCTGCATCTCAGCAAAATGCTTTCCCACTAGGTGTAGCAAGGAGAAACTGTGCCAGCTGAGTAGATGTAGCCCGGCCCGCCCTTTGAAGTTCACAAGTTCTTGGCATCTCAGAGCCTAAAGGGAAGAGCAAGGTTATCTATGGTACAAGCACAGCAAAGTTGTCCAAGAATAGCTTCCATTCGAATGCTAATGGCAATTGAAGAGGCAGGCCAGTGGCAAGCCACTATCTTCTAGCAGTTTGAAAGGTGCAGACACAGTGCAGGTGTTGTGCGGCTTCCTTCTTCGCCTCCTAGAAGGTGCCGCGCTCTCTGTCTCTTGCTTGCCAATATGTTGCTGTGTTCCTCTTATTGTTTGGTTTCTTTGGATTTGTTTTTATGATGTTTTGGCGGGTTTTCGGAACGTTTTGGTGGTGTTTTAGAATGTTTTGTTTTCTCTTGAGTTGTTTTTATTGTCTTGGCAGGTTTTGGAATGTTTGGATTCCTTTTGGCGGGTTTTAAAATATTTTGGCGGGTATTTGGAATGTTTTGGTTTGCTTTCATTTGTTTTGATTATGTTTTGGCAAGTTATTGAATGTTTGGATCACTTCTGACTGGTGTGATAGTATTTTGGCATCTTTTCAGAATGTTTTGATCAGTTTTGGCAGGTTCTAAAGTATTTTGTCGGGTTTTTGGAATGTTTTGGTTGGTTTTGATTTGTTTTTATGATATATTGGCTGGATTTCGGAATATTTTGGCTGGTTTTTGGAGTGTTTTGGTTGGTTTTGATGTGTTTTTATGATATTTTGGCCGGATTTCGGAATATTTTGGCTGGTTTTTTTATCATGTTTTGGTTGGTTTTGATGTGTTTTTTTGATGTTTTGCCACATTTTTTGAATGTTTTGATCAGTTCTCTCTGGTTTTCTAATGTTTTGGCATCTTTTCAGATTGTTTTGTTCAGTTTTGCGGGTCTAAATTGTTTTGGCGGGTTTTCGGAATGTTTTGGTTGGTTTTGATTTGTTTTTATGATGTTTTGGCAGGTTTTCGGAATGTTTTGGTTGGGTTTTAGAATGTTTTGTATTCTCTTGAGTGGTTTTTATTATGTTGTTAGGTTTTGGAATGTTTGGATTCCTTTTGGCGGGTTTTAAAATATTTTGGCGGGTACTTGGAAGGTTTTGGCGGGTATTCGGAATGTTTTGATTATGTTTTGATGGGTTTTGAAATATTTTGGCGGGTTTTTAGAAGGTTTTGATTGGTTTTGATTATGTTTAGCCCAGTTTTTGGTGTGTTTGGATTAGCTTTGGTGGGCTTTATCATGTTTTGTCAGGTTTTTTTGAATGTTTTGATCACTTCTGTCTGGTTTTCTATTTTGGCGGGATTGAAAATATTTTTTGATTAGTTTTGGCGGGTTTTAAACTATTTTGGCTCTGCGCAGAGATGACGGTGCCGGTTGCGGTGCGCTCCGGGGCGCTCCTTCTGCGGAAAGACACCTGGCAGCGGCACTTGGGACAGCTCTGCGTCTCTATATTCTGCATTTCTTGCCTTCTGCATCTCAGCAAAATGCTTTCCCACTAGGTGTAGCAAGGAGAAACTGTGCCAGCTGAGTAGATGTAGCCCGGCCCGCCCTTTGAAGTTCACAAGTTCTTGGCATCTCAGAGCCTAAAGGGAAGAGCAAGGTTATCTATGGTACAAGCACAGCAAAGTTGTCCAAGAATAGCTTCCATTCGAATGCTAATGGCAATTGAAGAGGCAGGCCAGTGGCAAGCCACTATCTTCTAGCAGTTTGAAAGGTGCAGACACAGTGCAGGTGTTGTGCGGCTTCCTTCTTCGCCTCCTAGAAGGTGCCGCGCTCTCCGTCTCTTGCTTGCCAATATGTTGCCGTGTTCCTCTTATTGTTTGGTTTCTTTGGATTTGTTTTTATGATGTTTTGGCGGGTTTTCGGAATGTTTTGGTGGTGTTTTAGAATGTTTTGTTTTCTCTTGAGTTGTTTTTATTGTCTTGGCAGGTTTTGGAATGTTTGGATTCCTTTTGGCGGGTTTTAAAATATTTTGGCGGGTATTTGGAATGTTTTGGTTTGCTTTCATTTGTTTTGATTATGTTTTGGCA
Organism: Passer domesticus; assembly: GCF_036417665.1. Classification (NCBI taxonomy): domain Eukaryota; kingdom Metazoa; phylum Chordata; class Aves; order Passeriformes; family Passeridae; genus Passer; species Passer domesticus. The sequence goes on from NC_087474.1 coordinate 64,979,222, forward strand.
AGTTATTGAATGTTTGGATCACTTCTGCCTGGTGTGATAGTATTTTGGCATCTTTTCAGAATGTTTTGATCAGTTTTGGCAGGTTCTAAAGTATTTTGTCGGGTTTTTGGAATGTTTTGGTTGGTTTTGATTTGTTTTTATGATATATTGGCTGGATTTCGGAATATTTTGGCTGGTTTTTGGAGTGTTTTGGTTGGTTTTGATGTGTTTTTATGATATTTTGGCCGGATTTCGGAATATTTTGGCTGGTTTTTTTATCATGTTTTGGTTGGTTTTGATGTGTTTTTTTGATGTTTTGCCACATTTTTTGAATGTTTTGATCAGTTCTCTCTGGTTTTCTAATATTTTGGCATCTTTTCAGATTGTTTTGATCAGTTTTGCGGGTCTAAATTGTTTTGGCGGGTTTTCGGAATGTTTTGGCTGGTTTTGATTTGTTTTTATGATGTTTTGGCAGGTTTTCGGAATGTTTTGGTTGGGTTTTAGAATGTTTTGTATTCTCTTGAGTGGTTTTTATTATGTTGTTAGGTTTTGGAATGTTTGGATTCCTTTTGGCGGGTTTTAAAATATTTTGGCGGGTATTTGGAAGGTTTTGGCGGGTATTTGGAATGTTTTGATTAGTTTTGATGGGTTTTGAAATATTTTGGCAGGTTTTTAGAAGGTTTTGATTGGTTTTGATTATGTTTAGCCCAGTTTTTGGTGTGTTTGGACTAGCTTTGGTGGGCTTTATCATGTTTTGTCAGGTTTTTTTGAATGTTTTGATCACTTCTGTCTGGTTTTCTATTTTGGCGGGTTTGAAAATATTTTTTGATTAGTTTTGGCGGGTTTTAAAATATTTTGGCTCTTTGCGCAGAGATGACGGTGCCGGTTGCGGTGCGCTCCGGGGCGCTCCTTCTGCGGAAAGACGCCTGGCAGCGGCAATTAGGACAGCTCCGCATCTCCGTATTCTGCATTTCTTGCCTTCTGCATCTCAGCAAAATGCTTTCCCACTAGGTGTAGCAAGGAGAAACTGTGCCAGCTGAGTAGATGTAGCCCGGCCCGCCCTTTGAAGTTCACAAGTTCTTGGCATCTCAGAGCCTAAAGGGAAGAGCAAGGTTATCTATGGTACAAGCACAGCAAAGTTGTCCAAGAATAGCTTCCATTCGAATGCTAATGGCAATTGAAGAGGCAGGCCAGTGGCAAGCCACTATCTTCAAGCAGTTTGAAAGGTGCAGACACAGTGCAGGTGTTGTGCGGCTTCCTTCTTCGCCTCCTAGAAGGTGCCGCGCTCTCCGTCTCTTGCTTACCAATATGTTGCCGTGTTCCTCTTATTGTTTGGTTTCTTTGGATTTGTTTTTATGATGTTTTGGCGGGTTTTCGGAATGTTTTGGTGGTGTTTTAGAATGTTTTGTTTTCTCTTGAGTTGTTTTTATTGTCTTGGCAGGTTTTGGAATGTTTGGATTCCGTTTGGCGGGTTTTAAAATATTTTGGCGGGTATTTGGAATGTTTTGGTTTGCTTTCATTTGTTTTGATTATGTTTTGTCAAGTTATTGAATGTTTGGATGACTTCTGACTGGTGTGATAGTATTTTGGCATCTTTTCAGAATGTTTTGATCAGTTTTGGCAGGTTCTAAAGTATTTTGTCGGGTTTTTGGAATGTTTTGGTTGGTTTTGATTTGTTTTTATGATATTTTGGCCGGATTTCGGAATATTTTGGCTGGTTTTTGGAATGTTTTGGTTGGTTTTGATGTGTTTTTTTGATGTTTTGCCACATTTTTTTAATGTTTTGATCAGTTCTCTCTGGTTTTCTAATGTTTTGGCATCTTTTCGGAATGTTTTGATCGGTTTTGCGGGTCTAAATTGTTTTGGCGGGTTTTCGGAAGATTTTGGTTGGTTTTGATTTGTTTTTATGATGTTTTGGCAGGTTTTCGGAATGTTTTGGTTGGGTTTTAGAATGTTTTGTATTCTCTTGAGTGGTTTTTATTATGTTGTTAGGTTTTGGAATGTTTGGATTCCTTTTGGCGGGTTTTAAAATATTTTGGCGGGTATTTGGAAGGTTTTGGCGGGTATTCGGAATGTTTTGATTATGTTTTGATGGGTTTTGAAATATTTTGGCGGGTTTTTAGAAGGTTTTGATTGGTTTTGATTATGTTTAGCCCAGTTTTTGGTGTGTTTGGATTAGCTTTGGTGGGCTTTATCATGTTTTGTCAGGTTTTTTTGAATGTTTTGATCACTTCTGTCTGGTTTTCTATTTTGGCGGGATTGAAAATATTTTTTGATTAGTTTTGGCGGGTTTTAAACTATTTTGGCTCTGCGCAGAGATGACGGTGCCGGTTGCGGTGCGCTCCGGGGCGCTCCTTCTGCGGAAAGACACCTGGCAGCGGCACTTGGGACAGCTCCGCGTCTCTATATTCTGCATTTCTTGCCTTCTGCATCTCAGCAAAATGCTTTCCCACTAGGTGTAGCAAGGAGAAACTGTGCCAGCTGAGTAGATGTAGCCCGGCCCGCCCTTTGAAGTTCACAAGTTCTTGGCATCTCAGAGCCTAAAGGGAAGAGCAAGGTTATCTATGGTACAAGCACAGCAAAGTTGTCCAAGAATAGCTTCCATTCGAATGCTAATGGCAATTGAAGAGGCAGGCCAGTGGCAAGCCACTATCTTCTAGCAGTTTGAAAGGTGCAGACACAGTGCAGGTGTTGTGCGGCTTCCTTCTTCGCCTCCTAGAAGGTGCCGCGCTCTCCGTCTCTTGCTTGCCAATATGTTGCTGTGTTCCTCTTATTGTTTGGTTTCTTTGGATTTGTTTTTATGATGTTTTGGCGGGTTTTCGGAACGTTTTGGTGGTGTTTTAGAATGTTTTGTTTTCTCTTGAGTTGTTTTTATTGTCTTGGCAGGTTTTGGAATGTTTGGATTCCTTTTGGCGGGTTTTAAAATTTTTTGGCGGGTATTTGGAATGTTTTGGTTTGCTTTCATTTGTTTTGATTATGTTTTGGCAAGTTATTGAATGTTTGGATCACTTCTGCCTGGTGTGATAGTATTTTGGCATCTTTTCAGAATGTTTTGATCAGTTTTGGCAGGTTCTAAAGTATTTTGTCGGGTTTTTGGAATGTTTTGGTTGGTTTTGATTTGTTTTTATGATATATTGGCTGGATTTCGGAATATTTTGGCTGGTTTTTGGAGTGTTTTGGTTGGTTTTGATGTGTTTTTATGATATTTTGGCCGGATTTCGGAATATTTTGGCTGGTTTTTTTTATCATGTTTTGGTTGGTTTTGATGTGTTTTTTTGATGTTTTGCCACATTTTTTGAATGTTTTGATCAGTTCTCTCTGGTTTTCTAATGTTTTGGCATCTTTTCAGATTGTTTTGATCAGTTTTGCGGGTCTAAATTGTTTTGGCGGGTTTTCGGAATGTTTTGGTTGGTTTTGATTTGTTTTTATGATGTTTTGGCAGGTTTTCGGAATGTTTTGGTTGGGTTTTAGAATGTTTTGTATTCTCTTGAGTGGTTTTTATTATGTTGTTAGGTTTTGGAATGTTTGGATTCCTTTTGGCGGGTTTTAAAATATTTTGGCGGGTATTTGGAAGGTTTTGGCGGGTATTCGGAATGTTTTGATTAGTTTTGATGGGTTTTGAAATATTTTGGCGGGTTTTTAGAAGGTTTTGATTGGTTTTGATTATGTTTAGCCCAGTTTTTGGTGTGTTTGGATTAGCTTTGGTGGGCTTTATCATGTTTTGTCAGGTTTTTTTGAATGTTTTGATCACTTCTGTCTGGTTTTCTATTTTGGCGGGATTGAAAATATTTTTTGATTAGTTTTGGCGGGTTTTAAACTATTTTGGCTCTGCGCAGAGATGACGGTGCCGGTTGCGGTGCGCTCCGGGGCGCTCCTTCTGCGGAAAGACACCTGGCAGCGGCACTTGGGACAGCTCTGCGTCTCTATATTCTGCATTTCTTGCCTTCTGCATCTCAGCAAAATGCTTTCCCACTAGGTGTAGCAAGGAGAAACTGTGCCAGCTGAGTAGATGTAGCCCGGCCCGCCCTTTGAAGTTCACAAGTTCTTGGCATCTCAGAGCCTAAAGGGAAGAGCAAGGTTATCTATGGTACAAGCACAGCAAAGTTGTCCAAGAATAGCTTCCATTCGAATGCTAATGGCAATTGAAGAGGCAGGCCAGTGGCAAGCCACTATCTTCTAGCAGTTTGAAAGGTGCAGACACAGTGCAGGTGTTGTGCGGCTTCCTTCTTCGCCTCCTAGAAGGTGCCGCGCTCTCCGTCTCTTGCTTGCCAATATGTTGCCGTGTTCCTCTTATTGTTTGGTTTCTTTGGATTTGTTTTTATGATGTTTTGGCGGGTTTTCGGAATGTTTTGGTGGTGTTTTAGAATGTTTTGTTTTCTCTTGAGTTGTTTTTATTGTCTTGGCAGGTTTTGGAATGTTTGGATTCCTTTTGGCGGGTTTTAAAATTTTTTGGCGGGTATTTGAAATGTTTTGGTTTGCTTTCATTTGTTTTGATTATGTTTTGTCAAGTTATTGAATGTTTGGATCACTTCTGCCTGGTGTGATAGTATTTTGGCATCTTTTCAGAATGTTTTGATCAGTTTTGGCAGGTTCTAAAGTATTTTGTCGGGTTTTTGGAATGTTTTGGTTGGTTTTGATTTGTTTTTATGATATATTGGCTGGATTTCGGAATATTTTGGCTGGTTTTTGGAGTGTTTTGGTTGGTTTTGATGTGTTTTTATGATATTTTGGCCGGATTTCGGAATATTTTGGCTGGTTTTTTTATCATGTTTTGGTTGGTTTTGATGTGTTTTTTTGATGTTTTGCCACATTTTTTGAATGTTTTGATCAGTTCTCTCTGGTTTTCTAATGTTTTGGCATCTTTTCAGATTGTTTTGATCAGTTTTGCGGGTCTAAATTGTTTTGGCGGGTTTTCGGAATGTTTTGGTTGGTTTTGATTTGTTTTTATGATGTTTTGGCAGGTTTTCGGAATGTTTTGGTTGGGTTTTAGAATGTTTTGTATTCTCTTGAGTGGTTTTTATTATGTTGTTAGGTTTTGGAATGTTTGGATTCCTTTTGGCGGGTTTTAAAATATTTTGGCGGGTACTTGGAAGGTTTTGGCGGGTATTCGGAATGTTTTGATTATGTTTTGATGGGTTTTGAAATATTTTGGCGGGTTTTTAGAAGGTTTTGATTGGTTTTGATTATGTTTAGCCCAGTTTTTGGTGTGTTTGGATTAGCTTTGGTGGGCTTTATCATGTTTTGTCAGGTTTTTTTGAATGTTTTGATCACTTCTGTCTGGTTTTCTATTTTGGCGGGATTGAAAATATTTTTTGATTAGTTTTGGCGGGTTTTAAACTATTTTGGCTCTGCGCAGAGATGACGGTGCCGGTTGCGGTGCGCTCCGGGGCGCTCCTTCTGCGGAAAGACACCTGGCAGCGGCACTTGGGACAGCTCTGCGTCTCTATATTCTGCATTTCTTGCCTTCTGCATCTCAGCAAAATGCTTTCCCACTAGGTGTAGCAAGGAGAAACTGTGCCAGCTGAGTAGATGTAGCCCGGCCCGCCCTTTGAAGTTCACAAGTTCTTGGCATCTCAGAGCCTAAAGGGAAGAGCAAGGTTATCTATGGTACAAGCACAGCAAAGTTGTCCAAGAATAGCTTCCATTCGAATGCTAATGGCAATTGAAGAGGCAGGCCAGTGGCAAGCCACTATCTTCTAGCAGTTTGAAAGGTGCAGACACAGTGCAGGTGTTGTGCGGCTTCCTTCTTCGCCTCCTAGAAGGTGCCGCGCTCTCCGTCTCTTGCTTGCCAATATGTTGCCGTGTTCCTCTTATTGTTTGGTTTCTTTGGATTTGTTTTTATGATGTTTTGGCGGGTTTTCGGAATGTTTTGGTGGTGTTTTAGAATGTTTTGTTTTCTCTTGAGTTGTTTTTATTGTCTTGGCAGGTTTTGGAATGTTTGGATTCCTTTTGGCGGGTTTTAAAATATTTTGGCGGGTATTTGGAATGTTTTGGTTTGCTTTCATTTGTTTTGATTATGTTTTGGCAAGTTATTGAATGTTTGGATCACTTCTGCCTGGTGTGATAGTATTTTGGCATCTTTTCAGAATGTTTTGATCAGTTTTGGCAGGTTCTAAAGTATTTTGTCGGGTTTTTGGAATGTTTTGGTTGGTTTTGATTTGTTTTTATGATATATTGGCTGGATTTCGGAATATTTTGGCTGGTTTTTGGAGTGTTTTGGTTGGTTTTGATGTGTTTTTATGATATTTTGGCCGGATTTCGGAATATTTTGGCTGGTTTTTTTATCATGTTTTGGTTGGTTTTGATGTGTTTTTTTGATGTTTTGCCACATTTTTTGAATGTTTTGATCAGTTCTCTCTGGTTTTCTAATATTTTGGCATCTTTTCAGATTGTTTTGATCAGTTTTGCGGGTCTAAATTGTTTTGGCGGGTTTTCGGAATGTTTTGGTTGGTTTTGATTTGTTTTTATGATGTTTTGGCAGGTTTTCGGAATGTTTTGGTTGGGTTTTAGAATGTTTTGTATTCTCTTGAGTGGTTTTTATTATGTTGTTAGGTTTTGGAATGTTTGGATTCCTTTTGGCGGGTTTTAAAATATTTTGGCGGGTATTTGGAAGGTTTTGGCGGGTATTTGGAATGTTTTGATTAGTTTTGATGGGTTTTGAAATATTTTGGCAGGTTTTTAGAAGGTTTTGATTGGTTTTGATTATGTTTAGCCCAGTTTTTGGTGTGTTTGGACTAGCTTTGGTGGGCTTTATCATGTTTTGTCAGGTTTTTTTGAATGTTTTGATCACTTCTGTCTGGTTTTCTATTTTGGCGGGTTTGAAAATATTTTTTGATTAGTTTTGGCGGGTTTTAAAATATTTTGGCTCTTTGCGCAGAGATGACGGTGCCGGTTGCGGTGCGCTCCGGGGCGCTCCTTCTGCGGAAAGACGCCTGGCAGCGGCAATTAGGACAGCTCCGCATCTCCGTATTCTGCATTTCTTGCCTTCTGCATCTCAGCAAAATGCTTTCCCACTAGGTGTAGCAAGGAGAAACTGTGCCAGCTGAGTAGATGTAGCCCGGCCCGCCCTTTGAAGTTCACAAGTTCTTGGCATCTCAGAGCCTAAAGGGAAGAGCAAGGTTATCTATGGTACAAGCACAGCAAAGTTGTCCAAGAATAGCTTCCATTCGAATGCTAATGGCAATTGAAGAGGCAGGCCAGTGGCAAGCCACTATCTTCAAGCAGTTTGAAAGGTGCAGACACAGTGCAGGTGTTGTGCGGCTTCCTTCTTCGCCTCCTAGAAGGTGCCGCGCTCTCCGTCTCTTGCTTACCAATATGTTGCCGTGTTCCTCTTATTGTTTGGTTTCTTTGGATTTGTTTTTATGATGTTTTGGCGGGTTTTCGGAATGTTTTGGTGGTGTTTTAGAATGTTTTGTTTTCTCTTGAGTTGTTTTTATTGTCTTGGCAGGTTTTGGAATGTTTGGATTCCGTTTGGCGGGTTTTAAAATATTTTGGCGGGTATTTGGAATGTTTTGGTTTGCTTTCATTTGTTTTGATTATGTTTTGTCAAGTTATTGAATGTTTGGATGACTTCTGACTGGTGTGATAGTATTTTGGCATCTTTTCAGAATGTTTTGATCAGTTTTGGCAGGTTCTAAAGTATTTTGTCGGGTTTTTGGAATGTTTTGGTTGGTTTTGATTTGTTTTTATGATATTTTGGCCGGATTTCGGAATATTTTGGCTGGTTTTTGGAATGTTTTGGTTGGTTTTGATGTGTTTTTTTGATGTTTTGCCACATTTTTTTAATGTTTTGATCAGTTCTCTCTGGTTTTCTAATGTTTTGGCATCTTTTCGGAATGTTTTGATCGGTTTTGCGGGTCTAAATTGTTTTGGCGGGTTTTCGGAAGATTTTGGTTGGTTTTGATTTGTTTTTATGATGTTTTGGCAGGTTTTCGGAATGTTTTGGTTGGGTTTTAGAATGTTTTGTATTCTCTTGAGTGGTTTTTATTATGTTGTTAGGTTTTGGAATGTTTGGATTCCTTTTGGCGGGTTTTAAAATATTTTGGCGGGTATTTGGAAGGTTTTGGCGGGTATTCGGAATGTTTTGATTATGTTTTGATGGGTTTTGAAATATTTTGGCGGGTTTTTAGAAGGTTTTGATTGGTTTTGATTATGTTTAGCCCAGTTTTTGGTGTGTTTGGATTAGCTTTGGTGGGCTTTATCATGTTTTGTCAGGTTTTTTTGAATGTTTTGATCACTTCTGTCTGGTTTTCTATTTTGGCGGGATTGAAAATATTTTTTGATTAGTTTTGGCGGGTTTTAAACTATTTTGGCTCTGCGCAGAGATGACGGTGCCGGTTGCGGTGCGCTCCGGGGCGCTCCTTCTGCGGAAAGACACCTGGCAGCGGCACTTGGGACAGCTCCGCGTCTCTATATTCTGCATTTCTTGCCTTCTGCATCTCAGCAAAATGCTTTCCCACTAGGTGTAGCAAGGAGAAACTGTGCCAGCTGAGTAGATGTAGCCCGGCCCGCCCTTTGAAGTTCACAAGTTCTTGGCATCTCAGAGCCTAAAGGGAAGAGCAAGGTTATCTATGGTACAAGCACAGCAAAGTTGTCCAAGAATAGCTTCCATTCGAATGCTAATGGCAATTGAAGAGGCAGGCCAGTGGCAAGCCACTATCTTCTAGCAGTTTGAAAGGTGCAGACACAGTGCAGGTGTTGTGCGGCTTCCTTCTTCGCCTCCTAGAAGGTGCCGCGCTCTCCGTCTCTTGCTTGCCAATATGTTGCTGTGTTCCTCTTATTGTTTGGTTTCTTTGGATTTGTTTTTATGATGTTTTGGCGGGTTTTCGGAACGTTTTGGTGGTGTTTTAGAATGTTTTGTTTTCTCTTGAGTTGTTTTTATTGTCTTGGCAGGTTTTGGAATGTTTGGATTCCTTTTGGCGGGTTTTAAAATTTTTTGGCGGGTATTTGGAATGTTTTGGTTTGCTTTCATTTGTTTTGATTATGTTTTGGCAAGTTATTGAATGTTTGGATCACTTCTGCCTGGTGTGATAGTATTTTGGCATCTTTTCAGAATGTTTTGATCAGTTTTGGCAGGTTCTAAAGTATTTTGTCGGGTTTTTGGAATGTTTTGGTTGGTTTTGATTTGTTTTTATGATATATTGGCTGGATTTCGGAATATTTTGGCTGGTTTTTGGAGTGTTTTGGTTGGTTTTGATGTGTTTTTATGATATTTTGGCCGGATTTCGGAATATTTTGGCTGGTTTTTTTATCATGTTTTGGTTGGTTTTGATGTGTTTTTTTGATGTTTTGCCACATTTTTTGAATGTTTTGATCAGTTCTCTCTGGTTTTCTAATGTTTTGGCATCTTTTCAGATTGTTTTGATCAGTTTTGCGGGTCTAAATTGTTTTGGCGGGTTTTCGGAATGTTTTGGTTGGTTTTGATTTGTTTTTATGATGTTTTGGCAGGTTTTCGGAATGTTTTGGTTGGGTTTTAGAATGTTTTGTATTCTCTTGAGTGGTTTTTATTATGTTGTTAGGTTTTGGAATGTTTGGATTCCTTTTGGCGGGTTTTAAAATATTTTGGCGGGTATTTGGAAGGTTTTGGCGGGTATTCGGAATGTTTTGATTAGTTTTGATGGGTTTTGAAATATTTTGGCGGGTTTTTAGAAGGTTTTGATTGGTTTTGATTATGTTTAGCCCAGTTTTTGGTGTGTTTGGATTAGCTTTGGTGGGCTTTATCATGTTTTGTCAGGTTTTTTTGAATGTTTTGATCACTTCTGTCTGGTTTTCTATTTTGGCGGGATTGAAAATATTTTTTGATTAGTTTTGGCGGGTTTTAAACTATTTTGGCTCTGCGCAGAGATGACGGTGCCGGTTGCGGTGCGCTCCGGGGCGCTCCTTCTGCGGAAAGACACCTGGCAGCGGCACTTGGGACAGCTCTGCGTCTCTATATTCTGCATTTCTTGCCTTCTGCATCTCAGCAAAATGCTTTCCCACTAGGTGTAGCAAGGAGAAACTGTGCCAGCTGAGTAGATGTAGCCCGGCCCGCCCTTTGAAGTTCACAAGTTCTTGGCATCTCAGAGCCTAAAGGGAAGAGCAAGGTTATCTATGGTACAAGCACAGCAAAGTTGTCCAAGAATAGCTTCCATTCGAATGCTAATGGCAATTGAAGAGGCAGGCCAGTGGCAAGCCACTATCTTCTAGCAGTTTGAAAGGTGCAGACACAGTGCAGGTGTTGTGCGGCTTCCTTCTTCGCCTCCTAGAAGGTGCCGCGCTCTCCGTCTCTTGCTTGCCAATATGTTGCCGTGTTCCTCTTATTGTTTGGTTTCTTTGGATTTGTTTTTATGATGTTTTGGCGGGTTTTCGGAATGTTTTGGTGGTGTTTTAGAATGTTTTGTTTTCTCTTGAGTTGTTTTTATTGTCTTGGCAGGTTTTGGAATGTTTGGATTCCTTTTGGCGGGTTTTAAAATTTTTTGGCGGGTATTTGAAATGTTTTGGTTTGCTTTCATTTGTTTTGATTATGTTTTGTCAAGTTATTGAATGTTTGGATCACTTCTGCCTGGTGTGATAGTATTTTGGCATCTTTTCAGAATGTTTTGATCAGTTTTGGCAGGTTCTAAAGTATTTTGTCGGGTTTTTGGAATGTTTTGGTTGGTTTTGATTTGTTTTTATGATATATTGGCTGGATTTCGGAATATTTTGGCTGGTTTTTGGAGTGTTTTGGTTGGTTTTGATGTGTTTTTATGATATTTTGGCCGGATTTCGGAATATTTTGGCTGGTTTTTTTATCATGTTTTGGTTGGTTTTGATGTGTTTTTTTGATGTTTTGCCACATTTTTTGAATGTTTTGATCAGTTCTCTCTGGTTTTCTAATGTTTTGGCATCTTTTCAGATTGTTTTGATCAGTTTTGCGGGTCTAAATTGTTTTGGCGGGTTTTCGGAATGTTTTGGTTGGTTTTGATTTGTTTTTATGATGTTTTGGCAGGTTTTCGGAATGTTTTGGTTGGGTTTTAGAATGTTTTGTATTCTCTTGAGTGGTTTTTATTATGTTGTTAGGTTTTGGAATGTTTGGATTCCTTTTGGCGGGTTTTAAAATATTTTGGCGGGTATTTGGAAGGTTTTGGCGGGTATTTGGAATGTTTTGATTAGTTTTGATGGGTTTTGAAATATTTTGGCAGGTTTTTAGAAGGTTTTGATTGGTTTGGTGGGCTTTATCATGTTTTGTCAGGTTTTTTTGAATGTTTTGATCACTTCTGTCTGGTTTTCTATTTTGGCGGGTTTGAAAAAATTTTTTGATTAGTTTTGGCGGGTTTTAAAATATTTTGGCTCTGCGCAGAGATGACGGTGCCGGTTGCGGTGCGCTCCGGGGCGCTCCTTCTGCGGAAAGACACCTGGCAGCGGCACTTGGGACAGCTCCGCGTCTCTATATTCTGCATTTCTTGCCTTCTGCATCTCAGCAAAATGCTTTCCCACTAGGTGTAGCAAGGAGAAACTGTGCCAGCTGAGTAGATGTAGCCCGGCCCGCCCTTTGAAGTTGACAAGTTCTTGGCATCTCAGAGCCTAAAGGGAAGAGCAAGGTTATCTATGGTACAAGCACAGCAAAGTTGTCCAAGAATAGCTTCCATTCGAATGCTAATGGCAATTGAAGAGGCAGGCCAGTGGCAAGCCACTATCTTCTAGCAGTTTGAAAGGTGCAGACACAGTGCAGGTGTTGTGCGCCTTCCTTCTTCGCCTCCTAGAAGGTGCCGCGCTCTCCGTCTCTTGCTTGCCAATATGTTGCCGTGTTCCTCTTATTGTTTGGTTTCTTTGGATTTGTTTTTATGATGTTTTGGCGGGTTTTCGGAATGTTTTGGTGGTGTTTTAGAATGTTTTGTTTTCTCTTGAGTTGTTTTTATTGTGTTGGCAGGTTTTGGAATGTTTGGATTCCTTTTGGCGGGTTTTAAAATATTTTGGCGGGTATTTGGAATGTTTTGGTTTGCTTTCATTTGTTTTGATTGTTTTGTCAAGTTATTGAATGTTTGGATCACTTCTGCCTGGTGTGATAGTATTTTGGCATCTTTTCAGAATGTTTTGATCAGTTTTGGCAGGTTCTAAAGTATTTTGTCGGGTTTTTGGAATGTTTTGGTTGGTTTTGATGTGTTTTTTTGATGTTTTGCCACATTTTTTTAATGTTTTGATCAGTTCTCTCTGGTTTTCTAATGTTTTGGCATCTTTTCGGAATGTTTTGATCAGTTTTGCGGGTCTAAATTGTTTTGGCGGGTTTTCGGAAGATTTTGGTTGGGTTTTAGAATGTTTTGTATTCTCTTGAGTGGTTTTTATTATGTTGTTAGGTTTTGGAATGTTTGGATTCCTTTTGGCGGGTATTCGGAATGTTTTGATTAGTTTTGATGGGTTTTGAAATATTTTGGCGGGTTTTTAGAAGGTTTTGATTGGTTTTGATTATGTTTAGCCCAGTTTTTGGTGTGTTTGGATTAGCTTTGGTGGGCTTTATCATGTTTTGTCAGGTTTTTTTTACTGTTTTGATCACTTCTGTCTGGTTTTCTATTTTGGCGGGTTTGAAAATATTTTTTGATTAGTTTTGGCGGGTTTTAAAATATTTTGGCTCTTTGCGCAGAGATGACGGTGCCGGTTGCGGTGCGCTCCGGGGCGCTCCTTCTGCGGAAAGACGCCTGGCAGCGGCAATTAGGACAGCTCCGCATCTCCGTATTCTGCATTTCTTGCCTTCTGCATCTCAGCAAAATGCTTTCCCACTAGGTGTAGCAAGGAGAAACTGTGCCAGCTGAGTAGATGTAGCCCGGCCCGCCCTTTGAAGTTCACAAGTTCTTGGCATCTCAGAGCCTAAAGGGAAGAGCAAGGTTATCTATGGTACAAGCACAGCAAAGTTGTCCAAGAATAGCTTCCATTCGAATGCTAATGGCAATTGAAGAGGCAGGCCAGTGGCAAGCCACTATCTTCAAGCAGTTTGAAAGGTGCAGACACAGTGCAGGTGTTGTGCGGCTTCCTTCTTCGCCTCCTAGAAGGTGCCGCGCTCTCCGTCTCTTGCTTACCAATATGTTGCCGTGTTCCTCTTATTGTTTGGTTTCTTTGGATTTGTTTTTATGATGTTTTGGCGGGTTTTCGGAATGTTTTGGTGGTGTTTTAGAATGTTTTGTTTTCTCTTGAGTTGTTTTTATTGTCTTGGCAGGTTTTGGAATGTTTGGATTCTGTTTGGCGGGTTTTAAAATATTTTGGCGGGTATTTGGAATGTTTTGGTTTGCTTTCATTTGTTTTGATTATGTTTTGGCAAGTTATTGAATGTTTGGATGACTTCTGACTGGTGTGATAGTATTTTGGCATCTTTTCAGAATGTTTTGATCAGTTTTGGCAGGTTCTAAAGTATTTTGTCGGGTTTTTGGAATGTTTTGGTTGGTTTTGATTTGTTTTTATGATATTTTGGCCGGATTTCGGAATATTTTGGCTGGTTTTTGGAATGTTTTGGTTGGTTTTGATGTGTTTTTTTGATGTTTTGCCACATTTTTTTAATGTTTTGATCAGTTCTCTCTGGTTTTCTAATGTTTTGGCATCTTTTCGGAATGTTTTGATCGGTTTTGCGGGTCTAAATTGTTTTGGCGGGTTTTCGGAAGATTTTGGTTGGTTTTGATTTGTTTTTATGATGTTTTGGCAGGTTTTCGGAATGTTTTGGTTGGGTTTTAGAATGTTTTGTATTCTCTTGAGTGGTTTTTATTATGTTGTTAGGTTTTGGAATGTTTGGATTCCTTTTGGCGGGTTTTAAAATATTTTGGCGGGTATTTGGAAGGTTTTGGCGGGTATTCGGAATGTTTTGATTAGTTTTGATGGGTTTTGAAATATTTTGGCGGGTTTTTAGAAGGTTTTGATTGGTTTTGATTATGTTTAGCCCAGTTTTTGGTGTGTTTGGATTAGCTTTGGTGGGCTTTATCATGTTTTGTCAGGTTTTTTTGAATGTTTTGATCACTTCTGTCTGGTTTTCTATTTTGGCGGGATTGAAAATATTTTTTGATTAGTTTTGGCGGGTTTTAAACTATTTTGGCTCTGCGCAGAGATGACGGTGCCGGTTGCGGTGCGCTCCGGGGCGCTCCTTCTGCGGAAAGACACCTGGCAGCGGCACTTGGGACAGCTCCGCGTCTCTATATTCTGCATTTCTTGCCTTCTGCATCTCAGCAAAATGCTTTCCCACTAGGTGTAGCAAGGAGAAACTGTGCCAGCTGAGTAGATGTAGCCCGGCCCGCCCTTTGAAGTTCACAAGTTCTTGGCATCTCAGAGCCTAAAGGGAAGAGCAAGGTTATCTATGGTACAAGCACAGCAATGTTGTCCAAGAATAGCTTCCATTCGAATGCTAATGGCAATTGAAGAGGCAGGCCAGTGGCAAGCCACTATCTTCTAGCAGTTTGAAAGGTGCAGACACAGTGCAGGTGTTGTGCGGCTTCCTTCTTCGCCTCCTAGAAGGTGCCGCGCTCTCCGTCTCTTGCTTGCCAATATGTTGCCGTGTTCCTCTTATTGTTTGGTTTCTTTGGATTTGTTTTTATGATGTTTTGGCGGGTTTTCGGAATGTTTTGGTGGTGTTTTAGAATGTTTTGTTTTCTCTTGAGTTGTTTTTATTGTCTTGGCAGGTTTTGGAATGTTTGGATTCCTTTTGGCGGGTTTTAAAATATTTTGGCGGGTATTTGGAATGTTTTGGTTTGCTTTCATTTGTTTTGATTATGTTTTGTCAAGTTATTGAATGTTTGGATCACTTCTGACTGGTGTGATAGTATTTTGGCATCTTTTCAGAATGTTTTGATCAGTTTTGGCAGGTTCTAAAGTATTTTGTCGGGTTTTTGGAATGTTTTGGTTGGTTTTGATTTGTTTTTATGATATATTGGCTGGATTTCGGAATATTTTGGCTGGTTTTTGGAGTGTTTTGGTTGGTTTTGATGTGTTTTTATGATATTTTGGCCGGATTTCGGAATATTTTGGCTGGTTTTTTATCATGTTTTGGTTGGTTTTGATGTGTTTTTTTGATGTTTTGCCACATTTTTTGAATGTTTTGATCAGTTCTCTCTGGTTTTCTAATGTTTTGGCATCTTTTCAGATTGTTTTGATCAGTTTTGCGGGTCTAAATTGTTTTGGCGGGTTTTCGGAATGTTTTGGTTGGTTTTGATTTGTTTTTATGATGTTTTGGCAGGTTTTCGGAATGTTTTGGTTGGGTTTTAGAATGTTTTGTATTCTCTTGAGTGGTTTTTATTATGTTGTTAGGTTTTGGAATGTTTGGATTCCTTTTGGCGGGTTTTAAAATATTTTGGCGGGTATTTGGAAGGTTTTGGCGGGTATTTGGAATGTTTTGATTAGTTTTGATGGGTTTTGAAATATTTTGGCAGGTTTTTAGAAGGTTTTGATTGGTTTTGATTATGTTTAGCCCAGTTTTTGGTGTGTTTGGACTAGCTTTGGTGGGCTTTATCATGTTTTGTCAGGTTTTTTTGAATGTTTTGATCACTTCTGTCTGGTTTTCTATTTTGGCGGGTTTGAAAATATTTTTTGATTAGTTTTGGCGGGTTTTAAAATATTTTGGCTCTTTGCGCAGAGATGACGGTGCCGGTTGCGGTGCGCTCCGGGGCGCTCCTTCTGCGGAAAGACGCCTGGCAGCGGCAATTAGGACAGCTCCGCATCTCCGTATTCTGCATTTCTTGCCTTCTGCATCTCAGCAAAATGCTTTCCCACTAGGTGTAGCAAGGAGAAACTGTGCCAGCTGAGTAGATGTAGCCCGGCCCGCCCTTTGAAGTTCACAAGTTCTTGGCATCTCAGAGCCTAAAGGGAAGAGCAAGGTTATCTATGGTACAAGCACAGCAAAGTTGTCCAAGAATAGCTTCCATTCGAATGCTAATGGCAATTGAAGAGGCAGGCCAGTGGCAAGCCACTATCTTCAAGCAGTTTGAAAGGTGCAGACACAGTGCAGGTGTTGTGCGGCTTCCTTCTTCGCCTCCTAGAAGGTGCCGCGCTCTCCGTCTCTTGCTTACCAATATGTTGCCGTGTTCCTCTTATTGTTTGGTTTCTTTGGATTTGTTTTTATGATGTTTTGGCGGGTTTTCGGAATGTTTTGGTGGTGTTTTAGAATGTTTTGTTTTCTCTTGAGTTGTTTTTATTGTCTTGGCAGGTTTTGGAATGTTTGGATTCCGTTTGGCGGGTTTTAAAATATTTTGGCGGGTATTTGGAATGTTTTGGTTTGCTTTCATTTGTTTTGATTATGTTTTGTCAAGTTATTGAATGTTTGGATGACTTCTGACTGGTGTGATAGTATTTTGGCATCTTTTCAGAATGTTTTGATCAGTTTTGGCAGGTTCTAAAGTATTTTGTCGGGTTTTTGGAATGTTTTGGTTGGTTTTGATTTGTTTTTATGATATTTTGGCCGGATTTCGGAATATTTTGGCTGGTTTTTGGAATGTTTTGGTTGGTTTTGATGTGTTTTTTTGATGTTTTGCCACATTTTTTTAATGTTTTGATCAGTTCTCTCTGGTTTTCTAATGTTTTGGCATCTTTTCGGAATGTTTTGATCGGTTTTGCGGGTCTAAATTGTTTTGGCGGGTTTTCGGAAGATTTTGGTTGGTTTTGATTTGTTTTTATGATGTTTTGGCAGGTTTTCGGAATGTTTTGGTTGGGTTTTAGAATGTTTTGTATTCTCTTGAGTGGTTTTTATTATGTTGTTAGGTTTTGGAATGTTTGGATTCCTTTTGGCGGGTTTTAAAATATTTTGGCGGGTATTTGGAAGGTTTTGGCGGGTATTCGGAATGTTTTGATTATGTTTTGATGGGTTTTGAAATATTTTGGCGGGTTTTTAGAAGGTTTTGATTGGTTTTGATTATGTTTAGCCCAGTTTTTGGTGTGTTTGGATTAGCTTTGGTGGGCTTTATCATGTTTTGTCAGGTTTTTTTGAATGTTTTGATCACTTCTGTCTGGTTTTCTATTTTGGCGGGATTGAAAATATTTTTTGATTAGTTTTGGCGGGTTTTAAACTATTTTGGCTCTGCGCAGAGATGACGGTGCCGGTTGCGGTGCGCTCCGGGGCGCTCCTTCTGCGGAAAGACACCTGGCAGCGGCACTTGGGACAGCTCCGCGTCTCTATATTCTGCATTTCTTGCCTTCTGCATCTCAGCAAAATGCTTTCCCACTAGGTGTAGCAAGGAGAAACTGTGCCAGCTGAGTAGATGTAGCCCGGCCCGCCCTTTGAAGTTCACAAGTTCTTGGCATCTCAGAGCCTAAAGGGAAGAGCAAGGTTATCTATGGTACAAGCACAGCAAAGTTGTCCAAGAATAGCTTCCATTCGAATGCTAATGGCAATTGAAGAGGCAGGCCAGTGGCAAGCCACTATCTTCTAGCAGTTTGAAAGGTGCAGACACAGTGCAGGTGTTGTGCGGCTTCCTTCTTCGCCTCCTAGAAGGTGCCGCGCTCTCCGTCTCTTGCTTGCCAATATGTTGCTGTGTTCCTCTTATTGTTTGGTTTCTTTGGATTTGTTTTGATGATGTTTTGGCGGGTTTTCGGAACGTTTTGGTGGTGTTTTAGAATGTTTTGTTTTCTCTTGAGTTGTTTTTATTGTCTTGGCAGGTTTTGGAATGTTTGGATTCCTTTTGGCGGGTTTTAAAATATTTTGGCGGGTATTTGGAATGTTTTGGTTTGCTTTCATTTGTTTTGATTATGTTTTGGCAAGTTATTGAATGTTTGGATCACTTCTGACTGGTGTGATAGTATTTTGGCATCTTTTCAGAATGTTTTGATCAGTTTTGGCAGGTTCTAAAGTATTTTGTCGGGTTTTTGGAATGTTTTGGTTGGTTTTGATTTGTTTTTATGATATATTGGCTGGATTTCGGAATATTTTGGCTGGTTTTTGGAGTGTTTTGGTTGGTTTTGATGTGTTTTTATGATATTTTGGCCGGATTTCGGAATATTTTGGCTGGTTTTTTTATCATGTTTTGGTTGGTTTTGATGTGTTTTTTTGATGTTTTGCCACATTTTTTGAATGTTTTGATCAGTTCTCTCTGGTTTTCTAATGTTTTGGCATCTTTTCAGATTGTTTTGATCAGTTTTGCGGGTCTAAATTGTTTTGGCGGGTTTTCGGAATGTTTTGGTTGGTTTTGATTTGTTTTTATGATGTTTTGGCAGGTTTTCGGAATGTTTTGGTTGGGTTTTAGAATGTTTTGTATTCTCTTGAGTGGTTTTTATTATGTTGTTAGGTTTTGGAATGTTTGGATTCCTTTTGGCGGGGTTTAAAATATTTTGGCGGGTATTTGGAAGGTTTTGGCGGGTATTCGGAATGTTTTGATTAGTTTTGATGGGTTTTGAAATATTTTGGCGGGTTTTTAGAAGGTTTTGATTGGTTTTGATTATGTTTAGCCCAGTTTTTGGTGTGTTTGGATTAGCTTTGGTGGGCTTTATCATGTTTTGTCAGGTTTTTTTGAATGTTTTGATCACTTCTGTCTGGTTTTCTATTTTGGCGGGATTGAAAATATTTTTTGATTAGTTTTGGCGGGTTTTAAACTATTTTGGCTCTGCGCAGAGATGACGGTGCCGGTTGCGGTGCGCTCCGGGGCGCTCCTTCTGCGGAAAGACACCTGGCAGCGGCACTTGGGACAGCTCTGCGTCTCTATATTCTGCATTTCTTGCCTTCTGCATCTCAGCAAAATGCTTTCCCACTAGGTGTAGCAAGGAGAAACTGTGCCAGCTGAGTAGATGTAGCCCGGCCCGCCCTTTGAAGTTCACAAGTTCTTGGCATCTCAGAGCCTAAAGGGAAGAGCAAGGTTATCTATGGTACAAGCACAGCAAAGTTGTCCAAGAATAGCTTCCATTCGAATGCTAATGGCAATTGAAGAGGCAGGCCAGTGGCAAGCCACTATCTTCTAGCAGTTTGAAAGGTGCAGACACAGTGCAGGTGTTGTGCGCCTTCCTTCTTCGCCTCCTAGAAGGTGCCGCGCTCTCCGTCTCTTGCTTGCCAATATGTTGCCGTGTTCCTCTTATTGTTTGGTTTCTTTGGATTTGTTTTTATGATGTTTTGGCGGGTTTTCGGAATGTTTTGGTGGTGTTTTAGAATGTTTTGTTTTCTCTTGAGTTGTTTTTATTGTCTTGGCAGGTTTTGGAATGTTTGGATTCCTTTTGGCGGGTTTTAAAATATTTTGGCGGGTATTTGGAATGTTTTGGTTTGCTTTCATTTGTTTTGATTATGTTTTGTCAAGTTATTGAATGTTTGGATCACTTCTGACTGGTGTGATAGTATTTTGGCATCTTTTCAGAATGTTTTGATCAGTTTTGGCAGGTTCTAAAGTATTTTGTCGGGTTTTTGGAATGTTTTGGTTGGTTTTGATTTGTTTTTATGATATATTGGCTGGATTTCGGAATATTTTGGCTGGTTTTTGGAGTGTTTTGGTTGGTTTTGATGTGTTTTTATGATATTTTGGCCGGATTTCGGAATATTTTGGCTGGTTTTTTATCATGTTTTGGTTGGTTTTGATGTGTTTTTTTGATGTTTTGCCACATTTTTTGAATGTTTTGATCAGTTCTCTCTGGTTTTCTAATGTTTTGGCATCTTTTCAGATTGTTTTGATCAGTTTTGCGGGTCTAAATTGTTTTGGCGGGTTTTCGGAATGTTTTGGTTGGTTTTGATTTGTTTTTATGATGTTTTGGCAGGTTTTCGGAATGTTTTGGTTGGGTTTTAGAATGTTTTGTATTCTCTTGAGTGGTTTTTATTATGTTGTTAGGTTTTGGAATGTTTGGATTCCTTTTGGCGGGTTTTAAAATATTTTGGCGGGTATTTGGAAGGTTTTGGCGGGTATTTGGAATGTTTTGATTAGTTTTGATGGGTTTTGAAATATTTTGGCAGGTTTTTAGAAGGTTTTGATTGGTTTTGATTATGTTTAGCCCAGTTTTTGGTGTGTTTGGACTAGCTTTGGTGGGCTTTATCATGTTTTGTCAGGTTTTTTTGAATGTTTTGATCACTTCTGTCTGGTTTTCTATTTTGGCGGGTTTGAAAATATTTTTTGATTAGTTTTGGCGGGTTTTAAAATATTTTGGCTCTTTGCGCAGAGATGACGGTGCCGGTTGCGGTGCGCTCCGGGGCGCTCCTTCTGCGGAAAGACGCCTGGCAGCGGCAATTAGGACAGCTCCGCATCTCCGTATTCTGCATTTCTTGCCTTCTGCATCTCAGCAAAATGCTTTCCCACTAGGTGTAGCAAGGAGAAACTGTGCCAGCTGAGTAGATGTAGCCCGGCCCGCCCTTTGAAGTTCACAAGTTCTTGGCATCTCAGAGCCTAAAGGGAAGAGCAAGGTTATCTATGGTACAAGCACAGCAAAGTTGTCCAAGAATAGCTTCCATTCGAATGCTAATGGCAATTGAAGAGGCAGGCCAGTGGCAAGCCACTATCTTCAAGCAGTTTGAAAGGTGCAGACACAGTGCAGGTGTTGTGCGGCTTCCTTCTTCGCCTCCTAGAAGGTGCCGCGCTCTCCGTCTCTTGCTTACCAATATGTTGCCGTGTTCCTCTTATTGTTTGGTTTCTTTGGATTTGTTTTTATGATGTTTTGGCGGGTTTTCGGAATGTTTTGGTGGTGTTTTAGAATGTTTTGTTTTCTCTTGAGTTGTTTTTATTGTCTTGGCAGGTTTTGGAATGTTTGGATTCCGTTTGGCGGGTTTTAAAATATTTTGGCGGGTATTTGGAATGTTTTGGTTTGCTTTCATTTGTTTTGATTATGTTTTGTCAAGTTATTGAATGTTTGGATGACTTCTGACTGGTGTGATAGTATTTTGGCATCTTTTCAGAATGTTTTGATCAGTTTTGGCAGGTTCTAAAGTATTTTGTCGGGTTTTTGGAATGTTTTGGTTGGTTTTGATTTGTTTTTATGATATTTTGGCCGGATTTCGGAATATTTTGGCTGGTTTTTGGAATGTTTTGGTTGGTTTTGATGTGTTTTTTTGATGTTTTGCCACATTTTTTTAATGTTTTGATCAGTTCTCTCTGGTTTTCTAATGTTTTGGCATCTTTTCGGAATGTTTTGATCGGTTTTGCGGGTCTAAATTGTTTTGGCGGGTTTTCGGAAGATTTTGGTTGGTTTTGATTTGTTTTTATGATGTTTTGGCAGGTTTTCGGAATGTTTTGGTTGGGTTTTAGAATGTTTTGTATTCTCTTGAGTGGTTTTTATTATGTTGTTAGGTTTTGGAATGTTTGGATTCCTTTTGGCGGGTTTTAAAATATTTTGGCGGGTATTTGGAAGGTTTTGGCGGGTATTCGGAATGTTTTGATTATGTTTTGATGGGTTTTGAAATATTTTGGCGGGTTTTTAGAAGGTTTTGATTGGTTTTGATTATGTTTAGCCCAGTTTTTGGTGTGTTTGGATTAGCTTTGGTGGGCTTTATCATGTTTTGTCAGGTTTTTTTGAATGTTTTGATCACTTCTGTCTGGTTTTCTATTTTGGCGGGATTGAAAATATTTTTTGATTAGTTTTGGCGGGTTTTAAACTATTTTGGCTCTGCGCAGAGATGACGGTGCCGGTTGCGGTGCGCTCCGGGGCGCTCCTTCTGCGGAAAGACACCTGGCAGCGGCACTTGGGACAGCTCCGCGTCTCTATATTCTGCATTTCTTGCCTTCTGCATCTCAGCAAAATGCTTTCCCACTAGGTGTAGCAAGGAGAAACTGTGCCAGCTGAGTAGATGTAGCCCGGCCCGCCCTTTGAAGTTCACAAGTTCTTGGCATCTCAGAGCCTAAAGGGAAGAGCAAGGTTATCTATGGTACAAGCACAGCAAAGTTGTCCAAGAATAGCTTCCATTCGAATGCTAATGGCAATTGAAGAGGCAGGCCAGTGGCAAGCCACTATCTTCTAGCAGTTTGAAAGGTGCAGACACAGTGCAGGTGTTGTGCGGCTTCCTTCTTCGCCTCCTAGAAGGTGCCGCGCTCTCCGTCTCTTGCTTGCCAATATGTTGCTGTGTTCCTCTTATTGTTTGGTTTCTTTGGATTTGTTTTGATGATGTTTTGGCGGGTTTTCGGAACGTTTTGGTGGTGTTTTAGAATGTTTTGTTTTCTCTTGAGTTGTTTTTATTGTCTTGGCAGGTTTTGGAATGTTTGGATTCCTTTTGGCGGGTTTTAAAATATTTTGGCGGGTATTTGGAATGTTTTGGTTTGCTTTCATTTGTTTTGATTATGTTTTGGCAAGTTATTGAATGTTTGGATCACTTCTGACTGGTGTGATAGTATTTTGGCATCTTTTCAGAATGTTTTGATCAGTTTTGGCAGGTTCTAAAGTATTTTGTCGGGTTTTTGGAATGTTTTGGTTGGTTTTGATTTGTTTTTATGATATATTGGCTGGATTTCGGAATATTTTGGCTGGTTTTTGGAGTGTTTTGGTTGGTTTTGATGTGTTTTTATGATATTTTGGCCGGATTTCGGAATATTTTGGCTGGTTTTTTTATCATGTTTTGGTTGGTTTTGATGTGTTTTTTTGATGTTTTGCCACATTTTTTGAATGTTTTGATCAGTTCTCTCTGGTTTTCTAATGTTTTGGCATCTTTTCAGATTGTTTTGATCAGTTTTGCGGGTCTAAATTGTTTTGGCGGGTTTTCGGAATGTTTTGGTTGGTTTTGATTTGTTTTTATGATGTTTTGGCAGGTTTTCGGAATGTTTTGGTTGGGTTTTAGAATGTTTTGTATTCTCTTGAGTGGTTTTTATTATGTTGTTAGGTTTTGGAATGTTTGGATTCCTTTTGGCGGGGTTTAAAATATTTTGGCGGGTATTTGGAAGGTTTTGGCGGGTATTCGGAATGTTTTGATTAGTTTTGATGGGTTTTGAAATATTTTGGCGGGTTTTTAGAAGGTTTTGATTGGTTTTGATTATGTTTAGCCCAGTTTTTGGTGTGTTTGGATTAGCTTTGGTGGGCTTTATCATGTTTTGTCAGGTTTTTTTGAATGTTTTGATCACTTCTGTCTGGTTTTCTATTTTGGCGGGATTGAAAATATTTTTTGATTAGTTTTGGCGGGTTTTAAACTATTTTGGCTCTGCGCAGAGATGACGGTGCCGGTTGCGGTGCGCTCCGGGGCGCTCCTTCTGCGGAAAGACACCTGGCAGCGGCACTTGGGACAGCTCTGCGTCTCTATATTCTGCATTTCTTGCCTTCTGCATCTCAGCAAAATGCTTTCCCACTAGGTGTAGCAAGGAGAAACTGTGCCAGCTGAGTAGATGTAGCCCGGCCCGCCCTTTGAAGTTCACAAGTTCTTGGCATCTCAGAGCCTAAAGGGAAGAGCAAGGTTATCTATGGTACAAGCACAGCAAAGTTGTCCAAGAATAGCTTCCATTCGAATGCTAATGGCAATTGAAGAGGCAGGCCAGTGGCAAGCCACTATCTTCTAGCAGTTTGAAAGGTGCAGACACAGTGCAGGTGTTGTGCGCCTTCCTTCTTCGCCTCCTAGAAGGTGCCGCGCTCTCCGTCTCTTGCTTGCCAATATGTTGCCGTGTTCCTCTTATTGTTTGGTTTCTTTGGATTTGTTTTTATGATGTTTTGGCGGGTTTTCGGAATGTTTTGGTGGTGTTTTAGAATGTTTTGTTTTCTCTTGAGTTGTTTTTATTGTCTTGGCAGGTTTTGGAATGTTTGGATTCCTTTTGGCGGGTTTTAAAATATTTTGGCGGGTATTTGGAATGTTTTGGTTTGCTTTCATTTGTTTTGATTATGTTTTGTCAAGTTATTGAATGTTTGGATCACTTCTGCCTGGTGTGATAGTATTTTGGCATCTTTTCAGAATGTTTTGATCAGTTTTGGCAGGTTCTAAAGTATTTTGTCGGGTTTTTGGAATGTTTTGGTTGGTTTTGATTTGTTTTTATGATATATTGGCTGGATTTCGGAATATTTTGGCTGGTTTTTGGAGTGTTTTGGTTGGTTTTGATGTGTTTTTATGATATTTTGGCCGGATTTCGGAATATTTTGGCTGGTTTTTTTATCATGTTTTGGTTGGTTTTGATGTGTTTTTTTGATGTTTTGCCACATTTTTTGAATGTTTTGATCAGTTCTCTCTGGTTTTCTAATGTTTTGGCATCTTTTCAGATTGTTTTGATCAGTTTTGCGGGTCTAAATTGTTTTGGCGGGTTTTCGGAATGTTTTGGTTGGTTTTGATTTGTTTTTATGATGTTTTGGCAGGTTTTCGGAATGTTTTGGTTGGGTTTTAGAATGTTTTGTATTCTCTTGAGTGGTTTTTATTATGTTGTTAGGTTTTGGAATGTTTGGATTCCTTTTGGCGGGTTTTAAAATATTTTGGCGGGTATTTGGAAGGTTTTGGCGGGTATTTGGAATGTTTTGATTAGTTTTGATGGGTTTTGAAATATTTTGGCAGGTTTTTAGAAGGTTTTGATTGGTTTGGTGGGCTTTATCATGTTTTGTCAGGTTTTTTTGAATGTTTTGATCACTTCTGTCTGGTTTTCTATTTTGGCGGGTTTGAAAAAATTTTTTGATTAGTTTTGGCGGGTTTTAAACTATTTTGGCTCTGCGCAGAGATGACGGTGCCGGTTGCGGTGCGCTCCGGGGCGCTCCTTCTGCGGAAAGACACCTGGCAGCGGCACTTGGGACAGCTCCGCGTCTCTATATTCTGCATTTCTTGCCTTCTGCATCTCAGCAAAATGCTTTCCCACTAGGTGTAGCAAGGAGAAACTGTGCCAGCTGAGTAGATGCAGCCCGGCCCGCCCTTTGAAGTTCACAAGTTCTTGGCATCTCAGAGCCTAAAGGGAAGAGCAAGGTTATCTATGGTACAAGCACAGCAAAGTTGTCCAAGAATAGCTTCCATTCGAATGCTAATGGCAATTGAAGAGGCAGGCCAGTGGCAAGCCACTATCTTCTAGCAGTTTGAAAGGTGCAGACACAGTGCAGGTGTTGTGCGCCTTCCTTCTTCGCCTCCTAGAAGGTGCCGCGCTCTCCGTCTCTTGCTTGCCAATATGTTGCCGTGTTCCTCTTATTGTTTGGTTTCTTTGGATTTGTTTTTATGATGTTTTGGCGGGTTTTCGGAATGTTTTGGTGGTGTTTTAGAATGTTTTGTTTTCTCTTGAGTTGTTTTTATTGTCTTGGCAGGTTTTGGAATGTTTGGATTCCTTTTGGCGGGTTTTAAAATATTTTGGCGGGTATTTGGAATGTTTTGGTTTGCTTTCATTTGTTTTGATTATGTTTTGTCAAGTTATTGAATGTTTGGATCACTTCTGCCTGGTGTGATAGTATTTTGGCATCTTTTCAGAATGTTTTGATCAGTTTTGGCAGGTTCTAAAGTATTTTGTCGGGTTTTTGGAATGTTTTGGTTGGTTTTGATGTGTTTTTTTGATGTTTTGCCACATTTTTTTAATGTTTTGATCAGTTCTCTCTGGTTTTCTAATGTTTTGGCATCTTTTCGGAATGTTTTGATCAGTTTTGCGGGTCTAAATTGTTTTGGCGGGTTTTCGGAAGATTTTGGTTGGGTTTTAGAATGTTTTGTATTCTCTTGAGTGGTTTTTATTATGTTGTTAGGTTTTGGAATGTTTGGATTCCTTTTGGCGGGTTTTAAAATATTTTGGCGGGTATTTGGAAGGTTTTGGCGGGTATTCGGAATGTTTTGATTAGTTTTGATGGGTTTTGAAATATTTTGGCGGGTTTTTAGAAGGTTTTGATTGGTTTTGATTATGTTTAGCCCAGTTTTTGGTGTGTTTGGATTAGCTTTGGTGGGCTTTATCATGTTTTGTCAGGTTTTTTTGACTGTTTTGATCACTTCTGTCTGGTTTTCTATTTTGGCGGGTTTGAAAATATTTTTTGATTAGTTTTGGCGGGTTTTAAAATATTTTGGCTCTTTGCGCAGAGATGACGGTGCCGGTTGCGGTGCGCTCCGGGGCGCTCCTTCTGCGGAAAGACGCCTGGCAGCGGCAATTAGGACAGCTCCGCATCTCCGTATTCTGCATTTCTTGCCTTCTGCATCTCAGCAAAATGCTTTCCCACTAGGTGTAGCAAGGAGAAACTGTGCCAGCTGAGTAGATGTAGCCCGGCCCGCCCTTTGAAGTTCACAAGTTCTTGGCATCTCAGAGCCTAAAGGGAAGAGCAAGGTTATCTATGGTACAAGCACAGCAAAGTTGTCCAAGAATAGCTTCCATTCGAATGCTAATGGCAATTGAAGAGGCAGGCCAGTGGCAAGCCACTATCTTCAAGCAGTTTGAAAGGTGCAGACACAGTGCAGGTGTTGTGCGGCTTCCTTCTTCGCCTCCTAGAAGGTGCCGCGCTCTCCGTCTCTTGCTTGCCAATATGTTGCCGTGTTCCTCTTATTGTTTGGTTTCTTTGGATTTGTTTTTATGATGTTTTGGCGGGTTTTCGGAATGTTTTGGTGGTGTTTTAGAATGTTTTGTTTTCTCTTGAGTTGTTTTTATTGTCTTGGCAGGTTTTGGAATGTTTGGATTCCGTTTGGCGGGTTTTAAAATATTTTGGCGGGTATTTGGAATGTTTTGGTTTGCTTTCATTTGTTTTGATTATGTTTTGGCAAGTTATTGAATGTTTGGATGACTTCTGACTGGTGTGATAGTATTTTGGCATCTTTTCAGAATGTTTTGATCAGTTTTGGCAGGTTCTAAAGTATTTTGTCGGGTTTTTGGAATGTTTTGGTTGGTTTTGATTTGTTTTTATGATATTTTGGCCGGATTTCGGAATATTTTGGCTGGTTTTTGGAATGTTTTGGTTGGTTTTGATGTGTTTTTTTGATGTTTTGCCACATTTTTTTAATGTTTTGATCAGTTCTCTCTGGTTTTCTAATGTTTTGGCATCTTTTCGGAATGTTTTGATCGGTTTTGCGGGTCTAAATTGTTTTGGCGGGTTTTCGGAAGATTTTGGTTGGTTTTGATTTGTTTTTATGATGTTTTGGCAGGTTTTCGGAATGTTTTGGTTGGGTTTTAGAATGTTTTGTATTCTCTTGAGTGGTTTTTATTATGTTGTTAGGTTTTGGAATGTTTGGATTCCTTTTGGCGGGTTTTAAAATATTTTGGCGGGTATTTGGAAGGTTTTGGCGGGTATTCGGAATGTTTTGATTAGTTTTGATGGGTTTTGAAATATTTTGGCGGGTTTTTAGAAGGTTTTGATTGGTTTTGATTATGTTTAGCCCAGTTTTTGGTGTGTTTGGATTAGCTTTGGTGGGCTTTATCATGTTTTGTCAGGTTTTTTTGAATGTTTTGATCACTTCTGTCTGGTTTTCTATTTTGGCGGGATTGAAAATATTTTTTGATTAGTTTTGGCGGGTTTTAAACTATTTTGGCTCTGCGCAGAGATGACGGTGCCGGTTGCGGTGCGCTCCGGGGCGCTCCTTCTGCGGAAAGACACCTGGCAGCGGCACTTGGGACAGCTCCGCGTCTCTATATTCTGCATTTCTTGCCTTCTGCATCTCAGCAAAATGCTTTCCCACTAGGTGTAGCAAGGAGAAACTGTGCCAGCTGAGTAGATGTAGCCCGGCCCGCCCTTTGAAGTTCACAAGTTCTTGGCATCTCAGAGCCTAAAGGGAAGAGCAAGGTTATCTATGGTACAAGCACAGCAAAGTTGTCCAAGAATAGCTTCCATTCGAATGCTAATGGCAATTGAAGAGGCAGGCCAGTGGCAAGCCACTATCTTCTAGCAGTTTGAAAGGTGCAGACACAGTGCAGGTGTTGTGCGGCTTCCTTCTTCGCCTCCTAGAAGGTGCCGCGCTCTCCGTCTCTTGCTTGCCAATATGTTGCCGTGTTCCTCTTATTGTTTGGTTTCTTTGGATTTGTTTTTATGATGTTTTGGCGGGTTTTCGGAATGTTTTGGTGGTGTTTTAGAATGTTTTGTTTTCTCTTGAGTTGTTTTTATTGTCTTGGCAGGTTTTGGAATGTTTGGATTCCTTTTGGCGGGTTTTAAAATATTTTGGCGGGTATTTGGAATGTTTTGGTTTGCTTTCATTTGTTTTGATTATGTTTTGGCAAGTTATTGAATGTTTGGATCACTTCTGACTGGTGTGATAGTATTTTGGCATCTTTTCAGAATGTTTTGATCAGTTTTGGCAGGTTCTAAAGTATTTTGTCGGGTTTTTGGAATGTTTTGGTTGGTTTTGATTTGTTTTTATGATATATTGGCTGGATTTCGGAATATTTTGGCTGGTTTTTGGAGTGTTTTGGTTGGTTTTGATGTGTTTTTATGATATTTTGGCCGGATTTCGGAATATTTTGGCTGGTTTTTTTATCATGTTTTGGTTGGTTTTGATGTGTTTTTTTGATGTTTTGCCACATTTTTTGAATGTTTTGATCAGTTCTCTCTGGTTTTCTAATATTTTGGCATCTTTTCAGATTGTTTTGATCAGTTTTGCGGGTCTAAATTGTTTTGGCGGGTTTTCGGAATGTTTTGGTTGGTTTTGATTTGTTTTTATGATGTTTTGGCAGGTTTTCGGAATGTTTTGGTTGGGTTTTAGAATGTTTTGTATTCTCTTGAGTGGTTTTTATTATGTTGTTAGGTTTTGGAATGTTTGGATTCCTTTTGGCGGGTTTTAAAATATTTTGGCGGGTATTTGGAAGGTTTTGGCGGGTATTCGGAATGTTTTGATTAGTTTTGATGGGTTTTGAAATATTTTGGCGGGTTTTTAGAAGGTTTTGATTGGTTTTGATTATGTTTAGCCCAGTTTTTGGTGTGTTTGGATTAGCTTTGGTGGGCTTTATCATGTTTTGTCAGGTTTTTTTGAATGTTTTGATCACTTCTGTCTGGTTTTCTATTTTGGCGGGATTGAAAATATTTTTTGATTAGTTTTGGCGGGTTTTAAACTATTTTGGCTCTGCGCAGAGATGACGGTGCCGGTTGCGGTGCGCTCCGGGGCGCTCCTTCTGCGGAAAGACACCTGGCAGCGGCACTTGGGACAGCTCCGCGTCTCTATATTCTGCATTTCTTGCCTTCTGCATCTCAGCAAAATGCTTTCCCACTAGGTGTAGCAAGGAGAAACTGTGCCAGCTGAGTAGATGTAGCCCGGCCCGCCCTTTGAAGTTCACAAGTTCTTGGCATCTCAGAGCCTAAAGGGAAGAGCAAGGTTATCTATGGTACAAGCACAGCAAAGTTGTCCAAGAATAGCTTCCATTCGAATGCTAATGGCAATTGAAGAGGCAGGCCAGTGGCAAGCCACTATCTTCTAGCAGTTTGAAAGGTGCAGACACAGTGCAGGTGTTGTGCGGCTTCCTTCTTCGCCTCCTAGAAGGTGCCGCGCTCTCCGTCTCTTGCTTGCCAATATGTTGCCGTGTTCCTCTTATTGTTTGGTTTCTTTGGATTTGTTTTTATGATGTTTTGGCGGGTTTTCGGAATGTTTTGGTGGTGTTTTAGAATGTTTTGTTTTCTCTTGAGTTGTTTTTATTGTCTTGGCAGGTTTTGGAATGTTTGGATTCCTTTTGGTGGGTTTTAAAATATTTTGGCGGGTATTTGGAATGTTTTGGTTTGCTTTCATTTGTTTTGATTATGTTTTGTCAAGTTATTGAATGTTTGGATCACTTCTGCCTGGTGTGATAGTATTTTGGCATCTTTTCAGAATGTTTTGATCAGTTTTGGCAGGTTCTAAAGTATTTTGTCGGGTTTTTGGAATGTTTTGGTTGGTTTTGATGTGTTTTTTTGATGTTTTGCCACATTTTTTTAATGTTTTGATCAGTTCTCTCTGGTTTTCTAATGTTTTGGCATCTTTTCGGAATGTTTTGATCAGTTTTGCGGGTCTAAATTGTTTTGGCGGGTTTTCGGAAGATTTTGGTTGGGTTTTAGAATGTTTTGTATTCTCTTGAGTGGTTTTTATTATGTTGTTAGGTTTTGGAATGTTTGGATTCCTTTTGGCGGGTTTTAAAATATTTTGGCGGGTATTTGGAAGGTTTTGGCGGGTATTCGGAATGTTTTGATTAGTTTTGATGGGTTTTGAAATATTTTGGCGGGTTTTTAGAAGGTTTTGATTGGTTTTGATTATGTTTAGCCCAGTTTTTGGTGTGTTTGGATTAGCTTTGGTGGGCTTTATCATGTTTTGTCAGGTTTTTTTGACTGTTTTGATCACTTCTGTCTGGTTTTCTATTTTGGCGGGTTTGAAAATATTTTTTGATTAGTTTTGGCGGGTTTTAAAATATTTTGGCTCTTTGCGCAGAGATGACGGTGCCGGTTGCGGTGCGCTCCGGGGCGCTCCTTCTGCGGAAAGACGCCTGGCAGCGGCAATTAGGACAGCTCCGCATCTCCGTATTCTGCATTTCTTGCCTTCTGCATCTCAGCAAAATGCTTTCCCACTAGGTGTAGCAAGGAGAAACTGTGCCAGCTGAGTAGATGTAGCCCGGCCCGCCCTTTGAAGTTCACAAGTTCTTGGCATCTCAGAGCCTAAAGGGAAGAGCAAGGTTATCTATGGTACAAGCACAGCAAAGTTGTCCAAGAATAGCTTCCATTCGAATGCTAATGGCAATTGAAGAGGCAGGCCAGTGGCAAGCCACTATCTTCAAGCAGTTTGAAAGGTGCAGACACAGTGCAGGTGTTGTGCGGCTTCCTTCTTCGCCTCCTAGAAGGTGCCGCGCTCTCCGTCTCTTGCTTACCAATATGTTGCCGTGTTCCTCTTATTGTTTGGTTTCTTTGGATTTGTTTTTATGATGTTTTGGCGGGTTTTCGGAATGTTTTGGTGGTGTTTTAGAATGTTTTGTTTTCTCTTGAGTTGTTTTTATTGTCTTGGCAGGTTTTGGAATGTTTGGATTCCGTTTGGCGGATTTTAAAATATTTTGGCGGGTATTTGGAATGTTTTGGTTTGCTTTCATTTGTTTTGATTATGTTTTGGCAAGTTATTGAATGTTTGGATGACTTCTGACTGGTGTGATAGTATTTTGGCATCTTTTCAGAATGTTTTGATCAGTTTTGGCAGGTTCTAAAGTATTTTGTCGGGTTTTTGGAATGTTTTGGTTGGTTTTGATTTGTTTTTATGATATTTTGGCCGGATTTCGGAATATTTTGGCTGGTTTTTTTATCATGTTTTGGTTGGTTTTGATGTGTTTTTTTGATGTTTTGCCACATTTTTTTAATGTTTTGATCAGTTCTCTCTGGTTTTCTAATGTTTTGGCATCTTTTCGGAATGTTTTGATCGGTTTTGCGGGTCTAAATTGTTTTGGCGGGTTTTCGGAAGATTTTGGTTGGTTTTGATTTGTTTTTATGATGTTTTGGCAGGTTTTCGGAATGTTTTGGTTGGGTTTCAGAATGTTTTGTATTCTCTTGAGTGGTTTTTATTATGTTGTTAGGTTTTGGAATGTTTGGATTCCTTTTGGCGGGTTTTAAAATATTTTGGCGGGTATTTGGAAGGTTTTGGCGGGTATTCGGAATGTTTTGATTAGTTTTGATGGGTTTTGAAATATTTTGGCGGGTTTTTAGAAGGTTTTGATTGGTTTTGATTATGTTTAGCCCAGTTTTTGGTGTGTTTGGATTAGCTTTGGTGGGCTTTATCATGTTTTGTCAGGTTTTTTTGAATGTTTTGATCACTTCTGTCTGGTTTTCTATTTTGGCGGGATTGAAAATATTTTTTGATTAGTTTTGGCGGGTTTTAAACTATTTTGGCTCTGCGCAGAGATGACGGTGCCGGTTGCGGTGCGCTCCGGGGCGCTCCTTCTGCGGAAAGACACCTGGCAGCGGCACTTGGGACAGCTCCGCGTCTCTATATTCTGCATTTCTTGCCTTCTGCATCTCAGCAAAATGCTTTCCCACTAGGTGTAGCAAGGAGAAACTGTGCCAGCTGAGTAGATGTAGCCCGGCCCGCCCTTTGAAGTTCACAAGTTCTTGGCATCTCAGAGCCTAAAGGGAAGAGCAAGGTTATCTATGGTACAAGCACAGCAAAGTTGTCCAAGAATAGCTTCCATTCGAATGCTAATGGCAATTGAAGAGGCAGGCCAGTGGCAAGCCACTATCTTCTAGCAGTTTGAAAGGTGCAGACACAGTGCAGGTGTTGTGCGGCTTCCTTCTTCGCCTCCTAGAAGGTGCCGCGCTCTCCGTCTCTTGCTTGCCAATATGTTGCCGTGTTCCTCTTATTGTTTGGTTTCTTTGGATTTGTTTTTATGATGTTTTGGCGGGTTTTCGGAATGTTTTGGTGGTGTTTTAGAATGTTTTGTTTTCTCTTGAGTTGTTTTTATTGTCTTGGCAGGTTTTGGAATGTTTGGATTCCTTTTGGCGGGTTTTAAAATATTTTGGCGGGTATTTGGAATGTTTTGGTTTGCTTTCATTTGTTTTGATTATGTTTTGGCAAGTTATTGAATGTTTGGATCACTTCTGACTGGTGTGATAGTATTTTGGCATCTTTTCAGAATGTTTTGATCAGTTTTGGCAGGTTCTAAAGTATTTTGTCGGGTTTTTGGAATGTTTTGGTTGGTTTTGATTTGTTTTTATGATATATTGGCTGGATTTCGGAATATTTTGGCTGGTTTTTGGAGTGTTTTGGTTGGTTTTGATGTGTTTTTATGATATTTTGGCCGGATTTCGGAATATTTTGGCTGGTTTTTTTATCATGTTTTGGTTGGTTTTGATGTGTTTTTTTGATGTTTTGCCACATTTTTTGAATGTTTTGATCAGTTCTCTCTGGTTTTCTAATGTTTTGGCATCTTTTCAGATTGTTTTGATCAGTTTTGCGGGTCTAAATTGTTTTGGCGGGTTTTCGGAATGTTTTGGTTGGTTTTGATTTGTTTTTATGATGTTTTGGCAGGTTTTCGGAATGTTTTGGTTGGGTTTTAGAATGTTTTGTATTCTCTTGAGTGGTTTTTATTATGTTGTTAGGTTTTGGAATGTTTGGATTCCTTTTGGCGGGTTTTAAAATATTTTGGCGGGTATTTGGAAGGTTTTGGCGGGTATTTGGAATGTTTTGATTAGTTTTGATGGGTTTTGAAATATTTTGGCAGGTTTTTAGAAGGTTTTGATTGGTTTTGATTATGTTTAGCCCAGTTTTTGGTGTGTTTGGACTAGCTTTGGTGGGCTTTATCATGTTTTGTCAGGTTTTTTTGAATGTTTTGATCACTTCTGTCTGGTTTTCTATTTTGGCGGGTTTGAAAATATTTTTTGATTAGTTTTGGCGGGTTTTAAAATATTTTGGCTCTTTGCGCAGAGATGACGGTGCCGGTTGCGGTGCGCTCCGGGGCGCTCCTTCTGCGGAAAGACGCCTGGCAGCGGCAATTAGGACAGCTCCGCATCTCCGTATTCTGCATTTCTTGCCTTCTGCATCTCAGCAAAATGCTTTCCCACTAGGTGTAGCAAGGAGAAACTGTGCCAGCTGAGTAGATGTAGCCCGGCCCGCCCTTTGAAGTTCACAAGTTCTTGGCATCTCAGAGCCTAAAGGGAAGAGCAAGGTTATCTATGGTACAAGCACGGCAAAGTCGTCCAAGAATAGCTTCCATTCGAATGCTAATGGCAATTGAAGAGGCAGGCCAGTGGCAAGCCACTATCTTCAAGCAGTTTGAAAGGTGCAGACACAGTGCAGGTGTTGTGCGGCTTCCTTCTTCGCCTCCTAGAAGGTGCCGCGCTCTCCGTCTCTTGCTTACCAATATGTTGCCGTGTTCCTCTTATTGTTTGGTTTCTTTGGATTTGTTTTTATGATGTTTTGGCGGGTTTTCGGAATGTTTTGGTGGTGTTTTAGAATGTTTTGTTTTCTCTTGAGTTGTTTTTATTGTCTTGGCAGGTTTTGGAATGTTTGGATTCCGTTTGGCGGGTTTTAAAATATTTTGGCGGGTATTTGGAATGTTTTGGTTTGCTTTCATTTGTTTTGATTATGTTTTGGCAAGTTATTGAATGTTTGGATGACTTCTGACTGGTGTGATAGTATTTTGGCATCTTTTCAGAATGTTTTGATCAGTTTTGGCAGGTTCTAAAGTATTTTGTCGGGTTTTTGGAATGTTTTGGTTGGTTTTGATTTGTTTTTATGATATTTTGGCCGGATTTCGGAATATTTTGGCTGGTTTTTGGAATGTTTTGGTTGGTTTTGATGTGTTTTTATGCTGTTTTGCCACATTTTTTTAATGTTTTGATCAGTTCTCTCTGGTTTTCTAATGTTTTGGCATCTTTTCGGAATGTTTTGATCGGTTTTGCGGGTCTAAATTGTTTTGGCGGGTTTTCGGAATGTTTTGGTTGGTTTTGATTTGTTTTTATGATGTTTTGGCAGGTTTTCGGAATGTTTTGGTTGGGTTTTAGAATGTTTTGTATTCTCTTGAGTGGTTTTTATTATGTTGTTAGGTTTTGGAATGTTTGGATTCCTTTTGGCGGGTTTTAAAATATTTTGGCGGGTATTTGGAAGGTTTTGGCGGGTATTCGGAATGTTTTGATTAGTTTTGATGGGTTTTGAAATATTTTGGCGGGTTTTTAGAAGGTTTTGATTGGTTTTGATTATGTTTAGCCCAGTTTTTGGTGTGTTTGGATTAGCTTTGGTGGGCTTTATCATGTTTTGTCAGGTTTTTTTGAATGTTTTGATCACTTCTGTCTGGTTTTCTATTTTGGCGGGATTGAAAATATTTTTTGATTAGTTTTGGCGGGTTTTAAAATATTTTGGCTCTTTGCGCAGAGATGACGGTGCCGGTTGCGGTGCGCTCCGGGGCGCTCCTTCTGCGGAAAGACGCCTGGCAGCGGCAATTAGGACAGCTCCGCATCTCCGTATTCTGCATTTCTTGCCTTCTGCATCTCAGCAAAATGCTTTCCCACTAGGTGTAGCAAGGAGAAACTGTGCCAGCTGAGTAGATGTAGCCCGGCCCGCCCTTTGAAGTTCACAAGTTCTTGGCATCTCAGAGCCTAAAGGGAAGAGCAAGGTTATCTATGGTACAAGCACAGCAAAGTTGTCCAAGAATAGCTTCCATTCGAATGCTAATGGCAATTGAAGAGGCAGGCCAGTGGCAAGCCACTATCTTCAAGCAGTTTGAAAGGTGCAGACACAGTGCAGGTGTTGTGCGGCTTCCTTCTTCGCCTCCTAGAAGGTGCCGCGCTCTCCGTCTCTTGCTTGCCAATATGTTGCCGTGTTCCTCTTATTGTTTGGTTTCTTTGGATTTGTTTTTATGATGTTTTGGCGGGTTTTCGGAATGTTTTGGTGGTGTTTTAGAATGTTTTGTTTTCTCTTGAGTTGTTTTTATTGTCTTGGCAGGTTTTGGAATGTTTGGATTCCGTTTGGCGGGTTTTAAAATATTTTGGCGGGTATTTGGAATGTTTTGGTTTGCTTTCATTTGTTTTGATTATGTTTTGGCAAGTTATTGAATGTTTGGATGACTTCTGACTGGTGTGATAGTATTTTGGCATCTTTTCAGAATGTTTTGATCAGTTTTGGCAGGTTCTAAAGTATTTTGTCGGGTTTTTGGAATGTTTTGGTTGGTTTTGATTTGTTTTTATGATATTTTGGCCGGATTTCGGAATATTTTGGCTGGTTTTTGGAATGTTTTGGTTGGTTTTGATGTGTTTTTTTGATGTTTTGCCACATTTTTTGAATGTTTTGATCAGTTCTCTCTGGTTTTCTAATGTTTTGGCATCTTTTCGGAATGTTTTGATCGGTTTTGCGGGTCTAAATTGTTTTGGCGGGTTTTCGGAAGATTTTGGTTGGTTTTGATTTGTTTTTATGATGTTTTGGCAGGTTTTCGGAATGTTTTGGTTGGGTTTTAGAATGTTTTGTATTCTCTTGAGTGGTTTTTATTATGTTGTTAGGTTTTGGAATGTTTGGATTCCTTTTGGCGGGTTTTAAAATATTTTGGCGGGTATTTGGAAGGTTTTGGCGGGTATTCGGAATGTTTTGATTAGTTTTGATGGGTTTTGAAATATTTTGGCGGGTTTTTAGAAGGTTTTGATTGGTTTTGATTATGTTTAGCCCAGTTTTTGGTGTGTTTGGATTAGCTTTGGTGGGCTTTATCATGTTTTGTCAGGTTTTTTTGAATGTTTTGATCACTTCTGTCTGGTTTTCTATTTTGGCGGGATTGAAAATATTTTTTGATTAGTTTTGGCGGGTTTTAAACTATTTTGGCTCTGCGCAGAGATGACGGTGCCGGTTGCGGTGCGCTCCGGGGCGCTCCTTCTGCGGAAAGACACCTGGCAGCGGCACTTGGGACAGCTCCGCGTCTCTATATTCTGCATTTCTTGCCTTCTGCATCTCAGCAAAATGCTTTCCCACTAGGTGTAGCAAGGAGAAACTGTGCCAGCTGAGTAGATGTAGCCCGGCCCGCCCTTTGAAGTTCACAAGTTCTTGGCATCTCAGAGCCTAAAGGGAAGAGCAAGGTTATCTATGGTACAAGCACAGCAAAGTTGTCCAAGAATAGCTTCCATTCGAATGCTAATGGCAATTGAAGAGGCAGGCCAGTGGCAAGCCACTATCTTCTAGCAGTTTGAAAGGTGCAGACACAGTGCAGGTGTTGTGCGGCTTCCTTCTTCGCCTCCTAGAAGGTGCCGCGCTCTCCGTCTCTTGCTTGCCAATATGTTGCCGTGTTCCTCTTATTGTTTGGTTTCTTTGGATTTGTTTTTATGATGTTTTGGCGGGTTTTCGGAATGTTTTGGTGGTGTTTTAGAATGTTTTGTTTTCTCTTGAGTTGTTTTTATTGTCTTGGCAGGTTTTGGAATGTTTGGATTCCTTTTGGCGGGTTTTAAAATATTTTGGCGGGTATTTGGAATGTTTTGGTTTGCTTTCATTTGTTTTGATTATGTTTTGTCAAGTTATTGAATGTTTGGATCACTTCTGACTGGTGTGATAGTATTTTGGCATCTTTTCAGAATGTTTTGATCAGTTTTGGCAGGTTCTAAAGTATTTTGTCGGGTTTTTGGAATGTTTTGGTTGGTTTTGATTTGTTTTTATGATATATTGGCTGGATTTCGGAATATTTTGGCTGGTTTTTGGAGTGTTTTGGTTGGTTTTGATGTGTTTTTATGATATTTTGGCCGGATTTCGGAATATTTTGGCTGGTTTTTTTATCATGTTTTGGTTGGTTTTGATGTGTTTTTTTGATGTTTTGCCACATTTTTTGAATGTTTTGATCAGTTCTCTCTGGTTTTCTAATATTTTGGCATCTTTTCAGATTGTTTTGATCAGTTTTGCGGGTCTAAATTGTTTTGGCGGGTTTTCGGAATGTTTTGGTTGGTTTTGATTTGTTTTTATGATGTTTTGGCAGGTTTTCGGAATGTTTTGGTTGGGTTTTAGAATGTTTTGTATTCTCTTGAGTGGTTTTTATTATGTTGTTAGGTTTTGGAATGTTTGGATTCCTTTTGGCGGGTTTTAAAATATTTTGGCGGGTATTTGGAAGGTTTTGGCGGGTATTCGGAATGTTTTGATTAGTTTTGATGGGTTTTGAAATATTTTGGCGGGTTTTTAGAAGGTTTTGATTGGTTTTGATTATGTTTAGCCCAGTTTTTGGTGTGTTTGGATTAGCTTTGGTGGGCTTTATCATGTTTTGTCAGGTTTTTTTGAATGTTTTGATCACTTCTGTCTGGTTTTCTATTTTGGCGGGATTGAAAATATTTTTTGATTAGTTTTGGCGGGTTTTAAACTATTTTGGCTCTGCGCAGAGATGACGGTGCCGGTTGCGGTGCGCTCCGGGGCGCTCCTTCTGCGGAAAGACACCTGGCAGCGGCACTTGGGACAGCTCCGCGTCTCTATATTCTGCATTTCTTGCCTTCTGCATCTCAGCAAAATGCTTTCCCACTAGGTGTAGCAAGGAGAAACTGTGCCAGCTGAGTAGATGTAGCCCGGCCCGCCCTTTGAAGTTCACAAGTTCTTGGCATCTCAGAGCCTAAAGGGAAGAGCAAGGTTATCTATGGTACAAGCACAGCAAAGTTGTCCAAGAATAGCTTCCATTCGAATGCTAATGGCAATTGAAGAGGCAGGCCAGTGGCAAGCCACTATCTTCTAGCAGTTTGAAAGGTGCAGACACAGTGCAGGTGTTGTGCGGCTTCCTTCTTCGCCTCCTAGAAGGTGCCGCGCTCTCCGTCTCTTGCTTGCCAATATGTTGCCGTGTTCCTCTTATTGTTTGGTTTCTTTGGATTTGTTTTTATGATGTTTTGGCGGGTTTTCGGAATGTTTTGGTGGTGTTTTAGAATGTTTTGTTTTCTCTTGAGTTGTTTTTATTGTCTTGGCAGGTTTTGGAATGTTTGGATTCCTTTTGGCGGGTTTTAAAATATTTTGGCGGGTATTTGGAATGTTTTGGTTTGCTTTCATTTGTTTTGATTATGTTTTGTCAAGTTATTGAATGTTTGGATCACTTCTGCCTGGTGTGATAGTATTTTGGCATCTTTTCAGAATGTTTTGATCAGTTTTGGCAGGTTCTAAAGTATTTTGTCGGGTTTTTGGAATGTTTTGGTTGGTTTTGATGTGTTTTTTTGATGTTTTGCCACATTTTTTTAATGTTTTGATCAGTTCTCTCTGGTTTTCTAATGTTTTGGCATCTTTTCGGAATGTTTTGATCAGTTTTGCGGGTCTAAATTGTTTTGGCGGGTTTTCGGAAGATTTTGGTTGGGTTTTAGAATGTTTTGTATTCTCTTGAGTGGTTTTTATTATGTTGTTAGGTTTTGGAATGTTTGGATTCCTTTTGGCGGGTTTTAAAATATTTTGGCGGGTATTTGGAAGGTTTTGGCGGGTATTCGGAATGTTTTGATTAGTTTTGATGGGTTTTGAAATATTTTGGCGGGTTTTTAGAAGGTTTTGATTGGTTTTGATTATGTTTAGCCCAGTTTTTGGTGTGTTTGGATTAGCTTTGGTGGGCTTTATCATGTTTTGTCAGGTTTTTTTGACTGTTTTGATCACTTCTGTCTGGTTTTCTATTTTGGCGGGTTTGAAAATATTTTTTGATTAGTTTTGGCGGGTTTTAAAATATTTTGGCTCTTTGCGCAGAGATGACGGTGCCGGTTGCGGTGCGCTCCGGGGCGCTCCTTCTGCGGAAAGACGCCTGGCAGCGGCAATTAGGACAGCTCCGCATCTCCGTATTCTGCATTTCTTGCCTTCTGCATCTCAGCAAAATGCTTTCCCACTAGGTGTAGCAAGGAGAAACTGTGCCAGCTGAGTAGATGTAGCCCGGCCCGCCCTTTGAAGTTCACAAGTTCTTGGCATCTCAGAGCCTAAAGGGAAGAGCAAGGTTATCTATGGTACAAGCACAGCAAAGTTGTCCAAGAATAGCTTCCATTCGAATGCTAATGGCAATTGAAGAGGCAGGCCAGTGGCAAGCCACTATCTTCAAGCAGTTTGAAAGGTGCAGACACAGTGCAGGTGTTGTGCGGCTTCCTTCTTCGCCTCCTAGAAGGTGCCGCGCTCTCCGTCTCTTGCTTACCAATATGTTGCCGTGTTCCTCTTATTGTTTGGTTTCTTTGGATTTGTTTTTATGATGTTTTGGCGGGTTTTCGGAATGTTTTGGTGGTGTTTTAGAATGTTTTGTTTTCTCTTGAGTTGTTTTTATTGTCTTGGCAGGTTTTGGAATGTTTGGATTCCGTTTGGCGGATTTTAAAATATTTTGGCGGGTATTTGGAATGTTTTGGTTTGCTTTCATTTGTTTTGATTATGTTTTGGCAAGTTATTGAATGTTTGGATGACTTCTGACTGGTGTGATAGTATTTTGGCATCTTTTCAGAATGTTTTGATCAGTTTTGGCAGGTTCTAAAGTATTTTGTCGGGTTTTTGGAATGTTTTGGTTGGTTTTGATTTGTTTTTATGATATTTTGGCCGGATTTCGGAATATTTTGGCTGGTTTTTTTATCATGTTTTGGTTGGTTTTGATGTGTTTTTTTGATGTTTTGCCACATTTTTTTAATGTTTTGATCAGTTCTCTCTGGTTTTCTAATGTTTTGGCATCTTTTCGGAATGTTTTGATCGGTTTTGCGGGTCTAAATTGTTTTGGCGGGTTTTCGGAAGATTTTGGTTGGTTTTGATTTGTTTTTATGATGTTTTGGCAGGTTTTCGGAATGTTTTGGTTGGGTTTCAGAATGTTTTGTATTCTCTTGAGTGGTTTTTATTATGTTGTTAAGTTTTGGAATGTTTGGATTCCTTTTGGCGGGTTTTAAAATATTTTGGCGGGTATTTGGAAGGTTTTGGCGGGTATTCGGAATGTTTTGATTAGTTTTGATGGGTTTTGAAATATTTTGGCGGGTTTTTAGAAGGTTTTGATTGGTTTTGATTATGTTTAGCCCAGTTTTTGGTGTGTTTGGATTAGCTTTGGTGGGCTTTATCATGTTTTGTCAGGTTTTTTTGAATGTTTTGATCACTTCTGTCTGGTTTTCTATTTTGGCGGGATTGAAAATATTTTTTGATTAGTTTTGGCGGGTTTTAAACTATTTTGGCTCTGCGCAGAGATGACGGTGCCGGTTGCGGTGCGCTCCGGGGCGCTCCTTCTGCGGAAAGACACCTGGCAGCGGCACTTGGGACAGCTCCGCGTCTCTATATTCTGCATTTCTTGCCTTCTGCATCTCAGCAAAATGCTTTCCCACTAGGTGTAGCAAGGAGAAACTGTGCCAGCTGAGTAGATGTAGCCCGGCCCGCCCTTTGAAGTTCACAAGTTCTTGGCATCTCAGAGCCTAAAGGGAAGAGCAAGGTTATCTATGGTACAAGCACAGCAAAGTTGTCCAAGAATAGCTTCCATTCGAATGCTAATGGCAATTGAAGAGGCAGGCCAGTGGCAAGCCACTATCTTCTAGCAGTTTGAAAGGTGCAGACACAGTGCAGGTGTTGTGCGGCTTCCTTCTTCGCCTCCTAGAAGGTGCCGCGCTCTCCGTCTCTTGCTTGCCAATATGTTGCCGTGTTCCTCTTATTGTTTGGTTTCTTTGGATTTGTTTTTATGATGTTTTGGCGGGTTTTCGGAATGTTTTGGTGGTGTTTTAGAATGTTTTGTTTTCTCTTGAGTTGTTTTTATTGTCTTGGCAGGTTTTGGAATGTTTGGATTCCTTTTGGCGGGTTTTAAAATATTTTGGCGGGTATTTGGAATGTTTTGGTTTGCTTTCATTTGTTTTGATTATGTTTTGTCAAGTTATTGAATGTTTGGATCACTTCTGACTGGTGTGATAGTATTTTGGCATCTTTTCAGAATGTTTTGATCAGTTTTGGCAGGTTCTAAAGTATTTTGTCGGGTTTTTGGAATGTTTTGGTTGGTTTTGATTTGTTTTTATGATATATTGGCTGGATTTCGGAATATTTTGGCTGGTTTTTGGAGTGTTTTGGTTGGTTTTGATGTGTTTTTATGATATTTTGGCCGGATTTCGGAATATTTTGGCTGGTTTTTTTATCATGTTTTGGTTGGTTTTGATGTGTTTTTTTGATGTTTTGCCACATTTTTTGAATGTTTTGATCAGTTCTCTCTGGTTTTCTAATGTTTTGGCATCTTTTCAGATTGTTTTGATCAGTTTTGCGGGTCTAAATTGTTTTGGTGGGTTTTCGGAATGTTTTGGTTGGTTTTGATTTGTTTTTATGATGTTTTGGCAGGTTTTCGGAATGTTTTGGTTGGGTTTTAGAATGTTTTGTATTCTCTTGAGTGGTTTTTATTATGTTGTTAGGTTTTGGAATGTTTGGATTCCTTTTGGCGGGTTTTAAAATATTTTGGCGGGTATTTGGAAGGTTTTGGCGGGTATTTGGAATGTTTTGATTAGTTTTGATGGGTTTTGAAATATTTTGGCAGGTTTTTAGAAGGTTTTGATTGGTTTTGATTATGTTTAGCCCAGTTTTTGGTGTGTTTGGACTAGCTTTGGTGGGCTTTATCATGTTTTGTCAGGTTTTTTTGAATGTTTTGATCACTTCTGTCTGGTTTTCTATTTTGGCGGGTTTGAAAATATTTTTTGATTAGTTTTGGCGGGTTTTAAAATATTTTGGCTCTTTGCGCAGAGATGACGGTGCCGGTTGCGGTGCGCTCCGGGGCGCTCCTTCTGCGGAAAGACGCCTGGCAGCGGCAATTAGGACAGCTCCGCATCTCCGTATTCTGCATTTCTTGCCTTCTGCATCTCAGCAAAATGCTTTCCCACTAGGTGTAGCAAGGAGAAACTGTGCCAGCTGAGTAGATGTAGCCCGGCCCGCCCTTTGAAGTTCACAAGTTCTTGGCATCTCAGAGCCTAAAGGGAAGAGCAAGGTTATCTATGGTACAAGCACGGCAAAGTCGTCCAAGAATAGCTTCCATTCGAATGCTAATGGCAATTGAAGAGGCAGGCCAGTGGCAAGCCACTATCTTCAAGCAGTTTGAAAGGTGCAGACACAGTGCAGGTGTTGTGCGGCTTCCTTCTTCGCCTCCTAGAAGGTGCCGCGCTCTCCGTCTCTTGCTTACCAATATGTTGCCGTGTTCCTCTTATTGTTTGGTTTCTTTGGATTTGTTTTTATGATGTTTTGGCGGGTTTTCGGAATGTTTTGGTGGTGTTTTAGAATGTTTTGTTTTCTCTTGAGTTGTTTTTATTGTCTTGGCAGGTTTTGGAATGTTTGGATTCCGTTTGGCGGGTTTTAAAATATTTTGGCGGGTATTTGGAATGTTTTGGTTTGCTTTCATTTGTTTTGATTATGTTTTGGCAAGTTATTGAATGTTTGGATGACTTCTGACTGGTGTGATAGTATTTTGGCATCTTTTCAGAATGTTTTGATCAGTTTTGGCAGGTTCTAAAGTATTTTGTCGGGTTTTTGGAATGTTTTGGTTGGTTTTGATTTGTTTTTATGATATTTTGGCCGGATTTCGGAATATTTTGGCTGGTTTTTGGAATGTTTTGGTTGGTTTTGATGTGTTTTTATGCTGTTTTGCCACATTTTTTTAATGTTTTGATCAGTTCTCTCTGGTTTTCTAATGTTTTGGCATCTTTTCGGAATGTTTTGATCGGTTTTGCGGGTCTAAATTGTTTTGGCGGGTTTTCGGAATGTTTTGGTTGGTTTTGATTTGTTTTTATGATGTTTTGGCAGGTTTTCGGAATGTTTTGGTTGGGTTTTAGAATGTTTTGTATTCTCTTGAGTGGTTTTTATTATGTTGTTAGGTTTTGGAATGTTTGGATTCCTTTTGGCGGGTTTTAAAATATTTTGGCGGGTATTTGGAAGGTTTTGGCGGGTATTCGGAATGTTTTGATTAGTTTTGATGGGTTTTGAAATATTTTGGCGGGTTTTTAGAAGGTTTTGATTGGTTTTGATTATGTTTAGCCCAGTTTTTGGTGTGTTTGGATTAGCTTTGGTGGGCTTTATCATGTTTTGTCAGGTTTTTTTGAATGTTTTGATCACTTCTGTCTGGTTTTCTATTTTGGCGGGATTGAAAATATTTTTTGATTAGTTTTGGCGGGTTTTAAACTATTTTGGCTCTGCGCAGAGATGACGGTGCCGGTTGCGGTGCGCTCCGGGGCGCTCCTTCTGCGGAAAGACACCTGGCAGCGGCACTTGGGACAGCTCCGCGTCTCTATATTCTGCATTTCTTGCCTTCTGCATCTCAGCAAAATGCTTTCCCACTAGGTGTAGCAAGGAGAAACTGTGCCAGCTGAGTAGATGTAGCCCGGCCCGCCCTTTGAAGTTCACAAGTTCTTGGCATCTCAGAGCCTAAAGGGAAGAGCAAGGTTATCTATGGTACAAGCACAGCAAAGTTGTCCAAGAATAGCTTCCATTCGAATGCTAATGGCAATTGAAGAGGCAGGCCAGTGGCAAGCCACTATCTTCTAGCAGTTTGAAAGGTGCAGACACAGTGCAGGTGTTGTGCGGCTTCCTTCTTCGCCTCCTAGAAGGTGCCGCGCTCTCCGTCTCTTGCTTGCCAATATGTTGCCTTGTTCCTCTTATTGTTTGGTTTCTTTGGATTTGTTTTTATGATGTTTTGGCGGGTTTTCGGAATGTTTTGGTGGTGTTTTAGAATGTTTTGTTTTCTCTTGAGTTGTTTTTATTGTCTTGGCAGGTTTTGGAATGTTTGGATTCCTTTTGGCGGGTTTTAAAATATTTTGGCGGGTATTTGGAATGTTTTGGTTTGCTTTCATTTGTTTTGATTATGTTTTGTCAAGTTATTGAATGTTTGGATCACTTCTGCCTGGTGTGATAGTATTTTGGCATCTTTTCAGAATGTTTTGATCAGTTTTGGCAGGTTCTAAAGTATTTTGTCGGGTTTTTGGAATGTTTTGGTTGGTTTTGATGTGTTTTTTTGATGTTTTGCCACATTTTTTTAATGTTTTGATCAGTTC
Source organism: Passer domesticus (assembly GCF_036417665.1). Taxonomy (NCBI): domain Eukaryota; kingdom Metazoa; phylum Chordata; class Aves; order Passeriformes; family Passeridae; genus Passer; species Passer domesticus. Next base: position 65,023,247 of record NC_087474.1, read on the forward strand.
TCTCTGGTTTTCTAATGTTTTTGGCATCTTTTCGGAATGTTTTGATCAGTTTTGCGGGTCTAAATTGTTTTGGCGGGTTTTCGGAAGATTTTGGTTGGGTTTTAGAATGTTTTGTATTCTCTTGAGTGGTTTTTATTATGTTGTTAGGTTTTGGAATGTTTGGATTCCTTTTGGCGGGTTTTAAAATATTTTGGCGGGTATTTGGAAGGTTTTGGCGGGTATTCGGAATGTTTTGATTAGTTTTGATGGGTTTTGAAATATTTTGGCGGGTTTTTAGAAGGTTTTGATTGGTTTTGATTATGTTTAGCCCAGTTTTTGGTGTGTTTGGATTAGCTTTGGTGGGCTTTATCATGTTTTGTCAGGTTTTTTTGACTGTTTTGATCACTTCTGTCTGGTTTTCTATTTTGGCGGGTTTGAAAATATTTTTTGATTAGTTTTGGCGGGTTTTAAAATATTTTGGCTCTTTGCGCAGAGATGACGGTGCCGGTTGCGGTGCGCTCCGGGGCGCTCCTTCTGCGGAAAGACGCCTGGCAGCGGCAATTAGGACAGCTCCGCATCTCCGTATTCTGCATTTCTTGCCTTCTGCATCTCAGCAAAATGCTTTCCCACTAGGTGTAGCAAGGAGAAACTGTGCCAGCTGAGTAGATGTAGCCCGGCCCGCCCTTTGAAGTTCACAAGTTCTTGGCATCTCAGAGCCTAAAGGGAAGAGCAAGGTTATCTATGGTACAAGCACAGCAAAGTTGTCCAAGAATAGCTTCCATTCGAATGCTAATGGCAATTGAAGAGGCAGGCCAGTGGCAAGCCACTATCTTCTAGCAGTTTGAAAGGTGCAGACACAGTGCAGGTGTTGTGCGGCTTCCTTCTTCGCCTCCTAGAAGGTGCCGCGCTCTCCGTCTCTTGCTTGCCAATATGTTGCCGTGTTCCTCTTATTGTTTGGTTTCTTTGGATTTGTTTTTATGATGTTTTGGCGGGTTTTCGGAATGTTTTGGTGGTGTTTTAGAATGTTTTGTTTTCTCTTGAGTTGTTTTTATTGTCTTGGCAGGTTTTGGAATGTTTGGATTCCTTTTGGCGGGTTTTAAAATATTTTGGCGGGTATTTGGAATGTTTTGGTTTGCTTTCATTTGTTTTGATTATGTTTTGTCAAGTTATTGAATGTTTGGATCACTTCTGACTGGTGTGATAGTATTTTGGCATCTTTTCAGAATGTTTTGATCAGTTTTGGCAGGTTCTAAAGTATTTTGTCGGGTTTTTGGAATGTTTTGGTTGGTTTTGATGTGTTTTTATGCTGTTTTGCCACATTTTTTTAATGTTTTGATCAGTTCTCTCTGGTTTTCTAATGTTTTGGCATCTTTTCGGAATGTTTTGATCGGTTTTGCGGGTCTAAATTGTTTTGGCGGGTTTTCGGAATGTTTTGGTTGGTTTTGATTTGTTTTTATGATGTTTTGGCAGGTTTTCGGAATGTTTTGGTTGCGTTTTAGAATGTTTTGTATTCTCTTGAGTGGTTTTTATTATGTTGTTAGGTTTTGGAATGTTTGGATTCCTTTTGGCGGGTTTTAAAATATTTTGGCGGGTATTTGGAAGGTTTTGGCGGGTATTCGGAATGTTTTGATTAGTTTTGATGGGTTTTGAAATATTTTGGCGGGTTTTTAGAAGGTTTTGATTGGTTTTGATTATGTTTAGCCCAGTTTTTGGTGTGTTTGGATTAGCTTTGGTGGGCTTTATCATGTTTTGTCAGGTTTTTTTGAATGTTTTGATCACTTCTGTCTGGTTTTCTATTTTGGCGGGATTGAAAATATTTTTTGATTAGTTTTGGCGGGTTTTAAACTATTTTGGCTCTGCGCAGAGATGACGGTGCCGGTTGCGGTGTGCTCCGGGGCGCTCCTTCTGCGGAAAGACACCTGGCAGCGGCACTTGGGACAGCTCCGCGTCTCTATATTCTGCATTTCTTGCCTTCTGCATCTCAGCAAAATGCTTTCCCACTAGGTGTAGCAAGGAGAAACTGTGCCAGCTGAGTAGATGTAGCCCGGCCCGCCCTTTGAAGTTCACAAGTTCTTGGCATCTCAGAGCCTAAAGGGAAGAGCAAGGTTATCTATGGTACAAGCACAGCAAAGTTGTCCAAGAATAGCTTCCATTCGAATGCTAATGGCAATTGAAGAGGCAGGCCAGTGGCAAGCCACTATCTTCTAGCAGTTTGAAAGGTGCAGACACAGTGCAGGTGTTGTGCGGCTTCCTTCTTCGCCTCCTAGAAGGTGCCGCGCTCTCCGTCTCTTGCTTGCCAATATGTTGCCTTGTTCCTCTTATTGTTTGGTTTCTTTGGATTTGTTTTTATGATGTTTTGGCGGGTTTTCGGAATGTTTTGGTGGTGTTTTAGAATGTTTTGTTTTCTCTTGAGTTGTTTTTATTGTCTTGGCAGGTTTTGGAATGTTTGGATTCCTTTTGGCGGGTTTTAAAATATTTTGGCGGGTATTTGGAATGTTTTGGTTTGCTTTCATTTGTTTTGATTATGTTTTGTCAAGTTATTGAATGTTTGGATCACTTCTGCCTGGTGTGATAGTATTTTGGCATCTTTTCAGAATGTTTTGATCAGTTTTGGCAGGTTCTAAAGTATTTTGTCGGGTTTTTGGAATGTTTTGGTTGGTTTTGATGTGTTTTTTTGATGTTTTGCCACATTTTTTTAATGTTTTGATCAGTTCTCTCTGGTTTTCTAATGTTTTGGCATCTTTTCGGAATGTTTTGATCAGTTTTGCGGGTCTAAATTGTTTTGGCGGGTTTTCGGAAGATTTTGGTTGGGTTTTAGAATGTTTTGTATTCTCTTGAGTGGTTTTTATTATGTTGTTAGGTTTTGGAATGTTTGGATTCCTTTTGGCGGGTTTTAAAATATTTTGGCGGGTATTTGGAAGGTTTTGGCGGGTATTCGGAATGTTTTGATTAGTTTTGATGGGTTTTGAAATATTTTGGCGGGTTTTTAGAAGGTTTTGATTGGTTTTGATTATGTTTAGCCCAGTTTTTGGTGTGTTTGGATTAGCTTTGGTGGGCTTTATCATGTTTTGTCAGGTTTTTTTGAATGTTTTGATCACTTCTGTCTGGTTTTCTATTTTGGCGGGATTGAAAATATTTTTTGATTAGTTTTGGCGGGTTTTAAACTATTTTGGCTCTGCGCAGAGATGACGGTGCCGGTTGCGGTGCGCTCCGGGGCGCTCCTTCTGCGGAAAGACACCTGGCAGCGGCACTTGGGACAGCTCCGCGTCTCTATATTCTGCATTTCTTGCCTTCTGCATCTCAGCAAAATGCTTTCCCACTAGGTGTAGCAAGGAGAAACTGTGCCAGCTGAGTAGATGTAGCCCGGCCCGCCCTTTGAAGTTCACAAGTTCTTGGCATCTCAGAGCCTAAAGGGAAGAGCAAGGTTATCTATGGTACAAGCACAGCAAAGTTGTCCAAGAATAGCTTCCATTCGAATGCTAATGGCAATTGAAGAGGCAGGCCAGTGGCAAGCCACTATCTTCTAGCAGTTTGAAAGGTGCAGACACAGTGCAGGTGTTGTGCGGCTTCCTTCTTCGCCTCCTAGAAGGTGCCGCGCTCTCCGTCTCTTGCTTGCCAATATGTTGCCTTGTTCCTCTTATTGTTTGGTTTCTTTGGATTTGTTTTTATGATGTTTTGGCGGGTTTTCGGAATGTTTTGGTGGTGTTTTAGAATGTTTTGTTTTCTCTTGAGTTGTTTTTATTGTCTTGGCAGGTTTTGGAATGTTTGGATTCCTTTTGGCGGGTTTTAAAATATTTTGGCGGGTATTTGGAATGTTTTGGTTTGCTTTCATTTGTTTTGATTATGTTTTGTCAAGTTATTGAATGTTTGGATCACTTCTGCCTGGTGTGATAGTATTTTGGCATCTTTTCAGAATGTTTTGATCAGTTTTGGCAGGTTCTAAAGTATTTTGTCGGGTTTTTGGAATGTTTTGGTTGGTTTTGATGTGTTTTTTTGATGTTTTGCCACATTTTTTTAATGTTTTGATCAGTTCTCTCTGGTTTTCTAATGTTTTGGCATCTTTTCGGAATGTTTTGATCAGTTTTGCGGGTCTAAATTGTTTTGGCGGGTTTTCGGAAGATTTTGGTTGGGTTTTAGAATGTTTTGTATTCTCTTGAGTGGTTTTTATTATGTTGTTAGGTTTTGGAATGTTTGGATTCCTTTTGGCGGGTTTTAAAATATTTTGGCGGGTATTTGGAAGGTTTTGGCGGGTATTCGGAATGTTTTGATTAGTTTTGATGGGTTTTGAAATATTTTGGCGGGTTTTTAGAAGGTTTTGATTGGTTTTGATTATGTTTAGCCCAGTTTTTGGTGTGTTTGGATTAGCTTTGGTGGGCTTTATCATGTTTTGTCAGGTTTTTTTGACTGTTTTGATCACTTCTGTCTGGTTTTCTATTTTGGCGGGTTTGAAAATATTTTTTGATTAGTTTTGGCGGGTTTTAAAATATTTTGGCTCTTTGCGCAGAGATGACGGTGCCGGTTGCGGTGCGCTCCGGGGCGCTCCTTCTGCGGAAAGACGCCTGGCAGCGGCAATTAGGACAGCTCCGCATCTCCGTATTCTGCATTTCTTGCCTTCTGCATCTCAGCAAAATGCTTTCCCACTAGGTGTAGCAAGGAGAAACTGTGCCAGCTGAGTAGATGTAGCCCGGCCCGCCCTTTGAAGTTCACAAGTTCTTGGCATCTCAGAGCCTAAAGGGAAGAGCAAGGTTATCTATGGTACAAGCACAGCAAAGTTGTCCAAGAATAGCTTCCATTCGAATGCTAATGGCAATTGAAGAGGCAGGCCAGTGGCAAGCCACTATCTTCTAGCAGTTTGAAAGGTGCAGACACAGTGCAGGTGTTGTGCGGCTTCCTTCTTCGCCTCCTAGAAGGTGCCGCGCTCTCCGTCTCTTGCTTGCCAATATGTTGCCGTGTTCCTCTTATTGTTTGGTTTCTTTGGATTTGTTTTTATGATGTTTTGGCGGGTTTTCGGAATGTTTTGGTGGTGTTTTAGAATGTTTTGTTTTCTCTTGAGTTGTTTTTATTGTCTTGGCAGGTTTTGGAATGTTTGGATTCCTTTTGGCGGGTTTTAAAATATTTTGGCGGGTATTTGGAATGTTTTGGTTTGCTTTCATTTGTTTTGATTATGTTTTGTCAAGTTATTGAATGTTTGGATCACTTCTGACTGGTGTGATAGTATTTTGGCATCTTTTCAGAATGTTTTGATCAGTTTTGGCAGGTTCTAAAGTATTTTGTCGGGTTTTTGGAATGTTTTGGTTGGTTTTGATGTGTTTTTATGCTGTTTTGCCACATTTTTTTAATGTTTTGATCAGTTCTCTCTGGTGTTCTAATGTTTTGGCATCTTTTCGGAATGTTTTGATCGGTTTTGCGGGTCTAAATTGTTTTGGCGGGTTTTCGGAAGATTTTGGTTGGTTTTGATTTGTTTTTATGATGTTTTGGCAGGTTTTCGGAATGTTTTGGTTGGGTTTCAGAATGTTTTGTATTCTCTTGAGTGGTTTTTATTATGTTGTTAGGTTTTGGAATGTTTGGATTCCTTTTGGCGGGTTTTAAAATATTTTGGTGGGTATTTGGAAGGTTTTGGCGGGTATTCGGAATGTTTTGATTAGTTTTGATGGGTTTTGAAATATTTTGGCGGGTTTTTAGAAGGTTTTGATTGGTTTTGATTATGTTTAGCCCAGTTTTTGGTGTGTTTGGATTAGCTTTGGTGGGCTTTATCATGTTTTGTCAGGTTTTTTTGAATGTTTTGATCACTTCTGTCTGGTTTTCTATTTTGGCGGGATTGAAAATATTTTTTGATTAGTTTTGGCGGGTTTTAAACTATTTTGGCTCTGCGCAGAGATGACGGTGCCGGTTGCGGTGCGCTGCGGGGCGCTCCTTCTGCGGAAAGACACCTGGCAGCGGCACTTGGGACAGCTCCGCGTCTCTATATTCTGCATTTCTTGCCTTCTGCATCTCAGCAAAATGCTTTCCCACTAGGTGTAGCAAGGAGAAACTGTGCCAGCTGAGTAGATGTAGCCCGGCCCGCCCTTTGAAGTTCACAAGTTCTTGGCATCTCAGAGCCTAAAGGGAAGAGCAAGGTTATCTATGGTACAAGCACAGCAAAGTTGTCCAAGAATAGCTTCCATTCGAATGCTAATGGCAATTGAAGAGGCAGGCCAGTGGCAAGCCACTATCTTCAAGCAGTTTGAAAGGTGCAGACACAGTGCAGGTGTTGTGCGGCTTCCTTCTTCGCCTCCTAGAAGGTGCCGCGCTCTCCGTCTCTTGCTTGCCAATATGTTGCCGTGTTCCTCTTATTGTTTGGTTTCTTTGGATTTGTTTTTATGATGTTTTGGCGGGTTTTCGGAATGTTTTGGTGGTGTTTTAGAATGTTTTGTTTTCTCTTGAGTTGTTTTTATTGTCTTGGCAGGTTTTGGAATGTTTGGATTCCTTTTGGCGGGTTTTAAAATATTTTGGCGGGTATTTGGAATGTTTTGGTTTGCTTTCATTTGTTTTGATTATGTTTTGTCAAGTTATTGAATGTTTGGATCACTTCTGACTGGTGTGATAGTATTTTGGCATCTTTTCAGAATGTTTTGATCAGTTTTGGCAGGTTCTAAAGTATTTTGTCGGGTTTTTGGAATGTTTTGGTTGGTTTTGATTTGTTTTTATGATATATTGGCTGGATTTCGGAATATTTTGGCTGGTTTTTGGAGTGTTTTGGTTGGTTTTGATGTGTTTTTATGATATTTTGGCCGGATTTCGGAATATTTTGGCTGGTTTTTTTATCATGTTTTGGTTGGTTTTGATGTGTTTTTTTGATGTTTTGCCACATTTTTTGAATGTTTTGATCAGTTCTCTCTGGTTTTCTAATGTTTTGGCATCTTTTCAGATTGTTTTGATCAGTTTTGCGGGTCTAAATTGTTTTGGCGGGTTTTCGGAATGTTTTGGTTGGTTTTGATTTGTTTTTATGATGTTTTGGCAGGTTTTCGGAATGTTTTGGTTGGGTTTTAGAATGTTTTGTATTCTCTTGAGTGGTTTTTATTATGTTGTTAGGTTTTGGAATGTTTGGATTCCTTTTGGCGGGTTTTAAAATATTTTGGCGGGTATTTGGAAGGTTTTGGCGGGTATTTGGAATGTTTTGATTAGTTTTGATGGGTTTTGAAATATTTTGGCAGGTTTTTAGAAGGTTTTGATTGGTTTTGATTATGTTTAGCCCAGTTTTTGGTGTGTTTGGACTAGCTTTGGTGGGCTTTATCATGTTTTGTCAGGTTTTTTTGAATGTTTTGATCACTTCTGTCTGGTTTTCTATTTTGGCGGGTTTGAAAATATTTTTTGATTAGTTTTGGCGGGTTTTAAAATATTTTGGCTCTTTGCGCAGAGATGACGGTGCCGGTTGCGGTGCGCTCCGGGGCGCTCCTTCTGCGGAAAGACGCCTGGCAGCGGCAATTAGGACAGCTCCGCATCTCCGTATTCTGCATTTCTTGCCTTCTGCATCTCAGCAAAATGCTTTCCCACTAGGTGTAGCAAGGAGAAACTGTGCCAGCTGAGTAGATGTAGCCCGGCCCGCCCTTTGAAGTTCACAAGTTCTTGGCATCTCAGAGCCTAAAGGGAAGAGCAAGGTTATCTATGGTACAAGCACGGCAAAGTCGTCCAAGAATAGCTTCCATTCGAATGCTAATGGCAATTGAAGAGGCAGGCCAGTGGCAAGCCACTATCTTCAAGCAGTTTGAAAGGTGCAGACACAGTGCAGGTGTTGTGCGGCTTCCTTCTTCGCCTCCTAGAAGGTGCCGCGCTCTCCGTCTCTTGCTTACCAATATGTTGCCGTGTTCCTCTTATTGTTTGGTTTCTTTGGATTTGTTTTTATGATGTTTTGGCGGGTTTTCGGAATGTTTTGGTGGTGTTTTAGAATGTTTTGTTTTCTCTTGAGTTGTTTTTATTGTCTTGGCAGGTTTTGGAATGTTTGGATTCCGTTTGGCGGGTTTTAAAATATTTTGGCGGGTATTTGGAATGTTTTGGTTTGCTTTCATTTGTTTTGATTATGTTTTGGCAAGTTATTGAATGTTTGGATGACTTCTGACTGGTGTGATAGTATTTTGGCATCTTTTCAGAATGTTTTGATCAGTTTTGGCAGGTTCTAAAGTATTTTGTCGGGTTTTTGGAATGTTTTGGTTGGTTTTGATTTGTTTTTATGATATTTTGGCCGGATTTCGGAATATTTTGGCTGGTTTTTGGAATGTTTTGGTTGGTTTTGATGTGTTTTTATGCTGTTTTGCCACATTTTTTTAATGTTTTGATCAGTTCTCTCTGGTTTTCTAATGTTTTGGCATCTTTTCGGAATGTTTTGATCGGTTTTGCGGGTCTAAATTGTTTTGGCGGGTTTTCGGAATGTTTTGGTTGGTTTTGATTTGTTTTTATGATGTTTTGGCAGGTTTTCGGAATGTTTTGGTTGGGTTTTAGAATGTTTTGTATTCTCTTGAGTGGTTTTTATTATGTTGTTAGGTTTTGGAATGTTTGGATTCCTTTTGGCGGGTTTTAAAATATTTTGGCGGGTATTTGGAAGGTTTTGGCGGGTATTCGGAATGTTTTGATTAGTTTTGATGGGTTTTGAAATATTTTGGCGGGTTTTTAGAAGGTTTTGATTGGTTTTGATTATGTTTAGCCCAGTTTTTGGTGTGTTTGGATTAGCTTTGGTGGGCTTTATCATGTTTTGTCAGGTTTTTTTGAATGTTTTGATCACTTCTGTCTGGTTTTCTATTTTGGCGGGATTGAAAATATTTTTTGATTAGTTTTGGCGGGTTTTAAACTATTTTGGCTCTTTGCGCAGAGATGACGGTGCCGGTTGCGGTGCGCTCCGGGGCGCTCCTTCTGCGGAAAGACACCTGGCAGCGGCACTTGGGACAGCTCCGCGTCTCTATATTCTGCATTTCTTGCCTTCTGCATCTCAGCAAAATGCTTTCCCACTAGGTGTAGCAAGGAGAAACTGTGCCAGCTGAGTAGATGTAGCCCGGCCCGCCCTTTGAAGTTCACAAGTTCTTGGCATCTCAGAGCCTAAAGGGAAGAGCAAGGTTATCTATGGTACAAGCACAGCAAAGTTGTCCAAGAATAGCTTCCATTCGAATGCTAATGGCAATTGAAGAGGCAGGCCAGTGGCAAGCCACTATCTTCTAGCAGTTTGAAAGGTGCAGACACAGTGCAGGTGTTGTGCGGCTTCCTTCTTCGCCTCCTAGAAGGTGCCGCGCTCTCCGTCTCTTGCTTGCCAATATGTTGCCGTGTTCCTCTTATTGTTTGGTTTCTTTGGATTTGTTTTTATGATGTTTTGGCGGGTTTTCGGAATGTTTTGGTGGTGGTTTTAGAATGTTTTGTTTTCTCTTGAGTTGTTTTTATTGTCTTGGCAGGTTTTGGAATGTTTGGATTCCTTTTGGCGGGTTTTAAAATATTTTGGCGGGTATTTGGAATGTTTTGGTTTGCTTTCATTTGTTTTGATTATGTTTTGTCAAGTTATTGAATGTTTGGATCACTTCTGACTGGTGTGATAGTATTTTGGCATCTTTTCAGAATGTTTTGATCAGTTTTGGCAGGTTCTAAAGTATTTTGTCGGGTTTTTGGAATGTTTTGGTTGGTTTTGATTTGTTTTTATGATATATTGGCTGGATTTCGGAATATTTTGGCTGGTTTTTGGAGTGTTTTGGTTGGTTTTGATGTGTTTTTATGATATTTTGGCCGGATTTCGGAATATTTTGGCTGGTTTTTTTATCATATTTTGGTTGGTTTTGATGTGTTTTTTTGATGTTTTGCCACATTTTTTGAATGTTTTGATCAGTTCTCTCTGGTTTTCTAATGTTTTGGCATCTTTTCAGATTGTTTTGATCAGTTTTGCGGGTCTAAATTGTTTTGGCAGGTTTTCGGAATGTTTTGGTTGGTTTTGATTTGTTTTTATGATGTTTTGGCAGGTTTTCGGAATGTTTTGGTTGGGTTTTAGAATGTTTTGTATTCTCTTGAGTGGTTTTTATTATGTTGTTAGGTTTTGGAATGTTTGGATTCCTTTTGGCGGGTTTTAAAATATTTTGGCGGGTATTTGGAAGGTTTTGGCGGGTATTTGGAATGTTTTGATTAGTTTTGATGGGTTTTGAAATATTTTGGCAGGTTTTTAGAAGGTTTTGATTGGTTTTGATTATGTTTAGCCCAGTTTTTGGTGTGTTTGGACTAGCTTTGGTGGGCTTTATCATGTTTTGTCAGGTTTTTTCAAATGTTTTGATCACTTCTGTCTGGTTTTCTATTTTGGCGGGTTTGAAAATATTTTTTGATTAGTTTTGGCGGGTTTTAAAATATTTTGGCTCTTTGCGCAGAGATGACGGTGCCGGTTGCGGTGCGCTCCGGGGCGCTCCTTCTGCGGAAAGACGCCTGGCAGCGGCAATTAGGACAGCTCCGCATCTCCGTATTCTGCATTTCTTGCCTTCTGCATCTCAGCAAAATGCTTTCCCACTAGGTGTAGCAAGGAGAAACTGTGCCAGCTGAGTAGATGTAGCCCGGCCCGCCCTTTGAAATTCACAAGTTCTTGGCATCTCAGAGCCTAAAGGGAAGAGCAAGGTTATCTATGGTACAAGCACAGCAAAGTTGTCCAAGAATAGCTTCCATTCGAATGCTAATGGCAATTGAAGAGGCAGGCCAGTGGCAAGCCACTATCTTCTAGCAGTTTGAAAGGTGCAGACACAGTGCAGGTGTTGTGCGGCTTCCTTCTTCGCCTCCTAGAAGGTGCCGCGCTCTCCGTCTCTTGCTTACCAATATGTTGCCGCGTTCCTCTTATTGTTTGGTTTCTTTGGATTTGTTTTTATGATGTTTTGGCGGGTTTTCGGAATGTTTTGGTGGTGTTTTAGAATGTTTTGTTTTCTCTTGAGTTGTTTTTATTGTCTTGGCAGGTTTTGGAATGTTTGGATTCCTATTGGCAAGTTTTAAAATATTTTGGCGGGTATTTGGAATGTTTTGGTTTGCTTTCATTTGTTTTGATTATGTTTTGGCAAGTTATTGAATGTTTGGATGACTTCTGACTGGTTTGATAGTATTTTGGCATCTTTTCAGAATGTTTTGATCAGTTTTGGCAGGTTCTAAATTATTTTGTTGGGTTTTTGGAATGTTTTGGTTGGTTTTGATTTGTTTTTATGATATTTTGGCCGGATTTCGGAATATTTTGGCTGGTTTTTGGAATGTTTTGGTTGGTTTTGATGTGTTTTTTTGATGTTTTGCCACATTTTTTTAATGTTTTGATCAGTTTTCTCTGGTTTTCTAATGTTTTGGCATCTTTTCGGAATGTTTTGATCGGTTTTGTGGGTGTAAATTGTTTTGGCGGGTTTTCGGAATGTTTTGGTTGGGTTTTAGAATGTTTTGTATTCTCTTGAGTTGTTTTTATTGTGTTGTTAGGTTTTGGAATGTTTGGATTCCTTTCGGCGGGTTTTAAAATATTTTGGCTGGTATTTGGAAGGTTTTGGCGGGTATTTGGAATGTTTTGATTAGTTTTGATGGGTTTTGAAATATTTTGGCAGGTTTTTAGAAGGTTTTGATTGGTTTTGATTATGTTTAGCCCAGTTTTTGGTGTGTTTGGATTAGCTTTGGTGGGCTTTATCATGTTTTGTCAGGTTTTTTCAAATGTTTTGATCACTTCTGTCTGGTTTTCTATTTTGGCGGGTTTGAAAAAATAATTTTTGATTAGTTTTGGCGGGTTTTAAAATATTTTGGCTCTTTGCGCAGAGATGACGGTGCCGGTTGCGGTGCGCTCCGGGGCGCTCCTTCTGCGGAAAGACGCTTGGCAGCGGCAATTAGGACAGCTCCGCATCTCCGTATTCTGCATTTCTTGCCTTCTGCATCTCAGCAAAATGCTTTCCCACTAGGTGTAGCAAGGAGAAACTGTGCCAGCTGAGTAGATGTAGCCCGGCCCGCCCTTTGAAGTTCACAAGTTCTTGGCATCTCAGAGCCTAAAGGGAAGAGCAAGGTTATCTATGGTACAAGCACAGCAAAGTTGTCCAAGAATAGCTTCCATTCGAATGCTAATGGCAATTGAAGAGGCAGGCCAGTGGCAAGCCACTATCTTCTAGCAGTTTGAAAGGTGCAGACACAGTGCAGGTGTTGTGCGGCTTCCTTCTTCGCCTCCTAGAAGGTGCCGCGCTCTCCGTCTCTTGCTTACCAATATGTTGCCGCGTTCCTCTTATTGTTTGGTTTCTTTGGATTTGTTTTTATGATGTTTTGGCGGGTTTTCGGAATGTTTTGGTGGTGTTTTAGAATGTTTTGTTTTCTCTTGAGTTGTTTTTATTGTCTTGGCAGGTTTTGGAATGTTTGGATTCCTATTGGCAAGTTTTAAAATATTTTGGCGGGTATTTGGAATGTTTTGGTTTGCTTTCATTTGTTTTGATTATGTTTTGGCAAGTTATTGAATGTTTGGATGACTTCTGACTGGTTTGATAGTATTTTGGCATCTTTTCAGAATGTTTTGATCAGTTTTGGCAGGTTCTAAATTATTTTGTTGGGTTTTTGGAATGTTTTGGTTGGTTTTGATTTGTTTTTATGATATTTTGGCCGGATTTCGGAATATTTTGGCTGGTTTTTGGAATGTTTTGGTTGGTTTTGATGTGTTTTTTTGATGTTTTGCCACATTTTTTTAATGTTTTGATCAGTTTTCTCTGGTTTTCTAATGTTTTGGCATCTTTTCGGAATGTTTTGATCGGTTTTGTGGGTGTAAATTGTTTTGGTGGGTTTTCGGAATGTTTTGGTTGGTTTTGATTTGTTTTTATGATGTTTTGGCAGGTTTTCGGAATGTTTTGGTTGGGTTTTAGAATGTTTTGTATTCTCTTGAGTGGTTTTTATTATGTTGTTAGGTTTTGGAATGTTTGGATTCCTTTTGGCGGGTTTTAAAATATTTTGGCGGGTATTTGGAAGGTTTTGGCGGGTATTTGGAATGTTTTGATTAGTTTTGATGGGTTTTGAAATATTTTGGCAGGTTTTTAGAAGGTTTTGATTGGTTTTGATTATGTTTAGCCCAGTTTTTGGTGTGTTTGGACTAGCTTTGGTGGGCTTTATCATGTTTTGTCAGGTTTTTTTGAATGTTTTGATCACTTCTGTCTGGTTTTCTATTTTGGCGGGTTTGAAAAAATTTTTTGATTAGTTTTGGCGGGTTTTAAACTATTTTGGCTCTGCGCAGAGATGACGGTGCCGGTTGCGGTGCGCTCCGGGGCGCTCCTTCTGCGGAAAGACACCTGGCAGCGGCACTTGGGACAGCTCCGCGTCTCTATATTCTGCATTTCTTGCCTTCTGCATCTCAGCAAAATGCTTTCCCACTAGGTGTAGCAAGGAGAAACTGTGCCAGCTGAGTAGATGTAGCCCGGCCCGCCCTTTGAAGTTCACAAGTTCTTGGCATCTCAGAGCCTAAAGGGAAGAGCAAGGTTATCTATGGTACAAGCACAGCAAAGTTGTCCAAGAATAGCTTCCATTCGAATGCTAATGGCAATTGAAGAGGCAGGCCAGTGGCAAGCCACTATCTTCTAGCAGTTTGAAAGGTGCAGACACAGTGCAGGTGTTGTGCGGCTTCCTTCTTCGCCTCCTAGAAGGTGCCGCGCTCTCCGTCTCTTGCTTGCCAATATGTTGCCGTGTTCCTCTTATTGTTTGGTTTCTTTGGATTTGTTTTTATGATGTTTTGGCGGGTTTTCGGAATGTTTTGGTGGTGTTTTAGAATGTTTTGTTTTCTCTTGAGTTGTTTTTATTGTCTTGGCAGGTTTTGGAATGTTTGGATTCCTTTTGGCGGGTTTTAAAATATTTTGGCGGGTATTTGGAATGTTTTGGTTTGCTTTCATTTGTTTTGATTATGTTTTGTCAAGTTATTGAATGTTTGGATGACTTCTGACTGGTGTGATAGTATTTTGGCATCTTTTCAGAATGTTTTGATCAGTTTTGGCAGGTTCTAAAGTATTTTGTTGGGTTTTTGGAATGTTTTGGTTGGTTTTGATTTGTTTTTATGATGTTTTGGCCAGATTTCGGAATATTTTGGCTGGTTTTTGGAATGTTTTGGTTGGTTTTGATGTGTTTTTATGCTGTTTTGCCACATTTTTTGAATGTTTTGATCAGTTCTGGCTGGTTTTCTAATGTTTTGGCATCTTTTCGGAATGTTTTGGTTGGTTTTGATTTGTTTTTATGATGTTTTGGCAGGTTTTCGGAATGTTTTGGTTGGGTTTTAGAATGTTTTGTATTCTCTTGAGTTGTTTTTATTGTGTTGTTAGGTTTTGGAATGTTTGGATTCCTTTTGGCGGGTTTTAAAATATTTTGGTGGGTATTTGGAAGGTTTTGGCGGGTATTTGGAATGTTTTGATTAGTTTTGATGGGTTTTGAAATATTTTGGCAGGTTTTTAGAAGGTTTTGATTGGTTTTGATTATGTTTAGCCCAGTTTTTGGTGTGTTTGGACTAGCTTTGGTGGGCTTTATCATGTTTTGTCAGGTTTTTTCAAATGTTTTGATCACTTCTGTCTGGTTTTCTATTTTGGCGGGTTTGAAAAAATAATTTTTGATTAGTTTTGGCGGGTTTTAAAATATTTTGGCTCTTTGCGCAGAGATGACGGTGCCGGTTGCGGTGCGCTGCGGGTCGCTCCTTCTGCGGAAAGACGCCTGGCAGCGGCAATTAGGACAGCTCCGCATCTCCGTATTCTGCATTTCTTGCCTTCTGCATCTCAGCAAAATGCTTTCCCACTAGGTGTAGCAAGGAGAAACTGTGCCAGCTGAGTAGATGTAGCCCGGCCCGCCCTTTGAAGTTCACAAGTTCTTGGCATCTCAGAGCCTAAAGGGAAGAGCAAGGTTATCTATGGTACAAGCACAGCAAAGTTGTCCAAGAATAGCTTCCATTCGAATGCTAATGGCAATTGAAGAGGCAGGCCAGTGGCAAGCCACTATCTTCTAGCAGTTTGAAAGGTGCAGACACAGTGCAGGTGTTGTGCGGCTTCCTTCTTCGCCTCCTAGAAGGTGCCGCGCTCTCCGTCTCTTGCTTGCCAATATGTTGCCTTGTTCCTCTTATTGTTTGGTTTCTTTGGATTTGTTTTGATGATGTTTTGGCGGGTTTTCGGAATGTTTTGGTGGTGTTTTAGAATGTTTTGTTTTCTCTTGTGTTGTTTTTATTGTGTTGGCAGGTTTTGGAATGTTTGGATTCCTATTGGCAAGTTTTAAAATATTTTGGCGGGTATTTGGAATGTTTTGGTTTGCTTTCATTTGTTTTGATTATGTTTTGTCAAGTTATTGAATGTTTGGATCACTTCTGACTGGTGTGATAGTATTTTGGCATCTTTTCAGAATGTTTTGATCAGTTTTGGCAGGTTCTAAATTATTTTGTTGGGTTTTTGGAATGGTTTGGTTGGTTTTGATTTGCTTTTATGATGTTTTGGCCAGATTTCGGAATATTTTGGCTGGTTTTCGGAATGTTTTGGTTGGTTTTGATGTGTTTTTATGCTGTTTTGCCACATTTTTTGAATGTTTTGATCAGTTCTGGCTGTTTTTCTAATGTTTTGGCATCTTTTCGGAATGTTTTGATCGGTTTTGTGGGTCTAAATTGTTTTGGCGGGTTTTCGGAGTGTTTTGGTTGGTTTTGATTTGTTTTTATGATGTTTTGGCAGGTTTTCGGAATGTTTTGGTTGGGTTTTAGAATGTTTTGTTTTCTCTTGAATTGTTTTTATTTTGTTGTTAGGTTTTGGAATGTTTGGATTCCTTTTGGCGGGTTTTAAAATATTTTGGTGGGTATTTGGAAGGTTTCGGCGGGTATTTGGAATGTTTTGATTAGTTTTGATGGGTTTTGAAATATTTTGGCAGGTTTTTAGAAGGTTTTGATTGGTTTTGATTATGTTTAGCCCAGTTTTTGGTGTGTTTGGACTAGCTTTGGTGGGCTTTATCATGTTTTGTCAGGTTTTTCAAATGTTTTGATCCCTTCTGTCTGGTTTTCTATTTTGGCGGGATTGAAAAAATAATTTTTGATTAGTTTTGGCGGGTTTTAAACTATTTTGGCTCTTTGCGCAGAGATGACGGTGCCGGTTGCGGTGCGCTCCGGGGCGCTCCTTCTGCGGAAAGACGCTTGGCAGCGGCAATTAGGACAGCTCCGCATCTCCGTATTCTGCATTTCTTGCCTTCTGCATCTCAGCAAAATGCTTTCCCACTAGGTGTAGCAAGGAGAAACTGTGCCAGCTGAGTAGATGTAGCCCGGCCCGCCCTTTGAAGTTCACAAGTTCTTGGCATCTCAGAGCCTAAAGGGAAGAGCAAGGTTATCTATGGTACAAGCACAGCAAAGTTGTCCAAGAATAGCTTCCATTCGAATGCTAATGGCAATTGAAGAGGCAGGCCAGTGGCAAGCCACTATCTTCTAGCAGTTTGAAAGGTGCAGACACAGTGCAGGTGTTGTGCGGCTTCCTTCTTCGCCTCCTAGAAGGTGCCGCGCTCTCCGTCTCTTGCTTACCAATATGTTGCCGCGTTCCTCTTATTGTTTGGTTTCTTTGGATTTGTTTTTATGATGTTTTGGCGGGTTTTCGGAATGTTTTGGTGGTGTTTTAGAATGTTTTGTTTTCTCTTGAGTTGTTTTTATTGTGTTGGCAGGTTTTGGAATGTTTGGATTCCTTTTGGCAAGTTTTAAAATATTTTGGCGGGTATTTGGAATGTTTTGGTTTGCTTTCATTTGTTTTGATTATGTTTTGTCAAGTTATTGAATGTTTGGATCACTTCTGACTGGTGTGATAGTATTTTGGCATCTTTTCAGAATGTTTTGATCAGTTTTGGCAGGTTCTAAAGTATTTTGTCGGGTTTTTGGAATGGTTTGGTTGGTTTTGATTTGTTTTTATGATGTTTTGGCCAGATTTCGGAATATTTTGGCTGGTTTTTGGAATGTTTTGGTTGGTTTTGATGTGTTTTTATGCTGTTTTGCCACATTTTTTGAATGTTTTGATCAGTTCTGGCTGGTTTTCTAATGTTTTGGCATCTTTTCGGAATGTTTTGGTTGGTTTTGATTTGTTTTTATGATGTTTTGGCAGGTTTTCGGAATGTTTTGGTTGGGTTTTAGAATGTTTTGTATTCTCTTGAGTTGTTTTTATTGTGTTGTTAGGTTTTGGAATGTTTGGATTCCTTTTGGCGGGTTTTAAAATATTTTGGTGGGTATTTGGAAGGTTTTGGCGGGTATTTGGAATGTTTTGATTAGTTTTGATGGGTTTTGAAATATTTTGGCAGGTTTTTAGAAGGTTTTGATTGGTTTTGATTATGTTTAGCCCAGTTTTTGGTGTGTTTGGATTAGCTTTGGTGGGCTTTATCATGTTTTGTCAGGTTTTTTCAAATGTTTTGATCACTTCTGTCTGGTTTTCTATTTTGGCGGGTTTGAAAAAATAATTTTTGATTAGTTTTGGCGGGTTTTAAAATATTTTGGCTCTTTGCGCAGAGATGACGGTGCCGGTTGCGGTGCGCTGCGGGGCGCTCCTTCTGCGGAAAGACGCCTGGCAGCGGCAATTAGGACAGCTCCGCATCTCCGTATTCTGCATTTCTTGCCTTCTGCATCTCAGCAAAATGCTTTCCCACTAGGTGTAGCAAGGAGAAACTGTGCCAGCTGAGTAGATGTAGCCCGGCCCGCCCTTTGAAGTTCACAAGTTCTTGGCATCTCAGAGCCTAAAGGGAAGAGCAAGGTTATCTATGGTACAAGCACAGCAAAGTTGTCCAAGAATAGCTTCCATTCGAATGCTAATGGCAATTGAAGAGGCAGGCCAGTGGCAAGCCACTATCTTCTAGCAGTTTGAAAGGTGCAGACACAGTGCAGGTGTTGTGCGGCTTCCTTCTTCGCCTCCTAGAAGGTGCCGCGCTCTCCGTCTCTTGCTTGCCAATATGTTGCCTTGTTCCTCTTATTGTTTGGTTTCTTTGGATTTGTTTTGATGATGTTTTGGCGGGTTTTCGGAATGTTTTGGTGGTGTTTTAGAATGTTTTGTTTTCTCTTGTGTTGTTTTTATTGTGTTGGCAGGTTTTGGAATGTTTGGATTCCTATTGGCAAGTTTTAAAATATTTTGGCGGGTATTTGGAATGTTTTGGTTTGCTTTCATTTGTTTTGATTATGTTTTGTCAAGTTATTGAATGTTTGGATCACTTCTGACTGGTGTGATAGTATTTTGGCATCTTTTCAGAATGTTTTGATCAGTTTTGGCAGGTTCTAAATTATTTTGTTGGGTTTTTGGAATGGTTTGGTTGGTTTTGATTTGCTTTTATGATGTTTTGGCCAGATTTCGGAATATTTTGGCTGGTTTTCGGAATGTTTTGGTTGGTTTTGATGTGTTTTTATGATATTTTGGCCGGATTTCGGAATATTTTGGCTGGTTTTTTTATCATGTTTTGGTTGGTTTTGATGTGTTTTTTTGATGTTTTGCCACATTTTTTGAATGTTTTGATCAGTTCTCTCTGGTTTTCTAATGTTTTGGCATCTTTTCAGATTGTTTTGATCAGTTTTGCGGGTCTAAATTGTTTTGGCGGGTTTTCGGAATGTTTTGGTTGGTTTTGATTTGTTTTTATGATGTTTTGGCAGGTTTTCGGAATGTTTTGGTTGGGTTTTAGAATGTTTTGTATTCTCTTGAGTGGTTTTTATTATGTTGTTAGGTTTTGGAATGTTTGGATTCCTTTTGGCGGGTTTTAAAATATTTTGGCGGGTATTTGGAAGGTTTTGGCGGGTATTTGGAATGTTTTGATTAGTTTTGATGGGTTTTGAAATATTTTGGCAGGTTTTTAGAAGGTTTTGATTGGTTTTGATTATGTTTAGCCCAGTTTTTGGTGTGTTTGGACTAGCTTTGGTGGGCTTTATCATGTTTTGTCAGGTTTTTTTGAATGTTTTGATCACTTCTGTCTGGTTTTCTATTTTGGCGGGTTTGAAAATATTTTTGGATTAGTTTTGGCGGGTTTGAAAATATTTTGGCTCTTTGCGCAGAGATGACGGTGCCGGTTGCGGTGCGCTCCGGGGCGCTCCTTCTGCGGAAAGACGCCTGGCAGCGGCAATTAGGACAGCTCCGCATCTCCGTATTCTGCATTTCTTGCCTTCTGCATCTCAGCAAAATGCTTTCCCACTAGGTGTAGCAAGGAGAAACTGTGGCAGCTGAGTAGATGTAGCCCGGCCCGCCCTTTGAAGTTCACAAGTTCTTGGCATCTCAGAGCCTAAAGGGAAGAGCAAGGTTATCTATGGTACAAGCACGGCAAAGTCGTCCAAGAATAGCTTCCATTCGAATGCTAATGGCAATTGAAGAGGCAGGCCAGTGGCAAGCCACTATCTTCAAGCAGTTTGAAAGGTGCAGACACAGTGCAGGTGTTGTGCGGCTTCCTTCTTCGCCTCCTAGAAGGTGCCGCGCTCTCCGTCTCTTGCTTACCAATATGTTGCCGTGTTCCTCTTATTGTTTGGTTTCTTTGGATTTGTTTTTATGATGTTTTGGCGGGTTTTCGGAATGTTTTGGTGGTGTTTTAGAATGTTTTGTTTTCTCTTGAGTTGTTTTTATTGTCTTGGCAGGTTTTGGAATGTTTGGATTCCGTTTGGCGGGTTTTAAAATATTTTGGCGGGTATTTGGAATGTTTTGGTTTGCTTTCATTTGTTTTGATTATGTTTTGGCAAGTTATTGAATGTTTGGATGACTTCTGACTGGTGTGATAGTATTTTGGCATCTTTTCAGAATGTTTTGATCAGTTTTGGCAGGTTCTAAAGTATTTTGTCGGGTTTTTGGAATGTTTTGGTTGGTTTTGATTTGTTTTTATGATATTTTGGCCGGATTTCGGAATATTTTGGCTGGTTTTTGGAATGTTTTGGTTGGTTTTGATGTGTTTTTATGCTGTTTTGCCACATTTTTTTAATGTTTTGATCAGTTCTCTCTGGTTTTCTAATGTTTTGGCATCTTTTCGGAATGTTTTGATCGGTTTTGCGGGTCTAAATTGTTTTGGCGGGTTTTCGGAATGTTTTGGTTGGTTTTGATTTGTTTTTATGATGTTTTGGCAGGTTTTCGGAATGTTTTGGTTGGGTTTTAGAATGTTTTGTATTCTCTTGAGTGGTTTTTATTATGTTGTTAGGTTTTGGAATGTTTGGATTCCTTTTGGCGGGTTTTAAAATATTTTGGCGGGTATTTGGAAGGTTTTGGCGGGTATTCGGAATGTTTTGATTAGTTTTGATGGGTTTTGAAATATTTTGGCGGGTTTTTAGAAGGTTTTGATTGGTTTTGATTATGTTTAGCCCAGTTTTTGGTGTGTTTGGATTAGCTTTGGTGGGCTTTATCATGTTTTGTCAGGTTTTTTTGAATGTTTTGATCACTTCTGTCTGGTTTTCTATTTTGGCGGGATTGAAAATATTTTTTGATTAGTTTTGGCGGGTTTTAAACTATTTTGGCTCTTTGCGCAGAGATGACGGTGCCGGTTGCGGTGCGCTCCGGGGCGCTCCTTCTGCGGAAAGACACCTGGCAGCGGCACTTGGGACAGCTCCGCGTCTCTATATTCTGCATTTCTTGCCTTCTGCATCTCAGCAAAATGCTTTCCCACTAGGTGTAGCAAGGAGAAACTGTGCCAGCTGAGTAGATGTAGCCCGGCCCGCCCTTTGAAGTTCACAAGTTCTTGGCATCTCAGAGCCTAAAGGGAAGAGCAAGGTTATCTATGGTACAAGCACAGCAAAGTTGTCCAAGAATAGCTTCCATTCGAATGCTAATGGCAATTGAAGAGGCAGGCCAGTGGCAAGCCACTATCTTCTAGCAGTTTGAAAGGTGCAGACACAGTGCAGGTGTTGTGCGGCTTCCTTCTTCGCCTCCTAGAAGGTGCCGCGCTCTCCGTCTCTTGCTTGCCAATATGTTGCCGTGTTCCTCTTATTGTTTGGTTTCTTTGGATTTGTTTTTATGATGTTTTGGCGGGTTTTCGGAATGTTTTGGTGGTGTTTTAGAATGTTTTGTTTTCTCTTGAGTTGTTTTTATTGTCTTGGCAGGTTTTGGAATGTTTGGATTCCTTTTGGCGGGTTTTAAAATATTTTGGCGGGTATTTGGAATGTTTTGGTTTGCTTTCATTTGTTTTGATTATGTTTTGTCAAGTTATTGAATGTTTGGATCACTTCTGACTGGTGTGATAGTATTTTGGCATCTTTTCAGAATGTTTTGATCAGTTTTGGCAGGTTCTAAAGTATTTTGTCGGGTTTTTGGAATGTTTTGGTTGGTTTTGATTTGTTTTTATGATATATTGGCTGGATTTCGGAATATTTTGGCTGGTTTTTGGAGTGTTTTGGTTGGTTTTGATGTGTTTTTATGATATTTTGGCCGGATTTCGGAATATTTTGGCTGGTTTTTTTATCATATTTTGGTTGGTTTTGATGTGTTTTTTTGATGTTTTGCCACATTTTTTGAATGTTTTGATCAGTTCTCTCTGGTTTTCTAATGTTTTGGCATCTTTTCAGATTGTTTTGATCAGTTTTGCGGGTCTAAATTGTTTTGGCAGGTTTTCGGAATGTTTTGGTTGGTTTTGATTTGTTTTTATGACGTTTTGGCAGGTTTTCGGAATGTTTTGGTTGGGTTTTAGAATGTTTTGTATTCTCTTGAGTGGTTTTTATTATGTTGTTAGGTTTTGGAATGTTTGGATTCCTTTTGGCGGGTTTTAAAATATTTTGGCGGGTATTTGGAAGGTTTTGGCGGGTATTTGGAATGTTTTGATTAGTTTTGATGGGTTTTGAAATATTTTGGCAGGTTTTTAGAAGGTTTTGATTGGTTTTGATTATGTTTAGCCCAGTTTTTGGTGTGTTTGGACTAGCTTTGGTGGGCTTTATCATGTTTTGTCAGGTTTTTTCAAATGTTTTGATCACTTCTGTCTGGTTTTCTATTTTGGCGGGTTTGAAAATATTTTTTGATTAGTTTTGGCGGGTTTTAAAATATTTTGGCTCTTTGCGCAGAGATGACGGTGCCGGTTGCGGTGCGCTCCGGGGCGCTCCTTCTGCGGAAAGACGCCTGGCAGCGGCAATTAGGACAGCTCCGCATCTCCGTATTCTGCATTTCTTGCCTTCTGCATCTCAGCAAAATGCTTTCCCACTAGGTGTAGCAAGGAGAAACTGTGCCAGCTGAGTAGATGTAGCCCGGCCCGCCCTTTGAAATTCACAAGTTCTTGGCATCTCAGAGCCTAAAGGGAAGAGCAAGGTTATCTATGGTACAAGCACAGCAAAGTTGTCCAAGAATAGCTTCCATTCGAATGCTAATGGCAATTGAAGAGGCAGGCCAGTGGCAAGCCACTATCTTCTAGCAGTTTGAAAGGTGCAGACACAGTGCAGGTGTTGTGCGGCTTCCTTCTTCGCCTCCTAGAAGGTGCCGCGCTCTCCGTCTCTTGCTTACCAATATGTTGCCGCGTTCCTCTTATTGTTTGGTTTCTTTGGATTTGTTTTTATGATGTTTTGGCGGGTTTTCGGAATGTTTTGGTGGTGTTTTAGAATGTTTTGTTTTCTCTTGAGTTGTTTTTATTGTCTTGGCAGGTTTTGGAATGTTTGGATTCCTATTGGCAAGTTTTAAAATATTTTGGCGGGTATTTGGAATGTTTTGGTTTGCTTTCATTTGTTTTGATTATGTTTTGGCAAGTTATTGAATGTTTGGATGACTTCTGACTGGTTTGATAGTATTTTGGCATCTTTTCAGAATGTTTTGATCAGTTTTGGCAGGTTCTAAATTATTTTGTTGGGTTTTTGGAATGTTTTGGTTGGTTTTGATTTGTTTTTATGATATTTTGGCCGGATTTCGGAATATTTTGGCTGGTTTTTGGAATGTTTTGGTTGGTTTTGATGTGTTTTTTTGATGTTTTGCCACATTTTTTTAATGTTTTGATCAGTTTTCTCTGGTTTTCTAATGTTTTGGCATCTTTTCGGAATGTTTTGATCGGTTTTGTGGGTGTAAATTGTTTTGGCGGGTTTTCGGAATGTTTTGGTTGGGTTTTAGAATGTTTTGTATTCTCTTGAGTTGTTTTTATTGTGTTGTTAGGTTTTGGAATGTTTGGATTCCTTTCGGCGGGTTTTAAAATATTTTGGCTGGTATTTGGAAGGTTTTGGCGGGTATTTGGAATGTTTTGATTAGTTTTGATGGGTTTTGAAATATTTTGGCAGGTTTTTAGAAGGTTTTGATTGGTTTTGATTATGTTTAGCCCAGTTTTTGGTGTGTTTGGATTAGCTTTGGTGGGCTTTATCATGTTTTGTCAGGTTTTTTCAAATGTTTTGATCACTTCTGTCTGGTTTTCTATTTTGGCGGGTTTGAAAAAATAATTTTTGATTAGTTTTGGCGGGTTTTAAACTATTTTGGCTCTTTGCGCAGAGATGACGGTGCCGGTTGCGGTGCGCTCCGGGGCGCTCCTTCTGCGGAAAGACGCTTGGCAGCGGCAATTAGGACAGCTCCGCATCTCCGTATTCTGCATTTCTTGCCTTCTGCATCTCAGCAAAATGCTTTCCCACTAGGTGTAGCAAGGAGAAACTGTGCCAGCTGAGTAGATGTAGCCCGGCCCGCCCTTTGAAATTCACAAGTTCTTGGCATCTCAGAGCCTAAAGGGAAGAGCAAGGTTATCTATGGTACAAGCACAGCAAAGTTGTCCAAGAATAGCTTCCATTCGAATGCTAATGGCAATTGAAGAGGCAGGCCAGTGGCAAGCCACTATCTTCTAGCAGTTTGAAAGGTGCAGACACAGTGCAGGTGTTGTGCGGCTTCCTTCTTCGCCTCCTAGAAGGTGCCGCGCTCTCCGTCTCTTGCTTACCAATATGTTGCCGCGTTCCTCTTATTGTTTGGTTTCTTTGGATTTGTTTTTATGATGTTTTGGCGGGTTTTCGGAATGTTTTGGTGGTGTTTTAGAATGTTTTGTTTTCTCTTGAGTTGTTTTTATTGTCTTGGCAGGTTTTGGAATGTTTGGATTCCTATTGGCAAGTTTTAAAATATTTTGGCGGGTATTTGGAATGTTTTGGTTTGCTTTCATTTGTTTTGATTATGTTTTGGCAAGTTATTGAATGTTTGGATGACTTCTGACTGGTTTGATAGTATTTTGGCATCTTTTCAGAATGTTTTGATCAGTTTTGGCAGGTTCTAAATTATTTTGTTGGGTTTTTGGAATGTTTTGGTTGGTTTTGATTTGTTTTTATGATATTTTGGCCGGATTTCGGAATATTTTGGCTGGTTTTTGGAATGTTTTGGTTGGTTTTGATGTGTTTTTTTGATGTTTTGCCACATTTTTTTAATGTTTTGATCAGTTTTCTCTGGTTTTCTAATGTTTTGGCATCTTTTCGGAATGTTTTGATCGGTTTTGTGGGTGTAAATTGTTTTGGCGGGTTTTCGGAATGTTTTGGTTGGGTTTTAGAATGTTTTGTATTCTCTTGAGTTGTTTTTATTGTGTTGTTAGGTTTTGGAATGTTTGGATTCCTTTCGGCGGGTTTTAAAATATTTTGGCTGGTATTTGGAAGGTTTTGGCGGGTATTTGGAATGTTTTGATTAGTTTTGATGGGTTTTGAAATATTTTGGCAGGTTTTTAGAAGGTTTTGATTGGTTTTGATTATGTTTAGCCCAGTTTTTGGTGTGTTTGGATTAGCTTTGGTGGGCTTTATCATGTTTTGTCAGGTTTTTTCAAATGTTTTGATCACTTCTGTCTGGTTTTCTATTTTGGCGGGTTTGAAAAAATAATTTTTGATTAGTTTTGGCGGGTTTTAAACTATTTTGGCTCTTTGCGCAGAGATGACGGTGCCGGTTGCGGTGCGCTCCGGGGCGCTCCTTCTGCGGAAAGACGCTTGGCAGCGGCAATTAGGACAGCTCCGCATCTCCGTATTCTGCATTTCTTGCCTTCTGCATCTCAGCAAAATGCTTTCCCACTAGGTGTAGCAAGGAGAAACTGTGCCAGCTGAGTAGATGTAGCCCGGCCCGCCCTTTGAAGTTCACAAGTTCTTGGCATCTCAGAGCCTAAAGGGAAGAGCAAGGTTATCTATGGTACAAGCACAGCAAAGTTGTCCAAGAATAGCTTCCATTCGAATGCTAATGGCAATTGAAGAGGCAGGCCAGTGGCAAGCCACTATCTTCTAGCAGTTTGAAAGGTGCAGACACAGTGCAGGTGTTGTGCGGCTTCCTTCTTCGCCTCCTAGAAGGTGCCGCGCTCTCCGTCTCTTGCTTACCAATATGTTGCCGCGTTCCTCTTATTGTTTGGTTTCTTTGGATTTGTTTTTATGATGTTTTGGCGGGTTTTCGGAATGTTTTGGTGGTGTTTTAGAATGTTTTGTTTTCTCTTGAGTTGTTTTTATTGTGTTGGCAGGTTTTGGAATGTTTGGATTCCTTTTGGCAAGTTTTAAAATATTTTGGCGGGTATTTGGAATGTTTTGGTTTGCTTTCATTTGTTTTGATTATGTTTTGTCAAGTTATTGAATGTTTGGATCACTTCTGACTGGTGTGATAGTATTTTGGCATCTTTTCAGAATGTTTTGATCAGTTTTGGCAGGTTCTAAAGTATTTTGTCGGGTTTTTGGAATGGTTTGGTTGGTTTTGATTTGTTTTTATGATGTTTTGGCCAGATTTCGGAATATTTTGGCTGGTTTTTGGAATGTTTTGGTTGGTTTTGATGTGTTTTTATGCTGTTTTGCCACATTTTTTGAATGTTTTGATCAGTTCTGGCTGGTTTTCTAATGTTTTGGCATCTTTTCGGAATGTTTTGGTTGGTTTTGATTTGTTTTTATGATGTTTTGGCAGGTTTTCGGAATGTTTTGGTTGGGTTTTAGAATGTTTTGTATTCTCTTGAGTTGTTTTTATTGTGTTGTTAGGTTTTGGAATGTTTGGATTCCTTTTGGCGGGTTTTAAAATATTTTGGTGGGTATTTGGAAGGTTTTGGCGGGTATTTGGAATGTTTTGATTAGTTTTGATGGGTTTTGAAATATTTTGGCAGGTTTTTAGAAGGTTTTGATTGGTTTTGATTATGTTTAGCCCAGTTTTTGGTGTGTTTGGATTAGCTTTGGTGGGCTTTATCATGTTTTGTCAGGTTTTTTCAAATGTTTTGATCACTTCTGTCTGGTTTTCTATTTTGGCGGGTTTGAAAAAATAATTTTTGATTAGTTTTGGCGGGTTTTAAAATATTTTGGCTCTTTGCGCAGAGATGACGGTGCCGGTTGCGGTGCGCTGCGGGGCGCTCCTTCTGCGGAAAGACGCCTGGCAGCGGCAATTAGGACAGCTCCGCATCTCCGTATTCTGCATTTCTTGCCTTCTGCATCTCAGCAAAATGCTTTCCCACTAGGTGTAGCAAGGAGAAACTGTGCCAGCTGAGTAGATGTAGCCCGGCCCGCCCTTTGAAGTTCACAAGTTCTTGGCATCTCAGAGCCTAAAGGGAAGAGCAAGGTTATCTATGGTACAAGCACAGCAAAGTTGTCCAAGAATAGCTTCCATTCGAATGCTAATGGCAATTGAAGAGGCAGGCCAGTGGCAAGCCACTATCTTCTAGCAGTTTGAAAGGTGCAGACACAGTGCAGGTGTTGTGCGGCTTCCTTCTTCGCCTCCTAGAAGGTGCCGCGCTCTCCGTCTCTTGCTTGCCAATATGTTGCCTTGTTCCTCTTATTGTTTGGTTTCTTTGGATTTGTTTTGATGATGTTTTGGCGGGTTTTCGGAATGTTTTGGTGGTGTTTTAGAATGTTTTGTTTTCTCTTGTGTTGTTTTTATTGTGTTGGCAGGTTTTGGAATGTTTGGATTCCTATTGGCAAGTTTTAAAATATTTTGGCGGGTATTTGGAATGTTTTGGTTTGCTTTCATTTGTTTTGATTATGTTTTGTCAAGTTATTGAATGTTTGGATCACTTCTGACTGGTGTGATAGTATTTTGGCATCTTTTCAGAATGTTTTGATCAGTTTTGGCAGGTTCTAAATTATTTTGTTGGGTTTTTGGAATGGTTTGGTTGGTTTTGATTTGCTTTTATGATGTTTTGGCCAGATTTCGGAATATTTTGGCTGGTTTTCGGAATGTTTTGGTTGGTTTTGATGTGTTTTTATGATATTTTGGCCGGATTTCGGAATATTTTGGCTGGTTTTTTTATCATGTTTTGGTTGGTTTTGATGTGTTTTTTTGATGTTTTGCCACATTTTTTGAATGTTTTGATCAGTTCTCTCTGGTTTTCTAATGTTTTGGCATCTTTTCAGATTGTTTTGATCAGTTTTGCGGGTCTAAATTGTTTTGGCGGGTTTTCGGAATGTTTTGGTTGGTTTTGATTTGTTTTTATGATGTTTTGGCAGGTTTTCGGAATGTTTTGGTTGGGTTTTAGAATGTTTTGTATTCTCTTGAGTGGTTTTTATTATGTTGTTAGGTTTTGGAATGTTTGGATTCCTTTTGGCGGGTTTTAAAATATTTTGGCGGGTATTTGGAAGGTTTTGGCGGGTATTTGGAATGTTTTGATTAGTTTTGATGGGTTTTGAAATATTTTGGCAGGTTTTTAGAAGGTTTTGATTGGTTTTGATTATGTTTAGCCCAGTTTTTGGTGTGTTTGGACTAGCTTTGGTGGGCTTTATCATGTTTTGTCAGGTTTTTTTGAATGTTTTGATCACTTCTGTCTGGTTTTCTATTTTGGCGGGTTTGAAAATATTTTTGGATTAGTTTTGGCGGGTTTGAAAATATTTTGGCTCTTTGCGCAGAGATGACGGTGCCGGTTGCGGTGCGCTCCGGGGCGCTCCTTCTGCGGAAAGACGCCTGGCAGCGGCAATTAGGACAGCTCCGCATCTCCGTATTCTGCATTTCTTGCCTTCTGCATCTCAGCAAAATGCTTTCCCACTAGGTGTAGCAAGGAGAAACTGTGCCAGCTGAGTAGATGTAGCCCGGCCCGCCCTTTGAAGTTCACAAGTTCTTGGCATCTCAGAGCCTAAAGGGAAGAGCAAGGTTATCTATGGTACAAGCACGGCAAAGTCGTCCAAGAATAGCTTCCATTCGAATGCTAATGGCAATTGAAGAGGCAGGCCAGTGGCAAGCCACTATCTTCAAGCAGTTTGAAAGGTGCAGACACAGTGCAGGTGTTGTGCGGCTTCCTTCTTCGCCTCCTAGAAGGTGCCGCGCTCTCCGTCTCTTGCTTACCAATATGTTGCCGTGTTCCTCTTATTGTTTGGTTTCTTTGGATTTGTTTTTATGATGTTTTGGCGGGTTTTCGGAATGTTTTGGTGGTGTTTTAGAATGTTTTGTTTTCTCTTGAGTTGTTTTTATTGTCTTGGCAGGTTTTGGAATGTTTGGATTCCGTTTGGCGGGTTTTAAAATATTTTGGCGGGTATTTGGAATGTTTTGGTTTGCTTTCATTTGTTTTGATTATGTTTTGGCAAGTTATTGAATGTTTGGATGACTTCTGACTGGTGTGATAGTATTTTGGCATCTTTTCAGAATGTTTTGATCAGTTTTGGCAGGTTCTAAAGTATTTTGTCGGGTTTTTGGAATGTTTTGGTTGGTTTTGATTTGTTTTTATGATATATTGGCTGGATTTCGGAATATTTTGGCTGGTTTTTGGAGTGTTTTGGTTGGTTTTGATGTGTTTTTATGATATTTTGGCCGGATTTCGGAATATTTTGGCTGGTTTTTTTATCATATTTTGGTTGGTTTTGATGTGTTTTTTTGATGTTTTGCCACATTTTTTGAATGTTTTGATCAGTTCTCTCTGGTTTTCTAATGTTTTGGCATCTTTTCAGATTGTTTTGATCAGTTTTGCGGGTCTAAATTGTTTTGGCAGGTTTTCGGAATGTTTTGGTTGGTTTTGATTTGTTTTTATGACGTTTTGGCAGGTTTTCGGAATGTTTTGGTTGGGTTTTAGAATGTTTTGTATTCTCTTGAGTGGTTTTTATTATGTTGTTAGGTTTTGGAATGTTTGGATTCCTTTTGGCGGGTTTTAAAATATTTTGGCGGGTATTTGGAAGGTTTTGGCGGGTATTTGGAATGTTTTGATTAGTTTTGATGGGTTTTGAAATATTTTGGCAGGTTTTTAGAAGGTTTTGATTGGTTTTGATTATGTTTAGCCCAGTTTTTGGTGTGTTTGGACTAGCTTTGGTGGGCTTTATCATGTTTTGTCAGGTTTTTTCAAATGTTTTGATCACTTCTGTCTGGTTTTCTATTTTGGCGGGTTTGAAAATATTTTTTGATTAGTTTTGGCGGGTTTTAAAATATTTTGGCTCTTTGCGCAGAGATGACGGTGCCGGTTGCGGTGCGCTCCGGGGCGCTCCTTCTGCGGAAAGACGCCTGGCAGCGGCAATTAGGACAGCTCCGCATCTCCGTATTCTGCATTTCTTGCCTTCTGCATCTCAGCAAAATGCTTTCCCACTAGGTGTAGCAAGGAGAAACTGTGCCAGCTGAGTAGATGTAGCCCGGCCCGCCCTTTGAAATTCACAAGTTCTTGGCATCTCAGAGCCTAAAGGGAAGAGCAAGGTTATCTATGGTACAAGCACAGCAAAGTTGTCCAAGAATAGCTTCCATTCGAATGCTAATGGCAATTGAAGAGGCAGGCCAGTGGCAAGCCACTATCTTCTAGCAGTTTGAAAGGTGCAGACACAGTGCAGGTGTTGTGCGGCTTCCTTCTTCGCCTCCTAGAAGGTGCCGCGCTCTCCGTCTCTTGCTTACCAATATGTTGCCGCGTTCCTCTTATTGTTTGGTTTCTTTGGATTTGTTTTTATGATGTTTTGGCGGGTTTTCGGAATGTTTTGGTGGTGTTTTAGAATGTTTTGTTTTCTCTTGAGTTGTTTTTATTGTCTTGGCAGGTTTTGGAATGTTTGGATTCCTATTGGCAAGTTTTAAAATATTTTGGCGGGTATTTGGAATGTTTTGGTTTGCTTTCATTTGTTTTGATTATGTTTTGGCAAGTTATTGAATGTTTGGATGACTTCTGACTGGTTTGATAGTATTTTGGCATCTTTTCAGAATGTTTTGATCAGTTTTGGCAGGTTCTAAATTATTTTGTTGGGTTTTTGGAATGTTTTGGTTGGTTTTGATTTGTTTTTATGATATTTTGGCCGGATTTCGGAATATTTTGGCTGGTTTTTGGAATGTTTTGGTTGGTTTTGATGTGTTTTTTTGATGTTTTGCCACATTTTTTTAATGTTTTGATCAGTTTTCTCTGGTTTTCTAATGTTTTGGCATCTTTTCGGAATGTTTTGATCGGTTTTGTGGGTGTAAATTGTTTTGGCGGGTTTTCGGAATGTTTTGGTTGGGTTTTAGAATGTTTTGTATTCTCTTGAGTTGTTTTTATTGTGTTGTTAGGTTTTGGAATGTTTGGATTCCTTTCGGCGGGTTTTAAAATATTTTGGCTGGTATTTGGAAGGTTTTGGCGGGTATTTGGAATGTTTTGATTAGTTTTGATGGGTTTTGAAATATTTTGGCAGGTTTTTAGAAGGTTTTGATTGGTTTTGATTATGTTTAGCCCAGTTTTTGGTGTGTTTGGATTAGCTTTGGTGGGCTTTATCATGTTTTGTCAGGTTTTTTCAAATGTTTTGATCACTTCTGTCTGGTTTTCTATTTTGGCGGGTTTGAAAAAATAATTTTTGATTAGTTTTGGCGGGTTTTAAACTATTTTGGCTCTTTGCGCAGAGATGACGGTGCCGGTTGCGGTGCGCTCCGGGGCGCTCCTTCTGCGGAAAGACGCTTGGCAGCGGCAATTAGGACAGCTCCGCATCTCCGTATTCTGCATTTCTTGCCTTCTGCATCTCAGCAAAATGCTTTCCCACTAGGTGTAGCAAGGAGAAACTGTGCCAGCTGAGTAGATGTAGCCCGGCCCGCCCTTTGAAGTTCACAAGTTCTTGGCATCTCAGAGCCTAAAGGGAAGAGCAAGGTTATCTATGGTACAAGCACAGCAAAGTTGTCCAAGAATAGCTTCCATTCGAATGCTAATGGCAATTGAAGAGGCAGGCCAGTGGCAAGCCACTATCTTCTAGCAGTTTGAAAGGTGCAGACACAGTGCAGGTGTTGTGCGGCTTCCTTCTTCGCCTCCTAGAAGGTGCCGCGCTCTCCGTCTCTTGCTTACCAATATGTTGCCGCGTTCCTCTTATTGTTTGGTTTCTTTGGATTTGTTTTTATGATGTTTTGGCGGGTTTTCGGAATGTTTTGGTGGTGTTTTAGAATGTTTTGTTTTCTCTTGAGTTGTTTTTATTGTCTTGGCAGGTTTTGGAATGTTTGGATTCCTATTGGCAAGTTTTAAAATATTTTGGCGGGTATTTGGAATGTTTTGGTTTGCTTTCATTTGTTTTGATTATGTTTTGGCAAGTTATTGAATGTTTGGATGACTTCTGACTGGTTTGATAGTATTTTGGCATCTTTTCAGAATGTTTTGATCAGTTTTGGCAGGTTCTAAATTATTTTGTTGGGTTTTTGGAATGTTTTGGTTGGTTTTGATTTGTTTTTATGATATTTTGGCCGGATTTCGGAATATTTTGGCTGGTTTTTGGAATGTTTTGGTTGGTTTTGATGTGTTTTTTTGATGTTTTGCCACATTTTTTTAATGTTTTGATCAGTTTTCTCTGGTTTTCTAATGTTTTGGCATCTTTTCGGAATGTTTTGATCGGTTTTGTGGGTGTAAATTGTTTTGGTGGGTTTTCGGAATGTTTTGGTTGGTTTTGATTTGTTTTTATGATGTTTTGGCAGGTTTTCGGAATGTTTTGGTTGGGTTTTAGAATGTTTTGTATTCTCTTGAGTGGTTTTTATTATGTTGTTAGGTTTTGGAATGTTTGGATTCCTTTTGGCGGGTTTTAAAATATTTTGGCGGGTATTTGGAAGGTTTTGGCGGGTATTTGGAATGTTTTGATTAGTTTTGATGGGTTTTGAAATATTTTGGCAGGTTTTTAGAAGGTTTTGATTGGTTTTGATTATGTTTAGCCCAGTTTTTGGTGTGTTTGGACTAGCTTTGGTGGGCTTTATCATGTTTTGTCAGGTTTTTTTGAATGTTTTGATCACTTCTGTCTGGTTTTCTATTTTGGCGGGTTTGAAAAAATTTTTTGATTAGTTTTGGCGGGTTTTAAACTATTTTGGCTCTGCGCAGAGATGACGGTGCCAGTTGCGGTGCGCTCCGGGGCGCTCCTTCTGCGGAAAGACACCTGGCAGCGGCACTTGGGACAGCTCCGCGTCTCTATATTCTGCATTTCTTGCCTTCTGCATCTCAGCAAAATGCTTTCCCACTAGGTGTAGCAAGGAGAAACTGTGCCAGCTGAGTAGATGTAGCCCGGCCCGCCCTTTGAAGTTCACAAGTTCTTGGCATCTCAGAGCCTAAAGGGAAGAGCAAGGTTATCTATGGTACAAGCACAGCAAAGTTGTCCAAGAATAGCTTCCATTCGAATGCTAATGGCAATTGAAGAGGCAGGCCAGTGGCAAGCCACTATCTTCTAGCAGTTTGAAAGGTGCAGACACAGTGCAGGTGTTGTGCGGCTTCCTTCTTCGCCTCCTAGAAGGTGCCGCGCTCTCCGTCTCTTGCTTGCCAATATGTTGCCGTGTTCCTCTTATTGTTTGGTTTCTTTGGATTTGTTTTTATGATGTTTTGGCGGGTTTTCGGAATGTTTTGGTGGTGTTTTAGAATGTTTTGTTTTCTCTTGAGTTGTTTTTATTGTCTTGGCAGGTTTTGGAATGTTTGGATTCCTTTTGGCGGGTTTTAAAATATTTTGGCGGGTATTTGGAATGTTTTGGTTTGCTTTCATTTGTTTTGATTATGTTTTGTCAAGTTATTGAATGTTTGGATCACTTCTGACTGGTGTGATAGTATTTTGGCATCTTTTCAGAATGTTTTGATCAGTTTTGGCAGGTTCTAAAGTATTTTGTTGGGTTTTTGGAATGGTTTGGTTGGTTTTGATTTGTTTTTATGATGTTTTGGCCAGATTTCGGAATATTTTGGCTGGTTTTTGGAATGTTTTGGTTGGTTTTGATGTGTTTTTATGCTGTTTTGCCACATTTTTTGAATGTTTTGATCAGTTCTGGCTGGTTTTCTAATGTTTTGGCATCTTTTCGGAATGTTTTGGTTGGTTTTGATTTGTTTTTATGATGTTTTGGCAGGTTTTCGGAATGTTTTGGTTGGGTTTTAGAATGTTTTGTATTCTCTTGAGTTGTTTTTATTGTGTTGTTAGGTTTTGGAATGTTTGGATTCCTTTTGGCGGGTTTTAAAATATTTTGGTGGGTATTTGGAAGGTTTTGGCGGGTATTTGGAATGTTTTGATTAGTTTTGATGGGTTTTGAAATATTTTGGCAGGTTTTTAGAAGGTTTTGATTGGTTTTGATTATGTTTAGCCCAGTTTTTGGTGTGTTTGGATTAGCTTTGGTGGGCTTTATCATGTTTTGTCAGGTTTTTTCAAATGTTTTGATCACTTCTGTCTGGTTTTCTATTTTGGCGGGTTTGAAAAAATAATTTTTGATTAGTTTTGGCGGGTTTTAAAATATTTTGGCTCTTTGCGCAGAGATGACGGTGCCGGTTGCGGTGCGCTGCGGGTCGCTCCTTCTGCGGAAAGACGCCTGGCAGCGGCAATTAGGACAGCTCCGCATCTCCGTATTCTGCATTTCTTGCCTTCTGCATCTCAGCAAAATGCTTTCCCACTAGGTGTAGCAAGGAGAAACTGTGCCAGCTGAGTAGATGTAGCCCGGCCCGCCCTTTGAAGTTCACAAGTTCTTGGCATCTCAGAGCCTAAAGGGAAGAGCAAGGTTATCTATGGTACAAGCACAGCAAAGTTGTCCAAGAATAGCTTCCATTCGAATGCTAATGGCAATTGAAGAGGCAGGCCAGTGGCAAGCCACTATCTTCTAGCAGTTTGAAAGGTGCAGACACAGTGCAGGTGTTGTGCGGCTTCCTTCTTCGCCTCCTAGAAGGTGCCGCGCTCTCCGTCTCTTGCTTGCCAATATGTTGCCTTGTTCCTCTTATTGTTTGGTTTCTTTGGATTTGTTTTGATGATGTTTTGGCGGGTTTTCGGAATGTTTTGGTGGTGTTTTAGAATGTTTTGTTTTCTCTTGTGTTGTTTTTATTGTGTTGGCAGGTTTTGGAATGTTTGGATTCCTATTGGCAAGTTTTAAAATATTTTGGCGGGTATTTGGAATGTTTTGGTTTGCTTTCATTTGTTTTGATTATGTTTTGTCAAGTTATTGAATGTTTGGATCACTTCTGACTGGTGTGATAGTATTTTGGCATCTTTTCAGAATGTTTTGATCAGTTTTGGCAGGTTCTAAATTATTTTGTTGGGTTTTTGGAATGGTTTGGTTGGTTTTGATTTGCTTTTATGATGTTTTGGCCAGATTTCGGAATATTTTGGCTGGTTTTCGGAATGTTTTGGTTGGTTTTGATGTGTTTTTATGCTGTTTTGCCACATTTTTTGAATGTTTTGATCAGTTCTGGCTGTTTTTCTAATGTTTTGGCATCTTTTCGGAATGTTTTGATCGGTTTTGTGGGTCTAAATTGTTTTGGCGGGTTTTCGGAGTGTTTTGGTTGGTTTTGATTTGTTTTTATGAAGTTTTGGCAGGTTTTCGGAATGTTTTGGTTGGGTTTTAGAATGTTTTGTTTTCTCTTGAATTGTTTTTATTTTGTTGTTAGGTTTTGGAATGTTTGGATTCCTTTTGGCGGGTTTTAAAATATTTTGGTGGGTATTTGGAAGGTTTCGGCGGGTATTTGGAATGTTTTGATTAGTTTTGATGGGTTTTGAAATATTTTGGCAGGTTTTTAGAAGGTTTTGATTGGTTTTGATTATGTTTAGCCCAGTTTTTGGTGTGTTTGGACTAGCTTTGGTGGGCTTTATCATGTTTTGTCAGGTTTTTCAAATGTTTTTATCCCTTCTGTCTGGTTTTCTATTTTGGCGGGATTGAAAATATTTTTTGATTAGTTTTGGCGGGTTTTAAACTATTTTGGCTCTTTGCGCAGAGATGACGGTGCCGGTTGCGGTGCGCTCCGGGGCGCTCCTTCTGCGGAAAGACGCCTGGCAGCGGCACTTGGGACAGCTCCTCATCTCCGAATTCTGCATTTCTTGCCTTCTGCATCTCAGCAAAATGCTTTCCCACTAGGTGTAGCAAGGAGAAACTGTGCCAGCTGAGTAGATGTAGCCCGGCCCGCCCTTTGAAGTTCACAAGTTCTTGGCATCTCAGAGCCTAAAGGGAAGAGCAAGGTTATCTATGGTACAAGCACAGCAAAGTTGTCCAAGAATAGCTTCCATTCGAATGCTAATGGCAATTGAAGAGGCAGGCCAGTGGCAAGCCACTATCTTCTAGCAGTTTGAAAGGTGCAGACACAGTGCAGGTGTTGTGCGGCTTCCTTCTTCGCCTCCTAGAAGGTGCCGCGCTCTCCGTCTCTTGCTTGCCAATATGTTGCCGTGTTCCTCTTATTGTTTGGTTTCTTTGGATTTGTTTTTATGATGTTTTGGCGGGTTTTCGGAATGTTTTGGTGGTGTTTTAGAATGTTTTGTTTTCTCTTGAGTTGTTTTTATTGTCTTGGCAGGTTTTGGAATGTTTGGATTCCTTTTGGCAAGTTTTAAAATATTTTGGCGGGTATTTGGAATGTTTTGGTTTGCTTTCATTTGTTTTGATTATGTTTTGTCAAGTTATTGAATGTTTGGATCACTTCTGACTGGTGTGATAGTATTTTGGCATCTTTTCAGAATGTTTTGATCAGTTTTGGCAGGTTCTAAAGTATTTTGTCGGGTTTTTGGAATGGTTTGGTTGGTTTTGATTTGTTTTTATGATGTTTTGGCCAGATTTCGGAATATTTTGGCTGGTTTTTGGAATGTTTTGGTTGGTTTTGATGTGTTTTTATGCTGTTTTGCCACATTTTTTGAATGTTTTGATCAGTTCTGGCTGGTTTTCTAATGTTTTGGCATCTTTTCGGAATGTTTTGGTTGGTTTTGATTTGTTTTTATGATGTTTTGGCAGGTTTTCGGAATGTTTTGGTTGGGTTTTAGAATGTTTTGTATTCTCTTGAGTGGTTTTTATTATGTTGTTAGGTTTTGGAATGTTTGGATTCCTTTTGGCGGGTTTTAAAATATTTTGGCGGGTATTTGGAAGGTTTTGGCGGGTATTTGGAATGTTTTGATTAGTTTTGATGGGTTTTGAAATATTTTGGCAGGTTTTTAGAAGGTTTTGATTGGTTTTGATTATGTTTAGCCCAGTTTTTGGTGTGTTTGGATTAGCTTTGGTGGGCTTTATCATGTTTTGTCAGGTTTTTTCAAATGTTTTGATCACTTCTGTCTGGTTTTCTATTTTGGCGGGTTTGAAAAAATAATTTTTGATTAGTTTTGGCGGGTTTTAAAATATTTTGGCTCTTTGCGCAGAGATGACGGTGCCGGTTGCGGTGCGCTGCGGGGCGCTCCTTCTGCGGAAAGACGCCTGGCAGCGGCAATTAGGACAGCTCCGCATCTCCGTATTCTGCATTTCTTGCCTTCTGCATCTCAGCAAAATGCTTTCCCACTAGGTGTAGCAAGGAGAAACTGTGCCAGCTGAGTAGATGTAGCCCGGCCCGCCCTTTGAAGTTCACAAGTTCTTGGCATCTCAGAGCCTAAAGGGAAGAGCAAGGTTATCTATGGTACAAGCACAGCAAAGTTGTCCAAGAATAGCTTCCATTCGAATGCTAATGGCAATTGAAGAGGCAGGCCAGTGGCAAGCCACTATCTTCTAGCAGTTTGAAAGGTGCAGACACAGTGCAGGTGTTGTGCGGCTTCCTTCTTCGCCTCCTAGAAGGTGCCGCGCTCTCCGTCTCTTGCTTGCCAATATGTTGCCTTGTTCCTCTTATTGTTTGGTTTCTTTGGATTTGTTTTGATGATGTTTTGGCGGGTTTTCGGAATGTTTTGGTGGTGTTTTAGAATGTTTTGTTTTCTCTTGTGTTGTTTTTATTGTGTTGGCAGGTTTTGGAATGTTTGGATTCCTATTGGCAAGTTTTAAAATATTTTGGCGGGTATTTGGAATGTTTTGGTTTGCTTTCATTTGTTTTGATTATGTTTTGTCAAGTTATTGAATGTTTGGATCACTTCTGACTGGTGTGATAGTATTTTGGCATCTTTTCAGAATGTTTTGATCAGTTTTGGCAGGTTCTAAATTATTTTGTTGGGTTTTTGGAATGGTTTGGTTGGTTTTGATTTGCTTTTATGATGTTTTGGCCAGATTTCGGAATATTTTGGCTGGTTTTCGGAATGTTTTGGTTGGTTTTGATGTGTTTTTATGCTGTTTTGCCACATTTTTTGAATGTTTTGATCAGTTCTGGCTGTTTTTCTAATGTTTTGGCATCTTTTCGGAATATTTTGATCGGTTTTGTGGGTCTAAATTGTTTTGGCGGGTTTTCGGAGTGTTTTGGTTGGTTTTGATTTGTTTTTATGATGTTTTGGCAGGTTTTCGGAATGTTTTGGTTGGGTTTTAGAATGTTTTGTTTTCTCTTGAATTGTTTTTATTTTGTTGTTAGGTTTTGGAATGTTTGGATTCCTTTTGGCGGGTTTTAAAATATTTTGGTGGGTATTTGGAAGGTTTCGGCGGGTATTTGGAATGTTTTGATTAGTTTTGATGGGTTTTGAAATATTTTGGCAGGTTTTTAGAAGGTTTTGATTGGTTTTGATTATGTTTAGCCCAGTTTTTGGTGTGTTTGGACTAGCTTTGGTGGGCTTTATCATGTTTTGTCAGGTTTTTCAAATGTTTTGATCCCTTCTGTCTGGTTTTCTATTTTGGCGGGATTGAAAATATTTTTTGATTAGTTTTGGCGGGTTTTAAACTATTTTGGCTCTTTGCGCAGAGATGACGGTGCCGGTTTCGGTGCGCTCCGGGGCGCTCCTTCTGCGGAAAGACGCCTGGCAGCGGCACTTGGGACAGCTCCTCATCTCCGAATTCTGCATTTCTTGCCTTCTGCATCTCAGCAAAATGCTTTCCCACTAGGTGTAGCAAGGAGAAACTGTGCCAGCTGAGTAGATGTAGCCCGGCCCGCCCTTTGAAGTTCACAAGTTCTTGGCATCTCAGAGCCTAAAGGGAAGAGCAAGGTTATCTATGGTACAAGCACAGCAAAGTTGTCCAAGAATAGCTTCCATTCGAATGCTAATGGCAATTGAAGAGGCAGGCCAGTGGCAAGCCACTATCTTCTAGCAGTTTGAAAGGTGCAGACACAGTGCAGGTGTTGTGCGGCTTCCTTCTTCGCCTCCTAGAAGGTGCCGCGCTCTCCGTCTCTTGCTTACCAATATGTTGCCGTGTTCCTCTTATTGTTTGGTTTCTTTGGATTTGTTTTTATGATGTTTTGGCGGGTTTTCGGAATGTTTTGGTGGTGTTTTAGAATGTTTTGTTTTCTCTTGAGTTGTTTTTATTGTCTTGGCAGGTTTTGGAATGTTTGGATTCCTTTTGGCGGGTTTTAAAATATTTTGGTGGGTATTTGGAATGTTTTGGTTTGCTTTCATTTGTTTTGATTATGTTTTGGCAAGTTATTGAATGTTTGGATGACTTCTGACTGGTGTGATAGTATTTTGGCATCTTTTCAGAATGTTTTGATCAGTTTTGGCAGGTTCTAAAGTATTTTGTTGGGTTTTTGGAATGTTTTGGTTGGTTTTGATTTGTTTTTATGATGTTGTGACACATTTTTTGAATGTTTTGATCAGTTCTGGCTGTTTTTCTAATGTTTTGGCATCTTTTCAGAATGTTTTGATCAGTCTTGCGGGTCTAAATTGTTTTGGCGGGTTTTCGGAATATTTTGGTTGGTTTTGATTTGTTTTTTTGATG
The DNA here is from genome assembly GCF_036417665.1 of Passer domesticus. NCBI lineage: Eukaryota > Metazoa > Chordata > Aves > Passeriformes > Passeridae > Passer > Passer domesticus. Next base: position 65,061,892 of record NC_087474.1, read on the forward strand.
TTTTGGCAGGTTTTCGGCATATTTTGGCTGGTTTTCGGAATGTTTTGGTTGGTTTTGATGTGTTTTTTTGATGTTTTGCCCCATTTTTTTAATGTTTTGATCAGTTCTCTCTGGTTTTCTAATGTTTTGGCATCTTTTCAGAATGTTTTGATCAATTTTGCGGGACTAAATTATTTTGGCGGGTTTTCGGAATATTTTGGTTGGTTTTGATTTGTTTTTATGATGTTTTGGTAGGTTTTCGGAATGTTTTGGTGGTGTTTTAGAATGTTTTGTTTTCTCTTGAGTTGTTTTTATTGTCTTGGCAGGTTTTGGAATGTTTGGATTCCTTTTGGCGGGTTTTAAAATATTTTGGCTGGTATTTGGAAGGTTTTGGCGGGTATTCGGAATGTTTTGATTAATTTTGATGGGTTTTGAAATATTTTGGCAGGTTTTTAGAAGGTTTTGATTGGTTTTGATTATGTTTAGCCCAGTTTTTGGTGTGTTTGGATTAGCTTTGGTGGGCTTTATCATGTTTTGTCAGGTTTTTTTGAATGTTTTGATCACTTCTGTCTGGTTTTCTATTTTGGCGGGATTGAAAATATTTTTTGATTAGTTTTGGCGGGTTTTAAACTATTTTGGCTCTTTGCGCAGAGATGACGGTGCCGGTTGCGGTGCGCTCCGGGGCGCTCCTTCTGCGGAAAGACGCCTGGCAGCGGCACTTGGGACAGCTCTGCGTCTCCGTATTCTGCGTTTCTTGCCTTCTGCATCTCAGCAAAATGCTTTCCCACTAGGTGTAGCAAGGAGAAACTGTGCCAGCTGAGTAGATGTAGCCCGGCCCGCCCTTTGAAGTTCACAAGTTCTTGGCATCTCAGAGCCTAAAGGGAAGAGCAAGGTTATCTATGGTACAAGCACAGCAAAGTTGTCCAAGAATAGCTTCCATTCGAATGCTAATGGCAATTGAAGAGGCAGGCCAGTGGCAAGCCACTATCTTCTAGCAGTTTGAAAGGTGCAGACACAGTGCAGGTGTTGTGCGGCTTCCTTCTTCGCCTCCTAGAAGGTGCCGCGCTCTCCGCCTCTTGCTTGCCAATATGTTGCCTTGTTCCTCTTATTGTTTGGTTTCTTTGGATTTGTTTTTATGATGTTTTGGCGGGTTTTCGGAATGTTTTGGTGGTGTTTTAGAATGTTTTGTTTTCTCTTGAGTTGTTTTTATTGTGTTGTTAGGTTTTGGAATGTTTGGATTCCTTTTGGCGGGTTTTAAAATATTTTGGCGGGTATTTGGAATGTTTTGGTTTGCTTTCATTTGTTTTGATTATGTTTTGGCAAGTTATTGAATGTTTGGATCACTTCTGCCTGGTGTGATAGTATTTTGGCATCTTTTCAGAATGTTTTGATCAGTTTTGGCAGGTTCTAAACTATTTTGTTGGGTTTTTGGAATGTTTTGGTTGGTTTTGATGTGTTTTTATGATGTTTTGCCACGTTTTTTGAATGTTTTGATCAGTTCTGGCTGTTTTTCTAATGTTTTGGCATCTTTTCGGAATGTTTTGATCGGTTTTGTGGGTCTAAATTGTTTTGGCGGGTTTTCGGAGTGTTTTGGTTGGTTTTGATTTGTTTTTATGATGTTTTGGCAGGTTTTCGGAATGTTTTGGTTGGGTTTTAGAATGTTTTGTATTCTCTTGAATTGTTTTTATTTTGTTGTTAGGTTTTGGAATGTTTGGATTCCTTTTGGCGGGTTTTAAAATATTTTGGTGGGTATTTGGAAGGTTTTGGCGGGTATTTGTAATGTTTTGATTAGTTTTGATGGGTTTTGAAATATTGTGGCAGGTTTTTAGAAGGTTTTGATTGGTTTTGATTATGTTTAGCCCAGTTTTTGGTGTGTTTGGATTAGCTTTGGTGGGCTTTATCATGTTTTGTCAGGTTTTTTCAAATGTTTTGATCACTTCTGTCTGGTTTTCTATTTTGGCGGGTTTGAAAAAATAATTTTTGATTAGTTTTGGCGGGTTTTAAAATATTTTGGCTCTTTGCGCAGAGATGACGGTGCCGGTTGCGGTGCGCTGCGGGGCGCTCCTTCTGCGGAAAGACGCCTGGCAGCGGCAATTAGGACAGCTCCGCATCTCCGTATTCTGCATTTCTTGCCTTCTGCATCTCAGCAAAATGCTTTCCCACTAGGTGTAGCAAGGAGAAACTGTGCCAGCTGAGTAGATGTAGCCCGGCCCGCCCTTTGAAGTTCACAAGTTCTTGGCATCTCAGAGCCTAAAGGGAAGAGCAAGGTTATCTATGGTACAAGCACAGCAAAGTTGTCCAAGAATAGCTTCCATTCGAATGCTAATGGCAATTGAAGAGGCAGGCCAGTGGCAAGCCACTATCTTCTAGCAGTTTGAAAGGTGCAGACACAGTGCAGGTGTTGTGCGGCTTCCTTCTTCGCCTCCTAGAAGGTGCCGCGCTCTCCATCTCTTGCTTACCAATATGTTGCCTTGTTCCTCTTATTGTTTGGTTTCTTTGGATTTGTTTTTATGATGTTTTGGCGGGTTTTCGGAATGTTTTGGTGGTGTTTTAGAATGTTTTGTTTTCTCTTGAGTTGTTTTTATTGTGTTGTTAGGTTTTGGAATGTTTGGATTCCTATTGGCAAGTTTTAAAATATTTTGGCGGGTATTTGGAAGGTTTTGGCGGGTATTTGGAATGTTTTGATTAGTTTTGATGGGTTTTGAAATATTTTGGCAGGTTTTTAGAACGTTTTGATTGGTTTTGATTATGTTTAGCCCAGTTTTTGGTGTGTTTGGACTAGCTTTGGTGGGCTTTATCATGTTTTGTCAGGTTTTTTTGAATGTTTTGATCACTTCTGTCTGGTTTTCTATTTTGGCGGGTTTGAAAAAATTTTTTGATTAGTTTTGGCGGGTTTTAAACTATTTTGGCTCTGCGCAGAGATGACGGTGCCGGTTGCGGTGCGCTCCGGGGCGCTCCTTCTGCGGAAAGACGCCTGGCAGCGGCAATTAGGACAGCTCCGCATCTCCGTATTCTGCATTTCTTGCCTTCTGCATCTCAGCAAAATGCTTTCCCACTAGGTGTAGCAAGGAGAAACTGTGCCAGCTGAGTAGATGTAGCCCGGCCCGCCCTTTGAAGTTCACAAGTTCTTGGCATCTCAGAGCCTAAAGGGAAGAGCAAGGTTATCTATGGTACAAGCACAGCAAAGTTGTCCAAGAATAGCTTCCATTCGAATGCTAATGGCAATTGAAGAGGCAGGCCAGTGGCAAGCCACTATCTTCTAGCAGTTTGAAAGGTGCAGACACAGTGCAGGTGTTGTGCGGCTTCCTTCTTCGCCTCCTAGAAGGTGCCGCGCTCTCCGTCTCTTGCTTGCCAATATGTTGCCTTGTTCCTCTTATTGTTTGGTTTCTTTGGATTTGTTTTGATGATGTTTTGGCGGGTTTTCGGAATGTTTTGGTGGTGTTTTAGAATGTTTTGTTTTCTCTTGTGTTGTTTTTATTGTGTTGGCAGGTTTTGGAATGTTTGGATTCCTATTGGCAAGTTTTAAAATATTTTGGCGGGTATTTGGAATGTTTTGGTTTGCTTTCATTTGTTTTGATTATGTTTTGTCAAGTTATTGAATGTTTGGATCACTTCTGACTGGTGTGATAGTATTTTGGCATCTTTTCAGAATGTTTTGATCAGTTTTGGCAGGTTCTAAATTATTTTGTTGGGTTTTTGGAATGGTTTGGTTGGTTTTGATTTGCTTTTATGATGTTTTGGCCAGATTTCGGAATATTTTGGCTGGTTTTCGGAATGTTTTGGTTGGTTTTGATGTGTTTTTATGCTGTTTTGCCACATTTTTTGAATGTTTTGATCAGTTCTGGCTGGTTTTCTAATGTTTTGGCATCTTTTCGGAATGTTTTGATCGGTTTTGTGGGTCTAAATTGTTTTGGCGGGTTTTCGGAGTGTTTTGGTTGGTTTTGATTTGTTTTTATGATGTTTTGGCAGGTTTTCGGAATGTTTTGGTTGGGTTTTAGAATGTTTTGTTTTCTCTTGAATTGTTTTTATTTTGTTGTTAGGTTTTGGAATGTTTGGATTCCTTTTGGCGGGTTTTAAAATATTTTGGTGGGTATTTGGAAGGTTTCGGCGGGTATTTGGAATGTTTTGATTAGTTTTGATGGGTTTTGAAATATTTTGGCAGGTTTTTAGAAGGTTTTGATTTGTTTTGATTATGTTTAGCCCAGTTTTTGGTGTGTTTGGACTAGCTTTGGTGGGCTTTATCATGTTTTGTCAGGTTTTTCAAATGTTTTGATCCCTTCTGTCTGGTTTTCTATTTTGGCGGGATTGAAAATATTTTTTGATTAGTTTTGGCGGGTTTTAAACTATTTTGGCTCTTTGCGCAGAGATGACGGTGCCGGTTGCGGTGCGCTCCGGGGCGCTCCTTCTGCGGAAAGACGCCTGGCAGCGGCACTTGGGACAGCTCCTCATCTCCGAATTCTGCATTTCTTGCCTTCTGCATCTCAGCAAAATGCTTTCCCACTAGGTGTAGCAAGGAGAAACTGTGCCAGCTGAGTAGATGTAGCCCGGCCCGCCCTTTGAAGTTCACAAGTTCTTGGCATCTCAGAGCCTAAAGGGAAGAGCAAGGTTATCTATGGTACAAGCACAGCAAAGTCGTCCAAGAATAGCTTCCATTCGAATGCTAATGGCAATTGAAGAGGCAGGCCAGTGGCAAGCCACTATCTTCTAGCAGTTTGAAAGGTGCAGACACAGTGCAGGTGTTGTGCGGCTTCCTTCTTCGCCTCCTAGAAGGTGCCGCGCTCTCCGTCTCTTGCTTACCAATATGTTGCCGTGTTCCTCTTATTGTTTGGTTTCTTTGGATTTGTTTTTATGATGTTTTGGCAGGTTTTCGGAATGTTTTGGTGGTGTTTTAGAATGTTTTGTTTTCTCTTGAGTTGTTTTTATTGTCTTGGCAGGTTTTGGAATGTTTGGATTCCTTTTGGCGGGTTTTAAAATATTTTGGCGGGTATTTGTAATGTTTTGGTTTGCTTTCATTTGTTTTGATTATGTTTTGGCAAGTTATTGAATGTTTGGATGACTTCTGACTGGTGTGATAGTATTTTGGCATCTTTTCAGAATGTTTTGATCAGTTTTGGCAGGTTTTAAAGTATTTTGTTGGGTTTTTGGAATGTTTTGGTTGGTTTTGATTTGTTTTTATGATGTTGTGACACATTTTTTGAATGTTTTGATCAGTTCTGGCTGTTTTTCTAATGTTTTGGCGTCTTTTCAGAATGTTTTGATCAGTCTTGCGGGTCTAAATTGTTTTGGCGGGTTTTCGGAATATTTTGGTTGGTTTTGATTTGTTTTTTTGATGTTTTGGCAGGTTTTCGGCATATTTTGGCTGGTTTTCGGAATGTTTTGGTTGGTTTTGATGTGTTTTTTTGATGTTTTGCCCCATTTTTTTAATGTTTTGATCAGTTCTCTCTGGTTTTCTAATGTTTTGGCATCTTTTCAGAATGTTTTGATCAATTTTGCGGGACTAAATTATTTTGGCGGGTTTTCGGAATATTTTGGTTGGTTTTGATTTGTTTTTATGATGTTTTGGTAGGTTTTCGGAATGTTTTGGTGGTGTTTTAGAATGTTTTGTTTTCTCTTGAGTTGTTTTTATTGTGTTGTTAGGTTTTGGAATGTTTGGATTCCTTTTGGCGGGTTTTAAAATATTTTGGCTGGTATTTGGAAGGTTTTGGCGGGTATTCGGAATGTTTTGATTAATTTTGATGGGTTTTGAAATATTTTGGCAGGTTTTTAGAAGGTTTTGATTGGTTTTGATTATGTTTAGCCCAGTTTTTGGTGTGTTTGGATTAGCTTTGGTGGGCTTTATCATGTTTTGTCAGGTTTTTTTGAATGTTTTGATCACTTCTGTCTGGTTTTCTATTTTGGCGGGATTGAAAATATTTTTTGATTAGTTTTGGCGGGTTTTAAACTATTTTGGCTCTTTGCGCAGAGATGACGGTGCCGGTTGCGGTGCGCTCCGGGGCGCTCCTTCTGCGGAAAGACGCCTGGCAGCGGCACTTGGGACAGCTCTGCGTCTCCGTATTCTGTATTTCTTCTCTTCTGCATCTCAGCAAAATGCTTTCCCACTAGGTGTAGCAAGGAGAAACTGTGCCAGCTGAGTAGATGTAGCCCGGCCCGCCCTTTGAAGTTCACAAGTTCTTGGCATCTCAGAGCCTAAAGGGAAGAGCAAGGTTATCTATGGTACAAGCACAGCAAAGTTGTCCAAGAATAGCTTCCATTCGAATGCTAATGGCAATTGAAGAGGCAGGCCAGTGGCAAGCCACTATCTTCTAGCAGTTTGAAAGGTGCAGACACAGTGCAGGTGTTGTGCGGCTTCCTTCTTCGCCTCCTAGAAGGTGCCGCGCTCTCCGCCTCTTGCTTGCCAATATGTTGCCTTGTTCCTCTTATTGTTTGGTTTCTTTGGATTTGTTTTTATGATGTTTTGGCGGGTTTTCGGAATGTTTTGGTGGTGTTTTAGAATGTTTTGTTTTCTCTTGAGTTGTTTTTATTGTCTTGGCAGGTTTTGGAATGTTTGGATTCCTTTTGGCGGGTTTTAAAATATTTTGGCGGGTATTTGGAATGTTTTGGTTTGCTTTCATTTGTTTTGATTATGTTTTGTCAAGTTATTGAATGTTTGGATCACTTCTGCCTGGTGTGATAGTATTTTGGCATCTTTTCAGAATGTTTTGATCAGTTTTGGCAGGTTCTAAACTATTTTGTCGGGTTTTTGGAATGTTTTGGTTGGTTTTGATGTGTTTTTATGTTGTTTTGGCCAGATTTCGGAATATTTTGGCTGGTTTTCGGAATGTTTTGGTTGGTTTTGATGTGTTTTTATGATGTTTTGCCACAGTTTTTGAATGTTTTGATCAGTTCTGGCTGGTTTTCTAATGTTTTGGCATCTTTTCGGAATGTTTTGATCGGTTTTGTGGGTCTAAATTGTTTTGGCGGGTTTTCGGAATGTTTTGGTTGGTTTTGATTTGTTTTTATGATGTTTTGGCAGGTTTTCGGAATGTTTTGGTTGGGTTTTAGAATGTTTTGTATTCTCTTGAATTGTTTTTATTATGTTGTTAGGTTTTGGAATGTTTGGATTCCTTTTGGTGGGTTTTAAAATATTTTGGCGGGTATTTGGAAGGTTTTGGCGGGTATTTGGAATGTTTTGATTAGTTTTGATGGGTTTTGAAATATTTTGGCAGGTTTTTAGAAGGTTTTGATTGGTTTTGATTATGTTTAGCCAAGTTTTTGGTGTGTTTGGATTAGCTTTGCTGGGCTTAATCATGTTTTGTCAGGTTTTTTCAAATGTTTTGATCCCTTCTGTCTGGTTTTCTATTTTGGCGGGTTTGAAAAAATTTTTTTATTAGTTTTGGCGGGTTTTAAAATATTTTGGCTCTTTGCGCAGAGATGACGGTGCCGGTTGCGGTGCGCTCCGGGGCGCTCCTTCTGCGGAAAGACGCCTGGCAGCGGCAATTAGGACAGCTCCGCATCTCCGTATTCTGCATTTCTTGCCTTCTGCATCTCAGCAAAATGCTTTCCCACTAGGTGTAGCAAGGAGAAACAGTGCCAGCTGAGTAGATGTAGCCCGGCCCGCCCTTTGAAGTTCACAAGTTCTTGGCATCTCAGAGCCTAAAGGGAAGAGCAAGGTTATCTATGGTACAAGCACAGCAAAGTTGTCCAAGAATAGCTTCCATTCGAATGCTAATGGCAATTGAAGAGGCAGGCCAGTGGCAAGCCACTATCTTCTAGCAGTTTGAAAGGTGCAGACACAGTGCAGGTGTTGTGCGGCTTCCTTCTTCGCCTCCTAGAAGGTGCCGCGCTCTCCGTCTCTTGCTTGCCAATATGTTGCCGTGTTCCTCTTATTGTTTGGTTTCTTTGGATTTGTTTTTATGATGTTTTGGCGGGTTTTCGGAATGTTTTGGTGGTGTTTTAGAATGTTTTGTTTTCTCTTGTGTTGTTTTTACTGTGTTGGCAGGTTTTGGAATGTTTGGATTCCTATTGGCGGGTTTTAAAATATTTTGGCGGGTATTTGGAATGTTTTGGTTTGCTTTCATTTGTTTTGATTATGTTTTGTCAAGTTATTGAATGTTTGGATCACTTCTGCCTGGTGTGATAGTATTTTGGCATCTTTTCAGAATGTTTTGATCAGTTTTGGCAGATTCTAAACTATTTTGTCGGGTTTTTGGAATGTTTTGGTTGGTTTTGATGTGTTTTTATGATGTTGTGACACGTTTTTTGAATGTTTTGATCAGTTCTGGCTGGTTTTCTAATGTTTTGGCATCTTTTCGGAATGTTTTGGTCAGTCTTGCGGGTCTAAATTATTTTGGCGGGTTTTCGGAATATTTTGGTTGGTTTTGATTTGTTTTTATGATGTTTTGGCAGGTTTTCGGAATGTTTTGGTTGGGTTTTAGAATGTTTTGTATTCTTTTGAGTTGTTTTTATTGTGTTGGCAGGTTTTGGAATGTTTGGATTCCTTTTGGCGGGTTTTAAAATATTTTGGCGGGTATTTGGAAGGTTTTGGCGGGTATTCGGAATGTTTTGATTAGTTTTGACCGGTTTTGAAATATTTTGGCGGGTTTTTAGAAGGTTTTGATTTGTTTTTTTTATGTTTAGACCAGTTTTTGGTGTGTTTGGATTAGCTTTGGTGGGCTTTATCATGTTTTGTCAGGTTTTTTCAAATGTTTTGATCGCTTCTGTCTGGTTTTTAATTTTGGCGGGTTTGAAAAGATTTTTTGATTCGTTTTGGTGGGTTTTAAAATATTTTGGCTCTTTGCGCAGAGATGACGGTGCCGGTTGCGGTGCGCTCCGGGGCGCTCCTTCTGCGGAAAGACACCTGGCAGCGGCACTTGGGACAGCTCCGCGTCTCCGAATTCTGCATTTCTTGCCTTCTGCATCTCAGCAAAATGCTTTCCCACTAGGTGTAGCAAGGAGAAACTGCGCCAGCTGAGTAGATGTAGCCCGGCCCGCCCTTTGAAGTTCACAAGTTCTTGGCATCTCAGAGCCTAAAGGGAAGAACAAGGTTATCTATGGTAGGCTGGGGCAGAACTAGCCGCAAGCACAGCAAAGTTGTCCAAGAATAGCTTCCATTCAATGCTAATGGCAATTGAAGAGGCAGGCCAGTGGCAAGCCACTATCTTCTAGCAGTTTGAAAGGTGCAGACACAGTGCAGGTGTTGTGCGGCTTCCTTCTTCGCCTCCTAGAAGGTGCCGCGCTCTCCGTCTCTTGCTTGCCAATATGTTGCCTTGTTCCTCTTATTGTTTGGTTTCTTTGGATTTGTTTTTATGATGTTTTGGCAGGTTTTCGGAATGTTTTGGTGGTGTTTTAGAATGTTTTGTTTTCTCTTGAGTTGTTTTTATTGTCTTGGCAGGTTTTGGAATGTTTGGATTCCTTTTGGCGGGTTTTAAAATATTTTGGCGGGTATTTGTAATGTTTTGGTTTGCTTTCATTTGTTTTGATTATGTTTTGGCAAGTTATTGAATGTTTGGATGACTTCTGACTGGTGTGATAGTATTTTGGCATCTTTTCAGAATGTTTTGATCAGTTTTGGCAGGTTCTAAAGTATTTTGTTGGGTTTTTGGAATGTTTTGGTTGGTTTTGATTTGTTTTTATGATGTTGTGACACATTTTTTGAATGTTTTGATCAGTTCTGGCTGTTTTTCTAATGTTTTGGCGTCTTTTCAGAATGTTTTGATCAGTCTTGCGGGTCTAAATTGTTTTGGCGGGTTTTCGGAATATTTTGGTTGGTTTTGATTTGTTTTTTTGATGTTTTGGCAGGTTTTCGGCATATTTTGGCTGGTTTTCGGAATGTTTTGGTTGGTTTTGATGTGTTTTTTTGATGTTTTGCCCCATTTTTTTAATGTTTTGATCAGTTCTCTCTGGTTTTCTAATGTTTTGGCATCTTTTCAGAATGTTTTGATCAATTTTGCGGGACTAAATTATTTTGGCGGGTTTTCGGAATATTTTGGTTGGTTTTGATTTGTTTTTATGATGTTTTGGTAGGTTTTCGGAATGTTTTGGTGGTGTTTTAGAATGTTTTGTTTTCTCTTGAGTTGTTTTTATTGTGTTGTTAGGTTTTGGAATGTTTGGATTCCTTTTGGCGGGTTTTAAAATATTTTGGCTGGTATTTGGAAGGTTTTGGCGGGTATTCGGAATGTTTTGATTAATTTTGATGGGTTTTGAAATATTTTGGCAGGTTTTTAGAAGGTTTTGATTGGTTTTGATTATGTTTAGCCCAGTTTTTGGTGTGTTTGGATTAGCTTTGGTGGGCTTTATCATGTTTTGTCAGGTTTTTTTGAATGTTTTGATCACTTCTGTCTGGTTTTCTATTTTGGCGGGATTGAAAATATTTTTTGATTAGTTTTGGCGGGTTTTAAACTATTTTGGCTCTTTGCGCAGAGATGACGGTGCCGGTTGCGGTGCGCTCCGGGGCGCTCCTTCTGCGGAAAGACGCCTGGCAGCGGCACTTGGGACAGCTCTGCGTCTCCGTATTCTGTATTTCTTCTCTTCTGCATCTCAGCAAAATGCTTTCCCACTAGGTGTAGCAAGGAGAAACTGTGCCAGCTGAGTAGATGTAGCCCGGCCCGCCCTTTGAAGTTCACAAGTTCTTGGCATCTCAGAGCCTAAAGGGAAGAGCAAGGTTATCTATGGTACAAGCACAGCAAAGTTGTCCAAGAATAGCTTCCATTCGAATGCTAATGGCAATTGAAGAGGCAGGCCAGTGGCAAGCCACTATCTTCTAGCAGTTTGAAAGGTGCAGACACAGTGCAGGTGTTGTGCGGCTTCCTTCTTCGCCTCCTAGAAGGTGCCGCGCTCTCCGCCTCTTGCTTGCCAATATGTTGCCTTGTTCCTCTTATTGTTTGGTTTCTTTGGATTTGTTTTTATGATGTTTTGGCGGGTTTTCGGAATGTTTTGGTGGTGTTTTAGAATGTTTTGTTTTCTCTTGAGTTGTTTTTATTGTCTTGGCAGGTTTTGGAATGTTTGGATTCCTTTTGGCGGGTTTTAAAATATTTTGGCGGGTATTTGGAATGTTTTGGTTTGCTTTCATTTGTTTTGATTATGTTTTGTCAAGTTATTGAATGTTTGGATCACTTCTGCCTGGTGTGATAGTATTTTGGCATCTTTTCAGAATGTTTTGATCAGTTTTGGCAGGTTCTAAACTATTTTGTCGGGTTTTTGGAATGTTTTGGTTGGTTTTGATGTGTTTTTATGTTGTTTTGGCCAGATTTCGGAATATTTTGGCTGGTTTTCGGAATGTTTTGGTTGGTTTTGATGTGTTTTTATGATGTTTTGCCACAGTTTTTGAATGTTTTGATCAGTTCTGGCTGGTTTTCTAATGTTTTGGCATCTTTTCGGAATGTTTTGATCGGTTTTGTGGGTCTAAATTGTTTTGGCGGGTTTTCGGAATGTTTTGGTTGGTTTTGATTTGTTTTTATGATGTTTTGGCAGGTTTTCGGTATGTTTTGGTTGGGTTTTAGAATGTTTTGTATTCTCTTGAATTGTTTTTATTATGTTGTTAGGTTTTGGAATGTTTGGATTCCTTTTGGTGGGTTTTAAAATATTTTGGCGGGTATTTGGAAGGTTTTGGCGGGTATTTGGAATGTTTTGATTAGTTTTGATGGGTTTTGAAATATTTTGGCAGGTTTTTAGAAGGTTTTGATTGGTTTTGATTATGTTTAGCCAAGTTTTTGGTGTGTTTGGATTAGCTTTGCTGGGCTTAATCATGTTTTGTCAGGTTTTTTCAAATGTTTTGATCCCTTCTGTCTGGTTTTCTATTTTGGCGGGTTTGAAAAAATTTTTTTATTAGTTTTGGCGGGTTTTAAAATATTTTGGCTCTTTGCGCAGAGATGACGGTGCCGGTTGCGGTGCGCTCCGGGGCGCTCCTTCTGCGGAAAGACGCCTGGCAGCGGCAATTAGGACAGCTCCGCATCTCCGTATTCTGCATTTCTTGCCTTCTGCATCTCAGCAAAATGCTTTCCCACTAGGTGTAGCAAGGAGAAACAGTGCCAGCTGAGTAGATGTAGCCCGGCCCGCCCTTTGAAGTTCACAAGTTCTTGGCATCTCAGAGCCTAAAGGGAAGAGCAAGGTTATCTATGGTACAAGCACAGCAAAGTTGTCCAAGAATAGCTTCCATTCGAATGCTAATGGCAATTGAAGAGGCAGGCCAGTGGCAAGCCACTATCTTCTAGCAGTTTGAAAGGTGCAGACACAGTGCAGGTGTTGTGCGGCTTCCTTCTTCGCCTCCTAGAAGGTGCCGCGCTCTCCGTCTCTTGCTTGCCAATATGTTGCCGTGTTCCTCTTATTGTTTGGTTTCTTTGGATTTGTTTTTATGATGTTTTGGCGGGTTTTCGGAATGTTTTGGTGGTGTTTTAGAATGTTTTGTTTTCTCTTGTGTTGTTTTTACTGTGTTGGCAGGTTTTGGAATGTTTGGATTCCTATTGGCGGGTTTTAAAATATTTTGGCGGGTATTTGGAATGTTTTGGTTTGCTTTCATTTGTTTTGATTATGTTTTGTCAAGTTATTGAATGTTTGGATCACTTCTGCCTGGTGTGATAGTATTTTGGCATCTTTTCAGAATGTTTTGATCAGTTTTGGCAGATTCTAAACTATTTTGTCGGGTTTTTGGAATGTTTTGGTTGGTTTTGATTTGTTTTTATGATGTTGTGACACATTTTTTGAATGTTTTGATCAGTTCTGGCTGTTTTTCTAATGTTTTGGCGTCTTTTCAGAATGTTTTGATCAGTCTTGCGGGTCTAAATTGTTTTGGCGGGTTTTCGGAATATTTTGGTTGGTTTTGATTTGTTTTTTTGATGTTTTGGCAGGTTTTCGGCATATTTTGGCTGGTTTTCGGAATGTTTTGGTTGGTTTTGATGTGTTTTTTTGATGTTTTGCCCCATTTTTTTAATGTTTTGATCAGTTCTCTCTGGTTTTCTAATGTTTTGGCATCTTTTCAGAATGTTTTGATCAATTTTGCGGGACTAAATTATTTTGGCGGGTTTTCGGAATATTTTGGTTGGTTTTGATTTGTTTTTATGATGTTTTGGTAGGTTTTCGGAATGTTTTGGTGGTGTTTTAGAATGTTTTGTTTTCTCTTGAGTTGTTTTTATTGTGTTGTTAGGTTTTGGAATGTTTGGATTCCTTTTGGCGGGTTTTAAAATATTTTGGCTGGTATTTGGAAGGTTTTGGCGGGTATTCGGAATGTTTTGATTAATTTTGATGGGTTTTGAAATATTTTGGCAGGTTTTTAGAAGGTTTTGATTGGTTTTGATTATGTTTAGCCCAGTTTTTGGTGTGTTTGGATTAGCTTTGGTGGGCTTTATCATGTTTTGTCAGGTTTTTTTGAATGTTTTGATCACTTCTGTCTGGTTTTCTATTTTGGCGGGATTGAAAATATTTTTTGATTAGTTTTGGCGGGTTTTAAACTATTTTGGCTCTTTGCGCAGAGATGACGGTGCCGGTTGCGGTGCGCTCCGGGCCGCTCCTTCTGCGGAAAGACGCCTGGCAGCGGCACTTGGGACAGCTCTGCGTCTCCGTATTCTGTATTTCTTCTCTTCTGCATCTCAGCAAAATGCTTTCCCACTAGGTGTAGCAAGGAGAAACTGTGCCAGCTGAGTAGATGTAGCCCGGCCCGCCCTTTGAAGTTCACAAGTTCTTGGCATCTCAGAGCCTAAAGGGAAGAGCAAGGTTATCTATGGTACAAGCACAGCAAAGTTGTCCAAGAATAGCTTCCATTCGAATGCTAATGGCAATTGAAGAGGCAGGCCAGTGGCAAGCCACTATCTTCTAGCAGTTTGAAAGGTGCAGACACAGTGCAGGTGTTGTGCGGCTTCCTTCTTCGCCTCCTAGAAGGTGCCGCGCTCTCCGCCTCTTGCTTGCCAATATGTTGCCTTGTTCCTCTTATTGTTTGGTTTCTTTGGATTTGTTTTTATGATGTTTTGGCGGGTTTTCGGAATGTTTTGGTGGTGTTTTAGAATGTTTTGTTTTCTCTTGAGTTGTTTTTATTGTCTTGGCAGGTTTTGGAATGTTTGGATTCCTTTTGGCGGGTTTTAAAATATTTTGGCGGGTATTCGGAATGTTTTGGTTTGCTTTCATTTGTTTTGATTATGTTTTGTCAAGTTATTGAATGTTTGGATCACTTCTGCCTGGTGTGATAGTATTTTGGCATCTTTTCAGAATGTTTTGATCAGTTTTGGCAGGTTCTAAACTATTTTGTCGGGTTTTTGGAATGTTTTGGTTGGTTTTGATGTGTTTTTATGTTGTTTTGGCCAGATTTCGGAATATTTTGGCTGGTTTTCGGAATGTTTTGGTTGGTTTTGATGTGTTTTTATGATGTTTTGCCACAGTTTTTGAATGTTTTGATCAGTTCTGGCTGGTTTTCTAATGTTTTGGCATCTTTTCGGAATGTTTTGATCGGTTTTGTGGGTCTAAATTGTTTTGGCGGGTTTTCGGAATGTTTTGGTTGGTTTTGATTTGTTTTTATGATGTTTTGGCAGGTTTTCGGTATGTTTTGGTTGGGTTTTAGAATGTTTTGTATTCTCTTGAATTGTTTTTATTATGTTGTTAGGTTTTGGAATGTTTGGATTCCTTTTGGTGGGTTTTAAAATATTTTGGCGGGTATTTGGAAGGTTTTGGCGGGTATTTGGAATGTTTTGATTAGTTTTGATGGGTTTTGAAATATTTTGGCAGGTTTTTAGAAGGTTTTGATTGGTTTTGATTATGTTTAGCCAAGTTTTTGGTGTGTTTGGATTAGCTTTGCTGGGCTTAATCATGTTTTGTCAGGTTTTTTCAAATGTTTTGATCCCTTCTGTCTGGTTTTCTATTTTGGCGGGTTTGAAAAAATTTTTTTATTAGTTTTGGCGGGTTTTAAAATATTTTGGCTCTTTGCGCAGAGATGACGGTGCCGGTTGCGGTGCGCTCCGGGGCGCTCCTTCTGCGGAAAGACGCCTGGCAGCGGCAATTAGGACAGCTCCGCATCTCCGTATTCTGCATTTCTTGCCTTCTGCATCTCAGCAAAATGCTTTCCCACTAGGTGTAGCAAGGAGAAACAGTGCCAGCTGAGTAGATGTAGCCCGGCCCGCCCTTTGAAGTTCACAAGTTCTTGGCATCTCAGAGCCTAAAGGGAAGAGCAAGGTTATCTATGGTACAAGCACAGCAAAGTTGTCCAAGAATAGCTTCCATTCGAATGCTAATGGCAATTGAAGAGGCAGGCCAGTGGCAAGCCACTATCTTCTAGCAGTTTGAAAGGTGCAGACACAGTGCAGGTGTTGTGCGGCTTCCTTCTTCGCCTCCTAGAAGGTGCCGCGCTCTCCGTCTCTTGCTTGCCAATATGTTGCCGTGTTCCTCTTATTGTTTGGTTTCTTTGGATTTGTTTTTATGATGTTTTGGCGGGTTTTCGGAATGTTTTGGTGGTGTTTTAGAATGTTTTGTTTTCTCTTGTGTTGTTTTTACTGTGTTGGCAGGTTTTGGAATGTTTGGATTCCTATTGGCGGGTTTTAAAATATTTTGGCGGGTATTTGGAATGTTTTGGTTTGCTTTCATTTGTTTTGATTATGTTTTGTCAAGTTATTGAATGTTTGGATCACTTCTGCCTGGTGTGATAGTATTTTGGCATCTTTTCAGAATGTTTTGATCAGTTTTGGCAGATTCTAAACTATTTTGTCGGGTTTTTGGAATGTTTTGGTTGGTTTTGATGTGTTTTTATGATGTTGTGACACGTTTTTTGAATGTTTTGATCAGTTCTGGCTGGTTTTCTAATGTTTTGGCATCTTTTCGGAATGTTTTGGTCAGTCTTGCGGGTCTAAATTATTTTGGCGGGTTTTCGGAATATTTTGGTTGGTTTTGATTTGTTTTTATGATGTTTTGGCAGGTTTTCGGAATGTTTTGGTTGGGTTTTAGAATGTTTTGTATTCTTTTGAGTTGTTTTTATTGTGTTGGCAGGTTTTGGAATGTTTGGATTCCTTTTGGCGGGTTTTAAAATATTTTGGCGGGTATTTGGAAGGTTTTGGCGGGTATTCGGAATGTTTTGATTAGTTTTGACCGGTTTTGAAATATTTTGGCGGGTTTTTAGAAGGTTTTGATTTGTTTTTTTTATGTTTAGACCAGTTTTTGGTGTGTTTGGATTAGCTTTGGTGGGCTTTATCATGTTTTGTCAGGTTTTTTCAAATGTTTTGATCGCTTCTGTCTGGTTTTTAATTTTGGCGGGTTTGAAAAGATTTTTTGATTCGTTTTGGTGGGTTTTAAAATATTTTGGCTCTTTGCGCAGAGATGACGGTGCCGGTTGCGGTGCGCTCCGGGGCGCTCCTTCTGCGGAAAGACACCTGGCAGCGGCACTTGGGACAGCTCCGCGTCTCCGAATTCTGCATTTCTTGCCTTCTGCATCTCAGCAAAATGCTTTCCCACTAGGTGTAGCAAGGAGAAACTGCGCCAGCTGAGTAGATGTAGCCCGGCCCGCCCTTTGAAGTTCACAAGTTCTTGGCATCTCAGAGCCTAAAGGGAAGAGCAAGGTTATCTATGGTAGGCTCGGGCAGAACTAGCCGCAAGCACAGCAAAGTTGTCCAAGAATAGCTTCCATTCAATGCTAATGGCAATTGAAGAGGCAGGCCAGTGGCAAGCCACTATCTTCTAGCAGTTTGAAAGGTGCAGACACAGTGCAGGTGTTGTGCGGCTTCCTTCTTCGCCTCCTAGAAGGTGCCGCGCTCTCCGTCTCTTGCTTGCCAATATGTTGCCTTGTTCCTCTTATTGTTTGGTTTCTTTGGATTTGTTTTGATGATGTTTTGGCGGGTTTTCGGAATGTTTTGGTGGTGTTTTAGAATGTTTTGTTTTCTCTTGAGTTGTTTTTATTGTGTTGGCAGGTTTTGGAACGTTTGGATTCCTCTTGGCGGTTTTTAAAATATTTTGGCGGGTATTTGGAATGTTTTGGTTTGCTTTCATTTGTTTTGATTATGTTTTGGCAAGTTATTGAACGTTTGGATCACTTCTGACTGGTTTGATAGGATTTTGGCATCTTTTCAGAATGTTTTGATCAGTTTTGGCAGGTTCTAAAGTATTTTGTCGGGTTTTTGGAATGTTTTGGATGGTTTTGATGTGTTTTTATGATGTTTTGCCACGTTTTTTGAATGTTTTGATCAGTTCTGGCTGCTTTTCTAATGTTTTGGCATCTTTACAGAATGTTTTTATCGGTTTTGCGGGACTAAATTATTTTGGCGGGTTTTTGGAATATTTTGGTTGGTTTTGATTTGTTTTTATGATGTTTTGGTGGGTTTTCGGAATATTTTGGTGGTGTTTTAGAATGTTTTGTTTTCTCTTGTGTTGTTTTTATTGTGTTGTTAGGTTTTGGAATGTTTGGATTCCTTTTGGTGGGTTTTAAAATATCTTGGAGTGTATTTGGAATGTTTTGGCGGGTATTTAGAATGTTTTGATTAGTTTTGATGGGTTTTGAAATATTTTGGCGGGTTTTTAGAAGGTTTTGATTGGTTTTGATTATGTTTAGCCCAGTTTTTGGTGTGTTTGGATTAGCTTTGGTGGGCTTTATCATGTTTTGTCAGGTTTTTTCGAATGTTTTGATCACTTCTGTCTGGTTTTCTATTTTGGCGGGTTTGAAAATATTTTTTGATTAGTTTTGGCGGGTTTTAAACTATTTTGGCTCTTTGCGCAGAGATGACGGTGCCGGTTGCGGTGCGCTCCGGGGCGCTCCTTCTGCGGAAAGACGCCTGGCAGCGGCACTTGGGACAGCTCCGAGTCTCCGTATTCTGCATTTCTTGCCTTCTGCATCTCAGCAAAATTCTTTCCCACTAGGTCTAGCAAGGAGAAACTGAGCCAGCTGAGTATATGCAGCCGGGCCCGCCCTTGAAGTTCACAAGTTCTTGGCATCTCAGAGCCTAAAGGGAAGAGCAAGGTTATCTATGGTAGGCTGGGGCAGAACTAGCCGCAAGCACAGCAAAGTTGTCCAAGAATAGCTTCCATTTGAATGCTAATGGCAATTGAAGAGGCAGGCCAGTGGCAAGCCACTATCTTCTAGCAGTTTGAAAGGTGCAGACACAGTGCAGGTGTTGTGCGGCTTCCTTCTTCGCCTCCTAGAAGGTGCCGCGCTCTCCGTCTCTTGCTTGCCAATATGTTGCCTTGTTCCTCTTATTGTTTGGTTTCTTTGGATTTGTTTTTATGATGTTTTGGCGGGTTTTCGGAATGTTTTGGTGGTGTTTTAGAATGTTTTGTTTTCTCTTGAGTTGTTTTTATTGTGTTGGCAGGTTTTGGAATGTTTGGATTCCTTTTGGCGGGTTTTAAAATATTTTGGCTGGTATTTGGAATGTTTTGGTTTGCTTTCATTTGTTTTGATTATGTTTTGTCAAGTTATTGAATGTTTGGATCACTTCTGACTGGTTTGATCGGATTTTGGCATCTTTTCAGAATGTTTTGATCAGTTTTGGCAGGTTCTAAAGTATTTTGTCGGGTTTTTGGAATGTTTTGGTTGGTTTTGATGTGTTTTTATGATGTTTTGCCACATTTTTTGAATGTTTTGATCAGTTCTGGCTGCTTTTCTAATATTTTGGCATCTTTTCAGAATGTTTTGATCGATTTTGCGGGACTAAATTATTTTGGCGGGTTTTCGGAGTGTTTTGGTTGGTTTTGATTTGTTTTTATGATGTTTTGGCGGGTTTTCGGAATGTTTTGGTGGGGTTTTAGAATGTTTTGTTTTCTCTTGTGTTGTTTTTATGGTGTTGGCAGGTTTTGGAATGTTTGGATTCCTTTTGGCTGTTTTTAAAATATCTTGGAGTGTATTTGGAAGATTTTGGCGGGTATTCAGAAAGTTTTGATTAGTTTTGATGGGTTTTGAAATATTTTGGCAGGTTTTTAGAAGGTTTTGATTGGTTTTGATTATGTTTAGCCCAGTTTTTGGTGTGTTTGGATTAGCTTTGGTGGGCTTTATCATGTTTTGTCAGGTTTTTTCGAATGTTTTGATCACTTCTGTCTGGTTTTCTATTTTGGCGGGTTTGAATATATTTTTTGATTAGTTTTGGCGGGTTTTAAAATATTTTGGCTCTTTGCGCAGAGATGACGGTGCCGGTTGCTGTGCGCTCCGGGGCGCTCCTTCTGCGGAAAGACGCCTGGCAGCGGCACTTGGGACAGCTCTGCGTCTCCGTATTCTGTATTTCTTCCCTTCTGCATCTCAGCAAAATGCTTTCCCACTAGGTGTAGCAAGGAGAAACTGCTCCAGCTGAGTAGATGTAGCCCGGCCCGCCCTTTGAAGTTCACAAGTTCTTGGCATCTCAGAGCCTAAAGGGAAGAGCAAGGTTATCTATGGTACAAGCACAGCAAAGTTGTCCAAGAATAGCTTCCATTCGAATGCTAATGGCAATTGAAGAGGCAGGCCAGTGGCAAGCCACTACCTTCTAGCAGTTTGAAAGGTGCAGACACAGTGCAGGTGTTGTGCGGCTTCCTTCTTCGCCTCCTAGAAGGTGCCGCGCTCTCCGTCTCTTGCTTGCCAATATGTTGCCATGTTCCTCTTATTGTTTGGTTTCTTTGGATTTGTTTTGATGATGTTTTGGCAGGTTTTCGGAATGTTTTGGTGGTGTTTTAGAATGTTTTGTTTTCTCTTGAGTTGTTTTTATTGTGTTGGCAGGTTTTGGAATGTTTGGATTCCTTTTGGCGGGTTTTAAAATATTTTGGCGGGTATTTGGAATGTTTTGGTTTGCTTTCATTTGTTTTGATTATGTTTTGGCAAGTTATTGAATGTTTGGATCACTTCTGACTGGTTTGATAGTATTTTGGCATCTTTTCAAAATGTTTTCATCAGTTATGGCGGGATCGAAATTATTTTGGCGGGTAGTCGGAATGTTTTGTTGGATTTTTAGAATGTTTTGGTTTATTTGGATTTGTTTTTATTATGTCTTGGCGGGTTTTGGAAAGTTTTAATTCATTTGGGTATTTTAACATATTTTGTTGGGGTTTTTACAATGTTTTGGTTGATTTTCATTTTTTTCTATTCTGTTTTGGCATGTTTTTTCAATGTTTTGTTCACTTCTGACAAGTTTTTTAGTATTTTGGCATCTTTTCAAAATGTTTGATCAGTTATGGTGGGTTCGAAATTATTTTGGCGAGTTTTCGGAATATTTTTGGTTACTTTGTGTTTGTTTTTATTCTCTTTTGGCTAGTTTTTTAAATGTTTTGTTCATTTCTGACTGGTTTTACAGTATTTTGGCATAATTTCTAAATGTTTTGATCCATTTTGGTGGGATCTAAAATATTGTGGCTGTATTTTTGGAATGTTTCGTTTTGTTTGGATTTGTTTTGATTACGTTTTGGCGGGGTTTTTGTATATTTTCCTTTGTGTAGATTCGATTTTATAATGTTTTAGCGGGTTTTGGAATGTTATGGTTTGTTGAGATTAGTTTTTATTCTGTTTTGGCTAGTTTTTTCAATGTTTTTTTCACTTCTGACTGGTTTGATAGTATTTTGGCATCTTTTCAAAATGTTTTGATGAGATATGGCGGCGTCAAAATTATTTTGGCGGGTTTTCGGAATGTTTTGTTGGGTTTTTTAAATGTTTTGCTTGGTTTGGATATATTTTTAGTTCATCTTGGAGGGTTTTGGAATGTTTTAATAGTCCAGCGCCTGTGGCCCAGTGTGGCCAGCTGACTGCTGAAGTTCCCAACGTCGCCGGGTGCCTCTCAGACGCAAGGGGTCACCAAATTCAACAGCGTCTAGATTGACAGTGCCAAGTGCCTCCTGCAAACGGACATCAGGAAGCTGGGGTAGTGAGTTTTCTTTCCCAGGGAAAATGGCCAGCGTTTGTTTCCAGGTGC
This sequence comes from Passer domesticus, assembly GCF_036417665.1. Taxonomy (NCBI): domain Eukaryota; kingdom Metazoa; phylum Chordata; class Aves; order Passeriformes; family Passeridae; genus Passer; species Passer domesticus. The sequence goes on from NC_087474.1 coordinate 65,082,669, forward strand.
CAAAGGCCCAGACTGTCCTGCTGCCTGCTGAAATTCCGAAGGTCACTGCAGGCCTCCCAGACGCAAAGTGCCACCAGAGACAATTGTGACTGGGTTAACAGTGCCACGTGCCTCCTGCAAAGTGACATCAGGAACCTGGGCTGCTGAGTTTCGTATTCCAGGCAAAAGGTCCACCGTTTTTTTCCAGGTGCCCATGACGCGGGGTACCGGCTGCCTGCAGAAATTCCCAACGTCGCCAGGTGGCTCACAGACGCAAGGTGTCACCAAATGCAACAGCGGCTAGGTTGGCAGTGCCAAGTGCCTTCTGCAAACTGACATCAGGAACCTGTCGTGGTGAAATTTGTTTCTCTGGGGAAAGACCATCATTGTTGCCCAGCCTATGGAGGCCAGCAGTGCCCAGCTGCCTGCTGGAATCCCGGACGTCTCAATATACCTCCCAGAAGCAAGGTGCCACCACAGGCAACTGTGGCTGCTTTGACAGTGCCAATGCCTCCTGCAAAGGGACGTCAGGAACCTGGGCTGCTGAGTTTGTTTCCCGGACAAAAAGGGCTAACAAACTTGACGAGGGGCCAGTGGCCCAGTGTAGCCAGCTGACTGCTGAAGTTCCAAACGTTGCCGGGTGCCTCTCAGACGCAAGGTGTCACCAAATGCAACAGCGTCTAGATTGACAGTGCCAAGTGCCTCCTGAAAACGGACATCAGGAAGCTGGGCTAGTGAATTTTCTTTCCCAGGGAAATTGGCCAGCTTTTGTTTCCTGGTGCCAAAGGCCCAGACTGTCCTGCTGCCTGCAGAAATTCCGAAAGTCGCCAGGTGGCTCAGAGACACAAGGTGACACCAAATGCAACAGCGGCTAGGTTGACAGTGCCAATGACTCCTGCAAAGGGACGTCAGGAATCTGGGCTGCTGAGTTTGTTTCCCGGACCAAATGGGCCAATGAACTTGACCAGGGGCCAGTGGCCCAGTGTGGCCAGCTGACTGCTGAAATTCCCAACGTCGCCGAGTGCCTCTCAGACGCAAGGTGTCACCAAATTCAACAGCATCTAGATTGACAGTGCCAAGTGCCTCCTTCAAAGGGACATCAGGAACCTGACCTGCTGAGTTTTGTTTCTCTGGGGAAAGACCATCGTTGTTGCACAGGCTATGGAGGCCCGCAATGCACAGCTGTCTCATGAAATTCTGAAAGTCATAGCATGCCTTCCAGGAGCAAAATGCCACCAGAGAGAATTGAGGCTGCTTTGTCACTGCCAAGTGCCTCCTGCAAACGGACATCAGGAAGCTAGGGTAGTGAGCTTTCTTTCCCAGGGAAAATGGCCAGCGTTTGTCTCCAGGTGCCAAAGGCCCAGACTGTCCTGCTGCCTGCTGAAATTCCGAAGGTCACTGCAGGCCTCCCAGACGCAAAGTGCCACCAGAGACAATTGTGGCTGGGTTAACAGTGCCAAGTGCCTCCTGCAAAGTGACATCAGGAACCTGAGCTGCTGAGTTTTGTTTTCCAGCAAAAGGTCCACCGTTTTTTTCCAGGTGCCCATGACGCGTGGTAGCCGGCTGCCTGCAGAAATTCCCAACATCACCGGGTGGCTCACAGACGCAAGGTGTCACCAAATGCAACAGCGGCTAGGTTGACAGTGCCAAGTGCCTCCTGCAAACGGACATCAGGAACCTGACCTGCTGCCTGCTGAGTTTTGTTTCTCTGGGAAAAGACCATCGTTGTTGCCCAGGCTATGGAGTCCCCCAGTGCACAGCTGCCTCCTGAATTTCTGAAAGTCACAGCATGCCTTCCAGGAGCAAAATGCCACCAGAGAGAATTGAGGCTGCTTTGTCACTGCCAAGTGCCTCCTGCAAACGGACATCAGGAAGCTGGGCTAGTGAGTTTTCTTTCCCAGGGAAAATGGCCAGCGTTTGTTTCCAGGTGCCAAAGGCCCAGACTGTCCTGCTGCCTGCTGAAATTCCGAAGGTCACTGCAGGCCTCCCAGACGCAAAGTGCCACCAGAGACAATTGTGGCTGGGTTAACAGTGCCACGTGCCTCCTGCAAAGTGACATCAGGAACCTGAGCTGCTGAGTTTCATATTCCAGGCAAAAGGTCCACCGTTTTTTTCCAGGTGCCCATGACGCGGGGTACCGGCTGCCTGCAGAAATTCCCAACGTCGCCAGGTGGCTCACAGACGCAAGGTGTCACCAAATGCAACAGCGGCTAGGTTGGCAGTGCCAAGTGCCTTCTGCAAACTGACATCAGGAACCTGTCGTGGTGAAATTTGTTTCTCTGGGGAAAGACCATCATTGTTGCCCAGCGTATGGAGACCAGCAGTGCCCAGCTGCCTGCTGGAATCCTGGACATCTCAATATACCTCCCAGAAGCAAGGTGCCACCACAGGCAACTGTGGCTGCTTTGACAGTGCCAATGCCTCCTGCAAAGGGACGTCAGGAACCTGGGCTGCTGAGTTTGTTTCCCGGACAAAAAGCGCCAACGAACTTGACGAGGGGCCAGTGGCCCAGTGTGGCCAGCTGACTGCTGAAGTTCCCAACGTCGCCGGGTGCCTCTCAGACGCAAGGGGTCACCAAATGCAACAGCATCTAGATTGACAGTGCCAAGTGCCTCCTGAAAACGGACATCAGGAAGCTGGGCTAGTGAGTTTTCTTTCCCAGGGAAATTGGCCAGCGTTTGTTTCCAGGCGCCAAAGGCCCAGACTGTCCTGCTGCTTTCTGAAATTCTGAAGGTCACTGCAGGCCTCCCAGAAGCAATGTGACACCACAGGCAACTGTGGCTGCTTTGAAATTGGCAAGTGCCTCCTTAAAACGAACATCTGGAACCCGGGCTGCTGAGTTTCGTATTCCAGGCAAAAGGTCCACCATTTTTTTCCAGGTGCCCATGACGCGGGGTAGCCGGCTGTCTGCAAAATTTCCAACGTCGCCAGGTGGCTCACAGACACAAGGTGTCACCAAATGCAACAGCGGCTAGGTTGACAGTGCCAATTCCTCCTGCAAAGGGCATCAGGAACCTGAGGCGCTGAGTTTGTTTCCCGGACAAAAAGGGCCAATGAAGTTGACCTTGGGCCAGTGGCCCTGTGTGGCCAGCTGACTGCTGAAGTTCCGAACTTCGCCGGGTGCCTCTCAGACATAAGGTGTCCCAAAATGCAACAGAGTCCAGATTGATAGTGCCAAGTGCCTCCTCCAAACGGACATCAGGAACCTGAGCTAGTGAAATTTCTTTCCCAGGGTAAATGGCCAGCGTTTGTTTCCAGGTGCCAAAGGCCCAGACTGTCCTGCTGCCTGCTGAAATTCCGAATGTCTCCAGGTGGCTCACAGACGCAAGGTGTCACCAAATGCAACAGCGGCTAGGTTGACAGTGCCAATTCCTCCTGCAAATTGACATCAGGATCCTGGGCTGCTGCGTTTTGTGTCCCGGAGCAAGAGGGCCAGTTATCATTGACAGGGGCCAGTGGCCCATTGTGGCCAGCTGACTGCTGAAGTCCCGAAGGTCTCAATATACCTCCTAGAAGCAAGGTGCCACCACAGGCATCTGTGGCTGCTTTGACAGTGCCAAGTGCCTCCTGCAAAGGGACATCAGGAACCTGGGCTGCTGAGTTTCGTATTCCAGGCAAAAGGTTCACCATTTTTTTCTAGGTGTCCATGACGCGGAGTGGCCGGCTGCTTGGAGAAATTCGAAGCGTCACAGGATGCCTCCTAGTCTCAAGGTGCAACCAGAGTCAATTCTGGCTGGTTTGACAGAGCCAAGTACCTCCTGCATATCAAGATCAGGATCCTGGCCAGGGAGTTTTGTTTCTCTGAGGAAAGGTCTGCGTTCTTGTCCAGGGCCCAGCCATCAGAAATGGTCGTCTGCCTTCTGAAATTCCGAACGTCTCATTGTACCTCCCATACGCAAGGTGCCACCGCAGGCCACTGTGGCTTCTTTGACACTGCCAATTTCCTCCTGCAAACGGTCATCTGGAACCTGGCCTGGTCAGTTTTGTTTCTCTGGAGAAAGGCCATCGTTTTTTTCCCGGCTGGAGAGGCCTGCAGCGCCCAGATACCTCCTGAATCTCTTTACGTCTCCAAGTACCTCACAGACACAAGGTGTTACCAAATGCAACGGCATCACATACCTTGAGTAAAGAGCATTGGTGCCCCGATAGAAAGGGAGAGGCTTTTTCACTGAGGCCCCTGTGACGGAGGACTGGGGCACAACTAGCAGCAAACACAGAAAAATTGTCCAAGAATACCGTCCATTGGAATGCTAATGCCAGGTTAATAGTCAGGAGAGAGACAAGAGCGTATCTTCCTGCAGTTAGAAATGTGCGGACTCAGTCCGTGTTTGGTACGCTTTCGCTGTTCGCTCCCTAGAAGGTGCAGCGGTCTCCATCTCTCTGATGCGAAGAAGTGGCACTTGGCGCAGAAATCACTCTGCCGGTTGCGGTGCTGTCTGCGACGTTCCTTATGCCAAAAGACACCTGGCAGCGGCACTTCGGACAGCTCCGTATCTCCGTATTCTGCATTTCTTGGCTTCTGCAGCTCAGCAAAACAATTTTCCATTACGTCTAGCAAAGAGAAACTGTGCCAGCACAGTGTACGCCCCCTGACTTTTGTTTTAAGGTGCCCGAGTTCTTGGCATCCCAGAATTTAAAGAAACAGCAAGGTAATCTACGGAGGGCTGGAGCAGAACTAGCAGCAAGCACAGAAAAATTGTCCAAGTATACATTCCATTAGAATGCTAATGCGAATTTAAGAGGCAGGCGAATGGCAAGCCACTATCTTCTAGCAGTAAGACAACTGCGGACACAGTACAGTGTTGTACGCTTTCGCTCTTCGCTTCCTAGAAGGTGCTGCCCTCTTCGTCTCTCTGATGCGAAGAAGTGGCTCTTCGCGCAGATATCACTGTGCCGATAGCAGTACGCTCCAGGACGCTCCTTCTTCCGAAAGACGCTTTAGCAAAGATACTTAACTGCGGACAGCTCCGTATCTCCGTATTCTGATTTCTTGGCTTCTGCAGATCAGCAAAAAGGTTTTCCTATATATCTAGCAAGGAGAAAATGTGCCAGCACAGTGTACGTCCCCTGACTTGTGTTTTAAATTGCCCGGGTTCTTGACATCTCAGAACCTGAAGCTAATAGCACTGTAATCTAGGGAGGGCTGAGGCAGAACTATCAGCAAGCACAGACAAGTTGTCCAAGTATACATTCCATTCGAATGCTAATGCGAATTTAAGAGGCAGGCTAATGGCAAGGCACTATCTTCTAGCAGTAAGACAACTGCGGACACAGTACGGTGTTGTACGCTTTCGCTCTTCGCTTCCTAGAAGGTCTCTCCGTCTGTCGGACGTGAATAAGGGGGTTTTCACGGAGAGATCACTGTGCTGATAGCAGTGCGCTCCAGGACGCTCCTTCTTCCGAAAGATGCTTTAGCAGAGATACTTAACTGCGGACAGCTCCGTATCTCCGTATTCTGATTTCTTGGCTTCTGCAGATCAGCAAAAAGGTTTTCCTATATATCTAGCAAGGAAGAACTGTGCCAGCACAGTGTACGTCCCCTGACTTGTATTTTAAGGTGCCCGAGTTCTTGGCATCTCAGAACTGAATTGGATTAGCAAGGTTATATACGGAAAGCTGAGACAGAACTTGCAGCAAGCACAGACAAATTGTGCAAGTATACATTTCATTCGAATGCTAATGCGAGTTTAAGAGGCATGCGAGTGGCAAGCCACTATCTTCTAGCAGTTAGAAAGCTGCGGACACAGTCCGGGTGTGGTACGCTTTCGCTCTTTGCTTCCTAGAAGGTCTCTCCGTCTGTCGGACGCGAAGAAGCGGCTTTTCGCGGAGAGATCACTGTGCCGATAGCAGTGTGCTCCAGGACGCTCCTTCTTCCAAAAGACGCTTTAGCAGAGATACTTAACTGCGGACAGCTCCGTATCACCGTATTCTGCATTTCTTGGCTTCTGCAGATCAGCAAAAAGCTTTTCCTATATATCTAGCAAGGAGAAAATGTGCCAGCACAGTGTACGTCCCCTGACTTGTATTTTAAGGTGCCCAAGTTCTTGGTATCTCAGAACTGTATTGGATTAGCAAGGTTATATACGGAAAGCTGAGGCAGAACTTGCAGCAAACACAGACAAGTTGTCCAAACTCACTTTCCATTCGAATGCTAATGCGAGTTTAAGAGGCATGCGAGTGGCAAGCCACTATCTTCTTGCAGTTAGAAAGCTGCTAACTCAGTCCGGGTGTTGTTCGCTTTCGCCATTTGCTTCCTAGAATGTGCCACACTCGCCGTCTCTCTGACGCGAAGAAGCGGCTTTTCACGGAGAGATCACTGTGCCGATAGCAGTACGCTCCAGGACGCTCCTTCTTCCGAAAGACGCTTTAGCAGAGATACTTAACCGCGGACAGCTCCGTATCTCCGTATTCTCATTTCTTGGCTTCTGCAGATCAGGAAAAAGGTTTTCCTATATATCTAGCAAGGAGAAACTGTGCCAGCACAGTGTACGTCCCCTGATGTGTGTTTTAAGGTTCGCGAATTCTTAGCATTCCAGAATTTAAAAGAAAGAGCATGGTAATCTAGGGAGGGCTGAGGCAGAACTAGCAGCAAGCACAGAAAATTGTCTAAGTATAAATTCCATTCCAAAGCCAATGCGAGTTTAAGAGGCAGGAGAATGGCAAGCCACTATCTTCTAGCAGTTAGAAAACTGCGAACTCAGTATGGGTGCGGTACACTTTCGCTCGGGGTTACGCTTTTTGGAGGGGGTTTTTTGAACGTTCTTGTTTCTTTAGATCTGGTTTTGGGATGTTTTGAAGGTTTTTCTGAAAATTTTCTTACGTTTTGCCAGGTTTTGGGGAATTTTGGTTTGTTTGTATTTGTTTTTATTCTGTTTTGGCTGGTTTTTTGAATGTTTTGTTCACTTCTGACTGGTTTTACAGTATTTTGGCATCTTTTCCAAATGTTTTGATCAGTTATGGCGGGATCGAAATTATTTTGGCGCGTTTTTGGAATATTTTTGGTTTGTTGAGATTAGTTTTTATTAGGTTTTGGCTAGTTTTTTGAATGTTTTGCTCCCTTCATGACTGGTGTTATAGTATTTTGGCATCTTTTCAAAAAGTTTGATCAGTTATGGCGGGATGGAAATTATTTTGCCGGGTGTTCTGAATGTTGTGTGGGGTTTTTAGAATGTTTTCTTTTGTTTGGAATTGTTTTAATTACGTTTTGGCGGGTTTTTAGAATATTTTGGTTTGTTTAGATTAGTTTTCATTATGTTTTGGATGGTTTTTGGAATATTTTTGGTTTGTTTGTATTTGTTTTTATTACGTTTTGGCTAGTTTTTTCAATGTTTTGCTCTCTTCTGACTGGTTTGATAGTATTTTGGCATAATTTCAAAATGTTTGATCCGTTGTGGTGGGATCGAAATTATTTTGGTGGGATTTTAGAATATTTTTGTGTGTTCAGATTCGTTTTCATTATGTTTTGGTTGGTTTTTGGAATATTTTTGGTGTATTTGTATTTTTTTAGTATATTTTGGCTAGTTTTTTGAATGTTTTGTTCACTTCTGACTGGTTTTATAGTATTTTGGCGTAATTTCAAAAGGTTTGATCCGTTATAACGGGATCAAAACTATTTTGGTGGGTTGTTGGAATGTTTTGTTGGGTTTTTGGAATGTTTTGGTTTGTTTGGATTTGTTCTTATTATGTCTTGGCGGTTTTGGAATGTTTTAATTCATTTGGGCGGGTTTTAACATAGTTTGTGGGGGTTTCACAATGTTTTGGTTGATTTTCATTTGTTTCTATTCTGTTTTGGCTAGTTTTTTGAATGTTTTGTTCACTTCTGACTGGTTTGATAGTATTTTGGCATCTTTTCAGAATGTTTGATCAGTTATGGTGGGTTCTAAAATATTGTGGCTGTTGGTTTGGAATGTTTAGTTTTGTTTGGAATTGTTTTAATTACATTTTGGTGGGTTTTTAGAATATTTTGGTTTGTTTAGATTTGTTTTTATTATGTTTTGGCGGGTTTTGGAATGTTTTGATTTGTTGAGATTAGTTTTATTATGTTTTGCCTAGTTTTGTGAATGTTTTGTTCACTTCTGACTGGTTTTATAATATTTTGTCATCTTTTCCAAATGTTTGGATCAGTTTTGGCGGGTTCAAAAATATTTTCGGGTTTTTTGGAATGTTTTGGTTTGTTTTAACTTGTTTTTATGATGTTTTGGGGGGTTTTTGGAATGTTTTGTTGGTTTTCAGAATGTTTTGCTTTGTTTTGATGTGTTTTTATTATGTTTTGGCTGGTTTTGGAAAGTTTTGTTGGTATTTAGAATATTTTGGTTTGTTTTGATGTGTTTTTATTATGTTTTGGCAAGTGTTTAGAATGTTTTGATTAGTTTTGGCGGGATTTATAATATTTTGGCTCTTTGCGCACTGTGTCGCCGCGGTGCGCTGCGGGGCACTCCTTCTGCCAAAAGACACCTGGCAGCGGCACTTAACTTCAGACAGCTTCGTATCTCCGTATTCTGCATTTCTTGCCTTCTGCAGCTCAGCAAAACACTTTTCCACTACATCTAGCAAGGAGAAACTGTGCCAGCACAGTATACGTCCCCCAGCTTGTGTTTTAAAGTGCCCGAGTTCTTGGCATCTCAGAGCCTCAAGGGACGAGCAAGGTTATCTACGGAGGCCTGCGGCAGATCTAGCAGCAAGCACAGAGAAGTTGTCCAAAATCACTTTCCATTCGAATGCTAATGCAAATTTAAGAGGCAGGCGAGTGGCAAGCCGCTATCTTCTAGCAGTTAGAAAGCTGCGGACACAGTCCGGGTGTTGTACAGTTTCGCTCTTCGCTTCCTAGAAGGTGCCGCGCTTTCCAGCTCATGGTTACGAATAGGTTGGCGTGTTCCTATTATTGCTTGGTTTGTTTGGGCGCGTTTTTATGATGTTTTGATGGGTTTTGGAATGTTTTGATCAGTTCTGGCTGGTTGGATAATATTTTGTCGGGGTTTTAAAATGGTTTGGTTGGTGAGATTTGTTTTTAGTCAGTTTTTGTGGGTTTTGGAATCCTTTGATTCGTTTTGGTGGGTTTTATAATATTTTGGCAGGTTTTTAGAATGTTTTGGTTTGTTTAGATTTCTTTTTCTTATGTTTTGGCAAGTTTTTTTAATGTTTTGTTCACTTCTGACAGGTTTTATAGTATTTTGGCATCTTTTCCAAATGTTTGGATCAGTTTTGGCGAGCTCTAAAATATTTTGGGGGTTTTTGAATGTTTTGGTTACTTTTGATTTGTGTTTTTTTGATGTTTTGGGGGGTTTTTGGAATGTTTTGTTGGTTTTCAGAATGTTTTGCATGGTTTTGATTTGTTTTTATTATGTTTTGGCAGGTTTTGGAAAAATTTTGTTGGTTTTTCAAAATGTTTTATTTAGTTTAACTTGTTTTTATGATGTTTTGGCAGGTTTGGAATGTTTTGATTCATTTTGGTGGGTTTTATAATATTTTGGCGGGTTTTTAGAATGTTTTGGTTTGTTTAGATTTGGGTATTTTGGATGTTTTAGCAAGCTTTTTGAATGTTTTGTTCACTTCTGACAGGTTTTATAGTATTTTGGCATCTTTTCCAAATGTTTGGATCAGTTTTGGCCGGGTTTGTAATGTTTTGATTAGTTTTGGTGGGTTTTTAAATGATTTGGTGAGTTTTCAGAGTGTTTTGGTTTTTTTAGATTTCTTTTTAGTATGTTTTGGGAAGTTTTTAGAATGTTTCGATTAGCTTTATCGGGATTTATAATATTTTGGCTCTTCACTCAGAGGTCCCTCTGTCGCCGCGGTGCACTCCGGGGCACTCCTTGGGCCGAAAGACACTTGGCAGCGGCACTTCGGACAGCTTCGTATCTCCGTATTCTGCATTTCTTGCCTTCTTCATCTCGGCAAAACACTTTTCCACTACGTCTAGCAAGGAGAAACTGTGCCAGCACAGTATACGTCCCCCAGCTTGTGTTTTAAAGTGCCCGAGTTCTTGCCATCTCAGAGCCTCAAGGGAAGAGCAAGGTTATCTACGGAGGCCTGCGGCAGATCTAGCAGCAAGCACAGAGAAGTTGTCCAAAATCACTTTCCGTTCAAATGCTAATGCGAATTTAAGAGGCAGGCGAGTGGCAAGCCGCTATCTTCTAGCAGTTAGAAAGCTGCGGACACAGTCCGGGTGTTGTACGGTTTCGCTCTTCGCTTTCTAGAAGGTGCCGCGCTTTCCAGCTCATGGTTACGAATATTTTGGCGTGTTCCTATTATTGCTTGGTTTGTTTTGGGGGGTTTTTCAGGTGTTTTGGCAGATTTTTAGAATTTTGTCATCCGTTTTGGTGCGTTTTATAATATTTTGCCTGGTTTTTGGTATTTTTTGTTTTCTTTTGATTTGTTTTTATAATGTTTTTACTGGTTTTTGGAAAATTTTGGGGTTTTTTAGCGGGTTTTTAGAATGTTGTGGTTTTCTTTCATTTGTTTCTATTACGTTTTGCCAGGTTTTTTTAATGTTTTGGTCAGTTCTGGCTGGTTTTATAGTATTTTGGCATCTTTTCACAATGTTTTGATCAGTTTTGGCAGGTCCTAAAGAATTTAGGCAGGTTTTTAGAATGTTTTGTTGGGGTTTTAGTATGTTTTGTTCTGTCTTGTGTTGTTTTTATTGTGTTGGCAGGTTTTGGAATGTTTTGATTCGTTTTGGTGGGTTCTAAAATATTTTGGTGGGTTTATGGAATGTTTTGGTTTGTTGTCATTTGTTTTTATTATGTTTTGGCAAGTTTTTTGTATGTTTTGATTGGTTCTGTCTGGTTTTATAGTATTTTGGGTTCTTTTCAGAATGTTTTGATCAGTTTTGGCAGGTTCTAAAATATTGTGTCTGTTTTTTTGAATGTTTTGGTTGGTTTTGATTTGTTTTTATTATGTTTTGGCAGGTTTTTGGAATATTTTCGTGGGGTTTTAGAATGTTTTGTTTTGTCTTGTGTTGTTTGTATTGTGTTCACGGGTTTTGGAATATTTTTATTTATTTTGGCGGGTTTTAAAATATTTTGGCGGGTTTTTAGAATGTTTTGATTTGTTGAGATTTTTTTTTATTATGTTTTGATGGCTTTTTTGAATGTTCTGATTTTTTCTGTCTGTTTTTTTAACAATTTGCCAGGTTTGTAGGATTTTTTGATTCGTTTTGGCGGGATTTATAATATTTTGACTCTTTGCACAGAGATTATGTTGCTGGTTGCGGTGTGCTTCGGGGCGCTCCTTCTGCGGCATGACGCCTTGCAGCGGAACTTATGTTCGAAGTCTTTGTAATCAGAGGCAATGTGGCACTACACACAACTTTGGCTGCTTTGACAGTGCCACGTGCCTCCTGTAAACTGACATCAGGAACATAGGCACATGATTTGTTTTTCCCAGGGAAAAGGGCCACGTCCCTGTCCATGGGAAAGAGGCCTGGAGTGACTGGCTGCCTGCTGAAATTCTGAACATCACAGGATGCCTCCCAGACACAAGGTGCCACCAAATGCAACTTTGGCTCTGTTGCAATTGGTTTTGGGAGGGGGCACCCTGGGGAGTCCCTGGAGGGCCCCCTAGGCTGTGAGTGCACTGGCAGCAGCAGGCAGGCAAGGAGACTCCATATGGCTTCTGAGGATGCTGATTAAATGAGGCTTTATTGGGGTTCCCATCCCCAGGAACAGCATGGTTACTGAGGGAAAAGGGGAAAGGGGGAGGGGGAAGGAGGGGGAGCTTAGGGGAGGGAGGGGCCAAGAGGTTAGGAAGGCTAAGAGCGGGGAAAGGCTAAGAGAGTGACTGGTCTCGCTTGCACGGTTAAATAGGCAGATTGAAATTGGGCGAGGAATTAGACTTCTGCCAATGGGATTACAGAGACATGATGGTTCAGGGCAGGACTGCAGGCTTGGGATATACCATAACTGTTGGAGGGGTGAGACAGAGCATACCATTTAAATAAAATGCAATATTACATGGCTGGTTTGACAGTGCCAAGTGTCTTCTGCAAACTGACATCAGGAACCTGGGCTTGTGAGTATTCTTACTCAGTTAAAAGGCTGTTGTTCAAGTCCAGGTCCCACTGGCGCGGAGTGTCCGGCTGCCTGCTGAAATTCCGAACGTCTCAGGATGCCACCCGGATGCAAGGTGCCAACAGAGGTAACAGGCTTGACAGTGCCAAGTGCAACCTTAAAACCAACATCTGGAACCTGGGCTGGAGAGTTTTGTTTCTCAGAGAAAAGGCCATTGTTCCTGTCCAGGGTTCTGTGGTCCGCAGTTGCCGGCTGCCTGCTGAAATTCCGAACGTCCTAGTATGCCTCCCAGACGCAAGGTGCCATCACTGGCAACTGTGGCTGGGTTGACAGTGCTAAGTGCCTCCTGCAAACTGACATCAGGAACCTGGCCTGGTGAGTTTGTGTCTCAGAGTAAAGGCCATCGTTCGTGAACAGGTTCCGGTGGCCCGGAGTGGACAGCTGCCTGCTGAAATTCGGTATGTCTCAATATACCTCCCAGAAGCAATGTGGTACCACTGGCAACGGTGGCTGGTTTGACAGTGCCAAGTGCCTCCTGCAAATTGACATCAGGAACCTGGACTCGTGAGTTTTGTTTCTCAGGGAAAAGATCAGCATTTTTTGTTAAGGGTCCAGTGGCCCTACGTGGCTGACTGCCTGCTGAGGTTCCGCATGGTGCAGGATTCCTTCCAGACCCACGCTGCCAACACTACAAACTGAGGCTGTTTTGACAGTGTCAAGTCCCTCCTACAAACTTACGTCAGGAACCTGGGCAGGTAAGTTTTCTTTCCTTGGAAAACCATAGCATGATTGTGCAGTTGCCTGCGACCGGCAGTAGCCTGCTGCCTGCTGAGGTTGTGCACAGCGCAGGATACCTCCCAGACTCAAGATGCCACAATTGCACACTAGGGCTGCTTTGACAGTGCCAAGTGTCTCCTGTAAACTGAAAACTGGAGCCTGGCTTGCTGAGGTTTGTTTCCTAGGGAAGTCCTCGGCATTTTGTCTTCATTGCCCAGTGGCACCCTGTGGCCGGCTGCCTGCTTTGTTTCCGTGTGTCTCAGGATTCCATCCAGACCCAAGCTGTCATCACCACAAACTCAGGCTGCTTTGAAAGACCAGGGTACCTCCTGCAGAATGACACCAGGAACCTGGAATGGTGATTTTTGTTTTCTAGGAAAAACTTAGCATTATTGTTCAGGGTCCTGTGCTCCGCAGCGACCGGTTGGCTGCTGAAATTCCGCATTGCGCAGGGTGCCTCCCAGTCTTAAGTCGCCACCACTGCCAACTCAGGCTGCCTTGACAGTGCCAAGTGCCTCCTGTAAACTGACAGCAGGCGCCTGGGCTGGTGAGGTTTCTTTCCCAGGGAAAATGCCAACCTTTGTGTACAGGGATCTCTGACCCAGATAGGGTCACTGCCTGCTGAAAATGCACATTGCGCAGGGTGCCTCCCAGACCCACTCTTCCACCACTGCCAACTCGGGCTGCTTTGACAGTGCCAAGTGCCATCTGAAACTGACGTCTGGATCTTACTAGCAATATGTATTGTCTGCTGTCTAGTGCTATTGGTGTATAAATGAATTACAATCATTTACAATCAGACGGAAAATCTGCATCACCAAAAATAAAGGTTTTAAATATCTTCATGTAGAAGTCACTAATTCTCTGTACTCATCTCAAGGTTATACAGCTGTGAAATAATTTATGAGACTGAGAATCCTTAAGTCTGCCTTGAGTTTTACTATCTTTAAAATTGTGATTTGCAATTTTTTTCAAGTATTGTAGAAATTAAAGGATCCCATTAGAAGAAGCCGACAGTGAGGGGACACTCTCTGGTGCCCCGAGTGTACTGAGGGCAGCTAGGCTAGTTGCCTTTGCATCACAAGAGATACTGGAGACATTGGTAGAGGATAAAAGGCCGACTATCAGCAGGAGGCCAGTACAAGGTTTATTCGGAGCTCCCAAGGGAGCTCAACACCTCAGTGATGCACCTTGCTCAGAGTAAAACAAAAGGAATCTCAAGGTTACATTTAAAGGGGGGGAGGAAACCGAAGGTAGACACATTTGTTGACCAATAAAGACCCTTTAGGGATGAAACCTTAGGGATGGACATTTGGGATAGCGTATAAAATAATACTTGGGGGGCTGACCCCTGGCCTTGGACTAATCAATCGACGACTTTGACCAAAAGTTCTAGATAGAGGGGATGGGATGCTGAGTGACTGACAGAGAGCCAGGGCAGGGATTTGGGGGATGATCTCAACACAGGATGATGATTATACAGGTACAGGAAGGGGTGCACCATTTGGGAAAATAATGGGATGCAAAACCAAAACTATTACAAAGTATTACAAAGTATAAAAGCACACTACAACACAGGAGGACTGTATGACAATGGGATTTTGAAGGTGCACTCAGCTGAAAAGTAAAGTACATAGCTGCAAAGCACTGCCAGAGTCTAAGATACATGTACGATCACATTCTTTCAATCTCACAGAGACTAAAGCTAAACAGAAGAGAGTCCAGGCACAGCTTTCAAAGAAAAATATTCACAGCTGTGGTATTACATTTCAGTTAAATGGTATGCTGTGTCTCACCCCTCGAAAATATATGGGTTATTCCAAACCTGTGATCCTCCCCTGAAGTATCATGTATTTGTAATCCCATTGGCCCAAGTCTTATTCCACGCCCACTTTGAATCTCCCTGTTAAGCTGTGCGAGGGAGACTGAACTCTTTCTTGGCACTTTTCTCCCTAGGCTCTCCCTCTCTCCTCCTCCCTCCCCCTTCCCCCATTCTTTCTCAGAAACCATGCTGCTCCCAGGGGTGGGACCCCCAATAAACCCTCATCTAATCAGCACCCTCAGAAGCTGTGTGGAGTTTCCTTGCCTGCCTGCTGCTACCAGTGAACATACAGCTTAGGGGCCCCCCCGGGGACTCCCCAAGGACCCTTAAACAAACAGCATCACACAGCCTTTTATCTACAAGACGTACAGCTGCAAATGAGAAGGAAGGCAGAGAACTCCAGGGTATGTGGTGCAATTCAAGGGGTGTGAGTTAAACATGCAGACAGAAAGGGCCTTCTCAGCTGACATCAATTGTGATGGAGATTTTTACAGATTTTTAGGGTGGGTACAGGATCTCTTCAAGGTTGCAAGAATGTGATGGTACACAGAATTGGAAAGGAAAGCTCATTGCCCTGGTATGAATGGGGCAGTTGCTATCCTCTGCTCTGAATGTAAAATCTAGCAACTGATTTCTCTTATCATATTTTGTGGATGGATTGTAATAATGGCTGCGGTTCCTGGGAGTGTTCAAAAATATGAGGCTGCACACAGCTTTAAAAGAAAAAACCATAGTGCTAATATGTGTTTTTACAGGCCACATGGGAAAAGGCGATTCCCAGCACAATCATTTTTTGTAATAGGTGCTTATTTTTCTGCAGCAGATGCTGACCATTTTAAGATTTGCAGGTGGACTCTGTGATAGATAAGTAATGCGATGATTGACTCTCACAATGTAATAGACAAATATCATGTATATAGGTTAAGAAAAGTTTTATAGATTTATAGTTATGTTTTACCACCATGCGTGGTTATCAAGGGACAGATGGAGTTGGGACATTTGGGAGGGCCGGCTTGTCACTATGGCAACATCTGACCTCCAGTCAAGATTTGAGGAAGAGCTCTCCACCACTGGACAGTGAAGAAGGATTTGATGGACAGAATTTTGGGAGGGGTTAAAGGGTTAAAAAGGGAAAACCTCTATTGTTGGGGGGTGAGCACATGGTGGGAAAAATGTTTTGCTCCCAGCGTTGTAACCTTTTTTCTTTATTCAGTCTTCTGTTGTATTTTTTATAAGGTTTCATAAACCTTCCTAAACTATGAAAAGTGAGTAGCTATTTCTCAAAACTCTTATGACGGTGAAAGAATATGATGGTACACTCAGATAAGAATCAAAGTGCATAGCTCCAGTGTGTGCTCTGTAGTAGACCACTCTTCTTTCTTTTGCTGCTAATGGGAAGGCAAGAGAACATCCTGTTTCTGAGCCTCTGCTGTTACTCCCCCTGTCTAATGTCACAGCAGCCACCTGGGATTCCTCTCCAGAGATATTTTTATATAGAAATCACTTGAGCAGTGTGTTGTGGAAACATAAGCTTCAATGAATGTGATTTAGAACAGGGTTTTTTTTGTCAATCATGGCAAAGTAAAAACAGCTATTCCTCACTTTATTAAAATTCTTCTAAAATAGTAGTTGGTATGTCAAATTTTATATCACAGGACAACACAGCAAAAAAAACCAGTTAACATTAAAATGGGTACCCCAAACTAGGCAAGTAGGCACAGGCAGCTCCCAATTCAAGTATACCCAGACCTCTTAGCAGTGAAAGCTGAGTCACCACTGACTGAAATGTGAAATTTGAGTACCTTTCGGTCAACCTTTTGTAGTTTTTAATGCCCTGAACAAGAACTAGGTCTAGCCTGTTTATCCTCACTTGCCAAATATCACTAAATCACCTTCACTATTAGAGAATACTTCTACCAAGCAAAAGCCCAAGACAGCAGAACCAGAGCTGACATAGCCAGGAGCTGTATTTAAACAAATGATCCAGCTTATCTGCCTGTCCTCCAAAGAACAGTGGTCTTTTGACTCATTTATGTAGATTCAGGCCATAAAGAAATACAACATGTTATGAATAGAAAGTTATAATTTTTTTAGGTTGCAGAGTTAAAAACAAGTCAGACCAGTTGCTGTAAGATAGTTTCTGCGCTAAGGAGGAGTTCTTCAATTACCTGTTAATGGCTGGTGATTAACCATTGTCCCCCTGATGCTGGCTGCTTGCCAGGGAGGGACACCAGCACAGACCCTCCAGGTGAAGAGAATAGGAGTGACATCAGAGCCAGTATGCAGATGAGAAATGCATTGTGTCCCAAATTTTTACAGTTTTCCCCAGGAAAACCCCTAAAATTATGAGCCAACAAGTGACCTAAGTGACATCTAAGGATGGGAGCGTAGTCCCGTACGTGCTGGGATCCTTTTTGCTTCTCACCCTAACCTGAAAAGATGTTCATTAAAGAGGTGCCCCGGGGTGTTAGACAAAAAAACAGGAATCTGCTAATCTCCCGTGAGGACGGAATCCCCAGCTCTGCCTGCAGACCAGTGGACAAAGCTGCATCACCCTCCTTCTCCGTGCCACGCCTGGGAGCAGCGGCGGCGTGGGCCCGACCCGTCGATTTCTCCCCACCTGAGCTGATTCTTCTTAATAAAGGCATTAAAAAGGAGAAAGATCTCCTGCCCATTTATTTCACAACAGATGTAGAAAAATTGAAAACTGACAGCAACTGAAGCATAGCTTATTATTTTTCCTTTCCATCCACCAGTATATAAAACTATCCAACTTGTGCACTTACATAACAGAACACAGTAAGTAACTAATAAAGTCTTTTACACCGAACAGATTAATGTGTCTTTTCTGGCCTCTATCATACCAAATCCCCCTGTTCACCAACTGGCAGAGTTCAATTTTTATGCTCTTTTTCTTGCCCGCAGCAGAGTCCCTTTGTCCCCTCCTGATCTCTGTCCTGTGCTGGACAAAGTCAGGTCTGGGAATTGATGTATATCTGTCTCCAGTTCCCAGAATCCTTCATGCAGATGTATGTCCTTGATGGTCCTGTCTGAGGTGGACATCTACATGGGCCATCATCACTGGGCGTTGTCTTGTTCATGACATCGGGGAGTGCCCATCTCCTGTGCGGGCTAGGTTTTCTTCGTATGTTAATAATGCACCTCCTCTTCTGCTGCAAGCTGTTCTGTGTGGCAATCACCATTTCCCCTTTGCTGGCATGATCTTAAAGCTTTATTTTATATTATATTAATAATCTTACATTTTCAGCATGAATTACCCCCTTATTCATAACACCAAGGTAATAAATACTCTTCAAGTTTGATGCCATTTAAATCTTTAAGGAAAGTGTGTCCTGGATTGACTGTATGATGCTCTTATCCCCAGTTCTCTTGTTCTGTTTATGCTGAATAATAAGTTTTGCACTTGTTCCAGAGAGTGAAGGGGGGAGGGAAGAAGCGCGCAGTGTGTTTTCAGACACTGCACTCTCACCTACACATTCCTCCTCCTGGACTGTTGTTGTCTGCGGATGGACAGACAGCAGGACAGAGCTCTCCTTTGTTTTTAGTTAGTTTTAGCTAGCTGAGGTGGAGAAGTTCCCTGGACTGTGGTTTTTATTGTTCTTGGACCTGTTCAAACCTGCTCTGGACTGAACACCGGCAGCTCCACCTGTGGCCCACCAGGCCAGGCCTGGGCCGCGGCATTTCCTGACAAGAGACTGAGTGACCCAAGCTGCAACCCAGGGAGGCGACTTTTCTGAGTTTGGCATCTCTTTTTGGAGCAGCAAGAGGTTTTATTGTTTAATATTGTTTAGGTTTTATTGTTTCATAAACAGGGGTTTTTTCCACTTTTCTCCAAGGAGATATTTTCTCCTGAACTGGCTGGGGGGAGGGGCCAATTGAATCTGCTTTTCTAGAGGAGCCCCTTTAGGGTTCTCTCCAAAATTTGCCCTGAACCAGAACAAAGTGTCAAAAGGAAACAAACTACTAGAAAATTCAACACACAACCCAGACAAAATAAAGGCTACAAATTAGGAAGCTGATTGCACACATAAATAATGCAAAAGGGTTTTTTTTAGGACATGGCTGAACAGATCTCCCTCTATAATTTATGTTCAAAGCACAAACTATTCAGCTATCGAGTATTAAAAAAATACTTTTTTTATAGCTCTGACACAATCATTTTCCTCAGCAAATCAAGCATTAAATAGTATCATGAGGCAGAAGTAATACTTAAAATTCTGTAACATCTTCCAACACCATATCTGAAAATCCAGTTTCAAGAAAAATAAGGCCCAGCATTTTAAAGTTAAAACATTTAGTTATTTTAATTTTAAATTGCACTGTGAATTATTCCATAGAATAAAAATACCAGATAATTACAACTATCAGGAAAATTAATCTACAAACATCAGAGCTTTATGTCCAAAAAGGAGACAGAGGAGTAATTTTACTTTATTCAAATAAAGGGAGAGGCCATGGGGAATTGCCCTGGGCTCTCTCAAATTTTTGGAGGATGCAGCCTCCCTTTTATGCTAATTTCCCAGCCGCATTTCCCTTCTCTCTTTCCCCACTGGCTGAGGTACTTGAGAGGTACAGACTTCCGGAAACACCTAACACCAAAGATTTCCCTCTAATGTAGTAAACCTCCCTTTTAATTTTTACTTTTTAATAATTTTTAATTTTTATTTTTAATTTTTAATTCTTATGGAATTTTGGGTTTTTCCCCATTGTTTCTTTCATCTTTCAATGTCCAATTTCATGTATCAGCAAACCTAAAATTTATTTGTAAAAGCAAATATCTTCTTCCATTCATCAATCAGTGGAATCCTTCCCATTGTTTCTTTTATCTCTCAGCTCTAGTTTTATCTACTAGCAGACCCACATCTGGTTTGTAAAGACAAATCCCTCATTCCTCTCACAACTAAACCATAGAAAATGGTTCTAGCTAATGAACTCAAATATCTCAAAAGCAGTTAATGACTTAAGCCAAAGCATAAAGTGGATGACCTTAACTGTTTCCATTAAAGGATACTGAAAAAGTCATCAAATCCGAGAAATGTTCCAACAATATTTTAATCATTTTTCATTACAATATGAATGTCTGAACCTATGCATTTGTTCACAAGCTCTGTAAACAAAACCAAGAGACTTTTTATAGAGTGTACACATTTCTAGAACAAACCCCGTAACATTGTGATGGCAAAAAGTAACTGCCACAGTCACTTGTAAAAAAAAAATAAATACACACAAAAAGATAAATATTAAGGAAGTTTCTTTGCACACTACTGCTGCTAGTACATAGACAATTGACTTTACCAATCAGAAAGGAACAGATGCACTTCAGTGAGAGCACTTACTGTTGCCAGTTTGTGGCTAATGATCACCTGGCCAAGTACCAGATGGCCAGAGCCATCTTCCCATCCACTGCCCCCGCCCTACAGCAGGGGCCAAGTGAGGAACCTACCCCTGAGTTTCAGCACTGTTCACACCACCCACAGCTATGCCCACTTGCTATACAAGTGAACGACATAAAGCCTAAATTAATTTTGTCAGAATTTGCTCATTTAAATTGCAAGATACAGCTATTTTGTTATAGAAATAAAAACAGTTTTTGCTATTTTATTTTTATAAGTAGTACTAAAGAATGAGTAACAATTTCATATTATGACTGCTATCAGTTGTAAGCTGTTTAATGCCTTTTTATTTACTACTATTTAGCTAAGATAAATGACAAAGCCAGCTGACCTCCACGTACTGTTATATAGTTATTCATAAGACATGTATTATTTTAAAGAAATTTTCTAACTACTATTACGTTGAGGTTTTTAACAGATATTAAAAAGACTCTTCTAGTTAAAGCCTGGACCCCAGCCAAGTCCTGGCCTTAACTAGTAGGGAAATAAATCAATAAACCTAAGTGTATTCTACATCAAAACTTTACTCGAGTAATTTTGACTTGCCAAGTTTAGACCTATAATAGCTAAACCTCCTTTTGAAATGATCTTGGAAATCTTACCCAGGAATGGTTTTCCAAGCTCTCACTTTAAAAGGAAGCTTGCCAATTACTACAAACTCTAAGTAACAGTACAATATTTAAGAAATTGATAATGCATTGTTTTAAATCACCATTCTACTTTTCATGTATTACTAATTGTATATATTATCTAATTTATTTTTATTTAGTATAATTTTATTGTTTTTATTGTTTTGCTTTTATGTTGCCTTCATGTTGTCATATACATATATAATTCATGCTGTTCAGAATATGAAATAAATATAGGTTATGATGTTTTAGAAGGAATAGATATAGATGATTTAAACTTACATGCGGATTCCAAATAATCCCACAGGCTACAGGAAGACCACAGACCATTGCAAAATCACAGTCTTAAGCAGGAAGGGAACTAATTTGCAATCAAAAGGGCCTAGCCAGGATGGGGACCACCTGCACATATGGGAGATCAAGACAGTGAGGACCATTGAGAGAATTGCCTCCAAATGCAGCTATTGCTGTCTGCCCGGAATTGTATTGTACAACACTACACGAAGGAAGGAACAACATACATATGCCCGACCTGTGTTCATTGGTCGACAGGAACTGAATTATTCAGTTCAGCTCAAAGAAAGGAGTCCACGTGAATATGCCCAACCTGCGTTCAACGGTGGACAGGAACTGTACTCTTCAGTTCAGCTCAAAGAAAGGAGGCAGCATGAATATGATTTCTTATGAAAAGAACAAGAGGAGACCCTGCCTCAGGCCAGAAAAACAGTATAAAAACCGCAGTTGTGAGGGGTATGGTGCGATAGAGGCCAAATCTGTTCACCCAGGTCCAATCCTGGGGTCGGTGCTCTGCTTGATTGTTGGCTGTCGGGACTGTATATCGGTCGCAAATAAATCTTATTTTTATTTTTATTAAATTGGCTGTATTGATTTTTACCTATAACAATGTTCATAATGAGAAACACACGTTATTAAAAACCAAAAAAATTAGGGTGGAATATAGCTCCTCCAGAACTTTACACTAATATTTGCACTAAAAATTTTGAAATCAAATCAAATCCAATTTGACCCCTTACCCTCCCGAAACACACACAGAACCCTACATTATTTAGAACTCTAAATAATTAGAGCCCGGGTTCTGTGAAATTGGATTTTTGTGTTAATTTTAAATACACAGGAAGAAATAATTCTAAAGCTTGGGATGTTTCTCCCTATTACCTTGTATATAAGAATCAAACCTTTTGGTGCAATTATGTTTCTGACAGACTTTCTAAATCCAGTAATGCTCCCCCTGCAGCTGTCATCAGGAATATTTTAAAAGATCAAGCCTAAGCCTTTATG
Organism: Passer domesticus; assembly: GCF_036417665.1. Taxonomy (NCBI): domain Eukaryota; kingdom Metazoa; phylum Chordata; class Aves; order Passeriformes; family Passeridae; genus Passer; species Passer domesticus. Next base: position 65,104,594 of record NC_087474.1, read on the forward strand.
GCTAAGGTTTTTAGCTAAAAGTATGTGATAATTTTTGTGTGTTAATATCTTGCTTATTTCAATATATGCAGAGATAAATTAATAAGGCCATTAAAGGAGTGGTTTTGGTTGAAAAGAGAAGATGGAGATATTGGGACACATAAGACAGATTATGGACTCTGGTTAGCATAAGAGATTTGATAATCAAGATGCCTTGGCAAGAAGAAACAGCTTTGTTGGTTGCAATAAGATTAAATCAGACTCACTTATCAGAAAAGAAAATGACATCAAGACTTCTGCAAGCAAGAGATGTTGTAAAATGTACTTGTTTATGTGATGATTAACCCATTGTACTAAAACATTACTAGTCTTCCTAAAATAGTATATAAGCAAGATAGTCCACAATAAATTTGGATTCTTTTGACCATCTTATAGTCTCCCTGTCTCTCTCATCATCACTGATACTACCCGTGATCTATGTTTACTGCCCTAAGTTAATGGATTTTTACCTCACTTCTTGACATATTTAAAGGTTGCAGGAGACAGATTTGCAAGTGAGAATAGGTCCAAAATTGTCCTGTAACTCTTTCTTATGAGATCATTAGGAAATACAACAAACTATCACCAGAAAAAGGCCTCAATGGCATTTTGCCCTCACTAGTCTTGCATGTGACTATCCCACCTGTCTACTGCTTTAAATCATAGTTTTTGATAACCCATAGCCCATAGTTCTTAATACTGTGCACTTACAAGCAAGTCTCAAAAAAATGAAGCTGATATGTATGTGCTTGTATGTCCTCCTCCATCACAGCATGGGTGCTCCCTGTAACACACAAGCCCATATCAGAGTCTCAGAAGCCTATCTTCTTCTGAAGTTGGATCTTCAAAACTTCCTAAGTTCATGTTTTGTACTTTCCAGGTTGAAGGTTTGTTCTCTACCACTTCCACAAGCTTATCAAATGCCTTCTGGTATGCACACAGAAACCTGTCAGTCTTGCCTTGCATCTAAGGGAACTCCTAGAGTTTTTGGTAGGTCCCAGATGCCTCTGAAAGCCTATCTCTAAACTAAATGTTTATAATTCCTTTCACTACGAGCTATCTGCAGTTGTCTGTTGTTACATTGCAGCTGATCTGAAGCTGACTCCTAAACTCAACCAACCTAGAAGAAAACAAGACCCTGGATAAGGCACAGATAGGTTGGATTCAAACCCAAACAAAGACTTCAGCCAACCCTGATCTAGCTTAGAAGCTGATACACCATGGCCAGAGAGCTGAGCAGACAGAGGTCATCCAAACAACTATCTGAGCCTGGGGAATCCAAAGCCCCTATAAAAGGGGCAGACATATTAAACTCATTGCAGTTTGCTGATGACCCACTGGTGTTGTGTCATGTGTCTGTCTCCAACCCAAAACCACACATATCAGTTCTATAAATGCCTGCTGATGGCCCCGTACCGTAGCCCATGGAGTGCCTTTTAATATGTCCCATGAAAAGCTCAGAGCCATCTGGAGTGCAGTAGGGGCATCCGCTGATGTTTTTCTCCTCCTCACTGGCCTGAGAATATTTTTTTTAATTCAATTGATATACTGTGCAAATCTAGAACCTCCACATGCCTCCTGATCTGTCCACAGGACCTCCATGTGCCTTTCATTGTACCTAAGAGCCTGTGGAGCATCTTTGGTGTGTCCCCAAGCTACCTCTGAGTGCCTACGCATAAACCTATTCCTAACCAAAGGCATACAGCTGCAGTCACAGTGAGTGGTGTGCAGCACACCTTCCCAATTGCCTTTTGAAGTATCACAGCAGTGCTTTTGACTCATCAGGAGTTCACTGGGCCACCTGATTACCTTTTTATTCCCTCTGTTCCTGTGCATCAAACTACAGGGACAGGTAATGGCTGCTTTCAGCTTTTGCTGTTTATGGCTTTGTCTTACTTCACCTGAGTGTTATGATAAAAACACTGGCCTTGAGCCTAGCCAAGGACTTGGGCACTGCATCACTCTTGTTCTAGTCTGAGCAACAGACATCTTAATTGTATTATAAAAGAATAAGAACAAGAAAAAATAAAATAATGTTTTATATGTTTTAAACAGACCTATTCTTTTTAGAGCAGAACAATCTTCTGATACACTTTAGGTCTTAACACTTACAAAGCTAAAGACTGCCTAAAAAGGAACAGAATTGTAACAGCAGCAAAAGGTTTCTATTGAGCACCTAAACTAAACTACACAACAGTTTCAAATTAAAAACATTTAGGAGCTTGTTCAGTTTAGAAAAGCAGATTTTATTTCAAACAGCAGCACATACATACAAGATTTTCAAAATACAAATATTTGAAAACAAGAGACTGCATTTCATTAACCACCTTGTTGTAGTTTATTAACTGTTGAATTATATTTGGAACCAGGTGGAGTTCCTGCACCATAGCCTTCCTATAAGTTGGATGCACTCATGTTTCATTATTGCTATAATCATGCAAAATATAACTGCCAGTACCTCATAGAAAAGAACTCACTATTTACTATCATCTGGAGGTTTCAGCTACCTAAGTATTTTAAATACAGAAATGTTATTTTTAACAGGTATGGCAAACAACAAACTTCTGGGAAACACTTAATGCACTTCATGAACAAATTTCACTGGCTGTATACATCTCTGAAGGAAGGTTCCTGAATCATGACTAATTCCAAAAGAAGCAACATAGCAGCATTTTGGTAAGAAAAAAAGACGACCTTTTCTAACACCCTTGCCTTTTATTTAGACGCACAGCAAAGATTAAAATAATCAAAAGTTGCTGAGATTTCTGTATCTTTAAAAATATGATTGCATTACCAAATTTTGTTTTACCACAGCTTAAGAAGTGTCAGAATATGCTACATATAAATATCCTAAGCCATCCACAATTTATTAATTCACCATTTATTAATTTTCCACATAAATCTGCTTAAAATATTATTTCAATAGAACATCTTACTAGGAAAAAAAGAACACATGATCAGAAGATTCAGCTTGAAGCTAATTTTCAATGCACTAGAAGAAAATGAAGCTGCTCAAATTATGGCAAAAAACTTTGCTTTCTTATGGTGGAGATGTGTTGTGTTTGAAAAACACATGCAAACAGATTAAGAATAAATGGTGATCACTTCACGTCCACTGCCTCGGACTAGAAGAACTCTATCTAGACCTTCTGTCAGAACTTCCAGAAATTCCATGTCTGAAATATCATTTGGTCAAGGAATTTACTCAGAAGAGAAACAAAGTATGTAGTAATCTCTCAAAAACTCTGACATATAATGCAAAAATAGATTTCAACAATTTCATCAAAGAGTTTTTCTGTGTCACCCTTTACTGTCCTGTTACCCAGTTATTCAAGTGGAAGTAAAGCCTAACTTGGGGGAAATTCCTAGTTTTACCCTACTCACCTACAAAAAAAAAAAAAAAAAAAGAATAGGAAATTTTAAAATTCGTTCAAAGTCAGGGAAATCCTTTATATCAATAAACCACCCTCCCCAACGAAGATTTTTTATCTTTTATTTTTTAACTGTCTCTATGTAATTTTCTTATAGGCAGACTTATGCTTACCATACTTAGTAATGGTTATCCCAACAGGTAATGGCAGTATCACAAAAGTGAATTCTCAATTTCAAGAAATATGGAATCAATACAGTAGAGGATACAGTTTTCATCCCCTTTTCTGTTTTTAGGAGGTCCAGGCATATTCAAGAGAACTAGCTGAGCATGCTGTGATTTATTAAGCACTACTCCATTGAGCTTCACAGCAGTGTGCATTCTTCTCACATTTGACTGGTTCCTAGCATGCAAAGAAACATTTTTAAGCATTGTTATAACACATAATTGAATCATACAATATTTATTTGAAATTATAAGTATGTCAAACAAGCTATTTTCATGGATTCTAGTATATGTACATATTCAAAATAAATAAAATGCAACACCTTTGACAAGAACATTTAACTCTGAAATTCAAGCAGTTCTAAGTAAATTATCAAAATGCAAAAATCTTCCAGTTGTCAATTATCTTTTACCAAGATGAATCAAAAACTTGGTTTCAATAGGTATTACAGGTCAGACAAGAACCACTAAGAATCTTGTTTATTGACTTACATAAAAAATAACTGGATTTACACAAGAATTTCCAAACAATGAAATTACGGGAATGCAATGAAAAGATCACAATATTTATGTTGTACAGTAAAAGATTTTACTCATGCTCCTTTGGAAACATTACAGACTTCTACCAGCTGGTGAAGAAAATTCAGAAACACCACAGAATTTTGAAAAAAATGCTAACTTCTTATGTTGTAACAGTATGGCAGTAAGCAGTGAACTGAAATTGAGCTTATTTCTTTACATTATCAACATTACCTAGTATTTTCCTTGTTTAACCTGAAAATATAATTGTTGTAGATCTGTGCACAAGAAGAAAAAAAATTGCTACGGTTTTAAAAATGTCCTTATTTTAGTATCTCTTTTGTATGGTTCAGTGGTTTTTAAGAACAAAAGAACAGTTTCCTTACATTTCCTGAGAAACAGCTGTGTGTAGAGTTAGCCAAGGCTGGAAATTAATCATATGCTACAGTGTGACAAAAATATTCAAACTCTACCTTACTCCATTTATCTAAAAGATCTGTTGCCTAAAAGTAGGGGTTGTTTTTGGATTTGTTTTTTTCCCAAATAAATAGTTAAAAGTCATTTGGCCTGAAATTTATTGGCCAGGGAAACCAGCCCTATCAATTAAATTGATTCTTCATGCTCTGCCACGTCCCATCTTCCCTGCTACAAGAGAATGATATTTCTAAAACTGAGTTTATCAATCCCTCCTGGGGTATTTTCTATCACGGTGGCCAGCTATCCTAAGAACCAACTGTACAAAACCTATATATGGAACGAAGGAAAGCTTGAAGTTCCATTTTTTAGAAGCAGAACTGCATTTTGAGAAGACTAAAAAGAACTGTGAAGAGAGGCAAGATTGTATAACTGAGATGCATAAATATTGAAACTGAAACATTGTTAAACTAAAAATAAAAGGCAGGGTGTAACTTTGTGACAGAATGGGCAAAAAATCAGCACTGAAATAAAGGCTCATAGTGTGTAAAATGTGAACTGAGGCTAACATCACTTATCCTTCAAGCACTGGTAGAACTGAAGTCATACACAATAGACAAACTAAACTTACAACATTTTATAAGAAGCTCAATTTGTTGAGCAGATAAAATTAAGGAAATCCTGAACTCTGAAAAAAGCAGAGCAGTCAACTTAGTTCCACTCAAGAGATGTAGTATTCCATTTTTGTGTGCTGTCATACCCAATGTATGTCTGAACTTATGTTATTTCTACTTATGCATGGGCTGGTAGAAGGTAGGCAAGTACTGACTTTTGATGAAACATGAAAGTTCCCTTTGTGAACAAATATTCCCTATTGTCTAAGTAGTTATAGCACAATGGGAGGCTATTCTTCCAGAAAAAAAATCATTTTTTAATGTAGTTAGTTAGTACACTAAATATTATGCTGGTGCAGAGAAGTACTGTCAAGTTTTATACTCTTACAGAAACTATAACACAGGTTTTGTGACTTGTCTTGAATAGAAAGTTGGTCATATTTAAGAGAACATTAAAAAGTCACAATGATATTTTTTCAGGGGCATGCTAAATCACAGTATATTAAACAAGGAACAAAAAAATATATGCATTGCAAATTACAATTTAGAAGCATGCATACAATATACAAGAACACAAGAACCAGAGAACCCAGCCTATGTTGTTTAGGTGAAGTGAAATTTAGACTTACAGATTTTCCCATTCACTATGTGAAAGGGAAGCAAATGCATAGAAAAAAAATTATGGCATCAGGTATATTTTAAAGTCAATAATATTAATATACTGTACAGGCACACCAAGTTTGAACTGTAATTTCTACCCAACTAAGACACAGGGTTTTTTTTTTATATTTTAAGACATAGTAGTCTTAAAATAATAATATCTGAAATCAGTGTTTTGCACAATTCTAAAGCAGTAAAAAGAAAAGTTTCGAAGATAAAAATTTAAAAAAACCCTAATCATTAAGAGTATAATGCAGCCTGGGACAGTACTTTAGAGCATGAGCACAATAATTTCCCTTGACATCCACAGTTTTGGTTTGGTCATCTGCAGAAAATAATTTAAACTGTGCTTCTAAGTGCAGTCTTCTTGCAGAACTAAGAAAAGATTCATGTGCATGCTTAAAAACCCAACATGAGGAAACAAACAAGCTGATTCCCCTCTGTCATTGTTTTTGTGTCTACTACATTAGTTTGATATAGGGAGTAGCTCTTATCTATTTAAGAAAAAGACATTAAGGAATATTTAAACAGGAAATACTTAATATAGCAATACATATATATTTACACAAGTTTTATATTTCTTTAATTTACAGGACGAGGGCTGAATGTCCAGTCAAACAAACAAACAAACAAGAACACCCCACACCCCGCTCATCCCAAGAAAACACACCCCACACCCAAAATCATGCACCTAAAATCAAAAACATAAGCTAAATGTTTTGAAAGACTATCTGCTTCCTTGGAACTCCCTCTAATACCCCCTAACTCCCTCTAAACACAATAAAAATACAGGGACATATACACTAATTTTTTACCCACACCAAGAAATAAAAAGTTATCATTAAGCTTTTTAACACATATGCTTTCTGGTACAATCCAGAAGTTAACAGCTTAAAGGCTGTCATATTTAAACTTCACTCACAATGAATATGAATGACTCTTTACAGTCATTCCACCCAAGTCTATGCTATTTTTATAAGGATGCCATTTAAGGTAAGTGCATGAAAAGCTCATTTTTGTATCCAATTTTAAATAAAGCAGAATCTCTTAAAAAGCAAAACCCAGATAAAACAACAAACTAGAACCTCCTCCCCCCAATTAAAATACATACAATGAAATAAAAACCTCCAAATACCACATGCATACTCACGGTTTCATGTTGAAAATATCTTTAAAGCCAGACACATTGGAATCTTTGTTTTTATGCTTTTCCGCTACAAACTTTTCTTTTGTCCAGGTCATTTGCTCTTTCTCTGGCACAGCAGCAGCCACACTTGCTTCAACTGCTGGAGCAGAGCGTGAGGCAGTGTTTTTATCATGGATCAGCTGAGCCTGGCCACAAAACAAATAATCACCCCAAAATTCAGCTAAAACCAGCATTTGTAAATTACATGTTATTACAATTTTGAAAAGGAGTTTCACAGTGGTAGAACCAAAGAAGCTGAAGAAAAAGGCACCTTTACTTTGTGAAAAAATATGAGACTATTGTGACTTCAGCATGAAGTGAAATTGCTTGTAAAAATGTTCATATTTGTTTACATTTGCAAGACTATATCTTACATGGAATGTTACTTTTGTAATGAACTAAAGTGAGGTTGAATTCCACCAGAGAGTACTTTATTAACAGGGTGTTTTGCCAATGAAAAACTTTAAAGTATTCTCATTGTTCACAAGTTACATTATTTTCTCAGATATTGTTATAAACTTTGTCCATTTCACATGCCTTTAGCTAAACTACAACATGAATCTCTGATGCCAGTATGGGAATGGCTGAGTTGAAGTCTAGTTATAGATTTAGATTATTTATGCCTACAAGAGCATATCATATAACAAATCTAACCAATGTAGCCGTGATGGGGTCTTCTCTTCCCTTTTAACAGTAGAAACTCTAATCAACTTCAAGAACAAAAAAGCACATATGCATATGGGAAGAATATTGTGTTTTCTATTTTCCATTCTCCTGGCTTCTTTGGAGGAAAAGAAGATTAAATATTTAACACATTATTTATTTATTTTCCTTCATAACACCTTGTCCATAGGCTTCTCTATTTCCATCAAATGCAACACAAATACAATACCTTAGACCCTAAAAATTAAAAGTTAAGTGGTAAATGGAGACAGGATTCTTTTTGTGCTTTGAAATTTTCTATTTTGGAGGTGGTATTTCTTTTATCCTGTGATTGTTTGTTTGTTTTTGTTTAAGATATTTAACAGTTCTGAAATCTACTCAGAGACTTGTTAAATCATGAGTTGAAGCTCCTGTTCCATTTGGGAACCTCAATTATTCACATGTTAGACATAGTCATGGTCCCTCCACATACCCAGTAATTAAGAACTTTGTGCAGGTCAATAAAAACCATGAATAGAATCCAAGCAGATGAGAATTCTACTTTCGTTCTCAGAAAAGCAATTCCTCTAGTGGTTTAAAAACTGTAATTGCAGGTCATTTTAAATGCCTTTGAGCTTTGGTATATTCCCTAAATTATTTCCTAGTCCCTATTCTTCAGGATTCCCAAATTCTGGAGTTCAGTTGTGAGGTTTGCATAAATATCTCTTAGTATGATGGTCTTTCTACATTCACAGGTGATTAAATGATGAGTCAAGACCACAAATCAGAAGTTACTGTGAATACAGTTCTGTCACAAGAATCAAAAAAGCTAACAAATACATGCCAATATTGTAAATACCATGCAGCAGTATCCAATGTACTAAAATTTCAAAGGAACAACTGTAAGATGAGTTCAGTACAACTATGCTTCAATGGAAGAAAATTGCCATTTTTAGAAAGACAGCGAGACCAAGAGAAATTCTGGACCTATAATACATGTTTATAAAAATGCAATCACACTAAAAGAACATTTTTGTTAGTCCTATTTTGATACTAAATTCAATTAATGAAACAAAACAGGTTGTTCTCTCACTCTGTGATGAAAGGGAAATAAAAGGTATATATCACCTCTACAAACTAGGTTACATATTTTACATATGAGCAACACTTCAAGGGCACACTAAACTCATTGATTACATCCGTCCATTTCCTTTCAATGTCACCCCACAGAATACAGTAAGGACATATGGGTTAATAATAGCCTGCAAATAAAAATGGCTTGCGCTCCTTAAAAGATCTAGCATATCAATACAGTCTCCGAGAATCTTCAGTACTTCAATAGAGGAACTATAAAGGAAGTAAATGGTTTGTGAAGGCATGAAATATGTTTATTAATGTAACACCCTGCTTCTGGCTCTTAAGAAAACAGGCAATCTCAGAAATGTGTCTCTTTTATGTGAAATAAGTGTGAGAAAGAGAATATAGTTCATGTCACAGAAGCATCATCTAAAGACATGAAATACAGGGTAAAATAATTACTTTAGAAAAAATTGTAGTTAATGTGTAGTTCAGTTCTCCACAGTGGTACTTGAAGTGTTGCAATAGAAAATATGTCTAGTCATAGTCAGCACTATGTCCAGCTACCTCTTCCTCTTGATAATCATTAGTCAGCAGTGCCTGAGCATCTTGGACAATGGACAATGGACTGGAGTAGCTTTTGCTTCTAATTGAGCCTCGAGACTCATCTGTGATGCTCTGAATCTGGGACAAAAATTTATCAATGACAAAAGAAAAGACTACAGAAAAAAAGAAGATATCATATTATTCTTCATTTTAACAGATGAGATGTAGTATCAGCTCATAAAGCCCTTTTCACAGAATTCACAGAATGACTAGGTTGGAAGAGACCTTCAAGATCAATTGACCATGCCGTAACACCTCAACTAAACCATGGTATCAAATGCCATATCCAGCCTTTTTTTAAACACATTGAGGGATGGTGACTCCACCACCTTCTCGGGCAGACCATTCCAGAACTTTATCACTCTTTCCATGAAAAACTTTTTCAGAATATCCAATCTCTATTTCCCTTGATGCAGCTTGAGACTGTGTCCTCTCATCTTGTCAGTTTCTGCCTGGTGAAAGAGACTAACCCCCCCCACCTGATGACAACCACCTTTCAGGAAGTTGAGAGTGATAAGGTCACCTCTGAGTCTCCTTTTCTCCAGGCTAAACAACCACAGCTCCCTCAGTTGTTCCTCACAGGGCTCATGTTCCAAGCCCCTCACTGACCTAGCTGCCCTCCTCTGGATGCACTCAAGCATCTCAATGTCCTTCCTAAACTGAAGGGCCCAGAACTGGACACAGTACTCTAGATGCAGCCTCACCAGTGCCAAATACAGGGGGAAAATGACCTCCCTGCTCCTGCTGGCCACACTACTCCCAATACAGGCCAGGAATAGGCCATTGGCCTTCTTGGCCACCAGAGCACACTGCTGGCTCATGTTCAGCTGGCTGTTGACCAGTACCCCAGGTCCTTTTCCACCTGAACACTGTCCAGCCACACCATCCCCAGTCTATAACATTGCAGGGAGTTATTTACAGGGGCCAAAATGCAGAACTTGGATTTAATAAACTTCATCCTGTTGGACTTTGCCCATCCATTCAAACTTCCAAGTCTCTCTGCAGAGCCCTCCTACTTTCCAACAGATCAACACATGCTCCCAGCTTAGTGTCATCCACAAATTTACTAATGAGAAACTCAATGCCCTCATCCATGTCATCAGTAAAGATACTGAACAGAACTGGTCCCAGTACAGACCCCTGAGGGACACCACTGGTAACTGGCCACCAGCCAGATGCAGCACCATTCACCACCACTCTCTGGGTCCAGCCATCCAGCCAGTTCTTAACCCAGCAAAGAGGGCTCCTGTCCAAGCCCATGGGTTACCAGCTTTTCCAGGAGTATACTGTGGGAGACAGTGTCAAAGGCCTTGCTGAAATTCAGGTACACAACATCAACAGCTTTTCCTTCATCTACGAGGCAGGTCACTTGGTCATAGAAGGAGATCAGGTTGGTCAAACATGACCTACCCCTCCTAAACCCATGCTGGCTGGGTCTGATACCCTGGCCATCCTGTAAGTTCTGTGTAATGAGACTCAGTATAAACTGTTCTATACCCTTACCAGGTACTGAGGTCCGGCTAACCAGCCTATAATTAACAGGATCCTCCTTCCACTCTTTTTATGAATGGCCATCACATTGGCCAGCTTCCAGTCATCTGGAACCTTGGCAGTGAGCCAGGACTGCTGGTAAATGATGGAGAGCAGCTTTGCAAGCTCATCCGCCAGCTCCCTCATCACCCTGGGATGGATCCCATCTGGTCCCATGGATTTATGAATACCCAAGCAGCTCAACAGTTCTCTGATTGCCTCCTCCTGGATAACGGGGGGACCATTTTTAAATGTTTAGTAGCTGGTTGTGAAGTCCCTTTATAGACATTTCTGAAAACAAGAAGCCTTCAGTATCTATGGGAAAATTGAATCCATCAGTATCTATGGAAAGCTCAGATATTCACTTGTTTTTGAGGGTCACATCCTTTCATATACGTATTTATTCAGGTGAAATTTTTCACTCAATTACAATCAAAAGCATTAAAAAATTAAAGCATGTGAGAAAGCTACTTTTCAACTGTCAAAGCCTAATCATTCACAAACTATAATGAGTCAAGGGGTCAGCTGGAAATGTATTTAGGATAACAACACTGTAGATGAGTTGAGGGGCTGGCTGGGAATATATTTGGGATAGTAGAAGATTGCATATTTTAGTTAAGATTTTAAAATTAGTTAAGAAGCTAAATTAGTAATATAGGTGGCAAGAATAGAGTACCTTAGTTAAAAAGTAACATTAGGAAAGAGAATTAACAAATATATTAGAAGTGACAGGGATAGACGTAGCAATTGTGAAGGAGGACAGACCATAGAGATACCTTGCCTTAAGAATAATCAAAAGTCAGGAGAGGCTTGGACCATGACCAGCAGATCATAGAGAGCAGGAGTCTTGGACTCCTTGAACATGTATTTGGAAACGATTCCACATATGTCCAGCACACAGCAATAAACACCCTTCTTTTCAACTTTTTCAAGTTTAATTAGTTGAAGAGTCATCTGTCCATGCATCACTCACCTGCATGTACCCAAATTTCCGCTAATCTTACCTAACAGCACAACCCAAGACAATTTGTTGGTGCAAAATATTATTACATTCTCACAGGTCCCATTATCACTGCCTTGCCCAAGAGTCCTTGGTGAGGATTAATCAGAGAAAGAAGCCAACAACCACCAAAAATGGAAGCAAGAAAGGGAATGAGGCTCTACATTTTCTTTCCCCTTTGTAGCACTATTGACTAAGTCAAATAGATATTTACCAGTTACACCTAAGTTGCCTATGTTATGCTTTGCAGGCAGATATTACGTTTATAATATTACATAAAACCAAATTGACCAAGTTTTCCAAAAAAGTAAACAAAAAGCTGGTGAGTGCTCGATCCCCAGTTTTACAAGAAAACCCAGAGGCAAGATCAAATCAATTCTGTTTTAAAAAAGTGCCAGGAGAAGGGAGGATGAGGGTGATTGCTCAGAGGTAAAAGCATGCTTATGACAAAAACAGCAAAGAAACACTGTACAAAACCAAAGTCTCTGCTTTAGGAAGGTCTGAGCCTCGTTTGAAGGCATACATGCACAAAAGTGAGGTTAAAGTACTAATCTTGGTGGTAACAGGAAACCAAACTACACTCACTATTCAAAACTGGAATACCAAGTTATATTTGAAGGCCTGGAGACAGATATTAAAACAAAAAGCAATGCTAATTTGAACTAGTGATACTAATAAAACAAATGTTTTGGACATCAGCAAAAAAATTTAAAAGAATGGCTCAGCTAATTTAAAAAAAGATGATCAGAGTAAGAATGGGGCAGGCACTCTGAGTGTATACACCAACCTTGTAGCTCCAGAGGAAGTGAAGACATAAATAAACTGTTGCAGTTTGAATTTATTTTATAGATACTTTGTTAAGTGGTTCATTCTGTTGTACCCCAATGTTCTCCTCAAGTTGGTTTACCCCTGGGTTTTACCCTCCCTCAGAGCTGTCCCTCATGCCATTCCCTGCCCCTTGTTCCAGCTCTTTCCCTGCCTGTCCAGGAAACCCAGTCCTTGACTCCTGAACTTTCTGTGCCACATAAACCTCAAGCCAATCCCTGTCTGCAACACTCCTTTGGAATTCCCCTGCTCCTGGAAGCCCCAGGAGCTTGATGTAATCCCCTCACTCCTCCCCTGAGGATTCCCTATTGGTTAGCTGTTTTTATCCACCTCCTGACTTGCATCTGAAGAAAATCCCTTGCACAATAGAGCTAGAGGCTTTTTGTCCTGCTCTTTTCATCTGGAATAAACTGTTCCTGGTGGAACCTCAAGATGGAGAGCCTTTCCTTTCTTCTCTGCCTGGTCCTGTTGTGGCTTGTGTCTGGCACTTTAGAGCAAGTGGCTCTGAAGGTTCTGCCTCTGGTAAATCCCCATACCGAGGCAGTTCCCCACTCCTGGCGTTGCGCCGAAGTTCTAAGAGTTAGCCCACATTCTGGTGGTCACTTCAATAAACCACATTTTCTTACGAAAATACAAAAGAACAAGGTAGATTCAGATATCCTAATCAGAAACAATAGATGGATATTACTTTTATTTTTGGATAAGGCAGTATGTACTAAAGGTTCCTGGAGTTATCAAGGGTTTTACTTCAGACCATGAAATAAATTCAGTGGTATTTTGAATTAAGAAACTGATGCTATAATGGTGATGGTAAAGTTCAGATAAGAGTGAGTAATAAAGAAAGAAAATTATATGGAGGGAATAGACAGAAATAAAAACTTCCAAATAAACAATACTGTGAAGTATAGTCCAGATTCCAACCAGCTCAGAGCTGAGAAGAAATTATTTAATATCCTCTGCAATTTATGTGCTATAGAATACAGAGCAATAGCTCCTACTAATCATGTGGAAGTTAAATCCCTCAATAGGTACAACAGATACATTATTCAAACTCCGTTGGAAAAATACTATTGTTCAGTAAAGAAACAATAAGACAGAATCAGTTGTACAGAAAAGTTTGAGGTTTTTACTGGAAGGATGTTAGGCAGGCTCAAATTGAAAGAAAACTACCATGACATGGATAAGAACAACATTTTACAGCAATAAACTGTAACAATAGCAGGCATCTTTAGGAACCTTAAAAAAAATCCTGTGAGATGGAAAATGAATACAGAGGACAAATAAAAGGAAAAAACCATAAAAACCCCAAAGTGCTCAGACTTGTATGATTAACACCACAAAAGAAAAACCATAAGAAAAAAAAAATCTAATTGTTATACAAATGAGCAATTAAACACAGTAGAGTTTGCTTGCTCTTGTTTGCTACGGGATGGAAATCATTTATGTGATGCAAAGCCAGAGCATTCACTATTTCACTATTTTCTACATCACTAAAAAGTCTTGATAATACTGAAAGAGTTAGCAGAACAGATGATGGGGTAGAAGCACAAGCCAAAAACAAAGGACTTTTAAGTTACAAATATTCATAAAAATACAGCTGAATGAAGCTTGTTGGTACAATATGCAAAATAATAAGGATAGGGGAGCAGCAAAACCAGCATTTCCATCTTGATATTATAGGATTACTTTGTTGGGCTAATTTTGGTTCCAAAAAAAAAAAAGAGTTGATTCATAAAACATTCAAAATAATGCAGAAACTAAAACACAGCCAGTCTGATTTGAACAAATTTGTATTATATTGTGTAATATGGTGTATTTGAAAGTCATATGAGGAGTGGCTGAAGGAGGTAGGGTTCTCTAGCATGGAGAAAAGGAGGCTCAGGAAGGACTTTCTCACTCTATTCAACTACCTGGAAGACAGTTGTAGTGAGGTGCGGATTGGTCTCTTTTCCCCGGTAACAAGTGACAACAGGAAATGGCCTTAAGTAGTACCAGAGAATGTTTAGATTGAACATTAGGAAAAATTTCTTCATGGATATCAAGCATTTGAATGGGCTGTCCAGGGAGGTGGCTGAAGTTGAGTCCCTGGAGGTATTTAAATAACATGTAGATATGGCAGTTAGGGACATGGTTTAGTGGTGGACTTGGCAGCATTAGGTTAGTGGTCAGACTTGACGTAAAGGTCTTTTTCAACATAAATTATTCTGTGATCCTAAGACCAAATCACAATCAAAGATAATCAGTCCAGTTGCATAATCATGAATCTTAGCTACTGGTGTCAAGTTTGGAAAGGCTCTGAATGTATTCTACACTGATGCTCAAATGTTTTGCTAATTAACACTTGCACTCAACAAAAACTGGAAAACTCTTAAAATCTGTTTAAATAATTTTTTTCCCCACATAACTTTAACCTTGCAAGTAAAACTGGTTGTAGAGAAACACCGTGCAGTTATGAAAGTTTTTGACTAGTTAGAAACTGATTAGAAGCTACAGCCAGAAGACTGTACTTTCAGATTTTTCAGGGAACATCCTATCAAGTCAAAGATCCTACCTCCCTTTCTCTTTCATTCTTTGATAGCTGCATCTGTTTTAGCATCTGAGATCGCTGTTCCATCATAAGTGTCTTCTCATATGTGAATGCAGAAATATCATTTTCAAACTGCAAAAGAAATTGGCATTAGTAACTCCAGAAGAAAACTACTACTTAGAAGAACAACATTTAGAGAGTGTATTTCTCATACCTGTGTTCATTTGGTGGATGTATTCATGGCATTAGAGTAATCGTAAGCATATAATTGATCAATCATTTCTGTCCTCATTCTTAAAACCTAATCTTCCAACAGAAATTTCATACTGTGAACTATCCTACTGTAACAATATTATTGTGATTTTATCTAAAATTTAGATACTTGGAACAGACTTTCCACTATTCTGTTCCATCTAGGCTGCAGAAGTGAAAGTTCAAAGCATTTATGTAAACTGGGTATGCATTGCTGCCACCTGAGCATGTGCGGACACTTGTTTCCTTAAAAACTGTAAATGTTAGGCACAAATAACACATTATCCTTTCATCAGTGAGAAATGTTCATAAACAAAACCATTTCTCGCCATAGCAAGAAATTCTGGCGCACATTCTCATATTGGCTGAAAATTAAAATACAACATAAAAATCTATAGCAGTCACCTGTATTGTCACTGACTTGTAACATATCTCTTATCCTTTGGAGGATTCTCAGAATTAAATATTATCCACAGAAGAAAAGAATAAATTGTATTTCTGTAGTGGTTTAACCCCAGCCAGCAACCAAGGCCCATGCAGACTCTTAACTCCCCCACAAGTGGATTTGAGAGAGAATCAGAAGGATAAAAGCTAGAGAACACATGGGTTGAGATAAAGACAATTTAACAGGAAAAGCAAAAATTGTGCACACAAGGAAGCAAAACAAGGAATTAATTCACTGCTTCCCATGGGCAGGTCTCCATCATGCATAACGGTTACTTGAGAAGACAAACAGCATCACTCTAATCATTCCCCCCTTCTTCCCTCTTCTCCCCAACTTATATACTGAGCATGATGTCATATGGTCTGGAATAGCTCTTTGGTCAGTTTGGGACACCTGTCCCAACTGTGTCTCCTCCCAAACTCCCCCAACTTCCTTGCTGGTCTGGCAGTACAAAAAACAGAATATATCTTGGTTCTGTGTAAGCCCTGCTTCACAATGACAACAACATCCTGATATTATCAGCCCTGTGCTCAGCACATACCCAAAACACAGCCCCATACCAGCCACCATGAAGAAAATTAACTCTACCCCTGTTGAAACAAGCACAACTTTCTATACTGTCTTCTGATCAAAATTCAACCAAGGCTGAGCCATTTCCTGGCACTCTGTGTTCTTTTAACTGTACATGCCACACCATTTGAGACTTCCATATTTAGTACTCTAAGCAAAGAACAGTAAATTTTTTCACAAGTAATTTTTTCCCTAAGTAATGAAAACAATTCTTAAAATTGTTTTATGATTAATTAGCATGATAAACCTTTTAATAAGTTCTGGTGATTCTAGAAACTAGTGGTAGTAGAAGTTTTCAACCTGTTTACTCATCTTCATCTCACTTCAGAATGAGTAAAAGTTTTGGTTGGGTTTTATCTTTTTTTCCCCATGAGTCTTATTTGGACATAATGCTAGTCACCTTTTAGTGCTGGAAATTACATTCTTAGTTTCCAAAAAAAGTGGACTGAGACGGAGTATAGCTTTTGTCCTTTCTCCTAAACAGTTTATGACCCATATTTTAAAAAAGGAAAAAAGTTACAAAATTCATTTTGTCACTACCTTGACTTGTGAAACTGTAGGTCCTGCTTTCAGTACTGGCTGAGGCTGGAGATACAAAGAGCAACTCACATTTGAGCCTAGGGATTCCTTATTCCAGAGAGGTATTCTTACAGCAGTTGAGACAAAGACAAGTCCATCCTGTCTCATACCATATGTCTTAGTTTATTAGATTAAGCACATTCAGCCTTCCATTTCACTGCTTGCTAAAAATTCAAGCTTTTCCTTCTGAATGCCCCAGCTCTATGGACTAGTAGTCATAAATAAATTAAGAATTAACACATAAAACATCTCAAACTCTACTTGACAAACCCATTAAACTCACCACCACATACAGCAGCATTGTAACATGGTAAGATAATGATGCTTAACTTCTTGTTTTTTGTGGGACTGTAATTTTTTAATTTCTGTATTTGGGCTAATATCTCTTTATTTGAAAAAAGCCAAATCTGTTTTCCCAAGTTTCATCCCAGTTGCACCTTAAAAATATAGGATAACAAACCATTTCAACAACTTCCACTTGAGCATTTAGTCTAAGGTGGTATAAGAACATCTGAAGATCCTTCTTCATTTGAATGCTATTATCATCCATTTGAGCAACGGTGAAGATACGCATTTTACATTTTCTCCAAACCTACCAAAAAGATACATAATAACAGTTTGTAACACTGTGATTGCTGTTACCATGCATAATTTGAACAAGGTGGAGTGTTTAATTAGACATGTTTAGAACCATTTAGTGCTAGAAAATTAAATCCCAGCCATTTCCTGTTGTCCTTGCCTTGTGCTGTCGAAGGAGAAAAGGCAGCAACATCAGCATACCACCATCATGAACAATCCACCACACATCTATATTTCCTTCAGTAAAGCGTTCTTGATTTGTTGGAAATAAGTCAATGTTTTTAGCCACCAAAAGTGCTTGTTGAGCTGAAGTTGTTTCTCGTACAGTATCTGTAAGGGAAAACAAGATATTTTATCAAGAACTTCGAGCTTTCATACACAGATTTTGCTTTTGTTTTAAATTCAAAAGATTAAACCCTCCCAGATTCTGCTGAGGCAAAAGAGCAATATCCCAGGTGTCTTGGCGAAAGAGGAATATTCCACGTCTTGGTTCCAGCTGGGACAAGGCTAATTGTTGCAATAGCAGAGAGGAGTGTGGCTAGGACCCAGAGGTTACTCTACACTACTTAATGCCATTGCTGAAAGCGCGGGGAGTATCTTCCAAAGAGAAGGGGTTCCTTCTGGTTCAATAAGAATGGAGATGGTTCTGAGCTGGAGGATGTGGTTGGGTGGCACCAGTTTCAAGACCGAGGGAGAGGTTGAGGTGGCACGTCAGGTGCAGCTTCATGGTGAGCATTTTTGCATATGCATCATTCTCTCTTTTGTACACTTTTTGCTATTAATATTGTTGCTGTTTCCAGTAAATTGTTCTTAACCTATGATCTTTACCTTTTGTACCTCCAATTCTCCTCTCAAACCAGCCTCTGGGGAAAAGGAAAAGTGAGCAAGCAGCAGCATGATTTGGTGTGTGTCAGTGGGAACACTACATTAGGGAGTACAACCCCTAAGCCACAACAATCTTTATTTGGTGTCTGAGGTGAGGCACAATGGGTTGAGATAACAACAGACTGTCCAGAGCAGGTTGGACCAAATTTGATCTAGTCATTTTTTGGTTTAGGTATGGAGCCATTGGTCGCAATGTTGCTTGGTCTGTTCAAATGGGAGTGGTTCCTAATCCTGCATATATTCCTGTATGTGCTCCTCATTATATTTTTCAGAGTAGGAAGAGGGATCAGGATTTCTTTGCTGATATACTGAGGATGTCAGTTTATGACATGATAACATCAAAGACAACAACGATCATTTGGGATATATATTGACTGCTGCTCTCCTACTCTTATCTTGAGTACTACCTTTGCATGTTTACTAACTATACACGCCCTGTGGGGGAAATGGGGGAGGATAATTTTCCCCAGCTTTTCATCCCCTTTTCCTGGCCTTTTACACCCCCTTCAGCCTGTTATATTCACAGAATTCTGAATTCCATTTGGATGTTAAGGAAATCATATTCTTTGTGCTAAGTCTATCAGGTCTCCTCAGTCTACACCACATTTAGAGTGACGGAGTTTTCTTAGGAGTTTGCTCAGAGATCTGTCCCAAGGGTGTATAATCATGAGTAACATGGCAAGTGGGAGAAAATGGGCCAGCTTTGGAAGGATTATTCTGCTCCAGTGGTTTGGAACTTTACTCCTGAACAACTGCAGGACCATGATAAAGTAACAGAATACTTGACAGAAAAATGGTGTGGTAATTCCAGGGAGGTGTGAAGTTTTGCAGCATTCTGGACCTTGGCTACTATTTACTGGACACTCCATAATACTAGACATCAGTCTCAGAGGGAAGAGGAGGAAGGCTGACTGACAGGCACTGTGTCCACTCAAACTGCAGCTGAACCAGAGGAACAGCCTGTGCCAGTAGCAGTCACCCCTATGTAGAAAAAGTAATCAAAGACAAAATCCGTTTGCTTAGTAAAGGATGAAAAGGAAGGAGAGACCTCACAACAGAAGGAACAGACAGGGTCAGAGATAATCACCCAATCCCTATCTTCAGGTGAGCTGTGAGATATGCAAAAAAAATTTCAGCCACCAGTCAGGTGAGCCCCTACTGATTTAGCTGCTCTGATGCTGGGATATTGCTGCCTGTGATACAAAACTAGATGGTAGTGAAGAGATCCCTGACCTGGGATGTCAGCATTGGCAAGGGGATTGGGAAGAAAACAGAAACTCTCAGCCTCCAGAGCCAAGTCCTGTCAAGCATGAAGGAAAGGTATTTTCTCAAGGATGACCTAGTACTGCACCTATGCAGGTGGAACACCATAGAGAAAGGTATCCAGTACATAGGAGAATTAGCTGGGCTGAACGTAATCTATAGGGATTCAAATAACAAACAGTCCTCTGTAGATCCAGATGAGGTCCATTGTACACAATCCACATGGGAGAAATTTGTACAGTGTGTGCCATCATTGTATGCCAACTCATTGGGACTAATGTCAATGAAAGGAGGACAAACAATGCTTCAGGAAACTATCTGACTATAACAATATGAAGATCATCTTTTTCCTCCCTAATGACCAATGCCTTGGCTGTCCAAGACTGCAGACAGATTTGAAAAGCTCAAGCAAGTTAGAAAGAAGATATCCCATGCTCTGCCAGTATGGAACAGAGTTGCTGCTATAAGAAAGGAAGGTTGCACTGGAAAAGGGTGAAGCTCCAGAACACTTGGAATACATTGATTACATCATCTTGTGGGGCAATGCAGCAGACGTTTTTGAGAAAGGGGAGAAGATAACCCAAATCATCTTGGAGGCCAGTTTTGCCATAAAGCAAAGTAAGATCAAGGGGCGTTCCCAGGAAACTCAAATTTTAAGAATAAAATGGCAACATGGACACCATCTGATTGCCATGGATGTGGTCAACAAAACAGCAGCTACGTTCTCACCAACAAGCAGAATGGAAGCACAGGCTTTCCTAGGCAGTGTGGGTTTTTGGAAGATGCATATTCCAGAACACAGTCAAATCATAAGTTCTCTCTATTATATGACTCAGAAGAAGAATGATTTTAAGTGCAGTCCTGAACAACACAGTCCTGAACAGCAAAAGGCTTTTGAACAAATGAAACAAAAGAATGTTCTTGCAGTAGCCCTTGGCAAATCAGGACAGCACAAGATGTGAAAAATACGCTCTGTACCGCAGCTGGGAAAATTAGTTCTTCCTGGAGTTTCTGGCAAAAAAAACCCCAGTACCTGGGGAGACTCAAAAATGATTCCTAGGGTTCAGGAATCTAGCATACAAAGGATCTGATGCCTGTTACACCCCTACTGAAAAAGGGCTACTGGCATTATAACTGCATATTATAGAGGTTCAAGCATCTTCAGAAGTGATTAGCACCAAAGCACAGCTCCTCCTGGCATCCCAACTGCCAGAGCTGGGCTGAATGTTCAAAGGGAAAATCCCTTCCACACATCATGCCACTGATGTTATGTGAAGTAAATGGGTCATGCTGATCACACAGTGATTTTGAACAGGAAACCCTGATTACACAGGCATCTTGGAAGTCATAACAAACCAGACCAAAAGACAAAATTTTGTACTAAAATCAGAAGAGGAAAAGGTGATACATGCTGAGGAGGCCCCACCATATAATCAGCTACCTGAAAAAGAAGAGTGTTATGATGTGTTTACTGATAGTTCCTGTCATATTGTAGGGATACAAGGAAAATGGAAGGCTGCTGTATGGACTCCTATGTGGTGAGGGACAAGGTGGATCAAATCAGGTTGCGGAGCTAAATGGCATCCAGCTGGCTTTAAGTATCACTGAACAAAAGACATGGTCAATGCTCTAGCTGTACACTGATTCATGTATGGTAGTCAGTGTTCTGTGGGGATGGCTACAACTACTGAAAAAGACCTATTGGCAGCACAGAGGTAAAGCCACCTGGGCTGCTGAATTGTGGCAAGACATTGCTGCTTGGGTAGAGAAGTTGGCTGTAAAAGCATGCCATGTAGATGCCCACGTACTCAAAAGTCAGGCTATTGAAGAACATTGCAACAATGGACAGGTGCATTGGGCAGCCAAGAATGAAGTCTCTCAGGTGGTAACATAGGCTGAATTATTTCTGACTCGGTGGGCCAATGATATCTTAGGTCATCGGAAATGAGATGCAACATACCAATGGGCTTGTGATGGAGAAGTGGACTTAACCATGGACAGTGAGCATGGACTACAACAGATACACTGGTTTTGAGCTCCTGATCCAGCTTGCAACCAGCTCTCCTGCTCTGGAAAACACTTAAAACCTGCAGTCATGGACTAAGTGGACTCAAGAGACATCTTGGAGCAATGGATATCGACTGTGGAAATGATACTTGGTTTTTTTTAATATATATACACACACATTCATATACATACATACATAAATATACACATACACACACACACACCTATATATATATATAGGAAGGGGTAGGATCTGGGCATGACATAAATGGTATAAAATATGGGGTGGATAATGTTTTGCTTCTGGCCAAGATAACGGTTAATTTTTGAAACAGCCAGGCATGGATAGGACCAGAGGTTATTCTATACCACCTCAGGTCATTGCCAGGGGCAGGGCTAAGGCAGTCTCTCCCAAGGAGAAAGGGTTTCTTCTGATAGAATAAGCATGGGCACGGTTCAAAGCCAGAAGGAATGGCCCAGTGGCACCAGTTCTGAGCTAGAGGGAGTAGTTGGAGTGGCATGGCTGTGGTTGGGTCAAGCTCTGTGGTGGACATTTTTGCATGCGAATCACTCTCTTTTGTATACTTTCTGTTATTAACACTGTTGCTTACTGCTCATTTTCTTATTTCACTGTTGTTTCCAGTAAATTGTTCTTATTTCAATATGTGATCTTTCCCTTTTGTGCCTCCAATTTCTCTCTCCAACTCAGCCCAAGGGGGGTGAGGGAAGACAAAGCGGGGCAAGCAGCAGTGTGATTTGGAAAGTCTCACGGGGAGCACTAAATTGCCAAGCAACATTCCTAAACCATGTGTCATGGTTTGGCCCGGAAGTGTGTTTCTGGAAAAGTCTAGGTCAAACCAATCAGTGGCCAGATTTGAAATTGGCACCTGTGGGTGGCCACTGAGGATTTGGATACGCCTCTGAGAACACACAGGGGTTAAACGCAGAAGATTCCCAGAGGACTTCCTCTTTTGATCCAGTGGTGAGTGGAGTCTGAACCTCTCCCCTGCCCAGCTTCGTCTGGGCAGGGGAGGGGGAGGCCATGCGGCCTGTGGGGAGGAGGCCAGAGCCCCCGAAAGGTGCAGGGGTGGAGGAGACTGTGCAGGGCTGGAAGAGACCTGGGATGTCTGAGCAGCCCCCCCGCCCCCCCGGAGAGAGTGATAGAGACTGTGCTGGGAGCACAGCCAGCCAGAAGCGGGGGGATGCGGTGAGAGAAGGTACCCGGCAGCTGTGGGAATCCTGGGCAGAAAGAGGCGAAGATTTTAACCCCTTGGTAGAATAATGGAAATAATGATCCTCCTGAATCAGAATGAGGAGAGAGAGATGAGAGATGAAATAGGCAAGCGTGAAGAAAGCTGGAAGAGGTGAGAAGAATCCTAGGTGGGAAGAGATGATGGAGTGGCCTTGAGCTGGACTCTTTCTTGTATGGCCATGGACAGACTTGTGTTTTTTCCCTGTGACCCAGAGACTGTATTTAGGGGGAGGTAATACCTTGAAGTCAAGAGTGAAGCAGCGGCGTGAACAGAGACGGCTGAGGAGGGTGTGGGATGCCCTCTGTCTCCGTGGGGAGGAAGATCTCTGTTCATGAGGCCCCTCGGCCCCAGGGGGTGAAATTTGGGGGGGGACTGGTGTCCCGAAGTTGAGAGACTGCTGCTTCTGGAACTGGGTGGAGCATCTTCAAACGGGGAACCCTAAAAGCAGTCCTGGCCCATGTCCAGTGGTGAGAGCACTGGACATGGGGGGGGGAGAAGTCATGAGGGCCAATGTTCTCTGGGTGGGGCCATGAGTGACACAAAAACACAGGAGGTTTCAATTGTGCTTCTGGGGGAAGCCTATGATGCAAGGGAGGACTCCTCTCTCCCTGATGGATTTGAGGGTTGATTATTTGAGGGGTGGTGAATCAGTGGAGAAAAGGGAGGGGGGAGGAGGAACGTATTTGGAGGGTTTTAGTTTCTTAGCTTTGTGTGTGTGTTCCTTTTTAGATATTGTAATGAATAAAGTGTTGTGTTTTTCCCTCCATCTCCGAGTGGGAGCCTGCTTTGTTCTGTTTCCGGGTCACATCTCACAGTAACCATTTTGGAAATACACCTTTCATGGGGCCCTGGCACTGTTCCAGGGTCAAACCATGACACCATGACATTGATTTTAGTGATCAGGCTGCTTAGAAGAAGAAAAAGCAAACCTGTGGTTGAAGAGGGCTGAGAAAACCCACTACAGATTAAATCAGATACAGATTCAATTGTCCACTAGATGTTCAGTAGCACATTTCCTCCACACAGCAAATACATTAGTCACACAGTTGAATTACAAATGCAAATGAGAAAGTCGATAAACACATACCAACAAAATTTTTCCATGAGAAACGATTTTCTGTCTGCTTCCACGACTGTGGCCATGCCATCAGGACTGTGTTGTGCTTCATCCCTCCTAGACCAGCTGACTGAATCAAATAGGATATTCCATCTCTCAAGTTAGGAGATACCACAATCTGGCAAAATCCTTTTGTCTTTTCTACACCCATTAAGGCCTTAACATTCTGCAATAGGAAAATTACACATAAGGAAATACAAACCATCAACACTGACAATTAACATCAGAAGGAGTAACAGCATTAAATAATAGCAAAGCTTTAACAACAATTTATTACCAACATGAAGAAATCACTAATTCCAAAAGAGTGAACATGATTCTATGAAAACTAGAGCCCAAATTGCATCCACCCCAAAAGACACCACACACAGTTTTTCCATTATTTTAATTATTCAGCCTTTTACTTCCAAAGAAGAATGAATAAGACATGAGTAAAAACACATAGATAAAGCTAAAGGAAGTAACACTGCTTCAGGTAAAGTCAAAACCAGTGACTGACAAAGCAACATATGGTTGGAACGATCAGTCATTTCTTTTGGAATTGGAAGAGTTTGGAAGCGTGATGCCACTTACTTAAAAATAAGAGTCTACCGAAGTTCCTTAAATACCTTTGACATTAAGAGGCTGATTATTTATCAGCTCCCAACATGGAAAAACAGATGTACAGGAGAAAATTGGAAGCACTGTCCAATTAATGACAAGATAAACTGACCAGATTAAATATCCCACACCCCTTTAATTTCAGAATAGCTCTCCTGTATTTAAATACTGACAAACATGAAGACACATAACCAGGTAATTTAAAAGAAGCATTCAAACCAGTATCAGGCTTGACCAGGGAACATGAGCTTTGGCAATTATTATTTTTTGATTAAATAACTTTAAAATCCCCCATCATCATCAGTGACTTGTGGGAGAGATCAACATGTTTCAGAAGGAAGAACTAATACATAAATATTTTGAATTTTACAAAAAACCAAAATTTGTCAGAAACAATCAGGAACAGATTAAATTATAGTGCCAGGCACTGTCTCATTGTTGCTTCACATCAGAAACTCCATGTAACAGAGAGAAAAGTATTCAGAGAATTTGCTAGCAAAGATAACAAGTATGTCTGTAGAAATAATATCTGTGAGGCTTTATCAGTTTAAATAGATGGAGGTTTTTTAAATGACAGACAGAAGAAAATCTTTATTTTCTACAGGTCTCCTACAAATACTTTCTACTTTAATTTCTCCAGAACCAACGAGGCCTCCAGATGCCATAACTTTTACAATTCATCTTCATTTCCATTTTAAAAGCAATAGTTTCTTAAATCTTAACATCAGGTCTGACTTTCCAGAAAACCCATGGATTAGGCCTCCCTTAAACTCATTCATTTTTCATCTCTCAGAAAAACAGCTAAGTTAGCCTGTCTACAAATAACATTTCAAATTCTTGTGGGTAAACAATTTCTGTTGAAAGTTTTTTTCCTGTTTTATTTCATAGGCCTAATTTTGTATTCTTCCTCTTGTTTTCTACTCATACATGTTGATAGCAACAGCTTAGTAACAACTACTTCCACAGTATAGCATGGTTGGACTTTTCAACTTGTTTTCAAGTTAATTAGTCTCTTAGAACCTTTTCATATGATATCAAATAGGTCATCTAACTCTATACTTTATTATTTTAGAAACCACTGTGGATAAGCCTGAATTGCAATAGGAAGAAAAAGGAAAACTGTGAGGAAATGGGCAGTTAGTTATGTTAGCTAGTCCATTTCAAGATTTTAAATAATTGTCTATGTAAGAGATACCAGGTCTGAAAAAATCACACGGGTTTTTACACAGTTTCGAAGGCTACTTGGATCAAAATAGTAGCCATATCAACTGGTACTCTTTTTAACAACACTGCAGAAATTAACTAATATGGAAGATATAGTGGCAATCAAAACCAGCTTTTGGATATTTCAATAAAGTACAGGAAACATGATACTTCCTCCAAATGTTTCCCTACTTATAAAGATAGGAGTAGGAGAGTTTGCATAGGCAAGTAAATACAACTATTATTATTATTATTATTAAAGAAATTGAATTGAAACCAAATTTACTTGTATTTGTAGGTATAGTTGGAAAAATTTTAAATTATATGACAACTTACTTTTTTTTTCCTACCTATCCTACTTTTTCTGGAGATATGGTATAAATAGAAAAATAAAATAAAGGATCCCAAGAAGGATCCTGTTCACAGTTTTCTGGCAAAGAGTACTCCTAATCCTAGTTCTCATATGTATTTCTGGAAGGATGTAGAAAATCACATCATGAGGATGATATTATGCCAAACATTTGCATTTGTTAGTTAAATGTTAAATTTTTTGTCAAATATATGCTGTTTTCTTTATAAGGCAATTTGTTAAAACTTGCCGGGTTTTGGTGAGTTTTTTTTTCCTTTGTGGGTTTTTTTTGTTTGCATTTTGTTTTTTGTTGGGTTTTTTTGGTTTTTTTTTGTTTTGTTTTGTTTTTTTGTTTTTGTTGTTGTTGTTTGGGGGGGTTGTGGGGGGGGGTTTGGTTTCTTGGTTTGTTTTTTGTTTTGTTTTTTTTGGGGGGGGTGTTAATTTTTTTTTTTTTAATATAATTTCATTGTAAGCCCAGGACTCTCAATAGGAAAGAAAAAGCTAGAAAGTATCAGTGTTGCGTCATCCTCTTAAAAAAATTTATAGAACGTTTTGCTACATACACCAATCCATTCTTTTTATATAATCACTGATTGTACTGAAAGCAAAAGTAGATGTTTTATTCAACATTTTATAACAGTCTGTTCTCATTAAACATATGAGCTATCCAGATTCAACATTTAAATACTAATGTAAATTACAAGTATTTGCAAGCTCTCTTTTACATACCTCTTCAGCTTTCTGAGTTTCCATACATTTATCTAAATAGATTCCCTGAAGCACTGAACCCACAATAGTCAGTCCTTTACCAGCCTTCAACTGAGAGGTAAAAGAAAGCAATCTAGGGTGTTTGACTGACTGCTCATTATCCAAGTTTAACAAGACCAGAAGTTGAGGTCTGCCAAACAAAGGGAAAAGAAGTTTAGTGCACACACACATATTCATTAGGAAGAACTGGAAAATTAAAATGAAGAATTAATAAAATGCAGATTAATTGCTTAATTCATAGCCAACTCCTAAGTAGATAAGCCATAATTTGCAATTACAAACAAAAGTTCCGGTACAGAATACATAAATCATCACAATGTCATTTTGAAAAGCTCCCTTAAACACCAGTTTCCCCTAGAAAATTATAAAATCACTCTTCCAATGTCATCTGGTGCAACCTGCTGCTTGAAATGACTAAACACTGGACATTGTTTACTGCTGCATTCAGTTAGATTTGGAAAACCACTAGAAACAAACCTCTGGGTCACCTCTTCAGTACTTAATTATTTTATCATTTTTAAATGTTAAGTAACTTTTAAAGTTGGCTTTGAGGAAAATTAAATTTAACAAGTAAAAAAAAATACTGCAAAAATAGTAGTGGACATCTAACTCCATTACAGTAAAATGTGAGATTTTCTTTTAATGGCATCTAAGCAATTTAGAAAGTGCTACTATTGAATGAAGCCATATAAAAAGACTACCACAAAAAAGAATTTAAATAAAAAAGGGCCCTCTCTAGATTTGTACAATGTATTTCAGAGGGAACATATACACAAACAAAAAAAAGAATGCACTTATGGAATTGCAGTGTTTCTTCTGTAGACACAGTGAGATTCAAGGGTAACTGTTTCTTTGAATCTGAAAAATCTATAAATAATAAAGCATTACAATTCTTTTGCACTTTTGAAAACCATGTCAACATTATATGGATTTAAGTTCAAGTTAGTTTGCCACAAAGCTGATGACCACAAGTCACATGTCATTTCAGTAAAATAGTAGTATTGCAATGACATCATTGCCATGCCCAAGTTAAAACATTATTTTAAAGGTCAATCTCACTTTATCTCTACTTCACTGCTTTACCAGCAGTATTCCAATATATTTCTGTATTTCAATAATTAAGTGACTCTGGAAAACATAGGACTCTACCTCCAGTTCTTGGTGTGAGGAGGACCATCTTCAACACGAAGCAAAGCATAGCGAGCTGCATTAAGAGACAGTCCTCGGATTCCATCGCCCCATTCTTTTTCCGCTCTTCAGGATACAAAAGAGAGTCAATTAACAGGGTCCCATTTATTTATACAAATCAAGTACTTTTTCTCATGTGGGGGATAATGGATGTAAAAAATTATCACTTTTTTTTTTGCATGAATGTATGAAAAAACCTTGTCTTGTAGACTTAAATCAAGATTGAAGACTAACCAAGGTGAAGCAGTTCCAGACCTCTTCAAGGTAATTTTTTCCATATTTGTAAATATTTACTATGGTCTATTTTATTCATACTTCAGAAGTATTTTTGTAATCATGAGAGCTACTTAAGTTGCTTTTAGCACTAGAATAAATAAGAGAAGGATACTTAAAAGGAATTATTGTAAAGCAGTAAATGAAATTAGTAAATGAAACTTGACTTCACATAGATTAGTATAACCTATCTTGCCCTCAACACCACCACTTATAGCCTTCTCCACTTTCTTTCCTTCCCAGCTTCTCTCCCAAAAAGCCTAAAGCTCCATCCATTTTCCTGACCATTTTCAGTTTCCCTACATTTTCCAGTCCTTTTAATTCCAATATAGAATATTGATGATTGAAAGTGGTCAGGAGAATAGATTCTATAATGGCAAGGGGTCCATCTCCCTTGCCCATCCTCCCTCCCTCTGATTTTCACTCATGAATTTTCTCTGAACTAAGTTACCTCTAGTAAAGCATCTCCTTCAACAAGGTAAATGTCCTGGCATGTGCCAACATTTGTGGAACTTATATATAAATTTGGAATTATGCATAATTTTATGTATGAACCTACATATATATATATATATATATATATATATATATATACACACATGCATGCAGAACTGTTACCATCTGATCTGACTTCCTCACTAAAATCAGGAAATCAATTTCCTTATCATTAGCCCAGTAAATGGAGATGTTATAATCCAGGAAATCATCTCATCTGGAAATGGAGATATTAAAAGATGGAGGATCCACAGGGTGGAACAGTTTATACCAGCTGATCCACTTAAGAGCTGTGCTTAATCACTCATCAAAACAGTGGCCTAGCTTCAATTTCCTGCTCCAAGATATTAGTATTTTCTTTCAGCATAGGGTATCTATCCTTAGGAAGGGACAGCATGCACCTTTACTGATCATAATTACCTGTAGTGTTTCTATATGTTGTTTAGTTGGGGTCTTGGCTGGGGTTGGTTTTTTTTTTGGAGTTTTTTATGAACACAGCATGCACTTTAAGACTCATAGTTGCTCAGCATGTACTACAGGTATGACTGTCTCTTGACAAATGCATACAGTGCAAAGTATGGTGCAATTTAAAGATTAATTCTAGAAAGTAATCAAATCCACACACACAAAAATGTGAGATTGAGCTTCTGCACAAGGTAATAATAATTTACAGTTTTTTAATAGTTGCTGATAGTTGATATTGAAAGGTAATGTTCCTGAAGTACCAAAAGTTTACACCATCATCTCTTCTCCAGTGAGTTTTCCAGACTTACTTGTTCTTATTTCTTTCAGTTCTTGCTGATGAAAACTATGTAACAGATCTTCCAGAGAAATTCAAATCAGAAAACTTACAACCCTTAACCAAGATTGGATCTTACCTTGTTTCAAAGAATACTCTGAGCTTTGTTACTTCAATTGTATCTATTTTATAGAAAAGAGCTTTTTGCTGAATGGTAAAGATATTAAATATAGAATAAATAAGATATATGGTCTTACCCTCTATATTCTATGTATTTGTATATACATCCTGCGATTAGCATGGCAATCAAAGCATAGTACCAAGAGCAAATGAACATCAAGGCAAGACATAAACTCATCCCCAGGAATGAAAGAGTCCTAAAAGAAACCATTTTTTCCATTTTTTTAAATAGGCATGCAAATGTTCTACAAAGTTAATTTCTTATTTAATTTCTAGAAAGGCCTTTCACCTTCAAAGGCTATTTTTCAACTATTATTAAAAAAAAATACATTGTCCCAATTTTAGCTTATATGAAAAAATTGCATTCAGAACCTTTGTGTGACATAAATAATGCATCTAAATCAGATAAAACAATAGATTTTCTACATTTGTAGTATATACAGTATTGAAACTTCAGTACCTCCAAGTAAGCTGAGTTTCAAAACACATTATCACATAGTACTGTAGATTTGAATTTAAGCTAAAAAATTCAAACAGTAAAAAACAACTTTGTTACTTCAAGCAAAAATAGTTGATTAGTTTATATTCAATTTGACTCATCAGTTCTGTTCTTCACTTCTGTTGTGGTCTGTCTCTTGGCCAATAACACAAGTCAATAGAATTCAGAAAACAATCTTCTAAATGTTACAAAGAAGAATGAATGTAAGCTGAAAAAATTACAAAAGCATTTCGAAACTTAAGTCTATATGCCTTGTTTGCCCACATTTATCAAATTTAGATAAATCATCTCAAAATGGACAGTTTTGTGTATACTTTTGATCATATACAACCTCCCAAATTAGTTTTCACCCAATTTCCAAATTAGAGCTAACTTTGCCTATATTGATGGGGTGTAAATATAATTAACTTTGGTTTGGTACCTCTAGTTTGGTATAGTGCACTGAGTTCAATTTTAAACTAAGGGAATCCTTTCTACAAGTTCTGACGACATCAGTCTTGTAGTTTGTATAAAAGAACAACAGCTGCTGCTCTTTCATGCCTGAATAAATCTAATACTCTACTTTCACTCAGAAAAGAAAATGTCATCCCAATTCTTGCTGAACATTCCAACACCTGCTTTGGCTAGAATTACACACAGTGAGTCAGCTGCTCACTGATGTCTCTAAGAAAAATATAAAAATGAATTGTTGTCAAATGTATATATTTGGATGGTTAGTTGTCAAATTAGTACGTAACTACAGAGCAGATTCAACAAGTTTTTTCAAAGCTAAAACTGCAACATTTTGTTTTCGCTCAACTCTTTAAAAGGAAAAATCGTAAGCAACTCTTACATGCTAGAATCACGCTAGCTTATCTACTAAATGATCTAGTATTTAAGGCTATTTCAGCAGTAAAATTTCTCAATAGAATTGTTTTTAATTATGTACTTTTAACATACAGTTAGAAAAAAATCCAGAAATTTCCCAATCGTAGTTTGAGATGTTTAAACTCTTAACCCATTTAAAAAAGATTAAATCAAAAAACCACACTTTCACCTTCTGTGTTATTACTCAGTTTTTAAAGGGTTTACTTGAGTTATCAAATGCAATGTCCAAAGCATATTTTAAAACCAGTCATCACATCATCAGTGAACCAAATGATGTATACTGAATGAGACTTTTTTCTGTAGAAGTTTTAGGTTTGTGTATTTTTTGCATAACCAAAATGAAAATTGTCCTAACCTTCCTGAACACTTTTACCAGTTCTCCTTAAGTATATACAAGGCAGATTTCATGGTTTTTCATCCTCATTTTCCTACAGGTCTCTTGGCTTCTAAGCAGAAAAAAATGCCATCCTGTAACCCTTTTCCAAACCATCTATATTAGCCACATGTTTTCATGATCACTGTTATTACTATGGCACTATTCTAAAAACATGAAAACAAATTATGCTCTTATTGAGTGCAGGAATCTTAATTAATTTAAGTCAGAAAGGAGATTTTGCTTTATTATTGCAATAAAATTAACAATTTAGTTAGTTAGTTAGTTTTAACTCTTCTGAATGAAGAAATATTCCCTACCAGTGGTAATACTTGAAACGAGGTCTCCAGTTGGGAGTTCGCAAAAGCGTCTGAACTGCACAAGCCAGATTTACAAACATATAGCACATAAGGAAAAACCTGTTAAGAAAGGAAGAGCATTTTCTAATGAGAAACATACTAGACAGATGTGCATTAAAATATAAACATAATCCAAAACAGGGAAGGAAGGTGTCCAGTTTCCTGTATACTAGCATACAGTTTTCTGTATGCTATGTTCACAGTGGCCAAGAGAACACAAGACACACATTAAGATTGCTTACAGAATATTAGGCCTCAAAATATAGTATTATCATAATATAGAGACTCAAACACATATTTTGGAGACAAACGTGGCAAATAACTAACAATCATGATGTATCATTTTTGGCTGGGACAGAGTTAATTTTTTTCTTTTTCTATAGTAGCTCAGATGGTATCATGTTCTGGACAAAATAAATTTTAAAATTCTGTTCATATTCTAAAAGACTGAATTTTGTCTGTCTCTGTAGATGCACTTGACCTAAAATAGCAGTAATTATTATTTTAAAATCCAAGTTTTTTAAAAATTGAACATATTTTTATTAGTATTCCAGACCTCTGTCATGGAAAAACTTCCTTGTGCCTAGAATTTAGTTCAGCCAAAAAGATTTTGTTGTTTCATATTATTTCCAGGATCAAATAGGAATATAATTTGATAGAAAACAAAGTCTAACCTGTATTATTTAAAAAAGAAAAATAATTACCTGGCTAATTGTAAAAGAAAATACTATTTAACTTAAGAACATAAAACATCACACTCATACTTACATTGAAAGAATCGGTGCTACACTGTCCAATGAGGCTATCAAAATTCCTATTTCACAAATACCAACAGTGAGGAGCAGAGCCCAAGTTGGTTCTCCATTTGCTTTTCCATGACCAAATATCTAGTTTAATTGAAGTTCACAGTAAGATTAGGGAAAACTGTTCTTTATACAGCAATAAACTATGGTGCAAATCATGAACTAACTTACTTAGTTCTAACTCGAACTAAAAATAGTTATTAGTTACAAAGGAAAATGATGCAATCTATCCTATGAAAAGCCAAAATTAAAATAACAAAGCACACATTTTCAGTATTAAATATGCTTACTAAAGTAAGCATTGACTATATAACACTGAAGTCCTATGGCAGCTCTTATTGAAATATTCTTAAGAAAATTAAAAACCTTATGCATTAGAGATTTATGCCTAGTAAAAACCTAATATAGTTTAGGCCAGTTTAGGCCAAATTACTTTTTGTAATATAGAAAGTAGGTGCCAATTCAGTACTTACCAACATAATATTGACTCTTAAAGAAAAATTAGACAGGGCTATGATCCTGCATAGAGCGCTACCAAAAAACATTTTGTATGTGGTAATTTCCTTTGTGGAGAATTCTATACAGCCATACTGGTGACAGATGGCAAAATGCCTGAGGTTCCAGTGGTATTTACTCTCCTCCATATTCCTCCATTCAAATACAGAAATTAAGACCTCATTCATTCTCCATGCTGTTCTCTTGTCATGGTTTGAGGCTGGCACAATGCCAGTGCTTTTATGAAAATATACTTTTTATAGTGGTTGTTGTGAGATGTGATTAGGAACAGAGCAAAGCAGGCTCTAACTTAGGAATAAAGAAAAAAACTTTATTAACTACAATATTTAAAAAGGAACAGACACAGAACTAAGAATGAAAATTTTTAATTACATTCTTCTTCTTCTCTCCATTTCCTCTACAGCATGAAATAACATTTTACATTTCTACTCCATTACTATCTCTCAGATAATCAATTTTCAGTCTGTCACTACTCTTTAAATAGTCAACTCTTAAGTTTATCAGGGAGAGAGGAGTCCCCCCTTGCACTATAGGCTTCCCTTAGAAACACAATTGAAACTTTTTGTGTTTCCATGTCACACGTGGCATTGCCGGGAGAACATCTGCCTTTGTGACTTCTTCCCTCTACATCCAGTACTCTCACCACTGCACATGGACCAGGACTGCTTTTAGGGTTCTTCTTCTAAGGATGTCCTGCCCAGTTCTAAAAAAGTAGCAGTCTTTTAGTTTTGGGACACCAGTCCCCCCCCAAATTTACCCCCTGGGGCTGAGGGGCCTCGTGAACAGAGATTTTTTTCTTCACTGAAGACAGGGCATCTTACATTTTCTTTAGCCGTCTCTGTTCATGCCACTGCTTTACTCTCTTGACTTCAAGGCATTTCCTCCCCCTAAATGCAGTCTCTGTGTCACAGGAAAAACATGGGTCTCTCCAGCTCAAGGCCACTCCATCATCTCTTCTCACTTAGGATTCTTTTCACCTCTGCTGACATCTTTTACTTGCTCTAAATTTCATTACACTTGCCCATTTCCTCCGGCTTCATTTCTCTCTCTCCTCATTCAGATTCAGGAGGATCAGTATTTATAAGGTTTTTATTATTTTAGAAAGGGGTTAAAATCTTCTCCTCTGTCTGCTCAGAACTTCCAAGGCGGCGATTTCTTGGTGCCGCATCCCCCACTTCTGGCCAGCTGCATCCCACAGTTCTGGCCAGCCTTGCTGCCAGCACGATATTAAATCTTAAGGTAGCACAGGCACTGGCTCTCTCCCTCTATCTCTCTCCGGGGGAGGAAGTGGGGGTGGGGGCCCAATGCCTCTCAGAGCTCTTCTACTCTTCCATCTTGCAAAGCTTTCATCCCCCTCCTCTGCCCAAGGCTTCAGCCTACCTCACCCGGCCGCATGGCTTCCTCTCCCCCACCCAGCCCTAGCTGGGAAGGGGAGCTCCGACCCTTTTCAATGACAGGGACTAGGAAAGCGAGTTTCTGGGAGTTCTCTGCTCTTTTAACCCCGTGTTCTCAGAGGCGGTCTATACTTTCAGTAGCTATACTAGGTGCCAATATTCAAATCTCAGCACTGATTGGTTTGACCACAACCTCCCAAAAAACTCACTTTTTTCTTAACCTACGACACCTCTTCTTTTAGCTTCCTGTCCTCCATCAATTTTCCTACTATTATATTAAAATCCCCTTTTTTTCTACTCATGTTTCAAGTCTCCTGGGTTTTTTCTTAAATACGTCATAGTTTTACTTCTATAATAATCTCCTTGTGTTTCCTTGATTGTCCATGCATTAACAATATCTCTCCAAAACAGCAAGTACATCCTCAAGCATCAAACCCCTCTCTAAATATCCTGCTTCTTTTCAATTCTCTTTCTCTCACTTCCCGAACCACAAATCTTTCCTTTTGATTCTTCATTCCTTTCAAGTCTAACTCTCAGGATGTATAATCATGTCACCTTCTCTCTACCAAATTTTTGCTTCAGGCAAAAGTAAATCTTTCTTGTTTCTTTTTCTCTATACTACCCAGAACTTACAATTTACTGCATTACAGCCCCTTTCCATTGACAAGTCAAACTCCACCACTACTCAGTCCCTCCACATTAGCATACTTAGTGTATTTATTTCCTGTTACAGATGGTCTTGCAAGTCTTGAGGTAAGCTTTCAAACTCCAGACTTCACCATACAGATCACAGCTTTACTCTCCAGACAGTATAATCTTTTGGAGTTTTATTTACTTATTTTTAACTCAAGTGTAGTTGTCTACGTTTTGCAGAAGGAGCCTAAGAATTCTCTCATCATCTTCTGTTTGCCAGCTCCCTTACTTTGAGAAAAATCTGATTTATTTCTTCTTAAAACATGTACAGAGATCTTGGAACAAATCTCATATTTGGAGTCATGGGACAGAATTCTATTGTTACATTTTTACTGACTTAATTTACCTTAGAAAAATGAATAAAAATTAGAATTTCATCTCTGTAATATGAGAAGTTTTATGCAGTTCCATAGTGAGATTAAATAACTCTGTTCACAAACGCAAGCAGTAAACACAGCCTAGAGTCTAGAAGTTCAGTTATGAGTTGCTTCTTAGTTCATTTATTTCCATTTATAGAATACTATATTCTCAGTTTGGAACCACTAACTTTTATGTGTAAAATCAAATATAATTAAATTGTACTGCACAAAAACATTGAAGCTCAAACTTTCTCCTGCAATAGCCTCATCTGTTATTGTACACAAATAGAACGGAGCTACAAATATTTTCTTCACATTCTACAGGAACAGCAGAAATAATGTGTCAAATTTTTTTTTCAAAATACTGTAAGAACATGAAGAAAAAAAAATCTCACTTGAATAAACGGTACAATGCCATCTCTTGCAATGGCCTGCAATAGCCGGGGTGCACCAGTGAGACTCTGGAGACCAGCACCACATGTTGAAAAGAATGAACCAATCACAATAACCCATGGAGAAGGCCAGGCCAGTGTACCAACCACCAGATTTCCATTAACTGCTTCTCCAAATCTTAGGAAAGAAAAGGGAAACAAAAATAATTACAACAAAACAAACAAAAAAAGAATCCGTAAGCATCAAAATAACTTTTACTATAGCTTCAACACCCACATTTCAATCTTTCTGGACAACAGAACTTTTTTGACAATAAACACTGTGTTACAGTATGCACTATAGGATTTCCCAACCAAGCAATCTCTCTTTATTGTGCTGTTTATATTTAATTATAATCACTTCACATTAAGTGCTGCCTCTAAGCAGATATGCAGCAATTATCAGATATCTTGGCAAATGTTTCTGAATTAAAACAATAGCAAGAGTATGTACATTTGTATCTTACAGATCCCTGTGAGAGCTAGGAACTAATTTGCAGAAATCTGTTCCACTATATATACAAATATACCCTGGGGCATAAGCAGGAGATTCACAAAAAGTATTAGCCTTTCCTTTTAAAAACGTAACACTGACATACAATAAGTAAATAGAGAAATTACCAGACATAACCATTTTGAGTTTTGCACATCTTCTGGCTGTTGTGCAACCTGATGCAATTTTTAATTTACTAGAGCAAACAAGTGGGTAGAAGTCAGGAAGAGGTGCTTTCATTACAGTCCTCAGTGTCCCATCCAATACCACCTCCACTTCTTTTTCTAGATATCTAACTTTATGTTAATTTAGGCATGACTTGAATAAAATACAAATAAGTTATTCCACCCTACCCCCTCCTTCAAACTGGCAGTTTTGTTTTAAAAGCAAGTAAGGTTCTTATAGTTCATCTTACTGTTGTTAGTAAGCAGCCAAAATTAATTTTAAGGCTATCTCTACTATGATACCACCATTATTTTTTCCTAATGTGTTCCATTTTTTCTAAATAAAAGAAAAAGTCTACAGAAATAAGAGAAGATAAAAACTAAGGAAAATTAAATTTTTTTGTCTTTTCAGACCTTCTTTTAAAATAAGGTCAAGAAACATAGCAATGAAGTGAATATAATACGCCAGTGTTCAAATGCTTGCTTATGCCCAAGTTGGGACATACGACTACGTACTATTTTCAGCAGATGAAAAAAAAAAAGCTAAATCACACTTCTCAAAATTATAGGATAAAACCCCATATTGTGCTTCTAGAACAAAGATTTCTATAACTGTATATTTATTCTTCATTCAAATTCTAATGCCTATTTTTCAACTAAACACAGGATAGGAGTAACTTCAAGAGATGCAAGAAACAGAAAAATGTACAACCTATTTTTTTCCATTGCAGATATGACCATCATAATGAAAAAAAGCCTCAGAACCCAGTTTTTAGACCAGATTAAAAATCCACACACTTTACTGTTCAGCTGAATTTCAGCCAAATAAGAACTGGCAGCAATGTAAATGAAAGTTCATGGACTCAAGGTTCTTGCTACAATGAAATCTGCTCTAATGATAGCTAAGAGCTTACAAAATTCCCTCACCCCCCCTTGCCCTGTAAATTTTAAAAATATGAGTTTAGCTCTGCTTTAATTTCTCATTTCAGAATTCATTTACCATTTCCTAGGCAGTTTGATTTGGCTTTTATATTTATGATGAACAAAAAAACTGACAGATATTTTCACTGATGCAGCAATATCACTTCAAAGTAAAAATTACAGAATGAATAATGTTGGAAGGAACCACAGTGGGTCATCTGATCCAATCTCCTTGCTCAAGCAGAGTACAATGCACAGGATTGTGTCCAGACAGTTCCTGAATATCTCCAGTGGCAGAAATTCCAAAACCTCTCTGGGCAATCTGTTCCAGTGCACAATCACTTGTACAGTAAAGAAGTTCTTCCTCATATTCATGTGGAACTTCCTGTGCATCAGTTTCTGCCCATTGCTTCTTGTCCTGTTGGTTGGCACCACTAACAAGAGCCCAGGTCCATCTTCTTAGGACCCCTCCTTTAGTTACTTAAATACATTGATGAGATCCCCTCTTAGTTGTCTCTTCTTAAGGCTGAACAGGCCCAGTTCCCTCAGCTTTTCCTCATAAGAGGGATGCTCCAATCCCTTTATCATCTTCATAGCCCTCCACTGGACCTCCAGAGGCTCCATGTCACTCATGTACTGAGGAGCCCAGAAATGGTCACAGCAGACCAAATGCGGTCTCACCAGGGCTGAGTAGAGGGGTAGAATGATCTCCCTGGACCTACTGGCAATGCTTTTCCTCCTAACACAAACCAGGATTATGTTGCAGTAAGGTAGAAAAATCATAAAAGAAAGGCCTCATAAGATCAGGCCTGCTCTCCTGGAATCAGTGGCTGGCCTTGTCAAGATAGCACTTTACAAATTCCCATGTGAAAGCAATCCTGGTGTGAGCAGTTTGTTACCATAAGAATCTATTCCTCTGTGAAAAACAGCTAGCACCTGTATAAACTGTTTTTACACCATTAGATAGAAAAATGGAAACTATCTCTCAAAAGCAGCATTTCCTGCATGTACACACTGGGAGTTTCAGTGACCAATCAATACAGGATAACAACTTGTTACTAACCAATAAAGTAATTGGCAAGAAAGCTACTTGTGAGAATCCTTAAAACTAGAGGGTTTTGGGAAAGCTGCAAAAGACAGGCCTCAGAGACAGCAGAACTGTGATTAGAGCTAAGCAGTAGCCATAAGATTTGTCAACAGAAAAATTATATAAGAAGTAGAAACATAGGGACAAATAGAACAATGGTCTGTGTATTAACACTTGGACAGAGTAACTCCTTAACCTGTAGAAAAGTATACCTAGCAAGATATTAGGAAGTTCTAAGCTTAGTAATGGAGCTCTCTGCATTGTGTTTTAAGGCTTACAAGCAGGTATTGTATTTGAAATAAGCAAGCATTGTTTCAACCAAAGGTAGGTGTGCTTATAGTGGTTGTATAGAACTACTGTCAATATGCTTTTGCTTTGTGTGATTGGTCAAAAAACTTTTAAAGTAAGTTGTAACATTAAGTTTTTCATCTGCTGTCTGGGATGTGAACTGCTGGCATTTTCCCATTGTGATAACCATGTAACAAGACTGATGCTGGAAAATAAAACAGCTCGAGACACGTTCCTTAGCAGTCCCATCCTATTTGTCGTTTGTACATAGATCCCTGGCCAGCGATAACAACAACCAATTGGAGTCACACACTAGTCACACATTCTGTTTCACTATATAAAAAGGAGTTACGTGAACAAAGAAATGGCTTTTCCAGCATGAAGAAAATGGAGTGTGCATGATTTATTCCCATAGGATTACACTGGCCTTCTTGGCCACAAGTGCATACCACTGGTCCAATACAGAACCCTAGGGGGCAACACTAGTTACAGGCGTCCAACTAGACTCTGCCACTGATCATGACTCTCAGGGATTTGCCAGTCAGCCACTTCTCAATCCACCTCACTGTCCACAGTTATTGAGCTTGCCTATGAGAATGCTGTGAGAGAGTGTCAAAAGCCTATCATGGATCCCCTGCTGCTTCTTGTATTAGTTTGATTAGAATCCAGCTTTTAACTTATGGTTTTTCTTCCAGACTTATGAAATAAGTTGTCCCAGCATCAGCTTCACCACCTTTTAAACAATACCCCAATGACACTGTTTTATCACCATAAGTAAACATGAACTTCAGTAGAAAAGAGAACCAGACACCAGCAAGAAAACAACTGTGAAACCTGACAACAGTTTCATATTAACCAACTTCTCGTAATGGAGAAATTGATCAAAACATGAAGATTCTCTTCATACTCATGTCCATCACATTTATTTCCTTCATTCTTCATATTATGCCTTAAATTTGTCAGGCAATTACATGGTTGAAAACAGACATGACTCCTGATGTACTACTGAGATTTTAAAACAAAAAATGCCATATGTCTAGTGAAAATCGTGGGTCTGATGGTGCACGGCAGTGGTCTTACAAACACCCCTTGTCATGTAACTGTCATATTTTTAAATTTGTTCTTCAAAAACCTGTTACTTCTCTCAAAATAATATCCCCTTATCCCTATCCATCAGCTCTGCAAATACTAATTAGGATTTTCTTCATCAAGAACATTTCATTAGGGTGGTTCAACTTCAAACATTTATCTTAGATTCTGATTCTGCTTCTTAAAGGCATACAGTCTAATAACCTGACCAGTTTTTGCAGACATCTCAGTTTAACAGACACACTTTCCCTCCAGTTTTAAACTAAGCAAAAGAAATATATACCACATAGATATTTCACATAAGAGCCATTAGTAAGTCCTACTAATATAACAAATGATTATGTATACTGCATGTAATATTAGAAGTTGAATATTACTTACTTATCTCTTAATATTACACCTTCTATACAGGCGCCAAACAACACTATACAGGAGAGATCTGTTACTGAGACTGAAGGAAGATTACTCTCTAAAAAATCACACAGAGGAAACCCAACCTTTTTTCACTAAGGTATGAAATGAAAATGTCCATGACAATGCAGTATGTGTGTGTGTTTCCTGGCTGCTTTTTTGTTTGTTTGTTTGTTTTTTTAACTAAAAAATCATAGCAGGGAAGAATTATGTTCTTTATGACTGTATTTCACAGTGATTTGTGAAGTATTGGAAGTAGCCAGCTCATATATCATGCAATAGGACAGGCATTTTCTCATACAAATAAGCAAGTACTTGTGTACTTTTGAAGGACCAACAACTACTATTACTGGTTGTTTGGTTTAAGATCTGATTATACTGAGTATGACAACAATCTGCCAACTGAAGCCTAATGCTAAAAACCTTCAGATCACTTGACTAAAACCATCAATTACATATTGGAATTTGAAGCACTAGTAGAATATATATATTTGTTAATAAAATTTGACATATTTTAATTATATCTATATCTACATCTATATATTATAACACTGGTATTTTAGACAAATATAAAAGATTTCTTTTCAGTTTAGATTTCATTCATTTCCTGCTCAGGAAACTCTAATGATTTCCAGTGAAAAACCTGTTATACCTACAGAATCTAGAGAATGTAGACTAAGAAAAAAGTCACAGTATAAAGGATACAAATAAAAGATGTAGTTGAAATAGCCAAAATTGTTCCCGTAGGAATAGATTTCTGAGCATCCTTCAGATCTCCAGATCTATTTGAACCTGCCATAATACCTTAAAAGGAAACAAAATTTATGTCATAAAAACAATTAATAATAACTCCATGATAGTAACTAAGAAAACAAGAACATCTAATTTTAAGCCAAATTTAACTCGAAGATTGGAGAATGAAGC
Source organism: Passer domesticus (assembly GCF_036417665.1). Taxonomy (NCBI): domain Eukaryota; kingdom Metazoa; phylum Chordata; class Aves; order Passeriformes; family Passeridae; genus Passer; species Passer domesticus. The sequence continues at coordinate 65,146,223 of NC_087474.1, forward strand.
AGGCTATAGAATCATATTATAATCCTAACAAATTCTCAATTTATACCTTCATTTTATTCAGAAATCTGTGTTACTACCCACTTGAGTAAGCAAATCCTATGAAGGTCAGTAAAAAGACAGATTAAAACAAATATTTTTCAAACATTACCTCAGAATCATTCTTGAAATGAAGAAATACAAGGAGTAGCAATTTTGCTACTAGGGATGGATGTTATAAATTAATAGGGACTTAGTAATTTTAGCCAGTATTACTTAATGCACTAACTTTCTACTCAACAGACCATCATAATAAGCAAATATAAACAAGCAAATAAATAAACTAACAAATAAAACCTCAGAAGCAAAAAAGAAAGGAGCAGGCAAGAAAAAGAATGGTTGGAAAAATCACGTGTACGCATGCATGTGAATCTAAAAAGAGAACAGAATTATTTTGTAGCATATACAGTGACAGGAGGGAAAGAAACTTATACAATAACTAATTCTGACATGTCTTCTAGAATTGACCTGACCACTGGAAGCAAAAATATGGAAGCTAATGTCAAGATGTTCCAGTGCAAAAACATTGTCAAACTCCATGGAATAAAACAATAACATGGGTTCAGATGTGATGAAATGTTGGTGAGAGTCTGAAGTAAAGAAATAGGAGCAGTGGGGCTCAAACAGTGAATACAAAGGGATGACTCCATAATAAACTAGCAAACAGTGCTGCAACTTTTTATTGGAGTTCTATTTTCTTACATGATATTACAATTACTTCAGCTGGGACTTTTGAAGAAAAACATGTCTGTTTTTTTCATTCAAGCATGAACTGAGGAAAATGAAATACAACTAGTCTAGGCTTGACAAAAAAGTCTACACAGTTAATGTGGCAAAATATTGGACATGCAAACAAATCCCAGGCAGTTAACCAGGCAGCTTGGACACTGGAAGAATCATTTTAATATTAAACTGTTCTCCCAAGCCTTTGAAGATTAAAGTGTTATAAAGGCACCTTATTTTGAATAAACATTTAGTAACACATGAGGGTTTTGCTTTCTTTCCAGACACAGAAATGGCCCTTAAACAGATTTCTTGTTTAAGTCCTATAACCTGCAAAAGTCATCAGCCATGACCTATGTCTTCCTAGTACCAGAAGGTTTTAGGTACATAACCTCAGACACAGAAACTTGCAACAGCATAAGTCACCTATAAGATTGGTGAAAATGAAAAAATTGCACATGAAATTTTTTTCCCAGATATAAGTACACATCCTCATGCAAGAAAAATAGTTGTGTCTACCTGTCACAGATGGGAAATAAATCCCTACAAGCATTGTGAAGTAGGTCATGATGTCTGTAAAAACATAAGGAAGTCCACCCATTTTTGATTCTTCTGATCCAGCAACTGATGGCTGATCTTTTTTCTCAACTATTGATCCTTTTTCTGAATAGGCACTCCAGAGATTATCTGCAAGGTGGGGGAAAAAACAAAATCAGTGTCATCTCTCTGTTTCAAGACATCAACTAGTGAGAATGCAATAATCCTAGGAATCAGATGCCTTTTTCTTACACAAAAATCATGACATTTCCCAGTATGATTAATACCATGGGCACTCCAGTCCATGCTAGTAAAAATGCAGTAGAGTGTGAGATGTGTCCTGCAAAATCTTCTCTTCCTCTAAAGCAAAATATAGTTATAGAATTAAATTCTAACACATTTTAGAATGTACACTTACATTGCACAGGCACACAGATGTCCTATTGTGAAAAAAATAAGGAATCTTATCTCCAGGTTCAAGGAATCTTGGTATATACTAATACTTCTTGTTCTTGTATTTTGAGGAGCAGCATGAAAAAGAAATGCTACTTAACCATAATTTGAGTTCTTTGACACCTCCTATACAGAATAATCCTGCATAACAGTTTAGGATTCAGCTGTTAATGGCAAAAGATTTCCATATGGTGACAAAAGCTTGATAACCAGACTCCAGAAGATCACTGATAAGCAAAAAAACCCCAGCAGAATATGGCCCAAATGCCCAGCAAACTAAGCACATTTGTTTGAAGAGTGATAGGTCAAAGAGTAAATTTTGAGAGCTTAAATTTTTGGAAAACACTGGTTGTGTACCTTGATAAGATTGTGAGAACAGGCCACACTGATTCTTACTTGAAAATGAGACAAGTTGTCCTATCATATGTGAGAAAACAAAGTAGATACTCTTCTGGCCTGTCAAGAAGGCAAAGGATTTTACAGTAAGGAAATAAAAATTCCCATGGACTGATGCAATCATTGAATAGCCGATTTACAGGCATCCTGAACAACTCTACAGAATTCAAGTACAGTGTTCTAAGCCTTTATAATAGCAAAAAGTAACCTTGAGCACAACAGAAGATGGACTTTGAACCATAAGTGACCAAAGAGAGGGTACTCATACCCAGATTTTTTTTTTAAATCTTACAATAGGTAAGCATGTATGGAAGTATGCATGAGAAGCAGAAGAGAAAGCAGAGCAAAGATTAAAATTAGGTATTATTCACTAAGGAATGCTATGTGTATTACTACAATCAAATGAAGAGGAGTAACAGACTGATCTAGAGATAAGACTGAAGCCATAAGAAGTTAATGAAACAGGAGAATTTTAAATTTCAGGAATTTTAGCAGAGATTTGATGAGTGATGTAAAATAAGACTAGATCTCCAAATTAGCATCTATCTACCCCCTGTGAAACATAAGAAGAAAATCCAAAAATCAGTTTGAATTGCCAATCAAATGCGCTTAAATTCTTAATAAGCATTCAACAGCTTGTGTCCTTTATTCAGTATGACACAGAAGTGACAATGACCTGAGCACTGCAATGCTTACAGCTTAACTGTGGAACTGTGCCTGCCAGCACATGGGTAAAATCGGCTTAGATATTTTGTTAAATAGAAATCACTTTCCTGTTTCATAACTTGTCACACAGCGCTTTCCTATGCTCATTTCCCAAAAGTGATAATCCAAGTGGACTTGAAAGTTAGAGTGAGAAAAAATAATAACTTTTCAGAAAAGTCCAGACATTCTAGGACCATTCCTTGATAGCTAAGGCTTCTCTAGCAGCTAACATTTAGGGTACATACACAAGAACGGGTACAGTGTATCAGACGAACATGCTATCACCATCAGAACAATGTTGATAAAGCTAGTAGCAGAATGTATAATTTCTGTTAGGGTTATAGGCCTATTTAGCCAGCCACTTGCAGAATGATTTATTATTGTTAGGACAACACTCACAGAAGCTATATAAGAGATGAATACTTACCCTATATGAGTGCCCAATAAATGGTGTGAGGACTTAGCACACTTCCTGAGACACCCAATCATGGCATCTGAATATACCCAGTCACAGCTCAAGAAATGTGCAGAGCCTGCAGCTCCAAAGTCTTCACACAAGGCAGAAGATTCATCAAGTGGAAGAACCCTCCTTGAGAAATCTTTGCCATGAGAGCTGAAGCTAGGTATCAGAATGTGTACTCACACTCAGCAAGACACCTAGTTTTAGCATTAGGTGTAACTAGGATAGTGAAATGCATTGTTATGGAGAAGCTCTTGTTCAGAAAAATGTTAATCAGTGAACAGAAGCAGAGTGTATGTTTTCAAAAGCAGGAAAAGCAGTACTCAGCCTGAAATCTCCAAGAACACTGAAATATGTGAGGTTGACGTGAAATAGTATTGATACCCAAGGACAAATGGAAAGCCATTTCTTTAATTTAAAAGTGTTTCAGGGAGACACAGAAACTAAGGACTCATGAGTAGCATCTCTACAGGAACAGTCAAAAGCAACAATAGCAGTTGACAGAGGCAATAAACAGGGAAGTTATTTTTTATTTCTGACAAAACTTAGTAGTTATTCACAGTTTTTCTTTAGTTTTGAAAAACTGGGGAAGCCTCAACTTAGCTTTTGCAAAAGAAAATGGTCAGAAGTATTAAAATTCCTTAAGTGAAACATAAATGAAGGCAATACACTTGGACCAGTCCATCTATATTGCCCATGTTATTAAAATATTCCTCACCCAAGGAATCTATACGAGACATTGGATAAGAGGAAATCTCCTCACATGAATTAAAAAAAAAAAAAAAAACAGTTCAAAGACAGAAAACAACAGGTAAAAGTAAATGGAAATACAGCTTTGTAATGCCAAAGAGCCACCAGGAAACTTCTACAAGAATGACCATCAGGATGTAACCAGTGCTATCCAGTACACTCAAACAGGCCAAAAATAGGAGCTAGCACCAAGATGATAACCTGCTGGCAATTATCAGTTAATTCGAGGTTGTAGAAGGAAAAATAACAACAAGGAACTTAAAAAAAAAAAACAAAAACAAAACCACCAAAAAAAAAAACCAAAAAACATATCAGATTCCATGAGTAAACGTAAAGGAATTGATGAAATTCATTACATGTAAGCAAAGAGCAGTGAATACTGGAAAGCATGTCACTCACAATGAGCTTTCAGCAGACTCCTGGTCTTTAGAGATCTTAACATTATGTGAGAATAAATTAGCAAAATATACTTTTGTACAGGATTGTTTGTTGAATGAAACATTAAACAGTGAAGGGAACAAGGAAAAAAAATAGTACTCAGCCTCAAACCTCCAAAAAGTAAAAGAACAACTTATATCTTACAGGGTAGCACAAAATTGTAACTTGCAGCTAACTTGTGAGCTGGGGCAGGAAATGCAAAATTATTCACGAAAAATTGTAGATATGCATATGGTAAATCATAAAACTCGGAGAACAAACTCTAAGTTACATTTCTTGCAGCAAGCAAGTAATTTCATTTTTCATTGAGAATTTTTTTTTTTAAAAACCACAAATTTAGATTCAGAGAAGCCTATGTTTCATTTAGTATCTTTTAATGTATTTGTACATTTTATATGTGATATTTTAAACTGGAGTACTATGGCAGCACTGACTGTCTAGGGTCCCTATGTACCATATTTATATAAATCAAACGATTTTAAGGGAATGCAAAGGAGAGGTATCAGAGTATCCATTTCATTCCCAGAAACATTATTTGCATATGTACAACACAAATTATTACACATTTAAGATGAATCCTATGACTTGATGCAATTTGAATTCCAAGCTGCTACAACCATACAGATTTGTAAAGAGAATAAAATCTATGCACTTTGTAGACTGCTCTTCTCTAATTCAATCACTAACTTGTACACATTGGAAAATCCACAGAACTTCATTCTCATTGCACCACCTGTGAACTGGAAACAAGTTCTCCCTCAGGAGAGTTTGAAAATATATTAATGAATGGCTTATTGAAATGTTTGGCATACATATTAAAAAAAAAAAAAAGCTGCTATGAGCTCTTTATCACCTTTTTGATTGAACAATGGCTTTTGAAAGAGTACCTATAAAACTCCAATTACCCCCAAATTAAAGCACTTGATACTGTCCAAAAACTTCTAAATCACTGTGCTTTCCAACTTACCAGTTAGAACTCCACTCATTATTCCTGGAATTCCTTGAATTTCTGTTACATTATTGAGACTAAAGTAGTCATCACATGTAGCATTAAGCAAAGAACTATCACAGAACAGGCGCCACAAAGGTGTAGTCTTTGTTTCATTATTGCTTTCAGTAAATTTGGCACAGACATCAAAGCTGCGTTTTGACAATGTACGGTTTCCAAGGAGACAGATACTACAAACAAGAAAAATAAAATCAGTGTTCCTTCAATACAAGGCTGTGAATTAAGGCATTTTTTGTCCATTAGACTTCTTCAGAAACATGTCACTTACACTGTCTACCTTAAGGCCTGTACTACATCTACTAAAACAGTATATAGTTTCTACATCTAAAACTATCATCAATAGTCTTAAAACTATGGATCAAATATTTCTTCTTTATGGTATTGGCAGCTATTTTGCCTCCTGATTTGTTCTTCAGAAAGTACAATCAATTTAAGCAACTTGCCCACTAAATAACAGCAATTATGATGCATTCAGTCCTACAAGAAAGAAGTAAAATTAAGTAATACTTTATAAACTTAATTAAAAGATGAGTCTGATGAAGAAAATATAAAAGTAAAATTAAGCAAGTAAACCATTCTCTTCCTTTTCAAGCAACTGAAAACTTTAGATGATCCTCAAAACCATTACAGTCCAAAAGGTACGAAATAAGCCAGGATGGTTAAACAGCAAAATTTAACAACAGTTATGGGAGTATAAATTAAAGAATCATGTATTGGGGAAGCAAACTTTTTTTTCGGGAATGAAAGAGAATTAGAAAAGTCTGAACAGCTGTCAAAGCAAATTCCTACCAGCAGACAACATTAAGGATCTAGGTATATTTATTCGTTAAACTGTACAAAAGATGTTTAAGATTCCAGGCTTGCTTAAAATTTGAATGATACAGGTCTTTGAAGACAAAAGAAGGAACATCAAATATAACATGGGGGTTAGGCAGATACACCAGTGCAGCTTCAAGATATTGCATCTCATGGAATTTGAGCAGATTTAACAGAAAACTGTTCCTAAAGAGATCATCTTGTCACTTGCCTTGCTTATTTTTCTTTTTAATTGCTACTGCTTTGATGACTCAATAGCAGGAGGGTCAAATGATACAAGCAATGGAAACTTCTTTCAGTTTGATTCAACTGGAAGATCTTGAGGTAAACTATTTTACCACCTACACAATGGACAAACTTAATGGAGGTTAGTGATACCAACCTAACTAACCAGCCAAGTAGAAGCTGTTTTGTTTGAGTTTTTAAACTACCACCATCAGATCAGTCTTACCACTACATAAAACCATACTTGAGTTTCTCATTTTGAGGCAGTTGTAAACCATTATATTTAGTGAAAAATAAACTCTTTTTATATTTTCCCCCCCAATACAATAATATTACAGTAGTAGCCACATATAAAGTCTCCAGGGACTTGGTAATGAGTCTCACCCATGCTACATATCCACATAAACTCTCTTTTATCTATACAGGCGAAAAAAAGATTACTGTTTCCCCACTGCAAGTTACTGTAAGAAACATAAGTTTTATTCAGAAATATGTCAACATTTCATATATTACATGTAAAATAATGTTACAGAACAATCCACAAGTATTGCTCTAATGCTCAATTTGTAATGTAATTACCAACACTTCAAAGTAATATTGAATTTGTAACAATCATACAGCAAAGGATAACTCTCACTATGAAGTGCCATGCAAGATTGAAGTTATCAGCCTATTCCGATCATATCTTAAGCAATATAATTTTGTTTCCTCTTTCAACTGAAAAATATGCAAAAATGCAACTCATATAACTGGGTAAAGTAAAATGCAGCTAATAACTGGAGTAGAGTAGCTCCTATTGAGCTAAGAATTAAGCACATCAAGGACCTTGAGAAGCAATGTGTCATGCATAACAATAACATTTTATTTTATTAATGGGAAAGCATTCACAAACACAAGTGAATTTAAACACTTCAAGTATCATTTTTAAGTAGGGAGAAATAGAAGTTTCTAAAATTTCTTCATAACACAGAAAGTTTAAATTTATGGGGTTTTTATAAGTATGGCTAATAGTTACAATGGTTTCTTGACCTTTTTACATTATTCTGTAGGTTTTTAGTTTAAATCTTTAGATAAAGCAGTTACATTTACTGTCAGCAAAATGCACCTTCTTGCTCCTTGGGTGTGGATGAAATAACAGCCAAATTTTAAGCACCAAAGAACATTTTCTAGAGTTACCATATCTTATGAAAAATGCGAGAAATATTCAGATATGTAACTCAGAATAACAAATGACCACATTGGTATTCAAACTACATAAACCGACCACTGAAACCAAAGTGTTTGTATTTTGAAACTTAGCTTAAAACATGAAATGGTTACAGTAGCTATTCCCTCCCCACACTTTTTTTTATTTTAAATAACCCACACAACTTCAATATTGCACTTACGGAAAGTCAGGTGGGTCAAAAGCAGTCTTAATAACTCCAGCATATATGGCAATGATGGAAAGAATCACACAGGCAAGGAAGACCAGTGCAAGTTTGTTGACATACTTTACTCCCACAAAAACTACTATGGCCATCAGAATGACAATACATGTTCCATAGACTCTCATGTTATTCAGCATAGCCTCTGTTTCTTCACCAACATCTGCCACTTTAAATATAGCAGCACTTGGAGAAATATAGGTCTGCAAGAGATATGGTGAACTATCATACATGTAATAGTGAACATTTCATTAAATCATTTATTTGAACTATAAAATCTAACCTCCTATACATTTTGCTTTCAGAAATGAGTTTAGCCATATAATTTGGGCATCAAGAAACTGTAGAGATAAAGGAAGGAAAAGGGTGAGGGTGAAGAATAACAAGGTTTAAGAATAAGATACAATTTTGCTCCAGCTTCTTATCTCCTGTTAAAGAGCTTCCACTTCTCAAATTCATGTGTCTGCCAAATGGGAAAAATGGCTAAGGAATTTGGTGGTAGAAGGAAGTAGGAACATGACAAAAATAAAAGAAAAAACCCAAACCATAAACAGGACTTCCATTGATTGAAACAAAATATGAAGAATCAAACAAAAGTATAATAAACTAAAAATGTTTTCACTATTATAGACCCTATATAATACTTCATAAAATTTTAATCTAAAGTTGCAACAGCACAATTTAAGAGTATTGTGAAGAAGTTTAGTCATGTGCTAAACCAGATATTTCAAACTACTGCAATTTCAAACAAGATTCTCTTACAGATCTCTCTTTCTTAAATTTTGGTGTGTTGTACCTGAAAAGAAGTTAGAAACTGTTAATAGCACTTATATTGATAAATGTGTGTGAGAAGACCAACTGATCTGTAGTTCTGAGACACTGGTTTACTACACTACACAACAATATTTATATGCCTTCTTCTAGCAGCCCTAAAAACACCCATCTCTGCTCAGCTACCAGGGCTTGAGGCAACTCCAGTCCTTAAAAAAAAACTGCTCAAAGACTATTTTTCAATAATATAATTTCTAAAGGCAGGAAGAAACTTTGAACAGGAGGCTACCATGATGCATTCATAAGCAAAATCCAAAAATAGACATAGACAATTATTTACCAGAATTTTCTTAGATTAAATTTAAGTTTAGTAAATTACTATTTACTAGAATGCTATAAGATATGGAAATTGTCACATCATCATGGAAGAAAAAGAAAGCAAACTAAAAAATTATTACAGATAAAGTATATATTGTTAGAAAATCTTACACTATGACATTGTAGAAGTTTCAGACTCTCTGTGGAGGTACTCCAGAAAATTTTCTTGTGGATTTTATTGCCCTGCTATTTAAAGCCTTTGCCAGGGAAATCCACAGACAGATGACGGATTTCTGATTCTCCAAATAATCCATGCCCCAGTGAAGGAAAAAAAAAAGCAATACTCATGCCTTGTGGCTATGTCAGGGGTCCATTCTGAGGTCTTTGACAGATATCCTGGGCAGCATTTTACTTCAAATTCTGTAGCTGGATCTCGTACATTTATATTAGCAACACAAACCCAGCATGACCCTCTAATAAGGAGAACAGTGCACCAAATTCAATCCACAATTCAACATATGCTTGTATTACTACCATAGATCAGACAACAAGCCAGAACAGATCACACAAGCAAGCATTAGTGAATATGATCTCTAATTTAAATGTAAAAAAGCCTGGATTTGAGTACATGGATCATAGTAAGTAACAAGAAAGAATTCTTAAGTATCTCCTGTGCATATCTTCAGTTTCTGATTTGATGACCAATTATTGGCCCCTCCTGGATGGAGCAAAGTCATAGTAACCAGGCCACTGCCACACAGGCAGACTTCCACAGCATCTTTGCAAATATATGAAAATTCAAAGCCAGTAGTTCAGAAATGAGGAAGTGTGATAGATTATTATTTCCTCATCACAGATATGCCCTTCTTGTTCTCCACAACTTTTCACTGAGCAGCAGTGAGTTATCCTGGTAATGCTTTCCAACCATTATTTGGAAAGACAAGATTTCTGCTTGGTTCCTACATTGTATAAAATAAACACATATCAAATACCATTTAATTTATTTTTGTATTACTGATAAGAATTTAACTTCCTCAAATAGTCACAAGTAGAGTAAAAATAAATATCAACATCCTGAAAATGTAGTACCAAAAAATTAACGATCACCAAACTAGAATGCATTTTAGACCATTAAGAAAATTCATCAGCAATATCCCAAAACAGCCCAAATACATTTAGTCTTAATAGAGAGTAGTACTTACCAATAAAATTTCAATGGTACCAAGAATGTACATTGCTCCTGCAAAGGTTGTGCCCAAGTAGAAACAAAGTCCCACTGCTCCACCAAACTCTGGCCCTAAAGATCTTGAAATCATGTAGTAAGAGCCTCCAGCTGTGAATTTAACAAAACAAACAAACAAAAAAACAAACAAACAAAACAAACAAACAAACAAGAAACACAAAACATCTCCAGTACTTCAGATTAAGGACGGCAGTAGAGAACAAAAATTTGAATCATTCAGTCAACATAATCAAAATAACCATTGCATGTGTCTCCACTGACATGCTCATGACAAGACTGTAATCAATGTGTATACCATCTAGATAGTTAGAATGTACATTTCAAGTTAATATCCCTGTGTGCATTATGTGTGGAACAGAAAGCGAAGAGCAAAGAAAGAAGGGGAAAAATTCCACAAGCTAAACAGAAGTAAATTAGACAAGGATATACAGGTATAAATATATATGAATGAATTTTTAGCTTCTAACCTTAAGCTGTTCCCCATCAAACAATAAAGTTCCAAAATAAATTCTTTATGAGGCAAGGGCAAAACAGATTATTTTCTACTGATTCTTTCTATTTTCTGTATACTAAACCATTGCCACTTTCACTTCAGATCACTTTTTTTTAGTACTGTTTAAACGTGTTGGGTAGGGATTGCTTTTTCTTGTCCACTTATATAAAATTCACTTTTACCCTGAGTTCTTCAATTCTTCTCACTCTTATTTCCCATACGTATGCATCATCTTTCTTTAAGTCATAAACTACACCACACCATCCTATTTCCATTGCACTATTTGCCTTTTAATAAGGCCCTAAATTTCAAGCTCATCTCTTTCTTTTAGACTGTCAACCAACTCCCTCAAGGCAAACATCTACTCTTAAATTCATTATTTTTGTCCTGCTTGTGGGAAGAAAGAGACAGAGGAAAGATGTGTGCAATTTTAAGTAACATATATCAATGTGCAGAGTCTAAAGCTGTTTTTCACAGAATTGTTAAAGTTGGAAAAGACCTCCAAGATCATTAAGTCCTATCATTGACCTAACACTACCCTAACAGGATCCACCACTACACCCTGTCCCTAAGCACCACACCTCCTTGTTTTTTGAACACTTCCACAAATGGTGATTCCATCATTCACCTGGGCAGCTTGTTCCACAGACTTCAGTGTTTTCAATATGAATGAATGAGAAACTAAGATACTATGATGCATCACCAATCTTTTTACTAAATATAATGAATGCTCTTGCATATAAAGACAAAATAAAGGATCCTGCTCCTCATGTCTCCTTCAGTCCTAGGTTCTTATCTGTGCTTTCTGCCTTCTCCATATATTCCAGGACAAGCATAATTTCTCTAAGAAACTGGCACCAACAACTAAAAAAATGAAAATTGAGACCTATCTCATGTAAGAACTGCAGGCTTCAAAGTCTATGAGAGATGTTAAACAAAACCATTAAGATGAACTTTAAAAATATGAGGGGGAACAGAGCAGAACATTTTAGTTATCTGTGCACTGATTTGAATAACTCAATTTTATTATAAAACGCAAGTATTTTAAACAAAACTGTCTCTTGATTTTTTTATTTCATATATGGTACTGTATCCATGAAATAAAATTATAATACAATTATTCTACATCCTACACAAATTATAGCTTTTACTTTTATTATAGCCCAACAACTTCAGTTTAAGTCCAGAGTTCATACCAATATCTGAACACCAGAACTATCAGTTACTGTCCTGAGAAACTGAAAAGGGTAAGAGCTTCAAGAGCTAACTGATTTTGCCACTAAAAAAAAAAAATCCTCTTACTTTATGAAGCCGAATCAATTTATCAGTCTATCCTGAAAATTTAAGGAGATGGGCAGAACCCAGAGTGTTTATACAGAAAAATATTTTTGCCATGACACCAGTTACTATTCTTGCAGAAAACAACACAACTAACTCGTGTTTAGCTGGAATGTAGGAGAATTCAGGAGAGAGAAAAGTAGTACCCTTATTTGTAAAGAAATTTGCTTTGTGTGAAGACCAGTCTCCATTAATTCAATTTATAACATCTTATCTTTGATTAAAACAGGATCAAATGACTGATGACAAAGTTGTGCTACAGATGGTAATTCCCAGAAGACCCAGTCTTAAAGACTGTATCTCACATTTAAAAATTATTTATAAAATCAATTAAAAGAAAAAATGCATTTGATACAAAGGCATTACTTCTGATATTTGAGAATGATAAGAATTTCTTATCCCAGATTTAAACTTCCATTATTTAAGAATTTGCCATGTAAGATAAAATTCTTCATTACCTGGAACTACACCATTTGTTGCTATAGCACTCATGGAAATTGCAGTTAGCATAGTCTGTGGAAAGATGAAATAGAGGAAATTTAAAATACCAGAGTTTTGGAGGGTTTTTTTTAAAAGATTGAGCAAAACAGTAATCAAATGGAACTAGATTTCCACACCCCCCCCCCCCCCCCCCAAAGATGTTTAATTTGGGATATACATGCAACTCAAGTACTCAACTTTTCAGCAGAAGATTTAGTTAACTTATACTTGACACAGTCTTTAAAAATTAACTGGAAGTATACAGACCATTGCATATACTTAAAATAGTATGTTCATTATTTCAATTTAAAAAGTAGTGAAAACTAATTGTAACGTTATCATGACAACATCTAGTAGTGCTCTCATATTCTAAAAAATTACTTTATGGATGCAATGCTGTGGGATTTGATTTGTAGTTTATTAGTCAGCTTGTTCTGAAGTTGAAAAAAGCAGAACAGATCTCAAAGGAAATAATTAAATATCTGCTAAAGGCTGATTTAATGAAACTTATATAAACTTCAAACAAAAGCTTACTTTGATCAACTCAAAAGATTGTTCATATGAGTTAGACTGACACGTGACACTCACTGCTTATACATATACCCCATTTTTCTCAATTCAACCATATTGGTTAAATATCAGTACAATTTTACCAGTATGATTAAACATGGTTATTTTTTACCCTGATACTCATACATTAGAAGGTGTCAGTACTCTTTTAACAGAGGATTTGGACAAGAGTTTAAAAAATAAATAAAATAAGTTTAACTTACACAAGCACAACACATGAACACAATGATGAAAGACTCAAGAACTCCAGCTGTCCCTACAATCCATGTTAAACGCAGGAAAAGGATAACTCCCAAGATGTTTTGCAAACAGGGAAGATATACGCCAATAAAAGTGCCCATTCGTGGACCCTGGAAACAAAGTGAGAACACAAATTCCTTTGCACTAATAAATTTAAATCCATAAACACTTTATTCCCCAAACACTTATTACAAATGCTCCATGAACAAATGCCAAGTGAAACTGAATGGTAGCTTCAGAGTGTTCAGCTTTGCAAATATTCACGTGCTATTTATAAAGAAAAATTCCTGAAAAGAGAGAAAACTATTTGTGATAACAAACTCTCTTGTTCAACAGGAATTAGGATGACACCTTGATAAGGATAGGATGGCCCTTTATCTGTTGATCATAACACTTTACAAACTTTTTCGGAAATACCAGTTACAAGTTAAAGTTACAGGTTAAAGATAAATTACTGCCATAATCAAAATATCATTTGTATTCTGAAAAAAGATGATCACAAATTGCCACACAGCTGGCACAAAAAATTACACTCAATAATAATTTCAATTTTTAAAAAAGACAGACAAGGTATTAAGACAGACCATTAAGTAATGCAGAGCTGACTACAATTTCTTTTTTTCACAAATTTTAAAACCTGTCACAACATATGTGTACTTTTTATTTACTAGTGATCACCATAGGTCAAGACACACACAACAGCATTCAGGTTTCATCACTAAAGTTTCAGTCTTCTACACTTATAAAGGGAAATCAGGCTTTGAAATACTCTATTTAAAATCAACAGTTATACACAGTAGCTTTCCAGTTACACAAGATAGTCTTAAATCACAACTTGGGCTGTGAAAAATGGCAATTGTTTTAAATAAATAAGCAAGTATTGATGCTTTAAAAGTTATCAAAATTATTAAGAAAATACTGCATTTCCAAGTATTTATAAGAAACCATAGAATGCCATTTAGACTGTATATTTTATTTTTAGCATCTTGGGTGATATCCATATGCAGCATCAACTCCACTGCCTCAATAACACCATTAAAATGCTACTCTGACAGGCTATTAACTATTACAATTTCAGAAATGAAAATATACATAAACATACATACATAAAAAACATACATAAAAACTGTTTTATCAGGCCACCACATGGAGCACAAACAAGATCAAGTGCAAGTGAGGACATGATGTTAATTTGTTCACAGTCAGCTTCAGAGGGAATAACACGGTGCTGCATTGACAAAAACCTCAACACAGCAGCTGAACAGACAACAGGGTTCACAGTAAGGAAAGTGTGAGAAGATCAGCATTACTTTTCTCATATCTGAAGTTTATCTTCAGATGACATGAAACAAATATAGATCAAGCACAACTAGACAAACAGAAAGAAAACACACTCATTAACAAATGCAAGATAAACAAAAAGTTAAACAAACAACCGGACTTTATCCCTGACCCTTGCCCACTGTCCTGGTACCAACTTCCACTCAAAAGCTTCCTTCCAGTCAAATGAGCTGCTGTCCTAAGCTTATTTTCAAACGTATTTTCATCTCTGTCTTTTCTGCTCTGTGCTCATTTTCCTTTTTCTCATTCTCATGTACTTCTCCTCTTTTCTTCATAGCTCAGCATATAAATTCAGTAGCAGGACCCCTTCTCCTACACAAAGACAGGTGACTCCAAGCACTGTCCCTTCTCAGCATCTACCTTATTTTTCTTCATTTCAGTCACCATGCATCTCATCATTCCTCCTTTGCCTATACATTCTTATACTCTGTCAGGTCATATGCTTTAATCCAAGCTTTCCCCTTCAAAATCAGCCTCTGCTAACAGAGGGATCAATCCAACATGCCACTGCAGACTCCAACTATTGCATACATTCCACTTCTACACATTTTGGGTATCCATTAGACAGACAACCCTTAATGGATTCAGTTCACTTCTAGCAAGTGTGTTTAGCAATGTGTCAAACAGAGCATATGACTTCCCCTCCCCCACATATAATATTTTTGATGTTTGCAACAAAGTGTTTTCTTGGAATGCATCCATTAAGTTTTAAAAATACTTACTCCAACACACAAAACCAAGACAGCTACTCAAAAAAACTACTACCATGTAGTAGTACCAAGAGGTGCAAATATGCTTATAGAATTAAAAGAGTGACTTGTTTCATTGCAAATTTGCCTTAATATAATACGTAAAAACCTAGGCAGTTAAAATATATTAATAAACCTGCAAAAAGTCCTACTGTACGCTCACTAGAGGTAGGTAACAAGTACTGATGCTTGCACAAGTTCACAAGGAAGAAGAAAAGAAAGGAAGAAAAAACTGGATATACTCCATGTTTCAGATCCTAGCTTTGCACGTGTTTTACCTACGGATTTTTACAGCACAGTTTTGCTAAAACATGCTAACAAGAACATCAAATTAACACAAGTCCTGCTGCAAATGCTTCAGTTCTAAACATGGTATTACAATCCTCACTCCCATCTTTAGGTGTCCACATATTCTCTTTTCAGGTTGAAAAATGCACCTCTTATCAAGCTTTATCTTGATAAATTATCAGAAATCTAAATACCTTGACTTCCTTTCGTTTGCTGTCTTCATCTGCTTCATGTTCCACCACTCCTTGAGTTAGATTAGTGTAGTTTGCTAGTTTATTCAGAAGAGATGACACCATAGGGTTACTATCCATTTCTTCCTGTTGGGTTTTGAAGAATACTGCATTTATTAAATAAATTTTCTTTTTAAGTCATAATTTTATGATACCGCTTCAAACATACTCAACAGGTCAGCCCTGATTCAGCCAAATAAAGAATTAGCATGACATTCAGCTTTCAAACAACAAGAAAGTTCTACTATTTCTAGAAGTTTAACTGTACATGCTATGTTGCACCATTTCTTTCATGTTTTTACAATACCTTACAATATGCAGCTCAAATATAAGGAAAACCTAGAGAAATTCCACTGTAATTTTAAAAATCTATTTTTATCAGAGCACAGTCTTCAGTGGATTGTACTTGTAGGGATGAGTCATTAGGGTGTTTTTCCAGCATCTTGCTTGTGTTTAGAAAGTGACTTGAAATGATTTCTCAAGCACTAAAGTATTTAAGTACCTCTCTGAAGTCTAGTGCTGCAGGCTTACATATTTTATCTTACACAAGGCATACTACTTCCAAAGTGTTAACCTGTTGAAAATACCCACATGTATGCATATTACATATAATTGCACATATGTAATAGCACCTGACACAGAGGTCAGCCCATCTTTCTTTACTGCTACAAAAAAAAGCATGCTAAAACAAATCATACAATCCAGAACAATATACAATACAAGAATTCCAAGAAAAATGGATCCAAGAGAATTCAATTAAATACAAAAAATTGAACACTGGAAAGAAGACGAGATCAGGGCAACAAACACAGACAAGAAGTAAGTATCTCTGCCTGGGAGATTAGGTAATGATAATGCTCATAATAGTCAAACTTCTTTTTAATGGTTTATACAACTCTCACATCTGAAAACATGAGAAAAACAAGATTATAGGAAACTTACTCTGAAACATACATAGTATCAAAAAATTTCACCACAAAAACACCAGCAGTGACAGTCACTAGAAGGCTTTCAACGTGATACTGTTAACAGCAATATCTATAACTTGAGATACATAAAAATAATGGTTTTATATCAGTTGATTAAATGTAAGCCATATTTCAAAATAACAGATTCGGGACAAAAAACAGCTATGGCCAAATTATCATCACTGAGGAATAAAGCAACTAATTTGAACCACATAAAGTTTTGGAAATGGCTTTATGGAATAGAGCTTGAAGGAGAAAAAATCAATGACAGAACTTTAAAAGCATTATTCCTGTCAAAAATACTAAGATATTGCATACATGACAAAAAGACAAGTAATGATCAACATTACTTTGATCATTAGCAAAATTTTCTCTAAAACAGTGAAAAATAGTAAATATGTATTATTTGGGTCATGCACAGGTGAGATGAAAGACCATGTCCTGTGCAAAGATACTTGAAATGAAGAAGAGGGAAACAAGAAATTATTGAGAGGAATGCAACAGTAAGGTAGCTAAACAATGTTGGAAGCACCTTGTTTTTGTTAACAGCAAGCATCAGAGCAAGACTAGTTGATGCTGCTAGAGCAGAGCAACTAAGGTTTTTTCTAGAAATACTACTTAAATGCAAAAGTGGCCCTTAAAAGTACTCAATTAATACACTTTTTTTAGTAATTTGATTGTAATAATTCAGTTGATTATAAAGGTATGAAACATCCATTATGAAGTAGATATTTACACCAGAAATTGCTATGGTGTGCGCTACATTGTAGTTGGACAATACTACTAAGTCATGGCTTGTAAATTTGTTTTATAGCATTGCTGCTTAACAAAAAGTCTGTAATTCCCGATTGAACAAATTATTTTGCTAATTCTTTTAAAACTGAATACTGCTTTCCTTAAAAAATAGATTTAACTTCCAGTAGCTTTGTCTAACTATGTCTAGATCCTAGCCCAAAATATTTAAATGGATAAAGACTTATATCATATCTTCACATTAATGCATACCAATATTGACTGTTCTTGCCTATATACCATTCAAGTCCGCTGAAATGGAATGTTAGCAGGAACTAAACTATGAAAAAGTTATTAAAACTCATTCCCCCCCCCCACTAAATTTTAAGACAGAAAGAAAACAGGTGATTGCTCATCTCCATTAAAGGTAAAATATGTTTTTGGAGTATTTAACTTACCTCAAAGAGAGCCATATTCTTTCCTTCATACATGTTTCCTCTGCCCGATTCTGCACAGTTAATAAATGGACTACTTTCCCTGGCAATCCCATCCCCTAGTGGAAAAGTAACACAATTAAAAACAACAGGGGGAAAAAATGATACATTATACTATAAAAGGAATAGTCAGAAGACTCTTGTAAGAGCTGGTTCTAAATAACACCATAGGTTGCTGCAAACCCAGCGTTCATCTCAGACATGTGGATGTTAAACATTTAAGGAGATTTAGTTTAGCAGTCTAATCTTGGTATAGTGTTCCATCTCTTAAGTATTACTCTTTAACACACTGATTTCTTCCCTAGCCTTTCTAGTTTCCCTAAAAACACCTGATAATTGCACTACATACAAAGGTTTTGAGTATAGAATAAAATAACCCTCCAGCTAACCTTTTTATTACTTTACTGAGTTCCTCAATCTCCAGTAGCTGAGGCAGGGATTTATGAAATACAATTCAAAAGTAATTACATTGTAAAGGTTGTGGGGACCTTTCCATGACATTATACTTAATCTATTCCTTACTGAAATATAAACTGCATTAACCTGTAGCTCTGGCACACCTCTCAAAAAATGCAGCATTACTTTCACTGCCTTTCAACCCACAAACTACAAAAACTATTACATGCTGATACTGTCACAACACTGGCATTTCCAAATAATCTCAGGTCCTTGCCTGCACCACTTTGCCTGTGTGCCCTTTTGTTCTTATATGCACAGATTACAGCACTAGCACCTACAGTCTCTTCACTGCAGAATTAAGGAACAGTTGGAGAACAAGCTGTACTCTTTTCCCCTTGTCTCCTTCCTCTGCTCCCTACATGAAATCCAAGAAGCTCTGGCAAATGTGTACACTAGTCTCAGCACAACATATTATCTTGCTTGTAAACCAGACAGAAATATATCTCAGTCCCTCAAACCTAAGAGGGACTGTGGATTTCCCATCACTAATTTCCTACCACTTTCCAAAGTATCACTGTAGTTATGGGTATCATGACATAAAAACCACATATCATCATAAGAGACACAGAAGATAGCAACTGTCCTAAAAATTAGGGCTCTAAAATTAGTTCCTCAGTCCAGAAAAGAAATGGTGATGAATTCACACATCTAATATATCTTCTTCTATCCACATCCTCCAACTTTCATTTTCTGTTTCTCTACAGTTTATATTTGGTCTCCCACTACTTCAAGTCCTACAGCCTGGTTAGGTGCCCCTCTTCCTAATTAGCAAAGGCTAATGCAAGGTCAGCAGAAGGACACTGTCAACACAAAAGCATTTCCGTCATGAACTAACACCTTGAGATGTTTCACAGTATATGGAACATGCTGGTTTTGTACAAGGTTATCTGAGCAATTGGCATTTATGGGCTCCACTTTAATGAGCTCCACTGTACTTAAGAGAAAGATTCAATTAGCTTTTTCACAGACAACAAAAGAGTAACTCTGCCCTGAAACAAATACATCCTGATTTCTCTTACCATTTTGCTAAAGCATATGAGCACTAGGATTTCTTGCTTAAGACATGGCATTTTCTTTCCAAGATTTTTGGAACATTGTTTTTCTTTTAGCTCCATTCCTGAAATCACCCCATTATTTCTGCTGAAGTTTTTATAAGCCATTCATTAAAAGGTATGTTCTCAAGTTAAAATAAAAATAAGGTTGCTTGATTTCAGTCTTGCTGAGACCACACTTCTATTGACTTTCTCACCAACTGACATCGGTACCTGTAATTATTAACTAAATATTAGTACTCCTTTCAGGGTACTTCCAATCCCTTCAAAAAGGATTACTCTTCAAAAAGTGAGCTGGGAAATTTCAATTATTGTTTTGCATTCATATAGAGGATAATGTCACTGGAGTTACTCCTTCAGTGGGTATTATTAGATTAATCTAAACACAAAAGGGTAGCAAAAAAAATGTTACTCAGTATTCAAAATTCTGAAGTTGAAGACTAGAGTTTTGGCTAACTAGTTCTGGGCATAAAAATCAGTATCTCAGCACTACACAGTATTTTAAATTGTAGGTAGGAGAATTGTGAAGTTGTCCTTTATATTTCTATTTCTGAACAGAGTTACTTGGTTATACTCCAACACAAAAAAGAGCACAGCATCTCTAACAAACATGTCTTGTTAAACACACCTAACAGGCTTCAAACGGGAAAATGCAGAACTTAGGAACTGAAGAACAGGAAACCTATTTCAGTGCTTACAACCAATATTCTGCCTATTTTAAAGCTTTCTGATGGTAGTGACAGACTGCAATAAACTCCTGTTTCTCTAACACCGTTCTCTTTTTGTATTTGTGTATGTTTGCAATTTAATAGGTAATGCTGATCATGTCAAATATTATTTTAGCTTCACTTGAAAGAGAATCAACACTGAAAAATTGACCAAAAAAGCAAACTGACAAGTACTCTGTCATCTTCAGTTTGTTGACTATTTCTACAATTATCGTAAAATCATTAGGACCATAGAATTATAAAAGCATTAAGGTTGGAAAAGAGCCCTAAGATAAGGTCCAAACTTTGACTGAACACTACCATGCCAACTTAATATAGCACTAAATGTGATATGCAGTCATTTCTTGAACACTCCCAAGGATGGTGGCTCTACCACCTCCCTGGGCAGTCCATTCCAATGTTTAACCACCTTTTCAGTAAAAAAATTCTTCGTCATGTCCAACCTGAGCCTCCCCTAGTGCAGTTTGAGTCCATTTCCTCTAGCCATATTGCCAGTTGCCTCTAGCCATATTGCCAGTTGCCTGGGAGAAGAGGTCAACTCCTAACCTACTACAACTCCTTCCAGGTAGTTATAGATTGATAAGGTACCTCCAGAGCTTCCTTTTCTTCAGGCTGAATGACTCCAGCTCCCTCAGCCACTTGTCATCAGACTTGTGCTCCAGACCTTTCACCAGTTTCATTGCCCTTCTCTGGACACACTTGGCAACTCAATATCTTTCTTAAAGAGAGGGGCCCAAAACTGGACACAAAACTCAAGGTGTGGCCTTAACAGTGCCAAGTACAGAGCAACAATCACTTCCCTAGTCCTGCTGGCCACGCTATTTTCAATAGAGGCCAGGATGCCATTGGCCATCTTGTCCACCTGGGCACACCACTGGCTCATATTCAATCAGCGTTGACCTGCACTCTGAGGTCCTATTTTGAAGAGCCACTTTCAAGCCACTCTTCTCCCAGCCTGCAAAGTTGCATGGGGCTGTTGTGCATGACCTGGCACTTTGCCTTCCTGAACTTCATACATGTACCACAGTGGCTAACCTCCAGTTGTCTGGAACCTCGCCAGTTTATCAGAACTAACAATAATGATAGAGAACAACTTGGCAAGCTCTTCTGCCAGTTCCCCCAGTACCCTCTAGTGGGTTCCATCCAGCCCCATACACTTGTGAGGGTCTAAGTGGCTCAATGGATTACTGATTACATTTTCTAGATTACAGGGGGTTAGTTCTGCTCCCCATCTCTCACTACCAGCTCCAGGGGCTGGTTACCATGAGGATAAATGGTCTTTCTGTTGTAGACTGAGGCAGAAAAGGCAGCTCAGATTTCCACATTCTTTGTTACAATGTTACCCTTCACATCCAATAAAGGATAGATTTTCCTTGGTCCTCTTTTTGTTCATATATTCATAAAAAACACCTATGAACACCTTTGAGTTTTCATCACTGCTGTCAACAAAATCACCTTTATTTCAAATTTAAAACCATCACTTTTTGAAGTATGCTTATTTAATATGTCTAGATATACAGTGACTCTTATTAACATGTAAGTCAAATTGACACGTATTACACCATTCAGCAGAAAGAACTAGTTTCAGAATCTCAACACAGAGACAACATCTGTGGTGAAATTAACCAAACAAACTATCTAAATCTTTACCTCATCCCTTCTTCAAAAGAAGATTCAATAGAAAAGAAATTATTCTTTAGAAAACCAGAACTAAAGACAGGATAAACACTTTTCACAAATGCTGTGAAGCTGTAAGTCTTAAGCCATCTATGGTTTATCTTAACCTTATCCCCTTGAACTCTATGAAGAAGCTTTAAGATAGTCAAATCACAGAATCATGTAGGTTGGAATAGAGCCTTGAGCCCAATCATGAACTTAACACTGCCGAATTCACCACTAAACAATGTCCCTAAGCACCACACCTACACATATTTTAAAAAGTACGAGGGACAGTGACTCAGCCACTTCCTTGGGCAGCCCATTTCAATGCTTGACAAGCAAATCACCTGTTCCTTAGGTCTCTTTGAAATTTTGTCTGTTTAAACACTTCTCAAGTGTGAGCTGAGTGAAACATAAAAATTAGAACTTCTAATGTAGTTTCAGACATATCATTAAGCTGCATTTCTTCTGAAATCTAGTTTCTGTAACCGAAGCACTCCAAAAATCTATACTTTCTGTTGCTTGATTTCTGAACATAACTCAGTTTGTGAGGGTTGATAGGCAAAAATCTTAAATCCAGACTAGTATTTCATTTTGGACCACAAAAAAGGCAAAATAGAATAAACAAAAAAAAAAAAAAAAACACTTCTGTGGGTTTATGGTACGTTTCATGTGTCTTCTGACACAGAAAAAATTTGCCTGATGATGTCATACTCCATGTCACTCAACTAAGTCATCAAAGCCTAAGTTTTAAAAATTATGTTTCTACTCTTGTACCTACTTTAAAAATTATTATTACAATTTTTAATCTGATACAGAATGTCCATATAACCTAGCACAATTCTGTGCTTTCTGCTGCTGGACCAGTAGACAAACTAAAGCCATAACTAATTGTTATGGCTAGATAATGAGATGATTGGCTCTTGCAATTAAGAGATTAATATTGTGTGAAAATTAAGAGAAGCTTTATTAATGTATAGTTATGTTAATGTAGTTTAGATGTCCTCTGTTCTCCCCATAGTTCCCTTCTCCCCCCACTCTGTATTGTTGCCATCAGACAGCCTGGTCTAGGACAGGTAGAAAGAAGGCATGCACATGTACCCCTTACATGGGTCAGTTGAGAACTAAGGGGGCGTGGCATGACAACACCTGACCCTCCAATCAAGTTACAAGAAAGCAGTGTCCACCAATAAACGACAAAGAAGAACTGACTGAGAGAGGGGCCAGAATTGGTTGATGCAACCCCCAGGGGTATAAAAGACTGAGCATCCATCTTGAAGATGTACTGGCCATGTGGTGGGCAGCCATAAAGGCAGTTCCCAGCGCTGCAACTTTTTCCTTATTTAGTCCTTCTCTTGTATTTTTGTTAAGGTTTAATAAACCTTTTAAAATTTTTAAAGTGAGCAGTTCTCTCTCACACTAATGTACCTTTCCTAAAAGCCTATGTTTGCTGTGTTGATGGGACATGCAAAAAACCCCCACTATTGATTTCTACAGATACTTCAGCACTGTGATGAGTGATTATATCTGAATGGAAATTAGCTGCAATGACATTTTCTTTTCTAAACAAGATACAGATACAAGAAGAGAATGTAGGAGATATGTCTCAAGGTAATATTCAGTGCGTTGATGCAGATCATCACAATGTGCATGCCCATAGACACTGATCCCCCAAATGCCAATGCAGTGTAACACACACAAATTATCACAAACTACACTAGAGCTGTTCTGGCCTTAAATTTTCTGACAATGTCATCAGATCATTTTTTATTAACACTTCCACAGACCAAACAAAACTTAGGTAAAAATTTTTGCACGTCACAATTCAGTGCTGGTCATAGACACAAAAGGCAGCACGGTATGCAAATTCATATTCTTCAGAAGTTTCAGAGTTGTGATCCTCACAAACACCAACAGGTAGCTTACTTTTAAGGTATATTAACAGGTAAAAATTTCTAAGCTGGTGCAAACTGGCCCATTTTATACAGTCTAAACCAGAACACAACAGCAGAGCTTAAACATGCAGACGCCACCTTCGCCAATAAGGTGGCCATCTTATTCAGGGGTTGGACTACATGATCTCCAAAATTCCCTTCAAACCGTAACAATTTTGCAATTCCCTTCTCACGCTTAGTACTCACCCCTCTGCATCCCCATATCATACTGCTTCTCACAGGAATTAACTATTGAACATAAATGCATATGCTGTCACCAGAGACAATCAGTGTAGGAATGAGCAATTACTCAAACAGAAACAACATTCATGACAATTCCACCTCTGCTTCCTTCCCCACTCCTGAATCACAAGTATGAAAAATGTATGTTATAGCTGTCTTGTTATAGAGAAAGGCTAGAGGTAGACAAGGAAATGATCATTTAAGTGATCCTAAATTTGCACTGTGATGTCTGTTCAATAGATTAGAACAAAAATATTTGTTCTAAAACATCTAATCTAATCTAATTTCACATCTTTCTGCAGGCTCAGGAATTCAATTGGATCATTAAGCTCTATAACTTTAAAAATACCATATTGAAATTTAAGCAGTGCATCTTTTAATGTTTTCAGAACTGAAATAAGAAAAAGCCCTATTAATTTATGTAAAGCTTAAGGGTTTTTTTAATACTGAAAAAAATCTCGAATTGTTCCATATTTCTATTTAAATTTGCTTCTTTCAAACTTCTAGGGATAACATGCTAGTAACTGCTTCCAAATTTAACCACTCACAGTATTTTCTCCCTGTGAAGGTAACTATACTTATTCAAATCATCTCAACCTGTCTCTTGAAAAATCAAAAAAGTTCCTAAAACATTTTTCTAGCTTTTAAATTATTTTGGTGGAAATATTCTGTACAGGTTTTTTGGGGTTTTTTGTTGTTGTTGTTGTTTGTTTGTTTCATTTTTTGGGGTTTTTTTTTGTTACACAAAACCAAAAAAACAAATCAAACTTTGAAAATCAAATACAGCGTTCTAACACCAGTCTCAGTCAATGCTATTTACAGAAGTATAATTGTCACCTCTACCCCAAGGATCAGGCTAGCCCTCTTTACCACAGCATTAAACCAAGCTCATGATATTCTATTCCAGTATGACCCCTAAATCCTTTCCAGATTCACTGCTTCCTCACTGTCCCACATTATGTATGCCATCATGATTCATATCCAAGTAATGCTCCTGTATTTGTATTCAAACACGTTTTGTCCAAAAAAGCAAGCACCTTTTTCTCCTGATATGCTGTAAGAGTTTAACATCTATCTGAAAAATAAAAGTAGATAGCTTTTATATGGGAAAAGAATACAGGTGTTGTTCAAAGGAGTGAGAATTACATAAACTTTTCAACAACACGACCTCAAATAAGGTAGCTCAGCTATGATAATGTATAACTGTTTTCCAAACAAGCACATGTGTTAAACTAGAAAAGCTTTGATTCCCACTAGAAATTGCTAATTTATATGTAGTTATCTAAAGCAGAATTGCAGTTGGGGAATAATCTCAACAGAAAAGTCCTAACTCTTCAAAGTTTGCAAAGGGCAACTCTTAATCACAGTCCATGTACCTTGAGGTAGGTTCTGGTTAGCCATATACAGGTGAAACATAACAGTTTTAAATAAAAACAATGGTAACATTTTCATTCAGATAGTATTTGGTCTCATTAAGAACAAGCCACTGCAAACTGAGAATATGAAAATGAGATCCTGTTTGCACAAAAGACAGCAAACATTTAATGTTACTGTAACTTTTTAAGGTAAAACTACATAAAGTTTAAAAGTCAATAAAACCGATGTATATGACTATAGCATCCAAGAAAGCTGCCCATAGCAAAACCTGTAATTCTATCTTCTCTATCATGCATATTTCCTTCCTGTATGTTCAAGTTTTTGATTGGCAGGCAACTAAAGAGAAGTCATGGAATCTTATAAATTAAATGTCCTAACACTTCTAATCTAAATCTACATATTGGAGCACTCCTTAGAGCTCTAAAACATAGCCAAGTTTTTGAAAGCCACCTTGGAGTTCTACAATACAGTCAAACTTTTAAATGCCACTATCTTGCTATAATGCAAATTATGAAAAAGGCATCCATAAACTTGTTTGAACACACTTTGCCTCAATTTTTGTGCCACATTGATTTAAGAATTCAGTGCAACCTAACTCAAAGTTTCATGTAATTGGGTTCTTTTTAGTAATTTAATGTCTGAATCTATTTACTACATCACAAATTTCTTGCAGTATTCTTATTAATGATTAGCACAATTTATATGTTATAGTGATATGCAGAACAAAGTATATTTAAACCCCTTGTAAATAAACCTCTTAGATTTTTTTTTATTTAGGCTACTATTATCATCAAGCACAACTTACTTCTAATGAAAACACTGCAAAAGCTCTTTATAAATTCTTTAAAATATGGCTGGAAGTACAGGAACCTCCTATTGCAGTAAGAATATTAGAATCATGGTATTGTCTTGTAAAGAGACTCTCTTAGATTTGGCCCGTTTTCTTCATAATCTTGCTCACTCATGATTAAGGAAAATTAAATCAGTCTCCTCTGATGATTCTTCAGGTATCAAGAACTGAAACAGGAAACTGACAGTTCCTTCCTGCCAGCTTAGCATAAGACCTCAAATCCTGTTTCTTACTAGCACTGGATTAATTCTGAAACAAGTCATTAAGGCTTCAGGCAGCATGAGGCATGCACATGACATGAACTACATGACAGTCACAGAACTCTCTGAAGAGAATTAAGCTGATGGATTTTTGTCAGCAATAAACACCCTGCTTAGTGATATGGGAAGGTTCAAGTCACTGAAACATCCCACATCTCCACATCTAATAAGTACTTTGAAATTTTTATTTCTATCAAATAAATTCACTTTAAAATATATCCACTAAACAGATCAGTAGAGATTAGCAACAAGTAGTATTAACCTATTCCAAAGACCTATCTACTATTAAAAACCTTCATTTACACACCAAAAGTACGTATTAGCAGACCTTAAGCAAGTCAGTTACTTTTAAACATGGATTTTATGCAGAAAAAGTTGGCATTTATTTTACTTAAGATGCAGCAGATAAACATTTTAAAATATAGTTCTAGTAGTTTTGTAAGCTCTTATTAAAAACAAATATTTTTAAATAATAAAGGTTTCTTTTTAGACTGGCAGCATAATTTATTCATTCTCTTTCAAATTAACTATGTCACTGTTTTCTAGTTTATGTATTAATGTATTACAGATTTTATACCTGCCTTAAACTCATAAAAAGTGTTAAATGGATGCCAGTGATAGGAACAGACTAGTTCCTGGGATCAAATCTTTGAACAACATCTAAAATCTACTTTTCTCTGATCATAACATCTATGCTGCAAGCATGGTCAAGTGTGGCTGTTAAGTTTGAAGGTTTGACTGAAAATACACTAGACTTCTCAGTGAGATTAACTATCTTCCTCCATTGCACATATACATACACACACACATAACTGTTGACTATTCCCTGGTTTTCCAATAAATAACATTTACAGAAATTCACAGCATCCATGCTTCATTAGTTATATGATCACTTCTTCATAGATGACCAGGTTTGTTATTGCTATTCCTTGTATTTGAGGGTCTTCAATTTTAAAGGAATTTGCAGGAGTTAGTTCTCATATTAGTTTCTAAATAAGAAACTGCTGTGGCAAGGTAAATAATACTATGGAATGCTAAAAATACTAGTGATAACTTGAAACAACTGATACTGCTGAGGAACAAAAAGCTGATCAACTTTACAAAATTTTTACAGTTCTATTTGGACAGGCACTGCAACTATGAGTAAAGAACACAAACAAGAGAGCCAAAACAAATCAAGCCCAGAATTTCTTGTAAAACTTCATACCTTACTGTCTACATATTCATATTTCCTTCTCCTCTTCAACCATTTACTATCTCTTGACTACCCTTTCTTTGTAATATATTATAAACACATTAAAAGACACAGGCACATCTTCTTTCTGCTACTTTGTGCATATTTGAGTCAGCAGACTGCACCCTTGAGTATGTTAACATTCTGCCTTTTCTGAAGTACTACTGTGACTAGTGCTACAGTCCAGCCCCATAGGGAGTCACAAATGTCTTCTACTCATTTCACATATGTCAAAGTATAATATAGTCAGAAAATACAAAGCAATGGAATTTCAGATTATTAAGGAGCGCAGATCATAGAAAAAGAATATCCCAGCTTACTCCTTCACCACACAGATGATTATCAGGTAAGAATGTGTGAAAGGGGATAAATGCACAAAATTGTGCACTAATTGATAAGTGCCTTGCTAATAAAAATCAAAACTACTTTACTGTTGATCTAATGACTAGACAGCATACAGCTGATTCCCTCAAAAAAATTAGCACTGAGTTTGATGGGACAGGTTTGTCAGGTTTTAATGTATTTGGTAGGTTGGTTTTTTTTTTAAAAAAAAAGGTACTAGTGCAGTCAAGGAAAAACTACTTGGTTTTTAACACAGACAATTCAATCAAAACTGACAACATGCTAGATTTCTAAACAACTGGAACAAAATAACATGCTGAGCTATATAGGCTAAGTCAAATGGGAAGTTCCTCTGTTCTCCTCTTTTTTATGCTCATCTCTGCTCTCAGCTTTACCCACCTCTCACCTTGACACAACCCTAGTCATTCTCACTTTTTGCAGTACTCACCTCAACCCAAAAACACAGGAAGCATTTTTACCTCTGCAGCAGTTTGGTTTACTCACAGTTTAGCATGCTGAACCAGACCAATTAAGTGTCTGATGGTCAAGTGCAGGAAAAAGGAAGCAAACCCAGACACAGAGGAAGACAAGGAAAGAAATCATTTACTTCTTAGCCTTTTTCTCAAGGCTGGAGCAGTGAGAAGGGCAAGGAGTCCTTCTCTGTGCAGCAGGCTTTTAGATAGGCTTAACTATAGTAGCTTTTAGCAGTACAGACATTTCAGAATTCTTTAGTTTTCAGAAGAATAACTCAAGAACAATTATTTGATTATACAGCATTAACTTAACAATTCCATACAATACCCAAAGCAACAGTAAGTAGTACATCTTTCACTTCCCAAAACTCTGTCAGAGAGTAGCATTTAATCTCTTCATGAAGTCAGACCTCTTCACCTATAATTTATATACAAATCAATGCCTTCCCTTTTCAGTGTTTTCTTCTCTACTTACAATTTTACAAACACAGAGGAAGAGTCATATAAAAATTTATCCAGTTGACTGATACAGATCTGTAACAGTATTTAAATATATCTTGCAACTGTAACTACTAGTCCCCAAACCACTACCTAATAATATAATTTCTTTTTTTTATCTCTGGCCTTTAGGGTTGTGATAAACCATTGTAAAAGAAGCAGTTCCACTCTTCCTCTCACCTTCCTAGGAATTTAAAATGTTCCAAGTCTTTCAGATACTTCATATATACATGCAGTCTAACAATATACATCCTGTCTATACATCCTAAGTTTGCCTGTATGTATATTCAGTATTTTGACATGCCATCTGAGTAAACACCATACACCATGCCTCTCTGATTAACTCTTCTACCAAAAGAAAATTTGTCTGGATTAATGCTGTACTACTAGTCATCCATCTAGTACAAACAGATGTCACAGAAACAAACTGTTGTTTGTTGTCAGAAACAAACTGTTAAACTGTCACAGCTTATATTGTTTTGGTTTTTCTATTGCATTTAGTTTGGAAAAAGAAGAGGCAGTTATTAGAACACCTAGTGATAGTTTGAATACACTAAGGGAAAGGCAACTATAAAGATATTAAAGATATTATATATCTTTAATGGGTAAGTAAGATTTTAGAGTAGAAAGCTTTGGAAGAAAATAACCCAGCTGTGTCAGCTTGGTGTTTTACTATATTAGCTTCCTAAAATAATGTAAATATATTAAGTTTGTCAAATACCTGTTTTTATCTCTTTACATTCATAGCCCACATCACACGGAATTAGTCTTATTTATGTCACCCGTACCACAAAAATAAGATGCCTTTTACAATCCCCCATTTATTCACCTGTTATCATCTAACAAAGTTAATCCCCCCAAACCTTTACAAAAGTATCAATTGTAACAGAGCATCCAGAATGAAGTGCAAGATGTGAACTAGCTCTCGAAGTGCTAGCAGTGATTCACACACCATACTTGGTATTGCTGCTGCAACACGCTTCGGAAAAAGGAAGTGTTAAGAGCCACAAGAATTACTGCTTTCCCAGCAGTGGCTTGTCGTGCAAGTGAAGAATCACTCATTTTCCCAGCAACACTGGCAGAGAAATACTACTGTCCCTGCATAAGGGGCTGTCCTGAGCAGACCCTCACTCACGATGCCCGAGCTCCACCTCCGGTTTGATTCTACTCCCCTAGGAGACTTCAGGAACGAGGCCTAGCAAGAAGCAAGGCTGCGAACACGACGGCATCTCGTAGCACACACCTACTTAACCCTAGACGCTATATCTGATGCAAAAGCACATGGCTGCACAAACACCTGGAGCAAGGCAGGTAAAATTGTGCTCTTCTCCACAGTCCGAATCTTGCCTCTTAGCCCTCTCTCTAGTGTGCTACAACAGCAGTTAGTTTTTAAGACAGCCTAATGGTTGGATTTGATGATCTGATCTTCAATGTCTCTTCCAACCTAAACGATTGAATCTACATATTTTCCCCGTTTGTTAAACCGCCGTGGCGGCGCTGCTTCCGCCCGCTTCCTGTCGCAGACGGGTGGCGGACTGACCGCCCCACACCGCCCCGGGCAGGCGCCGCGCCCGACCGCGGGCTGCTCTGCTCCCCCGGCTGGAGCCGTCCATGAGTACTTCCTCCTTTCGGCCAGCGGCGCTGACTAATGGAAACAAAGAGAAACAGGCTCTCAGCCACCCCAGGCGCCAGACTTTCACCCTTGCCCGAAGCGCACTTCTACACCTGGACAGGTAGCCCGGCATCGCTCGCTGCAGAGAGGCGATGCGGCCCCTCCGCAGTATTCGGGGACTCTCCGTCGGCCCTCCACAGACCCACTTCTCCGCACGCAAAGAGCCGACGCTCTCTTTACGCGTTGATCACCGACGCTTCACCACTCTCTCACCAGTGCCCCGGTCCCTCTCGTCACCGTCATCTTCCTCCTCTCGCTGCTGCCCATCCCGCTGCCGCTCCTCGCCCTGCGCCTCCACCGGCACCACGGTGAAGCTCGTCGGCATGCTGCAGACGGCCCCAGACCCACTCGCGCCTCCTCCTAGGGCAGCGGGCAGGGTGAGCCGGGCGCTGCCGCTTCGCTCACGTGAGAGCCATTTCCTCACGCAGCGGGGGGGCGGTGGCCGGCACCGCGCCACTTCCCCCTCACCGCTTGACTGACGGCGCTGCGGCCGTAACTCCGGGCTTGAGGAGGGGAGGGGCTTTTGGGCTCTGGGGCATCCCCTCTTCCTCAAACCTTGGTTTACAGTTATCCTTGCAGCGCTAAGACCACCAGGCTGCTGCTTCTCTGATCCCACCAGACAAAAACTGCCTTCCAAATTAAACCAGAACCAGGCTGTAGGACCTTAATCCTCCAGATCACTGAAGGGATGATAGTATCCACAAGGCCTAAGCAGGGGATTTGTTAGAATTGGTACCTGCCCTCAATTAGTGTTGGAACTTTTCCCTTTATCTTGACACATTTTGTAACCTGCTTGCTGCCTGGGTGAGCTACCGCGCCAGAGCTGGCCACAATTTTCACACTGACATTGTACCCAACTTGAGTGTCTCATTCCAGGGTGCTTTAAGCAGGGTATCTGATCAGGAAAAAATGTGGGAGGTGTCCCAGCAGAGAAGGCTAATAGTTGTTCTTTCTGCATGTCACAGCCAAAAGTGAAAACTCTAGGCTTGCCTATGGACCCGGTGTGTATATACCTGATACCCCCGATTGGGGAGGTAGCAAACCACTGTCCTGGAGTTTGGAAAGCTTCTGGCCTTTGTGAATACAAAAGAATCTATAAAGCTCACGGGGAACTCCCTCCCAGTCTGGACTGATGCGCGGTTGCTCATGGTTTACGTGCCACATTGAGCTTGTGCATTCCATTTTAAAATAATTTTCAGTCCTTCTGTGGAAGTGATGACTTTCTAGTCACAGAGCTCCCTTACTGGTCCTTTTATCCTGCTAGCATGAGTCCATCCTCATTCTGCAGTTCATACAGTTCATTCAGTCGTTAGCAGCACCTGAAAAGGGCCTTCCCAGTTGGGGGTTAGAGGTTGGTCTTTCCATGATTTCACCATTACTCAGTCCCCAGGAATAACGCTATGAATTTTGAAATCTAGGGTAGCAGTCTGAAGGATTCTTCCCTTTCCCCAGAGTTCCTCTAAAGTTTGTGCTATGGACAGGACGTATTTCTTGATACCATCCTCCCCTTCCCCATAAGTGGCCATGCTATTGGGTGAAGTCAAAAGGGGTAGACCAAATATCATTTCATAAGATGAAACTTTTAAGTCTGATCTAGACTGTGTTCTAACTCTTAACAAGGCTAGAGGTAGGCACTTGATCCATGACATTTGGACTTCAATCATAAGCTTTGATGGAGTTCTCATGAGACTTTGATTCATCCTTTCAACCTGCCCTGAACTCTGTGGATGCCATGGAGTATGTAATTTCCACTTTATACCTAAAGATTGTTGTAGTATTTTTGAGGTAAAATGTGTCCCTCTGTCTGAGTCAATGTGATTTACCATTCCATACTGGGGAATTATTAATTCCAGAAGAATTTTGCATACCACATTGGCAGTAGCTTTAACTACTGGCACCACCTCTACCCAATGGGTTAAATGATCTACTATTACCAACAAAAATTTCTACCGTTTCACCTGGGGGAGTTCAGTGAAATCTACTTGAATGCTTTGAAAGGGTCGTAAGGCTAATTCTTGTCCTCCTTGGCAAGCTTTCCCCATGACTTTTCTGTTTACCTTCTGGCATATCACACATTTTTCAGTTATTTGTTTAGCTATTCTATACATTCCTATATAGCACCAGTTTCTCAAGAAATGATCACTCTTGGGTACCCTAGTGAGTTTTATCATGCATGCTTTCTAATATTTTCCTGGCCAATGGTTTCTTTAAAAGCTGCCTCCCATCAGATAACACCCACTTCCCTTCAGTGTTCTTTTTTGCTCCTATTCTAAGCAGAGCCTCTTCTCCAGTTTTACTGAATACTGGTACATCCTGAATTTCTCCAGTAGGGGTCAGTACCATCATCACTTTGTCTTCCCCTGGCCTCGGCTGCATTTTTAGCTTCTAAATCTGCTAAATCTCTTAATTCTAAAGTGGTCCCTTTCTGATACCCCTGAATATGCATAATAGCAATTTCCTCTGGCAACTGTAAGACTTCTAAAACATCTGAGATGAGTCTTTCATGAATTGGTTCTTTCCCTTTAGAATTTAACAATCCTCTTCCCATATTTTCCCAAACGTATGCACCACCCTGAAGGTGTACTTGGAGTCAGTATATACAGGCCTCCTCCCTTTTGTCAATATCTCAAGGGCTCATTTCAAGGCTTACAATTCACATGCTTGAGCTGACCAATGTGGGGGGGTAGCCTTCTCTTTTCCATGGTCCCTAATCCTTCATCTACTATAGCTGTCCTAACATTCGCTTCCCCTGAATCACCCTTGAGGATCTGTCAATGTAAAATTGTTTCCCCCCATGCTGGGGGTGGTCTGTCAAATCCTCTCTCAATTTGTTCTGGTAGTTAGTCACTTCTACGAATTATGCTCTAGTTCCTCTACTGATTCCCCATACAAAAACTGGGCAGGATTGAGTTGCTTATCTGTAATTAGTTCTAGGTCATCTTTGTCTATCAAAAAAATTGCTTCATCTGTTAGCACTCAAGAATCAGTGAACCACTTTTCATCTTTCTGTTCAGAATATTTCTAACTGCATGGGGGGTGTGAACTTTTAATTTCCCCACAAAAGTCTACTTTCTTCTACCAATAGGACAGTGGAGGCTACTGCCTCGATAAAGGTTAGCCACCCTCTACTACAGGGTCTAACAATTTTGACAGATATGCTATTGGTCTCTTGGACCCACTGCATTCTTGGGCTAGAACTCCATGGGCTACCCTATTTTCCACATCTACAAATAGATAGAAAGGCTTATCTAGTGCAGGCAGACTTAAAGCAGGGACACTAATTAACTTCTGTTTTAAACTTTCAAATCTCTGCTCAACTTTTTCCCATGTAATCTCTTCCTTTACCAGTATTTCATATAGGAATTTAAGAGCTTGAGTGTATCCTTCAATCCATATACTAACAACCCCAATAGTTTCCTGGTTTCCTTTTCAGTTTTTGTTTGGGGAAGTGAAATTATTCCTGTGATCCTTTCAGGATTTAATAAGCTAGCTTCCCTGGCTTGTTATATGCCTTAAGTATTTTACTTCGTTCTCTATAAATTGGAGCTTTTCTTTTGATACCCAAAGCCCCTGGTTCCCCAAAACGTTTAGTAATGATATGGTGGATTCTCAGACCTTTTCCTCATCCTTCCCTGAGAGAAGTAAGTCATCAACATACTAGATGAGTTCTACCTCCAGTATTATGGGGAAAGGTTGCAGTAGCAAAACCTCTTCTAGGGCTCATCCAAATAAATTAGGAGATTCAGTAAATCCTTGGGGCAATTCAGTCCATCTAATTGTTGCTTGGGATTTTCCCATTGGGATTTTGCCATTCGAAAGCAAATATATTTCTGCTTTCCTCTACGAGGGAACAGGCCCAAAAGGCATCTTTGAGATCTATCACACTGAACCACTGATGTGATGGAGGAATTCTACTTTACGGGGTATAGGGATTTGGTACTACTGGATATCATCCTATAGTTCTTTTATTTACTTCTCTCAGGTCTTGGATGACCCTGTATGTCCTGTTTGATTTTTTTACTGGTAATATGGGGGTATTGTGGGAGACATGTACGGCTCCAAAGTTTCGTCTTTGATTAGTTCGTGATTTACAGTTTTCAACCCTTTTCTTCCTTTGACAGTGGATATTGTTGTATCCTTTGTTGGGGTTATATTATTATAGGGGTTATGTTTAACTTACCCTTATTTCCAGGTTTGACCCAAACTACTTCAATTTGCTTTTCATCCTCCTCTTTTAACCTGAGGAGTTTAACTACCATTTTATCCCCCTCTGGAAGGACCCCTATGCCTAACTGTAGTTGCAAGTCCCTTCCCAGCAGATTACATCCTGTCCCTGGTACAAATAAAACATCTCTCATTCCTATCTTGTTGGTTCCTTCAACATGTTTCATGACTGGTGCTCTAAATCCTTCCCCATTTGCCCCTACTACTTGAATTGTACCTTGGCTTTTCTCACACCCTGTTGGGATTTTACACACACATGTCCTCTCTGCCCCTATATCCACTAAAAACTTAAATTCCTCCTTTTGAGGGCCTACTTTTAAAGTTACCAAGGGCTCCTGTTGGTATTTTGCCTCCAGGAGATAGAGCTACTGACTCCCCTATTCATCTGTTTCTTGAACCTCCTTCAAAACTTTTAGATCCTTTTCTCTCTGCAGGCAGTTTCATCCTAAGTGTCCAGTTTTCTTGCAAAAATGGCAGATTGGGCCCCGATTATTAAATTCCCCTTCTTCTCTTCTAGGGCATCTCTCCAAGGGAGCTCTATTCCCCTCAATTTCCTCCCAGCCCCCCTTGCTGTGGCCCGACTGGGGCCTCACCATCTTATAGAAGTGAGTCTTTGCCTAGTGGTTTCCTTCAGCAATAGCAGCTGCCATTAGCTTAGCCTTTGCCTTTTCTTTTTCTTCATCTCTTCATATATATACCTTTTGGGCTTCTTTTAGCAGGTCATTCAACCCTCTGTCTTGCCAATCTCTAATTCTCCTAGCTTCTTTCTTATATCCGGCTATATGTCAAAGGTCACTTTTAGCAGTGTTTGTCCTACATCACTATCCATTCTTGAGTACTGCCTCATATTCCTTTTTAACCTCTCCAGCCGTTCAGTTGGAGTTTCATCCTTTTTTTTTGTTGCTCTGCAAACACTGTGTGGGCATTCTGATTACAGGGAGCTGTTTGCCTAATTCCCCTGATAATCAATGCTCTGTATTCTTCCATGTTTTGCCTTCCCCTGGGGTCATTATTGTTATAGGTAATGATTAATCAAGCCAAATTAATAATTAATAAATATAGATTTTATTTTGTGACCGAGATACAGTTGATTGTGTCCGATAGCCACAATCAAAACTGACAGCACCGAGCCTGTGGTCAGCACTGGGTGAACACTGATCCAATCTCTGCCACACTGGATCCCTCTCTGTTCACGAAAGCTTTCGGGTCCAGGCAGTTTTTATACACTTTATTTAGCCCGAGGCAGAGTCTCTCTTGTTCTTTTCATGGTTACACATATACATGTTGCCTTCTTTCTCTGCATTGCTCTGGACAGTGCAGTTCCTGGAGAAGAATGAATGCTGATGTTGGGTATGGGAACCTGGCATTTGGATGCATGTTCCTGATGGCTCTGGCTATCTTGATCTCCGGTACTTGTCGAGTATTCATTGTTCAGGTTGTTATTGAGTAAGGGCTCATCTCCTCCAGGGCCACACTTTCAATTGCAAATGAGGCTTCTCCTCACTGCCATCTGTGGTTTCACAGCTGCCATCTGCAGTTTCGCAATGGCATGAGGCAGTCTCTCGGTATGAAGTAATCCCTCGGCTCCAGCATGTGTACTTGTAAGCTTTTATGGATATTTCTTACAAACATTATAACTTATATCATGCATATTTCTATCATATTCTACATAAGCATGAATTATCCTAAATTATATATTGTATTATGGTCCCACATCCTGTGCTGTAGTGGCATTTTATCCTCCCCAGGGGGTCCGTTTACATGTTCCCTCTCCCATATTCACATACCAGCAGCTTGAATCACCTGTCTTTCTTCAAATGCAAACAAAAGGTTTAGTATAGATTGCATTTTTTCCCAAGTATAAATATTAAGTCCTAAAAACAGGTCTACTTGTTCTGCTAATCCAATAGGATCTTCAACTAGACCTCACAATTCCTTTTTGAATGCTCTTACTTTGGAGGAATTGAGTGGGACAGTGACAAACTCAATCCCCCCTTGTGCTCCTCCCATTGGAACTTCCCAGAGTGGGTATAGTGATGCTGCTTGGTCTTCCCTTTTTAATTCCTCCTGCTGAGCAGCTCTTCCCCAGGTATTCTGACTAGGCCCATCATGGGGCTGGGGGGTGCATTAGGTGCTGACAGATATGTGGGGGGAAGACAGTCTGAGAGGTCCCTCTTTTTGTCTTCTTCTAATTTAAACACCTTCACTTCTCCCACAGAGTACCTTTCTAGAGCAAGCAGCATAATCCTTTTCTCCTTGGCTGACAGCTTTCTGGTCATTTACCTAAGTATTTAAGGCTTGGCATATTTCCCTTTCAAAAGACCTATGTAAGGGCCAGAATAAATGGTCTGATCTTATCTCTTCTTTAGTCCACTAAATCATACAATAATGTATCATTTTGATCTTTTTGTTATTCTTTGTGTCAGGGTTCTGCTCCTACTGTGCCAACTTTATACCAAGGGGACTATGGGGAGGTATATTCCTGGGTGCTTTCTTTTTGCTTGTTTTGTATCCCATTCTTATTTGTTTGTCCCAGTACCTCCCGCACCACCCTGGTGGCCTTTCTTCTTTCTTAGCTTCCAAGTGAATCTTAACTACACACTCTTTACAGGTTTTTTTTCCAATTGTCCTCAGATTTAGTCCAAATCCTGGAAACTAAATACTACTTTAATGATCTCTGCCTGTCATGACTCACTTCTGCTTCACTCCAGAGTTCTCCTATCCTTGGGCTACCCACTTCTTCATGTCCTACAGAAATGAAGACATTTATTGCCTGAAATCTGGTTCTCAATTCTGCCCTACAACACTCCTGAAACCAGGCACTCCTGCGAGAGGCGATACAATACAACCTCTTATGACAGGTTTTACACTCACAGAAGACCCAAGGCTGACACCCAGGTCCACAACTCAAACAAAAAACTGCACTCATACAACACAAAAATTTTATTATAAAACAATGCAACAAGCGCTCTGCCTTTCTCGAGTGAGTCACACAAAATGAGGGACATCTCACACATATTAACGCCATAATAAACTATTCTTCTTGTTGAGTTAGGTTCTGATATTCCTGTACCAATGCTTGTCAGTTACACAATGCCCTTTTCTTAAAAATCGTCTTAAACCCTTCTAAGATTCCCCGAACTTAAAACTTATTTATAAAAACCCCCACACATAAACAAACTTCAAAGGTTCTGCTACAAGGTTCTCAAAAGCCTTGTTGTCAAGCAAACCGAATCAATTTCTCAATCTGTCAGGCAATGTTTCTATACTTAGCAGCTAAACACTCCAGATCAGCCAAATCAGTCATGTCTTGAGGATATGGCCTAGGCCCTGCCCCTCGCCTTTGAAGACTCTATGTTAACCTTTTAACTATCCTAACCTCCCATTATAACCTAGATTCCTATAGGCTGTCAGACACGGGTCGAGTGCAGCACTACCTCGGAACTGGGATTTCTGCAGTCGAAATTACAGACAATCCCTCTCCTCTTCAATCCCTTAATCCCCGTTTTAACCCCCAAAGTGGCTAAAGTTTCCCTTATTCCGGGTTCTCACTCAGCCTCTGACATTCGCATCGTCTCGTTACAGCCTGGGCCTCTCGCAGGGAGACAGAAAGGCAGTTAAAAAGATTCCACACTCACGTGGCAGACTGGGGACTGCCCTGTCCACATCTCATGCACGCACACCCAGACTTCCAGATGTTTCGCAATCCCCTTTTTGTGACATAGTCACCCATCTAGGTTCTTCATGCACCGGTTTAGGAGTTACCGCAATTTCTTAGAGAGTTTTACTCCCCTTTCTCTTTTTGTTCCTTTTATTCTACCAACTGAGGGTTGACCTGTGGTCTCTCATAGCAGCAGGAAAAGCCCAGGCAGGCCACTGTAATTTTAAGGGACCTCCGGAGCCATGGAGACTTGAGGTATATCTCAGTGAAACCTCCAAATTGTGAAAACCAGAATTCACTGCTTAGAATTTTTAAGTTTAATAATAATAGGACAAAAAAGGACAATATTTCCAGCACTGGGGTGCTCCTAGCCAACAGCCAAAGAACATACCAGTGTATACAGACAATGTTGTCTTTATACTGTTACATTGCTGAGATACAAGCATATTTATGTATTTCATGAGTTATTCAAACATTCTTGTGAACTTTCTGATGGGAACTCCTTTGTTTGACTTCTTCACACTCCAGCTTATCTGCATGACATCCTGTGTGTCAGGTCAATATATTTTATTTCTTCTTCTGTCTCCATCCTGCTGTTTCAGATCCTCTGATAAGGATCTAGTATGTCCTCCTTAAGTTTAACATGGTATTCACTAATTGTCCTCCTGTGCTCTGGTTTGTGTCACGGTTATCTTATCACTTGGACACATTGGTCCAACTGGCTAGCCGTGCATTTTTTTTAGTTATAAAAAAGCGGATTTTTAAGTCTTATGTTTTATGAAGGTCTATAACACAATATATTCACCACACTACTATTTCCATAAGTAATACATAGATATTGTATTCATTACACTACTATTTGTATCAGCAACACAGTGCATACTTAAACAGATAGATTATATTAACTGAGAGATTATATTAATAAGCAGCTAAAAAGATTTATAATTAATACTATTTCTAAATACTTATAATCACTAACATGCTAATATATAAATGCGAAAGCCAATATTATCTGGTCATTTTTTACAGTTGGGCAGAAAGAAAAGGGCACGGAGAGATGCATTGTAGCATTTTGATACGTGGTAATGGGCTTACCATTCAAATCATGGTGTCACTACAGTAACAAGAATAAAGGCTGCATGAAAAAAAGAGTTTCTTCATCCTCCCTCAGCCTTTTTCCAAGCTTAAAAAAGCAGCTGGAATAGTTTCATTGTTAATGACAGCAGATCTCCAATATTAATGTTATCTGCAGAGGTAAGGATGTTTTGGGGCACTTTTAATGTTAAAGTTAATTTTAACTGAAAACACAGAGCTCTGCACCATTACCATCTTTCTGT
Organism: Passer domesticus; assembly: GCF_036417665.1. NCBI lineage: Eukaryota > Metazoa > Chordata > Aves > Passeriformes > Passeridae > Passer > Passer domesticus. Next base: position 65,186,456 of record NC_087474.1, read on the forward strand.
TTGGAAAGATTGGAATGCAGCAGGACAGCACCAATTCAAACAGAAATATGCAGATGGACCTTTAGAAGTCATTCCTCTTGTTAACAAAAATGGATTTTGATGAACATTCTACAATACGGCCCAAAAAGAAACTAAAAACTGGAACACATGAAGATCTGTATAGGAAACTAGTTTATACAAGAATAGTAAAAGGATAAAATTAATGCTAACAATAAGGTTGTGATTTAAAATCTGTTTAAGGAACAGATTAAGACATTTGTCTAAGGAAGTTACTGATGTCACTAAGACACCAATACCTTAAAAACCTGTACTGTCTTTGATGTTATCAAGATATTAGAAGTAAATCACTAGAAAGAAAAAAATATATTTATTGTCACAGATAAATGTAAAGTCAGAAATAGCAAAGCAGGAAAGAGGAATGCTTAACAGTCTATATGAGTGAAAAAAATTACTAATGTTACAAATTTTCACGTCATCGGGACTAATGTAGTTCAGGCATGTGAAACTGAAAATAAACTAGCCATTGACTTCTTGGACTCAGGAATGTTGCATTTTTAGAAACCTCACAGTCTTTGGAAATCTTGGGAAATAGGAAAAATTCCAAGAGAGGGAATGACTGTCCTTGTCAATATTGAGTCATCAATACTTAAAAAGAAGAAAAAGAGTGGCTGAGGAAAATTGAGCTAACTGGCTTAATAATAACTTTGTTTTGAGGAAAGATGATCATGATCTGTATATTTTGGGGACAAGATAATGTGTCTGAACAGTTAAAGTGTTACGGTCCACATAAGAAATAACCAAGGCATTTGATTTGGTACCAGCGGAAAATTGGTTGGAAATTTCTATGGAGTTAACTGCATATACTTCCCATGTATTGCAAAACTGGTTTCTGAAAGGTCTCAAGCTGTTAGCAGAAGCAGAAAAAGCATACAAGACAGGGAGCAAGGAAGATTAGGATTAGGATTTCTTCAGACCCATTTTTCATCAGCCATTTAGATTTTCTAGTAAAGTCTGTGGTTCACAAATTATTGCAGTGAGTAATGGCAGAAAATGTTTGTAATATGAATTGAAGAGATAAAGTCTTTATAATGCAATCATGAATACATCTGAGGTTCAGGACTACAAGAGGTGAAAATTCATCTTGGGAAGCAGTTCCAAAAAGGATACAGTGTAACCCAAATTGAGTCTGATACCTTTCCAGTTTGACCTTTGCCAGATCTTCCTGACTCTTCAAGAATTAATGTTTTTTACTATGACGAAAATGCAAGAACTGCATTGTGGTTATTTCCTATCTAACGAGTGGTTTTCAGAGTCTTGTGCACCATGCCAAGTGATATTGTTTTAAGACTTAGTTTGTTACCTACTCATGCCTCGTCAATGAGAAAAAAGGGGCATCATAACCTCCCATTACCAGATTCCTTACAGTCTGTTATTTCTGTCTTCTAGAACACAGTTCATCTTAACACATTGCAATGGCCTAACTTTGTGAGAGCTAGAGAGTGTCAATTGCCAAGTGTTCATGCCTAGGGCATGCAGAGATGTTGCAGTGCCTTTTCATATCTATGGTGATTAAGACGCACCTGAAGCAAGGTATCAGATTGCATGTCTGTCTTGCATTCAGAGCACATGGAAACAGAATTCTATGAAAACCTAATGAAATTAGTCATTGCCAACCCAGTCAATTCAAGTAGTGAACTGTTACTTTTAATGCAGTTTGAACAAGAGCATAGTGGTATATTCATGCTGCTTTGTGAATATGGAATACCCAGCAGCAGCTCCAGAAACACTGTATAACCACTCAATTATTAAAGAAATTTGTTCAGTCTTCCAGGATTAGAGCATGCTGATAGACAAGCACAAAGTGGTATGAAGGTGGAATGCTACTGAAATAATAACATCAAGCAGCATGGTTGACTCCTTGATAAATAATAAATACATTGACAAGAGAACACTGGAGGATCCTTTAATGGGTTATTTAGGATGTTGTATCCACTACAATATGAATAATGTTATGATACCGTCACAAAATCATGTGTATGTATAGTTATTGAACAATATTTGCAAAATTAGTGGCAAGCATTTTTTACTTATAAAAGGCTGGGAACACAACTGGATTCAACAACTATTCCTCCATTCAGCAGATACATAAAAGTTTGCTAACCAAAGGTTGAGGAATCTAGGCGGGGGGTGGGGGGGGTGGGGTAGGGCATGGCACATATATTTACAATATAGCATGTTTACTGAGGAATGATATGCCAGAGCATGTGCTGATATTACCACACAGGTTTCTAATGAGATTGAGATTTTCTTTGTAATCCTTTAATGAGCCACTTTTCATTAAATGCACATACTTGGTTGTACTTGAGTTGCTAGCAGAGTAATGCTGTTGGCTCATGGACAGCCTTTGCATGACAATTTCCTCTTTCAGTAAACTCCTGTGGCTTCTGTAAAAACAGTGAAACTCAAGAGCTGTATTGGTTTGCTACAGGGAAAACTCATGGCTGAGCTTTGTAGAAATCCTCAGACTGAGCTGGGCCTGTAATAAGTTTACATGGTGATAGTTTGTGGTGCTTTTTAGTCCATGAGGTTGGGTAGACTATTAAGGTACTGTGACAGATAGCTGCATTTCTTAAATTTGTGGCTTCCATTTACTTCATGAAAACCTGCATATTGTCTATTTTGTTGCAAAGATGAGATGGATAAACAACAAAGCAAAAAGGTGTGTACATGGGCCTCTCTGACACTGGCACCTGGAATGGGCTTTCTGCCTTTCTAGACAGTAACTTACAGTGGTCAACAGATGTTTCCAAGTACAAGATAACTGGCAGACAAGCTGACAAACTCTCCAAAAAGTAAGGGATAAAGATTGTCTCAAGGACCAGTACCAGCAGTCAATGACTAGAAGTCACAGAAAAAACAGATGCAGAGAAACCACATTATATATTTTAACTCCAGGAATGCCCTATGATATTGTTTAATTGTCCAGAAGGATTGTTGAAAGGGCCACAGTAGGCAAATTTTTTTTGCAACTTCAGATTGATTTGTTCCATCCAGCAGAGCTGAATTTTCTCTATTTGGAGAGTGATCTTACGTAATTTAGTATCCTCATTTAAGAAGAAACCTAGCAAAGATTGTTTCTATCCTTCTCTGTCTTAGGAATATATTCTCAAAGACCCTAAATGTACTAATTGGCCAAAGTTGTGCTGACCAGCTTCACCTGAGACACTCCTACCTTCACATTCTCTGTCCCTGGATCTAGGAACTCCCTTTAAATTTAGGCTCGGGCCTTCTGTCTCTGTGTGATCTGTGGTATGGATGTACTTGTCTTAAGTTCCATTACAGCTCTGCTTCATCATGAGCTTTGTTATCCAGAGGCTAGCCTGCTTGTCTCACTTGGGCACTGTGGAACCAGTGGCTGGAGAATCTCCTACTGTACTAGCTTTTGTTAATGTGGTTTGGCTCCTTTCCCAAAGGGAGCAGACAGGCCTGAGTGTTCCTTGATGTTCTTCTGAATGAGGCCCTGAATAACTTGCTCTACCCTTGAAGTTCGCCGTTAGTGTAAGAGGCTGCACTAAGTGACCTCCAAAGTTTTTTCACACACTACTTCTTTCTGATTTTGTAAAAATACAACCACTAGCCCAGACCAACTAGGTGCAACAGAATTTGTTTTTTAACAAAGAAGAAAAATAGAAGGAAAATAGAAAGCTTGGTAAAATATCTGTTGCCTCCACCCTCTACTTCTGCTCTCTCTTTTCTAATTTTGCTGCACTGTGTCAGTATTGTGTGGTATGGGGAGGTCATGAAGCCTAGCTCCTGTAGTTTGCCACGCGATATAGGAAACACTAATAGAATGTTAATAAAAACAGGTTATACCTTTCCTGGCAATAAAACAGAATGAAAGTCATCTCTCACTAAGAGAGGCTAAGCCTGTGTTATGGTGCCTATAACAGCACTGCTGTCTTAGAACTCTGTGAGCTCTAATTTCTATTCATTCTTGTTGCATTGTTCAACTTCACTTGCAGAATTAACTTTTCTATCCTTTCCCTCTCTGTCCACTTGACATACCATTTCACTTACTCCTTGAGCTGAGAAGTTGTGGTGTGGCGAAGATGCCAAAACTGTGGAGATGCACCCTTAGAATATGCATAGTCAATTTTTCTTACTTGCAGAGTCTGTGCCGGGTGGAGCATATTTTATTAGTTACAGAAGTGACAAAATAAACCACTTTTACTGACTAAAAAAGACTGCAGTGCAAACCTCTCTACAGGCTGAAGTAGAAAAAAAAATTTGCTTTCACCAACATGACTTTCACATACACCTGTTCCTCTTCATCATTCCCTCTGAGGGAGGGAAATTTGAGGGAGGGAAAACATAATGGAAGTATTTAAAACACTTGTATGTCTTGAAGTTGTTCTCTGACAAAATGAATGCCCTCTCCATCCCCACAATGGCATCTGCTAGCATACACAATTGAGCTGACTTGCAACATAAGCACTGTAGGTTAATCATTGCCAAGATTTAAATGAATTGTGAAACTAGTTTCATGATGCCAAATAAGTGAGGAGAACATAGAATCGTAATAAAAAACCGTAAAGAGTTGCTTAAAAAACAATACTTTTTCATATGAGTGGCAGGTAAAAACACTAAGATGACAAAATAGAAGTTAATATTATTTTTGCTTTAATATTACTTTGCTTTAACTGTGTTTTATTATTCTGCTGACATAGAGTACTTGGCAGAAAAAACCCTGCATAATTCAATTACATTGCTTTTCTTCCAAAGAGAAATTATGCTCAACTCAGTGCTAGGAGCTCCTCTGCCCAGTGAGAGCCCTCATCACTGAGCAGTAACACTGATATGCACTCCTTGGAAGAGTGGGTTCTCTCACTGAGTATTACATTTTCAGTATAAAGGGTGGGGAGTAGTTTCTTGCATACTCATTAAGGATGTTGTTTTGGGACATGGCAAATAGCATAGTTGAATCCCTTTAGGCAATAAATACTTGAAATCATCCTGACCTATTCCAAATAGCATGTTATTATGCTAAAACTAGGTGCTTCACATTCTATTTTTAATTAACTGTCTGGTGACTGTTAAATCTCATGTTCTTTAGTATGTCTGCTGAATGAGGACCCTCAGAGGACACAGGCAAAATTAGAACCTTCTTTGCTTTGTCTGGAGTGAAGTGAGTCTACACAAACAAGCTAATTCTGACCAATTATTTCTCAATAAAGAGAGCAAATATGTCTTATGTATCAGGGAAGCTAGCCAACATAATTATCTTGCAAATCAATAGAAAACTGCTAATCTTTCTGTAAGCTATAATAGCTACAGTTACAGCTTCAAATTTTAATATTGACTCAAATTATCATACATCCTGTCATGCTGAAATACTAACCAGCATAACTTTATTCTCTTTGTAGAATTTTGTTCAACTAAGTGTAAAAACTTGTATTAGATTTACTGCTTACTAAAAATCACAATTTTCACAATATTTGGGAGTATGTAATCTCTGTGGATTTTTTTTTTTAAATCATGCCTCAGTGTCTCCATACTGTTGTATACTGTCACCCAGTGCAATATAGTTGGACAGTACCTTTCAGAATACCCTGAGGAAGTATGGTATGAAGACTATGATGAAGACCATGGTGAAGCAGTTATCTCCTGCAGTGCATGCAGGACTGTGAGGTGGACTACACTAACAGTGGACTCTAGCGGGAACCCTTTGCTGTTAGCCAGACTGGGGACAAGGGGAGGAGTTCATGGCAATGTTAAAAACACTATAACCTGGCTCAAAAGGACTAGGGATGGAGATTGTAATGGATATACCTTTAAATTGTCATAAACTATGATTCGAATTTTGTGGTACAGGAATTAGTACAGCAGAAACCACCTGAGGCAGTGGAGGAGAAGACTTACAGGAAGCAGTGACTTGACGTGAGTTGGCTTTGGCGCCCAGTAACAAGCAGCAAGAAATAGAGCCCAAATCAATGGACTAAATGAAGTCAACAGACATTTTTAACATATTTTATAGAAATTTTGCAGGGGTGGTCTATAGACTAAGGGAATAATATCTCTGTATTATATCAAAGAATGGAAAGGGGAAAGTGGTTAATAAGGTTGTATGGAATAGTGTGGGACTTGAGTATAATGTAAATGGTACTAAATAAGAGTTGGAAGTCCCAGTTTTATACATACACTTTATGTTATCAAAAACATAGCACTTCTCTGCCTCTTGTTTATTTTGACATGGGAATGAAGCACAGGTTTTGTTTAGGTTACAGATCAATCCATAATAGGTTTCACTTTTTTAGCATTTTTATCTTTGATGTTTTCCTTGCAAACTTTTCATTTCTCATGAAAAAAAATCATAGCCAAATTAAGACTTTGTTTTTTAACAGCCAGGAGCTTGTGCTTCTGCAAACATTCCCAGACATCAGTCTACAGCTTGGGCAAATTACTTTCACATTTACATTAGTTGCAGAGTCATGTGATAAGCACAGCTGGCAATATGTCTTTATAGACAGTTACCACCTGTAATACAAACACAGAACAAAAATTTCCTGCCCTAAGTAACCTTCTGACATCCCTAACCCTGTGATAATTTTCATCATGTGAAAGGAGGAAGGAGGTCTTGGGAGATTTATGGTGATTGTTTGGCTTAAAAATACCACAACACTTCCCTCACCCATGATATAACATGCAGTGGGTCTTCAGGCAAGGACATATCAATAAATATGACCTTCCTATGCACAGACCACCCCAATTTGTGAGGCAATTCTTTTGCACAAATTAACATATGTACATCAGATCCATCACTTCTCTAAGTCCAGTGAGACTTTCAGCAAAACAAAGGTTGTTGTTACCATTATCTAGCTCAATTAAAAAGTACCTCTTTTTGTCTATGGTTAAAGAGGCAGATGAACTACAGTCCTGCTTCCTATACTTCCAACTTCCTTTATAGTAATGATAGCCAAGAGGAAAATCTGATCAAAACCACAACTCATTTACTCTGTAGGAGAGGTACTGATGCAGTCTAAAACTCTCTCTGCTTTCATATTGCTTAAATTAGTAGTGGAAGAATATGGAGGATTGTACATGTTGTGAGCTTCAAGATGAAGCTGAACATAATCACCAGGTTTGAACAGCTGGCATGAGTGGTTAAAAAATTTCATATCATTCCAATAATGATACCTAAACGATAGCCTAAATGTACAAATCTGTATTCTTCTCCATATTGCCTAGCTCCATACCTGGATGTGCCATTCACATTGCTGCACATATCCGCCACAGATGCCTCCTGCTCTACCTCTTCTGGTACATTTGGGTATAAAAGTAACACTGAGCTTTTAAATACCCCCTCAGAAATAGTGTATGCTGCCAGCGGCCTCTCCTGGCAGACATATAGTCATTGTAAACTTGTGGGTATAGCCCCCTGTTCTATAAGGTAAGCACTGTATCCAGGGTGTTCCTTCCAGGAACTCCTTTCCTAGAAGGACACACATCCACTGCCCAGCAGGCTCAGAAAAGCAGTTTACACTTCTGGGAGTTACAGTTGCCATAAACTCTCTCTTTCAAGATGCAGATTTTTTTTAGCCTTAACTAATGACAAGTCTTTGTTGTAACAATATTATATGTTTTGCTGGGCCAAGAGTATTTGCAACACCAGCATTTCTATGCCTTCTGCCTTGTCTGCTACTGCTCCATACCCAGTAACAACCATGATCTTCAGCTCTGCAAAAACCCCACTACTTTTTTTGGCACCTTTGGGTTTTCAAATGTAACTGTAGTCTCCGGACTGTGTCTGTAGACTGCAACCCAGAGCCTTGGTTCTGCTGCTTCCACAGTAATTATGCCATGATAATTAGTAATTATGGTCTAACAGTACAGTCTTTATTTCATTCTTAGTCTTCTTAGTCTTTTCATTTGAAACATCAAACAAAATCACAAGCTTCCAACACAACTATTATTAGTCCTACAAGCTGTCATCTCCCCCACAGCAGTATGTAAAGGATGCTTCCTCATAACCAACATTCTCAGAATGAAACTTGAAATTCAGGTCATGGCCCCAGCTCATGTGATGTTTTATGAGAAGCCCTTCAGGTCTCATAAGGATATCTGTAAAACATACAGCTCTCCTTGTGGGACAATCTGACTTTTCAGCCTCAAGATAGCCCAGATCACTGTTGTAGCCTATACTGCATGGTTACTAGGGTAACCCATGGCAGCAAAACTAAAAAAAATTAATAGGAATGCTAATTGTGTGCAAATGTCTGTTCTCTCATTCCAGTAGTAAGAGTGAGGAATTTGTCCTGGCATTTCCCTCCCTGTGTATTCAATTTGTTGAATACACAGGGAGGGTACAATTTGATTTCTTTTCTGTTGCCTTGTAAATACCAGAAGTCCAGACACAATTCTACTGTGCTGCAAAGCAAATAGAAAGTAATTAGAACAATCCAAAACATGAGCAGTCTTTTGAATTTGTTAATTCTAGCATTGAGCTCATCTGCATTGAAAACTGCACAAGCTGTTGAGAAACCACTGTGTCTAGCCCTAGAACTTAAATCTCAATAGATTAAAATCACATGGGGTTTATCAATAGCAGTGAAAATATTAAGTTACTAGCTTTGTAAGTGATGTTCTATAACCATAGGAACATATGAATGATGTTTAGTGAAAGGAACAGTATCTCACAGAGATGACAGAGGATCCATTCTGTCATCTCTGGCTGCTCTCCAAGAATAGCATGGAATTTATATCTTCAGTGAGAGTACAAGTGATAATCAACCATAATTCACTGGCCCCCTATCACTCCTTGGTCTTAAGGATGAACAAAATTTTCCCTCTAAATTATTTTTTTTCTGTTTCTTGATAGGTTGTAACTCCATGCTATTACCTGACACATTGTCCACCTTAAAACCAGGAAGACTTCTGGTACTTGACCCAAGAAGCACTTTGTGCTTCTCCTGGGCTAATCTGTCAGAACTCAGAGCCCACTGTGAAATGAACTTCTAAAATCCCCTAAATTGCTAGTGTATCATATTCTCATCCACTCATCTGTGTTTTAGCTTACACTTCAAAGCAGGCCAGACTGCAGTTGAACGTCCATCTCACATTTGGCAAGGGAGGGAGGTTTCACCCATGATGCCTCATCAAAGTGTAACAAATAGCACGTAAAGAGTCTGGAGAAATATATCATCCCAATCTCTCCCCTCTTCTGTTGTCTACCATGCAAATCCTCTCCACCTTTGGTGCAATCATGAACTTCAAGCATAACTCACCTATATTTCTACATTCATCAAAGTCTTCAGTCATTAGTTCATGCTTGCCTTAATCTCCCATTCTTATTTCAAGCTATTTTGTTCCTCAGTGTTATAAGTAAAAATAAAAATTGACCCAATCGTAATAAAAATAAAAACAAAAAAAAATATTTGTGACTGTATTACAGTCCCGACAGCCACCAATAAAAAAATGACAGTGCAGACACCGGGATACAGGCTGGGTGTGCTGCTTCTCTAGCTGATGACAAGAGATGGGGGGGTGGCAGGCTCCCCCTGGAGCTCTGTTGAAGCCCAGCTGTCAGTTGTTTCAGCGCAATATAAAACACAGGCAGCGCACACGGGTCCCAGGGAAACTTTATTTGATGGTAAACTTCCCCTTTTCCTCTCCTGGGACCTTGATCAAGGGGCAAACAAAGACTTATATGTGGGGGAAGGTCAGGGGAAGGTACAACTTTCAACAAATCAGGAGAGCTGGGAGTAAAAAACTGAGGCCGGGATAACAATAGTGAACCAATAAACTTCCAAGGGACGAAAAACAGTTTCAGTAAATGGCTAAAGTTTGGAGAAATAGAAACTAGAAACTAGCTGACAAAATTACTGGGAAAAGGTGGAGACAAAAGGAAAACAGCACCAAGGAAAACCACCAAACCACAAATCAAACCATAAACCTACTAATAAAACAAAAAGCACGATACAACATGGGTGGACACAGATCCGGCTTCTATCGCACTGAACCCCCCTTCGTCCACACTTGCTGCTACACAGGGACAATTCTTACACTCTTTTTCTTACCCGCAGCATCAACTTTTTGTCTCCTTTCAAAGTCCATCATATTCATGTTGGTTTCTTTCTTCACTCAAAGATGCACAAAACCTCATCTGGGAAGAGACAAATGTTCCTCCTCCGATTCCCGAATCCTGTATTCAGGTGGAAGGTGTTGATGGCCCTGGTTCGTGGGCCATCAGCACTGGGCGTCCTGGGGTACATGCCACTATGAACAACCATCTCCTGTGCAGCCGAGTTTTCTCTGTATGTTAATGCAGAGTTCCACCCTTGTCAACCAGCTGAGGTGTCATTCTAGGATTTAACCCTGGTCTCCCTTCAATATCATGTTTGATATGTGTTAGGGATAGAGTTAGTAATTCGTGCAGATAAAATATAGACTTCTATAAGGTATGTGAACCAAACCAGCTGTACATGGTGGGGGGGGGGGGGGGGGCTAGGAATTTCATTCTCAGGATGCCAAAATCATGGCAGACTGGCAAGGAAATACCATTACATTTACATAAGAAGGAAATCTCGGCTGCACAGGAGATGGTCGTTCACGGAGGCTGTATCCAGAGACACCCAAAGATGATGGCCCAAAAAGATACCCATCTGAGATAACCAGAGCCATCAACACCTGCCACCTGAATACAGGATTCCCTGAATCGGGGAGATGCATGAATCAATTCCCGGATGAAGGCTTTGTGCAGTTCAGGCTGAAGAAAAGAACCAATTTGAATATGAAGAACTCTAAAAGGAGACAAAGGGACTCTGCTGCAGGCAAAATAAAGAGTATAAGAACTGCTCCCTTGGAGCAGCCAGTGTGGATGAAGGGGGATTTGGTGCAATAGAGGCCAGATCTACGTCCACCCAACCTATCTCCCGGGGGTATTGCGCTGTCAGTTTGATTGTTGGCTGTTGAGACTGTATCACTGTCGTGATTAAATTATTTTTGTTTTTATTAGAATTGGGCATATTTCATTTTTACCTATAACAATCTTGGTGACCTGACGTGATCTGATTAAGGATTCCAGGGTCCCCTCTTGAGGTCCAGGCGGTGCCCTGCTGAATTCAGTGGCCAGACGAGACTGGGAGAGCCCAACAGAACCAATCAGATTACACAAACTTTTTGTAGCCTAAAAGTCACAATCAAGAGATAAAAACGGACCCAGAGCTCTCGAGGACGGAGTTAATTCTCTGTAAAGCCGGCAATTTTTACTTGTAAAAATGACGTGCACGAAGACTCCAAATGGGAAAACGAACCGTAAATATCGTGTGGTTGAGTGGGGAGTGATTGAGTGTGTGTGTGAGACGTGATATTATCACGAAGCGAGTGTGGACCCTAAGATCGCAGTTCCACTCTTCCACGAGGAAAGTGGTCAGTCGTGGGGGAAGCGGGTGAAAAATTAGTTAAAAGCACACATGCACCAACCCAAAAACCCTGGGAAATTGGGGAGGGAAGGGGGTTGTTTTATCGATCACAGGCTGAATCAGAAGGGAACGGTAATCCATCAACAACCAGGAACAATGAGACCTTGCTGCATCCAGGGATAGGTAAGAGAGCTCTTCTTTTTTTGTTGACTAAAATTCTGCAGATCGGTTCACTGCACGATTAGTAGGTCAGCAAAAAGCTTTTGTTTTTGTGGCATATTGTGATTGAGAGCCAGAAACAGTGTGTACCCATAAAAAACCCACGAAACAGACCAGCTTTTGACTGAATTCACCAAAGAAAAAGTAAGTAAGGTTAAAAGGACGTGGGATTGAAAAAGAGTAAAATCCAGGGAAAAACCCCAAAGAAACCAGGGAAACGGGAAAAATATTGTATTCCTGACATACGAGGCACAGTCCTCTGGGATGGATGTTAGAACATTGGGAAGATTACCCTATGAGAAGGAGAAAATCTAAGGAAAAGGTAATTTACTATTGTATGGTAAAGTGGGCAGATGTGGAGATCAGGAAATATCTATTTTGGCCTGTGTTTGGGTCATTTAACAAAGAGATATGTCGAGCATTGGGGGAATTTGTGTTTGAGGAGGAGGGGTCGACAGAGCAGGAAATGGAATATGCTCGGTTATGGGAATATGCCAGTATCGGATTATTCCCTATCACAGCTTGCAAACAACCTAAATATCAAGTAAGAACTTGGAAGCCCCTGGAAAACCTTCCTCCCCCTTACCCGAACCCTCAGGTGCAAAGTCCTCTCCCTGAACCCGTGAACCCCGGGCATCGACAGGCAATGCCGCAGGCACCGCCACCTGAAGTCACGCCTCTACAGGAGCAAGCTTCGGCAATCCCCTCCCCACCAGAACAAACCCCGTTCTTTCCCTCTCCTACACAACTGGAGGAAAACACAACACGCACACACACATCTGCAGGGAAAGATTCCCCACCCTCCAGTCGTAGGAGACACAGAACTCAGAAGGTGCACACAGGTGATAGCAAAGACGAGGAGGGACAACAGGGTCTCTTTCCTCTCAGAGAGGTTCCAACTGCTCCAAGAGTCATTGGTTATGTGAATGTGCCAATAAATTCAAGGGATGTACGGGCATTCAAAAAGGAAATGGGAAAGATCATGGATGATCCGTTGGGGGTGGCGGAGCGACTGGATGAATTTTTGGGGAGCAGCATTTACTCATATGATGATATTAGCACTATTGTGAGGTCATTGTTTAATGCCAAAGAATGGGACAGGATAAGAGTGGCTGCAATAAAAGATTGAGAACGCAGAAACCCACAAGGAGGGAATGGGGAGGTCAAATGGCTCAGCCAAAGGCCATCCTGGAATGCCCAGGTAGAAGAAGATCGGCAGAAAAGGATTGAACTAAGAAATATGGTTATTCAAAGTATTTGGGGAGCGGTGCCAAAGGGACAGAACTTGGGGAAGGCTTTGGGGGAATGCCAGGGGAGGGATGAAACTCCTATGGAATGGTTAGAGAGATTAAGAGTCTTCAAATGTATTCAGGTACAGACCCAGACTCTCCGGTAGGAGCCATACTATTGAAAACACAATTCGTGGCTAAATCTTGGGAGGCTCAAAAGTTCAAGAGGGAGGATGGGAGGAGGATGGGAGGGAGGATGAAAACAAAAGATACAAGCCAAGTTTTTGGTGGCAGTAGTAAGAGAAGCTCAGAAACAGGAACAGAATACTAGCACCGGGAATGTGGCGCATGCGCAAAAGCCCTTGGGGAAACCCATGTATCCACTGAAGAAACCTGCGTCCCGTCAGAGGGAGGCGCCAGAGTGCTACTATTGCAAGCAAAGAGATCACTCTAAAAGGGAATGCAAGAAGAGAATGAAGGATAAGAAAATGTTCCAGAAGAATTAGAGGTGTCAGGGGCTTTTTAATATGGGGTCTGTAACACCAAAGGAGCCCTTGATAAAACTTAAAATTGGACCCCATAAACAGGAGGTGATGTTTCTGGTGGATTCAGGAGCTAAAAGGAGCACCATTCAATATCTACCACGAAGATGCCCAAAAAGCAAGGATTCTATGAAGGTAACTGGGGCAAAGGGGGAACCCTTTAAGGTACCAGTAATCAAAGATGTAGAAGTAGAACCTGAAAATAAAATATGCTTGGGGAATATGTTACTAGTAGAAGAAGCAGACTATAATTTATTGGGAAGGGATTTGATGGTGAACTTGGACATTAGCTTAATTGCTCAAGAATTGCAGGTTGTGGTAAGTTTATATAAACTGACCACAGAGGACAAGGGAAAGATCAATCCCAAGGTGTGGCATACTGAAGGGGAGGCGGGGAAACTGGAAATGGAGCCTATACACATAGAGATTGAGAAACCTGAAGACCCTATTAGGGTAAAACAATACCCAATACCCTTGGAGGAAGACGGGGGTTAAAACCCATAATAGAGGATTTGATAAAGAAAGGTACTTTGGAACCGTGCATGTCAAGACATAATACTCCCATTCTTGCGGTCCGAAAACCGGATGGGAACGATTGTCTAATACAAGATCTGAGGGCAGTTAATCAGCAGACTAAGACTCTGTTTCCTACAGTTCCAAATCCATATACCCTCCTCAATAATGTGTCACCAGAGGATATTTGGTATAGTGTGATTGATTTGAAAGATGCTTTTTGGACTTGCCCTCTGGTGGAGGAGAGTGGAAACTATTGTGCATTTCAATGGGAGGATCCCAAGAGGAATCATAAACAACAACTCAGGTGGACCTCCCTGCCCCAGGGGTTTGTGGACTCACCAAACCTGTTTGGCCAGGCTCTTGAGCAACTTTTAAGTGAGTTTGTCCCAACAGAAGGAACCAAGTTACTACAATACGTGGACGATCTATTAATAGCAGGACCCGATGAAGGTGGGGTAAGGTCAACCACCATTGCTCTCCTAAACTTTTTAAGAAACAAAGGTCTGAAAGTCTCAAAATCCAAACTCCAATTCACGGAGCCTGAAGAAAAGTATTTAGGACACTGGCTTATAAAAGGAAAGAAAAAGATAGACCCTGATAAAATAGCCAGGATTATCTCCTTGCCTTCTCCTCAGTCTAAACGAGAAGTAAGACAGATTCTGGGACTTTTGGGATTTTGTAGGCAATAGATTGAGGGGTATAGCAAAAAGGTAAAATTTTTATATGAAAAGCTGACTACGGAGAAACCCAAATGGAACAAGGAGGACGAGAAAAATTTTAGGGAACTGAAGGAGTCTCTTATAGTGGCTCCGGTATTGAGCTTGCCAGATGTAAAAAGACCTTTCCAACTGTTTGTGGATGTAAGTAATCATACTGCTTATGGGGTGCTAACACAAAATTGGGCAGGGTCAAAGAAACCAGTATGCTATGTGTCTAAGCTTTTGGACCCTGTCAACAGGGGGTGGCCTACTTGCCTACAGGCTATAGTAGCCACAGCTGTGTTAGTGGAGGAGGCCAAAAAGATAACCTTTGGGGCTCCTGTAGAAGTATACTCCCCACACAATGTCAAGAGCATTTTGCAGCAGAAGGCGGAAAAATGGCTCACTGATGCACGGCTTCCGAAATATGAAGCCATTTTAATCCATTCTCATGATTTAGAACTTAAGACCACAGCAGCTCAGAATCCAAATCAGTTTCTATATGGAGAAACTCTGAGTGTACCTGCCCATAATTGTGCTGAAATTGTTCAACTGCAGACCAAAATCAGACCTGATTTGGAAGAGGAAGAATTGGAGGAAGGGGAAAAGTGGTTTGTGGACGGATCAGCCAGGATTATCGAAGGAAAACAAAAAACAGGGTATGCAATAATAAATGGAGTAACTGGAGAAATGGTGGAATCAGGTCATTTAAATGCAGGATGGTCGGCACAGTCATGCGAATTATATGCAGTGCTGAGAGCTTTGTTGGGATTGAAAGGTAAGAAAAGGACTATTTACACGGACTCAAAGTATGCCTATGGATTTATTCACACTTGCAGCAAGATCTGGGAAGAAAAGGGGTTAATTAACACAAAAGGGAGTGGGCTGGTACATGAAGAATTAATAAAGTAGATTTTGGCAGCTATCAGGGGGCCTGAAGCAATCGCTGTAGTTCACGTAAAAGGGCACCAAACTGGAGCACAATTTAAGACAAGGGGTAACAACTTGGCGGACAAAGAAGTCAGACACACAGCACTCCTACAGATAAGTACCCCAGGAATTTGTGAGGGTGAAGCACGGGAATTTCCCCCCCAATTCTCTCAAAAGGAGATTGAGGGGTATGAGAAGATCGGGGGAAAATTGGACAGAGATAAGTGGAGGTTGCCAGATGGAAGGGAATTGGTATCAAAAGAGTATGCCCGGAAAATCTTAAGGAAGTTACACATGCAGACTCATTGGGGGGCCCAGGCTTTGGTGGAACAATTCTTAAAATTCTTTGGATGCAAAGGAATATATGAATTGGGAAAAAAAAAAAAAATACAGGGATGCCAAAAGATAAACTAGAGCCGAACCAGGCAAACAGCACTGGGGAGCGGCTCAGTGGCATACAGGCCCTTTGTGAGGGTCCAGGTTGATTTCACAGATCTGCCAAAGGTAAGTAAGTACTGATGCCTGCTAGTAATAGTAGACAAACTGACACATTAGGTAGAGGCATTTCCAAGCTCCCGAGCTACTGCACATGTGGTATCCAAAATATTATTGGAAGAAGTAGTGCCTAGATATGGACTAATAAAATATATAGATTCGGATCAAGGCACACACTTTACCTCTGGGGTCATAAAACAAATGACAGAAGCTTTGGGAATCCAATGAGAGTATCACACCCCCTGGCATCCCCAAAGCTCTGGACAGGTTGAGCAGATGAATCAGACTCTAAAAGCACAATTGTCAAAACTAGTATTAGAGACCAAAATGTCCTGAGTCAAATACCTCCCTTTAGCTCTACTAAATATCAGGACGCTGCCCCACTCAGAAACAGGAATATCACCTTTTGAAATGTTATATGGAATGCCTTATGAACATGGAATGCCGGTAGGGCACCCTAAAATTGAGGATGGACAAATAAGGCTGTACCTTATACTATTAACAAAAATTTGCAGGAATTGCGGAAACAAGGGATTATAATGCAACGGACTCCTTTAGGTTTTGCTATTCATCCAGTCCGACCCGGAGATCACGTCCTCATAAAGACATGGAAAGACATACCATTATCTGCTCATTGGGAAGAGCCCTTTCTTGTTCTCTTAACCACAGACACAGCGGTTTGAACAGCAGAAAACACTCACATGTCAAGAGTTAAGTGAGTAGAGCCTCGGACAGAAGCACAGGAGTGGGAAGTCGTTTCTCCCCCTGGGGATTTGAAGCTTACACTACGCTGACCACACTAATGACAGAAATTGACCAGATAAAGTGTCAAGAGCCTGACTGCCCATGCCACCCATTTGCTATATTCAAGTGCTTGTATTGTAAGGAGTTGTGGGTGGCGCACTGTGAAAGAGGAGTGAGACCAAGGGGTTTGTGTGAAGATTGTTTCAATCATGAAATACATTTGACTAACCTAATTCTGACGCTCCTCACAGAACTACAGGTGATTGAGGCAGACTCCCTAGTGTGGTTCAGACTTTTTCAAAACAGGGTAAGGGGAAAACTCCAATCTCGAGCCCAAATGTTAGTGGTCAAGTGCCGAAGATTAAACAAAGTACCTTGCAGTGCCCGGCCAGTGAGACTCAACCAGTGGGGTGTGTTTAAGCAGAGATAAGCGGCTTGAGCTAGTTATGACCTCTGGGAAACTACTTCCTACTTCCAAGAAGATGGTTTTCCCTGCCGCTGGTGGCAACCCAGTGGGCGAAGGTGGAGGCATAGGAATGCTAGTAGGAGTGATTCTAATGAGCCTGAGTCTAGTCATGTGCCTCAAGACTAGTGCTTATGCCAAAAGCCAGGCTAACCTGGGTCAGCGGGACCCCAGCTACAAGGGTGGAGTCTGTACTGAGATTCTCGAGGAAGGGCAGGGTGAAGCGGAGGCTTCGACCAACCTAACCTCAGAGGACTGTACAAATGGCATGGTGAGCAGGTACTGTTTTTTCGATGGCACTCGATATAGTGTTTGTGTTAAAGAAGGGAAAGAAGTCTGCATCCTGCAGAGGATTGTGTCCAGAAAGGGTAAGTCAAACCATTTAAGGCAAAAACGCAGTGTTGAATCTATCAAAATCCCTGTATGTGACAAATATAACTGCACTGCTTGGACTGGGGGAAAAATGGAATCAGTTTTTGTGGAGTATTACCAAGTGAGTAAGTTACGCTACGATAATGAGCAATTAGGAATGTGTGCTATTGAGTAGGCAAAAATGTAAAGTATGAGGATAAGCTCCCTATAAGAAGGGAGCTGGTTATCATCGACTTACTCTAGGACCATGATGACAGAACCTGCCTACAGTATGATAAAACCTTTTGTTTCTCCAGTAACAAAGAAAGAGTAGACCCAGAGAGTAAGATCCAGCAAGTTGCTCAGGAAGTATAAAAACAGGAATCAGAAATGAGGAAACGCAGAGTAGAAAAGATTGAAAACCCTAAGTGAACAATAAGACCAATTAGAAAAATAATGATTTCTGTCTGCCTACATCAGACAGAAACTTGTTTATAGATCTAATGCAGGAAATAGCCACAGAATTAGGGTTATCGAATTGTTGGATATGTAGAGGACTAAAATCTGCTGAAAAATGGCCTTGGCAAGGAGAAGGGTTAACCCCAGAACAACTACTAAAATGGAACAATACCAAAATTTCCAAAGTAATACAATGGCCCGAAGGATGGGTCCTGGACAAACGTGTGATTGGAACAATTTATATAAGCCAGGAAGGGAAAGAATATACTAAAGTTGTAGGTTATACACCTTGTATTTCCACATTAGCATTAAATTTAGATGATAAAAGCCAAAGTTGGCAGCCAGAACCTCCCTCAAGGTACTGGAGCCAAGAAAAGAATGACAAATGTGAATGGAGCGAGACAATTGGGCTATGCTGGAATAAAGTGGCTGGGGCTAACCCTTTTCAATCCATAGAAGAATTAAGAGAGTTTTGGAACAGGCCAAGAAATACAAAGAATTAGAAGGCACCCAATGGGACATACTGGATTTGTGGAAAGAGAGCATACAGTGAGCTGCCTTGAAACTGGAAGAGATTGTGCACTCTAGGACTAATCAGGCCAGTTTTCTTCACCTTGCCTCGGTCAGAAAGCAGTTCCTTGGGGGCTCCCTTTTATGAGACCCTGGACCGTCAAAAGCGGGAGGTAAGAAAGAAATTTCCTGTCTTTGGAGGTAGCCAAAAATGGGGGAACGCATCATTGAATATTATGGGCCAGCCACTTGGGCTCAGGATGGTATCTGGGGTTACCGTACCCCAATACACCTCCTGAAACGCCTGATAAGACTCCAGGCAGTGGTAGAAATTGTGTCTAACCACACCACAGATGCCCTCGAGTTACTATCAAAACAACACTCTCAAGTGAGGGCATTTGTTTATCAGAATAGGATAGCCCTAGATTACCTGTTGGCAGAAGAGGAGGGAGTCTGTGGAAAGTTTAATGAATCAGAGTGTTGTATTGAAATTGATGACTACAGGGAGACCACCCGAGGTCTAGTGGCTGAAATAAAAAGAGTAGCCCATGTGCCCATCCAGAAATGGAATTCAATCTTAAATACTTACTGGTGGGACAATTTGTTTAATGGAGCTTGGTGGAAAAAGTTAATATTTTTCACCGGAGTCATCTTCCTGCCTTGCCTGATTCCTTGCTTTATCCGTTTGATACATTCAGTAGTGCATGGCATGCAAATTGCAGCCATGCCGGTAGATCCAGAGTGTGCAACAGGGAAAACAAGTCTGGTTCCAAAAATTATGAAATTAGAAAAAGATGATCCACATAAGTGGGCAGCAAATGCCCTGGCACAATTCAAGAAACAATTGGATGGTAACGGATCAGAACTTAGAAATTATCAGGAAGTACGTCAAGAAGATTAAAAAGGAGGGCTATTTAAGAAATCACACTTCTGTATATAGGTTCACTGGGTGTACAAATATCATAAAAAGCTAAAAATAAAACACGTGGGTATATTTTTAGAAAAGCAGCACGAATTAATGTGTTTATGAAAAAGGGGAGGGAATTGTTAGGGATAGAGTTAGTAATTTGTGCAGATAAAATACAGACTTCTATAAAGTATGTGAACCAAACCAGCTGTACATAGAGGCGGGGGGGAGGGGGGGGGGGACGACTAGGAATTTCATTCTCAGGATGATGAAGCCATGGCAGACTGGCAAGGAAATACCATGACATTTACATAAGAAGGAAATCTCGGCTGCACAGGAGATGGTCGTTCACGGAGGCTGTATCCAGAGACACCCAAAGATGATGGCCCAAAAAGATACCAATCTGAGATAACCAGAGCTATCAACAACTGCCACCTGAATACAGGATTCCCTGAATCGGGGAGATGCATGAATCAATTCCCGGATGAAGGCTTTGTGCAGTTCAGGCTGAAGAAAAGAACCAATTTGAATATGAAGAACTCTAAAAGGAGACAGAGGGACTCTGCTGCAGGCAAAATAAAGAGTACAAGAACTGCTCCCTCGGAGCAGCCAGTGTGGATGAAGGGAGATTTGGAGCCAAGAGGCCAGATCTACGTCCACCAAACCTATCTCCCGGCGGTGTTGCGCTGTCAGTTTGATTGTTGGCTGTCAAGACTGTATCATGGTCACAAATAAATTCTTTTTTATTAGAATTGGGCATATTTCATTTTTACCTATAACCATATCTATAATCTATGCATGAATTTCTATCATATCCCTAACATGCAGTGTGCCACCAGAATGTCTGCCCACACTTCCCAAATGCCAGGGCCAGCTTAATTTGTTTTTGAAATACATTGTTGGTTGCTGTCCTGGCTGCAATATGCTCAGGAATACTACGGACTCTGCATCCCTTTCCTCACTTTGTCCTGCTCTTTTTTCATCACTGTGAGACAATTTCCTTCCAGAAACAGAGCAAAGCCTGATTTTCTGCCCTTTTAGCAGAAAATGCCAGAGCAACATTTTCTGCATTCCATGTCACTACCTTCTCTGAATACCTCATTGTTATATGTATTATGGTAATTCGTGCTAGTAGAGAATATATATACAGATGCATGAAATATGTCTAAGATATAAAATCCTAAAACACACTAGCAGGGGAGAAAGAGCTGCTTCGCAGAGTGACAAAATCGAACCTGGCAGCACAAGAGGAGGCATGTAATTAGCATATGAAGAGAACCTAGCCCAGCACAGGAGATCATCCTTCTCACTGGTATGAACAGGAGAACGCTGAGAAATGATGGCCCATGAAGATGTCCAACTTAGATAAACAGAGCCATCAGGGACATATATCTGAATACCAAATTCCAGTAACCCAAGAACGAACACACATCAGTTCCAGGACAGGGCTTTGTCCAGCACAGGACAGAGAAAGGAAGAAACATTAATATGGAGAACCCTGAAAGGAGAAAAAGAGACTTTCTAGACGCAGGCTAGAAAAAGGGTATAAGAACGGACTCTGCCAAGCCACATTCGTGAACTGTGGGGGATTCAGTGCGATAGAGGCTGAATCTGTGTTCACCCAGCGCTGATCCCAGGGTCGATGCTGTCCCTTTGATTGTGGCTATTGAGACTGTATATCAGTCTTGAAATAAATTATATTTTTGATTATTAAATTGGCTTGATCAATTTTTACCTATAACATCATGAACTCCTGGGCTGCTGGAATGACAATGCCTTTCTTCTTGAGAACATATGCTATCCCTCCTGCTTTCTTACTCCCTTACCTCAGCCCAAACTGCTTTTTTCCTGGCCATTTTACAATTTAGACCTATTCTGGGAAAGCCAAAATCAACAATACCATGCATATGACTCCAGACCAATTTCATGTAACACATGAGAAAAATGCCAATCGCTTGTTTTAAAATTTTAGAAGTTTAATAGTAATAAAATGGTTATAAAAATAGTAACACAAATTAGAGCAATAAGAATTTGGACAACCAGAGTTAGGACAATAATGGACAATAAAAGCAAAGAATTATGAACAAACGTTTGGATGCTTTCCTCTTGAAAGCATGGCTCACTAACAAAGGATTAACTCTTAAAAGCAATAATAAAATACGCATTTTTCACATTCATCTACAGTGATGTAGAGATGTATGCTGCCTTCCTTACTACCTTCTTATCTTCAAGCATCAAGAAATCAATCATCCCCATACTCTTCCAGTGTTCTCCATCTTCTTTTTTTGGCAATCTCTATGTCAAAAAGACTGCTAGGTAAAATAAAATCTTCCAGGAACTCTGGAATTAAAACCACCAGTTATGTTCTGAGTCCATGTCTTTTTCTATGTCTTGCCCAATCTGTTTTCCTAAAACTACTCCTGTCACAGATTCATACAGGTCTATACTCCTACTCTGCACCTGCAATGGCCAAACTTCCCACCCAGTAACAATCAGGGAGTCTAATACCCAGAGAAGGTAAAGAACATTACTGACATTACTGGTAGACTAAATTTGGTGAACATCCAAAGAGGAACCAGTAACTGATTAGAGCCAGTGTGCTATGGAGTAATTCCAAAACTGCACTTTTCACCTGTGATATTAGTAGAAAAAAGGGAAAGTCTTAGCTCTAAATGTACATAGTTGGAAAGCAGTTTTTATTGATTGTAATTTCTTTCACATAATTATGTTTTCAATTTATAGACCTGGATAATGTTTTGAAAAATATTTTACAGGGTACCAGTTTTTAGTTTATCTTCATGTGAAGAGGAAAACATCTATCACTACACTAATTGCAAATCATTTTCTTCTGAAAACAAGACCTTTTTCTAACTTCTTTATATAGATGGTAAGATGTCCATTCCACAGAATAAACTGACTTTGCTTCAGTTAGCTTTTGATGACAGAAACTGTTTGCCAATTAAAAGTATGTCCTTATTAAGGAATTAAATATCAGCTAACACTTAAATAATGCTTCATTAATCTCAGAATATGAAGAGCTCTCTCTTCAGGCCAATGTGTTTCTAAATTATTTCAATTTTTTACATTCTTTGATACAAAAGAAATGTTATGAAGCACTAAAGTAATTATTTTCATTCACTTAGAATGAATAAATGTTAACATTTGCTGCTCTTATTGTTATCCCCAAAATTAATATTCGAATTTAACTATAGCAGTCAAAATCTACAAACACTGTAGCAACTGAAAAATTACAGCCTTATCGTAACTGAGTTACAATATTGCATACACAGCTGATAAGGTCCTAAGAAAACATGAAAATCTGATTTCCCTTCATTCACTCCTCTCTGTTCTACAAGAAGATATTTTACCCATAGATGTGTAAAAACCACTGAATTGGAAACATCAGAAGAGTACAAAAGCTGTATCAGAATAAACAACTGCAAAAGATTAGGAGCTATCAAATTTGGCAAAAAACAACCATCAAGGAGCTATGAGCATTGAACACACTTCAATGTGACTGCACAATTACCTCTTCTATCAATTACGCAATCACAATCTCTTTGAAAAAGACAAGATGTAGCACAGATATTAGCATATTAATAGAATTACTAAGAATTTCTGGAGACTGCTGCATTCAAAAAAGTGAATAAAAAGACTAAGATGATAAAAAGAATCAACAGCCTGTTCAAAAGGGAACTCAGGGAGACAATCCAGCAAAGACATGGAGAGAACTTTATTAATGCATGTCTACAAACACTTTTGACAGCTAACATTGTATGTAGAAAAAGAACTGCTAAAGCTCAGGGACAAAACTGAGTCAAAAGCATAGTTTCTTTAGGTTGGCCATGAATTGTAGGATCATACTGGTTGGAAGAGACCTCAGGGAGGTGATGTAGTGTTCTAT
Source organism: Passer domesticus (assembly GCF_036417665.1). Lineage (NCBI taxonomy): Eukaryota > Metazoa > Chordata > Aves > Passeriformes > Passeridae > Passer > Passer domesticus. The sequence continues at coordinate 65,209,840 of NC_087474.1, forward strand.
TAAGCTAGATTTTTCTTTATGCTGATGCTTTTAGTTTAGTTTCTTACATCTTATAAATCAAGCCGTCTAGTTCTCTGACTAGAATACATTTTCTTACGCTTTAAATGTGAATGTAGTAAGATGACTGGATGCTGGAGTAAGCGCACATTAGATCCATCAGAAAACCAAACCATTTACAGGGGGGAAGTTCCTAACATTTCACAAAAAGTAAAGTTGAGAAGGGGAAGCATAGCTGAGCTCTACACAACAGACGTATTTTGCTCCTATTCCTTTCACTAAAAAGAAGGCAGCAGTAGCTAATAATGACACCTAAACTGATAGAAGGGTTGTCTGAAATACCAGAAAGGTGATATGCCTTGATCTGTGCTCTTAAAAAGATTTTTTTCAGTGATAAAAATAACTTTAAGTTTTGAAAGAGATGTATTTCCCATAGAAATTCTAAATTAGACACCTTGACTTAGAAACATAATAAAAATACTGTGCTTGAAACAGCATTATTATCAATGGATAATAACAAAAGATTCCTAGGACCCTTCGGGGACCTTGCTTCTTGTAGGACAGCATCAACATGGTCTCTGCATCTGCTCAAGACACTGCACTACTTTCTTCAAAAATCTTGAGATGACAAACATTAAGAAACCTGGTCTGAAGCTCAGGAGCGTCCAAAATACAGCATCTCTACATAAGCCCTTTCTAATAGCTCTAATATTCTGGTTTATGGTTAAATAGTAAGTATATAGACATAAAAATTTGCACATCAACCATCTTAGGAATTCAGCATTTTAGTAAAGGATGAAAACACATTTGTTAAATATGAAGGCTTCTGCTGGGAATTCAGTATCTACACAGGCTAAAATACTTTAAACCCAACATTTGAACAATGGCATCTATCTAAACCTTTTCCAAACATGGAAAAGTGAACATAAACCAAAACCAATTGCCCCTTCCCCTGCCATTTGCACACACTTACAAGGAAGATGTATTTGGTCTACCCTCTAGTCCATGACTCACCAAACTGAAGTGCAGGCACTTTTTCAGGCAAAGATTTTCAGTTAACATGTTTTCCAATGCTTGTAGGCCTGCAGAATGCCATCCTCATCCTCCAAAAATATCCTGAAATTAAAGTCCAAACTTAAAGGCAGTTGAAGTAGCAAGCTAAAAGGTTTTAGTCTGTCTTTCAAGACTCTTCAATCTCAGATAATTTCCTGAATTTCTATGAGCCATCTTACACTTCATCTGAAATATCAGGTCAAGCTTTTGCTGAAAATGCATGACCTGGGTTAAAAGTTTGGGGAGGAGCCAGTTCAAATTATTTCAAACTTCTGATTTTTTCAGACTGCTTGCTTTTTGAGTCTTTCTGTCACTTACTGAACTGTGATGACAGAGTTCTTATATCATCCCTCCACTCCCCATATATTATCCTGAATTTCTTCTATCTAATGCCCACAGAACTTTAATGTTACATTAGTCCTCACTTCCCCTCCCCCCACCTGCCTTAGCGTTACTATTACCACTTAATTGTGAACAAACAACAATGAAGGGACTGTAAGTTAAAATAACATATTTTATTGCCAAGTAGCATTTAGGCTGACATAATAAAGGGTTTTTCATAAAACCAAAATGCAGATTTCTATCCAGAATCATCTCTCCTGTAGCTCTGAATTCCAAGAAGGCAGCATACTCTCCATTTTCTGGGGAGCCTTCTTTACTTGCTTCATTCTCCACACAGCATTCATTTAAAAATCACTTCAAATCCAGGAAACCACATACTTTATTTAAAATTTTGAGGAAAAGTAACTTCCCAAATGTCAGTTTAAATCTTTACACTTGTTTCTCTGTGATGTCTCAGTCCTCCAACTCTTGAATACCAAGATGAAGTTTGCAAACAATTCCAAAGCACTGATCTTTAAATTTAGATTTATTTTGGGTTTGTAAAGAAAGTAATTTTACATCAGTAACTTGACAAAATTAAGTTAAATATAGATCTTTCAACAAATGACAAGCATTGTAGAAAAACTTTGCTCATTTTGAGGCAGATACTGTAAAAACTGCCACAGAAACAAGTGATTTTGAAGTTTACTTATGTATCTTATACAATTTTATGTTAAACCCAAATACTGAATATTCAGAGCACTTCAAATACTTTAAGCTATACAGACAGGTAACAGCACAGCCCAAATGCAAAATTATCTGCCTATTTTAAACACAATTTTAAAAGCACTTCATGAACTTGCAGGAATTCCAACTGGTATCACATAACTTATTTCAAAAGATGCTTACTGAGAAGTACATTCTACAAATATATTTACAGGAGACAATATTATTCTTAGGGCTATGGAAAATTGCTAGCATAGTGAACCTGAAGTCATAAGCTACAGTGGTATCATCATGATTTTTGCCACTGCCTTCACTGATGCAAAGATTTCTTTTATCTACATATTCTTATCTTAGATAAAAGGTGCAAATGCCAGCTCAGATTTAAAAATAGCTATTTGAAAAGTATTTCCACAAGGCACACGTGCAATATGAAGCTAAGTTATCACATATATCAAATTTCCAGCCTTTATTACTACTCCATATTCCATATGAAAGTCACTGATACACTGCAGCAAAAGCAAAACAAAACAGAAACAGCACCACTGTTAGCCTTTGCTGAAATCCTTCTTAAGGCAATGGAGCTGAGCTCCAGGGGAAAATCACTTTCACGGGTAAACATATAGTATCACATTTTTAACCAGGTTACTAAAATGAATTTTAAAAATAATATATTTGGTACATGTGAATTGCTTCATTACTACAGGTATGAATCCCACAGCCATGATTTAGAGTTGTGGAACACACAAATCTATAAAAATGTTTTAACATTCACATAGTTAAGAGGCAAGTGATAAGAAGTATGACTTCTCAGTATGAACATATTTGGTAGTAATTATTAATCTTAGCTTAAGAAACTGAGATTACTTCCATTTTCTTATTACAAGCAGTGGCCAATTGACTGCTGAAGTGTGTCTCACCAAAGCTGTTGAGCTTTTAGGCTAATGTCATAATCTGATAAAAATTCCACTAAACAGAGCTGAAAATAATACTACAAAATACTTTTAGGTTTTAAATTTCAAATCAGAGGCAGAAATGTGATGGTTCTGGCTATATTCATGTGAAACTGTGAATAGTTAGTAGGCTTCAGCTTTATTCTATTTATTATCAACTAAACCACTTTGATTTTCTGTAATGTTAGGTCTACCTATAGTAAACCAACTGTGTGTGCTCCAGTATACATTCATCTGATTCAGTTCACTGGACATGTGTGCCAGCTCCTGTCTAGAACCTACCTTTGCGGTATAACTACATACATTCTTAATAGAGGTCTTACTAGCTTTAAGTCAGTGCTATATAAACATAGCTCCAAGTTTCAAAACCAGAAATAGCCTTTGTCTGGCCACATTGAGACAGCACTTGTCTGCAAGTACTGGTACAGATAAAGTCCTCACACAGAAGGGACTGAAGAAATACATTCCTGGAAGTAACTTATCTATTTAGCTGCACTTAGCAATACACCTTTTAGAACCATAATTTGCTTAAGAAATGAAGGGCAACGTAAAACACAGTGATTTAATTTTCATTTCTGCTCACAAAGTGTTAAGACAAAAAAAGTAAAACCAATTTAAATCACTACATACAAATTTAAAGCTTGAACACTCTTGAAGGTACCTGTTTTACTTGAAACACTTCAACTGTTTAGTACCATTTAAGACTGCATTTTTAAAAATGTGAAATAATAAACTCCAACAAAAATATACAATAATAGCAAGCATTTTATTTTTAAAACATTTGGGGTCAGATATGGTTTGTGCATTTTTGACTTGTTTTTCGATGTTTTATGAGCTGCTCAATTGAAATGTAGCCATGGAATGCTTCATAGTTAAGGCTCAGGGTCATATGATAACTCTAAGTGAATCTAAGCATGAGTAAATGCCTTCAATTTTTCGGCAACAAATCTCACACTACAATGTAGTGTGCCCCTATTTATCATCAGCCTCCTATGCTGTACAGGGGACTCACCTCAAGTATTACACATAGCAGCCACAAGGAACAAGAATCAGAGTGCATCAGTGTTGGAGTTCCTAAAGCTATTAATACAAAAAAACCTTCTCCTCAGGAGAACAGATATGACTCCAATTCAGAGCTGTACCACCTCTTCTGATCAGACCTACAATCTCCTCTCCCAGGGAGCTACTCACCTGTCTTAAATCAAGATCTGGAAACAATTATGAGACCACTCAGGTGTCTTTCAGTGTTTAAACCATCATCCCATTTTGTTAATGGCATTTCCCATAAAACAAAGATTTCCCATTGCCAAATAGTTTAGGCAGATGGAATCATAAATTTTACAAGTATTATTCCAAATTCATAACATACTTAAACCAAAATTCACACATTCATCTTATACTTGCACACCACAGGAAAAATATAAACCACAATAAAACCATGCACAGAACACCAAAATAATATATGAAGTCTGATTTTTTTCAAGGTCTTGAATAAAAAAGTAGTAATATTAGTAATCTCATGTTGTGGGGTTGGTTTTGTTGTTGTTTGGTTTGGGTTTTTTCTTTGTTTTAGCTTGTTTTTCTTTTTAAACACATCAAATTTGAGATAAATTAGAGTAAGTTTTAATTTCCCACCTTCCCCAAATACTGGTTCTTCATATTCCAAAGCAGTTCTCTATTCTTAATAGTCATCTATGTATATATTTATACTTAAATTTAGTATTTCTTTCCAGGTAGAAGAGTAACTCAAATTCTCATATTTACCACACTAACACAAAAGTGAATTAATAAAACATTAAAATACTTTAAGAATATCCCAACCAGTGTTTTTATCACAGATTATTTCTAGTCCATTTTAGGTTGTGTGTGATACATCAAAATAAATGTCTGAGATTTATTTTTGTTCTTAATATTCCAAAAATATATCTGCTTACCACCAGTTCTCTTGCTTCAAAGTCATCAATGAAAATCTAAATTATTCTGACTGCACATTAGATACAAAATTGCACCAAACCCAGATTTAATGAACCCATACTACTATTAGGCATTATACAGTTACATAAACTGTAGAAATGCTTAACTTTTTAAACTACCATATCTAGCTAACTTTAGATGTTAAATTATGAATATGTTGAACAACTGGTCATTTGACAGATAATCAAAAAGCACCTCACACAATGACTTAGTATTTTCACCTCTAACTTTCTGTATCATAATCTATGTGATTCTTATTCATCTGAATGATTCTACATCAATCAATTCAGTCCTGGACATCAAAGTAGTCAATTACTGGCTCTTCCTTTAATGGTTTGGATAAACCACTGTTTCCATTAGTCCTGAAATTACAAGAATATTAAATATTACACGCATGTAAAAAAAGTTACAAAGTAAACTGAATCACAAACTCCCATAATATCTCAGTGTGCACATACACACTGCACTGGTCAATAGCATGTACTTCTAAACTAAATTTTATTCAAAGTACCTTAATGCTCCTGAAAACCTTTGTTTACTGAATTTTGACAAAAACATATGACTAATTAAATTATTGTACATCAACATGTGTCTGAATGGATAACATTCCTTTTGGGGTTTCACCAGAAAATGTAATTTGCCATTAATATTTATTGCAAAAATGATACTGTACTGAAAACTAAATGTTTAAAATGGCTTTTTAAGGAAACAGCAAAATAAATACTGTTAAAGTGAGCTGATGATCAAACCTGCTTGCTCTCAAAAACAAGAGTAACAAAAAATATATGGTCATAGCAAATCCATATACTGTAAAGATTTTTTCAGTAAGACAGCATGAGATCTTCCAAAAGATTTTGTAGAATAAAGAATTTCTAAAGAAACTTTACTTCTAGTACTGAAAAATAAATGGCTAAGACCCTCTGTTTAATTTTGCTACATAACTTCTTACCATTAATTAGGGTCACTGAAGACAGGAATCCCACAGAAGTGGAAACAAACATTACCAAGCTATTAAAAACTGACACTGAGTTACACCTTAAGCAATCCATCTAGAAGTATGTTTTGCTCTAGATGCTTAGCTCTGAAACAATTTAAATTTTTTCAGAACAGCCTACTTTGTATTCTAGCAGCACCTACCAACAGTAGTTACTGCAACATTAAGCAGTCCCTTTCTGCAAAAGGTACTTGAACATAACTTCAGATGCTTATCTGTGAAAAATTTGGGAGGAAAACACTTCTAAAAGGTAAACCCAAACAAATAGTAAACCAGCCATAAAAAAAAAAAAAATTGTAACTATGAGATAACTACAAATATCTGAAGCTGGCAGGTCATACAACATAAAGACTGTCCTTCTAAGACTATTCACCAAGATGACTTATGTATCCCATATTCAGTGATTCTCACTTTTTGACAAAAATTGTAGTTCACCTTTAATCAACTGTGTAGTCATATATACACAAGAAAAATACATTTAGTACCAGTCCAAATAAGTAATTTTATGTCAGTAAGACATTGGTTAAAGGTAAAAGAAAAAAAAAAAAAAAGGAATTCCAAACCTTCAAAACAGCGCTGTCTTCCCAACTATCTAATATTTATTAAAAAATAATTTAAAAACCCAATAATATTTGTTATACCACTACCCCTATACCACACAGCCAATCTCACATTTTCTTATTACTTCATTTTATGCTTACTTCTGTGGAAAGAACATCTTAGTGCATACTGCAAGCTCCAAAGCAGAAAAAAGGGAAAAAAGCAGAAACAGGGCATATGAAGTTAAAGCTCAGGAATATGTTCCTTGGGGAACTCAGCAAAAAATTGATGAATAAAGTTTTAAATCCAAATTCCTTACTTATCTGTTTGTTTGGAATGAAGAAGAGGAGGTGCAGGCCTGCTCTGCATTTCTTTATCTAGCACAGAAGTTAAGGTATTGCTTGGACAAATGGATTTTCCTCTAAAGAAATAAAGAAAGAATATTTAGTTCAATAGGAAATCATACTCATTAAGAAGTTGGGAATGAGTAGTATTTGTACATAGCAGTTCTGGTATCAGAGTTGACATTTGTATTCTTAAATCATCTATTCAAATATTTAGTTTTCCAGCCATGGAGACCGACACTCCGAAAAGTACATTTTCATTACCAAAAATCTATCCAGTATTCTAAATGTCTCTTCACTGCTGCCTATAAAAGATGAAAGAAGCAGCTTACTAGATTTGAGCATCGGTACCCAGACTTCTTTTCTGCATGTGAGGTCCACAACTCCTTTCTAATATGAAGTGCACTAAATGATCAACTGTTAAAATAGCAAAACTGGGATACTTATACTCTACGGCAACATATCTGTTCTTTCAAAGAACAAGATATAAATCAGAAGGAACAACTTAATAGCTTAACTCAGCACCACAATAACACAGTTCACTGAATCTTTACAATATATCTAAAATTTTGGAAGCACCTTCTCAAATGCTGACAGTAAATCATGTTAAAGTCATTGATCACAGCACAGTGCTAAGAGGCACTCTCTCAAACAACATTGCCTCTTCCTTGTAAGCAGTTCCAGGTCAATCAGATCAGAAAAAAACACTATGCATTAGAGTGGGCAAATTAAAAAATCAGCTTCTTCTGTCCTCCATGCTAATTACAACCTATTATGTCATGGCCACCACACAATGAAGCATCACACTTGTGCCTGTCCCATCTGCAGTGTAAGGATCACCATGGCTATGGTTACAGGGCAGTATATTCTCCAGTACAGGAAGACAATGTACTTTAGCAGGTATACTTATATATTTTAGGCTGTGAATCACACTCAACTTCAGCCGGCAATCTCTGCCTAAAGGCTGCAATGTCTGGAGAAAGAGGAAGGATATATATATATTTAAAAAAAATCTGGAAACAAACAACCCCCAACAGCCAGGAAAAAATAAAAAAGTCCTAGAAAGATCTTTCCAAAAGGCATCTAACTAAAAAAAAAATTCCAAATAATTACCAAACACACTATCTTTAATAGATTGTGGAGATCTCTTAAAATTTCCTCTGAATTCATGAGCCACTTTTCAAGAGTGAGTTTGTCTTATTTCACTTGGATGATTTAACTGCAAGACTGAAAGAGCTTCCATTGTTAGCATCTTTCCCATTCATAGGTTCTTCTGCATCTTATCTGGGGGCAGATAAGCCTGAATAAATTAAAATTCTTAAACCTCATTAAGGTCAATTTTTAACCCTTCCTGCACTTTCTTCTATACCATGCTACTGACATTTTCAGACCAAACTACTTCTCGTACACTAAATTAAACAGCATTCCTGAAAGGTTTTTATTGGGTATTAGAAAAATGTTCTTCGCTCAGAGAATTGCGAAGCATTGGAACAAGCTGCCCGGGGAAGTGGTTGAGTCACCATCCATGGAGGTATTCAGAAGATGTGTAGGTATGCTTAGGGACTTGGTTTAATGGTAGGTAGACTTGATAGCACTACTGGACAAAATGATCTTAAGGGTCTTCTCCGAACCCACATAATTCTGTGTCAAGTACTAAATAAGGATGTTTCCTCCTCATTTACTTTATTAATGCGTTTTAAATATACTGCTCCAGATAATGAGATTCTCTGTGTTTGGTAATTACATTAAATTCCTACTCAATGAATACCAACATATGCATCCTTCAAAATTACATACTGAATAGGAACAATGCTGCAAAGCAATGGGTTGCATATTGCTATAATTCCAGAAACGTGCACATGTTGAGTTCCATGCTGTGTCACGTACTTGATTATTCATACTTTTTCCCCATTTCCCTGAGCAGTTGAAATCTCACATCAGTACACGGATGAATGCAAATTCTATTTCAGAGCTTACAAAAATTATGTATTTGTCTTATTTCCGTTATCTTCATCCTTTTTATTTAATAATATCTTGTTTCTATCAGTCTGTATTTAAGGGCAAATTTTTGTGATATTGTGGCAACACAGATGAAAAACTCCACAACATTTTCAAGGTTAAGTCCGCTAAAATATTAAGTGGTGATTCCTGAGCCCCTTTCAGTATTGTTTTAAACTGAGTACTGACATTCTATTCCAATGAACTACAAGATCTTACAAACATGGGTGACCAATTAAAAAAGCATTCCCATCTCCCCAGTAGTTAAAGTTTTCATTATTTGGAAAAGAAGTTACTTGTCACTGGCCATAATTTTTTCAAGGTTATATTGCATTTACATGTACACTCTAACAACAAGTATATTACAGTCCTATCAGTTGAGAATAGCTGATTTTCCTCTCCTGTCTAAAACAGTTTAAAAGTCCTTTTCTCCTTTAGCTCTAAGCCTGCCATATAAAGTCAAATGCTCACACTACTATTTAAGTTACAACTCAACCCTAGAGTTCTAAGTGGAACAAGACAACAGTAGTAGATGGGCGGGTATTCTGTTGTCTTTCATTTTTATCAACTATGACATGCAAAAACATGGAAAGAAAATTGGCTGGAGGTAATTAAGCAAAAAAAGAAGAAAGCCTAGATAGGCCTTCAACACTTAAAGTAAGTTGTCTGTCCTTACTTTAGAATATCAGACTATATCTCACTTGTATAGCAAAAAAGAAAATAAATGACAGCTCTGAAATGCTGGGAACAGAACACTTGGAAGAATACATGTGGCAGTAATTTCTACTAATTACTAAAAAAAATCTTACTGAAAAAAGAGAATGTTCTTACATTTCAAGAAAGTAAATCAGCAGCTCTGCTTTAAAGTTAAATGTTCCCAGGATGTAGAGAGTTAATATAGCAAACCTTTAAAAATCAGGAGGGATCAAAGCCTTGTGAACAATCAGAGATTACCCTGGAACCAAATTTGCTTTGGTCACATCAAGGCCTAGACATGTTTTAGCTTTGACAAAATTTAGCATCCCTCAAAAAAACACAAAAAAGAAAAAAAAAAACACCAAAAAGAGGCCCCCTCAAAAAAGATAAAAGCCCACAAAAAAAAAACCCAATGACAAAAAACATACCAAAAGTCCACAGGGATTTAGAGACAAAAATCTATAAACTTACACTCCAGCAAAATTAATGCGACCTTCTGTATACACTGGTGGCACATTGATTGGTTAAAGAAAAAAAAAAAAAAGATGAAACAGTCACTCACATTTAGCCCATGTGGAAAAACCCCAAACAACTGAATTCAACTAAACAGATGTACAATGACAAAAAACACTTTGATTAATTAATTACCAGAAATAAGAAAGAAAGCAGACCCTACCTAACCCATGGTTATCTATCATCAGTTGTGAAAGAACTGTTGATATGAAAACAAAAGGCTCTGCAAGTATTTTGGACATTTTGATATGAAAGCTGCCATTCTTCATTTCATTAACTTATTCTCAAAGTAAGGAAAACCAAGTGCCTGCCTCAAGCAACAAAGCTGAGATGACACATTTTTAATGGCAGTAAAGGGAAAAGCATGAACATAAACCATCTGCTGATTTTAAGCCAGTGCTAGTGCTGACAGGATGGCCTGTTGTATAAAACTGAAATGTGGTAACCATGATTCAATTTCTCTTCTTCAAGCCTTCAAGCTCAATTTTTGGTAACCACAGGATGGATCAGCATTGAACTGTTTTGGTATGAACTATACAAAATTATTTGTCCACCAATCTGTTCAGACTTATTCCATGTAGTCTTGCAAAAATGTGTCACCATCTTTCAGAGAGAGCAGATTTTTGTGAAAAATGTTTCCAAAAACTGGTAGCAGTTGAGGTGGAATAATGAACAAATGGCCCTTTAACAAAGTCCTGATTGTTTTAATTTCATATATTCTATGTTAAAAGCTTTCCAGAAGCAACACATACTATTGCCAGGGCAAACAATGTCAACAGTTAAGGAAAAAAACAGTAAGAAAAAGATGCAGCTTTCTTCTGAAGCAGGACTGCTGTTAAAACCACTTTGGCTGGTGACCTTAGAGCAGTATTTGTACTTAAATGTTCCAGGATGTGCAGTGTTTTCTTTCTGTGATGCAACTGTCATAATCTAATAAGGATGTTCCATGTGGTTACAGGGTAGGTTTAATTTCTTTAGGTCTTTGATTCTGATTATTTTGTATACCCTACATCTAGGTAACCATTTCAAAACCATTTTCAGACTGACCTTACTGAAAGGAAATAAAATCCTGGGAGAAAAAAAACCCACAGGACGTGTCAATGAAACTACAACAGCATGTGGCTTTCTCAGTGAGAATCATGCACGACTTATCACCTTCTTGAGAAGTCCCCTTGTTCATGAGGAAAACCTGAGCCTAATGTTCTTCCTGGAAGTAGCAGGAAAAAGATCGGTCTTTCAGGAATAACTGCCCTCAAAACTACTTCTAGGATTTCTCAAGTCCATACAAGCTGCTTAAACACAGGCCACTACATAAAAACAAGCAGGCACACCTTTAACAGGCTCTGGAATTGAGAGTTATTTGGAGAAGGAGGAAATTTTTACCCATCTAAGTAAAAAACTTTAAAAAAACCACTGACAGGTACAGTGAAACACAAGTGTGTATTGCGAAAAGAAATTTTTACCGTTCCCATCATAACAGTATGGATATTGCTTCTAAACGTTGTTCAGAAAGCATCTGGTATTGCAACCATTCAAAAGATGGTGACTGCAAAGATGCCCATCAGGCAAGCACAGAGAAAGGCACTTGACAAATGACACCCAGAACTGTAATTCAGATTAAGCTTAACAGTCAATACTGAGAATGATCCTCTCTGTGGTTATATGGGCAATGCTGTACATGAGTGATTCTAACGCAGCTAATACGACCAACTTTTACTGATGGTGATGGAGGCAGAGGCTAAGGACAAAGTTTGCCCCCAGATCTCTGGAATAGGAAGAAGCCTGGTTGGAGGAAGCTTTCTTAGCCCCAAAGAGACTTTCTCACCCTTCTAATGGACTTATGTAGGGATGTTAACATTTGAATGACACAATAGTGGAGTGTGAAGAGAAGAAATGGTCTTTTTGCTTGAACGATTTTTATTTATTTATATATGAAAGAACCCATGATAGAAATAAAAAGGCATTGCTGAGACAGAACAAAGCAAAACCATTTTGACTTTCTGGTGATTACTATTACTGGGAGTTGAAGAAGCCATTGTGAAATACTCAAAAACATCATCCTAGAACATGGGCTATTTCTCATGTGAGGCTACAATGTTTTTTATATTTTGAAGAAGTGGCAAATAAAAAGAAAATGAAAAGAAGCTTTAGAATAATCCATTAAATTAAGAAATACTGCTATGCAGCTGAAGAATAGTCTCAGCAGACCACTCAAGTGTCTTTTAAGAGTGGTAGTAATGAAATAGAAGCATTTGCATTCTGCACAGTACGCTACTCCCTGAGAAACTCAAGAGAAGGAACAAGTGTACAATCTGTCCTAAAACCATACAGAGGAAGGCCTCCCGTACTTGAAACAAAAAGTATCTTACACTGTAAGATCACAGTAATATTCCATCTCTTTTGGAAGAAATCAAGATTGTAGCTAAGCTACCAACTGATGAACAAGTTCAGGAATAGCTCATGGCACTCTAATAGCATGGAAGATGAGAGACTTCTTACAACTGCAGTCAACATTTGGAGTTAAAAACAACTGGTTGTTAAATAGTCAAAATTTGACAGCACTAAACTAAATATGCTGCTGAGTAAGGAGCACAATCAATGAAGCCCTGATACGAGAAACCTTCCCATTCTATGTCTCTAGCGCAATCACCTTGGTTTTTTCCTAGCTGTATTCCCTTAATTTTCTTTTCTACTATGAACTGCCTTCTGTGAGTGTTCTCCAAACATTTCATTTTTGCTACAAAGTCTCTTCCATTTGCAGTAATTCCTGTTCTCTCTTTGTCCATTAACTGAAGACGGAGTATACTCTGTGATAGGTTCATATAGATGGAGAAATATGTTACAATAACCAGAATTTTTCAAAGGTGATGTAAATTTAAGTATGATTTCTCAACCCAGCAATTAGTTTTCATAAAATTTTATCACATACATTATTTTTGATACTTCTATCAAATGTAGCTGATGACAAAAAGTTACCGGTAAGATTAATGGAAAACAATATTTTAAAATATTTTCTTAGCTTTTTTATTTCTAATGGTGTTTTCTTCTCTGAAGATTTACTTGAGTAAATGAGCCCATGAAACTATCAATTCAAAAACAGCTTTAAAAATTATTCTACTGGAAATTACTGCATTTTGCAAATTGCACTGTAAATAAACTCCTTCTGGTAAGCAATAAAAACCCATCCAATTATTTAAACTATAATGTAAAGATTTGAAAGCAACAAGGAATTACATACTTCACTGCAGTGATAACAACATTGCGCTTTGGTTCGTTGTCATAGCTCACACTTTCAATGCCATAAACCTGAGCTAATTCATGGATGATTCTGCGGTGATCTCTGTTCATTGGTGGGTAACAATGACTCTTCTTTGTGTGCTTGCCCTGAATTCAACAGAAAAGGTTAAGAAAGAAAAAAAAAAAGGTGAAGTTTTCTTTCAGGAGAGCCAGGGAAAAGAAAACAACGAAAAAAGTGTTTCTACCTCTAAAATTTTGCTGTTATGACAAAATCAATACCACAGATTGCTCAGACCTCTGTACTGACAGAAAGCTCATCTGAAATTATTAATTTAATACCCCAAAATTAAATTGTATGTTCTCTGTTGTTTCCATCACCTCAAAGTTTACACACACCCACACAGGGATAGCTTTTAAGTTTGAAATGTAAATCCTAATTACAGTCATTCTACTTGGATTCAAAAAAACAACACAAAATTATTTTTATCAGAATTTGTATTTTTTAAAATGATCTGCCAAGTTCACATCAGATCAAATTTTATTTTGCAGATTGGCTTCATAATACAAATACTGCAGATAGCTACAAAGATGTAAAACTTATCAATCACTTCCCTCTACCAAAGAAGCTATTTATCTGCAAGTTCCTCATGTAATGTCATCAGTAGATTCTTTACTAAATAAAACCCCGAAGTTCTATTTTTTATCTGTTAATAAAGACTGATAAAGCTTGATTTAGCACTGATTATTATATCAACAGTAAAAGGACAAACAAAAAAGCAGGACCCTACAAGCCCATATCCTTAACGGGTTGGATGAATTTGTAACAACAAATGCATATAAGGATGCGTCACTCAGTGCTTCAGTCTGCTTTCACAGATCGAGGCCACTACTTCAGCTTTTGCCTTCATGATCACCAATGAAATCTTCTAGGTCTCCAAGTCAACAAAAAGGATTCAAGGGGAAAACAAACTACCTGTAGTAGAATAAATTTGAGTCAAGGACTTTTAGAGAAATCCCAACCTCCGTAAGTTGCACATAAAGGACTGCAGGCAGTGCATTTAAGGTTACTGAGAGACCAGGATGACATGCCACTTCTCTCTCCATCACCTCTAAAAGATTGTAAGAATGGGGTAGGAACCCAATGACTAGAGAAAGGTAATTGCTGCAACTATATACAAACAAACAGAAAGAACCCAAGAACTATTGGCTGATCAGCTAAAATTCAAATCCATTTTTAGCTACATGGAGGACAAAATCCCTGGGAACAATCAGTGTGGATTTACAAAAGGTCAGCCACCAAAATTAATGTAAAAATCACCACATGTAACAGAACAAGCCACCAAGGGAACATTGCAGCTATCCTGAAAATAGAGGGTTAATATCTGTCTCTTAGATTATGAAATTTCTAAGTTACAAATAGTAACTGGACCAGAAATTGTGGTCAACCATTTCTGTAAGTCTTCCGGGTAATCACATGCAGACAGAATATTATCTTTACTTTGCAATTAACAGCAATAAACCTCCCAGCTGTTACAACACTTCTAGCATAGATACACTAATTGAAGAACTCTATAGATTCTGCACCTATTTATGATGACTAGTATGTTTGTTTTAAAAAAGTGGTGATGGCTCCATGCTCTGAAAAACATCACAATTGTCCCTACGAACACAGAGTTGGATATACATGTCCTCTGTCTTTTCTGCTTACATACATCAACCACAAAGACTCTGCTATCCGAGACAGAGTACATACTGGTGAGTGTAGGGCAAGAGATATTTATGAGGCAAGTGAAGTCATATATGATAGAGCTGAAAAATATTAAGGCTGAATCATATTAATGCTAAAAGTTTTCAGTATCAAAATCCTTTTTATTACTCCTTTATCCAGTTAAGCTGAAGTGGGCATCTCCAAAGGTAAAATGAAAAAAAAAATTAAAAGCAGAAGCAGAATATGTAAGCCTAAGTAACAGTAATCAGTAGGAAAGACATAGTACTGATACAGGCAGAGCTACATGAAACACTTGATAGATTAGCATGCAAAACACTTTTAATACAAATAAAGTTCTACATCTAGAAACAAAGAAAACAAGCCACATATTTAGTCAGAGAAATTTAGGAATCATAATAAACAAACAACCAAACACAGACTTAAGCATAAAGAAGACTTGAGAAGAGGACTTGAGATAATGGCAGAAGAATAACTAAAACCAGTCTCCCTGCATAATGCCACATCACACATATTAACTCAACCTTTCACTACATAAACCTGTTGGTTGCAAGATAAAACATGATTCTCACAAGAGAGACATAAAGCCTCTGAGTCTTTCGCAAAATTAAAAAGTTATGCAAGAAGAACTGAGTACAAGGACAAGTTAACTTTACAGCGCATGGGAAATATTCCTTTTACACCCTATATGCCATAATTTTGAACAAAAAGAGTCGGAGCATGGCCTCCACACATGCTGTCACTTTAGCTTCAAGACAGGCTAGGACACAGGGAGCTACAGGCTGCTCAGCCTCATCTCAGTCCCTGGAAAATCTCCTCCCTTTTGAAACATAACTTGATTTCTGGGAGCTTTCTAAAAACTTTCATACTTTTAGGAAACAGTAGTTCCCTACAGCCTGATGGGTAGGACGGTACAGAACTGATCCTTGAGATATTCAATTATCATGTGGCCCTAAACGGTTCATCCTGATCATGACGGAAGATGGGTACACTGGGTCATTCTCCCCTTAGGTCAGGCAGGAAAAAGACTGAGATGTGGTTTGTTTTTGTATTTTCCTTCTCTTCTGCAATGTAGATGCTACTTAACAGACACTATTTGTCTGCTTTGTAGGATTGTTATTTAACAAATAGCTGGTTTGCACTGAAAACTAAAGCACTGGAAATGCTCTTGAGTTCTCTGGTACTCTTGTTCTGGCATATCTGATGTCACTAATTGCAAATTCAAGACCTCTGGTTGCCCCTTTTTAAATATAATTAGTTATCTTAGCTTGATATTAGTATAAGCATATATTTGGAATATGCAGTTATATCAAGAAAGTATATATGTGTACGCACTTGTGTACATATGCGTGTCTGATAAAGCTAACATATAAAGGAATATGTAAAATAGGATAACCACAGGCAACACAACACTATACAAATTATTCTTAGGCAAAACAATATAGATAATAAAAAACTATTCTATGCATCTACTTCCCAAGTGTCTGAGGTTGGAGGGACCTGAGTATAATTAGCATAATCTGTGCCCCAATGAGCAAGAAATTGAGCACAGGAGGCATGAGACAAATTAACTAGGAACTGCTGTTAATACTCAAGCAGTAAATACTCAGGAGACTCAAGCAGTGTCAGGCCACTTGGGATGAAGATAAGCTGTAAGAGTAAGCAGAAATGAGACAATGAAAGCCAAGGCCCATCTGGAATTACATCTGGCCAATTATGACAAAGACAGAAACAAGGGCTTCAAATATATAAACAATAACAACAGGAAAACTAAGGATAATGTGCACCTATTACCAAACAGAGGAGGGACCCTAGTAAGAAGACGCAGAGAAGATGGAGTATGTGAACTCCATCTTTGCATCCACAACTTTGCATCCACAAGTCCATGGGGCCTGATGGAATGCATCCATGACTGCTGAGAGACATCACAGTGGTGGACATAATAGTGAGGCTGCTTATGATCATCTTTGAAAGGTCATGGTAGTCAGGAGAGGTACATGAAAACTGAAAGAAAGCAAACATCACCTCAACAAACATCCTTCTCAAAGAGCAAGAAGGACTCTGAGGAACTAGAGGCCAGTCAGTCTGTCATGGCTTGACACTGGCCAAACGGCAGGCACCCATGAAAAGTCACTCACCCTCCCCTGGTGCAGCTGGATAGAGGACAGAAAATTTAATGAAGAGTTCACAAGTTAAGGACCAGAAGAAAACACTCCAAGGGAAAATAGGCTCAACTTAAGAGACAGAAAGTGAATTTATTAATAACAAAATCAGAGCAGGATAATGAGAAATAAAATAGGTGGTTTTAAGGGCTTTTTCCCCCAACCACTCCGTCCTTCCCACTGACAGCCCAGGGAGACAGGGGTGAGAGTTTTGATCAATTCATCGCCCTTTTCTTCCACTTGGCTCAAGGAGAGAAGTGGTTCCCCTGTGAGGAAGTTCTCCAGCATGGTTCCAATCTCAGAAGCAGCTGTCCTCACAGCACTGCTGCAATGTAAATTCCTCCCATGGGCAAACAGTCCTTCCAAAACTGAGGTCACTCTTCCACAGGCAAGCAGTCCTCCAAGGACAGGCTACTCCAGCTGGAAAGCAGGGTCCCCTTCTGTCCACCAGCTTTCCCACTGGATCACAGCCTCCTCCAGACATCTACCTGCTCTGGTGTGGGCACCTCCCACATGGGCTACAGATGGATCTCTGCATCCCCCATGGAACTCCAGGGGCTGCAAGGCTGCCTGCTTCATCATGGTCATCATCATGGCCTGCAGAGCAATTGCAGCTCTGGCACCTGAAGCACCTCCTGCCCATCCTTCTCCACTGACCTTGGTGTTTCCATGTTGTTTCCCTCACAAGCTTTCAACTCCTCCTCTTCTCTAGCTGGAACTAAAACTGTGACACCACCTTTGTTTTGATTTCTTCTTAAATATGTTATTGCAGAGGTAATTAGAAATTACCATAATTTCTAATTGGCCCAGCCTTGGCCAGTGGCACATCCATCTTCAGAGCCACCAGGGATTGGCTCTGCCAGACACAGTGGAGGTTTCCAGCAGCTTCTCACAGAAGCCACCTCTGTGACCCCCACCCCACTACCAAAAACCAGTCCATGCAAAACCAACCCACAGTCTCACATCAGTCTCTGGAGAGGTGATGGGAATGGTTCATCCTCAAGGTCATTGTGGGATGACAGGAAGGATTAGTCAGTATGGAGTCAGCGAAGGAAAATCATGCTTAACCAATCTGACTGTACAATAAAACTATCTATCCCAACTATCTATCCCCTGGATAGATAAGGTATGAGCACTGAATATTGTCTACCTGGACTTCAGGAAGATTTTTGACACTGTGTCCTCTGACACCCTCACAGGTTAACTCACAAAGTGCAACCTGGATGAGTGGACAGTGAAATATACTGAGAACTGGCTGAACAGCAGATCTCAGAGGACTGTGATCAGTGGCAGAGAGTCGAGCTGTAACTTGTGATGTTCCCCAGTGGTCAGTACTGGCTCTAACATTGTTTTAACTTATTCATCAGTGACTTGGATGAAGGGGCAGCAAGTTCACTGATGACCCAAAGCCGGGAGAAGTGGCTGACACCCCAGAGCATTGTGCAGCCCTTCAAAAGTATCTCAGCAGGCAGGAGGGATGGAGAGAGGAACCTTCTGAAATTCTTTAAAGGCTAGTACAGAGACCTGCACTTGGGGAAGAAGAACTTCATGCACCAGTATAGGCTGACATGCTGGAAAGCAGATCTTCAGACAAGGAAGTGCTGGTAGGCAACAAGCTGTCATGAGACAGCATTGTGCCCTTGTGGCACGAGGGAAATGATATGGTACACTAGGAAGAGTGTCACCAGGAGGTCATGAGAGGTGATCCTGCTCCTGTACTCAGCCCTCACGAGGCCTCACCTGGAATTCTGTGTCCAGTACTGGGCTCCTCAGTACAAGAAGAGGAATGGAGTGCCTGGAGCAAGTCCAGCAGAGGGCTACAAAGATGACAGGGGACTGGACCATCTCGCAAAGACAGGCTGAAAAAGTTGGGCCTATTGTGCCTCAAGAAGAGATGACAAATATAATTTTATTTATTATTATTTCTTTTGTCAATTAGTATCTGAAGATAGAGTGTCAGGAGGATGGAGCCAGGCAGCTTAATAGTTGGCCACTTAATAGTACTAACCAACAGGAAAGGAGGCATTAGGGAGTAAGTAACTGATGCACAGAAAATTCCACATGAACATAAGAAAGAACTTCTTTACTGTGCAGGTGATTGAGGACTGAAACAGTTTGTCCAGAGAGACTGTGGAGTCTCTCTCACTGGAGATATTACAGAACTGTCCCATGCAATGTGCTCTAGGATGACCCTGCTTGAGCTCAGAGCTTGGACTGGGGATGACCCCATTGGGACCCCTTTGATAACTAGACACAGACTGACCCACTTTAGTCTTTCATTCTAATGATAAAAACAATGGCCAAGAACATTATACAGATGGACAAGCACCAAGATTGTTTAAGAAACATCATCCATAATTTTTTTAAGGAATAAAGTAACTGTCCTTAGGGCCGAGGAGGGTCAAAATTATGCTTTTTATACAAGATTAACTCCTTCTTGAGCTAAGGGCAACTGAGGATAGTATAGTTTATACAGTCCTTTGAACCACATATACTGGGTCTTTCATGGAGTAGGAGCAAGCTAACCTGACAGACCAGAAGGTGGTATCACTGAAAAACATATGATTGTGTCTGTGGTATCAACCTCCCTAAGTATACTGGAGTCTGTCAAACACTGTGGCTGAATCCAGATTTTCTTATAGAAGAAAGAGGACAACCTCATGCACTGGCAAGTATAGGAAGGTATCCAAAAATCTATGAGCAAGTTCCACTACATGGATCAGAAGTACCTAGGCTTTCCTTCTCAAAGTCTGAATGTATAAACATCATCTTTGACAATATTTTATTAATGGAGATCCAAAAATTGATGACAAACCATTGATGCATTAAAGCCTAGCACTGCTTGAATCCTTAAGCAAGGTTTGGCACCAAAGTAATCCTGAACTACTAGATCTCCCAAAAATTTTATTCTTTTTACAATAAACTGTGCACTATATTGGAGCCCAAAAAGATCTAGTGTCAACTCGTAACTGTGAGTATTAATAATGTTTAGTAATATCAAATTCACATATGAATACTGACCTTATTCACAGCTTCCACAAGCATTCTCATTTCCCTCTCAATGTCACTGACAAATTTTATATCCTTCCTGCAAGAACAGCATTCTAGGTTAACAAGGCAAGAGAGTGTACAAAGATAAAATATCTTCATATTTTGTAATATTTTTCAACAAGAACAAAATGAAAAAAACCAAGAACACAAATGACTCAAGCAAAAACTTCATTGACATTAAAAGACTGTTAGTGTGTCATCACTATTACAAAAATAATTATTTCCTTTTCAACGACTGGGACCAAGAATAAAATTCTATGACATGGTTCTACCATCTGACAATACAATTCTACATTTTCAAATGAATAATGTAGATTTTGAAGTTGCCATTTTGGTGTTTTTAAATTACGTGTCATTAATTTACTTAATTACAATATATGATGAGACATAAAAAATGGGGATAGGGTAAACAAAGTGGAGTTCTTTTCCAAGACAAAGTTCACTGACTTTGGTCTTCAGCTCCCCACGCATAAAAAATGATGAAGAATTCAAGAAGCAGCATAAGGCTACTGGCAAGCAAATAAAACATTCTCGATGTGAGATACTAAGGATTTGTTTGAAGTATTTTTTGGTAACTACCTTCATCACAGTACTCCAAGTCTTTCACTTAAGGGTGAACTTTGTGCTCTGTTCTTAAATAAGCAGGTAAACTAACTTTAAAAGTAAGGTTGCTATTTGTTAGGCCACCATCTCCATGGGGAAAAAAAGGCTACATGAAGATTTTATATCTCAAAGATGGTTAGTAGTAAGTAATTCTTTAAAAACCAGGCATTATTCCATACCAACACAGTACTACCTTGTCAATGATGTCAGAATTTAAACAGTTAAGAAGTGCCTACCAAAGCAAGTACAAGTATCATTTGTAGAGGACCTAACAAAGTTCTGGGTGCTGAAGTCAATGTATCATCAAAAGACCATAAAAATGGTCTCAAACAAATGTGCAAAATGACAACACTGAATAGCTCAGCTACCAACATCACTTGATCAGATACTGTAGCTATGGTATTTTATGAAAAATCCTTTGCTAGGATTTCTCCCTCCTGAGGAGCTGAGTGCCTCAGGAAAGAAATGGAAACAATAACTATCTGCTGCTATGGAATGCAACAGGTGCATCTGTGATTAGTGGATGTTGGTTGTTTCTAATTAAGGGCCAATCACAGATGCAGCTGGCTCGGACTCTTGGGGAGTCACAAGTCTTTGTTATTCATTCCATTCTTGTTCTTTCAAGCCTTCTGATCAATCTTTTTCTCTCTATTCTTTTAGTATAGTTTTAATGTAGTATTTTAATATAATATATATCATAATATAACAAACCAGTCTTCTGAAAACATGGAGTTAGAGCTTGCGTCTCCACACATGGGGCATCAGACACAACAAGATACGATGGATTTAGCCCATCACTAGTAAACAAATCTTCAAGGTTTAGCAAGAATACACAGGCACTGCATCTAGCTACGAGAATTCCATGGTCTTCATTAGACAGAAATATAACACTGGGAGAATTGGAAAAAGGACCTAAACTGAGTAGAGTTAAAAAGAACGCGACCTCCAGACACCTATGGTATGAAATACAGAGTTAGTTCATGTGGCACGAGGCTTTGGAAAAAATATTACAGCAATAATTTGAAGTTTTAAAAAACCCCAATCCCCAAACAAAAAACCCCAACTCAATAAAAAACCCAACCAAACCCACTAGGAATACCCAAATTTCAAGGTGAAGTGATCATGGCAGGTAAAACACGTGTATCAACAATCCAGTGAGAGGATCCACAAGCATCTGATATATAATATTTAAAAGCATACTAAGGAACCAGCTCTCACACAAGAGGATACATTAAAAAAAAAACCCCCAAAAACCAAAACCAAACAAAAGCCCTTCAGAAGCCTATAAAACCAGAGATTTTCATGGTCCATACAATGGTGTCTTGCACAGCCAGTAACTAAATCAGAAAATTCTGTTCTGTGTAGCTCCAGGTGGCTAGATACTCCAGATGTTCTCTCCTTCTCCAGTAGTTTTAATTCATCAAATAGCAGCCTCAACATCATCAATGTCCAATTGGACATTGCTACTTGCGCTAATCTATCCTCCAACCTCATGTCAACAGATCAACCTGAGCATTTGCTTGCTCTCTCTATATATTTCTGAAACTTCTTAGAAAGGTCAGTGCTGAGGTGTCCAGCCAGTGGATCTGTACCCCCTGATCTGTGCTCAGTTGGTAGCCATCTCCATGCTACAAGATGGATTCCCCTTGACAGCAGAATATCTACCCATGTAAAGCTATAGGGTGGAGAGACTTCTTCTGACTCCTTATCAGATCCTGACAAACACATCAGTAAGATTAGCATTACCATGGTATTCCTGGTGCCCCCTTCTCCTGCCACTGTCTTACAAAGGAGACATATTATCTCAGCATGCTTACACTCGCTTATCTTCTTCCTGTTACTTGGAGTTTTACTGCATTTTGGGAGCTTTAGGATTCTGTAATTAAGGATTACATCTCAAAATCGGGAGTTCCTAGAGCCTTCTCAAGTTTTCTTCATTTTTAGGTATATATTTCTTTCAGCTCTTGTCAATGTATTGGCTACACAGATCAATTAATTGCCTAAAGAAGATAATATGGCATTCTAGTAATGACTTTGGTAGCTGCTACCTTCTTGAGGCAGTGACTCTGAATGCACAGGGAGGCAGCTGTCATGTTTCTCAATCATTCTAAGATCCTGCATATAACTTATGCTCTGTAGAAAGCCCGGAACTCCTGCATTACTGGAGTGATGCATTCAAGCAAGAATAAATTAATCTGTCAGAAATCATTCAGAATACTGAGCCACCTGAAGAACATACTGTAACAGATACAATATCTGGATCCTGCCATCTTGATGGACAGCCAAATCTTTTGCTAGATACTGAGACAAAAGGTCATCAGGAGCAGTCAAGGAAGAAAATTCATAAAGCCGTAGATTCACAAATTGCAGATTGCTGATCTGGTAAAGAGAGCTATGTTACTGTAAGTATAAACTCATTTATCTTTCAAATTGGATAAATTAAATCCAGTAATTCAATATACAAAGTAATTGACTTGAAGATTAAAAAAAACTGCTTTTGCTATGACACTGTAAGAATAGCCTTGGTGTATTTGTTTATTGTAAATTACCAGTGTAAAGAGGCTACAAAGGAAACACAAGTAAAACCACAGAACGAATGAGGAGTGTGAAAGCATTAAGGCTACTTTTCAAGGTATCTGTTCGACCATCTGCAGTACAGTGCATGACCCTGGTCAGTTCTGTACATGAAAGATGAACACTTGCATTATGGGTAGTGGCTGGCAGAAAGATGAGACAGAATTGTACTCCAAAAAAACACAGTAGACTACACAGTAGACTATACACACAATGCAAAACTTTCCCCTTCTTATTGTACTGTGTGTGCTGTGTTTTCTGAAGACGATGAAGCGAAACATATTCTACACACAACTAAGAGAATAGTCCTTATAAAATAGAACTTTTAAATGCAAATACTAATAAAAAATAAAACAGTAGCCCCACAATGAAAACATTCAGCTCCTATCTTGCAGTAGGTTCATGAGTTGGAAGTAAGAAGATGCAAGTTACTCTTAAATTCTGAATGGTTGCTGATGTAAAATTTTCACTTATTTAAAAATATCAGCAAATCAAATAAAGGATTTTCAAGTAGCAAACACCCTTACAAAACAATGAAACTTATGCAGCATTAGAATACTGGTGGAAGAAGAAAACATACTAAGATGTTCTACAAAACTTAGACCTGGTAAAAACTAATGTCATGTCTACAAACACACACAAGGGTAAAAACTCTCAGATGACACATCATCTCAACATCTTTTAAAAATGTGTCTGATCCCTTCTTGTCATTCCAGATTACAAAGTATTTATTGGTGTGGTGGTTTTGATACTACCTTGATTTCACATTGCCTCATTTTAAGATGTTTCAGTCTAGCAACCCTCTATGCAGTCACACTGGCACAGGCTTTGCTCTGCATCCAACATTTTAATAATTTCATTTCATTATTTTTAAAATAAAAGCAGTAAGGCAAAAAAATAAATGGGACCTGGTAGAAAGAACAGTAGGCTACGAGAGTCTAAATTTTATAATTATAATAATAATTTCATTATTTAGTCATCACTTTTGTCTTTTTTTGAAATGGAGCTCTGAGGTAGAAGTTGGTTCTGAGTAAAAGCAGTAGAAATGTGAGAAGTACAGGTACTGATTCATAGTGAGAATGGTGTAAAATAATGTTACCATTTTAAATTTGGTCCGATTACCCAAAAAAGTAAGAAGTGCCTGTCAGGCACTTCTTACTTTTCAGGTTCTCATTTGGGAGGTCTTGAGAAGTGCATATCAACTTCTTTGCTTTAACTGCCTTCTAATGACAAGGCAGCTGTTTTTAAGAAGAGTAAATAGAACTGTTCTGCATTTCCCATCTTGCTTTCAACACTGTTGACTTATGTCACCCGCCATCATTAAAACACATACCTTGCATCTTCTTTTAAAAGGTCACTGTACTTTGGTCCAGAAGAACGGATTTTAAAAGGATCAGAATTATCATCTATTTCAAGAGCTTCAGCAAGGCGCCTAAATTTGAGGATAGGAGGAAAAAAACCCAAAATATAACAAAACATGAGCAAACAAAAAAAACCCCATATAAATCCCCCCAACCTTCCACACATCATAGAAGAATTAAGTTACAGGTTACTAATACAAATGAATAGCTTGCAAAATATATGATCTGTACATTTGAAACTACTCATTTAGAGCTAGAATATTCTAGCAAGATTTCTGATCATTCA
Organism: Passer domesticus; assembly: GCF_036417665.1. Taxonomy (NCBI): domain Eukaryota; kingdom Metazoa; phylum Chordata; class Aves; order Passeriformes; family Passeridae; genus Passer; species Passer domesticus. The sequence goes on from NC_087474.1 coordinate 65,234,946, forward strand.
ATATAGATCTTTATAACAGGAATCATCTCCGCATTTATCTGTTCTCTATGACATGAAGAATAAGATTTCTTCTCTACATAGCATTACCTTTCCAAACCTAGACTACTTCTGTTAAAAAAAAAGTAAGCAAATTAATTTCCCACCTGTTTCTCTGAATAGCTAAGCATTCTTCATCACATTGCAACCTGAATTATGAAAGAAAACTAAAATTAGAATCACTGCTGCTCCTCATACCTTTTAAGCTGTAGATTGTTGGTGTCATATTATCACAGCTTAAAGTAACAAGACCATGTGAGAATATTTTATCAAATTAGCACAGACAGAGCTAAAAAACAAACAAGCAATAATCAAAGATCTTTGAGCACCCAATCTCTTCTCTAGGTCTTGAACAGCAGCTGCAGTTACCAAGGTTGTATAGGAACTGAGGAAAAAAGTTTCTGAACTAGATGATATATTGGTAAATTGAAAGCAAAATAGATTGGTAGAGTTCTGCTGTTCTTGAGGGAGGCCCACCAGGAGTCAGAGGACTTCCATACTCCCACTGTCAGGCAATAGGAGGACACCTGATGGATGAAGGGAAGTGGAAATGGATCCCTACTCGGGGAGGTAACAGAAATTCCCCTCAACTCACATCACCTGCCCAGGTGCCACTTCAGAAGAGGCTCTGGATCTAGAGGGTCAGCCAGATGATGTAGAAGAAAATTATCTGCCCAGTAGGCCTCTCAATTACGCTTCTTCTATGATCCATTCAGACAGATCACCACCTCTGACATTAATAAAAAAAAGAAGTGTAGTTGTAGTGGGTGACTCCCTTGTGAGGTGAACAGAGGGCCCCATATGTTGACTGGACCCATCCCACAGGGAGGTCTGCTGCCTCCCTGGGGTCCAAGTAAGGGATATTACTGAGAGACTCCCTGGGCTGATTCAGCCATCTGTTTATTACCCACTGCTGATACTCCAGGTTGGCTGTGATGAGATTGAAAAAAGGAGTGTCAGGGGAATTAAAAAGGACTTTAGGGCACTGGGTCAAGTTATTGATAGGACAGGAGCACAGGTAGTGTTCTGCTCAGTCCCTTTGGTGGCAGTGAAAAATGGTGAAAGGACCAGGAGAGCCCACACTGTCAACAAGTGGCTCAAGGTTTGGTGTTCTTTGGGTTCTTTGAATTTTTGGGTTCTTTGATCATGGGGCAACTTTTGTGGCACCTGGCTGCTGGAACTGGATGGGCTCCATCCTTCTGTTAAGGGCAGAAGGATTTTAGCTCATGAACTGGCAGACCCCATTGAGAGGCTTTCATCTAGGTTTGAAGGGGGAATGATGTAGCTGGGCTGCATGGAAGCAGGCACCAAGGGTGGTAAGCCTGAGTTAGGGGTAAAATCAGTACCCCAGCTGAGCTGCATGTATACTATTGCAAGCAGTACAGGTAACAAACAAGAAGAGCTGGAAGTCATGGTACACCAAGAAAGCTATGATGTAGTCACCATCATGGAAACGTGGTGGGACAACTCACATATCTGGAGCACTGCACTGGATGGCTACAAGCTCTTTAGAAGAGACAGGAAATGGAAAAGAGGTGAAGGCATGGCCCTTTGTGTTAGGAAGGCTTTTGATCCCATGGGTATTGAAACTAATGATGATGAAGTTGAATGCCTATGGGTAAGAATTAAGGGGAAGGCCAACAAGGCTGACATCCTACTGGGAGTCTGTTATCACCCACCTAACAGGGAAGAAAAGTAGACAACTTATTCTATGAGCAGCTGGAGAATGTTTCAGGATTGCCAGCCCTTGTACTTGTACGTGACTTCAACCAACTAGACATCTGCTGGGAACTTAATACAGCAGAAAAGAGGCAGTCCAGGAAGTTTTTAGAGTGCGTGGAGAACAACTTTTGTTGCAGCTGGTGAGTAAGACCACCAGGGGAGGGACTGGGACTATGTTAGACCAATTGTTTGCAAACAAAGATGGGCTGGTGGGAGATGTGGTGGTTGAAGGCCACTTGGGGCATAGTGATAATGAAATTACAGAGTTCTTGCTATTTGGTGAAATAAGGAGGATTTCAGTAAGACTTTTACATTGGACTTCCAGAGGGCAGACTTTGGCCTATTTAGGAGATTATTTAGAGAGTACCTTGGGAAGCAACTCTTAAAAATAAAGGAATTCAGGAAAGGTAGGAGTGCTTCAAAACAGAGACCTGGAGGGCAGAAGAACAGACTGTTCCTGTGTGCCAAAAGAGAGTTGACAAGGCAAATGTTCCGCCTGGATGGACAATGAGGTTTTGAAAGGAATTAGGAATAAAAAGAGGATGTATCATCTTTGGAATGAGGGTAAGGGCTCACAGAAAGTATTTAATGGGGGTGGTAGGGCATGTAGGATAAAAATTAGGGAGGTCAAAGCTCAGTTCAAACTTAATTTGGCAACTTTTGTAAAGGATAATAAAAAATGTTTTTACAAATATACTAATGGCAAAAGGAAGGGTAAGACCAACCTTTGTTCTCTATTGGATGAGGGAGGGAACTTAGTAACTGCAGATGAGAAGAAGGTGGAAGTACTTAACACCTTCTTTATCTCAGTCCTTAGTGGGAAGATGGCTTGTCCTCAGAACAATTGTCCTTCTGGGTTGGTAGATGGTATCAGGGAGCAGAATAGTGCCCCTGTTATCCAGGAGGAGGCAATCAGAGAACTGCTGAGCTGCTTGGATGTTCATAAATTTATGGGACTAGAGGGAATCCATCCCAGGGTGATGAGGGAGCTGGCAGATGAGCTTGAAGCTGCTTTCCATCATTTACCAACAGTCCTGGCTCACTGGTGAAGTTCCAGATGAAGTGAAGTGAGCCAGTGTGACGCCTATTTACAAAAAAGGTAGGAAGGAGGATCCTGGTAAGTATAGGCCGGTTAGCCCAACCTCAGCACTCAGTAAGACAATGGAGCAGTTTATACTGAGTCTCATTACACAGAACTTACAGGATGGCCAGGGTATCAGACCCAGCCAGCATGGGTTTAGGAGGGGTAGGTCATGTTTGACCAACCTGATCTCCTTCTATGACCAAGTGACCTGCCTGATGGATGAAGGAAAGGCTCTAGGCGGTGTCTACTTGAATTTCAGCAAGGCCTTTGACACTGTCTCCCACAGCATACTCCTGGAAAAGCTGGCAACCCATGGGCTTGGACCAGAGCATTCTTGCTGGGTTAGGAATTAGCTGGATGGCTGGGCCCAGAGAGTGGTGGTGAATGGTGCTGCATCTGGCTGGTGGCCAGTTACCAGTGGTGTCCCTCAGGGGTCTGTGCTGGGACCAGTTCTGTTCAATTTCTTTATTGATGACATGGTAGAGGGGATTGAGTCTTCCATTGGTAACTTTGCAGACAACACTAAGCTGGAAGCATGTGTTGATCTGTTGGAAGGCAGGAAGGCTCTGCAGAGAGACTTGGAATGGTTGAATGGATGGGCAAAGTCAAATAATATTACCTTTACTAAGTCCAGGTGCAGAATCCTGCGTTTTCGCCACCATAACTCCCTGCAATGTTACAGGTTGGGGACAGTGTGGCTGGACAGTGCCCAGGCAGAAAGGGACCTTGGGGTACTGGTCAACAGCTGGCTGAACATGAGCCAGCAGTGTGCTCTGGTGGCCAAGAAGGCCAATGGCATCCTAGCCTATATCTGGAGCAGTGTGGCCAGCAGGACCAGGGAGGTAATTTTTCCCCTGTATTTGGCACTGGTGAGGCTGCATCTAGAGTACTGTGTCCAGTTCTGGGCCCCTCAGTTTAGGAAGGTCATTGAGATGCTTGAGTGCATCCAGAGAAGGGCAGCTATTCTGGGGAGGGGCTTGGAACACAAGCTCTACGAGGAATGACTGAGGGAGCTGGGGTTGTTTAGCCTGGAGAAAAGGAGACTCAGGGGTGACCTTATCACTCTCTACGACTTCCTGAAAGGTGGCTGTAGTCACGTGGGGGTTGGTCTCTTTCTCCAGGCAGCAACTGACAGAACAAGAGGACACAGTCTTACGCTGTGTCAAGGGAAATATAGGTTGGATATTAGGAAGAAGTTTTTTACAGAAAGGGTGATAAAGTTCTGGAATGGTCTGCCTGCGGAGGTGGTAGAGTCACCATCCCTGGGATGTGTTTAAAAAAAGACTGGATGTGGCACTCAGTGCCATGGTTTAATTGAGGTGTTAGGGCATGGGTTGGACTTGATGATCTTGAAGGTCTCTTCCAACACAGTGACTCTGCGAATAAAGGCTACCTACCACAGTTAAGTTATGGTATTAGGAAAGACTTGTACAAAGAAAAGCCATCTCTGGTAATTTCAACTGTTCAAGGAAAGGGCAGTGTGTGTCCATACAGAAAGATATGCATTAGTGACTACAACACAACAGCAAAAGTTCTTAAGTATACTGACACTAGCTTTGGTACAGGAAATCATGAAGCAATTATATGAGAAATGTCATTATTTTGACTTTACACAATATAAAGGAACATTAGATTTTAACACACATTTAATCAAATGCAATATCAAGAAAGAAGACATGATAATAGAAATAAACTAAAACCAGAGATTAGGGACTTCAAAGGCAAAGATTTCAATAAGTCAAGTTTCTGACAGATGGATGCTGGAGAAAGTTGACAACTTCATAAAAAAATTATACTATAAGTGAAGGGACAAGACGTTTCAGTCCTGAGGAACATCAGGAAAACTTATGTGACAAAATTAAAATCAGGTTTGTGGTGCCAGCCAGGATGACAACACCGAAGTACAAATCAAACTGAAATACAAACATGAAAAATTCTAAAACAGGTAATACAAAAATATTGTAAATAGTTAAGATGATGACTAGGAGAAAATATGGCCTATCAATAATCTAAAATGGATTATTCAAAATAATCCAGAAAGGATTATTGATAGGATTGCTGGATTGCTGAAACAGAAGATAAAGTTTATTGCCCTGTCTAGAAATCTGAAAAAATCCAAAGGAACTCCAGTGAGTTGGCAGAGTAGCAAAAAAAACCTCTGAAACCACAGTTGTTTGTCCCATACTTAATTACAACAACCAACCATACAATGACAGAGATCTCATTCTACGTGAAAGAAAAACCATGAATCACCACAGAACTAAAAAATACTCTTTAAGCATATTGCTAGAGTCAGATTGGTATTACAGCTAGCATTTTTATCACCAGATTAATATATTTTGCATGTCACTTATGCTTCAGGTACACACAAAGGCTTCAAATATGTTATTACATGTATGTCTTTACCTGGCTTGCTTCATTTCTTTTTTCGTAATAAGCCTACTGATTTCCACTGAATCCCCAAGCTGTAGATCTGTTAGCTTAGTTGCTATAGATATAGCAGCTATTCTGAAAAAGAGAGTAGTAGATTTCATTTAAGGCAACACATAAACTTCTGAAAAGGTATATAAGGGTGCAGATTTAATATCTAGGTGGAAGAAGTAAGACAGACTGATCATTTTCTCATTAGACTGGAACTCTAGTTCTACATCACCAACTTTTAGGAGTCTAATTCAGTTACATAAATCAAGAGTCTACTCTCATCTCCCTCAACTAGGAGTAACACTAACAAATGGACGTGCTTCTTATGCAAGTTGAAGCTGTGCACGGCAAATACTCTTTCTCCTCACTCGCTAATTATACAAGCTACAGCTGACCATATAGCTATAAGTATAATTTTATCTGATTCTTCCCTGACTGTGTGCAACAAAATCTGTAAAGTGAATTTATAAAGTACCTAGAAATTTTCTTGGAAAATATGGTTAACACAATCCACAAGGAAAGGACAAAATGCCTACCAAAATCATTACCATTTTCTTTACAAAGATTCTTCCTAATTCCTTTCAACATCAAGTCTTCCCAGTCTCCTTTGCTAAAATTTGTATAACTAAAATATACAGGAATTTTTTATGGCAATATACCACAAAATTTCAAACAAACTCCTAAAAATGAGACATTGCCCTCTTGAACTAGCTTTTCTGTTACATTAAAATAAAAGGATATGTTTGTTTCTGTATGTTTATCTCTTTATGTTTTTCATCACATTCAAAGACCAACTGCCTATCAGGAAGGAGGCTAACCATACTACATAAAACAAAAAAAATTATTTAGAGGCACTTCATATTAATCAGTTGATGCCAAAGTCTAGATAGTGGGACATTAGATGATATGACATAATTTGTGCCATATGTACAGATATGGCAGCACAGGTATTTCCAGTTCCCTTGGGCATTCTTTCACAAACATTCACTGACAAAGCCCAAAGCTGTTTTATCTTTAAAATTTTTGAGAAAACTTGGATATACCCCTAATTTGGTGACCTTTACTTTGTTGCGGGGTTTTTTTAATGGTTTTTGTTATCATTGTTTTGGTTTGGTGATAGGTAGGAAAAATGGCAAACTTATCTTCACAAAATTAGAATAATCTTTCAGGAACCTGAACTGCTGGAGTTATCAAACTTAGCTGGCACGTTACTATCACAAGTCAAGAGTGATTCATAAGCACATATGAACACATTTTAACTGATACAAACACCTCCTTTAAGCAGAAGAGTTTCCCTTCGTCTAGATTTGGGCTCTGATCAGAGAAATAAGTACATATGTATTCACCTTACACATGCAAGATCTCTCAATGGCTCCAAAGAACCATTTTCCTTGCATGAATATTTAGGCAGTGCCTGAATTATAAAACAGCAGAGAAAGAACTTCAAAAATCTGGACTTGTATGTTATCTTCTGAACTTCCCATTAATGACAAGCATTTGTCAATTTAAACTGGTATTTCAACGTTGAGCCAGTCTTCTGATTTGTATTCATAGTGATGAAAATACCAAAAAACCCCAAACTTCTGTACATGTATCTTGCATTCAACTTAGTATTGACTACAACTGTTCTTGATTGTTTCTAATTAGCACATTTTTCTCCTTTTCATTAGGTAGCATTAAGTATCTAAGCTAAACTATTTTCTGTCAGAACTTGAATATGGACAGTGTTCAGCAGAAACCTAGCAGCATACCCTAAACTGGGTTAGGATAAAAAAAGGCCCTCCGATACCAGTTCCAAATAAACCCATCATTAAGAAACTTTCTCTGAAAGACAGGAAGAATCTCAGACTTTGGCTGCCTAACAAGTAGGATACAGAGCAGAACTCTGATCACATACCAACTCTTTAGACTAACTTTTTTTACTCCCTTTCAATCACAGCCTAAGAGTAAGATTTTTTTAATTATTATTACTATATTGCTATATTCATTTCAAAAGTTTCAAAGCCCCACTTTTCTTCTTTTCCTTGCTCTCTCTCCTATGAGAGAGAAAATTAAGTATAGACATAGGATCTGGAGATTTTTGCAATAAATACAGTTGGGTAGGGCTCAGTTTGCCCAAGATTAAAACCCAAGATTTAGATGCCAAAGCTCTCCTGCCTAAATTTAGCTATTTCAGAATTACTTTAAATCACTCTTCAGCATCTATCATCTCTACTGACTAGGTTCCATCATACATTATTGGAAACATGGACAGCAAGTCACACATGGACTGCAATCATCTACATTCAGGAGCCTGAATCTGGACTCAGCAAATTCATCTGTACCTAATTGCTCTGTGTGGGTAAAATAGAGCTCCACATATGGAAGAGTCAAGCTTTGACATACCAACAGAAAAAAAAAAGAGTTCTAATACAGCATAGCTGGTATAAAAGCTCAGGGAAATACCAACCTCCACCACGCCCCCTCCCCCCCCCCCGCCCAAAACTACCACATGTCAAAGTACAAAAAAGTCAAAAAAGCTTGTGAACTAAATATATTTAGTCAAGTCTAACCACCTGCAATTTAATCCAACTGCAAAGCAGTAGGTCCAGTAAGGAATTGAAAGAATTATTCATGTACCAACCTTTGATATGTATTAGATGCTTCGGAGCATATCATACTCTCCTTTCTTCTTCCACATTCACACTGAAGATCAACCTGCCATATCACATAAGTGAACAGCTTTTTAAAGTTTTGTCTATTTACTGCCATGGAGGGGTGTGAAGGATATAAACTTACTCATTTTAGAAGGCCTATTTTAGTGGAACAATGGCTAACTGAAAGTTATGAAGTTTTATTTTTTAGAAAATCAGTATTTTAATTTTACAGACAAAATGTTATGCTATCAATATACAAACATGTCACAACTGTTACTGGCTGATAATTAAACCATTTAATTCACGTATGACTTTGCAGTGAATTTTCTTCAGATATCTAACCTTTGCACAGCAGGATGTTGTCGGGCAGTGTGAAGAAGGATGACATGGAGCCATACATGGATGATTACAATACAGCCTTGGAATAATACATGGCTGTTTACATTCTTCATCTATAAGACATTCTCCTTTATGACAAATTCTTTTACATTTGTGCATTCCACATTTTAACATTTGATTGCAGCGAAGTCCACAGGAAATGTCAGTGAGATGACAAGGAATATTACTTCGCAGCTGAAAGAGGAAAGGAAGAAGATGATAACTAAAAATTATCAATGGAAATCTCCAAGTGCTTTTACTGTTCACACCTTCCTCAGCACTGTCCACATAAGAATCTTAATACTAAAATATCTTAGGTCAAAGAATGAGTTTTGTTTTATACTATAGTCCAATACAGTAGTCGGTTTGCATGCATATGGAATTAAAGATATACTTCTCCAATTTAATCACATTAAACTCCAACTCCAGTAACATACTCCATTTCAAAGATGACACAAAAATCCAAGCCTACATTCGTAAAAAATTGTTTAATATTCAAAAACATTAATTGTCCAGACTTACTTCATGCTTGCCCATACACCATTTCTGAGTGAGATAGGTACAGGGGGGACATTTCTCCTCGCTATGACATGAATGGTACACTGCAATCACAGAAATAGAAGTCATAGCAGTTTTATTAATATACTTCAGTTGAATGCATTAAAGAAGACACAGAGTGCAAAACTACACAATTTATGGGAAGGATTATGAATCACAAAAAATTATGATGCCAAGTGTTTATGTTAATAATCTCTATGCACTCTAAATTAAAGTGCAGGTAATTTTCTAACTTGTGAGTAGGGTTATACTCGCAGGCAAAATTTGTCAGAAACTGTTTGACCCACACTATTTATTTTGTGATCAGCCAATGAGTTTCCAAGGAACATGGAAACTAACTGTTCCCTAGATTATCCTACTGTTTCAATAGAGCATTTGATCTTTGGAATACAGCAATTAATATGTTGTGATTAATAAGAAAAAACGCCAGTGTTTTTACCAGTGAGAAATACCATTAGTACTTTTCATTGCAAGTTTTTAGCTGGTTGGTTTGGATATGTATTTTCAAACAGACCTATATATACTTTTCTACATTTTCATTGAAAGAATCCCAAATTTAAAAAAACAAACAAACAAAAAACCCGCCACACAACAAAACCAACCAAACAAAAACCAATAACAAAACCCAAAAAAAAACCCAATCAAAACTGAATGGCTTGGCTTACCTGGATGATCACAATCATGTGGCCTGGTGCATGTTTTTTTACACTCTGGTGGCTGAGTGCCACAGGGAACAGGGGGGTAAATCACAGATTCACCACAAAAACAAGTTAACTCGTCAAAACCTGAAAAAAAAAATCAAATATATCCTAACGACTACATCTATTTGCATGTTTCCTCTATGAGAAATCTTTACATAACATGTAAATATTTTACTCCAGCTTTGTTTTTTCATATTAAGCACTAATATTTGAAATTAGTGAATTTATTAGCTTTTGTGACTCCTACAAGAAAACTAGACTATGATGACTTGGTTAGGCATTATGCTTTGCTTTTAGAGCAGTTCTTTCACATCAATATTTTGAACCAGAGCAAGCAAAATGCTCATGTCAAGTTGAAAGCTTTGCTGTTCTACCTTTGATTTAAAAAGGGGAGGTATCTCTTGAATTCCCTTCCAGAAGGCACATCATTGAAATTTTGTGTTCCAAATTTCCTGACATAACTTTTTCAGACCAGTGTTTAGATTTTGTCATTTTGCTAAGGCCTGCATATATTACTATAAAGATTCCAAACAAAATTACCAAAAGACAACAAGTCTTCTTTATGGTATTTATTATTACATGGATCCTCATAAGTGTTCATTATGAACATGTCCAAATATTCCAAATCCAGCTTTGTATGTTTTGGAAGTTCTCTGTCTCAGGCAGTACTCATTTTATTCTGAGTGCATTTTTTTATCTTCCATGTTTGGGAAACAAGTTTTAAACTCCTATAAGATCCAAATCTCAGTAATAAACAAAGTAATAGAAGTACTTACATACGCCACCCCAATGAAACACTGCACAAAAATTAATACAATTCACTGCTTTTTTTCAGACTGTATAAAAACTGGCAAACTGGAACACAAACTACAGTTCAAACAGATAAATGCTTAGGAAAACAGAACACTAAGAACATTGACATCATACAGAAGGAGATCTGAGAACAAAAAGAGAATATGATTGGTCTATAAGCAAATAAAGAGGTAGTGGAAAACAACAGAAAATGGTGGAGGAGGTAAGAGAATAAAGGGGTAACAAAAATACAAACCAACAATTTTAACCTGAAGGAGTGTGTTAAGGGAGCTCTGGAATTCAGCAAGTTCTCTGACTCTAACTCTGGAATCATAGGATTCTTTCCTCCTAGTCTACCAAAGCAAAACCTGCTGAACTCCCAAATGTTCCTATTGTCCCACTTCTATAGCTATTGATGGCTGCTAGATCAATATGCAGATCCAGCCTAGTGCACGACTGAACACACATTCCAGAGAGATGAGACACACAATACATACATGGCAATAACATGACCAGATACACAGACTAACACAAAGCCAACCGAATTATGAGATTCAAGTGAAGAGGAATACCAATAGCTAAGTCCTCTTCCTTCTCTTCAGCTCATCAGGACTGAAGCTTATTAGTGAAGACACACACATACAACACAATTCACTCCAAATTCACAAGCACACCACGTTCATGAATCTGAAATACTAGCACAGGCTGTCTAATATCCATGCCTGGACAGACTCCTTTCCCAGGTACTGGCTGAAACCTTGGGTAATTCCAGAGGTGGATCTACTAGCTTTTCAACCAGCTTTGAAGCAAGCTTGTTAGAAAATTGCAAACAAACCCTCACCCATGCATGTGCTGGCACCGAGATCAAGGGGTCTTTATAACTTATGATCCCATTCTCCAGCTGTTCGCACATAGGATACATCAATCTGGTCTCTTAGTTGCTAGCATAAAGACTATGTGCTCCCATGATGTGCAGCCAAGCCTCCAGCTGCTGGCACTCAAGAACTCACACAAAGAACAGAGAATGAGACTATACTGAAAGATATTAATCTTAACTATGACAGGATAAACAATAGACATGAGGTGCACAGATCTCTATCAGGTAAGTAAGTTGACCAACAGCTTCATTTGTGCAAATGGTGTCTGTTTTGCCTTCCCTCCATTTGTCCATGCATCCACCTTGATTCCTCCCAAATAATCTAACAAAATAATTTTTTCCCCATTAAAGTGACTTGAACCTGACTGGATGCCCTGCACCTACCAAAGCTGCTCTATCACTCCCATCCACAGGCAGGGAATAGAAAATATAATGACTTGAGATAAGAACCAGGAGAGGTCACTCACCAAATACCATAATGGGCAAAACACAGATGCCACTTGGGCATGCTAACTGAGTTTATTTCTAATAAAATCAGAGAGCAGGACACTGAGAAGTAAAATAAATCTTAAAAACACTTCTCCCCCACTCTCCCTCTTTCCCAGGCTCCAGCTCCTGCCCCCCAGTGGTGCAGGGGTCAGGGAGTGGAGGCAGTTGATCACACATTTTTCCCACTGCTGCTCAGGGAGAAGAGTCCTTCCCTGTTCCACAGCTGGCTCCCTCCCATGGGGAGCTCTCCATGAACATCTCCAACAGGATGTTCATGCATGCAACAGTTCTCCACAAACTGCTCTAGCGTAGGTCACTGTTCCAAAGGGTGCAGCCCTTCAGGCAAAACCTGGCCAAATGTGTGGTTCCAGGTTCACAGGTCCTACCAGAAAACCTGCTCTAGTGCCCTCCACAGGTCTGCAGGTTCCTGCCAGGAGCTTGTTCCAGCACAGGACTCCCACCAGTTCACAGCCTCTTTCAGACATGCTCCAGTGTGGGGTTCCTCTGTGGGCTGCAGGTGGATCTCTGTACCCCTGTTGACCTCCATGGGCTGCAGGGCCGCAGCTGCTTCACCATGGTCTTCCCCAAGAGTGGCTCTGCTTCAGCACCTGAGCACCTCCTCCCCCTCCTTTTTCACTGATCTTAAGCATCTGCATAGTTGCCTCCTCTCCTCTCTGGCTGCAATTACATCTGTTCAATAATTATTTTACTTCTTCAATACATTATCACAGAGGTGTTACTGTTATTCCTCATCAGCTTGACCTTGGCCAGTGGTTGATCCATCATAGAACCAGCTGGCATTGACTCTGCTGCACATAGGGTAGCTTCTAGCAGCTTCACACAGAAGCCAATTCTGTAGTCCCTTGCTTCCAAACCCTGGATACAAACCCAGTACAGCCACTGGCCACTCAGCTACATCTGTACCCAAACCTGCTACTTCTGCTATTATTAGTGTGGTTATATCAGCATCACAACTACCTACTGGCCTTGAGAAATTCCACTGTCAAAAAGGTTCCCTGTACCTCACTCGTCCAATTATTTGTGAAGCTCAGACATCTCTCACCCTTTTTGGTGAGGAACAGATGTGAAATTCCCTATCTGAAACTTCTTTCACTTTTTCAATGATTTTTGCTATGTTTAGAAATTTCTCAAGGCTGGTTATTTTTTATGATCTGTCCCATCAGTTAAATCTCAGGCCAGATCCTACTCATTTGCCCATGTATTTTGAAGTACAGCAGTTAGTAAAAAAAAAAACCCTGCAATTTTTATCTAAGGAGACAAAATTACAATAAATTACAGCAAATAAGAATGCCAGGGTCAACAAAATTTTAGAAAAAAGACGTAGAAAGCAAAAGTAGAAAATATTCAGAATGTCAATAGAAAGGAATGTCCTCTGGAAAGGAAGCATGGGGAAGAGTAGGGCTTTGTTGTCCCTTACTACAGGTCTTGAAAACTGATCTTCAGAAGACCTGAATGTTAGACAGCAACGCTGGTCGCTTGCTATTGATAAGAAATGGTAAGTCCATGAGACTTATAATGAGAAGTCCCCTAGCTGCACTAATCAGGATAATGGGGACAGAGTGCAGAGAAGTCTGATCCAAAGGGCAGAAATGCAGTATCTGATTTTTTTTTTTTAATGCACTGTCTCTAATGCTGACATTATTTATTTTACCCAAGAGATGTATTCATGTCTTGAAGTAGACTGTGCATGCATAAAGAAACCCTAGCACAAGAAAGGGACCACACTTATCAGCACTGAGGAAATTACACTGGAAAGTGAAGTACCTGGGAAGCACACAGAGGTGTAGATGCACTCTAGTATTGCAAGTTGATGCCAGCCCCCACCATTCCTAGCAAAAGCAGTAATGGAGATGAAAGCAGGGGCAAGAAATCAAATCTAATGAGTAGGCAAATGACTTACAGCTGACCATGCATTTGATACCATGGTTGATACAAACCACCTGCAAATTGCTGGCTAGACAGGTGAATCAGAGTCAAGAATGGTCCTTGGAGTGGTGAGAAGGACTCACCATCAACTACAGGGTCAGAATCATATAGAATCATACAATGTATGCCTCTGTAATTTCAACAAGCAACATCCAGAGAAAGCAGGTAAGAAATCTTTAAAGATACTGCTTAGTTGATTTACCTCTGGACAGATTCAAATGGGAAACTTGAGGGGCACAGAGGCTTAAGCCAAATTATCATAATAATCTGGTTCCTGAAGTATGTAACTGCTTTTCCCATATTCAGGAAAAAAAAAAACCAGCATAGAAGATTGACCTCTAGATTTTATCACATTAAACATTGGAGCAATTTACAGTGGAGACATCCCATTTAATAATGGAGGCAATCCTTAGGTCTCCTTCAATCTGAGAATGAAATACAATCCTCAAAAATATTGCAGCAATGTGGATAAGTTTAATGACCTTAAATATTAAACCCACAGAATTCAGTGAAGAAAAACAACTGCTCAGAAAAACCATGCATTCTGACTCGACTACACCAGAAGTTACTAACAGGACCTCTGATACACTAACATTACTATTTTGCTTTGTCAAGAGAAATGTTTGCACACAGAAATATCTATTTTTCTAATGAGAGATGCAGTCAACACACACATCATATTCATAGGCTATTAAGACAGAATACAATGCTTACTCAAGCACAGTGAGCTTCAGAGGCTCTAGCACCTTCTTTTTCCCAGGATGATTCCATGAAAAGTTGGTCTCCATAAAATGGAGGTCTTTGGTTATGTCTATGTGCATATAATACAGGAAAGACACATGTACTACTGCAGGAAAGCCACTTCAATCTGTAAACAGTATCCTTACAATCTACATCACCTCTCTTTCTCCTTTTTTACCAGTGTGAAATAGATCACGTTAACTGCCTAAAGCTAGACAGAGATATTAATGTATTCCTAGAAAAAATGAAAATTATGTATTTTTGCACGTAACTCACTTGTTTGCCAGCATGTTTGACAACTGCCACGATGGCACGGTTCTTCACATCTGTGAATCCCACAGTTGAGTTTACGACCACAAACCAAAGAGCACTTATGCTCTGTGTCCTAAGAAATGGCAAAAAAGAAAAGACAGAATTTAACTATAAGCCCTACTGGTTATTTTTTTCTCTTTGAGGTTCCAGTCTACTTCTAATAATAGACAGACAAAACTGTATAGTGCAAAAAAACAGCTTAGGCCAAGTCTATACAGTTTTTCCATCACTGTATGGATACACAATTTTTAATGAAGATTCTGTTAAGACTTCTATTACAGACACAGCTACAAGGTTTATGCTTCTTCTATTAAGTAATATGCTTTCCCTCTTCATTCTCCCTGGAATCACTGCATTGACAAAAAAGCACCTTTACACTGATTTAACTGCATTTAGGCTGAAATTTGGCTTTACATTTATAATGATACCTATAAAACAAAACTTGCAAAATAAATGCACACACACAAACTTTGTAAGCATAAGAAACACAGCAAATAGAGAATGGAAAGATACAAAAGAAAAAAAGACTGTTAACATCACAACCAGAATTAAACACACATCACATAAAGCAATTTTATAAAACTGCAGGTGCACTTACCACACAGCAAACTTCATTACACTTGTGTCGTCCACATGATCTCTTCTTGTTGCATCGCTTGTCACACATGAATGTAATAGCAGCTATTAAAAAAAAAATCCCCCCAAATTCCTAACTTTTAGGTCTTTGCATATGCTGAGAACAAAACCCATAATTACAGTATTATGCTACGGCTGTTGCAGGGCATGGTCTAGGAGAGACTAACACATGGTAAGCCAGCAAGCAAACTTTTAAATTACTTGCTCTCCCTCACGATTATCCCCATGTGGGCACTTGCCTTCCTTTAAACCCTTATTCAAAAGGATTTTGGAATGCAGAATACATGAAGCTAGTTAATTTCCCCTTAACCTTCACACAAAAGAACAAAGAAAATAGGATATTCTGATACACTGAAGTACCACAAACATCCAATGATGACTGATTAAACTGGGGTGGTTTTAGCTGTTTTAGTCAGCTAAAAACAACTACTGCTGTATGCTCATGAAACTACTGCTAGCAATGAACATCCTTATCACCATAAACAGCTTACAGAAGGGAATCACTTCTGGATTCCATAAGAGCAAAGTCTTCATAGACAAAAGGTCAAATTAGAAAATATGCATATTACTCCCTTATGTATCTTGTAAATAAATACTGCAGTAGACAGGGGTCAATCAAGTCAAGACTTCACTGAGAGGAATTTTTAGACGTTACATCCTGAATACCAAGAAGCATCAAATGGGAACACTCTGCCATGGTCAGATGCAAAGACCAGCTGCAAAGATCACCACCATACAATGTGAAGTAGAATCAAAGCTTGTATTTCCCCAGAAACATAGGCATCAGAGCAAAACTATTACACTGAATCTGAGCTGTGTAAGTTGACCAAAAGTTATACAGGATGATGGGGGAGTAGGAAGGGGATGTCAGCCTATTGAATATGGCAGGTGGTGTAATAAACTCTTCAAAATAAAACAGATATCATCTTTGAGACCAAATGTGAAGAAGTCTTTCCTTATGTAAATGATGAAAGAAAACTAAAGATACATTTCAAACCTTCTCCCAAACATAGCAGCATGACCAGTACCATGAACAAGCAGCAGAAATTACCAACTTGGCATGGAAGCATGGATAAAAGATGCAGTACAGATCAGCTATTTGCCAACTTTGTCAATCAACCCCCAAATTACTATGAGCTGTGATAATTTTTAAACAACTTTACATTATATATGTATCATTATCTTGTACCTTTATTTCTGAGAAGAGCACATGGGATTTCCTAGGAAACAAACAAGCAGCCATTGGATTAAAATAAATGAAACAACTGAAACATACTTATCTAGAAAACACTTGGTCACATGAAAAAAGAAGCACACTCAGTTTTCATGTGCATAACACATCTGTACGCAAAAGTGAAATAAAAACTGGAAAAAAATCCTCAAATCTTTTAACACAGTATTTGTTCCTATAAAGATTCAATACCAATTTTTAAAAAATGTAGTTTTGTATTCTCCACTTAATTCAGCAGTATTAAGTGTCACCATAAACTGAGAGAATCAAGCATGTCCCAAGAAACCAATAGAGCTCTCCCAGAGAATACTGATAGGAGTGCATAAATTTGTGCTTTGACCAACTGTTCTAAAAATGCAAGTCTGACGAAAGAAAGGAAGAAAGCCTAATGTTACAATCTACAAAGTTATACCTAAAGACCTCAACATGAAAATAAAATGTGACGGGTGAAAATAATAATGTTGACATTTGAAGCATTCACCACAAGTTTGCATTCTGTCATTTCTTACTATCACATTTTTCATAATTTATTGTAATTATCACTGTAGTTAACTCTTTTTATAGAAGCATCTTTCTGGTGTGTGAGAAACTTCATAAACTAAATCCAAAACCTCATTACTTTATTTCAAGATTCAAAATGCAATCTAAAGCCTTCTACCCCATAACTACCTTCAGCAAACTTCTAGGAGAAAGCAGTTCCAACCTCTAGCAAACTCTCAGTCATATCCATGCACTTACAGGCATATATATTCAGAAGCCACCTCTACTTGCAGATGATATATAACAGGTCAAAAAAGTCATCAAAGCTTCTGTGATAGTAGCCAAGACTTTCAAAGCTGTGATTACAGAAAGTAGCATGGTTTAAAAATATAACAATTACTAAATAACAATAGCTGAGGACCTGCAGGATCACTATATAAATGTACAAAGAAAAGGAATCAGTAACAATGTAGTCTCTACTAAAACATCTACAAGGAGACTACAAGCTATGAAGTTTTAATTAGTCTGCCTTTCTTCTCTCAGTTTACTCTTGGCAAAACTACCAATTCCTTATGCTACAAAAATACTCCAGAATAATACAGGATTTTGCAGAATGTTTACACTAACAGAACTCTGTTCAAACTCTGCCAAAATACTTTAAAACCTGCCTTCATAGTAAAAGTATGTTGCCACTTCACAGTATAAGCTAGGTACCATCTATACAACACAGGTTCTTGCAGCTAAGGAGCACAGTACTTCTTTATACTTCCTTAGTCCTTTTTCTCCACAGCTTTAAAAAGCAGCAAAGATTACCTGCAGTTACACACTCACCTTTTTTTTGAAGCCACACCTACAAAAAATATTTGATGTGTGAGAACATGGTCTACAGTCTCCTTCGTGGCAAAGGCTTTCACATGTATGAATAAACTCTAGCAAAATGAAAATACAAGTATTAAGAATATAAAAAATCTATGACCTGTAACATCATATTATTAGGAGCATCACTGACCAATGACACTAAGCTTATGCACAGCATTATTATGAACACACAGCTAGACTGCAGGCTCTGCAGTAGTTTTTACACTCATTTTGGTTGAAACTCAAAATTGCTAATAAAATATTATTGAAATTAAATATTTAAAGACCACGTTTTGTTTTCAAAATATTGATATCAAAAGGGTTAGTCTAAGAACAAAGACTGCATCTGTGTACTTTTAACAAAGAAACAGGCGTGCCCTGCTTCCAGAGCAAGGACAGAAGGAAGATAAAAGGGACTGGGGGAGTAAGTACATCTGGCTTAGGAATGCAACCACAGTCAAAATAAGACCATAAAAAGACTAAGCCAGGAGGAGAGTTTTATGGTAATGAGCAATTATAATACGTATGAGATTTCTGCAAATTGTGAAGCATATTATGTAATTTAAGTACGTAAGCAACACACTTGCAGAGAATCGGAATGCGCGATTCTAGGTGAACTTATCTTGCCTGCAGCTGGTACCGCAATAAAGAATGCCTACTTCTTAATGCTGCATTGGTGTTCAGGAGTTCTATTCACCTGACTTTTAGTGACACTATGAGACACTTAGAATACTCTGACACAGAAATTTCCAATTACCATAGCTACCACAAGAAAGAGGTTTGCCACATGTTTTTCCACACGATGGGATAGGATCTGTGCAAATTTTACGTTCAACACATCCTAGTTCCAGTAACTTGCTGAGAGGAGTCTGACCACAGGGACAACGATACACAACTTGTGGAAGTCGTGGACAGAGCTGGCAAGGCTGAGGATGGCATACTTGCTTACAGTTGTGCCTCCCACAATTTAATTTTCTGGGAAAAAAATCAAAGAAACAAAATAGAAAACAAGAAAAATATTAAAAGGGGAATTATCTAAGAGTATCACAATAAGTAACTGTGAATAGAATTACCTTCTTCTTTTTAAAAGTGTAAGTCATAGTGATCTTACTTGCCACATATATTCTGACATGAGAAACTCCCAAAACCGTCAGAGAATTCTTCCTTTGATCCACACAATACTTCTTTAAAGTTGCTTCCACAGTAACACACTGAAAGAAAGCAATATTCCACAGAAAACAATACAAGAGAATATCAGCAACAAAACACCTCCAGCAAATATAAAAAGGTGAAAAGTGAAAAATTGTTACAGTCAATTTTTAGAAGGATAAAGAAGTTGCTCCTCTTTGGATTCATCAATGAAAGAGTTTTGTCCTACAGAAGTTGGAATTCCAGCATTATTTGTTTTGATAAAGTGGTACCATGGGCACAAAAAGTTTATTTATTAAAGCAGTATACATAACAAGTTAATTATTACCTTAAAAAATGAGAGAATTAACTTCTGTATAAACTGTTCTATAAAGTTATTTATATACTGGCATACCTACTGAGTCAATTTAATTTCCATTCAAGACTCAGTTTAGAAAATTTTAACAGAAATTGTGAGAAGCTTGTTGAAATGTACTTTCCTGTGGCCCTGGAATCCCTGGGTGGGCAAGGATAGATTGGATTCAATCTGCACAGGGACCCTCAGCCAATGTTATTCAGCTCTAAATGCAGATGTATCATTGGCCAGAGAGCTGGATGGGGCTAAGACCTCAACAAATCACATGTGTAATTGGAGCGCCTATAAAATGAGCTGGAGGAATAAACTCAAGGCTGTTTGTCACAAGAACTCTGGAGTGTGAGTCTCTGTATCTGACCCACACACTCCATGCACGTTACACTTTCCTATACCTTCTTGTATTTTCCTTTCATTTACTGACTAATTAATTCTTATAATTATAGTAAAAAATTCAGTACAATCAGAGGATAATTCAGGTAAGAAAGGATTAGTTAGTCCAAGGCCTTACCTAAAGCACAGTCAGCAATGAGATCAGACCACATTACTCATGCGTTTTATTCAGTTGGTCTTGAAAATCCCAAGAAAAGAGGTTTCCCTTACAGCTAGTTACATGGAATTTAAGCTCATTGTCTCTCATCCTTCACACATGCATAATCCATCTCTGTCTTCTTAAATTACTTATTAGCTACTGAAAGGCCCTCTCAGCCCTCTCAAGATAAGGAAGTCCAGTATCACCAGCCTGTCCTAATAAGGCATATGCTCCAACAGCCTAATCATTGTGGCAGGATTCCAGCAATAGATTTTGGTTGTGTTAAGGAAAACGTGGCACCTGCCTCTTGGTACTGATCTTTTCCACCCCCATGTTCTCACTGTATAGGGTGGATATCTGTAAAGCATTTCAGTACTTACCTTGCTGTACTGTTAATTGGCAAGGTGAACATTTTCCTGAGTGGCACACTTGAGTACAGCTGTGCTTTCCACAGTTTAAAGTATTTCCACATACATTAGAACAATGAATTTCTGTTGATTGACCACAGCGAACTGAATGACTGTAGAGAAATTACACCATAGCCTGTCAGCTACATGACATCTATACAGTATTTAATAAAAGGGGAAAGGCATTTTCAGTAAAATGCCAAAATCTTCAAAAGGCAGCATAGTATACTAATGAAAGTCTTTAGGAAATAACACTCCTAGTTTTTCCTTGCTTCCCCTCTTCCACCTTACTGAAGTAAAACACCTGTAACAGTAGTTAGTCTACAGAGTTTTTCCTGAAGAAAATGGGGGAAAACAACCCAAGGTAACACTAAAATTTGAACTAATGTATGAACTCATGTATGCATTGTCACAAAAGCAGATATTTCCAATACAGACATCTTTCTGAAGACTTAAACAATCCTAAATCCATTGTACACAAAGAAGATTGGGATATGGGGCTTAACAGTGGGTCATATGTCTATGAAAACAACTGAGTTTTTCAATAAATTGACCAAAAATGTGACAAAATCAGTTATCTTATTTTTTCAACTCTGGATGGCTCACACAATGTCAGTAAAACATGTACTTGAAATCCTTAAGTTGGTGATGCTATGCCATACACCCTGGATGCTTATACAGTACATATGAAATGCTATTTTGAAGCAGGTTTTAAGTATCAAATGTACTATTACAAAAATCAGCAATCTGGTGAAGTAATCTGACATCGGAAAAAAATTTGACATCTGGAAAAAAAAATAAAGTTGTCGCATCTATTAAACTTTTAAATGAAATAAGAAGTCAGAAAAATAACAAAAGAAACCAAACTAAACCAAACAACAACAACAAAACAAAACAAACAAAAAAACCCCAAAAAAAACCAAAAAAAAACCAACCAAACCAACCAACCAAACAAAACACCCTAAACAATAAAAGCAGGTAATATTACTATGGAAGATGAAATTCAGTAATCTACAAGAAATCCATTTTTCTGCTGAAGACAAAGTGCTTTTATCTACAAATACTGCCACAGAAATTGCAGTACCTTCTTCTGAAAAATTATGATTGCGTAGTATTAGATTCAAACTCTGAGCAATAATTGCACAAAACTGAAAGATCTTTTTTCCAGAGCAAGAATGTAACACTGAAATTGGTTTATGGCTTTTTTGGTTCTGTAAACAAACTCAGGCAAACAATTTATTACACCGAATCAGTTCTACATAACTACAAAAAGGGACTCTAAAGACTCAGGCCAACTAAGTGAGGAGTGATCACACACAGTATAGGCAGTACCATATTGCTATTGGCAATAACACTATATGCACCAAACATGTAAGGAAAAGATAGGTTTAAGTCTGGAATGCACTACAGACTTCTCTGTACAGTTTCTAAGAAAAGCACATTATTTTTGAAATTATTATTTCTGAAATTAAGTAATTTAAGATCTTGTTTCATTCGGATAGAAAAGATATGAGCATTTTTCTATTAAATTCTTGGAGTCTTCTAGCAAAATAAAATTAATAAATACTAGTATGAGATTTCAAAATCAAATCAACTTATAGACTGCTCAAACAATTCAGCTACATGTATCATAAATTGACAAGTATTTTTTGTTATTTTTACCTTTTTTCTAGTAAAATTAGAAATAGCTGCATTTTTTTTCAAAAGATAAAATTCTCCAAATCATTTTAACCACAAAATCAGGTTACAAATCAGATTAAACTTTGTTCTGCATATTTTTAATAAATTATAAGAAAAAAAATAGTATATAGAGTTTTTAACTGTTCTTTTGTTTATAATAACTAAACTTATGTTCACATAATAGAAGCATTCTTACCTTGTTTGTCCACATTCACATGTTTTTGTCACAAAGGCTGGGCATGAAGGGCATGGTCCTGGGTGGCACAGACTTAGAAGTAAGTAAAAAAAGTGAATTTAACTTGAGCTTTATTACACTTGCAGAGACACAATCCACCATGACCCAACATCAGTGCATTATCAAAACATTATACAGGACTCCTACACTCACTCCTGCAGAGTGTGAAAGCAGTCTTAACACAAGAAAAAAGAATTTTATTATTACAATTGCATCAGTCTCAAAGACCACTAATGTTGAAGGAAAAACTGCATTCCTGCTGCTGTCAAATCAACAGTACTACTAACAGATCAATTCTGCTACTGACACATTTGATATTTTGCATTTCACCAGCAAACATGCATCAACTCAACTGTGTTCATCATTGGTAACACCCAAAACAATCATCTTATGTCCAAAGCATTAACATATTTATTTCTTCGGTGATCTTAAACACAACAGAGATAAAAACTTCTCTAATAATTTCTTCTTTTGAGCTGGTCGTTTTGTTTTTGAACTCAGCACTTATAGTGCCACCAGTAAGAGGAGTTGCTCCTCCTTCTGTAAGGTAACACATGGGAGACACAGCAAGTCTGCCTCAGTTTTTTTCTTACTATCAAGGGCAATTTCCTGTGGGTGTCATCAAATCCAGTCGTTTACATACCAGATCTTACCTCCTACTTCAAGAAAAACCAGATGTTCCCTATCTGCATGTAAGACCTTAATTGTGCACAGACAAGCCCAGGTTTGTGAAATTATACTTAACTATCTAGTCTGCACTCTTCCTTAGCCAACGCCCAGTTCCCTTCATCTGCAAAAACAGCAGCTCTCATTTGGAGCAATTATTACTGGCCAGAACTGACCAGCACAGACATCCTAGACAAAAGAAAAAACTCAGAAACATCAGAAAACCCCATAAACTCAGACTACACAGTTACATGGTAACTACTGAATTCCTCAAGGACAATAACTATACCTGTATTAATTAGTACACCAGTTACTACAGTCATACGCAATATAGTTGAATCATGCCTCCAGCTTGTCAACAGTGTTCTGGCTTCCTTTCTTCCTCTACCACTCCTCCTACTTGACAATAAAGCCTAACCTATCACTAAACCTATGGCAACTCTAACAGTAAAGCCAAGCAATTGCGCAATAAACCAACTCAATACAATTTAAAATCCCCCATCACATAAAGCAAATCCAAAAAACAAACCACAAAAACCACCATAACCCTCTGCCTTTTACTAGGTCAGTTTTATGACACAGTGAAGAGTTGAAAAGCAGGCACAAGGAAAGGGAGCAAAAAATAAAAACTGGATGGATACACAGTGAAGTAAGAAGACAGCAAAACCACTGAATTATTTACTGTATTGTGGAACTTCAGACAATGAGAATTAACATGAATTTTGCAACATACAAGAAAATCTATCTTACAAGAAAACCTCTTGTAAAAGGACTGTACCACATATTGCACTGTCTTGACTTCCGTCCTCAAAGATCCATGTAAGATTCTAAAGGTTGGATGCCAATTTATGAACTAAGAATCAGATTAAAGTAAATATAAATTCAAAATACTATGATCTAGGTCAAAACTTGGAAAAGCGAGAAGGCACATCATCTTCAGAAGTCTTGTCATATTAAGTTTTTTACCTGGCGTATTATTTCTCTCAACATTCTCATATACAAGCAATGCTAAGATTTCTTTCACAACCTCATTCCTGGCATGCTTTCTGACGATAATGTATCACACAACAGCAATTTATATTGATGACAAATATTTTAAAGTTTTAAGTACTGACTGCAGTCTTATAGCAAGATTCCTTTTGCTAGAACAGTATCAGACAATTAATTTTCAGACATCTGAAAGTTTGGACAATGTATGTCTCTGAGACAGTTTTCTGACCTTTTGTTAATAAGAACAGAAAAATTCTAGTAATGCAAAACCTAATGCTTTGAAATCAAACTTCAGACTTTTGAAATAACTGTTCCTTATGCATCCCTACAGATACACATACAAAAGTCTCTGGCACTATTTAGTTAGATAGACGCTACAGTATGACTATAGTTCTAGGATATACTTGATCCATACAACAACAATTAAGATTGAAATTCAAATTTCATTCAGCACAGAGACATGCACAGGAAGTGCAGAAAATGCTCCTTAGATGATAAAGATGGATGATACCTTTAGAGTTTTAGTCCTGGTTTAGAGGATTAAGCAAAAAACTAAGTTACATGACTTGACAATGTTGCAAACTGAACTCAAAAACGCTGAAGACTTCAGTATTAACTTCTGTTTGATGAATGCAGAGGTTTTTTTAACTGAACCTTCATTACCTATCATTAGCATGGAGAATTATTTTGCAATTTACTGCTGCTCCTCTAGAGAACTGGCATACAAGAAAAGTTGTAAAGACAGATACATCTAGACAGAGGAAAAATTAAACTTCCATTTGCCTTACAGTGAAAATATTAGATACTATAACAGAACAAAAAAGGGACTTCTACTGCTGTAGAAAAGATTACAGTACCAAAGATCTATGAAGGAAGTCCAGCAACTAAAATTTAAATTAAGAGAGATGTGGGAAATGGATTTGTAGAGTTCTCAGGGCCTGACAAAAGGCCCACACAGTATGCATCTGTATGCCAACCCTGAGATAAGAAATGTTGACTTAGAAATGCCATGGAATAGGACAGATATTGTTGAGAGAGAAATAGAGCTAGAAAAAAAAGTTTCAATGGATGGCCTGGCAAATAAGACTAGATACTTTGGAAAAATAGAACTATGAATGATGCCTTGTACTAGGACCCATGACGGGTAGTTTTAGATGATTGGCTTTAAGGCATCTACAGCATGGTGCGGCAAAAAGCTGATAGGCCAAGAAACACTTATAGTGTATTGTAATTAGGAAATAGCTGGCTTCTGATTGTGATGATGTGAATTGTAACATCTGTTATTGTCTCACCCTTCTCATGAGACTGAAAATGGAATAAAAGTTTTAAAACACCTCTCATTTGCCCCATCTCTGGGTCAGAAAAAGGGTATTGTGTGACAGAAAGAAATTTCATTTACGCCTTTGTAAGACCTTTTTCAAATGCTCTCAAGGCCTTGCATAATTTCAGCTGGCAGGGAGAACTTCAGAACCTTAAAAGAAGTTTTGCTTTGTTAAGAAGTTTATTATCAGGAACATTTTAATGAAGGTTAAGCTAGATGTTTCTTTGATGTAGAACCTAACACTGTAAAATAAATGTCAGTGGTTTTAAACTAAAAATGTGAAGAGAACTCACCTTGAGGAGTTATGCATGCCATGGCACAACACTAGCAAAAGGTCTGCAAAGCATTCCCCTTTCAAATAGCTGCTTACCTGTTCCTCAGCTCTGCCAAATCAGCTGTTTATATAAATGGTTACCATTTCAATAAATCTGAGTAAATATTAGAAGTATTACTAAACCAGTTGATGTGCTCAGGCCTGAGCAGCAGGCTTAAGCCAGAGCTGACTTACCAGATGGATCCCAAGCACTGTGTGACTACTGACACACTTAGTATTATTTAGCTAAAAACAGATGACCAAGAGCTTATACCCACTGTTTAAAACCAAACCGCCTGCTTTAGAAACTTTCACATAACCTTCTGTAGTTATCTGCAAGAAATGTATCATTTAAAGAAATGTACCCAACTAACATGAATAGAAGCTTGCTTGTAGGTATTTTAGGGGAAAACCCTCGCAGCCAAGGCCTGGGCTCTGGCTAAGCCCTGGCCCCGGCTGGTCAACAAGTATTCCATCAGATTCAGGTGTTTATGTGCTAAAAATACAATCAAGTCATTCTGACTTGCTGATTTGGGCCTATAAAAGCTGAACCCACTTTCAGGGCAAATTTGGAGGCCTCACCTACGGGTGGACTCACCATGCAGGATTTTCCTAATTGCTGGGAAAGGTTCTCCAGGTCCTCCCTGCGAAACAGAGCTTCCCAGCGACTGCAGACTCTGGGTGACAGTACAGTATTTAGGCAATTGATGATGTATCTAACTTTCTCAATCACTTTCCTTTCTCTCGCAAAGTAATAACTAGGTACACTACCTTGCTTATTTTTGCTTGTTGCTTAGACTCAAGCATGTTGTTTTATTGAATGTATAATTTTACTTTTGTAGTACCTTAATATTCATTGTAAAATAAGAAGACCATTCTTTCCATTGGTGTCTGTGTCCTTTAAATTGTCCCTGTCAATTGGCAGTGTAAATCACCTTTACTTATTTTCATCAAAATGGGGTGCGGTGTTGAAAAGGAAAAACAAAATAGCTTTTAGGATATCTGCAAACAGAATGACAGTTCTGGTTCAAACCTTATCACCTATGGGAAAATGGCACACAGCAAATCCACAATCCAAATAAATAAATGCTTGCAAGAAGAAGTTCTGAGATCATCTAAACTTAAGAAAGAATCATGAAATAGAGCACTCTCTCCAGGAAAATCTCTGCCCAGACATACATAATAATCCAGATTTATCATCTGCATTCAAATACTAGAGCCCTGCAACTCTAACTCCAACACTGATAGAACAAGAGGGAACAAAGTTCCTACTTGCTTTTTAACACAGCAGATGATGGTGGCCTGTGTCCTCACACACACTAAAGATTCCCATATGTGAGAAAGAAGTGTCCAAAATGTGACGAACATCCAAAGCTGGGTAACACTGATGTTGAAAGTGCATTCCTCTCCAGTTCACCATCATAAGTTAGAGAGCATCAAGAACATCCATTATCTTGATTTATATGCCTACTGTTGCCTTACCTCCAGGACTGGATAATCTCATCACGGTTTTATTCATGTGAAACATAAAGTTGAATTATAACATTTTAAAATATTCTACAACTGGTCACAAATTGGGACTCAATTTTCACAGCTTTTATGTAGATCAGACATTTAGAGACTAAGAATTTGTAGCACCCCAAAGTCACAGTATTGTCACTACTCTTCAGAAGACTTTCCAGAAGAGAATGCCAAAGACTGAACCTCTACTGTAGACTAGGACAGGAAAGAAGATAAGAACATCTGCTTCCAAGCCCTACAGGAAAGTTTGTCAGCCAACAAATGGCAGTCAGAGAGTTCTCAAAGTGGTTAAGAAGTCTGCTTATTTCTGACTGGGCAAAAGATATGTCCATGAACATATGCCTCTCCTGAGACGCAGGCCTGTAGCTGGTCTCCAAGAGAATCAGTGTTCTGTTCAGGGTATCAGCTTCCTCAAGAGTAGTGTGAAAGTTGAAAGTAAATTAAGAGAACAACCATGACACTTAAATGAAATAAAACATAAATCTGCATGCATAAATACATAATGCATAAATATAAATTAAATCTAATATCAAAAAGAAATCTAATGAACATTTTCATGTATGGGAAACAAGTATTAAAGAATTATTCTGACATTCAATAAAATGCTGAAATATATTTGAAGCAGAACACATTAAATACAAAGTTCAGAGTAAAGTTCTGAGCTTTAGCAAATCTTGGCAAAATTGTCAGGCGACAATCTGTTTGTTGGAATGGGTGAAGTTTCTGACCAAGAGCAGAAAACTGCTTCTATCAAAAATTTCCAAAACCAGAAATATGAACAGATGTTAAGGACCAACTTCCATGGAAATTGAAGCTAGATAGAATAGGAACAACATATAATTTATGTTTCTGACAAGCAAGCATATTTATACACTGAAAAAAAAAATCAGTGTGTTAATGGTGTTAATTTTATCAATGCAACTACACTACTAAAAAAAAAATCTAATGTAAAAAATCCAAAAATGAAAACAGAGATGCCCTCCTGTAGTGGTCTGGATTTGTTAATTTAAGATTTGCCTAATTTTAAAATTTCCCAACCAATTGTTGTTGAGTGTGGTGGGCTTCAGTGCTGGCTAATTACCAGTGCACTCATTTCCTGCTGTGAGATAGGATTAGGAGAAAGGTAAAGTAGGTTCAAAACCTTTAAAAGGGTATAAAGAAAAATTTATTAAAAGTAACTAAAAGAAAAAAAACTGGTAAGAATCAGAACAAACCCTTCAGAACACTTCTTCTTCCCCCACAACCTTTTCTTTCCCACTGATAAAGTAACGAAACAAAACCTAAAATCTCTAGTTAGTTTATCACCTCAAAAATAGTCTTTCTTTAGTTCACTTAGGGAGAGAAGTTCCTCTTGTTAAGGTTATGGAGACTTCTTCACAAGAGGAAAAAAACAGCTCTCTCATGGCTCTCAATTTTGTCACGAATAAGAGCCGACCAGGGAACCCTGTTATCGTGAAGTCCTTCCCGTTTTAAAGATGAATTGTTCAAAGGTAAAAATTCTCATTATTTATATCTAAAATCATTTTCATCCCTGGGAACAGAGATCTTCTTTCTTCTCCTGGGGGCACAGGACTACCCTCTCTCTGCTAAAACTTCTCATGGGATTACAGCTACTTTAACATCTGTTTATTTTGGCACAGAGGTCTTTACTTGGTATCTATAATTTGAACACTTTCATCTCCCCATAGTTTCCTGTGTTATAAGGAAAAAGAGGTTTTTTTTCATAGCTTACAAGAGGATTTGAGCACTAAGATCAAGGCATCTTCCCCTCCCTCCCATCTGAGACTTAAATCTTCCTTATTGACCATGATGTTTTCATGTTGCTCTTTTACATGCTTGCATCTTGTTCCTTTCTCTCACTCGAGGAAGGATTAAAGCTATGAAAGGGTAACATCCCACCGGGAGCCCAGTTGGGGTCAGACTGGGCACTACAGTAGCAGGAGTTGTAATTTGGGAAGTGGTTCAGATCGAATCTAATCAGCCAGTCCAGAACCCAGCAGCAACAGTACACCAGGTGTCGGGGGTGGCTTCTCCTTCCCCCTGCCCGATGGTTGAGGGCAGCTTCCACGGGAGTAAAATCCCGGCACCAGCCCAGGGCTGCTCCCGGGGATCGGCTGGGCTCCTGGGCTGGTGGGGGGAGGGTGTAGTAGGCAGTCAGATGTTAGCAAGGCCGGCACCATCCAGCCCCGCAGCACCCCCTCTCCCTGCCCAACAGCCGATGTTGAGGGCTGGCAGACGGCCCGGGGAAGAGGGTTCAACACCGCGGCCGGGCCGGCCGGCCCGACCCCATGGCAGGTGCCGCCCAGCCGTGTTACTTCGCTCCTGGCCAGAACGGAAAGAAAAAGTTATCGGGTTTTTTTAGTCTTTAACATGTGTCTTTCACAGACAGGCGTGTCCAGCTTCTCAGTGGTTCAACACACTGTCAGTTATACAAAAAGCTTTTGTCTCACTCCCTAAATTATCCTCCCATTCCAAAACACGACAGCTCCTTTGCCTGTCTTCACTGAATTATACTAATAAAATGTTAGCAGAACCAATCTGAGTTACATATACTGATTAAAATTTCCATGAGGGATTCTGGTTAAACTATCTGATGGTCTCAACAAATAAAAAAATACAAATGCCCTTTTATCCTCAACAGTTTGCAAGATAAAAAAAAAAAAAAAAGAAAAAGAAACAAAAGAAAGAAGTGGTCTTTCAGTTTAAACAAGTAGCACTGATTCCAAATTAATGTATTCACACACTTGCACGTGAATAACAGCACCTGAAAAATCTGGTGGACCACTGGACAAGTTCAAAGTTACTTTCAGACATATTATTTCTTTATTTCAATGAAAATTCTTGAAACCAAGTCAGACAGCTGGTTCAGTTCCTAAAATATGATAGAAATGTTGCTACAACTATTGTAGACATCCTGTTCATGCTCTCATGAACTCACTTTAGACATACCAACACAAAAACACTTCAGGCTTTTCATTTCTTTCAGGCTTCAGCTGAACTATAAACCTCTATAGGTTCTAAATCTCTAAGCATATCCTGGAATCAAAAAATAATCAAATATAGTCTTCAGAAATTTTCTCTAAATAATTTCAGTGTTTATATGATAAACATTTACTTACATGTTGCAAAGATGTGGACAGTCCAAACACTGCCTCTTCTTTCCACAAAGTTCCCCACAGCTATGTGGAATTTCATTTCTATTCCATTCAGGATTATGCACCTTACCTAAACCATGTCAAAGACAAAAGATATTTATTGTTTTGAATAGCGGACTGCATTTGTGAAAAACATCCTACTGAAGAGAAAAAATGGTACTTTAAATACTGGCGAGTAGTCTTCTTTGACAAAAAAATTACACAAATGTTTATGTTATTCTGTACTGATACATATTCAGCTTTTTTAAAAGAATGTGCCATTGGAATAGCAAGCTCCAGAATATTCTTTCCTTCTGTACTCTCAATCAGCCAACATGCAGGTAACTGATACAATAAATTAAACTGATAAAATACATGAAAACTAAAAGCTCCCTGCAGTTGGTCAGGCTGCACAGTAGCTAAGAAAACTGAAGGGTGAAACTCCCTTGCTGTCTCAATGCAGCAGGGAAGGAAAAAAAAAAGGAACAAAGTAAAAAGATACCAATCCCAGAAAGTAAGGTCTACCTGACATGGTGATAGGGAACAGGGAATTAAGTAAGTGGGTGAATTATGAAAGTCACTTCTATAAAAAGAAGCAGATTCTATATTAATAAAAATATTAAAGGTCAATGAATGTTAGCTTCAAGTATTCTATATTTCAGATAAGCACTAAACCATATTTTCATTAATCTGAGATATTATCATGAAATCTCATAGCTCTAAGTGCACGGTCAACAGGGTTAAGGTTAATTGCCATCATTAACCCTCTCTTGGCTTTCTGCAAGAGAGGAATTAAATTAACAGTGAAGCAATTGAGCCAATGTTGCAAATTTGAGTTGTGACAATCAAAACCAACAAGAAAATGTATTTTGGCAACACAGTCACATAATTTTAATTTTTTTAATATACCTCTGTATATTCCACACTATTAAGTTAGAAAAATATGAACAAACACTACAGATAGCATTTATTCACCTGAGTTTCAATTAAACTAATTGAATACCCAGGGAAGTCCCAAAGATCTGAAGCTTCAGAAGAAAAATAAGACAGGAATTTCCTCATGGGTGAAAGCCTGGAAAAAAAATCACACTTAACCACACTCAGCACACAGCTAGTACTTTGCATCAAATACAAGATAGGTGTGCATAAGTGACTGATCATGTCCAAATTATATATTATTAATGTAAAATTATCTGCAGAAGATTGAACTCTTATGTTACTGCATGGTGCTCTGCGAGTAATAATTCTGAAGACAATAAAGTTCTTACTGTAGATCTCCTAAACCGTGAAACCTCTTTCAGATAAGGAGAATTTCTTCCCTATTTAACAGACAGATGTCCTGTCTTTTTAAAAAGTCTAATTTTCATTTGATCTAATTTTCATTCATAGTTCATTCTGACTGTATTATTATCTCTAATAACTGAATTATTATCCTTATATTAAAATTATTATCCTTATATTAAAATGTCACACGTTGTAAAAAAACTCTGCATTAACTGCATCGCACTGTTTCTAACTGATTCACTAACACATTTAGATAAAAAGATAAAACTCTCTTTTAGCAAATCTTGCTTCTTTAGACAAGTTTACTGACACAGTTTCTGTCTCAAATTCAGAACATTCTGTTTTCTAGAAAGTGAGGTGAAAGTTTCCAGTGACTCTGATTTAAGGAAAAGAAAGCTATGTGAAAACAATACAGATCACAGAAGTATAGACTCCAAACAAAACTTATTCATATCTATGCAATTAATAACATAATTTCTCCTTTTTGTTTTATATTTATGGCTTGGTGAGTGCTGTACTCATGCCATTTACCTTTTTTATTAAACACATATCTACACAGAGGTCTGAAAAGCCTGAATATTTTTTCCCTATTTAAGCTCCATGTGTCTCTGACCAACATAAATCACAAAACTGCTAAATCAATTTAAAGGTTTAGGTAGTTGTATCCTTGAGTTGTGTATTATTTTGGTCTTGCCACAAAGACGTAAACATGCAGGTTATTCCATTCCTTCTATGGAAGGAAACCTCACAAGATACCAGCCAAAATCTATCATTATTCCATAAAAATCACTATTTCTACATAATGATGTGAAAATATTTACCACTTGGGACTTATTATTTTATTTTCATTTTTCAAGCAGCACATGTATGATTCTCTGTGCAGCCACCTTCCAGTGTCAATAATTTTTTTTTAAAAATTGATTTTCAGGCATGTAAGCAAACAACACTGAAATTCGTATTAAGAAAAAGGAATCAAAATGACAAAACTGTTTTTCTTTGCAAAAGCAAATGAGAAACTCACCACAGAAACAAGTGTAAGTTTTAGGAACTTGCACAGAAGCATTCTGACAAGCTGGACATCTCCAACCGCCATTGCCATCTGTAGGTAATAAAAAGACAAAAAGGACTTGAAATAAATAAAAGACCTAATCTGCAAGCCTAGAATAAGTTCTTCTACTTTGTTTTTTAACACAGTTGCAAATAAATTAATTTTTACACTTACATAGAAGCGGTGAGAAAACACACTCATAAGAGTACATTTTATACAGTATCAACATCAACAGAGCCATGGTATTTTATTTCAACAGGCTACAACCTTTTATTGAAGCAAAGCCAGATTTTAAACTCCCAATTTTTCTATTATCATATGCTCTGTTATAACACATGCAGCTAGAATACAGACAGACTTCACCATATCTAAAGCTGTGAAAGAAAAAAAGTGTTAAGAGAGGGAAATTGGTAAGGAATACATAATTGCATCACACAAATCACTACCTGTACTTTCCTTTTCAGTATCCTCTCATGAGTTTATGTGTTTTGTAGAAGAAAAATTTAGTGTTGCCTCACATTCAGAAAAAATCAGTGTTATATAAACCGAATAATCTAATTTATTAATTTACATTATTCTTCAAGTTGTTATTTTAATAAATAGTAGTTATCTTGTTTCTGTGTTTCAGGAGGGTGCTTTAGCAATACAGGAAAAACAGTAAAGTGGAAGAAAAGCAACATTAATTTTCCCCAATTCATACGTATTGTGCCATTAAGAATATGGGTGTGAGAGCGCTACTGAACACAAAAGAGGTCACAGACGAGAGAGGTATGTTTTTATATCTATATATAGATATTGAAAAGAAAAAAACTGATTAACATGTTCCGCCTCTCTTAACTGAATCAATTCAGTGCTGGTAAATTAATAAACCTGTGATTTTAGAACTATTCTTCACTATTAAGAAATCTGACCATAATTCATGATAACTTCATGTTATGAAAGCAGAAGAGACTGCAAATAGGAAATTCTGCCTATGACAAGACAACTGCAGTGCAACTAGAGGCACACCTTGGTTCACCTTCAGCTGGGTTGAACAACTTATGTTCCCCATCATAATGTACAACGGAAATTATTTTCACAAATTGAAATTATTCAAATTACAGACTGCCATGACAGTCTAGAAATGCAAACCTAATGCATGTCTGTTCTTTCCAATACTTCATGCCTATTCACAGCCCTCTTTATCCTGGCTCATATTACTGTGCCACCAAGACTGCTGCAGAGATCTGTACGATTATAGGCTGAGCAGCTCTACAACAGTGGCACAAGGCATATACTCTCATGGTCAAGACTGTTATGAATAGAAAGTTGTATTTTTTTTGAGTTTCAGAGTTAAAAAAAACAAGTCAGACCTCTTTGGTTTCCCTGCCGAAGAAAAGCTCTTCAATTACCCGTTAATGGCCGGTGATTAACTATTGTTCCCCTGATGCTGGCCGCTTGCCAAGAAGACACCAGGACAGACCCTCCAAGGTAAAGAGAATGGGCAGTGACATCAGAGCCAGTATGCAGATGAGAAATGCATTGCGCCCTGAATTTTTACAGTTTTACAGTTTTTACAAGAAAAACCCCTAAAATCACGAGCCAACAAGTGACTTAAGTGACGTCTAAGGATGGGAGCGTAGTCCCGTACGTGCTTGGACCCTTTTGCTTCTCACCCTAACCTGAAAAGATACTGATTAAAGAGACACCCCGGAGTGTTAAACAAACAAGCAGGAATCTACGACTCTCCTGTGAGGACAGAATCCCCAGCTCTGCCTGCAGACCAGCGGACAAAGCTGCATCACCCTCCTTCTCCATGCCACGCCTGGGAGCAGCGGCGGTGTGGGCGCAACCCGTCGATTTCTCCCCACCTGAGCTGATTCTTCTTAATAAAGGCATTAAAAAGGAGAAAGATCTCCTGCCCATTTATTTCAAAGACCAATCTGCATTTCCTGACCAAGACTTTTTTTCTTTTGACAGCTAGAAACTAAAGGAACTCAGAGAAGCGACTCAGAGAGAAGTGTAAGGAGGAAGGCAAAAACAGGCAGCTGACAACTAAATGGCATATTTACTGAGAAAACTGTAAGCACCTTATGTGGCTCCTCCTAAAGCCAGCACACTAAATACTACAGTATTGCCTATGAGATTACAGTATAGTACATCATATTTAATTACAGTATAGTACATCATATTTAATTCCAGCATTAACAATTTCTTTCATTCTTATTCCATGTCATGTTTGCAAAAGCTGTGAAGTCTACTCTGAAAGCTTCAGGAGGCTAGCAGAAGACCTCTCCTATCAACAACTCTCCTGAAGCTGGATACCTAGTCCTCTACAAGCAACAGTTTCTCCAGAGTATAGTGAAGGTCCCCAAAAAATAGAACCTATTTAAAATAGCCTTGGCAAGATATATTTCCTTCTTCATTGTCATTGATTATCTTTCATCAAAGCACATTAATGTATGTTCACCCACAAGGGACATGCATAGTTGCCTTCCTCCAAAATCAGGAGTAATAAGTTTTGTTCCAGGATTCAGGTGCAATTAGAGCAGTATAGAATGACAGCAGGATGGCTCCTGGCATACACATTTGTAAGAAGTGGTCCTGTAAGTATTCCTTTAAAATCCTGATTACTAAGAAAAGTGAGAATGAGGATGATCCTACAGAAAGAACATTCCACTTTCATGAATCTTCTCATGAACAGAGGTGAATTAGGCAGAACTCCAACCAAAGACATCACAAGGACAGTTGTCTAAGCAGAATCAAGACACCTCATTCCCTTCTACTAGAGATTGTTTTAGTAATTGCTATCCTCTCCTTCCTTCTGGGATAAAAAAAACTCCTTACTTGAAATTATTTACCAACATTTTTATTAACTTCTATTCCGATCACTGAAACTCAGAAGTTTAGAAGTGCTATGTTAGAGGCCAGCACTGGACTGGTACGGATCTGGTACACTTGGAAGTGGAGCCCAAGGGCAGAACAGAAAGAGACAGCTGTAATAACTCATATTTCTCCAATCCTTACAGTCAAAATTGAAGATACCAGTGAAACTATCTTCCCTACAAAGAAGGGACAAAATTACTTAAATGTTTGCTCTATCAATATAAGGGCACAAGTTAAACACCACTTAAACATCAGTTTTTAAAAGAAGCAGAAGAAAGAAAGGGGCAAGCGACAACAATTCCCCCTTAATAAACAGATCTTGTGTACAGTGCAAGTATTTTTTGTCAGATTTACCTTAGCTATGCGATACCTTAAGGTCACATTCCTTCAAGAAATGTTAGTAAAATGCTTGTTGCCTTACAGGAAAGAATCTTTCCACTTGATGGCAAAGTGATGCCCAGCAGAGCTTCTCCTCCTGACCAGGATATCTCTAATGTTAGGGATATGATAGAAATTCGTGCCTGTGAAATATAGATATATGTATTAACTATGGTATTAAAGGGGGGACCAAGGTGTAATCCTAGGATGAGGAGACCACAGCTGGCTGACAAGGGGGAAAGTGGCATTAACATACGAAGGAAACTCTGCTGCACAGGAGATGGTCATTCAAGGTGGCATGTACCCGAGGACACCCGGTGATGATGGCCCATGAAGATACATATCCCAGATAACCAGGGCCATCAGCACCTGCCATATGAATATAGGAGTCCAGGAATCAGAGAAGGAACATCAATCCCTTCCCTGACGGGGTTTTGTGCAGCTTCGAGTAAAGAAAAGAACCAACATGAATATGATAAATTTTGAAAAGAGACAAAGGGACCCCATAGGGGTATGGCCTAGTAGACTCTCTCTCTTCATTTGAATAAAGTTGCAGGACTCCTCTGTCTCCTTTATGGACACTGGCTTTTCACAGCGTGATTTTCCACACAGTAGTGTTATAGGTAATAAATGATAAAGCCGAATTAATAAAATAGGTTTTCTTTCGTGACCAAGATTCGGACTCTGATAGCCACAATCAAAGAGACAGTGCTGAGCCGGAACTCTACCGCTTCGGATCCCCTCTGTTCACAAAGGCTGTCTTTGTCCGGGTAGTTTTTATACTGTTTTTTCCACCTGGGGCAGAGTTTCTCTTATTCTTTTCGTGGCTTCACATATTCATGTAGTCTCCTTTCTCTGTGGTGGGCTGGACAAAACCGTTTCTGGGAAGCGATGAATGCAGATCTTCGAGTTACAGGAACCTGTTATCTGGCTATCTCAATCATAGATGCTTATCGAGTATTCATCGCTTGGATGTTTCCTAGACTGTCCCAGGAAAGGGCCCATCTCCACACAGAGCCACATCATTTTGTTTGTTAATTAGATCTTTCTCTCCACTGCCATCTGTGGTTTCCCAATTTGTGAAGCTATCTCTCCCCCACTCCGGCTTGTGGGTTTAAAACTTTAAGAATTTTTCTTACAAGCATAATTTATTTCATGTATATTTCACATATGCACAAATTATTCCAAATCATATACTACAGTAGGGAGTCAAGTGAAGCACCCACTGGCCCCCTCCAGCTGTCCACTGTGAAGGGCCTCCCTTCACAGCTGTTGAGAGTATAACTGCTAGAGGGTCTTGTGAATGGCAGGACTAGGAAGGTTCCTTAACACACCACAGAGCAAGCAGACCAAGAAGATAGCAATGCCTTGACTCCCCATGTTATGAGTAAAAAGTTATCCATTTTTTTTAAGGTTGCAGAGTTAAAACAAGTTAGACCAGTTGCTGTTCAGTTGAAGGTTAGCTTCATGCT
Source organism: Passer domesticus (assembly GCF_036417665.1). NCBI lineage: Eukaryota > Metazoa > Chordata > Aves > Passeriformes > Passeridae > Passer > Passer domesticus. Next base: position 65,272,192 of record NC_087474.1, read on the forward strand.
GCAGTCACATACTGTTGAGAGTTTTTCTTCAATTGCCTGTTAATGGTTGGTGATCAGCGTCATTGTCCCCCCTGCTGAGTGGGCAGGGAGTGACACCGGACCCTGCAGGTAGCAGGGGAGGGGTGACATCAGAGCTAGTATGCAGATGAGAATGCATTTCACCAGATTTTGCAATTTTCCAGGAAAAAAACCCTAAAAACAACAAGCCAGCATGGAATTAAGAGACCTAAGTAATGTCTAAAGGTGAGGAACTTAATCCAGTATCTGCTAAGATCCTTTTTACTTCTCACCCTAACCTGAAAAGATGCTAACTAGAAAGAGGACCTGGAATGTTAGACCAAAGAAACAGAATTCCCACTACTCCCTGGAGGACGGAAGCCCCAGCTCTGCCTGCAGACCAGCGGACATCATCCTCCTCCTCCATGCCACTACTGGGAGCAGCGGCGGCGCGGGCGACCTGTCGTTTCTCCCCAACCTGAGCTGAATCTTTTTAATACAGGCATTAAAAAGGAGAAAGATCTCTTGCCTTCTTTATTTCACCCACAGATAATCAGGAGATTCTTTCACTCGCCCTGGCCAAAACAGCTGTCATTTTTCAGGTGACTGTCAAGAAGAAGGCAAAAAAATTTCTGATGGAAGACATCTTGAATATAGCCAGAGAAGGGAGATACTGTAGAGTGTGAGAAGACTTTGTTACAGTAACCTAGTTCCAGAACTGGTTTCTGGAACCTAGAAATGTACACCTAAGACAGTTCACTGCTTCTTCCCATCCAAGTATATAGAGCCGTAAGAACATTTTATCACACTGACATGGTAATCTAGAATACTTCCCTTTCCTTTTCAACTGCACCTACGTTTACATTGATGCCAATCTGACGGCCTGCTCTGGATCTCAAAATTCAGACAATAACACTGGCATTACATGAGTGAGTTTGGAATGAGCAAAACATACATATAATGTGTTAATAAGCACAAATTATAAAAGAGAGCTGTACTCTTAATAAAGTGTGTATTTTTACTTACAATAAACGTTCTGTCACATAGTGTCCCAACATTTAATTAGCGTTGGTGTCCCAGGACTCCCATCCTGGTAATGCCTTGCTTTCATTAATACCAAAGCTTCCCCTTGCTGAGCATTGTGCCTTGTCCCCAGAGGATCCATACCTTCTTTTCTCTTGTAACAGACACAAGTCACTATTGTTCTGGAAGATGAAACTATATGAGATCCCCATGAGGGATGTTACCTACTTCATCCAAATATTCAGGATTTCTCTGATCCAATTCTGTGATCACAAAAAATTTGAGAAATTACGCACACACGCTTTCAGTCTTCTAGTATGAATCACAGAGGTTAAGAGCTGCTGCAAGGCCCTATAATGAGGGCAATTTTCACTGAAACACCAGTTGAAGGATAGCATCTTTCCTCTTTTTTTCCCCCCCTTCCTTTTCTTTCTCTTGTGGGATTTAGTTCCATTTGTTTCTAAGAGAAAATAACAACTGGTACTAAAAGAAACAAAAGAAATTACCAAGGTGGGAGAAGAGTGCAGCTGGCTACTCTCTTACCTGAGGAGCTTTCTCTTGGGAAGGGCAGAGATACTGCAAGATTTTGACTGGGGGGCTGTGGGGAGGTGGTGAGCAGCTTGGTTTAGCCCATAGCTCTCTCTCACTCTCAGTATTGGAGGACAGTTGAGCTGCTTACTGTGGGGAGAATTCACTGCCACCAGAGTGCCCAGGCCTGCACTGGGTCTTCCTTATTGTGGGTGAGCCTTTGCTCATAAGAGCAGCCATTGAACTGGGAACTTATTAACACCTGATCTGATTGGAAAGGACCCTCACCATCTATTCAGGTGCCTCAGGTGAAAATCCAGGACCCTGACCCCCTTCCTGGAGGGTACGTCTCTCCGGCTCTGTGTAGCAGTTGCTATGGAGAACTCCAGCTGCCACTGACCAGCCCCACTGCCGCCTGCCGCAGCCTGGGGCTTTTTTGCTACACTCTAACCCTGCACTCCAAGTCTAGCAACGCCTAAGTTTTCTGTTACATTTGTTTACCACCCCAGGGGGTGTGCTTGCTTCTGCCATCCCAACTGCCACTCTGAGGTTCCGGCTGCAGCAGACTTCACCATCCAGCCTGTCCTCCATTACCATGTCAGGGAAACACAGTGGAATCTGCGCCACAGCATCTCCTGCAGCTGCGAGGAAATCATTGCACCTGCCCTGCCGGGCTAGGAGCCAACAGTGCCCCTGCCAGCTGTGATCGTAACTACAGCATAGGGGAAAGTGCCTGAAGCCAAGAGAAGACTGTTACTGGGTTTCTGGTTTTTTGCTGTGCTGCTGTTGTTGTTTGCTTTGTTATACATACTAGTATCATGAACTGTTATTCCTTTCCACATACCTTTGCCTGAAAGCCCCTTAATTTCAAAGTTATAATAATTCGGATGAAAGAGGGTCATACCCTCCAACCAAGGATCCCTCCAACCAAGGGAGGTTCCCGCCTTCCTTGGCAGACACCTTTCAAACCAAGACACACTGCTGCAAAAACATAAAATGAATATTCAAAACTCATCTTATTAGCAAACAGGCTGCATGTGAAACATACAAGTGAAAACGCTGGTTGTTGAATTAGGTAAGATTTTCTGGAATTCATTATAACATTTGCAGAATCAAAGGAAATAGTGTCCAAAATTTAAAAACAAAACAAAAAAAAAAAAAAAAAACCAAAAAAACCACAAAAAAAACAAACAAATAACCCAAAAAAAACCAAAAAAAACCACACACTTGAAAAAACTAAACAAAAAACCCATTTTTTTCCCCTTCCAAAACCCAGCAAATTATGGAGTTAGATAGATTACAATGTCCCATTTTTCCTACAGCAGACAGTAATAACTGCCAGTTTTCTAGTGAATTCCTTATTATCCAAAGCCTGAAATGTAGTACATATACTGTAACAACCTGTGGTAAAACAAATACACTCCGGATTACAAAATCTAAACAAGATGGGGTAGCAGAGTCTGCAGGTCAAGAAATATGTACTGGTGTCTTTACTGGAGCTATGTACCAGTTCTACTGAGGCCACAACCTTTAACTTCAGTTAATGATTAGCTCTAGCTCTCTCATATGCAGAATACAGTAACATATTTAGTCCACAAATTCTCACATGAAAAGCAAATAGCCCGAAAGTAAACATCTTAGGTTGGAAATGCAAGATGTTGCTGGGGGTGTGTATTCTATTGCCATCTGTTAGAGGTGGGGCAGTTATCTTCTGGGCACTATTTTCACACCACTGAAAACCAAGTGGGGCAGTTGTTTTCGTTCTCCCACAACCAATCCTCCCTCCGGAAAACATCTTCTGTTCATGAGTCTCACTGCATGACAGATAAAATTACATCATCCCATTTCGAGATGCTCTGCTCAGGGGGTGAAAACAAGCATTCCCACCTGAATGTAATCTGAGATTTGGAACACCACAGCCAGCCTTTTCCCACTGGATTCCCAGAGGAAGACCAGAGCCATTTATACCACCACTGGACCTTCAGAGGAAAACTACACCCTTCTACAGGATCATTGTTTCAACAGAACCACATTTGTCACTCCAGGAGGACTACAGCCACCATTTAATTGGACTGCTACAAACACCCTGACCAACAGGGTGTCAGATCGTGTTCTGACTCTGTCAATGTTGCTTGGTATTACTGGATTTTTTAAAAAAAAATTTGTCCTAATAACCGTTATTCCTACTCCCATATCTTTGCCTGACAGCCTCTGAATTTCAAAATTAGAATAACTCAGAGAGAGGGGGTTTGCATTTTCATTTTCAAGAGAGGCTCCTGCCTTCCTTAGAAAACACATGTCTTTTCAAACCAAGACAGTAAAGTAGCACCTCAAGCCCCTTTGAAATAAATTCACCAAGTGAGAACCCTTCTCAGAAGTCTGACTATGCATCTTCTGCAAAAAGAAATTTGGAACCAATCCTTTCTGCAGGAGATTTACAGTCTGCAAGAACTTCTGTCAAAAATTTGGAACTAGGTAACATTGTATTTCCTCAGTCTGCCTGGAGAGATACAGAAAGACACACAAAGAATGGCAAACGCTGAACAAGCAGGGTACAGAAAAAAATAAAGCCTACTTCAGGATTATCATCTTCAGAGTGTGTCTACACCATTCAATTGAACTGAGCAGTGGCTGCAACTCAGCCTTAGCTTATAGTAAAGGATTCAAAGGGCATAACATACTGGTTTAAGAGTTTCAAAAAGTGGTAAAATACAAGGAATCTGAAACAGTTTAAGCTGATGACAAAGGCTGAAGTTTTCTGTTTTCTCTGAATTCCCCTTCATTGCATGGCATGAGGGATTGTGGTAAATAGGTATGATTTGTGCTGACAAAATTGAAACAGTAATCAATATTGATACAGTAATTAATATTTGGAAATAAAACAGTTAAAGGCATAATGTCAAGAAAGAAAGCGAGAGGAGGGGTTCCCCCCCTTCTCCTGCAGATATTCAGAACAGGAAGAAGCAAGAGATAACTATTACTAAATTTAGTTGGAAGAGAGGAGAATTTGGTTAGACACCAGGAAAATGTTAATTATATGAGATTTATTGCTTTAATGTTAGAACATAATATTGGCTTATACTATACCAGCTTGGGGCATATGTGTAACCCAAAACGTGAATTAAAGGACACCAAGGAAGAGGAGAGGCCTTCCTCAAAGAAGACCCCCAAAGAGTGGTGCGACCCCCTAAAAGAATGGTGGAGCATGCGTGGTAAAGGTGATCATGAGAGCGGTGATACAGATGTGACGAATCGAAAACGGGAGAAGATGGTAATGATATGCAGCATAAAAGGGCTTGACAAGCTTGTACATGAGGTGACAGGGGTCAAGCCCTGCACTCCATACCCCATGCGTACCCCGCACGGTTATTTTTGCTTATGCGCTATTATCAGAACCAAATTATTCCTTATTTTAACCAAATTATATTGTCAATATTTTGAGTGTCTTCAATTTTATATATATTAAGCCACTTAATTAAAATTGCTGTTACATTTAATTTTGGTAGTTTTTTTAATTGGATAATTGAGCAAACATAACAGGATGAATTTCAGGAGTATATTATCTGAGAAACAAACTAAAAAGTGGTTGAGTAAAAGCATGAAGTGCATCTTCTGCTTGACTGCTTGGCAAAGCACAGGTAAGAGATGAGATGTTTCTTGGTGTGTAAAAACATAGCCACAGAGTTTTGCATCCTGATGCACTGATTTCACTGAAGGATCTCATGCATCCAAATCTGGAAATTAGGTTTAGCTAGAATACTGGAAATAATTGAGTTATGAGGATTATATAAGGCATACACAGAACTGTAGGAAAAAATTGATTTAAAACCTGTTTACAGCTTACCGCTTGTAGTGAACCATTTGCTGCTTATGGCTAAATTTTGCCTTAAACAAGCTGTTTAAGTTTGTTTAACTGAAGGAGAAGCTTTGAACTAAAGGAGAAGCTGCTGTAAGGAACGGATACTACAGACAAATGGTAGAGGGGTTTTTAATGCCAATTTCTCTCCACCACAAGCCACTACCATACAGCTGCAAAACCCTGAACTTGGAACTTTTGTTCAGAAAATTTTTCCAGGCACATACACTCAATCCCCCTGTTTGACACTGCCAGACTTCCAGAAACTTCCAGAAAGAAGACTGCATACCCAGAATTCTTCTTGGAGGAGGTACTGGAGTGTTTACTAGAAGAATCAGGGTTATAAACACCTCGATTTTTGATACATATGCTTTCCCCCATCTCCAATGGACTTGGACTGCATATCACGGCCATGGACCATGATCCCTCACCATATCACTGGAGCCATGGGTGGTGAAAGATCTCTCTTTTCCTCTATTTTTCTCTTTCCTGTTTTCCTTTCTTAGGATGATCATATGCTTCAGAATGCCTACAGTACCCCTTCTCGAACCCATTAAGTCTTTTTCCACTTAAGGTTTCAAAAGACTTCTAATAAAATTTGTTGTTGTATCAGTTACTTAGTGTTGTTTTGCTTTAATCCATCCCCAGGGATCCCTTTAACAATGAACTTGGGTACCTTGCCTCAGAGGTGGGTCACATTGTTAACTTAACCAATATTTCTAAATAGTTTTCACTACATAAGTAACACATGAATTTGGCTACTATATACATTTGAAAATATATCATACCCATTATAGATACAATATGTATACATAATATAGACTATATATAAAATATATAGTTGAGAAAATACCAACCTTCAGCTTGTGAAGCTGGTGACCGCGCCCATTTCTTGATGCAATTCAGGTGGAATACATGGTAACAATTCTGACAGCTCCACACTGGGGCTACTATTCGGACCACCTCACAGCATACCATGCACTCATACTTCTCTGTGGTCAGCTGTTCAATCAATGACCCTGCAAATCAAATATATTACTTGTGCATAAAAGAACAGCTAGCTGAGAAACAAAACTCAAATTAAATTCAAATATTTCATTTAAATTATAGTGAAACTTATTTTAGCTCTGTGGTTATTTTAGCTCAGTGGCTATAAATAAGACATTAGTTTACTCATGGAAGATTCCAGTTTGATACTTGCTATGCATTTTTTTCACTTCAGAGCAGGAAGAAGGAATAGAAGATCCTTATTAAAGTGGCAATGCAAATTCCACTTTGACAAATAGCAATTATTCTGATCTTATGAAACAATTAATACTTTTAAGATTCGCAGAAGTTTGAGATTTTACTCACCACTTTATATAAGAAATTCATCTTTGCATACACTTTAAACCAAAAAGATGAATGCTCTTATATACAGAAAGCTCTTCCAAAATTACATTTAATTCCTACCCTTAGGTATTCCCAGGAGATGACACAATAAATATTAATAGCGAAGGACCTGGATTATGGGAATAAGCCCTTTATAAAGTAGTGCTTTAGGAGTGGAATTACTGGGAACAACAGCCAAAGTACAGGGTCTTTTCAGCCATATGAACAAATGTCAAAAAGTACTTTGAAAATAAAGCAAGAACCCCACATTGAAATCAACACAGCCTGATGTGCAACCATAAGAAAGGTACCACATAAAGTTTCATTTCTGTCAGATTACTTCTCATTAAGGCAAGACTACCAAATACACCTTAGAAATGTCCACAGGATTTTAAAATATATTAACTACAAGTGTACAGTGTAAAAATGTAGCATTTTAACATTGTGCCAATACAAGCATCAGAGACGGAAATGGTTTATGGCTTAAACATTTTTATGAAGGACTTTTGCCTATTATAGCAAATTGTGTAACAAAAACTGCATGGAAGACCACTGCACCCTAAATGAGGTCTCTGGGCTGAGGCCCTCAACTGTGAGTTAAACTGCCTAAGGGGCAGAGATAATGCATCTGGGAAATGATGGATAAGACTGGAAGAGCATACACCCATAGCAGGGATGTCCAGAAGCTTCAGGGTGAGGCTATAGCCCCAGGTTTATCTGCTGCCAGACTTGCACAGACCCTGACACCAAACCGAGGAGGAAGGGAGGAAGTTCTTTTGGATGTGTGGCATAGCCTCCAGTCAGAGGCAGTGAATACCCATGCAGCTGCTGTACAGACTCGCCTAACTGCAGGGCCCCCCATCATGAGAAAGCCACATCTACCAGATATCCATGTGAGGGACAGCAGATGGGATGTCATGGCCCACCAAAGGCCCACTCCAAGGGGTCCCCAGACCCTGCACCAGAGAACACTGCACATGATGCAACAGACCCACAGTCCTGCAGGCACCAAGTGTGGGAACTCAGTACATTACTCCGGATGTCCAGAGCTACCGAGACAACCCTTGGGGGGCTCGGAGGCCCTGGAATGTTGCCAAAAGTACCTGGTGGCTTGACTTTGATCCTTTTAAAGAAATGACACCTGAAGGTGAGGAGATGAGAGAATTTCAGGTCTGAATGGTGAGGGGATGTTATTCACTTGTTAGAACTTAAGTTAGAATGCACTGTACAGGGGGGTTTTATGTGTTGTACAGGGGGGTCTAGAATTCTGTGCATGGATCAGGAGTCCCAAGATGGAGGAATTTGGGCGTGCCCTGTCCTTCTTCTTTCTTCTCCTTGGCATCCATGTTCAGGATGATGTTGGCATGTGTGGATTGGTTCACAGAAAGCGTACACTTGCCAACAAGGGCAGAAAGTATTGGGAATTAAAGGTAAATATCCAATACGTAGTTTTCACTATAAAAGAGACAACCGCCCCGTGGGCGGGAGAGAGTGCCTTTGGCTGTCTTGCTGATCAGACCTCGGCTGGACAGACAGAAAATCTTTGTAGATAAGAAATAATAAACTCGACTGAAGACCTAAAGCAAGAATCCAGACTCCTTCTTCGAGAGCACGGCCTACCCAGAACCACTTTTTCCCGTGCTGGGGCAGAGACAAGTAACAGCCGAGCCCGGCAACCAAGGTCAAACCTGCCCCCCTTAGGGGAGGCACCTGGGCATTCCCACCTGGTCCATGATTGAGCCATTGGATTCTATACTTTTCAGCAGGGGACTGTCACCACCAAGAAGATGAGAGGGAGGGGAACAACAAGACGTCGTTGGAACCCATGAAGGGGTGATATGTTATATCATATGTTTCTATTTAATCTGTCTCTGTCACTCTCCGCATCCCCTCTCCTCCTAGCCCCCTTTTTCTATTTATTTCTTTCTCTTTGCCTCTTTTACTATTAAATAAAATACATAATTTTTTGGTATTAACATCTAACCTTGTATTTTAATCTCATTTTTGTGAACATTCGAACTCAAGGACATTCAGCTTTATTCAGAGAGTTCTCTTTGCTTTTTTGTGATTAGACCAGATCACAACAAAAAGGAAAGTTCAAATCCATAATGAAGGAAATAAGAAAGGAAAATAAGAGACGGAAATCACTGTCAATTCAAAATGTGCTTGTACCACATCTGATTGCAAGCAAGCCCACAGCTTGCAAGTGTTAACATTGTTTGTCCTCCTCAATATGATTTTCAAGTTTGTTTTCTAGCCCTCATGCATCAAGCCCCACAACATTTAGGATTAACAGTAATTTCTACTTGTTATCCCATAATTATTATCTGCTGTAAAGGGATATTCTCATGCAAAACATACTTTTTTTTCTCCAGAAGATTAAAGCTATACCATACTCAGAAACTGTAGCTGTCCCAGAAATAGTTAAAAACCCACAATCCTAGTTCCCTGAAAACACTGGCAAACAGCATTTCCAAAAGAGGTCCCAAATAAAGCATGCAAATAAATTACTGTTTTGGAGGGGGAAGCTCCTTAAGTTCCCTGGGAAAGACTATTACTTATCTTTCTGCTTATTGCATGTGATGTTTTTCATTTAATAATAATGCTGGGAAAAACACTGCAGTACCTTCAATTTTATGATTCAAATAGAACCCAGGAGCATGACATTTAATTTATTTAGGTTAGAGAGGATCAGAGAAGATCTTGATCCTCCTAAGAGAAGAAAGCTTCCAACTAAATGTATCCTATGCTTCCTGTTTATGCTATTACTTTCTCAATTGTGAAACAGGAGATGCTGAGAAGTGAAGTCTTCAATAGATTTGGTATCACAGTTAAGATAACTGGAACTAGTCTACCCATCCCTATCATTCTGTGCAGCAAAAGGTAAGGTTGAGATGCTTTGTAAAATACCAAATAAATAAATAAAATGCTTGGTGTTTCTCCTTATTGCATCTGAACATTTAAGCCTCTTAACACTTAATGCTTAAGCTTATGCAAAACAGTAAGAATAATCCACCTAAGCTGTTGTTGAAACAGAAACCAGTATCATAGCCCTGAAGAGATTAAGCTGATCTCCATTTAATGCTTTCAGTCACTAATGGTATGAGTCAGCATAATATTCACTAAGATAGTGTCCTGGCTTGTAAAATAAGCATGTATTCTATTTTTGCCATCTGTTGGGGGTTAGGCAGTTTTTCTTATCTCTTTCAAGAACAATGACACTGCCAGGAAGATAATCTCCTGCTAATGGGCTATTGAATTACTCACTGTGGCTGGTAAGATTAGTTACATCATCCCATTGGGAGATGCTCCACCCAGAGGGAGGAGCCAAGCATCCCTGCCACCATAAAACAAGCATTTCTGAGACCACAGACAGCCTTCTTCGCTGGATTTCCCAGAGGAATCAGGAACCAAGGCCCAGCTGCTCCTTCGCCGCATCTTCAGAAAGGATCTACACCCTTCTGCAGATCGCCGCTCCAGGAGGAGCAGCCACCATCTGGCTGGACTGCTATCAACACCCTGACTTCTCAGGGTGTCAGGTTTTTCTCACTCTGCCAGTGGTTTTTTGCTTGTGCTAAATTACATTGTTATTTAGTTTTTTTTCTTCCTAGTAAAAAACTGTTATTCCCATTCCCACATCTTTGCCTGAGAGCCCTTTTAATTCTGAAATTGTGATAATTCAGAAGGAGGGGGTTTACCTTTTCCATTTCACAGGAGGCTTTTGCCTTCCTTCACAGACTCCTGTCTTTTCAAACCAAGACAGATAGGAAAAAACTGTGTGTCTGGTTTACACTGTCAACAGCACATTTCTATTCTCAAATTTCCAAAAACAGTATCCAGATATTGCCTCTATTTCTAATTACCTTTTGAGGTGATGCCTAACATTTTTTGTCTTTTTTCTTCTATTCCCTGTATTCTTCACACACATATTTGGAGCTCTGTAGCCTATTATTGCATTCATAGCTAGTTTTCCCCAGTACTTCCCCCTGTGATAGCCAGAAAGACAAAACACATTCCAAGACCCCTATGCTATCTTGGTTCTCCTTAGAAACTAAGCTTGAAAAACAGCTCTTTGAGACACATTTTCATCAACAAGGTTCAGTCTTGAACTGTGGGGGGAACAGCCTCACCACTTATGCTCCTAATTGGTGATTTTTGTCAATTATGCTAATTTACTAAACTTATAATACCCTATGCCAGGGGGAGAGGTTTGTGGACATTTTCCATATTTGCCCATGGAGGCCTCCAATGAAGACCAGCTTTTACATTACCTTCTATACTAATATTATCTCGGAAGTATGTGTTGTTTCATTTATAGGTTCTTTAAGGCATCAAAGGTGCATTAAAAAACACATAAAATTCAATTATAAGTAGAATACCGTTTCTCTGTCTGGCATTTTCCTACTTCTACATAAAACATTAAAAGACCTATTCTGCAAAACTCAGTTTCAGCATTATCCATCTCAAGTCCCATTATTTAGAATGCTCAGAATTTTACTCCAATATACACATTTTAAAATGGTACCTGACTAGATCATTGTTTGCAGTTTGGTAGCAAGAACAGAAAAAACTTTAAACAAAATCTGCTGTTCTCTAGTAAACTTACAGAATATGTTCCCACTGAAATACCATGCATCTACATTTACTTCTACCCTCTGATCCCAATAACAATTTAATGTGAAATAATAAGCTTCTTCAGCTACTCAAGGCAGGAGCTGAAGCAAAGACTGCTTAAATTATTCAAGATCGTATCTTTCATATGAGAGTCCAGGACAGACTCAAAAACTTACCTGTATGAGTTTCTTTGTTTTTTGGTACATCACTTTGCTTCTTCCAGTACTGGGTCCAGCTGAAATGAAGTGAAGGTACTTGATCCCCCTTTAGCAAGAACTTCCTTCCACTGAACCTGAGAGACTCAGACAACTGATGTCTGATTTCACTGGTCAAGCTTTCATCATTTTTGTGAGCAATGAGTTCTTTCTTCCTTTCATTTTTATCTTTTGGAGTATACGCAACAGAAGACTTCTTACCTACTTTTGTATTTTTATTACGGTGAGAATCATGTCTTTTCTGACACTCCTTATCTACTGGGGGTTTATTCCACACAGGCTTCCGGGGATATCTTTTGTTTACATTATTGTAGCCTTTTTGCTCATCCCCACTTCCAAAAGGTGCATCACAGAATGCCTTTCCAACAGATGATTCTGAAGAGTCAGACTGCGTCAAATCCAAAGGTGGAAAATTTTCAAACAGCTCTACTTTCTGTTTAGAATTCACTCGCTTTTCACGGTCATGTATCTGCTTTCCCTTTTCCCTGAAACCTCTCCCAGATATATGTATCAGATGTGTTTTCTTCGGCTTTGCCCCTCTGCTATCTGCATTAGGTACTTCCCTGTCACTCTCTGAGGAGAGAAAATCACTGTATCCTCTAGGAGGTGCTCTTCTACCAGGTACTAGTGCAGCATCTGAAATTCCTGGACCTGCAGCAGTATCAGTAGTACTTTGCCTTGTCTTATTTCTAGCACATGTGCTATCATTTCTTAATCTCTGCAATCTCTGGCTTTGCAAGCTGCGATTCTTCAAACTTTTACTGGTACCAAAATATTGGTGGAAGTCTTCAGAATTCCCATACTGACTTTCCAGATTATAAAAGCCATGATGCTTTGTGGAAGAGCTTTCATAATTTGTACCTCTTTCAGAATACAGACTAGGACTTGGTATATTACTTCTATTCTGATTACTGTTAGAGTCTTTCCTATCTTTATTTACCCAGTTTAAATCTGTCAGTTGTCCTTCTCCAGGAATGGAATCAGCAGCACCAGGGCTGAAATTCAATGTACCTAAAACATAAATAAATACAAATTTATAAAACTTAAACAGTACATACTTCTTTTCAACCAAATTACCATACACGCAAAGGTCCAGAAGTTCCTTCAATCCCACACTTGACAGAACAACTGGAAACAAGTGTCCAGAAACTAGAACTGAATCATACAGTGCTTTGTAGAAGCTTTTTTGTCATCTTTACAGAACTATGATAACCCAGAATTAAGAATATAAAAATAAAAGGTGAAAGAAAACTTTCAAAGGAGTACAAGACATGCAAGTGTGATAATCAGTGTTTAACATCTAAAGTTTTTCCTAGCATGTTTACATAAATACAAGAAACTGAAAAAATGGGTCCTTTAAATACAACGTCTACATCTAAGATTTGAAAATTATACAAAATTTTGAATATAAATTAAAAGTAGCAGTAGAAAATATTTGCATCAATTCTGATTATACTGTTCTAGAGACAGACATATGAAATGGCACAGGACTGCGCAAAACTATTTTTCTGAGGCCATCAACATGAACCATGCTTCTACTTCAGCAGTCTTCTGTAATTTCCATGCCTCTAGATAAAAGAAAGATAAATCCTATGTTACTCAATTTCCTGTAACATTGTGCCAGTAGTGTCTGCCTGCTTTTTTATTATTAGGTGAATATCGGGGATAGTTTAATTGGGTGTGGCAAATTGGTTAAAATTTACACAGTAACGTAAAAAAAAGTAGTTAATAACATCTCATGGAGATCTCATGGATTTCATTTTACTGGTTGGGCAGGTTACCTCACATGGTAGGACAGAGCGCAATTTATTCCTGGTTCATAACAATTAAAAGAGATAATCAAACACTTAGGCCATGACTTAGGCCAGAAAACTCTCCAAAAGGCTAATGCAATCTAGGTTCCTGAACTACCTACTATTTTTTTCAATAAAGACTGTGGAAATTAACATTTTGAAGAGAAGAATAAACTAGAACATTTCAAGGCACTAACATGCTTTTTTTCCCCAACTAATTTAATTTGTTTTTAAATGAAAAAAGGTTTTTTCAAAACCTCCAGGAATGGTCATAGCTGCAATATGAAGTTGGTAGCCAAAGGAAAAACTATAACATACAACTTTGTGGAAGTGAAGCTTTAACCTTAATAAAAATTAAGAATTTAAAATTGCATTTCAGGATGTTTTAACCACATTGCCTAATTCATACTTTAGTTTTTAAAGAGCAGTTGAAAATACTTTGGGGATTTTTGTCTTTGCAAAAACTATATTATATATTATTTATATAATAGAGACAATTTAATATTATCTATATTTACTATAACCATATGTATTAACATTACAATGTTACATTACAAGATAGTCTACATTATTAATATAGTATATTATATATTACTATATGCCACTCTATACAGTATTAAATGTTATAAATAAACTAAACAAACTAAACACAAATGGCAAATACAAATAGTTTGGGGTTTTTTTAAGCTGAAATACTAATCTGATTTTGAGACAACAAAATGAAAAAAACAGAAGTCTGGTCTTCAAAACAGCTCAAGACTGAATTAACAATCAGTGAAAAAGCTAAATTAGCTCAGGCAAAAAAGAAGTAGAGACACAGGAGCTGATCTTTTCTTCCTGGTACCCAGTGTCAGCACATGTGGGAAGAGTTCAAAGCTGTGACCTCCCCGCTGGGGGATAAGGAAGAGAAGTGGGGAGGTGTTGACTCGACATAAGGAGACATTTCTTTGCCAAGAGCATGGTCAAAACCTTTAACAGGTTTTCCAGAAAAGTGGTTAATACCCCATGTCTGCCAGTGTCCAAGAGGCAACTGGACAACACTCTCAATATGCTTCAACTTTTGGTCAGCCCTGAAGTGGTCAGGTCAGGATTCAATGACCATTGTAGGTCCCTCCCAGTTGAACTATTCTATCATTAGGACTGCAGACCCTACTAGGTACCAACATTAGGCTTATACATATTAAAGATCCTGGACTGAAAGCATCTTCCCTAGAAACATTCTATTTTTCTCAGCATATGTATCCTGTGCAAAGAATTGCAAATTTAAAGCTGCCATTTTATTTTCTACAGCTACACTTCTTTCCCAGTTTTCGCAGTGTTAAGTCAGTTTCTTTCCTACCACTAATAAACAGCAGTACAATTGTAAACTATGCAATTGTAAACGGCAGTGATTCAGCATAGACTACTTAAATTTCACATATTTTGATCTGAAAACAGAATGCAATCCTACAATTACATGCAAACCTTATTTGAAACAACCCATTTTATTAGCTGTTTTAAGTTTTCTTTGTACACTCTAAATTTAAAAGTCTGATGGACAGCTATAGTTTAATAAATAAATAGGTTTGCAGGAAAAAAGTCTTCAGGAAAAAATTAGAAACTGGGACTCAGATATTTAAAAGCACCTCCAAAATATGTATAATTCATTAGAACTTTTTACATCAGTAAGATTCCTATTCTTGCTGTCAGCTTCTACATAATGAAGAAAATTCCAGACTGGTAAATTCTACTAAAACTGATTTCTGTCTGCCAAGACAAAAAACTGCAAAATAAATGTAAAAGTGAAATAATAAGTAGCTAACACTGGCTGAAAATGCCTCTGACATGCTTACATATACATACACAAAAATTCATAGTAAAAGGGATGCCCCAAAGCTAAAGTCTAGCCTGTATTTCTATAAAATAAACACAGAATATCATAATACCTTTAGAAAAAACTTCTGTATTGTCTCACCTCTGTGCCTGAGAACATCATGGAACAGATCCTCCTAGGAGTTACAATAAGGCACATAGAGGACAGGGAGGTGATTTGGGACAGCCAGCAGAGCTTGACCAAGGACAAGTCCCACCTGACCAACATAGTGGCTTTCTTTGATGGAGCAACTGCATAAGTGGACAAGGGAAGGGCTGCAGATATTATTTATCTGGACTTATGTAAAGACTTTGATATGGTCTCTCCCAACATCCTGCTCTCTCAATCAGAGAGATGGGTGTACTATTATGCAAATAAAAAACTGGCTGGAAAGGAACATCCAGAGAGTAGCGGTCAACAGCTCAGAGTCCTCATGGACATCAGTGACAAGTGACATCCCTCAGGGGTCTGTATTGCAACCACTGTTGTTTAGTATCTTCATTAATTATAGTCAAAGAGATACATTGTACCCCAGCAAATTTGCAGATGCCATCAAGCTGAGTGGTGCAATTGACACAGCTTGAGAATGGAATGTCATCCTGAAGGACCTGGACAAGCTCAAGAAGTGGACCCACAGGAATCTCATGAAGTTAAACAAGACCAAGGGCAAAAGTGCTGCACCTCGGTCAGGGCAACCCTGAGTTTCAATAAAGGATGGGGGATGAACAGCCCTGCTGAGAAGACTTGGTGAATGAGAGGCAGACATGACCTGAAAACATGTGCTCACAGCCCAGAAGACCAACTGCAACCTGGGCCACATCAGAAAAAGTGTGGCCAGCAAGTCAAATGAGTTGACTCATCCCCTCTAACTCTGCTTTGAGTACTCCACACCTGGAGTGCTGCATCCAGCTATGGGGTTCCCCAGGACATGAAGGTCATCAACTTGTTGAATTGAAGCAAGTGTGGCGGAGGACACCAAGATGGCTGGAAGGATGGAGCATATCTCCTGTAAGAAAAGGCTAAGGGAATTGGATTTGTTCTACTTGGAGAAGGGGCTCTAAGTTGACCTAACTGCGACTTTCCAGTACCTGAAGGGAGCCCACAAGAAAAATGGGCAGAGATGTTTTACAAAGGCATGTAGGGACAGGACAAGGGGGTCTGGCTTCAAGCTGGAAGAGGAGAGATTTAGGTTAGATATAAAGAATAAAATCTTTACTGTGACAGTGGTAAGACACTGGAACAGGATGCCCAAAGCAGAGGTCCCATCCCTGGAAGTGTTTAAGGCCACACTGGATGGGGCTCTGAATAAGCAGGTCTAGTGGTAGATGTCCTTGCCTGTTACAGGGGGCTTGAAACTAGATGACTTTTAAGATCCCTTCTAACCCAAGCCAATCTATGATTCTACGATTTTAACATCCCTAGGAACTTTGGTTTGAATTAGAATAAAGCATATGAAAACAATATGGTTTCATGCCTGTTATACCACAGCATTAAGCCCCTTGAACATTAACAGAGCCAAAATGCCCTGGCAAAGAGGTAGTCCTTGTGAACAATCTTTCAGAAAAATAATTTGATAAGAACACATTAAAAAAATACAAAGCAAATTAGTAAGTACTCATTTCAAAAAGTACAAGCTCATCTTCAAAAACAGAGCTTATACTTGGGAACAGTGCCACCAATAGCTTAGGTACTTTTTTATGAATATATTAAGGATGACATTTGAAGGTGCCGCTTAAAGACATTATGCCTAAGTGACATATTTTAGAACAGTTTCAGGAAGCTATATTCAATTAGATTTTTAAGAACCATTACACAATGTACTTTAACTAATATGAAGTTGATAATTAAAAACAAGTATAAGAGAGAAAAAATATACTGACAAAGTTAATCAGAAAAAAATATAACAGTCCACAGAACAGCCCTTTAGGCATCAAACTTAGTACTTCTTTCTTCTTAAATTAATTCCTAGAAAGGAAGTTCTCAAGTTTCCTATCAGTATAAAACTGGAATGAAACCAACAATACTGATTATTACCATTCTTTCTAAATGGAGTTCAGACATCTTTTAACTGACTGCTTTTAATGAGATACCCATAAATTCAGCCAAAATAGTGTCTTGCACTGTGTGCAAAAACAGTTTCTTCAGTGCTGTGTGTTTGGCTCCACAATGCAAAAAAGGATAAAATATTAGGTGTCCAAAGGAGGACAACAAAGATGGTAAAAGGACTAAATTACATGAGCAGCTTAAAATACTAGCTTTGTTGAGTTGGAGGAGACTGAGGGGTCACCTTATTGCAGCCTACAGTTTTCTCATGAGAGCAAGTGGAGAGGCAGTTGCTGATTTCTTCTCCCCAGTGGCCAGTGATAGGAA
This sequence comes from Passer domesticus, assembly GCF_036417665.1. NCBI lineage: Eukaryota > Metazoa > Chordata > Aves > Passeriformes > Passeridae > Passer > Passer domesticus. The sequence continues at coordinate 65,289,811 of NC_087474.1, forward strand.
GCGAAGGAAAGCTTAAAGCTTGGTTACAGAGAGGTCAGATTGGAGAGTATCAGGAAAAACTTCAATTAAAGGGTGGTCAAGTACTGGAAAAAGCTTTATAGGAAAGTGGTCATGACCCCAAGATTTTCAGTATTCAAGAACTGTTTTAAAAATGTGTTTAGATATCTTATTTAATTTTTAGGTTGCCCTGTGTGAAATCAAGCATTTGACTCAATGACTCTTGTGAGTCCCTTTCCACTGAGAATATTCTATTAATACATGTTCTATTTATATACTGTCTCTCACCTATAAGACAAAGCTGATTTTTCAGGATGGATGCCTTCATTTTTAAAGCAATTCAAATAACCTATTCTTTCACCTAAAGATAGATGACAGTAGAAAATGCACACAACAATCTGTGTCAGCATTACCAGACAAGATGATTCAGTTACCTGCACATGAAGCACAAGTTACACAGAGGATGCTCCCTGCAGCCCTTAAAATGCCTGCATTAAACAGAGCAATAACAAAAAAAAAAAAAATTAAAAACCTACAAACACACAAAAAATGAATGGTCCATTACGGAAATCTGAGGCTTTCCTCATAGCACTGGAAACTTTAAACCAGACTACCAAGTTTATATTTTCTGTCTTCTCTGATCATTTTATACATTCACCTACTGCATCTTATTATTTTCAAGATGACACAGATCTACAAAATGTTTAATTTATTCCTAAATAGGAGTACATTGTTTCAGGCTTATTGACTCAAGTAGTGCAACCAATTTCCAGGCAAAACAATCTGCATGTGCAAAACTCATTGTTTATTTCAACTGTATTAGCTCATGTCATAAAGATATGCTCCCTTCCTACAACGCTTTCCAGAAATTAACAGAGAATAAAACCCAAAACCAGCCTAACCAAAGAATTACAAAATGGCTCATTTTGAGACTTCTATAGATCACCTAGTTCAAAAATCCTACCCAAAAAGGGTCAGTTGCCCATAACTGTGACCAGCTGGATTTTGAGTATCATCAAGGACTGAGAGGCCATGACCCCCCTCAGCAACCCGTTCCAGTGTTATTATCATTCTCACAGTAAGAAGGTTTTTCCGTGTGTTCAGCTGGAATTTTGTATGTTTTATACCTGTGGCCTCTTGTCCTTTAAATTAACACCACTAAGAAGAATCTGGTTCTATATTCTTTATTCCTACCCTTTCAGTATTTGTACACAGCACTAATATCTGAAACTTTTTACAACTAAACATATCCAGCTCTTTCTACCTCTCCTCATGTAAGGGATGCTCCACTTCCTTAATGGTCTTCATGGCCCTTTGCTGGACTCAGTCCAGCATGCACAGGTCCTCCTTGTACACACAGAGCCCAGAACTGAACACAGTGCTCAAGGGGTAGCCACTTCTTACCTTTTCCGCAAAGCTATTTCCCAGCTAGCTAGTCCCCTGTGTATATTGGCAGGGGTGCTAGTCCCCTGTGTATATTGGTTCAGTGTGGTGTTACTGTCTTTTTTGATATTGCTGTTTCATGTCCAATTCAGTGCATGCTAGTCCCCTGTGTATATTGGTGCAGTGTGGTATTACTGTCTTTTTTTATATTGCTGTTTCATGTCCAATTCAGTGCATCCACACTTTAAATGGACCTGTAAAATTTTAGCCAGCCCATTTGAAGATGACATGCAAGAAAATCTGAAAGTAGGATTTTGTCATAAGTAGTTTCATCATCCCAACAAAAGGACCTACTACAGAATAAATTTTGCATATGGAAAACAAGTACATTTTAAGTTTTCACTTTCTTCTTCTTCCTTACATTGAGCAATGTTTTATAGCAATTCCCTGGTTATCTTCAGCTTAATGATGCACTGTACCATGTATAACACCCAGCTGTTGTTGTGATGGCAAAAAGACAAAACTACATTCAACAGCAATTACAGCAACTGATGGGAAAAAAATCCATTAACAGCTACATATGTATATAGAATACATTTGTCCCTTCTAGGTACACAGGGACTGAAACTAGAAAGATGCATCCATGTGAACAATTATTATACAATTGCTTTACTGCATATATTTTTCCTCTTTGTCTTCTATAATCATTCCCTGGGTCTCAATAATTCTTCACTATTGACAAAATATCCCAGCTGAGCAACACATCTGTAGTGACCCAAAACTGTCACTCTTCAACCCCCTGTTGTACTCTGAGAGCAGAAACATCTTTCAATTTTAAGCTTTCAAAATCAGACACTTGCTCCATCCACGAACCTGCAGTGCAAAACCCAGTTTCTATTCTAATACTGCCCATGTACAATTCAAAACTTACCTATGACATTTTTCCTGAGAGCACAAAAAATGACCCAACTCCAGAACTTAATCCCAAGTAACAATATCTGTGTTATTTTGTTATGCTTTATTATAAAGCAAATGTAGAAATGGTGGCCCATGCAGATTAATCTACCGCTTTAAAGCAATTTTTAGCCCAGTATATCTAAGACTCTCTATTCCAATACATATATACTATACAAAAAGATTTCACAATCAGAGTCAACCCACAGACTGACAGCATGAACCATAAACAAACAAGAAGAAATTTGACTGCATCAGCTCTACTGAAGCTATGTCTCTGCTCTCTGTACCATGTCCCAAGCCATTTCACTTCCAACAAGGCAGTCAGTGGACCCATTCTCATACCACCAAAAAATGAACTCATGCAACTTCTCCATCATGACAGCCAGACTGCCAAGAACAGGGGATGTTATTAAGGACAACGGCTGTAGATAATCTTCATGTGAATAAACATCAGGATGCTGCAAAAATAGAGAATGATACTTTCTTTTTCACCTATAACACAGAAGTCCAGGATTTCCCTTGACTTAAATCCAACAATTATGAATAATGAAATTAGCCAGCTCATCAATTGACCTCAATGTGATATTGATTACTGGATAAGGTCTACTGGACTACAGTAAAATTAAGCAACATGATGAAAAAGCTAAATGTAATTGATTACTCTCAGCAACAGTGTTATTTCTAAATACATATTCATGACAAAATTATGTAAGAGGTCTTCTATTGTTAAGTACCCGAAATACAGGACACACAATTAAATGCAAGGCTGAAATATCGATCTTGAAAGGTTTCCTCCCCACTCCTCAGCAATCACAACTAATAAACCTAAAGTTAATCTGAACCTGTATCATACAAGTAAGCACAGCAAAACAAAGGAAAAACTGGTTTTTTGCATGTTCCACTCAATCCCGGTCCCGGCCGTGTCCCTAAGACACCCTCCATCTGTGAGCCCCTGCCTAGATTCCTCAGAACAGGTAGCACCTGCTCTAACCAGTAACCTCCTGCATGTCCAAGACTTGTACTCAGAGATCCCTCTGACACCCCTCAAAATGACGCGGCTTTACAGCAGCTCGTGGACCTGAGACGTTGTCATTTTCACTGCCCTGTGCGGGCAGCCTGAAACCTTGGTTTCAAGGATATGGGTGGGCAGACAGCAGACAGGTTTTCCAAGCTCTTCTTTATGTATTTTCTCTGGCGTTACCAAATACGTTACATTCGTTTGTTCCATATTAGGATCAAGCACGTTCCTCCTCGGGCAAAGTTCTTCCTACCGGGAAGAACCCTGCGGCACAGGCGAGCCCGGCCATTTTGGGCACGACAGGCACGGCTAAGTCGCGCCGGGCAGAAGTGGGCCAGCCGCAACAGGTGGTGCCGCAGCCCGCACCCTTCGACAAGCCAGCGTTCGGTGGCGACCGCTTCGGCGCGACTTTCTATCCGCTAGTATCGCTGGGGAGTGATGACTGCTCCTCCCCTTCACTGCGCCCACCCAATCCTGCAGTCCCTCGTCTCAGTCCCCCTGCCCCAGAGCAGCAGCCACGCTCACCTGAGCCGGGCCGCGCCTCCGCCATGCCAGCGCCAGCACCACTCCGCGGTCCGGAGTCCCAGCTGCCGCGCACGCGCACAGCTCACGCATGCGCCACCAATCGAGCCTTATTTCTCCGCATGCAGCCTGCACCGCAGTGGCGAGACAGGGAGCAGAACCAAGAGCGAGGCGGGAGGGGCGGAGCCAGGGGCTGGCCGAGCACAAGCGGTTGTGTAGCGTTGTGTCTGCCGTAGTGCTGGTTTTCGCGTACCCGGAAAGAGCTGGAAATCGGAAACCTTGTTTGATACTGCAAAGGAGGAAGAAAGGAAGACAAGCAACGAGAAAGAAACACTAGCTCTGGCAATTAATGGACCTTTTGATTGGCAATCGGCTTGTCACCAGCATTTCAGAGCTCGGCTGAGCGGGCCAAGAGCGGGAGGGTGGGTATAGGACAGCTAAGCCCTCTGTCTCCATCCGTAAAAGAGGTGCGTTCTCTAGGCACAGGATAGAAAGCAGGGATCTGTTATCAGGCTATCTTGAAGGAGGTAGCAGAGACATAAAAAAAGTCCACATAAGGATTTCCTTACTGCAGCTGGTGCTGCAGACAAATCTTATGTTCCCGCTACAAACACTCCATAGAACTGCATGATTCGTCATACTGCGGGTTTCAGCACCAGTGTTTAACCATTTTATGATTCACACCTTCCTGCAGAGGTCTGCAGTGCCATGGTTACCGTACATCTACTGAACAGCTCAGAGGCCTTATAGAACTACTGATTTTTACAGAGACTGCAGAGAAAGCTCATAGTTCTATAACATCAGCAACTCTGAAGAACAACACCTCAGGAGCACTGCTGCACACAGCCTGTTGGCATTTTAACCTCCACACCCCACCCTCCTAGTGAAATTCTCCGTTCAAAGTTCCACTAGCTGCATGCATAGTGCTACTATGCATGGGGCAAAGTTCATGGCTTCAAAGACCTTAAAGAATTTGTGGGTTATTGCAGAAACATTAGCCACTGAAATGCCCCCCAGACTCATGCCATTGCTGCAAAGGAAGCTTGCAAACCAGTATGGCAATGGCCTTATGAAGATGCTACATGATTGTCATGTATTTTGAATGTATATTAAGTGCTTTGCTGTATGTAAACATGGTGATCATCCAAGGCTGCAAAGAAAGGTATGTGTCAGTAACATCCTTTCAGAGATGGTGTGTGGTTTTCCTGCTGCTGTCAAGAAGCTTGCATTAGTCCCCTAGTTCCCATAGACTTCTCTGTCACTACTGTAAAGATGTGACCATAATAGTCACATAAAACTACTACAAAATTTCAACACTGCTTTTCATGAATACCACAACATTTCAGTATGCACACTTTTTTTTTTTTGTTATCACCAAGAAACCAGTCACTACCTGGAAAGCACTAATCAAATTTTCCTGTATGTTCTGCTGCACAATTGCTAATGGTTAGGTCTGCACAGGTTTTCCTTTGTTCCCCATTTTGCCTTTTTATCTAAACAGTTCTGGCTTTTTTTCCCCTTTCCTGTCTTAAATTTGCATTGAGCCAATTCCAACCATTCCTGATAGCCTAACTTAACTGCCCAGCATTTCTCTATAGGCATCTGTTTTTAGTTTCTTCTTTAGTTTAGCCAAAGTAGCCTTTTTATCTTTTCCTCATAATTTATTCTTTTCACTTCAGGGATAGTGGTTCTTCCCACTGTATCATATACCCTCTCTTAAAACATGTATTTTGTTTCTAGTTTATCATGCTTGAATATTTATCTTCCAATCCTTTTGCCATTTTTCACTCATTTCTTTGCTCAGTGGCTGCTTCTTTTCATCTGAACAGTATGACTGTCAGGATGTAGCAGGAACAGACTGCTCCATGTAGAAGATAGAGCTGGGAGCTAAGAGTCAGCAAATTCAATACCTGAGCAAGAAGAGCAAAGTAGGTCCACCAACACTCCAGGCAACACGACAGGTTGCCATGCAAGCCTGTGGTGACAGGGCAGCTTAAGATAGAAGTCAAGACAGTAGGTAAAAGTCAGTGGGGTTAAGTACAAGCATACCTGCAACATAGTTTAGGCAGAAATAGAGCAGGTGTTTCAAAGCAGTGAGGGAAATAACAAAGGGTAGGCTCTCTGAAGTTGGTGTGAGCTCATCCAGACAAACATGGAGGATGTTGGGGGTAGAGCATTGGAGAAATGTACTCGGGGCTCTTACAGCCATATCTCCTATATGCAGCAGGGACGACAGTAAACAGCCTTGCCTTTCAAGGGAGAGGGGGAGATGAGGCAGGGAAGCAGAAGGAAGGGAAGCCCTAGCCTAGGTCTGTGTCAGCATGCATGCCCAGGAGGACAAATCTCTAACAGAAACACATTCACTTCCAAACAGTCATCATGGTGTAGTCATTTCTAAAAACCTATTTTCATGTAATCATTTAGTCATCAACCCATAGTCATTTCTAAAAACCAGCCCATGATGGGGTCACTGACTGCTCAGGACATGCCTTGACATGAAGACAGCAAGGTTGTCATGATGTGAAGATTCTAGTGAGGAAGATGAAATGGACTACAGCCAATAAACTACAAGTCTAGATGTTCAGCATGAGTCTCCTGCATACACACTGTACCCTTTTGTGTGAAGTATTTCCTGGAGTTCCTGATTTTTAAATAAGCTGTTCCTAGGTATTTCAAATGCCATTGGGGTTACAAGCCCTGCAGGCAGAAGCAGTAGTTTAATACAGTACTGTGTACACCTCCAGAAGGCAAGGGAGGAGTTACAAGGTGCTGCAGGCACACAGGCACAGTCAATTGCAGCACAATGTTATGCTCTCTCTCTTTTGTTCTTTCCTTCCTTACATAAAGCCCTTATGGGCAATGAAAAAAAAAAAAAAATCATCCACCAATAAGTGCTTTCATTTTAAAAAATGCTTGTTGCTGGGGACAGATTTTTAGAAGCATCCTTCCAAAAGCTAGATTTGGGCATAAAATTAAAAATAGAATCCAAACTTGTGACAGATAAAAAGTAAACTATACCATGAGACAGTCTAAAATAATTTGAGGAATAGCTTGCATAAGGAATAAAATCTAATAATAAATCCCCTTTCAAACACACACTTCAGGCCCTGGCTGTCTGCCCGACAGACTGCGGTACCAGGAAAATTGAAAGAAATGTAAAAGAGCATAAAAACATCTAAATTAATTTGTTACATTTGTGTTCACTACGGCAGAGATGGATGAGATTCCCAAGCCAGCTCTTCTTTTTTATGAGGGGACTCAGTAGGGATTGTGTCTTGAAAGATTCCATATGTAACATATAAGTTATGGAACATATAGGCAAAATTAATAAATCACAAGGACCAGGCAGTATATAACCAGCAATGGCAGGCTGAGAAGAGCTGCAAGCAGAAGAATCTTTGAGTACTGGGTATATAGGCAAAAAGATGGAATTTAGGGAAGCTCATTGTAAAGCAGGACATGTGGGAAGAAGCCATCCCACCTTCACACTTAAAAGGAAGAGCCCTGAGCTGTTACAAGACAGGTAGTTGTATGAAAATGTCCTTTCTATGCTCAGTAGTGTGAAAAAAAAGAAAATCAAATTATTAAACTTTTCTAAGAAAGGAGTAGAGAGTAAGTAGAGATAACACCAAGACAGTGTATAAATTGATAAATATTATATACAAAAATAGGTCCTCCTTCTCAGAGGACAAAGGAATGGGGAAAGGACTTTGAGAGGTGACATAGAATTAAAGATCATTTAGAGTCTTGTCCAGGAAACAGTGACAGAGAGTAAAATATAAAAATAAAATAAGTTAAACTGCACTTCAACTATCAAAAAAGTTTGAAGCTGAAAACCATAATGGTAGGGTACTAATAGCATGGTACTAGTAACAGAATGACAATTCTGTTGGTTTAATACCATAAAAAAAACTAGAACAGAATGACAATTACTTGGTTTGAGAAATCTGAGTGGCAGTAAAAAGACAGTAGCCCTGATGAGAGTCTCAGACATGAATTTTCAGGTGTTGAAATTCTGTACCCACTTCTGATTTCTGAGGTGCAGATCCTGCACAAGCAGATCCTGCCTTTGCTTCTGGTGTTTTAGGTGCTGTGTTTTTCATGCTTATGGAAGACAAGTTCTGAAGTCCTCACATAGCCCTTTTGTCCAGACAAAAATAGGTGTCCTGCAGCAACTGTTGCCTTCTACACACTGCTGGAAAATCATACCAGACCCACATGGCTCCAAATACCTCACACCTTGGTTTGAAGACTTCAGCAAGTAGCAGCTCTGCTGTCCAAGGAGGAAGAAATAAGCAGGTTCCCCCATGGGCCTGAATAGGTGATGAAAGCTGTTTGGTTTGTGTTAAGAAAACTCCCCAGTCTTCCTATTTATGAAACTCTCTGGTAGTCACACTCTCAATGGCAGAGACCTTAACTCCTAGGACTGAAACTGCTTTACAGCAAGTAGCTCCAATGAGCTGAAGGTGGCCCCACTTGACAGACCTCACTTACATGCAGTCAGACCTGATTTCCTCCCCAGTTTGACCCCAGATTTTCCGTCATGGATTCTCAGATGTTGAGTTCCAAAAAGCAATTTATTCACAGAATGGTAACACAGAAACATGTTATACAAAAGATCAGCATTTCACAGCCTCTTGTCTCAGGCTCCTACCCAGAGCTCGATCTGCATCTCAATTTGCTGTTAGGTCATAGTGGGGGCAGTGGGCAGGAGACAGAGACCACTTACCCCCAAATTCATGTGGCAAAAGGGAGATTTTATTTCCCAAGCCCTCCCTTATATACAGCATTTGAAAGACCTGGTTTGGATGCTGTCATTGGTTTGAACTCCACATCCCTTCACGTTCTGGTCAGTGAGATGCCTGCAGGCTTGGGAGATATATGATTGGGCAAGACCCTTGTCAATCATGGTAGCAGCTAGCAAACTGGGCTATGTGGACCAGATGTACTCCTCAACAGTTTGGCAAGCAGCAAATGAGGTAGAAATGTGCATCCCAGAGACAGCACATTGTGTTACCAGGAACTAAGCATACATCTCTGTTACAGTACAAGCTGGCTTGTACTGGGCAATTAATTTGGCTATAAATAAGAAATCCAGTTTGGTTCCGTAAACAAGTCTCTAGCTGAACGATAGATTTGAATACATACAGGGACTTCACCCAATCACATTCCACCCTAAACTGCAGATATCTCACTGGTTGGGGAGCTAGGTGGTAAAGTCAGAGCAATGAGCTATCTAGACAAAGAGATTCAAAACCTGCTATTTAAGGAGAGTGTGGATAATAAAGCATGCTGTTGTAGCATGAAGACCTGGAGTGTGTGTCATCTCTGTCTCCAACCATCTCGTAATACGTGGTGGCCCATGTGAGGAATGGACTCAGCCATTTTAAACAACTGTGGTATTACAGGAAGACAAGAACAGCAGCAGAATACTGCTGCAGGCAGCAGAATTGCTGCATACAGCCAGTGGGATGGTGGATAGTGGTGCAATATTGCCATGGCAAAAAATTGCTGTGAATAGCTTGTGGGACAGTGGAGAGTGGTGGAATTGCTGCAGGCAGAGGAAAATTGCTGTGAAATCCCAGCGATAAACAGCAGAGTATGCCGCGTGGTTTCAAATCCCCCTTTGTAGATTGGAATTACTGCCAGGAACATAGGAGCATGGGCCCCCTTCCAAGTATGAACTTTTCTTTTTAACATTATAAAACTGTGGAAGATTATGGAACAAGCTTTAAAAGCCACTATAGGCATTATAAAATCATGGAGACCCATTTCAAACTGTCTGGGGCAGTTAGAAGCCAAGAAAAATGCAAAAGCAGTGACTAGAATGCCAGTGCCGGTCACTCAAAATGGCAAAGAGCACATGGCGCAAGAGACACACAAAACAGCAGAGAAGCTGGGAACTCCACTGTCGCATTCTGGGACTGTGAAGAGAGGTGGATGTACAACCCTCTCAAAGCTCTCGAGTGTTCTCATGTTCTCATATTTTTCTCATATCTTTCAATCAATTTACAACAAAAGGAACAACAAATTGTTTTTCCTGTTTACAAATTGTTTCATCTGTAAGGTTGGTTCTTCTCACAGTTCTAAAGCTGAATGTTTCAAAGTTATAATTTCAGTTTCGTGTTAAGATGTTACTGTTTACAAATTGTTTTTCTAGTAGTTGGGTTCTTTCTAAGGGTTCTAAGGGTTAAATGGTCTCTTGCTTTTAGTGTTAAGTTGTAACTTTTTAACTTCTAAGAAAAATAGCCTATGACATGTTAGCCTGAAAGATTGTAAGTTTAGTAGTTCTCGCCTAACAGCTCCTAGACACAAATGCTGCAGCTCCAGTGATACATGGCCTCAAGGAAATTAAACCCATTCTGTCTTCTGTCACCGTGTTTGCAAAGGGCCCTTGCAGATAGGCAACAGAGAGCAGGTTGCAATTTTTAACAAAGAAAGAAAGGAGGAGATGCTACAGTATAAGCTGGCTTGTACTGGGCAATTAATTTGGCTATAAATAAGAAACCCAGCTTGGTTCCATAAACAAGTCCCTGGCTGAGGAATGATAAGATAGATTTGAATACACACAGGGACTTCACCCAATCATGTTCCGCCCTAAGCTGCAGACATCTCACTGGTTGGGGAGCTAGGTGGTGTTGAAGTCAGAGCAATGAGCTATCTAGACAAAGAGATTCAAAACCTGCTATTTAAGGTGAGTGCGGATAATAAAGCATGCTGTTGTCACATGAAGACCTAGAGTATGTGTTGTCTGTTTCTCCAACCACAAACTCCACGTAACAGATCACCAGTCTGGAAGTATATAAAGTGTCATTTTAGTGTGGCATCCATAGGGAGGTAAGGAAAAGAAGATGTACATGGCATATTAGGAAGACATGGTGGCAAATAAGACCAAAGGCCTTCACGTGAAAGGACTCCCGGCAGCTGACTTCTGTTATGATCCAATTATTAAAGTTATTAGAGACATGCCTCTACTTGAATTAAGGTGCAGATGAGACCATATGCTGAAGTCAGTAGTGTCCATTTTATTTAATGGTGAATATGAGAGGGAGGGGGGAGAGAGGAGAGTGTGTGAGAGAGAGAAAGAAATAGGAGAATAGTGGGGGAGAGAAAGAGAGTGACAGAGATGACAGATTAAATAGAAAATATCACCACCCCCTGGATCCCAGCGGTGTCCCCATTGATCCTCTTCTTCTGGTCTTCTTGGTGGTGAGGGTCCTGCAAAACAGAGTTCAATGGATTAGTATACCTTTGGGCCAGATGGGTATGCCCAGCTACCTCCCTGGGAGCAGGGGACAAGTTTGACATTGTCTCTTGCAACAGACTCTGCATCTGTTGCATCAGTTTGCATAGCGGGCAGTCCTCTGGTGCAAAGCCTCAGGAATGAGTCTGAGGGACTCTTTCGGGGTCTAATGGTTTATGAAACCTCCTCAGCTGCGTCTCATATGAATGTCCTTTGTGGATGAGACCTTCCCAGGGTATGGGGGAGTTTACAACTGAGTCAGTTAGTGCAAGGGAGGATGGGTGTTAACTTTCTCTGACTAGAGACTATGCCACACACACAAAACTCTCCTCCTTTCCCCCTTGGCTGGGGTAGAGTGTACGCAAACCTGGCCTCAGGAAATGAGTTTGTGGGCTATGGCCTCCTTACCCCAAACCCAGTCACAGCTGATTTTCAGGACAGCTGCTGTGTTTGGCTTCCTTTGTAGATACATTCTTCTCCCTCAGCCTTGTTACTTCCTTCTAGACCTGAGATTATTGGATATTAGTGTCACCTTTATGTTATCTCAAGTTATCTTTAGGTGGCTTAACTCACAGTCCAAACTTTCAGTCAAGAAGAATATTCAGGGAGGGTGGACTTAGGTGGTGGTAACTCCTTTACAGTTTTGCCATAATGGGCAAAAAATCTTTCATAACAATGTTTAAGCCATTAACCATAACATTTCAGTCTGTCACAACTTCTGATTTGCTTGGAGCAGCCAACCTATTTTTGGTGAAGAATTTAGCTGTAAACTATATCTTGCCTCAAAGTTTCTGAACATTCATAGTTCTGCCTGGAAAATCTGGATGAATAGTAGTATGTGCTGCTGAGATCCCCAGTATGAACAAAAAGCATTTCCAATGTCCATGTGAAATCCAACAATTTGGGCTTACCATGTGTGGCAGCAGCTCTCTGGCCACAGAGAGCAGACACAGACTTTCCCAGGCATTTTTCTGGGGAAGGCTGTGAGAAGATCAGAGAAAAGAATGAGAAATAATTCTTATCTCCACTTGCTGCACCTGTTGTTGTGCACATGTGGAATGTGTTACAGAGATTTGTTTACCAAAGGGTGATTTCTTAATTGGACACTGGATGGTTTGATTTGATTTGGATTGATTGACCAATTAGGTCAAAGCTGTATCGGACTGTTTGTAAGGGTTACGAACTTCTTAATACATATAGTATAATATAGAATAGAATAAAGCAATTGATCAGCCATCTGCAATCATTAAGTCAATGCTGATTATTAACCGGCTGGGGGCCTGCGGTGACAACCATGTATATATTTTTCAGAACTATACTTCTAACTAACACACAAGGCACTTGTTCCATTGCATCTGTAACATATACAGCTGATATGTGGTGAATCTAACAAAGAGTAGTGACATCCCTGTGATTTCTAGTCAACTCTTCCTACTTTCTGAAATTTCAAGGAAAAGAATACAAGAGGATTCTACCAATGCTTTGTCACAGAATTTACTGCAATAAGAGTGAACTTTTTTCCAAGAAAGATCTTAAAGTTTAATCACGAGGGATTTTAAATAGATCATTGTAACCAGTACTCTCTTCTTCCCTTATAATCGAAATAATGTAAAATAATTAACTGCATACAGTAAAACTGTACAGAAGGACCATGACAGATAATTTACCACTTGGATGTCCTCCCATTACTGAGAAGAGGCACTAAGAATGATGCTTCAGAAATTACACATAGAAAATCTTTGATGTCATGGTAACAGAATGAAGAACCAAAGCCCCTCTCAAAGTTATTTTCATAATCAAAAGAAAGTGTACCTCTAAATTAGCAGCTATGAGTGGCAACAGAGCTGCTTTCCAATATCTGGCAAATCAGAGAAAAAGAAAAAATATCTAAAAAAAAGGTATTGCAGTACTGAAGAAATATGCACAGAACACTCATAAAATATGGTAAAGAAGGAGAAGGGAGATAAAAATATATCACTGGCACTCTGAACTAAATGTTGACTCACCCAGATTCCTGCATAATGCCCATGAGACTACAGGAAACAGAAGCTTTTTGTGTCCTGTAGTACATTCACCTGAAAAAAACTATATATTCATTTTCAGCCCTCTGAATACTATGCAGTGATAACCCAGTAGATGAATTCAGCTGGTGTGTCTGTGTGTATTTGTCTTATACTTGAGCAAAAATCCAAAAGAGCAGGTGAAAATTGAACAGAAAAGCAAAAATTAGAATATTCTTTGTCAAATTCCTTTATTGCTTTACTGTCAATTTATGTAACAGAAACTCATAATTCTGCAGAATGTGTGTGTGCGTACATATCTGTAAAAAGAGGGGGAGAGAGAGAGAGAGAGAAGTAAAATAAGAGAATGTTTGGTTATACCAGATAGCCAAAGGTAAATGACTCCACTATGACTAACTGCAAGTAATCATTAGAGCTGGCAGCCCAGTTCAACAGGGTTTCTTAAGGGTCAACACTGAGGCTGACACTGTTTCACATCATCACCAATGACATGGAAGAGGGGACAGAAGGGCCCTAGGACCCTGAACAAATTGGCATATGACACAAAACTGCACAGAGCACATGACATTCAAAGGCAGGCCTGTGATTCACATTGACCTTGACAAGCAGGAGGAATGGTCCACTAGGGGGCTTATATAGAGGGAGAGGCTGATCTAACTGCGTTTATCCAACCAAGAGAAGACAAAATCTGATTGCTGTCTTCAATTATCTACATTGTTTTATAGAGAAGAGTGAGCCAAGCAATTCTCTGAGATGCTCAACAAGAAGCAACAGACTGAAACAGAAACAACAGAAATTCTGACTGGAGAGGATAAAAGATTCTTCAGTCTTAGTTGAGCAGTTATGCAGGCCAGTGTCCTGCATAACCCAGAATGTTATAGTTTTCTATCTCTAGCTGTACTATGTTATCTGCCTAAAATTTTTGCTGTCTCTTTAAGAGATGATGTCCAGAAATGGAACTGCAGAGGTGTCTTAGTTTAGAGGCAAATTTAGGAGAAAACACTCTGGAATGAGTTGTCGCCTCCAAAAGGGTTCCAAGAATCCCTTTCCACCAATATGAAAGGAATGTGAGGGAGGTGGCTTTACAAACAAACTGTAGGCCGGCTGGTAGTTAAAGTCAATTACTGATAGGTGAAAGAAGCAATGGTAGGAACCATACCTTCCATAGGAATTCCACTAATTTACATAGACCTTTGCTCACCCAAAGCTCTGCTAAATTCCTGGACTTATAGAAAAAGAATAGAGACACAAAGAAAAGGAAGGAGGGGGTATGGGGGAATGCACATTAGAAGGGGGTCTCTATTATGCCATTCAGGAAGTCTGTACCTCTCATGTACTTCAGCCAGTTGGGAAAAAGAAAGGGAAATGCAGTCTGGAAATTAGGATAAAAAGGAGGCTGCATTCTCTAACAATTTGAGAGACCCCACAGGATATGCGCCATGGCCTCTCCATTTATTCAAATAAAGTTACAGGACTCCTCTGTCTCCTTTTTGGACATAAATTGCTGACGTTGTGGATTAATTTTCTTGACAAATAGGAAATGAATGGATCCACATGAGTGGATGAAAGTGAGAAAACAAAAACCGAGCAGTTTATTAACAAAGAGAATGCCCACAAGGCAAAGTAAAAATAGTAAATTAAATGCTAGATATTAAACTTTCAAACCTTGCCCTCACCACCCACCTGAACTGTGAGAAATGAAACCCACTCCTCAGTTAAAATTTAAAGGAAATTTAGTAAGAGACAATAGGGGACAAAAAAGGAACAGTGCTGGGTGCTTAGCTGAAGCCAGAGGCACACCAGTCAACACAGCAACACCCCTTTTATACTGTGGGTATTGCATCAGCCAAATATATAATCATAAATAATCATACATATTCAATAATTTTAACATAGTTCCTCCTCCATCCCTACCCTTCACAGCATGTGCGGTCATCCTCCTTGTGGTCATCTGCTACTTTTCAATACATTCACCAGGCCTGGATTTTTTCATTAGTTAAATGTTAACATTACAACAACTCCCAACCAACATTAGCATCACAACACAACATTCAAATTGAAAGATCTCTAAGCTTTTTTACAAAGGTCAACATTATGAAACACATAGTATTCACTCTAACAATTGTGAAAGCCAGCACTGTAATATATTTACCGTACAAACAAACAAAAACCCAAAACGCCAAGGAAAAAGTACTGGCTCATGCCACATGGTAGAAGATGGTGCCAGCTTCTCTCTCAGGAAAAGAAACTAAACAGGAGCTTCATACTGTAGTTCAGGCAAACAGATGAAAATTTAGTGACTCTCTGGCACTAGTCTCCTCTCCAAGCAGATGAAGCAGGTGAGCTAGAGACCCTCAGTGTGCGTTCTCTCCTCAACTTGCCTTTCCCAAGGTCTGGGGCCAAAACCGGAGCAGGACCCTCTCTCACGGATCCTATTTTCTCTGGTCTCAGACTAAACAAACTGTCCAGTCTGTGTGATAGATAAGTAATACGATGATTGACTCTCACAATTAACAGCCAAATGTTAGTGAAAAACACCAATCACTTGTTTTAAAAATTTAAAAGTTTAATAGTAATAAAATAGTTATAAAAATAGTAATAAAAATTAGAGCAATAAGAATTTGGACAATCAGAGTTAGGACAATAAAAGCAAAGAATTACAGATGTCTGGATGCTTCCTCGGCATTAAGCCCCCAAAAAGCATAGCTTGCTAACAAAGGATTAACCCTTAAAAGCAATAGCCTGTTGCATATTCATATATCTCATACATGATGCAAATATTCCTTTCAAACTAGGGATTTTTCTGTTTATTGTCAACTTCCCCCCTTCATTTTGTAAATCAGTCGCATCCGTTCCTCGGAGTCTGGGCCTTCCTGATAAGGAGGCAATAATTCTTTTCTTGGAATCCTGTTATATCTCCATCCAGAGAGGATAATGAGAAGAATTTCTTGGTTATCTTTTCCATTTCTTGGGTCAGTTACAAAAAAGTATCTTACATCACATAATTTCTATTTTAATATTATGCTATAGCATAAAAACTATATTTACCACATTACTTAAAAGAGATTACTACAACATAACTTTCCAACATAACATATATAGTATTCATTTTAATATTTGCAAAGAGCCAATCATATAATATGCATGTTTTTACAATGTGTATAGGTTAAGAAAAGTTTTATAGATTTATAGTTATGTTTTACTCCCTTGTGTTGTTATCAAGGGACTGCTAGGGTTGGGACATTTGGGAGGGTCAGCTTGTCACTATGGTGACGTCTGCCCTCCACTCAGGATTCGAGGAAGTAAACTCTATCACTGGACAGTGAAGAAGGAATCAATGGACAGAATTTTGAGATGGGCAAAGGAGAAACCTCCATTGTGAGGGCAAGCACATGGTGGGAAAAATCCTTTTGCTCCCAGTGACGTAATATTTTCCCTATTCAGTTCTCTGTTGTATTTTTGATAAGGTTTAATAAACCTTTCTAAATTTATGAAAAGTGAGTAGATATTTCTCACACCTCGAAAAGTTGCCAAAGGATTGCTGCTGCAGCTTCTTCTGAGGTCAAGAAGGTCAAGAAGGAAAGAAAAACTTCTGCCTGCATTAACCAAGCTAGCCAAGCAACAAAAAAACCCAAAAAAATAAACAACCCAGACTGCACCCCACCCTCACCCAGACACCTGGTGAGTGAGGCTTTGAAAAACCACACCAAAAAGCCCAGGGCTCACTTCTCGCCCAGGACCCATCTTAAAGATACAGCAACCATTTTTGGGCATAAAGCAGAGGGCCAGGGAATAGACTATCATAAATCATCCCAAGACAAGAAGTCAGAGGGTGCCAGGGTCTTCTGAAGGTTGGGAGTACTTAGCCAGAAGCTCTATTGCCTTTCTCTTTCAGTCTTGTGAGGAAGCTGGGATGGTGCAAGGCAGAAGCCTTTCTTGTCTCTCTCTGGGCTCCTGAAGAGGCTGCTTCAGACACATCTGCGAGTAGCAACCGGGCCACTGTTCTTTGATGCCTGACAGTTCTGCTTGTCTGCCCTCTTCCCCTTTGGAACAGCAACCTGTGACAGCAGCACCAACACTTGGCTGAGTGCAGCATGTGGCTGGAGGAGGCAGTGAGAAGCTGCACTGACCACACCCACAGACACATAGTGCCACAGTCACCAAAGGGAAGCTGAGGAGCTGACACCATGGGGTCGGAAGCACCAGGCAATGCCAGCTCACCCTATCTGCCACCAGAACCACTTCATAAGCTCCTACCTTCCCATTTTTTCCCAGGGAAAAGTTGACCTGAGCAGGGATTGTCCACCATCTTTGTCTCTCAAACCGCATGCTTGTCTGTAGAGGGCACCATTTTGGGGGAAGAGGGTTTGTCTGCCATTTCTGCCTTTGTCTCTCAGACCACAGGGTTGTTATTGGACCGTGCCATCTTGGTGGAGAGGCTTCTCCACCATTTTGTTTCTCTTTGTTTCTGGGGAGTTGATGAAATTCAGCAACTTTGTATCCAGTGACTATCACTGTTATTTTTGCCTGCTGCTGTTTCATTTTTTAGTAAACTTATTTTTTCACTTATATCTTCTTACATTCGTCTCTCCTATTGGTGAAAAGGGAAGTAGTTAAAACTAAAAAGGGAGGTACCTTACTTTGGAGTGTCTGCTCTTTAAATTGTCTTCAAATAAGAGACAGAATTGTTTTCAAATAAGACAACCAGAGAGATGGTAGGATCTATACATTTGAAGTTGTGATACCAGGCCAAGACAAGTTTGCCCCATCACCTCCCTGTTTCACCCCCACCTCTTTTCCTTCCTTTATATGCCTAGGTAACAAGATAATGCTTGAACTCTGCAAAAAGCTGTAGCTCTGCAGAAAGAAGTAGTTAGTTTGTAACAGGGTATGTGAATGAAAGCAACTTTTAGAAATCAGCAAATTTAGCAGAACAAGCTAACTGCAAAAAGCTAACCACTAGCTATTTGAGCAGACAATCTTATGGAGCATGCACAGAAACAAATGTGGAAAAGTTCAAGCCCAAGGAAGACTTCTGAGCCTTCATCCAAAACAACCACCAGGAGGCTGACAACCACCTCATGCAGAAACAGCGTATGTAATAATGTAATTAGAAACTATGTTGCAATATGAAGGTTAGGAAAGCATAATGTGCACATTTTTAAGTAAAAAAGTATAAAAGATTGTAGTTTGTGAAGAATGGACGAGGGAGTTTGTGGCAGTGGTGGAGCTATCCCCTTCACTCCTGGCATTAAGTAAACAAATACCTGCTCTATAAGCCCTACACTATGAAATACTGTTTTCTTGCCTAGTTTTTGGGCATCAGATGTAAAAAAAACACTTGGACAGGACCTTGTGCAACATTATCTAGCTTGTAGTTAAATTCACTTTGAGCAGGTTGGACTATGGACTTTCAGGGGTGCCTTGAAAGCTATTTTTTCCCTATGGTGCAGTAATATTTAAAGTACGAAAATTATAATATACTTGTCTGCTAATGTCTAAATAAAATAGCTGCTTCATGTCTGTCTTAAAAGAATTGCTTCTTTGCCGTTACTGCATCCCAGAGTACTATGGATAGGAAGCAAGTAAAACTGACACCTGTAATTCCATCCTGATGTGTTATCTTTTTAGCAAAAAGACTGGGATTCTGTGCTAGAGGTGTAAAGTATTTCAGAGATCTTGTACATTAGACTGCCATTAGAGAACTGACAAGAATCTGAAACCAGCAAGAGATGCTAAAACAAGAGATTCCACTGAAATATTGCATAGAAGTTTTGCACAGGAAGTCACTGTGCTTATGATTACAGCTAAGATAGGTGAAGTGAACACTTTCACTATACCTGAATTACATCTTCATGAAGTAATATTAAAATAATAGAATCATAGAATCATTAAGGTTGAAAAATACCTTTAGGATTGTACAGAGAATCGCTCTATGAAAAGCAAGTGTCCATAAAGGAGACAGAGTAGTCCTGCAACTTTATTCAAATAAGGGCAGAGAGTCCACTGGGGCACACACCTGTGGGGTTTTCTCTCTTGAGGTTCAGAGGGCACAGCCTCCTTTTATTCAAAACTCCCGTCTGCATGTTGCCCTCTTCCTTTCCCCATTGGCTGAGGTACTAGGACAGTACAGCCTTCCCAAAGTGCCTACCACATATTTCCGCCTTGAACCTGTTCAGAAACTCAAGCTTGTACAGACCCACCTGTCTCTTTCAGGAGATAAGCTGTCAGGGCTCTGTAACAAACCTGCTGCCCAGAATCAGTAGAGACATTAAGACCCATTTCAAAGACGTTCAAACCCATACCTTCACCTATCAAATTATTTATAAATACATTAGTACACATTTCCCTCTCAGGGTAGTCACGTTCAGCTGTTAACTTAGTACCTCCAAGTTCTAACACTAAACTGTATATGTAAGTGGCAGATCTACATGGCCTTTAAATACCTCCAGGCACAGTGACTCAAACACTTCCCTGGGCATCCTGTTTCAATGCTTGACAACACTTTTTTGGTGATCTAATAACTAATCTAACCACGCTAGATTTCTTTTATACTTACTATAGTTAATAATAAACTTTTCTGATATAAAGCTGAGAGTGCCAGAGACCATGATTTTGTCATGTTGACAAGCTGTGAAGATGGTTAAGCATCTTCATTTCCTCTTTAGTCTCTCTAATTTCACCTATCACCAATATTGCCTTCAGTTACTGCTGGTGAAATGATGGCACTTTTGAATGCTATAAATGACCACCCAAGGCTTTTTTTTTGTGCAGAAATTCTTTGGGAACATCAACACCTTTCTGTTCACCATTCATGAAAACCAGGAAGGACATTTTATGTTGTCTCTATAAGGAATAGTAAAGAAATCATGTTTATGTGCTGCTGCATATTTCAGTTCTGATAAATAAATACAATAACCCTGCAAGCATAATTTCATTCTTTTTTTTAATGGTCCCTTTCAGTAATGAGGAGATTCACAGGTAAAGAAGAGGCTAATTTTCTGTTTTATCACCAACAAAAGAGACCAAGGTTGTCAGAACCCAGAACATTCCTCTGACTGCCCTGGATGATTTGAGACCCTGGCAAGGGGCTCAGAGACCTTGGCATGGAGTCAAAAACTCCTGTGCATTTGATTTTAGCCCATGGAAAAAATTACCAACTTTGTGTGAAAATTTACAAGCCACAAGAGTTTGAGTAGAATGACAGTTAATTTGTCACAGGGTGAAAAAGTAGGATTTTGGGGTTTTATAATGGGGATTCAAGAGGCAGGATGGAGAAATTTGGGCATGCCCTGTCCTTCTTCTTACCCTCCATCTTCTGCTGTGATGGTGACACTTTTGGATTGGTGTAAAGACAGACTATCTAACATAGGTGATGGGTATTGGAAAATTATTGTAAATAAAGTACACGTAGTTTTTAGTATAAAATGTTAACACCACCCCAAGGGCAATCAGTGTGCCATAGCCTGACTTGTGGACAGAGCTCAGCTGGTCAGGGAAAGAATGTTATAGAAAAGG
This sequence comes from Passer domesticus, assembly GCF_036417665.1. Taxonomy (NCBI): domain Eukaryota; kingdom Metazoa; phylum Chordata; class Aves; order Passeriformes; family Passeridae; genus Passer; species Passer domesticus. The sequence goes on from NC_087474.1 coordinate 65,310,470, forward strand.
AAAAATAAACAACCTTGAAAAGCAGGACCAACAAATCTCAACTTCTTCTTTGGCCACGGGGCTAGGAGAAAAGAGACTTTCTAAGACCTCGGGGTCACCTCAACCCAAGAACCTTGTCAACTGGCGTCCCTGCGTGGGCTTGAGGTGGGCACAATCTCCACAAGACTCGAGTTGGCACCACTGAACATCAGACGTTGAATCCCAGCCTGAGAAAAGGCACACCGCCAGAGAAGAATTCCGGAGCAGACAACTTGACCTCTGCAGAGACAAGTCGCTTCAAACTCAAACTGGAAAAGAGAAAGACCCAAGGCGCCTGGGAGTCTCCCATCTGCAATCTGCTGGCCAGTGACCAGGGAAACCTCCGGATCAATTTTGTAGACGATACAGCTCTTGGTAAGACAGGTCAAAATTAAGAACATGGGGGGAACCTATTCCCAGGAGCAACTTAGCATCTTGTCCGCCCTATGGAGCATGACAGCCACCTATCCCGTGGAAATTCCTGAGAAGGAGCTCAGGGCTCTTTTATTATGGGTGTGTTTTAATTATCTGCACTCAGAATCCCATTTGATATTTGAGCCAGGGTTTTGGCATTTATCATTGTTGCTTTATCATTTAGCAACAAAAAAAAGATAAAACAGCCTTGAAACTTCTCGCTCCAGCGAGAGCAATGCTGGAGGCGATTTCGCTGGGCCGGGTGGAGTAGAGCGCATGGCCTCAGCAGCAACACGTGCGGTGCCGGCAGGAGCAGCGGCATGAGACGGGCGCGCGTTGATGACGCAAAACCCGGAAGCCGGAGCGGGGGAAGTTTTGTCTCGCTTCGCGGACGCGGCAAAAACTCCGGTGGGGCAGGGGTTGCGCACACCGGCTGCGGGCGTTGTCACGGAGCCAGGAGGGGGCAAGCCCCGGCGGGGATGACGCGGACACAGAATGGGATCGGGGCAGCGCGAGTGTTGGTCAAGGGGAGGAAGGGGGCGGCTCCGAAAACGCGGCTGCAGCAGAGCAGGCTGAGGTGGGGCGTGGCCAAGGCGAGGGCATTCGTTTCCACACCCCCGTGGTGGCACAGGCAGAGACGAGGCGTGGTCAGGGCGGAGACGTTTCTCACGGCACCACCCTGCCGTAGCTCCCATGCAGCCAGGACACAGCCAGCCCCCTTCAAAATTTCAAGCTGAAGGTCTTTCACAAATGCAGCAAATGTTACATGAGGCACTCAAAGACCTGAGTTAAAGATCTTAGCGGGGATGTGTTGCCGCCACAGCCATTTGTCGTACCGAGACCAGCCGGTCGGGCAACGGCGCCACCCAGTGGCGGGACTGTAACATTACATCCTTTTTTTCCAGTTCATATAAGAAAAAGCTGGTTCAAGGAGGACGTGTCCCGTGCAACAAGCAGAACGCTTGTCAACTCCTGAACGCCACGAGGCTCAGGACATTCCTGCTGAAGCGCGGCAACAGTGCACATTACTGCTTCAGAGGGTGTCCCGGTTTGGATGATTCCAACATAAGGAGCTTCTGGCTCATCCAGCCAGAGACAGTCAATTTTGATATCGAAGGATGTCATGAGACAATTTCTTTTTCTTTTACATTATATAGACACAAATCCAGATTTGTTGGTTCAATTCCCACAGATTTTTTTATTCAATGCAAAGTAGCCGTACTTTTTCTTCATCAGCAAATATTCCTCTTTAATTTATGACTGTTGGATCTTCATCCTCACAGAGTTAGCATGCTGCACAAGATTCTCAAATCCCTGTTCCTCATCCAGGACCACAGGGAACACCAAGAGTGTCAACATTCTTTGGGAATGAAGTGGTCACAGCTCAGCAAGGTGTGCAAATACCACTGATGCCAGCAAATCCCAAGATGGGAGAGAATGCAGCATGGCAGTAGGCACAACAGTTGACTCCATTCTACAGGCAAATGTCCATGGAAGCACAAGTACCTACAGCACAGACACCTACAATGACAGATTGGGCGGAAATCAGGAGGAAAACATCAAAAGAAAGAGATTTCCTTATGATTGGCACAGGAGACATTGCAATACCAGTGAATTATGATGCACAGGGTCAAAATCCAAGATGGGAATGATTAGATCATGATGTAATCAAAGATCTAATCAAAGCAATCAGAGATAATGGACTAGGATCTTCATATTTCAAACAGCTTTTAAAAAGAACCTTCGACATATATGATTTGATACCATATGATCTCAGGTCCCTTGTGTCAATGATTCTCACAGATACGCAAGCCCTCGTATGGGACACAAGACGAAGAGCTCTTGGTGAGCTGAAAGTCAGGTATCAAGGTGGGCTAAATGCAGCTATCACCATGACGCAGTTGGCAGGTGATCCTCCTGATTACAATCCAGCTCAACAAGCAAGATTTCCACGAGAGGTGTCGAGCAACATCAAGGAAACAGCATGAAAAGCAATTATTCCGACTGCACCAGCAGGAGTTCATGAAACCATTAATACAGATACCAGGCAAGGTCCTTCAGAACCTTTGTCTTCATTCACTGACTGTCTCACACAAGCTGTGGACAGACAAGTAACCGAGAAAACGGTGAAATCAAATCTCCTTTGAAGTCTTGCATTTGCCAATGCCAATCCAGAATGCAAACGAGTCATCAGTGCAATGCCAGACCAACCCTCTCTGGCAGAGATGGTGGAAGCGTGCAGCAAGGTGGGAACACCTCAACATGTTGCGTCCATCTGGGGAGAAGAGATGGAGAAAATCATCAAAGCACAAAATGAGAACTTCAAAGAAGTTCTCTCAATGTTTCAAAAGCATACCAACTCAGAAAGACAATGCTACAAGTGCGGGGCTCCATGTTTTGGTTGACACTTTTTCAGGAGCAATTTTTGCATCATTGCACACAGGAGAAACTGCACAACATGCCTGTCAACATTTTTTACAAGCATTTGCATCATTACGGTTGCCACAACAAGAATTAAACAAGAATTAAAAACAGATAATGATCCAACTTATATAGGGAAAGTGCTTGACAAATTTCTGAAAAAGTGGGGTGTCAAACATACCTTTGACATACTCTCCCACAGGTCAAGTGATCATTGAAAGAACACATCACACCCTGAAATCCCTTTTGGACAAACACAAAAGGGGGGAGGCAGAAGCAACACCTCACATGTGGTTGAACAAAGCTTTACAAAGTCTCTGTGACTTGGACTTCATGGCACATATGTCTTAGCCCCGAATAAATAGAACTCATGAGAGTTTTTTAATTCCAGATTTATAACCCTCCTCTTTTAGGTCATGTTTGCCCTTTCCCATGCATCCCCATGCATCTTCTCTGAACTCTGAGGTGCTCATCACTTGAGATATAATGAAGCAGAATCTGGAATTCCATACCCACAATCTCCTTCTTGACCTAATCAAGTACAATTTTTACAAAAACATATAATTTGCATTATTATTTCATACTTGGTTAAAAATTTTAAAATTTAGATTTTTGAAGGAAATCGTTTTAGTAACTAGTTTTTGTACAGTGTGTTAAAACAGTTTTAAAATATTTTGTTGTTGTCAAGGAATGGGAATGTGACATAAAGAAAAGGAAATACAAAATTTTCATAAATTTACTTGCCTAATTCTGCCTTATATTCAGAGTCTGAAGCATTAAAATTTAAGACCTTGTTTAGAATAAGTGTACATTAGGGAGTGTTTCAACTGTAAAGAGCACAAAGCTAATGGTGACAAGTCTGAGTGCATATGGGTAAGAGTCAGGGGGAAGGCAGACATCCTGATGGAAGTCTGTAACAGACTACCCAACCAGAATGAAGAAGCAGATGAAGTATTCTATAAAATGCTTGCTAATGATTCATGATCCCTAGACCTTGTTCTTGCCAAACTTGTCAAGTATGTATTGGAAACTCAGAGAGAAGGCTTTCTAGGAATTCCCTGGATTGTGTGGAAGAGAGCTCCCTGACACAGCTGGTAAGCAAGCCTGTAAGGGCCCTGACAGGCCAGTGCACCTCTAGATGTGCTGTTTACAAACAGAGAAGGGCTCATGGGCAATATGGTGATTGTAGGCTGTCTTGGGCACAGTGATCACAAAAATGAGATGAGTTTTCAATTCTTGGTGAAGTAATGAAGGGGGTAAGCAAAACCTGTACCTTGGACTTCCACTGGGCAGACTTTGGCCTGATCAGGACACTGGTTCAGAGAAGCCACCTAGGAAACAATCATTAACAACAAAGGAGTCATAGGGAGGCAGGAGCATGCTGTCCCTATATGGCAAAAGAAGAGTTGGTGGGGAAAAAAAGGCCTGGCTGAACAGAATTTTCACAGGAACTCAGGGAGAAAAAAGTTTATGATCTTTGGGAGAAAGGGCAGGCAACTCAGGAAGAGTACAAGGATGTCATTAGATGTAGAGAGGAAATTAGAAAGGAGAAAGCTCAGTTTCAATTCAATATAACCACTGCTGTGAAAGATAATAAAAAGTGTTTTTTACAAATACATCAAAAACAAAAGGATAGCCAAGGAAGATCTCCATCCTTTATTGAACATGGGGGCAAACATTGTAATCAAGAAAGAGATAAAGGCTGAAGTACTTAAGGCCTTCTTTGCTTCAGTCTTTAACAGTAAGACCAATTATCCTCAAGGCAACCAGCCCTCTGAGCTGGTAGACAGGAATGGGGAGCAGAACAAAACCTTTTATAAGGTTTTACCTGCATACAGGTAAAACCTTATAAAAGAAAGGCCTTATAAAATCAGGCCTTGCTCAGCTGAATTAACATCTAGCCTGTTAATTCCCCATGAGAAAGAATCGTAAGAATGAAAATCAGTTTGCATAAAGTTATAGATGGATAATGAGATGATTGGCTCTTGTAATTAATGGATGAATATTGTGTGAATATTAAGAGAAGCTTTATTGATGTATAGTTATGTTATTGTAGTTTAGATGTCCTCTGTTCTCCCCATAGTTCCCTTCTCACCCCACCCTCTGTTGTTGCCATCAGACAGCCTGGGTTGTCTAGGACAAGTAGAAAGAACGCATGCACATGTGCCCCTTATATGGGACAGTTGGGAATAGAAATGCGTGCTGCTGGAGGGGCGTGGCATGACAACACCTGATCTCCACCAATAAATGGCAAAGAAGAACTGACTGAGAGACTTTGGAAAGGGCCAGGGCTGGCTGATGCAACCCCCAAGGATATAAAAGACTGAGCATCCATCTTGAAGATGAACTGGCCAGTGGTAGGCAGCCACATGGGCAGTTCCCAGCGCTGCAATTTTTCCTTATTTAGTAATTTTGTCAAATTTTTGTTTAGATTTAATAAACCTTTTGAAATTTTTGAAGTGAGCATTTGTCTCACACATAACAATCTGTTCTTGTGAGAAAAACATGTTACACCTATGAAAAATAAAGAGTCTATCCCATGAGAATCCACAAACAAATTGTAAACACCGGTGTAAAGAGAGAGTCTTAGTACGTAAATACACAAGCACCTTCTAACCAATGAACTCAGTGGCAAGAAATTTACTAACCAATTAGAATGAAACATGATGACTTGGAAAACTGGATAAAAATAGCCTGTAACATTAAAGGGGACTTTTTGCCACTGAAACTTGGAAGTGTCATGCCCATCATTACTTGCCGGGCATGACATATTGCATTATGGCTATTGTTAGAGAATAGCCCTGCTATAATTATGTTTCCAGAAGGAAACAGTTAGTGACCAGCTGAACAACTTACACATTCATCCAGTTCAGATGGACTGCATGAGAGGGTACTGAGGGAGCTGGCATAAAAGCTTGCAAGCTGCTTTCTATGATTTATAACCACATCTGATTAACCAGGGAGGTCCCAGATGACTGGAGGCTGGCCAATGGCCCATACACAAGAAGTGTTGGTAGGAAGATCCAAGGAACTACAGACCTGACCTTGGTGTCCAGGAGGGTTATGAAACAGATCATCTTCAGTGCAGTCATGTTGGGACTCTCCCTCCCCACTTGAAACTGGCACCTCTGATACTGAACAGCCATCAATGTTGCCCCTGCCCAGACAAAGGAGGGGAAGACATCCTTTCTCATGGTCATTAGCAGTTTATATCGCTGACTGAGGCTCTGCAGTGAGGAAGAGGGGGAGCCCTTCGATCCAGGACCGATAGATTCAGATGATGAGACTGATCCATTCCCTCCAGACCCTTGTTATAGGTAAAAATGAAATATGCCCAATTCTAATAAAAACAAAAAGAATTTATTCGTGACCATGATACAGTCTCAACAGCCAACAATCAAACTGACAGTGCAACACTCCTGGGAGATAGATTGGGTGAACGTAGATTTGGCCTCTATCGCACCAAATCCCCCTTCGTCCACACTGGCTGCTCCAAGGGAGCAGTTCTTATACTCTTTATTTTGCCTGCGGCGCAGAGTCCCTTTGTCTCCTTTTAGAGTTCTTCATATTCAAGTTGGTTCTTTTCTTCAGCCTGAACTGCACAAAGCCTTCGTCCAGGAATTGATTCATGCATCTCCCCGATTCCGGGAATCCTGTATTTAGGTGGCAGGTGTTTATGGCTCTGGTTATCTCAGATGGGTATCTTGTCAGGCCATCATCTTTGGGCGTCTCTGGATACATGCCTCTGTGAATGACCATGTCCTGTGCAGCCGAGGTTTCCTTCGTATGTAAATGTCATGGTATCTCCTTGCCATTGGCATCCTGAGAATTAAATTCCTAGGCCCCCCCCCACCCCCCCCTATTGCCAGCCGCTACCCACCGGGCAGAAGCCCAGCAGGGAGTGCCAGAAGCCAGGATAGCTCAGCGGGAGCTCAGGCAACCTAGGCAAGCTATAGTGATTTTCAGCTCTCAGTGATTATCAGTTCTTTAGCTTGCTAGGTGCCGCAGCAGCAGACGTAGGGAGAGAGAGGAGAAGTGCTGTATGAGGTTCCGCAGGATTCTTTATTCAGGTGTTCTGCGAAGGTTCCCAGTGACAGCTCTTCTGCCGAACCCGGCAGAATCAGGGGTTTTTATACCCTACAGAAGTTTTGAAAACTGTCCAATAGTAAGGGTCAGGGGAAAGTGACCTATGGGCTTACAGGGAGATAAGCAGGGTCCGAAGGAGGAAGAGAGAGGCTGCCAGGGTCCAGTCATGCTGACTTGGCATTTCCTAGCTCTTAGGCCTCTGACCGCCAAGGCCTCGCAGGCCCTAGGTCTGCTACACCCCCCACCATGTACAGCTGGTTTGGTTCACATACTTTAGAGAAGTCTATATTTTATCTGCACAAATTACTAACTATATCCCTAACACCCTCATGATAAGTGGATGCAACTAAAGAAAAAGACTATTAAGGAGGGGGACCCCCAAACTTTGTTCCAGTGCAGAAAATCTCAGCATTTTAAAAAGGACTGTATTGAAAAGGGGGAGGCCAGATCCAAAATTTCTGGTATTTTCCCTTGGTGCCATAATCAATGTCAGTCCAAGTATGATTTTGAAGGGTGTCCAATATCAGGAAGCCAGAGCCAGAGCGCAGCACCATGCGAAGACACAGATGCCCCAGCTGATCCCTCAGAGTGCATCAAGCCTCAGCCCAGCTGCCACCCCAAGCAGCCTTCAGCGGACCACAAGCAGCCCTGGCTGGACCATCACTAACCAGCCACCCCAGGCAGCACAATAATGGACCTGGCAACCTCCAACACAGTAACTTTGCTTGATTCATGATATAGATGAAAAATGAAAAATAGCCAATTTTAATAAAAAGATAAAAACAAAATTTATTTCGCGACCGTAATACAGTCTCGACAGCCACCAACCAAATCGGACAGCATACCACCCCCGGGAGGTGATCCGGGTGAACGTGAGATTGGCCTCGCTAGTACCAATTCTACCCCGTCCACCCTGGCTGCTCTGAGGCAGCGGTTCTTATACAGTTTATTTCACCCACGGCAGGATGTCTCTGTTTCTTTCTGGGTTCTTCATATTCAAGTTGGTTTCTTTCTCTGGCTCGGGCTGCACAAAGCCTTCATCAGGGAATTTCCTCGATTCCCGGAAACTGGCATTCAGATGGAAGGTGTTGATGGCCCTGGTCATCTCAGACAGGTATCTTGTCTGGGCCATCATCGCTTGGGCGTCACTGGGTGCAGGTTCCTGTGAATGCCCATCTTCTGTGCAGCCAAAGTTTCCTTCGCATGCAAATGCTGTGGTGCCTCTCTGTCCATCTGCCGCAGTTTTGCTATCCTGAGGAAGAATCTCTCCCCACCTCGTACACCAGTAGTACATTTTATACATATATATTTTGATACATCTTTTATTCCCACGAATTACTAACAATATTTATAACAATTCATCTGTTCATTTGCTTCCCACAGGAGTTTTTGGACCACCTGGACAGCGTATGCAAACTTTGTTTGTTCTCTGTAATGTATGTTATAAAATAATTCATTATAAAGGAAATTAAAAACCACAGCATTTTGTGTACTATAGCCAGTGTCAGTCAACAAGCAGTAATAGGCTCAAACACCAGGAGGATGACTGTCTCCAGAGATGTATATTTCAAGGGATTTTTTCATCTGACAAGACCCCAGCAGGAGGCATTTGATAGGTGTTATGAATAGAAAGTTGTATTTTTTTTTTGAGCTTCAGAGTTAAAAAAATCAAGTCAGACCTCTTTGGTTTCCCTGCCGAAGAAAAGCTCTTCAATTACCCGTTAATGGCTGGTGATTAACTATTGTTCCCCTGATGCTGGCCGCTTGCCAAGAAGACACCAGGACAGACCCTCCAAGGTAAAAGGACTGGCAGTGACATCAGAGCCAGTATGCAGATGAGAAATGCATTGCGCCCTGAATTTTTACAGTTTTACAGTTTTTACAAGAAAAACCCCTAAAATCACGAGCCAACAAGTGACTTAAGTGACGTCTAAGGATGGGAGCGTAGTCCCGTACCTGCTTAGACCCTTTTTGTTTCTCACCCTAACCTGAAAAGATGCTGATTAAAGAGACGCCCCGGGGTGTTAGACAAACAAGCCAGGAATCTGTGACTCTCCCGTGAGGACGGAATCCCCAGCTCTGTCTGCAGACCAGCGGACAAAGCTGCATCACCCTCCTTCTCCGTGCCACGCCTGGGAGCAGCGGCGGCATGGGCGCGACCCGTCGACTTCTCCCCACCTGAGCTGATTCTTCTTAATAAAGGCATTAAAAAGGAGAAAGATCTCCTGCCCATTTATTTCAGTAACTAGAAAAATTCAAAGGTGTTGGTATAAAGTTGGTGGGGTTTTTTTACATATTAGTAATATAGCAAACCTACGTAGTTCACTAAGAACTAAGTTTTAAATTCAAGATTCTTTAGCTCACATTCAAGACAAACTTGAACTTTATCTGCAGTAGCTGTTTGCGATTTAGCCATAATTAGTACATGAAACTTCACTGACAGCTTTACCAGTTCCTTGTCTTTTACTCCACAGTTGTAGCAAAGTAATTTTATTGTAAATTTTTCAGAATAGTTTTTGTTTACCTTGCTGTTTAACTGTTATGTGAAAAATTTTCAGTAACCTTTTTGTAATAATAGAGTTTAAATAAGTTAATTCTCATTAAGATTGATTTTTGTTTAGTCTCAGTGATGTTAACTGTAAGTTCCTTTAGATATATTTTATTAAGGTTAGATTTCAGTGAAGCTGATTAAGTTTTGGTGTATCTCACAAATAAATCAGATTCTGATCATTGAATCAGTCTATTGCTGACACAGGAGAACCAAGGGCTCAGGCCCAGCCAGCATGGGTTTAGGAAAGGCATACTTGACCAAATTCATCTTTTATGACCAGATAGCCCACCTAGCAGATGAGAGAAAGGCTGTGGATGTGTCTACCTCGACTTCAGCAAAGCCTTTGATGCTGTCTCCCAACAAATTCTCCCGGAGAAGCTGGCAGCCCACGACTTGGACAGGTGCAGTCTTTGCTGGGTTAAGAACTGACTGGATGCCTGGGCCAAGAGAGATGCAGCAAGTGGTGCACATCCAGTTGGTGGGTGGTCACTAGAGGGGTTCCCTGAGGCTCAGTATTGGGCCCAGCCCTGTTTAATATCTTTATTAATGATCTGGATGAGGGAATCAAGTGCACTCTCAATTGTCCACTCATGGACAACACTAAGTTGTTGGGCAGGAGTGTGTGATCTGTTGGACAGTGGAAAGGCTCTGCAGAGGGATTTGGACAGGCTGGATTGATGGGCCAAGGCCAACTGTATGAGGTTCAAGAAGGCAAACTACCAGGTCCAGCATTTGGATCACAGCAATCCCATGGAACTCTACAGGCTGGGGGAAGAGTGGCTGGAAAGCTGCCTAGGAGAAAAGGATGTGTCTAAGTCAACAGCTGGCTGTAAATGTGTTTTTCAATGTGACCAGATGTCCAAGAAGGCCAATGGTATCGTGACCTGTATTAGCAATAGTGTGACCAGCAGGACTAGGGAAGTAATTGCCATCCTGTACTTGGAACTGTTGAGGCTGTACCTTGTGTACTGCGTCCAATTCTGAGCACCTCAACTGAAGAAAGACATTGAGGTGCTGGAGTGTGTCAGAGAAGAGCAAAAAAGATGGTGAGGAGTTTTGAGCATGAGTCCATGGAGGAGCAGCTGAGGGAGCTGGGTTGTTTAGTGTGAAGAAAAGGCTTAGGGTGACCTTTATTGTGCTCTACAACTGTCTGAAAGGAGGCTGTAGCAAGGTGGGGTCAGCCTTTTTTCTCCCAGGAAACTAGCAACAGGACAAGAGGACATAGACTTGGGCTGTGCCAGGGGAGGATTAAATTCGACGTAAGAAGAATTTCTGCATGGAAAGGGTTGTTAAGGATTGGAATAGGCTGCACAAGCAGGCAGTAGTATCATCAATCCCTGGAGGCGTTCAAGAAAATATTGGATGTGGCACTTAATGCCATAGCCTAGTTGACAAGGTGGAGATTTGTAAAAACTGGACTTGATGATCTTGGAGGTCTTTTCTGACTTAAAGGAGTCTGTGAAATCTAAACAACCAGAAAATTTGGACATTTTTAATGTTAAACCAAAATTTTGGTAACATTTTCACTTTAAGCATGAATAGCTACAAGAAACATTGAATTCTTCTAATTCTTTTCTATTAATTTCTTTCAGATATAGTGTTGTTTCTTTCTGCAGAACCTTGTCCTTAAGAAACTCACCTAACAAAGTGCCTTGTTACTTGACCTGACTACAGCCCCAAATTCTCAAATCTAAAACAAGTAGTACTCAGCTCCATTCCCTTGGAAGGGCACTTCACATGGGAAACTTACTCAGCCCAGAGGGTAAATTCATTCCAGTGACACTGACACACAAACTCTATTGTTATTCTAAAAGGTATTTTATTATACTGTTGTGAGGCTCTCAAAGTAGAAGGAGAAAGCCTGAAATACTATGTTTCATCAGAGCACTTATACAGGAGTTACGAGTTTCAATGTCTTCAGCAAAGTCCAGGTAACTGTGCAACTGTATACATTACTGTTCATCAGAAGAAAGATTTAACATGGTCTTCAGAACTAGAAATGAATATTGATCCCCTAAGGAATAAGCACAAAGTACAAGGAAGACAATAGTGAAAAAACAACTGGATAAATTGTAAGCCAGAGGAAGTTTCAAGTAGACTACAAGTGTAAGCAGCAGCATACAGTGAATAAAGTCCAACACCATAAGCTGAATAGAAAAAAAATCACAAACTAATGTCGCTATAGAGCCCCACTTGGTGCAAAGCACCAGGACTCTATCAGAAGGCTGTATAGATCTATTTATTAAAGCAACATGTTGTCTTTATTAGTTTTACAAGATATTTACATTTGCTTAACAAACACATACACTGCCCATTGGTCATAAAAAGGAAACAAAACTCTCAATAAGTGAAAAGGAGCCACGCCACTCTATGAGCCAACCGAAGTCCATGTCTTTTTATTTTTTCTCTTTCTTCACATTGTCATGGTGATAGCCTTGGTATCTTCCTTAAGAGAGATAGGAGGCTTTCCTTATCTTCAGGAAGCCTTTGCTAGCTCACAAGAACAGAAATGTCTTTCCTACAAACTAATTTGCACTTTGTGCAACCATCTGTCCTGTCTGCTGATTGATAAATACTGAGTGATTTCTATGTACTTTGAATGGTAACACAGCGTGGCACAATACAGTGTGAAAAGGACATACTACATGATTGGCTCTTCACAGATATTAAAAGGAATACTATATTTGTTATATTGTATTAATTAGTAGCACTGTATTTTTTTAAGTAGTATGGTAAATTTAGTTCTAGGTTATAACATAATATTAAAATAGAAACTATGTGATGTAAGATACTTTTTTAACTAGCTTAGGAAAGGGATGAGATAATCAAGAAATTCTTTGCCTGAGATAACAGCAACAAGACACCTAAATCCCCAAGAGAAAAATTATAGTATCCTTATCAGAAAAGACCAACTTTCTTCCACCACCTTCCTGACTTTGAGGAGCCAACAGGATTAAGGGGGAGAAGTTGATAATAACCAGAGAACACTCTTTGTTTGAAAAGAATTTATGCACCATGAATACGCAACAGGCTATTGCTTTTAAGAGTTAATCCTTTGTTAGTGTGTGTGCTTTCAGAGCTTAATTGCCCAGGAGGCACCTGGACTGTCCATATGTCTTTGTTTTTATTGTGCTTTATTGTCCTAACTCTGATTGTCCAAATTCTTATTACTCTAATTTTTATTACAATTTTTATAACCATTTTATTACTATTAAACTTTAAAAAATTTAAAACAAGTGATTAACGTTTTAAACAACAGTAAGCAGTTACTACTTTAACTTCTGTGCTGCTAAGTGATTGAAAGCATGGCCTGAAACACATAAGCAACCTGGTCTAGCAGCACGTGTCCCTGCCCATGGCAGAGGCCTTGGAACTACATGATCTTTAAGGTCCCTTTTAAGTCAAACCATTCTGTAATTCTATAAAGTCTTTCCCAAGCTTACTCACTATTAAAAGACATAGTGTAAGTGGTAAATGCAGGCAGTCATGACAAGCAATGCTAGATATTAAAAGTGTTTACAAATGCTTGTGAAAAATGTGAATTTTATGATTGGCTTTTCGCAAGTATTAAAATGAATATTGTATGTGTATGTTAGAAAGTTATGCTGTATTAATTTTCTAAAATATAGTTTTAGGTTATAACATAATGTTAAAATAGAAACTATGCTATGCAATATGTTTAAGAAAGGACTCGCACCAGATAGGAGCCACAGGACACCTAAATCTTTCAGAGAAAGGCAATTTATTGCTCCCTTATCAGCAGAAAACTAACTTCTTCCCACCTCGCTCAAACTGGAAGATGGCATAAGGATTAAGAGGAAGAAGTTGACAGTGACCAGACAGAATCCTGTGTTTGAATGGAATTTATGCATCATGTATGAGATGTATGAATATGCAACAGGCAATTGTTTTTAAGGGTTAATCCTCTGTTAACCCGTGTCCTTTTTCGGGCTTGTGTTGTCCTGAAAAAGGTACCCGGACGTCCATATCTCTTTGTTTTTATTGTCTCATATTGTCCTAATCTCAAATGTTCAAATTTTATTATTCTAATTATAGTATTATTTTTATAACTATTTTATTACTATTAAACTTTTAAAATTTCAAAAACAAGTGATTGGCGTTTTTCACATGCTTGTACAAAATAAAAAGCTTGATCTCTTCCCATAAGTATTATATTTCCACAAGATGCTGTCTGAGTGAGCCGAACTGGTATGCTCCCGTTTGAAAAACTAGGCAGGGGTGTGTGTGTGTCAGGGAATGGCAACAGCTACACATGTCCTTGTCTAGGAGGCAGCTCTAGCTTGGCAGCATGGGAGCAGAGAGAAGGCAGCAAGTGTGATTAGCTTCTGAGAGATAACACAGAGAATATAAATTTTCAGTTCTCCTGAAGTTCCTAGATAGAGTTTAAAAACTAACTACCAGAAAAAAAAACCCCACCAAAAAACAAAAAAAACAAAACCAAAAGAATGTAAAAGTATGCACAAGATGATAAACGTGGCTAGAACCAGCGGATAAATAGGAAAATGAGGAATATGGTGGGATTTTTTGGCAAAGTTATGTAACAAGAAGCAACAACGCACGCCCAAAAAAATGTTCAAGGGAAGGTCATTGTAATATTGGGACACTCAGTGAGTACGAGCATGAGAGACCCCTTTAGATGACCGTCTAGCACTATAAAAGGACTTCCAACAGAAGGCGGACGCGTGCAAATTAGTTCTACGACAGTGAACTGTATTAGCTAGGAAGTAAGTTGTAATGAATATGTATGATCATGATAGAATTAATGCCCTGTTGTAGTTTCATGACCCACATCCGATTAGAGGAGCTGTCTTCCCAAAGTGTCCAAAGCTGTAATAAAGAATGCCGGCTTTCAAATTTTATTAGTTTATTTTCCGTCCGATTTCGACATCACCTCAGGCTCGTCGCGGATCACCGAGACCAATGTTCGGTGATTCCGGCTGCAGGGGAGCTCGGCTTTGCCCGGCCTGGCCTCGTGGCCGCACTGTCACTGAACAGCTGCACCCGTGCGCGCAGCCCCACCTTTGCCCCCCACGCGCCGCTCCAGCGGCGGCTCCATCCCTCCCCTCGCGCCAGGTGAAAGAAGCTGTCTTATTCCGCACCTGCGCCAGGCCCACAATAGTTCCCTTCTCAGAAGTGCCCGCACCTAAAAGAAGATAAAATAATAGTAGTGGTAGAAGAGCGTGGCTGAGGCCGTGCCTTTCAGTGGGCTCGGTCGCTCTCCACCAGTTGCTTTCAATGGTCAGTCTCTTCAGGGACCACTTTTGACCGCCTATTCTGCTGCTAATAGTCAGGCAGCAATGGACAGCATTCTTGAGGAAACGAAGGCGAGCTGGGTCCTTGCTAAGGCAGCGGCGCAGTGTGTGACGCATTGGAGCGCACGCGCCGCTCCCGGGGCCGGACGGAGGCGTGGGGACGATGATGCCTGGAGAGACGCCGCTATCGCCGGCTGGAACTGCGGCCGCCGGCAGGGCCTGCGCCAACTGCGGTGTTCTCCAGCAGGTAGGCATAGACCACCGTCTCTGTGGCGCTGGAGTGGGGTTTTTGCTCACGGACGAGGTAGTGGATCAGCGCCGGGCCTCTGGAGGGAAGTGTCGGATAGCACAGTCACCACTCCCTGTGCCGTCGGGAACGGGGATACCGTGCGTAGTAAACGGGGTCTAAAAGTAGCAGCAGTGTCGAGCTCTAGCTAGGCGAAGTGTGGAAAAGTAGCTCGTGTCTCTGCGACGTGCCTAGTGGGATCTGTCAGGGAATTTCTAGTTGCGTGCTCTTGGCTTTGCTCCGGTGCAGTATAAGGATTTAGAATTTATTTCCTTAAGGGCTCTTAAGCGAGTGTATATTTTTATGGTATTACGCTTTGGGTAATTTTTGTTTCTCCTTTAAATGAAGAGAAGGTCCTGTTGAGAGTTCATAGGACACACTTAGAATGAGTATGGATGAGAAACTGGAAAAGACTCAAGTGAGCTAATGTTTATTGCTGATGTTCTTCCAAAGGTCAGTTGGATTTTGATAGAAAAAATTATAGGGATTTAGTATAGAATCTACTGCAAAGGCAAAGTTTGAAAAGCTTTTGTAGCAAGGCCTCACTTAAAGATGCATACTTACTTGTGGAGCCTGCATTCTCTGTGTGAATGAAGACCGTTTATTGTATTTTCTATAAAATTAACCATTGGATTAGGGGTTATTTAGGTACTGATTTTTGGGGTGTAAATTCTTTACTGACTTGAGACTCTTCCTTACAGAATATGAATGAATATGTAGCTGCACTAATTGCACTGAAGCAAAAAATAATTGATGGAGAGTAAGTACAATTGCACACCTTTTTGTTTGTTTGGGTTTTATACTTTAGTACTTACAGCAATGCAGGAGATATGATTTTTGGAATGCGGATATTTGTTTATGCACTATACTAGATACTTCTCAAAATGAAAGCTCTTCACAAACATGTCCTAAGTCTAGACTGTAAGACTAATTTATTCTGTAAAACATTTGTGTATAATGACAGTAAACAGGGCTATTATGTACCTGTAATATTATTAGAAGTACTGGCAGAAGCAACTCTTTTAAGAAATTTATTTAAGGCAGAAGCAGATCATTGATTATATGTATTTATATTTATTTTTTTCATTAGTTGTTCTCGTTTATTTCATTTTTCTGTGGAGAAGAATGTGGGAACTAAAAGCTGAGTACAGATATAAAATTTTTCATCAGAATTTAGTCTGATCATTAAGTTCTGAAATTCTGTTGGGATTAAATATCAGAATGTGAAAAGTGAAGCTGAACATTGTTCAGAATGGTATGATTATAAAATCCTTCTTACGGTTTGGTTTTTTTTCTGTGCTTGCTTCCAATTCTTCTCAAAACCCATCAACATATTTTATGGAATAATATATGAAGTATACCTCCATACTGTGGCCTAATATCCATGCAATGTCTCCTAATTATAGTGGTTTGTTTCTTATGTATCCTTTCCTAGATATGTGTCAATCTGGCTTTAGTGAATCTAAACAACAGTCCTGCATTCTATTTCTAGAGTATTTTAGCTAGCACACACTGGGTCTCATAACTAAGATCCTTTTTTCAAAGCTCCTTTATTCTGTTGTGATTTCTTTTCTGACCTTTTCTTTTCTGTTGTGATTTCTTTCTGCCAATGCATATATTTCTTGTGGAAATTGCTTCTTCTTTAACTACTTGCAACTCAGCCTTTCTTTTTTGCTTTACTGGATTGCTCTTAACTATTGCAATAGAAAGTAATGCAGCCCTCTCTGTATTAGGGTAGCTCCCATGGTATTACTCTTTCTTGTCCTTTCTTTTCTTTGTTCTTAAAAAACATAACATTTGAGGAAAGAAAGGAGTAGCTTTCCCTGGTCCCATGGCCCTCTTGCATCAGGGTAAGTGTTACCTTTTATGGCTGCTAGGAGAATAATATAAAGATTAAAGCCTTTTAGGGTCTTTCAAACTATTTCTCTGAGATGTGTGTTCTTTTTTAGGAAAACATCCTTCAAGTTTGGAAACGTGTTTTTATATATATCTTCTAGTGTATATATATATATATATGCATATTATTTCCCTTGTCTAAGCAATACTTTTTTTTTAAAGTTGCAATTGGTTAATGGCTACAAATTCATGTAATTGGTAGTTGATTTTTTTTTCTACTTAAAGCAGTTTGATTTGAGGTTTGAATGGCTTAATGAAATCTAAGGGTTATATTGACTACTATCAGAAAATGTAAACCAATCCTGCACTTTCTCAACTAAGCAAAAGGAAAGATACCCTAACATACAATTGTCAAAATCAAGTGAGAAAATGAGTAATGTCTGCATTTTTTCTTTTCTTACAGTCGTTTGCTGACAGAGTATCAACAGAAATGCACTGATATCCTTTATTTTTCTCTTTGTGTTCTTACAGGATTAGTATACCTAAAACTAAATAAAAGGGCTTGAGGCTTTCTGTTTAGGTTATGAGATGATGTCTCTAATAAGGAACAAAGTGGGTGGGTTTTGTAAAGAAAATAGGCCTTTGGAATTAAAAATTAAAATCCACTTAAGATCTGCCTGTTTCTGGTATATGGTTTAACGTAGTCTGTTTGAAATCTAAGTTGCTGAGAATTACTCAATCTTTTTCATGTAACAGGATATGTTCTTCTTATTCACTTCAAATGTATTGAAATGCATGTATCAAACACTTAGTTTTGCAAGTCTTGGGGAAGTTTTTTTTCCATGAGAAAGTCTTTACTGGATGTTTCTTTGCAAGTGGCAGTTGGATTGAAATATACTTAAGGACATTTGATAAACTGTTTTTAATATCTACCTTAACAAGAGATTACAGCTTCAATTTGCTGAAAGGTAAGTTGGATTTATATTGTTTACTGAAGATGTATTGCTATATTCTCTGTGTTGTGGTTAGTTTTAGGAGTCTGACGGTGTCATCGCAACAGCCATGTGTCTGAGCTGCACTTTTAGTATGGTACTTTTACTGTGCTTCCTAGGCCACAGTTAGTAAAGCTATGATGAGGAGAGAAATCTGTCCTTCCTTAACAATACATGTGTGGGATTCTTTCCTGGCTGTGGGCTAGTGAGAGTCCAAATGGAGATGTGAAGCTCATCTTTTGGTGGTGGTTAAATGTATGGCTATTTGGGGTGTCCATATTTGTGTGAAGCATTTTGACTTAAGAGTTGTGTCTGTGTTGCCCTTGCTTACTCTGTGATTATAGAGGAAGAGGCAGCATATAATTTTTATGGACTCCAGCCTGCCTGCTGAAAAACACTGCATTTGGACTCTGCTCTTACTTTGTAGCACCATGTATGCAGAGACACTTAATACTGGCACTTTAGTGTAGGCAGCATACTTCTGTGGCACATGCCATCTGCTTCCATCTAGCTTTGGGTTCAGTGTAGTGTTTTTAAATCAGAGCTTGGATTTTCTTTACATAGCTGGAAAAATGAGAACACTGAAACTCTTAAAGTTTTTAGGTATCTCTCACAGCATTTTTTCCATAGGATAAAAGCAAAATACTCAGATGCTTGATTGAAGAATCAGAATACTGAGTTTCAAAGCATCCATGTTTTTGGCAACTTTTTTAATTACACATCTAATTTCAGAGAGATCTCTGCTCTTCGTTGCCAAGTGGAGAAGATGTTACAGAAAATTCTGCCTCTGGAAAAATGCCAGGAAGAGTTGGGTTCCTTGAAGGCAGAGTTGGAAGAAAAAAAGGTGTGCTTGTTTAAATAACTTGCGCTTTTTCTGCTGAAGGAAGTGCATATCCCTAATGCTCATCTTAATGAAGCTGACTTTTAACGAGCTCTGTTCTTATTTCCAGCTCCCTGGGACAGGTAGCTCTGGTGAAGTTAGGTGAAATTAATTAAATTACTTCAGATTTCAGAGAGGCAATAAGTTTAGGTTGTAGTAGTTTTTAAAATTTTTGATCAGATAATTTGGTTATTTCCTCAATAAGGAAGGAAGGAATGAGAAACATTCAGACTCCTTTGGATTTCTGCTCTGATCTTGTCAGATTATTGACTATAACTTGTACTAGTGAAAAGGTGCCAAGAACATACGTTTTTGAATGTACATTTTACATCATTAGCTTCTGAAGTTTATTCCTAATTTCTCTCCCATCAGTTAGCTGAGGTTTAGTCTACAGGAAAGAAGGTTTAGAGTGTTCAAATTACCTACATGTATGCATTTTCTAGACATGATTATAATTTCTGAAGAAAATACCCCGCTTTCTTTCTTGTAGCTCTTTTATAATGGTATAAGAAAGATACTAACATTTGTCTTGTTGCTGTACCTAGTTAGTGTTCTGTGTTAGAATGGTTTTATAACTCCTCTTCCCTCAGCAGGCATTAGTAGCTGATGTCCTGATGGCACTTTTTCAGAAAAAAATAGGATTACATGTATGGTGTATAATAGTTAAGATCTTGACTTCAGCTTCAAGTTCCTATCCAGCTAGGTGTTGAAGGTATGTACTCAAAAGATAGACATAAAGAGATTCATGTGTTTGTTTGTTATAACTTTTGCCTTTAAAGAAGGAAGATAACCTGACTTTCCAACTAGCTTCCTTTCTTATTGAATATACTTAAACTTTTTTGGCCAGGCACTGTTTTCATTAGAAGGTAAGGTGTCTGCCATTTATGGGTTTTTTACCCTCAGTATGGACATATTTTAACTGTGCTTTCCTTCTTCAGAGTTCTCTCAAGATTTATCAGGAGAGTCAACTGGAATATGTTAAAATTAAAGAAGAAATATTAAACAGTGATGCTGTGTGAGTGATGCTTCTTTTTTTCTCAACCTTTCTTTCCCTCTCTTGCCTCTTCCAGACTTGATAATGTACCTTATCTAGCTATGCTTTCCATTTCGCTAAAATTTTTGTACTTGTGAACAAGGAGTATGTACTTATGTACTTAGAACAAGAAGTTGATGGAAGAATGATCCTAAGTTCTGCATCAAACTCTTTTAAGTGCAGTGTTACTTTATTTATTGTCTTGTTCTGAAGTGGCTTTATGTGGTTGTTTAATGAAAGTCTTTAAGAAGAGGATGAAATTGAAAAAAGCTGTAGTTTCTCCAGTTCTAAGTAGTTCTTAGTCTCCGCTTTTTGTTACTGCCACCAATTTCAGTTTTTCTGTTAAGTCTCTGATGCCAGTATAAGAATAATATTGCCAAAGTGGTCTGTACTAAAATGAGTCCTTAAAATAATTCTTTTAATGTAACAGCTCAGCAGTTCAGTCTGCCATGTTTGGAAATTAGCAGGAGGAATTTGGCACCAAAAGTGCAAAAGTAATTTTTGCTGTTATAATACTGAGTATTCTGAAGCTGTGGCTTGGTATTTCCCAAAGTTTGTTTTTCCAGTAAGCAGTCAGTTAAAGGTTCCCTTGCCTGGAGCATATGTGTGTGTTAACTTTTACAGCTCTTGATACATACGCTAATGGACTTGTCTAATTGCTCTTTAATCCTCTAATATTTTTAACCTTTAAACCACCTATATCAGGCAACTGTGACTACTCAGTATTGTGTGGGAAGGTACTCAAGCTCTGAAAAGAGAACCAGCTAATATATAGCAAGGTGTTGCCTCCCCTTATTTTTTTCTATAAAGGTATTTCATGAGGAGTTTTGCTGAAATTCTCACCTATGGCTTGACTGTCAAAGCCATCATATAGGAAAGTAAGTATGAACCTCTTCAGGCTGAGAAGGCACAGAATCCTTGGTCTATTACTTCATACTGTAAATACTTTGACTACTGAACATGCAAAAGGTAGTCAATCATACCATGAATGGGTTTTTGAATATATTCTGGTTAATGTCTGAAGTGGTAATTAAAGCCTGAACATCTAGAAAGCCTTAGATGGTAAATCTCAATCTATTACACAGGTTTTAATATGGGGAGTAGATTAACTGTGTTCTGCTTTATGAAAGTGATCAGTGATCATTGGTAGAATTGTCTACTTACCACAACAGTTTAAAAACAGTTTCTGGGATATTGGAATTTAATAGAAGAAAATAATATAAATGTTTATTTTTCTATTTACTTATTTTCCAGTTCTGTGTGTTTTACATATAAGGTAGGGTTGGAAATGTTGAAGTCAAAATTGTTCGGATGCTTCATGTTTTTTTTTTCCTTTGGTTTGACTTTTGTCTAAAGCATCTGGATGTTCTGAACAAAAAGGTGTGAGACATAAGTCATCCTGAGGGCTATTCCTGATTATCTCATTGCTTAGATATTATTCATTGTAAGCAAAGCTTGATTGTTTTTAAGGAGTAAAGCTAACTTGTTTGCATTACATCACAGGAATGCAAAAAACAGAAGCCAGTTTTCTGCAGTTATACTTCTAATTCCAAGTTGTTGCTAAAGGTATATTTAGTGGATTGACTCTCTTAAAAGCAAACTCTGCCTCTGTAACTGATACAGCTGTGTGAGAATGCCAGCAACATGCCACTAATTTAATTTTTCAATTTCAGGGACTTATTGGTCTCACAGGTCCTGGGTATAGGAGGTGTGTTTTTTTGAATGGCTAGATTTTTTTTTCTGACTTTTCATGCAACACAGTTCTATTTTTAAAAATGATCTATTAATATGTTCTTTCTAACAGGAGAAAGAAACTGGAAACTAAAGTGAAAAAACTTGAAGGTAACTTTCTACATTGAGTAGGACAACAGTACAGTAACATAATCTCTTTTTTCCTTTTCTGTCCAGAGGAATTGTGACTAACTTTGATGCCCAAGGAGCAAGGCAGGCCAGTACTATGTGGGGTGCTTAGTCTCTGATTTATATCAGCCCTCCTGCAGAATATTTTCTGCTGAATGTCTTAGGCACCTTACTCAGATAAATTTGGAAGGGAACTTCTAGTCATGAAAACTTCAAAGGATGGAGTGTTACCAGCCTCTGTACGCAACTTCGTTCAGTAACATGTTGGAAACTCCCATGTTTCAGTTTACACCTAATGTCTACCACACTGCAGTCTCATTCCATATTCTTAATTGAACAGTCTCATTAACAGTCTCATTCCATCTTCTTGATACCTCCTTGTACAGGAAAGCTGTTCTTGTATTCTTTCTATAATTTATTATGTTTTCTCCTCTGGCTGATTAAGTCTAGTTCAATAAGACTGTTTTCATAGTGAATGTGCTCCAGTGTTCTAATAATCCTGGCAGGATTCTTCATGTTTATGTTCATATTTAAGTATTTGGTGTTCCTGATGCATGTTTTCTGGCTTTTAAATAGTCTGGCATTTGTATTTTAGTTGGTTAGTTTGTTTGTTTGCTTGCTTTTTTTTTTACATGGAGAAAGAGCACTGGCTTCATGGCACTGTGTTTTTCTTGTTTGAGAGGATGAATGTATGTAAGACTTTTTGAGACTTTATTTGCTGTGTCATCAATTGGCAAGGCAGATAGTTGCATTCATATCACACATATTTTAGCTGTGCTTACCGTAGTTCAAAATACAGTGAACTGAGTGACTTATCTTCGTGTTAGAAACCCCTTGAATCTTACTGTATAGTAGAGGTACAAGGTGTTTATTTTGATGAGAATTTTGGAGTCCCATTGCAGCACAGCCAGTCTTTTTACACACTTGCCTCCAAAATCTCAAATTCTGGCAGAACTAGAACAAAATACTGATAGAGAGTATTTGTTAGGTTCATTTTCAGTGACTGTTTTATCTGTTTTGGTTTTTTCTATGTTCATTTAATATCTCAAATATTGTACCTTTTGGCAGTGTGAAATTTTGCCATGATTGTTTTTTTTGTTAGCCTACCACTCAAGGTTCCTTTTAAAAACCTTTTATTTTTATAGGCTCTCTTCTGATTTGATCAGCAGGAAGATTCCATTTCTTTTCTTTCCTATCCATATGTGTCATCAAGCTGAACTTTTAGGAGTTCTCTCAACTGACTGAGAATTTTCCTAGGAACCTTGCATTCAGTTCTCACCTACCCTGTACCCTCTATTTCCATCCATCTGCACTTTTGCCAGGTGTCTGTTAGACATTTAGAGATAAGGTCCTCTTCTCTATTAGTCTTGAGTGCTGTATGTATCTTTCTAATGCAGCTGGCTGTGGTGTTTTCATCTTTGAACCAGAGCTCTTATAAGAGAATAAAACATGTAAAAAACCCTTGCAACTCAATTTTATCTCCTTTTTTCATTTGGTGTATATTGTTCTACAGTACAATATCATTATAATATGACCCACTCTTCATTCCTGCATATAACTGAGAAAAATAATAAATGTATTGCTGTGGTTCAAAACAGTAATTATATAGTAGAAGGCAAGATACTTGTCTTGTATCTGTCTGAATTAACCAAAATATAACTTCAGTGGATTTGTATTTCACACTATCTGGCTTTTGCTGATAATTTTATTTGCAAACTAGGGAACCACTATAGCAGCACCCACTTAAATTAGTGGCCTCTTTACAGTGTAGTTTCTAAATTGAATTTTGGTTCTGTTTTTTGAAGAGGCTGCAACAAAGCATACACAGGACTTCAAACAACTAAAAACTGAAAAGAAAAGGCTTGAAAAGGAGCTAAAAAAAGCACAAGTAAGGCTTTCCTTGTCTTTGTGTGAAACTTCTTTTAGTGTTTTTGGGGGAAAGATAGAAGCTATTAGTGTAATAGATGCTGAAATTGTAAAATTACATTTTTTGGGGGATATTGAATAACTAAACATCAGCAATTCACCATAAGAGAGAAATTTTCCAGCTTCAGAAATGTTGATATAGATTTCATGCTCTTTAGGACCTGATGCTCTAAGAAATATGTATGGCATAAAAATTCTGTACTTCTTAATTTTAACAGGTAAAACTTGATGGTGTAATTAAAGAGAAGTGCAGAAAATGTAAGTGCTTACCTTTGAATGCCTTCAAATTTGTATGTGGTATTGTTCCATTTGAATATTTTCTTTCCAACTCTCCTCTTTTTAATAGTTAAACATGCAGAAACTCAGAGTTCAAGTGAAGATCTTGCAACAGATATAGACAAAGGTAAGACTTTTTGCAAGTCCATTCTCTGTGTGGAAACAATTGTTATGAATTTATTGCAGTTCTTCTGGAGTTGCAATTTTGGAAACAGGATACTGCCAAAGTGCTATAAGAGGCAGATGTGGTTGATACAAATAGGTTACACTGGTGAAGGCCAATCTAATAGATTACGATTTTCAGTTTTTCAGTAAGGAAAACTCTTGATTTATAAAAATGACTAGTCTACCCTGTGCATATGTGAAATCAGCTGATGTGCAATTATAAAACAAAAATGCAAACACTGAAAAAAATACTAATAATCCCTCTGAAGCTTACTAAAATCATAAAGCACCAAATAGGAGAGTAATCTTGTAAAATTTCTGAGACTTGGAAAATCAAATGGAAATACTGGAGGTATAGCTGTATCTTACTGACTTTTTTTTGCTCTAGTGATCTAAAATCTATGCTACAAATTACCTGAATGTAACTCTAATGGAGCAAACCTCTTGAAAACTTCCTCTTAATTATTAAGACCAAACTTTATGCAAATTCATTTTTTGTATTTTTTGCAGTCTTTTAAAGTGCTGGTACTGCTTTTGAACTGTTTAGGTATGCTGAAGGCTGTTCTGAGGCAAAAGAACTTCACTGTTCTATTTCTTGCTTTGCAATAGGTTTGTTGCAGAAATTAAATTTTTTTGAAAAAGCCACACCTTGTCAGTTTGTGTGTGTTGGCATATTTTTTACTTTTGGATTGTACTGAATTGGTACCAAATTTAATCCTTTGATTTTTAAATAATGGCAAAATAGGAAAATTAATATCTGAGCATTAATTTGAGCTTCAAATAGCAACAAGGATTTATTAGTAATGAGTAAATGGTAGTGTTGTTATTAGCTGTTTAGCAAAATTTGGTAGGTTTTCCTTGTATATGCTGACTGTTTTTTAATATGTCTCTTCATAAAATAATAGCAGTTTGCCATGGCCTTTGACTTACAGAATTTGCACAAAAACAGTCTCAGTTCCTGATTGTTGGATTTATGATACTTTTGGCATAGGTAGATATGGTGCTTATGTATTTTACTGAGGTTTTGAGTTTTTCTTCCCTCTCCACCTCTCTTCTGTCTCTGAAACTAGGTTGTTTGACATCACCTAGCAGTGGTGCTGTTAGAAGTGTAGACTGTCTCCTAGTGTTGTGGCCTGATAATTAATTCAGATACATAGTGTTATTTCATGATAAAACTAAGATTAATTATTACTGAGTGAGCATAAATGTGATACACATCTTCATAGAAGATTTTCTCCCAGGTTCATGTAACTTGATTTGTTTTACAGAGCTGTTTAATTTCGCTAATGCTACATTTGAATATGTTTTACCTTTTACTTTGTGGGCTGTTACAACCTTTTGCAGTACTCCCTATAAAAAGGTAAAGGTGTAAAGCATTCTCCAGCTGTTCCTTTAGTCTGCTCTGGTGATATGGGCAGTACAGGATCTATTCCCTAAATGGCATCTAACATTTCTCTTCACTGAAACTTGTGCCTTGTTTTAATTTTTTTGTGGGTATTTTGTATTTTGTTGTAGGCATGTCTGTGTTCTGAGTAAAATAAACACAAATTCTTAGTTCAATTTTACCAATTTATTTAAAATAAATAGATATATTTATTTATTTTAACAGGAAGAGTGAAGCTCTTATTAGAAGAACTCTGGATGTGCATTGACAGTGCAACAGGAAAAAGAGAGAATGAGAAAAATGATCCTGTCTTAGGTACAATGGCATGCAAAGTCTTGAAATTTTCTTGATGCTCTCTCTTTTTCTGACCAAAAGGCAATGTTGGTATTTTTTTTCAGTTTCTGTTTGGGATAAGGAATGGTCTAACAAAAGAAGACTAACTGTTACAGAAAGTAGGTTCCAGTTGGGTAGTGACTGTGTAACACTCTTTTGAAAGACTTAAATACTTTCCTTGATGTTTGTCTGGTCAATTACATGTGTGATTAGAATCTGAGTTATCTGAAAATAATTCAAATATTATTTTGAATGGGTAAGTAAACTTGAACCGTCTTCTGATAAAAAGCTATTGTAATTTTCTGTTGCAATCAAGAAATGAAATTCTTTTACTGTTTGTAAGTAGTCAAAACTCATCACATGTTTAAAACATTATTATTATATCATTATCAACTCTGTAGTGTATAATGTGAATGATGGTGCATATGGGCTCTTTTTAGTCTGAAACAAATATGTGGTAAAATAGTTGAATTATAAGTTTAAGAAGCTGTTACCTCCATTTTCTTCTTTGTAATGTGATATTGAGATAATGATAAAAATAATCTGAGTAGTTATCCATGTGCATATTCACAGCAAACCTTAACTGCTTTAACTTTACATAGCAGATATTTTCTTTTTGCACTCAAGAGTAATAGATGCCTTGAAACTGCATTAATTTCTGTGTTGCATATCTGGAATATTTTTATTAAGCTTTATTATTTTTTTCAGTTTCTCTACTACTTTGATTTTTCTGTAACTAAAGGTGTAGAGATACTGCCTGGGATAGGTACCCAGCAGCATTAAGAGCTTTGAAGATAAACTTTTGAAAGACCCTGTTAAGTCTAAAAATTTGCTACTAGTGATGAATCTGCCTTCAAATGTGTTCCAATGGAATCCACTTAAGAGGTGCCAAAATATAAGGACCAGCTCATAAACCTGTTAGTCAGCCTTACTTCCATGAGTTTAATGCAGCAAATACATGGCTCAGCTCTAAAACTGAGCTAGACACTTGTGCCCTGCAATTCTGAATTTAAAGTCTTGATCGAGGGTCAATCAAGTGACAAGAACAAGCACAAGAAACTGAAGAGTTTAAAATATATGTGATTTTAGGGGTATCAGGTTCCAGAGTAATCCTTTTGTTATCCACCAAAAGAGGAACTTTAGATTCCAGAAATTGTGGCCCATCTTTCCTCTTCATGTCTTCTCAAGGAAACGACAATACTTTCATAGAAGGAAGTAATTATCTCTAACAGTCTCTTCTAGCCAGTCCTTTTTTCTGCCCACTTCAGTGTGGAGAAAATTCTAAGCTTACACCATGCTTTTGTGGGAATGGTTAGATTTCATAGAAACACATCTTTAGTCCTGTTACTGGTTTGTTTTTTTCCCTCTTCAAGCCTAGAACAGCCATCTTGTTATTCAGCCTGTTATGAAACTGGCCTTTACTTTGAATTCATAATAACAAAGTGCTTATGTTTACAGGTGCAATCTTCTAGGAAAAAAGGGATCTTAATGACTTTGCCATGATTTCTGGTCCCATATTATAATAGTTTCAACTTAAAGAGCAGATCAGCTTGATGGTAGTATCTTTTCCAGAGAATGTCAGTTCATCTGTTGCCTGGATCTAGCCTTTCAGAAGTGTACTTCTTATAACAGATTTCTTAGTATATTCAAATGTGCAGTAAAATACCCAAAGCTTTGCATTATGGATCAGTGTCTTTTCTGTTCTGCTACGGTTGATACTGCTTTGAATGGTTTTCTTGAAGAATGTGTTCATATATGAAAATTGGAAGACTCATGAGGCTTTCCAAATGTGCTGTTATGAAAGCCTGACAGGATAATGGAGGTTTGCCAAACTTAATTTAAAGCATTTGGTAGTACTGTTACAAATCTACCAGTAATAAAGTTGACAATACCTGTATCTGACCATCAGACCTTGAGCCATAATCTACGGTTAATAAGACATTGATAGTATTTTAGTATTTGGAAAATTTTATCTCATATACTTGGGACATAAAATCACCTACATTGTGAATAAACATTTAATGAAGCATTTGAAGAATCTTGCAGCTGGGTGCTGAATATTTTGGTAAGTTGGATTCTCTAACATGCTCTGTTCATATGCTATAGTGAGATGAACTGAAGGAACATGGTAAATACCATGGCTCCTCCCTGTGTGGGAGGAACCAAGCTTCTTCAGGAGGTATTCTGTAACTGGGTTCTGAGCTAAATTTGGCTTACTATGGAGCTATACCCATCTTACCTGCTCATCTTCTTTTTGGGGATACAGGATAGGGGAGAAGCTGCATGTAGATCTTAAATTCAGAGATGGAAAGGAGTGCACTTGAGTTGTTTGCTTTAATATCCGATAATAGGAGATAAACACAGTGGTATTATATGTAAAACACAAAGATGAGACTGAATCCCCAGGGATATGTGTGTTTTATGGTCTTGAGATTAAAGTCCATAGCAAATGAGTGTTTTTAGAAGCAGACCTCTTTTCTGTCTTGAAAAACATATGAAAATCTCTCAAGGTAACACCTATATAACAATGTAGCATTGCATATTTAGTTTTGGGTATGCAGTTCACCATAGTTCTTTGTTTCATATAGTGGAATATGTGGATTTGCTGTCTCAGAAAACAGAATATTGTCTGTAGCTTCAAAGAATATTTAGTGTATGAAGCATCCTGAAATTCACATTGTTGGAAACAGGTTGAAAAATTCTGCTTCAATGTCAGGGCATTAAAAAATTTCTGTGAAGGAATTTTTTTCTCAGAGAAACACCACTGTTCTTGAGAAGGGTGCAGTTGCTACTGCCAGGCATCTGCAATCACTGTGCTGATAAGGTTTTGCTGTAAATCTGATGAGATTCTATGGCTAGATTATTTATTTTTATAAAATACCGCATCTTAATCTGGTCCTTCTTGAGAGGAAAAAACCACAAGACTTGTTTCAAAAAGTTGCTTTGTTGCTTGGAGTGAGGAGAGGACAACTTGCAACGGTGAATTGCCTTGCAATGTGCCCAATCAAGAGTAAAGTTTTGAGTTGTAAAATCCAGGTTTTTTAGTACCAAGGCAATCAATTTTAGCATTGGATCACTTATTTCATCTCTGCTTCTTTCTCCACTTGGCACGAAGAAGGTATTTCAAGTAGTACGTGATTACTCTGATTTGAAAATACCATCAAAATCTATCTTAATCTTCTCTCAGAAGTGAGAGAAGGCAGCAGTGTAAGGGTTTGAAGCTACATGAGCTAGATTCCAGGTTGTGGATTTTAGGAGAAAACTTTATCATTTCACTGATCCACATAATGAACAAGAGTGCAATTCCCTGGATAGAGTAAAATATGTCTGCGAAATACAATCTTTGAGAGGATCCTTCCTGGGATCAATAGGGAGATGGGCTCAATATTAATAAGGCTTTTCCTGGACCTGAGGTTCAGGCCAAGGTGTCAAAGAGTTGACACTTTGAATGAAAATACTTACTTATGTTGAATCTTTAAAAATTGCTATGACAACTCTTCCTGTAGATAACTGGGTAACTATAAGAAAGGTATCTCATTCCCAGAGAAATGCAGTTATCATTGACTGCGTTGGAAAGGGATGAATAGAGAAGTTTGGAGAATCTCTTAGTTATTCAGAAATTATGTCTTTGATCCATTGTTCAGGGGAAACGTTTAAATATTGTATCAATATTCTTGGACTTGATGTAGGTGCATGACTGATTTTGAGATTATAGAAAGGATGTAAAGTTCCTAATAAGTCAGTAGTATTGTGTAATTCACTGTGAAAAGTAAACTTCCTAATTGTCTAAATGGCATCCTTACAGGGGCAAAATCTGTAACTGTGTTGCTGCCCGCTTCAGTGCAGGGTAAATTCTGCGCTTTTAAATAGTTGGCACAAAACAACATGAAAAAATCTAAGAGACAACCAACTTCTGAATTTTCCTTATTTTCTTTGTTTCTGCTTCTCAAAGAGCTCCTTTTGCCTTGGATTGGAACTCAAATTGTAAAAAGAATGTAGGTTTGTCCTGAGAAAATTTAGAACATCCTGAAGCTCTACGTGACTGTGGCTTGTAAATGGTTTTATAAAACAATGTATTGTCGTAATACTTATAAGATGTGAAGGAAATGGCAGAGCTTTCTTATCTTTGGTGAAAATGATATGCTAGGGCCCTTCAGGTTGAACAGTTTCTCCCTCCTTCTGGTGTCCAGTAATTGAGATTTTTTCATGGAGTTGCTACATGAAGTGACTGACATGGATCTTTGAAATAGGGTTATTGATAAATTTTTCTAATTTACTCCTTTAGTGGTGTTGATGTATCAGAATGTGCTTAAAAGTTTTTGATCACTGAGGAGGCTATTTTGACCTATCAAGTTAAATTAATATTTTTAAATATGATACTACCATTGATGTTGCTTTGGGAATATCTGTGCAAGTTCTAGTAGTGGATTGACACAGACAGCAGTAATGAAGCACAATTTTTTTTTCCCCCCAACAGAATGCAAGTTGTGCCAGTTAAATTAGTACATCCTATACTCAAAACCATTTTATGCATGTGCTGTTCTTTCTACTGTGGGATGGTGTTGTGACTTGCCTTTGAGGCAGGGCAACCAGATTTGTTACTAAAGGATCCCTTGGGGTGGATTAAAGTAGAAAGCTGCTAAATAATTGATATAACAACAAATTTTATTAGAACTGCTTTGAAACTATAAATGGAAAACACTGTAATGGATTGGAAAGGGGTATATAGCTATTCTGAAGTGTGTGATCACCCCAAAGAGGAAAACTGGAAAGAAAAAATATAGAGGAGAAAAGACAAAGGTAACCATGACCTGTGGCTCCAGTGATGTGTGGGTGATTGTGGTCTGTGGTTGTGATAGACAGTAGGAGTCCGTCAGAGGTGGAGGCCCGCATAGGCATCAAAATTTGGGGTTTTTATAACCCTCATCTTTCCAGTAAACACCCCAATACCTCCTCCAGGAGGAGTTCTGGACACATACAATCTTCTTTCTTGAAGATCATGGAAGTCCGGCAGTGTCAAGCAGGGGTGTGAGAGTGTGTGTTCAGGGACTGGACAAAGTTTCTGAACAAAGGTTCTGAGTAAACTTTCAGAGTTTTGCAGCTTATGGTGCATGAGAGACACTGTCATAAAAAACTCCTTTTCCTGCCTCTGCAGTTAAATTGTTTAACAGCAGTTTCTCCTCTAAATCTAAACTAGCTTTTTTAAGGCAAAATTTAGTCACAAAATTTAAGTAGTTCACTGCAGATGTACTCATGTGTACACAGAATAGGCTTGATGTCTTGCTTCAATACTGCTGATTTGGTGTCCAGTTGTGTTTGTGAATACTATAAACAACATCACACATACAATGTCATATAAGAATTGCAAATATTATAGAGTAGATTTGAGTTCCATATGACACACTAGGGTTTGGGAATTTTTGATTTCTACTGTCTTATTGGAGGTAATATTTTCGTTTTATAAAAACATAGAATTTAAATTTCAGGAAACTGGGCCATCTTTTCCCTTTTTGAAGTATTTAGCATAATTATAATAAATTTAAATTATTTAGACTTTCCTGGATGAATGTGTTTTGTCTGCATAATAAATGAGTTACTGTGTGATAGTAAAAACTGTGATTTGAAAAGTAACAAAACAAAAGTACAATGCAAAGAATCACACAGAGCATTTGGACATGCTTTCTTGTTGTTAGAGTAACTGTAAAACTGTACAGTTGACATCTTGGAAGGGTCATCAGCTGCTCAGTATCTTTATCTTAGTTGTTCCAACAACTTTGTGCATAGGATATGTTGTGGTGCTTTTTCTTACTAAGGGTTCAGAACTGACTAAATAATACTATTAAAGCAAAATCTTGTGTGTTTAGACTCAATATTTAAATTTAAAGAACAAACCATTTAAGAGTATATGCATATTAAAACATAAAATAGAAATGTAGCTAAGTGCTTCCTTGTTGTATTTATAGCAGGATATGATTGTAACTTGCTTGGAAGTACAGCTGCTGGCTCAAACCTGCAGGTTGCTTTAAGCTGAGAATTACAGCCTGGGTAGGGAATGTCTGTGCATGGTTGTCCTGCTTTTCATGACTGAGTTACTGGACAAAGACCAAGATAAAACATATGGACCTTCAATCCTGCCAAAAATGATCCTTCCTGATAAGAAAAATTGGGATTGTTTTAATGATCAAGTCAGACAGTATGGGGAAGAGCTCTTTGCACACACATATGCCTTTTTCATTAAAAAATATTTGTGAATAACAACATCACATCTCTATAAGGAAGACATTTCTGAAAGTGACTAAGATCTTCCATGGAAATGTCATTTGAAAATATCGTATTACATTTTTATTACTATTATATATTATCTCTGTAAACAAAAATGGGAGGGCAAAAATTCTTAACAGTATTTTTCTGTTTTAGACACTGTACAAATCCACCAAAAGACCAAGAAGTGTGATGGCAAAACACTATCTTGGTGTTCTTCAGGGGAAAGTGCTGTAAAGCAAAATTCTATAACAGCAATGATAATTCAAACAAGTACCGAGCCTTTTGGAAATGATTGTGCTGTGAACAGGACTGCTGAAGAACAACTGCACAGTGGTGAGGATAAAAATGTAGATGTGATAAAACAGACAGGCAGGGAGCACAGCACTTCAGGCTTCTCCACTCAGGAGCGGAGCGACCCAGGTGGAAATGTGATGGATATATTGAATTGGGCCAGACCTCTTCCTGCTCTACTTTCTCCAGTACAGCTTTCACCACTGACTACAAAGGTGAGTTTCAGGATGCATCTGACTTGGCACTTAACTTGGTCTTAAAATTACTAAAGAAATAAAGATTTTATATTCCTGAGATTTTTTTTAATCAGTATTATTTACTCTGAAAAGTGTACTGAAAAGGTCTCTGTGTGCTTGGATCCATATGGATACTTCTTTAACCTTGTAGCATACTGTCTGTGGAAGGGAGCAAAAACATAATCTTCAGAAGTGTATGTATCATGATTTAAACCCAGTCAAAAACAAAGTGCCATGCAGCTGCTAGCTGACTTCCCCACCAGCAGGTTGCTGGGGAGAATCGGAAGAGTAAAAGTGAGGAAACATGTAGGTTGAGATAAAGACAGTTTAATAGGAAAAGCTGTGCATGCAAGTAAAGCAGAACAAGGAATTCATTCACTCTTTCACATGAGCAGGCAGGTCAACAGGGCTCCATCATGCATAATGGTGACTTCAGAAGATAAATATCATCAGTCCAAATGTCCCACCCTTCCTTCTTTCCCTCTCTATGTGCTCAGCATGGTTTCATAGTGGTATGGTATGTCTGTTGGGGTCAGCTGTCCAAACTGTCTCCTCCCAACTTCCCGTGCAACCCCCAGCATTCTCACCATGTGGCAGTAGGAGAAGCAGAAAAGCCCTTGATGCTGTGCAAGAACCACTCAGCAATAATGAAAACATTTCTATATTAACATCATTTTCAGCACAAATCCAAAAAATACCCCCCTTTCTGTGAAGAAAATTAACTATCCTAGCCAAAACCATTATACAGTCACCTATGTCTCAAATTTCTGTCATAATTTTCCAGTGGTGCAGACTTAAATCCCAGTTTGTGTTCAATATAAACCTGGCTTTCATAGCAAAATTCCGGAACTTGAAAGTTAAATGCTGCTCAAATGCTCTTTTCCAGTAATTTTAGAATGCAAGTAGGTAGATAAAGAAGTCTCCTAGTTTTTAGAGAGGTACTTTCATTCACTATGAAGAGCAGTGATGGAGAGGGTTGTCATTTTGTTGACTGGCCTTAATCTCTCAAACCCATTGCATGTCAGGGCCTTAAGTGTACTTGTTTAGAAAAGCAGGTCCTAAAACTGATACTAGGGTTTGGATTATTAACTTTGCTTTTTTTAATTGAAGGATATGTTGTTGGGAGAAGTCACAGGTTCCAGTGATGAAGAAGATGATTGCAGTACTTCTGCAGTAGAGGATATTTCACAAGAAGACAAAGTTCAGCCTCCAAGTTGTTACGTAATCTGCCCTGGTGATGAGTGTAACAGACAGTGCAAATCATGTGAGCATGGTTTTGACAAAGAAATCTCACTTAATCTCAGTTGGAATGAAAAGAATATTTGTATCAGTCCTGAGATGTCAAGCAAGGAGGGAGATGCTGAAAGAAAGCAAGCTGAAGGTGCTACTCTAATGACAAACATGGTAACTAACAAAAATTGTTTGGAGGAGATTTCTGGGGATGTGGAAACTGAGAACAGAGAACTAACTGGAGCAACAGCGCACAAATCACAAGACATGGAAGAACAGAAAGGAGATGGTGAGGACATGGACAGTGAAGAGGGAGATTCTTCAGTCGATTTTATGTTACAAAGTTTCAAACCTCAGAATCAGATAGAAAAATGTAGTGTGGTAGAGCAAACAGAGGAGAATGTAACCTTAAGTAGAGCTGTTGATAATGAGGGTACACATGAAAAATGTGGTGAATTAGTGAATGCAGAGAGAGATAAATTAGTAGCACAGAGAGAAACTTCCAGAGAAGCATCTGTTCCGCAGAGTGTTACTCATTTGCTATCTAAGCAATGTATTGTGCTTCAAAGAGAAGATGCTGAGGAAAAATCTGATGTGTTGATAGAAAATGAAGTGATTGAAAATAAATCAAAAAATGTAGACATATTAACTAATATGGCTGAAGCTATTGAGATCTCTGCACACTCTCAGTGCTCTGAAATAAAACATGACAGTGAAGAGATTCTGGAGAAACAACATACACAAACAAAAGACAAAGTGAACAGAGAATGTGAACCAGAGACTGTTAAAGTCTCTAGGCATTACTTACCTGTATCTGCTACTGAAGGAATCAGAACTTTGTCAGTCTTTCCAAATGATGAACAGCTCAAAATTGAAGATATTAATATAACCAGACCTCCAACTCCTGAACTAACTATGAAATTTAACAGAGGAAATGTTCTAGAAATACCTGAATTGTCAGAGCTACTCCATAGTGCAGAAAATGTCAAACTAGTAGATATAAAGGAGGTGGTAGGTTTACAAAGCAAACAATATCACGAGGAAGATGGTAGTAATTTATCTCAAAGGAAGTCAAACTTAGAAAATATACTTGCACTACCAAAGACAGCATGCATTATTGGTGCAGAAAGCAGTGTAGCTAAGTGTGAATCCTCTGTGTTAGATTTTACAGAAGTGAAAGGTGAAATAAAACAATATGAAAACTTATGTGACAAATTAGAATGTGGGCAGTCCAAATCTCAAAACTTTAGACTGTTTGAATCTCTAGAGACTGAAGTCAGAGTTAATCCAGAAGATTGTGGAGGGCAAAGCAGTGAGTTGTTAGCAAGAGGGGATACAATTGAATCTGTCTTAATAGAAAGTAATCTTATTTCTCAGGAACAGTTTGCAAAACCTCTGACTCAGCTCTTGATATCTGAAAATATCAAATGTGATGAAATAGAAGGAAAATTAAATAAACAAAGCAAGGAATTTGTGATTGAGCCTTGCTCCAGTTCACTGAAGCAGGAAAAGAATGTTATGAAGAAAAATAATACTTCAGAGATGATTTGCCAGCCTACTTCAGAAATAGAATATAGATGTGGCTTGGCTTTTTCTACTCAAAAGGACTTGGAGAAATGCTGTATAAATAATGAGGAAACCAATTCTCCTGTGCAAGTGGGAATTGGCTTGGAATCCACAAGATCTCCTGATCTAAATTTCAGTCTTCAGAAAGTTGTTGCTTTCCTTGAAACTAACTTAGCAGGAAAGGCTGCTTTTTCCTATACTTGGAAAAACAAGGGACATACAAATTCCATTATGAGTAGTACATTTAACTGTTCTTCAGATAACTTAGAAGAGAGTGCTGAGATTCTGACTACTGAAAAAGTCAACATGGGCAAAGAACTGGGCTGCCCTGAGAGAGAATGCGTACATAAAAATGAAGAGAAAACTTCAGATAAGGAGCAGCCGGTAGATAAAGAACCTCAGGCATCTCTTAAATCACAGATCATATATGCAAACCCTTATAAGAATGCTTTTCTCCTCCAAAAGTTTGATTGTCAAGAATCAGGATGCAGGACTTCTGCATGGAAGGTTAGAACAGATCCTTCTAGAACTAATTCACTAAGAGGTGGGGGAGAAAGTAAAGAACTGAATGGTTTCGTGTGTTCTGGGAGAAATGCCATAATAAAGTGTAAAAGTGATTTTGATATGCCAGAGCAAAGCAATGACTCTGAAGAGAAAGACTGTTCTATACAAAAAGTTAAGTATGTGAAGTGTTCTGAATGCATTCCAATGTTTAGAAAGAAACTGAGATCTTCCAGCAGAATTGCACTGGATGCTCTGGAAACTGGTGCAATTGTTGATGCTGATTACCAAGTGTGTGAGCTTCATTCAATGAGGCACCCAGGAAATACTTTCACAGTTAGTCACCTAAAAGCAGACACTGTTGTGGATATGAATACACACTGTGAACCAAAAAACTCTGGAGATACTGCAAATGAGTGGTCAAGTGTGACTGGGGAGGGTTATCCTGAAGACTCAGCCTCTTGGAAAACCGAATGTATATTAGTAAACTCTGAACATACTAAGAGTGCTCATGAACTCGTGGAGTCTAACACAGCTGGATGCATCAGTCACAGTGAGGAAAGTCTATTAAAATCTGGAACATCAAAAGAAAGCCCTGTGATGCCAAATGCTTCAAAAAATAGGTTGCCACTATGCAAGATGTTAAGCAGATTCTCAGAAAATTGCAAGCTGACTGTAAAAACCAGTAAATTAAATGCAAGAATGTTATCACTTGGCAATTTCTTAGAAGAAAATGATTCTGCAAAACTTCAGTCAAATGGGAAACAAGGTTTATTACACAGTGTTGATATGGGGGTCTCAGTGTTTGAAGAATATAGTAATAATAATCAAACTTACGCTGCTTGCAATACAGGAGAAAGCAGCACTGATGTTATCATAGATAGTGGTACAAAAAAAATTTTACTCAATTATCTTCCAAATCCAACCCTCTCTGATGTAAGGTGCAGTTGTCAAACAGTTGGTCAGCTTTCTGAACCACAAAAGACAGTATTTGAGAAGTTACATATGATGGAATCAAAGTCTTGTGCTCTCAAGAAGAGCAATAAGTGGAAGTGTAAAGAGCAAGAACCATCTGAAACCTTGACTGTTTCTGCCAAGACAGCTGCTGAAGTAATGCATACCAAGCTATCAAAGAAACTGTTTCAAGGTAAAAGAAAAACAAGGACTCTAAAAGTTACTCAGCCAGTTCTTGCAAATGCTAATACTTCTGTGGCAAAAAAATGCTCATCTGAGATGATAAATAAAATCAGGGAAGAGATAGGTCCTCCTCTGCCCCCCTTGTTACTGCCTCTGATTGCTACTCCTCCAAAAACTGCCTGTACTGTGTCCCCGGTAATGTCTTCAACAGGTCAATTCTCTTTGCTTTCCCCTCTTGATGACCTGATATCTCCACTTTGCAAAACCCCTGTTCTTCCTCTCATGTCCCCATTAACAGATACCCGAGCAGTAAAATCTGCTATTTTATTTTCTCCTCCCTCACCCTCAGAAATGACAGTAGGTAGAAGGATTCTCTCCTCACCTTTGAAATTTTGTACTTCCATTCCCAAGCATGCACTTCCTGTTCCAGGAAGATTTCCTCTCTTTGCAGCAGTTAGTGCTGGTCCAAGCGCTCCTCAGGAGAACTCTGTGAAAATATTGGACACTATGTATCCAGAGCTGTCTGCAAGGGCAAGGACACTAAACATTCTGAAAGGCAATATTCAGCTTAATCGATGTCCTTTTTCAGACAGCCAAAGTTTGCCAGCACCTGTGTCTCAAGCAGGTGGATTCAAAACAATTGCATCTACATCAACTGCTTTTGTTAAAGCTGGAAGCAATTTGAAATCTGATAGTAGCAAAGATGAAGACAAAGATGTGCAAAATCAGCAATTGTTTTCAAATCATCTTGGAAAAAGGACACTATTGCAGGCATCTATGCCAAGAAGTGCCAAAAGACTGAGGCTGGACAGTGAACCGCCAAGGATGGAGCCCAGTGATATTACTGCTGTCAGAAATACCAAAAATACCATCTCTGAAATGCAGGAGGCTTTCTGTGGTAAAAGCTATGAAATCAATGATTCATCACAGCATTCCAGTTTAGAAGAATCACTCCCAGTAAAGAAGGACTTCCAGAAAGTTTCTTGGGCATTAAAGAAAGTTGCTGAATCCTGTTTTGACTTGTTACCAGTTATCAAAGGTCATGTGTATGTTGGTAATATCTCAAAGATTCCAGTAATGAGAGATGAAGAGAGAGAAGTTGTCTATGAATTTGGTATAAAAAACAAGGTAAGCAGCATAATTTTAAATTTTATTGTTTAATTATCACTTCTGTGCAGATAGAGTGTAAGTTTGTAGTATTTGAATTCTCAATTGTTGTGGCACTGTCCTGTGCCAAAGTGTAATCTTGAAAGGTTATTAGCAATCTAAATTTTTATAACGTAAGAAAATACAGAATTGCACAAGAAATTACTGTTCAGTGGTGTCCAAGATGCAAAACTACATTTATAAATACATATGATTTTCTGATGTATGCATAAACCACTTTATTTTTGCAGCATTTTTTGAAGTGGACAGTATTAACAGTTGTAGGAGTTTCTCCAAATTTACTCTATTTTTTAATTTAAAAATATAAACTTCAATGTATATACTGGTATATAATTCAGTTCTATGTTTACTATTCTACATCAGGTTATTAAATTTCATTTTATTGGAAAATTTTTCCCTTATTTTATTTCTCAGAACTTCCTTTGCATCAGTGCTGAAAAATTTTGCTTCAGTTGCCATCTTTCTCATAGATGTAG
The DNA here is from genome assembly GCF_036417665.1 of Passer domesticus. NCBI lineage: Eukaryota > Metazoa > Chordata > Aves > Passeriformes > Passeridae > Passer > Passer domesticus. Next base: position 65,349,072 of record NC_087474.1, read on the forward strand.
AATTAGAAGAGCAATTCACCAACTGATACATGGCAGCATTTTATCCTGTTACAGTCCTGGTACATAATTTAGTTCTCCTCAGAAGTTGCTACCGAGATCTCAGGTCTCTTTGTTGTCAAGTCTGGTAACTTCATAGAAGCAAGACTTGTAGCTTTATGTTTTCAGGTCCAGCCAGTAGCAAGCCCAGGTAGATACTCCTAGTAGAGAGACATGCACACAGTACACATCTACTCTTATTCTCTTGTCTGGTTAATCAGGTTGGAATCCTGGCAGAGGAAAATAAATTCATATATATACAGACAATATGGATTCCCCTAGCAGCTAACATTAGCCACTAAGTATATCCAGTAGGTGACTGGTATGCTTCTCACTTGTCTCATGCACTGACAAACGTAGAGACAAAGAAGTGTACACACATTCCTCCAGTAGCTGGTTTGGACTTGTGTCTGGGCCTCAGTCTTGTGGTCTTTCAGGTAGCTGGCTTAGACCTTCTGGTTCCTCCCAAAGCTAACACCCAGAATCCCTGTTGTCCACAGATACCCAGTCTAAACTGTGTACTCTCCCGTGCCTGGCTCCTAAACCTCTCATTCTACTCCCCACTTTCAGGTCTTCCTCTAAGCATCCCCTAATAAGTCATGCACACTCTGCACAATCTCAATATTCTTTTTCCTCGCATCTCATATTAAGTCCCATGTTACTATAGGCAGCAACATCTCCTCCCCATCTCCTGCAGTGTGTACAGTGATCTGGAGAAAGACTGCTGTTAACTAACGTAGTAGATCTCCCACCTGAACAATGGGCTGCTTGTCCTTCTGTGGCATCTTTGGAAGTAGCTAAGTCAGGGTGCTTACATTTGCTCTGATTAGGTTATTTGGGTTACTCTACCTGTCGTTATTCCTCTCTTCATTCTTCTACTTGTCATTATTTTGTTCTTTGAGGCAGACTGTTGTTAATCACATAACTAAACAATTTATATTAAAACAATAGTAGCCCTGTTCTTCATTTGTTTATTGCACGTTTATTTTGGGAAGTTGCCTGCTCCTCCCTCTTTTTTCTTTCACTGGTTGCCTCTGATTTACTTTCCTGCATTTTTGTATATATGCAAACAGTATTCTTGCAAATAAGATAGTAGTTCTTATTACTTGTTTTACGACTACAATGTTGTCAAGTATTCTTCAGTATGTAAGTCTAACAATATATTTTGTCTTATAGCATTTAGCAGAGTCCTTGCTGCATGTTATTCTCAATAAGCTGAAGGCTCAGAAGAATGCCACAAATTATAATTTCAGTCAGGCTCTGTGTCGAGTATATGCAGGAATTTGTCGACAGTTGGGAGATTTGGAAAGAGCCCGCCTTTTCTGCTATAGTCTACTTAAAGAAGGTATAGTTTGGCTTAGTGGCCTTTTATCTTAAATGTGCTGTGTGTCTTTGCTGTAGTGTGTCAGAATTATTGTATTTGTAAAAACAAACAGAAATCCTGTTCAAGGGTTGTTTTCCTCTTCAAGGCTTGCTTTCCAGAACTTTTTTCTGTAATGCAGAAATATAGACTGTTCTAGAAGAAATTCCCCTTCTCATAGTTCCAGCACATCTGTACTGTAGTTTTGTGGTGACCTGAGCTCTTAGTAGTCTTCTTATTTTTCCAAGGAAATATTTCATTTAGGACACTCTGCTTTCATTTCCCCACCATCTCCAAAATGATAATGTGATTTCTGTGAATTCCGTCATTTTAGCCTTTTAGTATTTTCTTGTTTTAATTGAGTAGGTATTGATTCATAAAGTAAGTGTGATTTAAAACCAGGTATTTAACATAGTATCAGGAGCTGGACAATACCTTGATCAAAACCAGGGTATTTTTATGTCCTCCTTAAGATCTTTTTACTTCCTGTTACCCAAATTCTTGCTTTGTTGAGAAGTTTTTTCCATTTTCATTCCCTTCCTTTCCTCCCCTGCTTTTTGGTCACAGGAACAAAGGTAACACATACATACTATTGCTAAGTTAAGAATCTTAGTTTTGGAAGACTAAAACTCAGTACGTTTGAAAATGTATAGTGGCATCTGTGTTTCACATTAAAATAAAATTCAAGAGCACTGACAAGAAAAGTGCTAAAGCTTGAGATTATTTCAATTACTTGCTATCTTTGATATAACATTTCTGTCTTTTTTTTAATCTTAAAAAGGTTTGTGATTTCATTTTGTTCTTAATTACCGTTTTTTTGAGGGGCGTAATATTTTTTTGAGTTCTTTTTCGAATTCCCCTCTGTTTTTCTATCCTTCAGTCTGTTATAATTCTAGTTTTACTTCTTTCATGTAAATAGTTTTAATACTGCACCATGTTAGAAACTATTACTTGTCAGATATATATTTTCTGCATCTAAAATAATAATTAAGCTTTTTGTTTTTCAATATCTTACTGCTTTTTCTTTTTGTGGGCTCTTGTAAATATTAAACATTTCCCCTTTTTTCCTCTCTTTTTCCTTTCTAAGATCCAAACTTTAATAGCTAAATGCAGACTTTTATTGGATGATTTTCTCTTCTATACATTGAATTGCATAAGTTTCTGTTGTCATTGTTCTATTATAGTTATCATAACATTGTTCTGTTATAGATAGTTATCTGTTGAGTGGGAACAGCTGTAAACACATCTTAAGTGCTGTTTAGGCATTTTAAAATTTGTTTGGTTTTATTTGATTACTGTGCATTTATTTTTGGGTTTTCTCTTTCACGTCGTTTCACATATTCCCATCAGAATTATAGCAACACAAGCTACACAATTACCAAATTCACTATAAACAGTCAGTATTACTTCTTTAGACCAACATCATTTGTTGTCCTGATGACTTGTCCATCGTTCTTGTTCTGTTCTCCTTTCAGGTATTCTGCCTTAAGTGACTATAAATAAAATGTTACTTTTCTAGTTAATTTTCCTTTTACCTCTCCTCTGTTCCCTCCCTTTTTTCTTTTTTTTAAATTTCCTTTTTTTTATGCCCCTTGAACTCTTACTCATTGTTGAGTGAATTTTATAAGTATTTCAAATTCCTGGGTAGGCAATTATAGTTGTCAGTAATTCTAGTTCACCAACGGTCCTGATAGAAAAAAGTTCTGATAGAAAAAAGTGAATTCTTCACATGATGAGCAGCTTCAGAGTAAAAGGTCCATCCAAAGTGTATATCCTTTATATTCGTTAAAGCTTCTTGATTTGATATATTTTGATATGTTTTCTGGTACTTAGGATCTTTCAGAAAATGTAGAAGTTATGCTGAAGTGAAGAGGGAAGGTCCATTCAGCTTTTTAGATTTCATTGTTTTTTATATAGTGTTTCAGGCATATGCATTCCAGTATAGCATTTCATGCATGAAAGTAGTATCTGCTTTTTTACTTATTCCAATGTATTTGTTATTGCTTACATTCTACACACTCATGTTTTATCTTAGTATTTTGCCTTGGAGCTCTCACCTTTAATATTCAGAAGGGTCTTTTGGGTTCCCATTGATGGCCTGGAACTGTCCTGTCTAACTGATAGTTGTCAGATACTTGGTCTGAATTACTTTATTGAATGAGGATTCTTCAATTATATGGAGTAGCACAAACTTTTACATCTATGGAAGTATAAATAGTAGCATGCAACATTCATATATGCTCACATACAACTTGCATAATATGTAATTTCTCTGACAAAGTCTGGGAAAACTGCAGAGGAATATCAGATTTGAATTGTGTGAAAGTTCTTTGCAAGCTTTATATATACATCCATATATATAAATACATATAATTTCACAGGTGTATGGGTGCAATGTATTAGCAAGTACTGTAATTTTTTTTTTCTTTGGACTAATTCTAGTTTGGCCCAGTGATCAGAGTGCTTATTTGTGACTGGAATGTATTAGGTAGGTTGTTGGAGTGCATTTTCCAGTCTAATTTAGTTCTTAAAGAATGCAGTTTCAATGCTGTAAGACCACTCTCCTTAGTGAACTAAAGTGCAGTAAGAAAGATGAAGGGAGAGGGAAAGAAATTACAGTGGGGGAGCTGGCTTAAGGTTTGTTGGTGTTCTGCAGGTGTTTCTTGTTTGGTGTTTTTATTGGATCTTTTCTTCTTATTTAGTCTTAGGACTGAGATGTGTTAGTATGACTCCCTTTCCTTAGGCTTCAATTGTGATGTGACTTCTGTGCCTTTTTTCTTTGTTAGCTTGCTGAATGTATTAGCTTTTAATAGATGAATATATTCATTTTTTGTGTTTTAAAATGTTAAAAATTTATTTAATTTTTTCTTTTTTTCCTTAGACTATCCAGACTCAGAAAAATTGATTTTATTTATCACAAATGTATGGTCTGACATATTTGTCTTCCAAGGTGCAATTAACAAAGCTATGCAATTAGTTGTCAGGCAGAGTGCAAGCAATGAGATGCTGGCCTGTTTAAGTGCTTATCTCAACTGGGAACAGGTAATGTCTGATTTCATTATCAGTATCAGCTTTTGTCTGCATTGGTCGCTTTGCTGGCTGAATCAAATCAAGCAACTTTCTTTTCTAATGAAGGGTGTGAGTATCCCATGGAGGCTGTACATTTGCACAATTAATGCTGCTTCACGCATTTTTCCCCTAGTTGTCTAGACCCTAGTAGAATACAATACTTTTCTTGTTTTCCCATCTACTGAACATTAAAAGTAAAGGTTGTTTTTAAACTTTTAACTAGAGCATTGTTGGACTAGGGAATACTTTCCATCTGTGGAACTGTTATGTGAGATGTTTCTTTCTTTTGCTTTATATTGTTGCTTTTTAAAATATGCATTTGTTTTGTCTTTTGTAGTTCTCTGTGTAACAGGTAATATGTTACTACAGTTAATTTCAAGATGAGCCTGTCTCTTTTTACTCATGATCTTTTTGCAAGGTAGACTGTAAATACTTGTTTATCACAAAAAACGTAATTACATAAGCAGTGGGTGTGATTAATACAAAACCATTGATACCAGGAGAAGGATGATCAGTGAGAACTGACTAAAAGTCTTTGAGCTGTTCGGCAAATCATTTAATTTCTATCAGTTTTCAGCAGGCACATATTACCGTCCTGAAAAGAATGTTGCAAGGAGGAAAAATTGCAATCATTGGGAGCAATTTTATATCATGCAAACGGAACGCTAGAAGTGCTTTGCTTCTAAAGGAATTTGTGTCACAGGCTTGTGTGTCTGTTTAAAGGCTAGGGCCCCATATATTTGAAAACTCCCTATTAATGCTGGGCTTGCTTCCTAGAAATAAAACAATTTTTTATATATCAAGTGAACAAAATCATATTGATTCATAGCTGTCCTAGTTCTGGCCACAACAGGGTTAATTTTTGCAGTTGCCAAAAGGGGGCATGGCTGGGACCTGGAGGTTAATTCTGTACCGCCTCATATCATTACCAGGGATGTGGGGAATTGAGTCTCTTCCAGGGAGAATGAGTCCTTTCCAGGCCAGCATAGTGTGGTGGAGGGAGAGGTTGTGTATTTTTGTTTCCATGTGAATTGTTGGTCTCTCTTTTGTACCCTCCATTATTATTATTCATTGTTATTACTGTTTGTTTTCTTATCTCATTGCTGCTTCCAGTAAATTGTTCTTTTCTCAACCTGTAATCTTTATATTTTGTGCCTCCAATTCTCCTCTCCATCCTGCCACCGAGAAAAGGAAGGGAGAGAAGGGAGGAAGCTAGCAGTGCTAGTGGGAGCACTAATTTGAACAATACAATTCCTAAACCATGACAACAGCTCATCTATTCCCTACCTAACATGCTGCTCTACAACTGCCTTGAGGAATGCAGTAGTCTTAGCTGCTGTCATCATAGCCTTTAGCTGTTGTATGATTTTTTTTTCCTTTAATCTCTGAAGCCAGCCCTGAATTTAATTTGGTATCACTGAAACTACAGCCCCTCAAACCTCCTGCTTTAGTGCAGGAGTGAGTTAATTTGACATGGATTTGTATCTGATTTTTTTACTATTGTATCACAGTTGTGATGTAGCATTAAGCTCTGGTATTCAGTTACGCTGTACTGCAGTCCCTGTTTAGCAAAGAATATGTATTCTCCCTTCTATTAGGTTACAGCTTTTAGTATCATGCCAGTAGAGATGCACATAAGAATGTTCTAGTAAATATTCCTGGAAATATTAATTCTTTGCACTCACACTACCTACTTTATTAATGGATCTCTGAAATATGAGAGCTGCTGCAGCTGGGGAGAAATACCTCAGAATTTTCTATATTGAAGATAGGAGATGACATCATCCTGTCTATAAGCTGTGTTTTACTTAGGTAGAAATACAGACAAAAATTTCAAGTAGATTGTGATTAACAGTCTGTTATACATATAATTTTAGGAGAAGATTGTTCTACTTCTGAAAGTAAAGCTCACTTAGGATGGGTATTCATTTCTTGGTCAAAGCATGTCATTTTAGTGACTTGCACCATGGCAGAACTTGCCAATTATACGAGGTTTTGTACTGAGAAGATCTGCCAAGCACCCATTCTGTTTATGTGATAAGCCTAGACTTTTTTTTATGTGTCAGATATTCAAAAAATGTTTGTTCTTGAATTTCCTTTCTTCCCTTAGCTGTTTAATTAGCAGAATGGTTTCAAATGGCATATTTATTTATCTCAACTATTAAAAGTATTTGCTAGCAAATTCGCCCCTAATGAAGAATAAAGAGTAACAAATTTTAGAATTATTTATGTTAGACTAATTATTAGACCATATTAGACTAATCTTCTTGCACTGGAAAAACACACTTCTTACCTGAATGCTGCATTGAGAGAAATAAAAATCCCCAAATTGTAGGAGGAGATGAGAGAGTGGGTGTGAGATTTGTGTTTTATCTTGTTTGGGTATTTTTTTTCCAAACTCTCCTTTTAGTAAAAGCATCAGGAAAAATACCTAGTACTTGAAGCTTTTGGTTTATGTACTCTATTTATTTGTGTTAATTCAACCCAAAGTTGTATGGTATATGGTGTATATGTATATGGTGTAAGATGCTGTACACAGTCAGTATCAAGTATTTGTAAAGAGTTTGGTTCTGGGTTGGTAACTTTTTATGCATTAAGATAATTACCTTCTAAAATTCCAGAGTTCATCTTTAGATGCTGGTATTATGGTCTCAAACCTGCTTTTAGAAATGCAGTCATGTACAAAAGTAGAATTTCACCTGAGTGAGCAGTATGGAGAAGATCTCAGTGAAGATGCTTGGCAGTATATATTTGCTGTTGATCTACTCTGCTCTCGTATGAAGTGGGATTGGACACATGATAATGTTATAAGGTATTGTGACAATCATATCTTTCAAATGTTATCCTTTGTGGTTTTTCCTGTGGTTTGTTTTGGTGGTGTTTTTTTGTTTCCTAAATTCATTATGACTTAGTTTTTAACATAATAAAATGTTGCATAGGTATTTAGAAATGAGGATGTTTCAGCCTGATGAGACTTAGATTACTGTGTATATGTGTATTATTTTAAGATAGGAGGAATGATCAATGAGGAAATGTAGTATTTTATAGCATTGCCCCAAGAAATGAACCCTGTTAGAGCTATTCTAGTGAAGAATTGCTTTCAAAATAGCTGTGTAAGATTTTGAGATGAATTGTCTGTCAGTGAAGCAAAGTGATTGTCTTCTTCTGAACTTACTTGTTGAATTCCCCTTCCCCCACAGTAGAAAATGAGGGTGGAATTTCTGATATGAAAATAATACTGCTTCCCTGCTGAAAGTGAAATATATCCATCCTCATTAATGTATTATCTTGATTTCAGTCTGATTTTAATTCTAAAATAATTATAATAGTTAGAGTCAATGTCTTAAATTTTCTTTGAACCTAAAATCCAGGATATGGACTGCTACCATACTTAACCTTGTTTGAAAGACTCCATTTTGACAGCTACACAGATCTGACAGCCTTGATTTTCTATATAGAGGTTACATGACTTAGAAGACATTTGTTTATCTGTGACATAACATAATAAGTGATACTTATAATCATAGTCTTGTATATAAATTTCATACTTTCAGATAGTAAAAAAGGTTTTTTTGTTGAAATACGTTTAAAATTAATACAAATTAGCTTCAGTGAAATATATGTAGTCTTAATTAAAGCCATACCAAGGTAATTGTCTCTGAGTTGTGCTGGTAATAGGTAATTAGATCTATTAGCATAATTTTAAGGATTAAAAAAGCCTTACTTTGGGTCATTTGAGGTTTAAAAACAAGCATCACATCTTACTTGTAACATAAAAACTGGATTTTTCAGTCATATAAGAAACTTGCAGAACATATCAGCATGACATTTGAAAGCAACACGATTTCACATATATTTGTCAAGTCAGTCTACGTAAAGTTAGTAATAAACAAAAGAGTCATTTGCCTTCATTACTGTACGAATACTATAACCACCCCTTCATGCAGTATGAGACTTTCAAATTCATTTCTCTTTCACAGCAAAGTGCTTTGGCCTTCTATGGATAACTGGATAAAGAAGAGAAAGGGGCATGAAACTGCTCAATCAATTCGTGATAGTGTTATAGCATTGACACTCAGGCTAGTTGGTAAGTAATTTAAATTCCTGGTTGAACTTCTATTTTGTATAGGTATGTCTTTATGAAAGTGTCAGGCCTGTCTGGACAGGGGGTCGAAGTATTATTGAATTTTATTGCATCTTTATGCAGGTATTTTCTGTTCATCAGCCTGTGGAAAGAAGGTACTTAAATTTTCAGAGATGTCATATTGATTCATGATAAGAAATACCAACATGTTCTATGTATCGAAAATGAAATAATCTGTTGCCACATATAGAATCATAGAAATCCTGAGTTGAAAGGGACACACTAGCTTCATTGAAGTCCAACTCTTACCCTGCACAGGCCAGCCCCAGAAATCACACCATGTGCCTAATGCGTCTTGAAATGAGACACATATTGGTGCTGTGACCAGTTCCCTGAGGAGCCTGTTCCTAACCAGCCTCTGGGTGAAGAACATTTTTCTAACAGCTAACCTAAACCTCCCTTGACACAGCTTCATTGCCATATAGTTTCCAGCAAAATGTATCAAATGCGGGTTTTTTATGCAATTTAATACCATAATAAATTTAAGTTAGATTAATTTATTTGGGATGTAGGTGGCATTTGGTGTAAATATATATAATTTGAGTTTCAATAAATATTTTCAGTATGTAAGGTATATGACACGGTTTATTTAAAAAAATTGCATTCTTTTTGAGTTTTACACTTAAAAATTGTAAACCTATAGCAGGTTGAATCAATCTGATGAAAAATGCCTTGGGGTCTTTAGTTATACAAGGAATAACACAACTGTTGTTCCCAAGACAACATGGTAACAAGAATTTTTTGTAGTTAAAATTTGCATTTTCTGTTGATACTTCAATAGACAGCTGGGAAGTATAAAAGCTGGGAAGTTGACTGCCTAAATGGTCAGATATGTAGTAACTCTTTTTCTTTCAGGTCGATTAGGACAAATAGGTTTGAAGGAAGGCTATCTTGCTGCAGTGAAGAATATTAGTTCAGTAATTGGAGTGTTTGTACAGCATGCAAAAGAGGAAGGTAATGTTCTTTTAGAGGAACTTGAATGTAACATCCACAATGTGAAGTTTTGCGATCCCAGAATGTAACTTAAGGCATACATGGCCTGCTCTTGCAGTTTTTGTTAGTGTGTAACAGGTCAAACAGTTTTCAGTTTGAGTCCCTTTCTGTTACAAAGTTAATGAGCTTTTAATGGTATTACCTTCTGTTTGAAACAGAAAAATTGTGAGACGGTTTCAGACACCTTGGAATTGGACTGTTTCATGTAAGCTACATTAGAGATCACTTAAAGGGTGATCAAGTTAAAATCACTTGAAGGGTGATTGTAACTTGAGCAGTAATAGCTAATTTTTTACCTGAGCAATTTATGGTGAATCTACTAATAATATTGTTGTATTGGGAGAAAGATAGTTCAAGGTACTGATGAGATGAAACAAGGCAGTTAGAGCAGCAGAAATCCACATTGTTAAGTTACTCTGGATGTTAAGTTCATTTTGCAGTGAAGCATTTGTTAATGTTTGGGAGCTGTTTTGAACCGCCTGTATAACTTACCTTCTTTGCAATCTCAAGTTCTAACTTGGTAGTGTATGGTGTACAGTGTGTGTCTGTGTTTCAGACTCAGTGTAAACTTGACTGCTTTCTTGAGTCTGATTACTCTTAACTAAAGTCGCTAGATTCTCAACTCCTGTACACCCTTTGAGTACTAAAAAGTTGCTGAATTGAGAAAACTGGAAAGGGTTAGTATAAAATGAGATGTTACGAAATTTGTGTGCAGGGTTGTCATCTTTCTATGTTATGGTGTTAGACATCACAACTGTTGATGTGTTTTATTTTCAGTTCTTGAATAGTAGTTTCTATAGATTCAAGATTCCCTAAAACATTCTTGCTTATCAAAAAGTTTCTATAAGCTGATTTTTGTTAACATTTTGCAGCTATTCCTTGGGGTGTGCAGCTGGCAGCTGTATATTCATTATGTGACTTGGGTTCAAGCAATCCAGAAGGTATTGTTGAGGCCGTCCATGCTTGGAGAGCAAAAGTTCCTAACAACATCCCTTCTGCTATCACACATAGCATAGCTGAAATCACCTCGCTGTGTGAAATGGAGCTAAACTAAAATGTAGGGAAGTGGACGGATCTAAAGGAAGAAGTGCCTTACCAATTAGTTGGTTCCAGTTAAAAACTATACAAAGTGGTGTGTCTTCTTGTATTTCATGCTTTTAATCAGAATGTCTGATCATGCAAAGCAAGGTCAAGTACTTTATTTGGCTTTTCTGTTTGAAGGAAGAGTTTTTAAAAAAATAAACAAAAATATTTGCTTTTCCTAGTAGCTGATTAGTGATCTGAAAACGAGTGCATCTTGAACTCCTGATATATTTCTGGTCTGATGACAATAAAAATCAGTAGCAATTTTCATTTTTCTACCTACATCAGTTTGGAATGTGAACTATTTGACAGAATATTCAGCATGACTTGAAAACCTGGCTCTATTATTTTGTACTGTTTTTATAAAGTAACCATTCGGATTGCAGAACATTTCCCACATTCTGCTTTATTTTGCTTGGGTTGTCTTATAAACTTAATTTAAAATACTTGTGGAAAACAGGTAGGAATTGACTTTTTGTGTAGCCATCATGTATGGAGTAACAGATACTAAATCTCTAAACTTGTATATATGGTGTATTCTGACGTGTCTCACATTTGATATTGTTCCACTTGGAGAATTTTGTGTATGTAAATAGAGAGTTGGTTCAAAAAAGTTCATGTTTCTAATGGTAGCTTCACTACACTCTGTTTTTGTATCTTTCATAATAAAAGAGACAAATACCATTGTGTTCTTGTTGTCCTTTTAAATAACCCAGAGTTAACTGTGTTTCTAGCTTATATAAATACTGTTTTGGGGGGCAGCAGGAAATTACCTGTTGAGATAATTTCACTGAATGAATTGTCCATAACATTGCAGTTATGGACATCTCTGCAAAAGTTTATGGTATGCTTTGGAGGCTTGGGAAGTAGCTTTAAAAAACTATTGAAAATTTGTATTTTCACTTGTGGTTGTGCCCGTGTGAAGGGGTGAGCTTTGCTAATGCAGATTCTTATTGTAATGGGACCTAGCTTCTGACAGAAGTTTGTGGTGCTAATATGCATTGTGATTTTTGTGCCTCTTCTAAGTATGACTACCAATGCACTCTCCTAGCCCTCTGTGAGTTTCTTTCCTCTGAGGTGAAACTGTGTAGAGCAAAGCGGCCATTGATTTCAGTTGCAGCTATAGCTGCTTGCACTCTGGACATCAAATTGACCTCAGTGAGTTTACCACAGACAATTCAGTCAATGAAAAATTATCTAGTACTATTGGTGATACCTGTGCACAATAGGCATTGCTACAGATGTCTATCATGAAGGCTTCCAGAAGGGATTCATATAAATTAATTTGCCTCAGGTTGAAGCTATATGATGTCTGGGACTCTGGGCATTTTGGTGATTGTGAAGCCTTTGAGGATTTTATGTGTAGCTTTCATTTATCCTTGCACTAAAATGAGCACAAAATATCTGAAGTGGAAGAAGTCAAAAGAAAGCACAATAAAAGAAAGTATGGATCATAAATCTGAAAACTAAAGGAAATGGGAAACAGAACAAATTAAAAAACAAAGTAAGAAACAAAGTGAGTAGAGTATCACAGGTGCTTCAGTAAAAAACATTGCAACCCAAAAATCTTCACAGAAAATAGAAAAACCTATTTCCTTTAGAATTTGTATAAAACACTGTCATTTGAATATGTGATATTCACAAGAGAAATAACCGAATTTTCCAAGGCAAAAAAATCTAAAACTATACCAATTTGGAAAACCAAATGAAAAAAGGAATTTCAACCTACCCTCGCAGTTCTCCTGACTCAAATACAGGAGACAGTAAACATGTATAATAGTTTATTTATAAGGGTAATTCTGACTATAGGCTTCTGAGTTCATAATGGTATTATTTGATATTTGAAAAATCCCTGACATGTATTGACTCCAGGAAAAGAAACTTGTCATAAATACTGGAGAGCAGTGTAACTTTGTCTATGTGAACATGTAGATGTTAAAGGAAAAATTTTATTTATCTATTTTTCTTGTTTAGTTGCTTTCATACTAAAAGTTATATTTAGAGTGTCTGAATCCTAACATATTATACTGGCAGAATTATTTGATTATTTACTCAGTCATCCCTTGCTGGAATACAAATTTTGGACATACATACCTTTTATTTAACTTTGTTTCTACAAAAAGTAGCATCTTTGGGCTAGGCTATGTGTTATGCCACTGGGGTGTTTTCCAGGATGATTTTGCCTCTCTAGGTATAGTATTAAATATTTTTGAGTGTGAATTATTTCTTCATAAAATAAAAAAAAAGTTGTACTCTAGACTGCTTAAAATTAATCTCTAGTTATTTTATCAAACCCTCTAAAACTGATGTATGGTCTGTCCTAGCTTTTGCTTTTACCTGTCTGTTTTGAACAAAAAGGATTTCTGATCTGGACACTAGCATAGGACCAAACCAGTTGCGAGTTTTCCCGTTTGAAATGACTAATGAAATTACATGCTGTACTCTGTTGTGACTGAAGAAACTGCATGTATGAGTGGAAACCAGTCAAGAAAACCTGAAGATTTGTTATAAAGAAGCTGAAATTAAGTGGTTAAACCACTTTGGAGTATCATCATTTAGCTTACATTCTTCCCACTATATCTAATTTTTAACTTCAAGTCAGAGACTACTCTCAAAAGATGGACAAATTAGCAAGAAGGATTTCTTCAGAGACATGCTTTGCAATTACACTGTTACTGGCCTGAATAGGCTCAAGTCTTGTTTTGCAAAATTCTGAACCTTGTTTAACTGTTCAGGGGTTTATAAATCCATGAAATGTTAATGATTTTTGGATGCTCTGAGCCATCTATTTCATTCTATTTAACGCAACTGACATTACAAAATTACTCTTTGGACTATTTGAGTTGATATTTTGAAAAAAACATTCTGAAGCTTAATAAAACAAATAGGTAGGTAATGGGAGTTAGAAAGAAAATAAGATATTTATGCAAATGGCCTGGGTTTTGATTATTTTGTATTTTAGTCTCAGATGGCTCAAATTCCTTCAGCTGCCACATCATCCTAGAGATGTCTAAATGTTTGCTACTGAAAATGGCCTGTGTTTTCTAAGTAAAACCTGCATCTTGTTGCCATGCTTTGACTAGAACAGAATGAATTCTGACATGGTTTAAGCATCAAGTAGGAGAGAGTTGAGCACTTGGCGCAACTTGTCTCCTTGGGCTTCACATACAGTCACAAGCCTGTCTCCAAAAAGCTTTTGATGATCACAGAATTGTTGGAACCCAGGACATTCCTCTGGCTGCCCTGGATGGCTCGAGCCCCTGGCAGGGGACTCGGAGACCTTGGCATGGAGTCATAGACACCTGTGCCATTGATTTTAACCCATGGAGAAAATTTCCAGCTTTGTGTGAAGATTTACAAGCCACAAGAGTTTAAGTAGAATGATAGTTTGTTACAGGGTGAAAAGGTAGAATTTTGGGGTATTTAGAATGGGGGTTCAGGCGGCAAGATGGAGGAATTTGGGTGTGCCCTGTCCTTCCTCCTCCTTCTTAGTCTCTATCTTCTGTGTGGTGGTGGCACTTTTAGATTGGTTTACAGTAGAGACAGAGTGTCTAACAGAGATTATAGGTATTGGGAAATTATTGCAAATGAAGTACATGTAGTTCTTAGTATAAAATGCTAACACCACCCCAAGAGCGCTTAGTGCGCCATGAACCGACCTGCTGGACAGACCTCAGTGGGTCAGAAAAATAATGTATTAGATAAGAGAAAATAAACACCTTGAAAACCAGAGCCACTGAATCCTAACTCCTTCTTTGATTGCGGGGCTGGGGAAAAGAGACTTTCTAACATCTGGGGGTCATCTCGACCACAGAGACTCCGACACAGAATCACAGAATGAAAAGGTTGGAAAAGACCATCTAGTTCAACCTATGACCCTACACTTCCTCATGAACCACTAAGTGCCATCTCCAGTCTTTTTTAAACACGTCCAGGGACAGTGACTTCACCATCTCCCTGGGCAGACAACTCCAGCATGCAATCAATCACTCTTTCAGTGAGGAATTTCTAACATCTAACCTAAATTTACCTTGGCGCAGCTTATGACTGTCCACACATTCTGCCAGTTGTTGCCTGGGAGAAGAGCCTGATCCTCACCTGACTACAATCACCTTTCAGGAAGTTGTAGAGAGTGATGAGGTGTCCTGGGTTGGCTATATAATGCCAACCCAGTATCCCCAATTATCTGTTCTGTTTATGCTGGACAATAAGTTTTGCACCTTTAAGACTGGTTCTGAGAGCGAAGAAGGGGAGAGAAGAAGCACAGAGTTTGTTTTCAGACACTGTACTCACTCCTCCATATTACTGTGGCTGGACTGTGTTGTCTGCAGGTGGACAGACAGCAGGACAGAGCTCTCCTTTGCTTTTAGTTAATTTTAGCTAGCTGAGGCAGAGAAGTTCCCTAGACTGTGGTTTGTCTTTTCTTTGGACCTGTTTAAACCTGCTCTGGACTGAACACCCAGCAGAGCACGGGCAGCTCCACCTGTGGCCCACCGGGCCGGGCCTGGGCCGCAGCATTTCCAGCACCAGAGGGACTGATAAGAGACTGAGTGAGCCAAGCTGCAGCCCACGAAGGGGACTTCTCTGAGTTTGTAATTTCTTTTGAAGCTGCAAGAAGTTTTATTGTTTAATATTGTTCGTTTTTTTGTACTAGTGAATGCTTTGCCTATTAAATAAACAGCTTTTTCCAATTTTCTCCAAAGAAATTTTTTTCCCAAACCAGTTGGGGGACAGCCTGCTTGAATTTGCCTTTTAGAGGAAACTTCTTTAGGGGTTTTTCTCCCAAAATTGCCCAATTGCCTAACCCTAAACCAAGACAAATACAATTATTTGTGGGGCTCCAGAAAATGGAAAAAACCTGTACTGATTGCATTTTAGTTGTACTTACTCTATATTGTGATAAAGCAGTCAATAACCATGCTGCTGAAATTCAATGTCTATCAGGATGGAGGCCTTCATGTATTTCTGATCCCTAAGCTTTTTTGAGGTTTTAATACCTTTCTGGTCCCTAGAATTATTTTCTTATCCAAAAATAACTCAAATATTGCCCCTAACATGTAGTTTTTACAGTACAGGAACACAGATTGGAATAGCTATTTTGCTAACCTCAGTGATAATGATTTATAGAGAGTTTACAAAGGTACCAGAGTCTGGTCAAGATAAGTATGGTGTATGGTTTATTTGTCCTACGCTGAGTCCTAGTTCCAATAACATGTTTTAGGGGTTTATTAGTAATTGCACCCAGTTTGTTAGAGGAGGAGTAGGGAATGAGGCTTTTCAGCCTTTCCTTTTCTTTTATTACTTCAAATCTGTTAAGTCACTTTTTAAGAATATTCAATTTCCCCTAAATGTTAAAGAAACTACCTTCTTAATATTTAATCTAATAAACTTCCTCTATATACTTTACAGCTTGTTTAGAGTGAGGGCTAGATGTCCAGAAGAACTGATGAGACCTCTGACGCAGAAGTAGATCCAGGCGTAGAAAATCCTGAGTGGTGTAGAGAATGAGAGAGAATGGGTTGAGCGCTGAAGGAATTTTCTGATCCTCCAGCCTGGGAATTTTCACATGAACAAATTCAAAATCCACATGAAATATGGAAATATATGATCACTCTAAAGAGAAAAAGATCATTGCAATAAACTGGGCCCTGGCCTAAGCTTATCACACACTGCTAGATACTGTAAGGCAACAGATAGAGGCAGAAGAGCAAGGAGATAAATCAACAACTACCCCAGTCACTCACACTACAGCCAACACCCCAGCTACTCAGGTTGTAGCTAAACCAGTCAAAGCCTAAACCTGCAGCTAAACCAGACAATAAACCTAAGCCCACAACTAAACCAAACAATAAGCCACAACCAATAGCTGTTGCTCCTATCATGACAGGCAGAAAACATACATTTAAAACCAATCAACCAATAGATAATGATGATTCAAAGAAAAGACCCTCAAAACCAAAAACAAAGAAGTCACTCTTGAGTCCTTTTTCCTATAAGACCTTCATAACCGAAGAAATAATTACACTCAATGACCTGATAAATCTATAATTAGTTGGTTAGTCCATCTTTGAGATACTGCAGGTGAGGCTACAATTCTGGATGGTAGGCATTTGTGATCCCTGTAACATAATCCAGTTATCAGCCAAAGAATGATGAAGGGAGCTGACCCTCACAGTCTCGGGCACAGATCCTGAGAAGTGTGTCACAAAGATATCTGTGTGCAGGTGATCTCTATATACAACAAACCAAACAGAAGACCATAAAACAAGAGATTCAAGGCTTGAGAGAAATGGCAGTAGCAGATATTGTCTTCTCAAATAACCTAGATACTGTAAATCCAGACTTCGTTTATTCCTATACAACCATGTAGGAATATAAAAAGGTAAAAGACTAGAAAATGCAAAAAGGTCTCTGAAAGTAGACACAAAGCTAAGAAAGGCTGGGAAAATGATAGAAAAAGTTTCAATCTTAAATAATGAACTATTGTGTATTGTTTGAGGTTTATAGAAGTCCTTTTGTTAATGTTAAACCCACGTGGGTCCTTTTCTTATTGGTTAGAGTATAATGACTTTACACCTTTTCTTTATGCTATTGGTTCAAAGAATATGTAGAAAAAGGCTTTGCATAAGCTGCCATCTTGTCTTTGATCTGGATTTGCATGGATGCTGTTATTTTCCTATGTCTCTTGCTTTTTGCTTGTATGATACAGACAGATAATAAATCCTAAGTCTGCAAGGAGTCAAGAGTCCCATCCCATTTGTGAGATGCGGACCGACCTGGCAGAATCTGTGATGTAGCAAAAACTTATATGACTTAGACCACAAAGATACACTTCTGCTTTAGCACTAATCAAGTGGGATGACAGGGAGGAGACCATACTCAATATGGTGAAGAAGCTCCAAACATATGCAAATACCATACATAATCCAACACATATAAGAATCACAGCTTTAAAAACACGTATGTAGAAATTAAAAGATAAAAGAAAATCACAAAAAACTCAGAAAAGAGATTAAGAAATACCTTCTCCAAATCTCAAAAATATAGACCAGAGGTTCTAGTACCAAACGTAAACATCCTGCAGATGGGGAGAGCAGGTACACCCCACAAGCTGAGCTGTAGTTCTTCCTGTGTAATTGTAAAGAAAACATAAAGAGATAAAATAGAAAATCTACTGCTACTCTAACACAATGGGTGCGTGAATTAAAAAACAAAAAAAACTCAGAGAAAAAGTTCCAGCAAAAAAAAAGCAGCACCAATTACCCATAACCAAACTGTCATGTATGATGATAATGACAACATGTCTGACCCCCTAAAAAGAACCTCCAAAACATATGTCCAGAAGAAAAAACCCAAGCTTAGAGAAAAGGAAAAACCGTGGTTTTTAGACTGTGTAGATTCATTAACCTAACATATCAAAACCACAAAAATATGAAGCCTTAGTTAACACTAGTACACCGTGCACATTAATCCCGTCAAAACATGTAGGGGCAGAATCTGTTTCTATTGCTAGCTTGACAGGGGGATCACAAAATTTAACTTTAATAGAAGCTAAAGTGATCTTGACTAGAAATAAATAAAAGAAACACCCTTTTGTAACCAGCCCAAAAGCTCCATGCATTTTGGGTATAGACTTTCTCTGAAACAAGTATTTTAAAGATCCAAAGAGACTCAAGTGATCATTTAAGATAACAGTTATAAAAACAAAAGATATCAAGCAATTGAACTCCTTACCCAGATTCTTCTCCTTATTCAGAGAACCGAGTACCATCTTCAATAAGACTCCTGAAAGTAGAAGAGCAATGAATACAAATTGCCCCTTCAACAATACACCACCAACAGTACAGAACAACTTGAAATACTGTAATCCCCATCCACAAAATAAACTGTAAACTAAAAATCCAAAGAGTAGTCAACAAAAATCACTCACCCTTGAACAGCCACATTTAACCTATACACAAATCTGAAAGAAAATAGATTGACTGTAAAACTATTGTGCCTTAAATGAAATAACTCCACCATTAAGAGCTACTGTACCAAACATATTAAAACTCCAATATAAACTAAAGTCCAAGGCAGCAAACTGGTACACCGCTATTAAAATTGCCAATATATTTTTCTCCATTCCTTTAGCAACAAAATACAAGCCTCAGTTTACTTTAACCCAGAAAGACGTATAAAACTGACTGCCCCAGGGGCAGAAACACAACCCCACCATCTACCATAGACTAATCAAGCTACTCTAAAAAAAAAAGTAAAGCTCCAAAACATCTACAATACATTGATAACATCATTTTGTGAGAAAACAACAACAAAAGTGTTTAAAAAAAAGAGAGAAAATAATCCAAATTCTCCTAAAAGCCAATTTCACCATCAAAAAAATCAAAGTTGACACCTACTCAAAAGATCCAGTTCCTAAAAATAAAATAACAAGGTAAACATCAGATTCCCACCAATATCATCCACAAAGACACGTCTCCACCAACCAACAAGCAAATACCACAAACTTTCTTAAGCACCGTAAACTTTTAAAGAATACATATTCCTGAATACAACCATATTGTAAACCTTCTCTACCTAATCACTCACAAAAAAACCACTTTCCAATAGAGCCCTAAATGACAACAAACCTTTACCCAAATCAAGCAAAAAATCACTCATATAATAACCCTTAACCCAATCAAAACAAAACCAAATGTAAAAAACATACTCTACTCTACAACCAAAAACCATAATCTATCCTAAGGCCCTTAACAAAAAAATACCTAATAAGACCCAAAACCAACCACTAAGATTTTAAAATCAAAACTACATAAAAAAAAATTACCAACCTATAAAAAATCCAAACCACCTTAAAAGAAATAAACATTAAAGTACAACTCCTCTTGGCACCCTGACTACCAATGCTAAAGTAAATATTTGAAACAAAAATTCCCTCTACCTAGCATACCACCAATATGACATAAAACAAGTAGAGTACCCTCATCACTCAACACACCCCTATTAAAAACCTAAATCACCCTGAAATTTTAGAAATAATTACAAATTAACCTAAAAATAAAACCTTTAGTCTCACTGGCAAAAAAAACCCAAGAAATAACACATACTAAAAAAACTCTACCATACAATCAACTACCAACAAAACCCCCACATTATGCTCTTGTTACCGATAGTTCTTACCACGTTATAGAAATAAAACAAAAATAGAAAACAACCCCACACAACAAATCACAAAAGCTACTAAAGAAAAAAGTAAATCAAGCCAACTCACTAAACTCAAAACCATTCACCTAGCCCTAAACATTACTAAAAAAGTTACCAAAACTCTATCTCTACACAAATTCATAAATAACAGCCAATACTCTACAGAGTTAGAGAAGTAAAATAAAAGCTAATTAACAGCATAGAAAAAAAAGCTAATGAGTAGAAAAACATCACTACCAGGATAGAGAAACTACCTTTAGAAGTTCACCATATAAATACTCATGTCCCCAAAAATAAAACCAATAAAAACCACCAAAACCATCAACAAATAAATCAAGCTACAAAAATAGAAGTATCAAAAATAAACTTAAATTGGCAACATAAAAAAAGTTATTCCTAGCTTGATGGGCTCATAATACCTCAAGTCATCAAAATAAAAATGCTACCTGTAAATGCACATGTAACCAAAGAGTAAATCTAACCATAAACAATATTTCTCAAGTTATCCATGTCTATAAGACGTATACCACCATCAAACAAACCAAGCTAGTAAAACCCCTATAATATAATAAGCAGTAGTCCAAATATATAGAGAAACCTAACAGATTAATTGTGGGGACCAAAGAATCAGCCAGCAAAACAGCTACTACCCTCCCCTGGAGAGCCAGCCCTTGAGCAAGACACCAAATGTCAGGGTGAGAAAATCTCCCACGCAGAATCCTTTGCAAGTTATATGTTGATTTGTTGTAACCCATTGGTCCTCTTCCTGTCACCCCACCAAGCTACTTGTATCCTATTAGTTGCCAGTTTCTCCCCACCCCTCTCTTTCCCTATATAAATCCCACTTTTTGCCATGTCAAAGAGCAGGTGGCTCTGGCTCCCTTCACAGAAGGGAAGCGGGGATCAGAGGGAGCAGAGAGGCTTCCCTTCCCTGCTTTTAGTAAAAGTCTCTACTCTGTGGAATTGCCACACAGTGCTCTAGGTCCCTTTTTTCTGCATCGCCTTGAGAGCCAACTGGCTGGGATTGTGCCTGTGTCCCTGGGACATTCTTGTCAGGACTCTTCTTCGGGAAGGTCGTGGCACTCCTACCATCTACCCTGCCACAACTATTAATTATATTACACTACCCCACACACACCAAAATAAGACCTATGTGCTCATAATAATAAAAACCTAAAAACTACAAAACCTACCCTGTACCTCACACTACTACTCAAAACACCATCCTAAACCTTAAAAAACCAAGTCCTATAGAAATATTGCACCCCTAAAAAGATTAAGTCAAAAAACAAAACTAATTTCAAAAACCTTATCAACATCTAGACTAGAGAACACAACATTAAGTAACCCCTAGCATACACCAACTACAAGCAAAATAAAAAATACAATAAACTGTTAAAAAGCACCTTAAAAACATTAAGTGAGAAATCTTTCAAAAATTAAGAGCAACATCTAACAAAAAAGACCTAATTAGTTAACACTCAGAATTCCACCAACCAAACAAACCCTACCCAATCTGAGCCTTTGCATACTGTAAACAAAGTCCCAGCAGAACATATAAAAAATTTGTTTAAAAAGACAATTTAAATCAATTCTACCTCAAGTACAAGCAAACCCGTTTGTAAAGTTATCTTTGCTCTGAGACCAAGTTGCACATAGTAAATAATACAGAAAGATAAAACAACACAATGTATACCTCACAGATCTGACTGTTAAGTGAAAACTATGTATAAATGTCACTATTCACTAAATATTACTACTATTGTCTACATATAGCTATATATTATATATATCTATATATGTATTTATAGAGTTAGAATATATTTTCGTAATAAATTAACAATATAGAGATAAAGGGTAAAATGTCCTGAGTTAGCTATATGATACTTATATCCCCAATTGTCTATTCTATTTATACTAGATAATAAATTTTATACCTTTAAAACTAGTTCCAAAAGCAAAGAAGAAGAAAGAACACACAATTTTATTTTCAAACACTGCACTCACTCCTCCACATTCCTACTGCTAAACTGTGTTGTCTGCAGATAAACAGAAAACAAGACAGAACTCTGCTTTTAGTTAGTTTTAGCTAAGGCAAAAAATTCCCTAAACTGTAGTTTTTCTTTTCTCTAAACCTGTTTAAACCTACTCTAGACTAAACACCCAGAATAACACCAGCAACTCACACCTACAGCTCACCAGGCTGGGCCTAAGCCACAGCACTTCTAACACCAGAAAACCTAATAAGAGAAAAAGTAAGCCGAGCTACAGCCCACGAAGGAGACTTTCTGAGTTTATTATTTCTTTTAAAGCAGCAAGAAGTTTTATTGTTTAATATTCATTTTTTATAGTAGTAAATACTTTACCTGTTAAATAAACAACTTTTTCTACTTTTCCCAAACCAGTTAGAAGAGAAGCCCCTTAGTTTTACTTTCTAATAGAAACCCCTTTAGAAGTTTTTCTCCAAAAATTGCCCTAAACCAAAACAAATACATGAGATTAACCCTGAATCTCCTTTTTTTCCAGGCTAAACAACGCCAGCTCCTTCAGCCATTCTTTACAGGGCCTGTGTTCCAAGCCCTTCACCAGCCTTATTGCCCTCCTCTGGATGCATTCAAGAATCTCAACATCCTTCATAAACTGAGGGGCCCAGAACTGGACACAGTACTCAAGGTGCAGCCTCACCAGTGCCAAGTATAGAGCAAGAATCACTTCCCTGGTACTGCTGGCGACACTATTCCTGATACAGGCCAGGATGCCATTGGCCTTTTTGGTCATATGGGCACACTGCTGGTTCATGTTCAGTCAGTTGTCAACCAGTTTCCCCAAGTCCCTTTCCACCTAGGCACTGTCCAGCCACTCTGTTCCCAGCTTGTATCACCGCAGGGGGTTGTTGTGGCTAAAGTGTAGTACTCAGCTATTGGACTCATTAAATTTCATGTTATTGGACTTAGCCTATCTATCCAGTCTGTCCAGGTCCCTTTGCAGAGTCCTTATTTCCTCCAACAGATCAACACATGCTCCCAGCTTGATGTCATCTGCAAATTTACTGGTAGTGGACTCAATCCCCTCATCCAGATCATTAATGAAGATATTAGACAGGACTGGGCCCAGCACTGACCCCACTGGTGACTGGCTGCCAACTGGATGCAGTACCATTCACCACCACTATCCGGGGCTGGCCATCCAGCCAGTTTTTAACCCAATGAAGGGTGCACCTGTCCAAGCCATGGTGGCCAGCTTTTTTAACGGGAATATGTTGTGGGAGACAGTGTCAAAGGCTTTGCTGAAATTCAGGTAGACAACACCTACAGCCTTTCCTGCATCCACCAGGCTGGTCATAGAAGGAAATCAGGTTGGTCAAGCACGACCTACCCCTCCTAAACCCATGTTGGCCGGGTCTGATTCCCTGGCCATCCTGTAGGTGCCATGTAATGGCACTCAACATGATCTGCTCCATAACCTTGCCGGGTACTGGGGTCAGGTTGACTGGCCTGTAGTTTCGGAGATCCTCCTTCTTGTGGATGGGTGTCACACTGGCCAGGTTCCAGTCATCTGGGACTTCCCCAGTGAGCCAGGACTGCTGGTAAATTACAGAGAGCAGCTTTGCAACCTCATCTGCCAGCTCCCTCATCACCCTGGGATGGATCCCATCTGGTCCCATAGATCTGTGAACATCTAAGTGGCTCAGCAGGTTCTGACTGCTTCCTCCTGGATAACAGGGGGGCCATTCTGCTCCCTGACACCATCTAGCAGTTCAGGAAGACAGTTTCCTGAGGACAATCTGTCTCTTTGTTAAAAACTGAGGCAGAGAAGGTGTTCAGTACCTCTGCCTTTTCCTCATCTTCAGTTACTAAATTCCCTCCCACATCTTATAGAGAATGGAAGTTGTCCTTGCCTTTCCTTTTGCCATTAATATATTTATAAAAATATTTTTTACTGTTCCTCACAGAAGCTGCCAGTTTGAGTTCTAACTGGGCTTTTCCCTCTCTAATTTGCTGAATTATGATGGATTAGTTTTTTAAATCACAGTATTTTAGGGACAATTTGCTCACTGCTTCTATGCTTCAATATTAGTAGTCAGCTTCATAACTGCTGAAATACTGGCCCAAAAGCAAGTCTCAGCTGATGACATGATCCCTACATATGTGTCCTGGTTTAGGGCAAATTTGGGAGAAAACCTCCAAAGGGGGCCCCCTCAGAAAGCAAACCCACGCGGCCCCTCCCCCCAACCAGTTCGGGAAGGATTCTTCAGAGAGAAATGGAAAGAACCGATTTATTTAACAGGCCAAGCACCCCGCCCCAGCACACAAAATGAACAATACCAGATGATAGCACTCTTTCACTGCTCTGAAAAAGATGACAAATTCAGAAAGTCTCTCCTGGGGTGGTCACTCTGTTATCAGTCCCTCCGGTGCTGGGGATAGCTGCTGCAGCCACAAGGCACAAACTCGGTGTTTCCCAGGTCCCAGTCTAGAGCAGGTTAGAGTGGTTCCAAAAAAGGGAAAGGAAAAACAGTCCAGGGAAAACATTCAGACGGCTTAGGTAAACTAACTAACGAGCAGAAGCAAAAAGCAAGAGCAAAGCAGGAGCAAAGCAGAAGCAAGAGCAAGAGCAAAGCAAAAAGCCAAGCAAAAAGCAAACGTTGCACTATGTACTGCCTCATTTCTGTGTCCTGCCAGCTGTGGGGGAGCAGGCTGATAACAAACCAAAACAAAACTCCACTCTTCAGAGCCAGTCTTGAATGCACAGAACATAATATCCAGCATAAACAGAACAGACAACTGGGGATACGAGCATCACAACGTCACCCTAGGACAATATCTTAAAAAAAAGAGTCCTTTTGGCCGTCCTTATACCCCTTTTTTACAATAAATAAAATCAAAAATAGAAAGGTTCTTTTCAGGCAATCAGCCTGTCTGCAGATCTGGCACATTGTTTTCTCATTTGGTACGTTTTTCTCTGAAAGCTGGCAGGATGTGATTTGCTCACTTTAACATTAAACCCAAAAAGTAAAACAGCATGTAGGTAGCATATAAACAAGGCCCATTGATTGAAAATGAGTGTGAATTGCTTTGCCATTAAGGTACAAAGAGAGGCAAGCACTTCCTCCCTAAGAATTCCAAAGGAAATTTTATTTTAATAAAATACACACAACTTGTTTTAGGTAAAATTATTTCATTTCGCTCAAAATAGTTTCTCATGATTGTTCCTAGAGTCAAAACAACTTCAGTTCCAGTTTTGTGTAGATGACACTGTGGCTGGTGTTTTATTCTTAATTTCATTTTCACTTTTTATGTTTTTTTCATATCTAAATTAATATATTTTTAATTTTTCATCACCACAATGGATCCATTAACCATATCTTTAAAAAGGAGTTGAATACTGTATTTTGAAACTGATCATTGTTTTGTGGCTTGTGTAGGCTTGTTGTACTATACTTTTCTTGCTCAAAGCACCATTGAACATTGGGTTTTTCATGAACAACTTTAAACAGTGTATAAGAAAGGTGTGTTTCATTAAGTGTACAATTTTAAATTGAAAATACTGATTAACCTTATCATCTAGATATACATTACAGTCAGTTTCAATTCATTTATGTAAAAATACTGAAGTTTTCCATAACAGCCGAAAAACCCCCTTAATGTTATTTACTACCCCTTAAGTCCAGTGACATAGACCTATTCAGAGCTGAGCTTCAGCAGACTGGGATCAAATAATACAGTTTCAAGCCAAATTCAGTTACAATAATACTCACTCATAGATCAAATTAATGTGGAAAGTACTTAATAGTACAGTTAAAACTGTTTTACAGAGAAAGAGCCCTTTCTAGTACCTATTCATTTTGTGGTGATATGTTCAGTGTCCCTCTGGTTCTCAGAGTTGACATTATCAGATTTTTATTTTACTTTGTGTCTCCATTAAGCAACCTAAGCAGTGTGAATGCCTTATTTATACTTTGAAGTTATTTAGATGGGCTTAAAAACATAGAACTTATGGTTTCAAATGCATGTATAATCCATTTATTATGTAAATAACTAATAGAAAAATTGGAAAAAATACATCAACCAAGCAAACGCTGTGGAAGAAATTGGCTTTGATCACAACAAGCAATTGTGTGGCAGCAGGACTCACTAGGCCAAAAGTTGACAACAGATATAGCAGTGTGACAAGCAAGAGGATGACAGGCTGTCCTAGGGTGATGTTATGATGCCTGCATCCCCAATCAGGTGTTCCGTTAATGCTGGATATTATATTCTGTGCCTTCTAGACTGGCTGAGAGCAAAGACGGGGAGAAGAAGCACAGTTTTTTATCAGGGACTGGGGTCTCCTCCACAGTCTGCTGGAACAGAGAGCACACTGTTGTTGTCTGGGCACGGACAGGGCAGAACACCACGCTCCTTTTGCTTTTTAGTTAGTTTAACCAGCTGAGGCAGTCTGAACTTTCCCTGGACTGTTTGCTTTCCCTTTTCTTGGAACCTTTTAAACCTGCTCCAGACTGGGACCCAGAGAAACACCGAGAGCTTGCACTTTGTAGCTTGCCGAGGTCTACTCTGGGCCACAGCCTTTCCCAGTACTGGGGGAACTGATAACTGAGTGACCACTCACTGGAAAGATTTTCTGAATTTGTCATCTCCTCAGAGCAGTGAATGAGTTTTTTCATCCAGTATTGTTCAATTTATGTGCTGGGGAGTGCTTGGCTTGTTAAATAAACAGGTTTTCTTCCACTTCTCTCTGAGGAAATCCTTCCCAAACCAGTTGGGGAGAGGGGCTGTATGGGTTTGCTATCTGGAGGGACCCCTTTTGGAGGTTTTCTCCCAGATTTGCCCTAAATCAGGATACAGGCTGAGAAGATCCACAGAAAGCACAGAGGTTCTGAGTTATTAGGAGAAGAGGGGTACAACTGCTGTGACAGTTTCCTACTCTGTCAGTGCTGCTCTGCCATTTCAAGGTTCCTTCACAAAGTTGTCTGTATCTGCTGTCAATGTGATATACCCTAGCGCTTCCGTATTAAGCCAGTATGGCTAGAGAATTGAACTTCTGTTAATCTGCCTTCTCTCCTACAGCCATAGTAATAAATGGCTCCTGCCTGGCCTGAACCCCTGAAGCAGAGCCTGTCAGTCAACTGTGATGAGAGCAAGAGCAATATAAAGCTTTTTTTTTTGCAGACTTCTGGGTGTATATGTGGCATATAGTAATTTACTTCTGATGCCCATCTTGGTTATTAATTCCCCATTCTTTATTATTTAGGGCAAGCAATGGAAATTTTTTGTATACATAAAGTCTGTCTTCTCATTGTGGCTTAATCTTGAGAGGTTATAAAGCATTGTTAACAACAGACCATATCTAGAAAACAAGCTAGAGAACAAACTTTTGTCCAGCTGGGTTGGTTTTGCACGGCCTGGGTTTTGGTAGCGAGGAGGCCACAGCTTCTGTGAAAAGCTGCTAGAAGCTTCCACAATGTCCAGCACAGCCAATCTCTGATGGTTCTGAAGACAGACGTGCCACTGGCCAAGGCTGGGCCAATCAGAAATTATGGTAATGCCTCTGTGGTAACATATTTAAGAAGAAAATCAAAACAAAATGATGGCACAGTTTGAATTCCAGCTAGAGAAGAGGAGGAGGTGAGAACATGTGAATGATACAACATGGAGACACTAAAGTCAGTGAAGAAAGAGGGGAACAAGGTGCTCCAGGCACTGGAGCTGAGATTCCTCTGCAGGCCATGCAGATCCACAGGGGGTGCAGAGATCCATTCGCAGTCTATGGGAGAGATGCCCATGCCAGGGCAGGTGGATGCCTGAAGAATGCTGTGATCCAGTGGAAGAGCCAGTGGGGAGAGGGGGCCCTTGTTTCCAGGCTGGAGCAGCCTGTCCTTGGAGGACTGCACCCCATGGAAGAGTGACCCATGCCGCAGCAGTTTTAGGAGGACTGCTACTCTTGAGAGTGAACCCATGCTCGAGAAGTTCATGAAGAACTGTCTCCCATGGGAGTGACTCCACAGTCTCACAGGGGAAGGACCCCTGTCCCTGAGCAGCAGATCTCAGGTGAGAACTGACCAAACCCCCCCATTCCCTGTCTCCCTGCACTGTCGGTGAGAAGGAAAGAGGGAAGATGTTTTTAAGAGCTTATTGTACTTCTCATTGTCCTTCTCTGATTTTATTAGTAATAAATCTACTTTGTATCTCCAAGTCGAGCCTGTTTTGCCCTTGGAGTGTCTTCTCCCAGTCCTTACCTCAACTCATGAGCATTTTGTTAGTTTTTTCTCTCCTCTGCCTAGCTGTGGCAGGGGAGGGTCAGTGAGGGACTTTTGTGGGTGCCTGGTGTTTGGCCAGGGCCAAACCAGTCAAAGGCAGAAAAGCCAAATGATGTGGATCTCTTAAACCTTATGCAATGCACATGTATCAGAAATGCCACAACTTGAAACGGATTAGATCAACCTTCCTTCCACAAATTCCTGCTTAACCTTCATGTAGCAATCATTTCACTAAAAGCAGTCTGCAATTATGTCAAACTGCAAAGTTTAATGTGTGAGATTTCACACCATCAGGGCTTTATCTTCTGCAGCCATGTTTCACAAAACAAAAGGCTAATGGACCAGTATTTAATGAAAAAGTTGGAGATAATTCTGTTAGGTATAAACTACTGTCCAAGTCTGAACTAAGACTGGACCAAGCTGCACCTAAGCTCTATGAGGAGTTTAGAAAGCAAGAGGATATACTCTGAATTTGTGATTCAACAAGAGAGTCTTCCTTACTCTTTTTCTCTGTAAATAATTCTAAAATTATTCTAATTAGATTTTTCTTTTTATGTTTCATCCATGATGGAGCAAATCTTCTCATTGAACTTTATGTCACACTTTTATAAATGTATATTAACCCCACTTTTGCTAATACCTTGCATGATGATTCTCTGAGTGACCCTAAACCACACATTTGTGACAAACTGGCACAGTTGGCAGGATCCTAGATGAGAATTTGTGACACCCTACTGCACTGGTTTCTCTAGGAAAATCTTCAGCTTATTTCTTCAAAATTTATGAGACCTAAGAGCAATACAAGCAGAGAATAACCTCTCCAGAAACTATTTCTGTATCTGTCACTAGGCAGACCCAGGGTTATTTCTTTTCATTTTCTTCATAATGACAATTGAAAGAGAGCATCAAGGCATGTGAGCAGTATCCCCAGAATATTTCAAAATTAAATGTTAGCGAGGCAATTTAGCTGATCTGGGGAACTTGCAATGTGACAAAAGAACACCAGACAGTCCTGACAGACCAAAAAAGAACAACACTAGAAAACTAGTGTTGTTCTTTTTTGGTCCGTCAGGATTTGTCTCTGCAAATGCTGTAGTTTTGAAGGACTGCAAGGAATCAAAACCATTAAGGTAAAGGACACCGTCTATAGGAAACAGGCATGCTGCACATTGACTAGGTAAAACAAAGTTTTCCTTCACTTTCTATTTTCTTGACCTATTCCAACCTTTGCATAAACTCCTGTGCACCATGCATTAAGCTGAGAGCCTGGCTACATGAGGTGCCCAGTCCGACAGAGAATATCTTTCTCAAAACACTTTCGGTTGCCCAGCCCTTTCTGGGTGACCTGGTAACAATGGGGCAGTGGAAAGGCCCCTCACGAAGCTGTTCGCACCACCTTGTAACACGACTGTTGCTTCCTTTCCCACCACCGCGTCCTGTGGGGCAGCGTCGGAGCTTGGCCCCTGCCAGGGGCTGATGGTGTCTCCTGCAAGGGCCCCCTTGGATTTGAAAAAGAAATTTCTCGAGACATCGGGACTGCGACCTATACAGACGAATTTTCACGTATGTTCCAGGGATGCCAAAGCATTTTCAAGCTAAGCTTTTCAGCCCGGATTGTGACGACCGCCACCGGAGAGGAAGGAAGCCCAGTACGTCTCTGCCAGACTCCACCCAACCCCGCCGCGCATCCGGGGACGGCGCAGAGTTGCTGGGTGTGAGGCTCCTCCCTCCCTTACCGCCTTCCGTGGCGGCGGGCAAGGGGCTAGGAGGGCTGGCTCCGCCATGCGTTTTCGGGCTAAGATTGTGGATCTCGCCTGCCTTAATCACTTCAGCCGTGAGTATGTCGGGGCTGGCTCAAGGGTGGCAGTGCCTCTCTGAGCGGCCGGGGCCGGCTTTCTCGGGCAAAGAAAAGAGGAAGGGAGGTGAGGACCACAGTGCTTTCCTGGGAGGACCTGGCATGAGGCCCTTTCCTTCGCCCCGAGGTGCTTAGGAGTTTGCGAAGCAGCACGAGCTGCGTTTGTAAAGGCTGAAGGTTTTTCTGTCCCGCAGAGACTGGGCTGCATGGAGTGATCACCGCTGTAACGTCCTCCTCTCTCCCTCCCTCCCTCCTTCCCTCCGGCAGGTATAATTAACACAATCGCCAAGTTAGCCAAGACCTGCATCCTGCGCCTTACCGTCTGCAAGCTGTATTTCATCCTTTCCGATAAAGTAGCAAATGGAGGCGCCAGTATGTGGTGTGAGCTGAGCCAGGTGAGCCCAGGATAGTTCAGTAACCACATTTTGAAAACCAGAGCATGCAGTTTGGTTTGATGTACGAGGCATTTCTTGTAGCCCCCACCTTCGATGTGTCAGGTCTCTCAAGGTCTGTCTAGTTGCACAGGGGTTTCAGGTTGGATACTCCCTTTTCCTTGATTGTCACTTCAGTGTAAAGCTTCAGTGTGCTGGCCCACATGGGCCTGCCCAAAACTGGAAACAGGAACGCATAACTCACTGTCTAAAGGACTGATTAGGTGTTAGGGGACTACATTAAATAGTTGCCTGAAGCAATGAGTTTTCAGGGTTGTAATTCCTCAGGTGATTTGAGGCAGAGGGGAATTTCTGGTGTACAAATGCAGTTCTAAGCTTAAGGTCTGATAAATAAAACTTGCCTCTCTTGTTTCTTTTATTTCCTGACTTTCAAAAATTGTAGGGGAATTTCTTTGATGAATTTCAGATGGAAGGAGTAGCTGCAGAGCACAATGAAATCTATTTAGAGTTTGTGCCTGAGAACCTGTGGAGAGCATTAAAAACTGCCCAGAGTGCTAAGGCAGTGAAGATCAAGTTGACTAATAAACACTGTCCCTGTCTCAGAGTTGCTGTGGAGCTAGTAAGTGGAACCATGCTTTCACATTCATTATTAAGAAAAAGTTTTCTAAAATGTAGTGTGTTTCCTAAGATCAAAGGGTAATATATGGTATAATTCTAGAAAACTAAAGAAACATTGTGCCATTTTCCATTTCACTAGCCTTTCTTGCCATCATGGGTGATAGCATACAGAACCAGCTTTGTATTTTCCAAAAGGCAAGGAGGAGGTGGAGGAAGAAAGCTATGTTATTGAAACAAGTTTTTCTAATGTCTACTTTTCTCCATTTCTTCATCCTCTGTATCTTCTGCCTATTATTGCCTTTTCATTGAAGCCATTAGGTGAAGGAGGTTTCAGTGTTTGTGTTTTGCCTTTGGTTTTCCTGATATTGCTGACTTCTGATTCTTTTGTTGCTGTTAACTCCACTGATTCACCTCTTCAGTTCTAAGGATAGATTATAGGTATACTAATGGCTGATACATCACAAACTCTTCCTCATTTGAAAGGGAAGCGCACTTAAAAGCATATTGGTAGGAACTGAGGGAAAACTGGAACTGAGTGTCGGGCACGTAGTTATAGCATTTCCCAGAGTGGGTCTGAAAAATGTAAATTTAGAATTCCAATCTTGTGTTTAACTGCAAAGGCATCCTCTTTTTCCCTCAAGCCATCCTTATCAAGCAGCAGCAGGATTGTGACACATGACATTCCTGTGGGAGTTATTCCCAGAAGAATGTGGAATGACTTCAGAGAGCCCAGTGTGCCAGACTTTGATGTAAGCCTCTGCTTTTATATTCCCTTCTGAAAGGGGAGGTTGCCAGTTGAATGGTATTGCTATAGAGTATACTAGGGTGGGGTTGGGAAAGGAGTTGAAAGGAAAGAAGAAAGACTGGAGGCTACAGTTTTGGAGGGGTATGGAACATGGCTTCTATCCTGACAAGAGAGCCAAGAACTTATTGAAACAGAGTGGGTGATTGCCAATTGCTTCTGTGAGGTTCATGGCAGAGGAAGGGCGGAAAGAAGGACTTGCATGGCTTTAGTCTGGAGCATCTCTAAACCACACAACTTCAGGCTGTTTCAGCTGTTCAGGTGCCAAATGGCCCAAATAATCTGTTATTTCTGAAATTTATGGCCTATCTGGCAGAGTTAAAGATATATGTGTATTCCTCCTGATTTTGACTTTTTAGCAGAGTTTTAAGGAAAGGTCCTTGTACAAGTGTGCTCCTGTTTGAGGTTATGGATGTCTGTCACCTCTATAGCTAAAAGCATTTAGATTCTGAAGACGTACAGAAAGAAACTTTCAGTAATTTGTTCTTTTATTTCAGATTTACATGCTGCAGTATCATAGGAATGTCTTTCTTTTATTTTTGTCTATAGTAATTGACTATTTAGTAACACAGATGCTCATTTGAGAATCTGATCTGCAAAAACATGGCTCTATTTTGAACACAGACTTGGAATGTTATGTCTGGAACAATTGCTAGAATGATGGCCTGTTGGTGTAATGGGAAAGGGTTCCTATGTTCCTGAGACATTTGATTTCAGATAGATATTGTGCACCCTGAAAGCTGTGATAACACTGTCCAAACTATGATAGAATTGAAAGTAGAAATAAATGTGTCCCAATCACATCTGAAATACTTGTGCAAATGCAGTTTTTATGTATTCCTAGGTCAGTATTTACCTACCAGTGCTGAAAACAATGAAGAGTGTTGTGGAAAGAATGAAGAATCTCAGCAATTTCATTGTAAGTTAAGGCACTTAAAGCATGTATGCTACAGATGTTATTTCACGAGGGACATAACAGGTTGCCTAAACTGGTGCTGCTACATTATCTTGAGATGACTTAGACATTGAAATCAAGGCACCTGAAGCCTGTGTAAAGCCTGAATAGAATGATTGGATTTATTTTAGGATTTACGCTGAAGAGCTTTTGCTGGGCTTCTCAGAAAATGATGCCCTTTGTACTAAATCCATGAAAGAACATGGCATTGTGTTGCTACAAGCTACTCTTTTTAGGTGGTAAGGCATGACAGTCCTTCAGGAAGCTAGCTGTAGACTTTCCAGGCTATTTCATTAAGGAAATGCCAATTAAGTGAGTGTTGTGTTAGGTGTCTGTGAATGAACTTTAGGTAAACTTGACGTAGGATTTAAAGGAAATGCTGCTAATAGCCCCTGGATGTCATACCGTGCTTTAGACTGACATGTTGGATTTGCAGTCTACCCTGGATTTCTAGAGTGCTGGTGGGCCTTTTAACTGAAAGAAGCCCTCTGTGGTTGGACAGAAAAGGGCTTTGGTTTTTTATTTAGTTGTTTGTGCTCACAGTCACCGTAATTGACTGACATGAAAGTTAGAAAGTAAGTGTAGAGCTTTGAAATAGTTTCAGTTTGATGCTGTTCATACC
The DNA here is from genome assembly GCF_036417665.1 of Passer domesticus. Classification (NCBI taxonomy): domain Eukaryota; kingdom Metazoa; phylum Chordata; class Aves; order Passeriformes; family Passeridae; genus Passer; species Passer domesticus. Next base: position 65,382,462 of record NC_087474.1, read on the forward strand.
AGTTTTGATAAATAGGAAATTTTCTGTTAACTGAGAATCCTGAAATTGGAGCGGTCTCAGTTTTTCAAGAATTGGAAGAGTTGAGAGATTACCCTGGGTTACTGGCAGTTTTGCAAATGGCAGCCATCCTGCAAATACACATCAAACTTTTTTGAGATTTTTTGGGGACTTTGTTTTTATTTTCTTTCCTTCTCCCATGTCCTTGGTGGATATGCTTATGCAAAATTGAGCACAGTGCTTTTGTTTCTGGAGCTGAGGCTCTTTTCTCACAGAGGATAGTTGTATGATGGGATTGAACTTATACTAAGTGTCTTGCTTTCATGTTGTTGGAAAACAAAAACATCATGTGTCGCAATTAATTATTTTTGTAAGATGCATCCTGGTAATAAAACTGGTCAAGATCATTGCTGAAAAATTGACTTAAAAAAAATTTCTGATTGTCCATTGTCTGGAGCCATTCTATACAAGATTCTGCTTGCAGTACAAGTCTTTTTTTTTTAATTACTGAAAATTCATCTAATCACAGAAACAAAGTGCCTGTTGTGCTTTAGGAATCCTCTGATCTACTTGGGATTTGTGTAAGACCATACATAGTCTCCTTCAAATTCCTTCTTCCAGTTTACAGAATGGAATTTGAAAGCTTTTAGCACTTTTACAGGATTTCTGTCAGTTCAAAGTCCTTCTTGAAGTTACTGATCTGATCCAGCTGTTGTCTAGTTTAAATTCTTGAAAGCAGCACGGTCAGCTCCTGGTGCATCCCATTTTCTGTGTGTGTCATATCGACTGTGTAGGTGCCTTTCTATTTGTTGAATAACTGAATGGAAATTCAGGAATCTTTGCATTTCTTCAGCTTCAGTCTCTTATTTCTGAAGTCTTTTCCTCATGAACTTCGCAAAGCTAATACTTGTTCTAAAAGTACTGGAGAACGTTAAATTTCTTTTCATAACTTCTGAAAGTGTGGTCCAGAGTACTTCATATGGGAATGATGGGAAATGCATTTTATAGCTGAACATTCAAATGTTCAACCATTTTCAGAAAGTATGATTGACTTGTACTGAAATACCCCTGGAAGCTTGTATTTGAACAAAACCAAACTGTATTCTTCTGTAATTCTGCAATGTGAAAGTGGGTTGTCTAAAATTGAGATTCATTGCAGGTGATTGAAGCAAACTTGAGTGGTGAAATGAACTTGAAAATAGAAACTGACTTAGTATCTGTAACAACACATTTTAAAGACCTGGGAAATCCTCCCTGGGGTAAGTTTCCCTGTTACTTCTTGTGTCTGTCTGATCTCATTACTTAAGTGTGTTGCCTATAGCAGTACTTTTTAGCTTTTATTATTTAGAAAATAACATCAAATACTTTGAAGTCTTCAAATGAAGTCTTAAAAGAAAAAGTGGAGTGGCCAGTGGAGTGTCTGTTTCATGTTTGGGGTGGTGGTGGGGAATCTATTCCACTATTCTTGACAGTTTGATAGGAAAACTGGGATTTCTTTTCCTTGCACTGGTCTGAAAAAACAAGCCAGTTGAGTTCCAGCACTTCAGCAGTTTTCAGGTATGTCCCTGTGGGTGTTGAAACTGCTTTTTATGTTTGGACTAAGTGTTGTGTTCTTACTCTTTTAGCATCAGAGGATGGATGTCAAAGTTCTGCTCAAGGCAGAGATCTGGAAAGTATGGCTGAAGCATGCATAGACATCAAGAAGCTGCAGCAGCTGCTTGCTGGACAGCAGGTCAATCCTACAAAAGCATTGTGCAGTAAGTTCAACAGCTCTCCTTGTGAACTCCAGTTAAGTAGGGCCGTTTGCCATACATAGTTTCAGCAGAATATCATATCTTCTGTTTTGTGTGTCTGAAAGTCAACTATTTTTACTGTACCCAAGGACTTCTAATATTTATATTTTTAGTCAGTTAGATTCAGGTCCTAGGCATTTGGGAAAGAAAAAATAAGTCAGGCTGTTTTAAAAGTCTCAAGCTGAATACTCAGATTCACTAATCGTGTGTGTTGTCTTGTTGTCTTTGTTTTAAAGTTGTTATTAATGTTTATTATTATTTTGAGATATTATTTTTCGAAAGTCTTAAAGCCTCTAGCTTCTAGCAGAGAAATTGGAATTTACTGGCAGGTTTTTTTGGTTGGGTTTTTTTCCCTTTGGATGTTTTCTTACACTGATTCAAATACTAAAATGCTTTTTATACAGCTAGTGTTTCTAGCCATAGAAAACAATACTTCCTTTCTAGCAGAAGTCTCTGCAGGGGTTTATATCTTATTTTTATAACTGTGCTTTTCCTGAGAACATCTGTTTCTTATGGTTTAGTGCAGATACCGAAAATTTCCCAAGGAAGATTTAAATAATTGGTGTAGCATTATAAACCTATACACTATATATTTACTTCTTGGTGCCATCTTTCATAAACTATTAATGCTTCACAGACCTTCAATGATTTAAATTGTCTAGTTACCCTTCTGTCAGAAGTGGTGGAAGCATTGTTTTTATGGTGACATCTTTAAAAGATGTAATTTTAAAGTATTTTTCCTGCTTTGAGGTGAATTGGTGTTTTAATTTTTTTTTCCCCACAGATATTTTACGTAAGAGAATTGTCCATTTCATCTTGCTCCATGAGGAGGTTTCACTTCAGTATTTTATTCCAGCAATTGCCTGAGTGTTTTGGAATCTTGGTCATTTTCCAATCCGAGGCCGCTTTCATGAAGTCTGAAATCTTTCCTGAGTTGCTGGAGTATTTTGATGTGAGACACTGTTAGACGCATCCATCAGATGGACATTATTTCAATATTTATGAAAGTGTTCAAAATAGCTCCTCATCCAGCCAGCCATGTTTATGAATAGTTACATGCTATGAAAGACACAATGCTGGGGAGCATTGGTATATCTTACTCTTAGGAGGAACAAAACTGAAATTTGTCTTAGCCACAGCTCAAAACATTCCAAAAGCACACTGAATTAAATACTTCAGTCTTCTCAAAAAACTAAAAAAAGGTAGAATTCACCTCTGGAGCTGCTGCTGTGTGTATTCAGTATTGAGCAATGCAATCCAAGTTAAGGGATCTCTGAGCAATCTTATCTTCCCTCCGTGAAACAGAAGAACCTTCTGGTGGGCTGCCTGACTGGTATTTGCCTGGACAAGTATGCAGAGCCCTCCTGAAGTGGTATGGAATTGAATTCTGTTCCAGTAGGAGTCTTTTGATTGCACTTGCTCCAACATATCTCAGTAACTCTGTTCATGCTTACTCTTTGTTTAACTCTTGGCCTGGGAGCATGAGCAAAACAGTCTGGATTACTTTGTTAATGTGGGCAGTGAAAATCACTATGTACAGAATGAATATCATATGAGGACATGTGTAAGCACAGCAGTTGGTGTGAAATAAAGAGCCAGTTATCTGTGGATCACATTTTTTCCCTTTCCAGCTAGAAAACATTGTACAACCTTTGTCGTCGTGGTGTCAGACATGGTAAGATTGCGTGTAGGCTCTCATGCCAAGCAGCCAAGAGGATGACTGAATTTCACTCATAGGAGTACTGCCCTTGCTTCTACCTCCTGGTTATTTTCTGAGGTCTTTTCCTCCTTATTCCATGTGTGATTTATTTGTTACCCTGGCATGTTCCGTACAGCTTTTGATTGTTTTAGTGATTGAGTCTGTGCTGCCAAATGAGACTGGGAGTTTCTTCCAGAAAGTAGCTTGTCATGGTCAGAAGTGCTGGGTTTTGATGGTTTGGGTTGTTTTCAAGGGGCATTGACATTAAGGGAGCAATGAATCTTTTGTCCATGGAAATGCAAATGCTCAACAGAAGGCTAAGGAGAGGCAGTGGCAATGAGAAGGTAGAATAGACTTGCAGTGATGAGTGTGTTGACTGACTGTTTATAGACCTTTCTACCCATTCCCTCTTTGTTGCTCCCTGCTCTTCCCTGCCCTGCACATTGCCTCATTAGTTGTCATATTTCCACCATGCTACGGTTTGCATCTTTACTATTTGCAAAATCCCATTTTGCCTATGTTGTGAGTTGACCTTGGTAAGCAGCCACTCACTAACTCACACCTAGTGGGATGGGGGAGAGAATTGGAAGGATAAAAGTGAAAAAAATCATGGGTTGAGATAAGGACAGCTTAATAGGCAAAGCAAAATACGGAATTCATTCACTACTTCTCATGAGCATAGGTGTTTAACCATTCCCAGGAAAGCAGGGCTCCATCATGCATAACACTTGGGAACACAGACTGTATAACTCTAAATGCCCTTTTCTTCCTCCTCCTTTTCCCTGAGATGAACGCGATGCTGTATGATACAGATATCCCTCTGGTCAGTTGAGGTCAGCTGTCCCAGCTGTGTCCCTACCAATTTCTTGTGCACTCCCAGCATATTTGCTAGTGGGGCAGTATGGGAGTAATGCCTTGATGCTATATATATGCTGTTCAGCAATAACAAAAACATCGCTGTGTTATCAACACTGTTTTGGTCATAAATCCAGAACATAACCATATGAGCTACTATGAAGAAAACAAATTCTATCACAGCCCAAACCAACATAGCCTGCTGTTTCTTGATAGCCCAACTGACAAGTAATGCAAACAGATATTTTCAGTTGTTTTTTTTCTGTCTTTGTTAATGCTAATCAATCAGGGTTTATATTTGTGTTTACCTCATTTGTTTTCTTTTTCTCATCCAGTATAGGATGTGATCAATCAGATAACCATAGAATAAACACCTCTTAACACTCTCACACAGATGCCTCCTAAAGTACTCGAATCACTTTTGTGTCCCTTGGTGTCCCTTCATGTTTTTGGTTTCTTCCTCTTAACCCTTTTTGGTCTGGTATGGAAACTTACAACCTTCTCTTCTTTTTCTTGCTTTTTGGTTACACACTGCATTACTGATCCTTATTTTTATGCTGTATTTGAAAAAGCCTTTACATATAGTCTGATTTTTTCAATGTCACTGCAATTAAAAAAGAACAACATTTTGATTAGAAAAAGAAAACAGAGGGTGCTAAAGAGCTGTGGAAAAATGTATTACTCTGCATTCCTAAGAAAAAGCTGGGAACAAGTAATGGACCACAGTTAACCCTTGTGAGAGGGTTTTTCATAAATGACAATTCTCAAATGGGCAGATTGCCATGACTAAATGTAAGACTGAAATTATTTCAACACTGTATGCTATGGAAAAAATACTGTTTCCAGAGCAAGCATCATGAATGACCCAGTTAAAATAATTTAGGCATAGACTCAGTTATGTTGCACGCAGATTAGGTTGCTAAATAGTTTATGTGATCTGGACTTAAATATCTCTGCTTCAGTTCTTCATATGTAAAACAAGAATCTTTCTGCAATACAGCTGGGTGCAATATGTGATAAATAAATGCATGAAGGATTTCCAGTTCACTTGGCTTGTCTGATAGACAAATAGCTTAAATTCTAGCCTTCTTATTAATGCAGGGACATCTTTATGCCAGGGAAGCAAACTATGTTAGTGTGTGTGGGCTAGTGCCATAAATGTTTGGTTCCTCTTTGTTTAGACTGGTATGGTGCATGTGTTCAACTCTTACGTACATAATAATTGATCTTCCACTTTGTGATGTACTATTCATGACACTCTGAAGCACAATTTATTGCAGTTCACTAAAGGACTGTTGGACTTTCTGACTTTTCATATCAGATCATTGGGTAATTAGTTACGGTTTTTTAACATCTAACAGATTTATATTTTATGAACTTTAATGGTTTACTGTCATGTCATAGCTATGGAAGAAGCCAAATTGGAGATGATTGCCTTCTGCAATGGGATAACTGGTTGGATAAATGAAGGGAGAACAGTGAATGTGGTCTTCTTGGGCTTCAGCCAGGCTTTTGACACTGTCTGCCATGACATTCTGATAGGCAAGCTCAGAAGTGTGAGCTGGATGAGCAGATGGTGAGGTAGATTGAGATCAGACTTTATGGCAGGTCTCAGAGGGTTCTGATTAGTGGTACAGAGTCTAGCTAGCTGGAGGGCTGTGGTGTCCCTCAGGCGTAAGTATTGGATTCAGAAGTGGCCAATACCACAGAATGTTGTACTGCCATTAGAAGAATTTCAACAAGTTGGAGACTTGTTCAGAGAAGAACCTTCTGAAATTCATCAAAGGCAAAAGGAGGGTCCTGCACCTGGGGAAAAAGAACTGCATGTACCAGTACCGGCTGGGGCTGGGGGCTGACTTGCTCTGAAGCAGCTCTGGAGAAGTGGATAATGGTGTGCAATAGGCTGCCAAAGCGTGTCCTTGTGGCAGAGAGACACTGATATCTTGGGGGTGCATTAGGGAATGTGGCCAGAAGGTCATAAGAAGTGATCCTGCTGCTCTACTCAGCCCTGGTGAGTCTGCATCTGGAGTGCTGTGACCTGTCCTGAGCTCCTCAGTACAAGGGAGACATGGAGTTCCTGGAGCAAGTCCAGAGGAAGGCAATGAAGATGAGGAGGGTACTGCAGCACCTCATTCATGAGGAGAGCCTGAGGGAGCTGGAGGAGAGCAGACTGAAAAGGGATTTTATCAACATCTGAAGTATTTGAAGGGAGGACATCAAGGGGTAGGACCAAGGCTCTTCTTGGTGATGAGCAACAGGATGAGAAGAAATGGGCAGAAATTGGAACACAGGAAGTTTCACCTCAACATGGAAAAGAACTTCCTTTGAGCACTGGAATATGTTGTCCAGAGAGGTTGTGGAGACTCCTTCCCTGGAGATATTCAAAAGCCATCAGGACATATGCCCGATTAATATGCTGTAGGCAACCCTGTGTGAGCAGGGAGGTAGAGCTAAGTGTCCCACTGTGGACTCTTACAAACTTACCCGTTCTGTGATTCTGTGATCCCTGCAAAGCTCGTCTCCCTCAGAGATCATCTGGATTTGCAGAGACAGAGCAAGAGCATTTTGGACAGGAGGGATGCATTCCGTAGTGTAGAAGTAGGAGACCTGGAGCACGTGCAACATATTCTTTGCTTCATTCTAGTCTGCAGATACCTTTTTTCCAATCATACTTGGGAAAAATATTTAAGAAAGCAGAGATAAGGAACACCATTGTGATTCATTAAATCTCCACCATAGAGTGTGTCAGTCATGACGGATCCAAGTCTTTCCAGAAATAATTCAAAGTCTCCTGTATCTGCAACTGATGCTGTTAAAGGCAATTTTGTATTTGTTTTGGTTTCTCAGAGAAGAGTAGTCTTTTCAGTGATGCTTTTCTGTCTGCCTTATAGTCTTTCTGTCTCTGGGAGATAGGCAAGAGGTTTTAAACTTACTCTATATATCATATATTGATATTGAAACTTACTCTATGTGTCATATATTGTGTCTTCAGTAGTTTCTGTGAGTGAGCTTCCATTCTGAGTCTTTGAACATTTCCCCTTATTTGCAAATTCACCATGTCCTTCAGGTTAAAGACTTAATGCTTGAAAATCTGTAAGTTTCCATGATTGAAATTACAGTTGTCTTCAGATGGACAGCACAGAAGGTAGTTGTCCTAGGGGGACTTCATGGTGCTTGTATCCCCAATTGTCTGTTCTGTTTATGCTGGATTTTAAGTTTGCACCATTAAGACTGGTTCCAAGAGTGAAGCTGAGGAGAGAAGAAGCATGCAGTTTGTGTTCATAAACTGCACTTGCTCCTGCGCATTCCTTGCTCTCTCTCAGTGCGTGTTGTCCTCAGCATGGACAGGGAGCGGGAGAAAGTTCTCCTTTGCTTTTAGTTAGTTTTTAACTAGCTGAGGCAGAGAAGTCCCTCAGATGGTGGCTTTTCTTTTTCTTGGAACTGATTGGCCCTGCTCTGGATTGAAAACCCAAAAAACCACCAGGAGTTTGTGCCTGTAGCCCATTGGGACCCAGGATGCAGCATTTTCCAACTCAGGAGGGACTAATAAGAGACTGAGTGAGCCAAACTACACCCCATGACAAGGACTTTCTGAATTTGCCATCTTTTCAGAGCAGTGAGAGGTTTTATTGTTTAATATTATTCTTTTTTTATGCTCGTGGCAGTTTTTTCCACTTTTCTCCAAAAAAATCTTTTCCCCAAACCAGTTGGGAGAGGAGCTGCTTGAATTTGGTTTCTAGAAAAGACCACTTTAAAAGTTTCCTCCCAAATTTGTCCCAAACCAGGACAATAGTTGAAGGCAGATGGAAGATAGGCACACTAGAGGGGAAATGAATGATTAACTCCCTCAAGTATGGTATATGTTGCTAGAGTTGTTAATATTTTCATATGACATGGCCACAAAAAGTTATTTCCTTCATTCTGCAATAGCCTGTGAGTTGCAAGACATGAATATATTTACAGAGAGGGGAGAGGAGGCTGCAGAGACCCTATTCAGTTGGATTTTTCTTTTACACAAAACCACTTTGTCACAACTAGACCAGTTGAGAAATTAACTTTTATTTGGTTCAGTTGCACTGGTAGAATGGAAATCTCATTACAGACAGGAATGCTCCCTGTGATCACCACCACTGTAGGCTTGAAGTGCAGAAAAGTAATCCCTCTCTAGTTTTTTTATGTCCTCAAACTCTAAACATCTGTACCAAATATGTGTAGGGTGTTGGTTTTTCAAAAGAATTTAATGCATTATCTTTTCTAGTCCAGTTAAAACATGCTTATGAAGTCCACCGATTTTAATAAGAATTAAGGAAAACTTCCAAGTCAAGGATGAATTTATTGCCAATCTGGATATTTTAGCCATTAAGATCCTAAATAGTTCAGCACAGAAATGCAACATAATTTTTTACATTTCCCTCATTTTTAACTGCAAACCAGACACACTTGACTAAATGAATGTTACCATATATTGATGACACTTTTGTAAAGAGGCTCAAAAGATTAATAGAATATTGGAAATAGTTTTATTTCATTATTAAGGTATAGAAGGATTGTTGTTGTAATGCCAAAGATAAAATCCCATTGAAGCAGAAAGAAGTATGTTCTACTCGTGTTCTTCTCCAGCTTTAGTCCAACATGTCACTATTTTTAAGATCCACAGTCCAGCTCCAAAAAAAAACCCAACCAACCAATCAACCATCCATCCAACATCCTGCAGCTTCTGTACATGCAGAAAGTTTTGTGTACTATGTTTGTTCTATACTATTGCAATCCTGTCAGTGAAATAGTTAATCACAATTAATCACTGCTAAATTAAATCAGAGATCTTTGTTATACAGTGAGAGTGAGAGTGTGAATGTCATCTTCCTATTGCTGGCAGTTGTTACATTTGTAGAATTCAGTAAATCGCTTCCTAGACAATGGAAGGAAGTAGCTGTTAAAACCTGGGAGAAAACTAATTTCCTCTTATAAAAACTGATTTATGCTAGCAAGACCAAGCCAGCAGAGGAACTCTTTAAAACATTCAAATTACAATCCCCCCATCCCACTCCCCAAACCAGGAGGCAGTTCACATGCTGGTAGTGTAATTTGGTGATTCTCTATTGCATTCTTTGATCATCAGTTGACTTTCATCTATGGAAAGGTTTACTTTCAACTGTGCATCTCCTGGAAGGAACTCTGAGAGTTTTTGTTTGGGTTTTTCCCCCTACTGTATGCAGTAGCAATACAGTCAATAGGAAGGAAAACAATATCTGAAAAAAAACCCCAACCAAACAAGCTTCTCACTCTCACATTCTTGTGTGTCCTTTTATTTAGCACTACAAGTCTCATACTTCTGCCTGATTTCTAAATGCTGAAATGTCTGTCATTATGACAAATGCTGTGCCATAATCTATGGTGGCATTATTTGCTATGTCTTTTTTTTTTTCCACAGTTAATTGTCATGGTTTTAAATACAAGATTTATTTCTACTTGTGGTCTTAAATGGAATAATATAATCATGAAGTTTTTAAGGTTGGCAAAGACCTCTAAGATCATGAAATCCAACTATTAACCTATCACTGCCATATTCACCACTAAATTACATCCCTAAGTACCACATCCACGCATCTTTTGAACACTTCCAGGGATGGTGATCTCGCGCTTCCTTGGGCAACCTATTCAGTGAAGAGATTTTTGCTAATATCCAATCCAAAGCTCCCCAGTACAACTTGAGGCCATTTCCTCTCATCTTGTCACTTGCTACCTGGGAGATGAGACCAACACCTGCATGGCTACGACCTTCTTTTGGTAGTTGTAGACAGTGGTAAGCTGCCCCAGAGCTTACCTTCTCCAGGCTAAATACCCCAGCTCCTTCAGCCATTCTTCATAGGACTTGTGCTCCAGACCCTTCACCAGTTTTGTTGCTCTTCTCTAGACATGCTCCAGCACCTCAATGTCTTTTTTGTAGTGAGGAGCCCAGAACTAGACACATGATACGAGTACTCTGAGTACTGAGTACAGACGGATGATAACTGCCCTAGTGCTGCTGGCCACATTCTTTCTGGTACAGGCCAGGATGCCATTGACCTTATTGGCCACCTGGGCACAATCTGGCTTGTGTTCAGCTGCTGTTGAGCAACATCTGCAGGGCCTTTTCCACTGGTCAGCTTTTCCAGCAACTGTCTTCACATTCTGCATAGGGTTGTTGTTACCCAAGTGGTAGACCTGGCACTTGAACTTGTTGATCCTCATACAATCCAATTTCTGGCATAAAAGTGTGTGCTTGCATTTAATCAAATGTAATCCAGCTTTTTAACATGGAGACCATCTCAGTATAGGCAAAACTTTTTTCCTGAGTTCATAAAGTGTATGTTGGTCCGACATTTTTATTGGATTCTCTTATGCTTGTGTTTTGATTGTCTGCATTCTCCCATGACTCAGCTTTTTTGAATTGAAGTGTTTTTTCCTGAGGTAACAAGAACAAAATCATCAAACTGTACTTTTGTTCAGAGCCTCTTTCCAGGATGAAGGGAGCTTCTGCAGCTGTGACTACATCATAAAAAAACCCTTGAATCTGGATAACTGTACTGGAGCATTTTTCCTACATAAGTTAAATTTATTAGAATTTTTTGTTTGGCTGTTGAAAGAGATCCTGTTTCTAGAGGAAAATTCTATTCAGTTTATTTTTGTTAAAAAAATGCAAGCTACACAAAAAAGCTAAATTAGTGGTGGTGGTTGAGGGAAGACTGGTAGGGCCTGGTTGGAATTTTTATAAACACAGCAATTACAGAGAGACAGGGATTTCCAGCCCAATATAAGTAGCTGAGGCTGAATCAAAGTTCTTATAAATTTGTTCTCCTTTCCTTAAAATATTTATTGTATTTTGCAGCTGAACAACCTACTTCAAAAATTACTGCCTTCATGTGCTTCAATTTCCACATTTTAACAAATTTATTTTACTGGTGGCAATAAAAAGCTACTGTTCATTTGAATAATACTGAATGTTTGAAGATGTCATAAAACTCAATTTGTTTAGAAAAGTGTGAAATGTTGCCCATAGGTGAGAAGGCATTCTACAGTGTTCCCCTGTATACTCTTTGATGAAAAAATTATCAGATTATTACATACATCTGAAAAAATGAGACAAATTATTGTTCTTCCTAAAACCAAAAACCAGTTCCCCAAAATGTCCAATCTATCAAAATTTAAACTTTTATTTTTGTATCTAGTTTTTGATAGAAATTTATTACATATATTTTAAGGACTATCTTGGCTTTGCACAATGGCTTCAAGTAACCATTTTTGATTGATATTCCTAGTCAAAGCAAATGCCCTTTGTATCTGCTACAGGCTGTTGCCAGAGTGGTTCAGCTTCTCCTAAAAGATCTAAGGCCTTAGAAAGGCCTGGAAAGACACTTTCAGTTCTTTCTGTGATCTTGTTCAAAACACATTTTTATAACAGCTGCTAAAGTATTTCAGGAAAATAGTTATTTCTACTATGTTTTATTATTTTTTAGGCATCCACACAGCCACCCAAGAATACTTGCACTAGCAGGAAAGAAGTAATAAATAGTTATAATCTGTATTATGATGGCAATTACATAATTTCTAAAGAATTCCGGAAGTTTATTTTAATGTAATTTCTACAGCACAAATTGGGAAAAATCTTATGGGACTGGATAGCCATTGTACCTCTGGTTTCTGTTACTGAGAAGCTGGCAGACACCATTTGCTCCAACCATCTGAGAGAAAAATGTTGAGGTTTTTGGATTTGGGATCTTTGTCTTCTTAGACAAACCATTTTTGATTTTGGTATGTCAGGCTTGAAGTAACACAAAGTGCAAGTTACTTCCAGATAAATGTGTGAATGGTGCCCTTAAAATTGTTCTGTGTAGCATATGACATATGAGGGATGCCCTCTTGAGAAACTGTCTAATTTTAAATATTTGGTGTGCATTAAGGGGCTGATATAAAACCTGCTGTAATTGGTGTGTCTCCCTAGCTTTACTAGCTTGCATTATATCCTCAATCCTTTCTGAGATTTGCTAAAAGACTCAGATTCTCTAAAAATATTAATAATTTGTTTGCGTTTTAACTTGACACATCCTGTGTTAAAATGTTCCTTTAATGGGTGCTCAGAATTAAGAAAAGCTACAGAACTCTTAAACTATTCAAAATAGAAAAGAAAAAAGTCACCATATGTTACTTTTTACCGTTATAATCTTTACCAACTGTTTTTTGCCTGAAGCCAAACTTTTTTCAGTTAAGGTACCGCAAGGCCTTATTGACACATGGCAGTCACCCAGAAGACAAAGCTGTTGCTGCATGTCAGCTTTTAATGGCAGGAGATATCCACATACCAGTGTTGACTCCATCTGTCAAAACTGGATGTTCACTGGAGCTAGTGTTTGGGGCTGAAGTACACAGATTAAAAAGTTATTGTTTCTTCCTGCAAGTGACTGCCAAATAATGTAACAGAGAATAAAATTTCCGTACTGGGGAATAAATGCCACTAATACATGGATTTTGTTAGATTTCAGGGTGGATTCAGAGAAAGCCACATCCAGACTGTGGGTAGACAAATGAATAAGCCAAAAAGTAGTAATAATTTTATTAATACATTTGTGAAACAGAAGTCCCATCCCTCTTTCAGAGTTTTGAGGCTTTAAAATAAAATACCACTTTTATTTTTGCCAGTTATTTACATAGATCTCCCATAGATCTCCCCCCCCTTTTTTTTTTTAAGGAGTCTTTCAGGAATACCTAATTTCTTTTTTAACAGTCTAATAATATCACCCATTACAGGTGTAGTAAACATTAGGGCTAAAAGCTATATAATAATCTTCCTCACTTAGTGTCACATAGCAATTACCAACAACCTTTGCCATTTGTATGTGTCTTGGGTTAAGAAAATTTAAAGAGGTGGACACTCTACAAAGTGTGGACACTAACTCTCCTTAGTTTCAACTTATTCCTTTCCTATTTCACCAATAAGGAAGGAATACAAGTAAACATAAGTGAAAAAAGTAACAGTTTACCAACAAATGAAACAGCAATAGGCAAAGCCCCCCAAAACAACAAACAACCCACCTCTGAAGAAAGTAAAAAAAATCTACAAAATTGCTAAATCTCATTGAAAGGAATGAGAAGGAGGTGTATTTACAAACAAACTGTGGGCCTGATGGTAGATAAGGCCAGATATGGAGAGATTAAAGAAGCAATGTGGGGAACCACAAATTCCATAGGAATTCCACTAATTGACAAAGACTGTTACTCAAGACTGTGCAACATCTCTGTATTTAGAGAAAAAGAACAGAGACAGAAGGAAAAAAAAAAGGGGGGGGGGTGTGTGTATGTACATTAAGAAGGGGTTATTAGTAATTTCAGGAACTCTGTACCTCTCAAGTACCTCAGCCAATGGGAAAAGAGGGAGGGGAATGTGGCCGAGAAATTGGCATAAAAGGAAGGCTGCATCCTCTAAAAATTTTGAGACAACCTGAAACAAGGGATTTAAGGGTTAATAGGGAATTTAGAATAGTTTAGGCAATATATATGTGAACATATGGTATTAATTATTATATTAATACAGGACTGTGATAGGGGACCTCCGAAGGATACCTGTTACGTATTAAAATTCTGCTGAGCTCGCAGATAAAAGGGGCCCCTGATAAAAAACTGCTGAGCTTGCTAGAAAGTACGAAGTAAGGAGAAACTGCGTATGTGAAGACGCTGGAGTTCAAAAGTTCAACGGCAATGAAGACTTTGAGCCTTCATCTTTTCAGGCCCCCAGACTCACCTAAAGACCACCGACTCAATAAAAAGGATAAACTGCGCAGCCGCAGCTAATTTCCATACCATGCAGAGAATAGGCAGGGGTGGATACTGAATGTGTATAGGCATTATAGAATATGCATGATTTTTGTGAATAAATAGACAAATTCTGAATGTTGAGGTACACAGGATTTGGGAAGATGCTTTCCCTCTGTGTCCAGCACTGAATAAAATATGTACCTACTTTACCACCTTTGGTTGTGGAGTCATTTACCATGTTTCAACCCCATGGGGAATGCCTCATGACCTCTCCCTTTATTTGAATAAATTTACAGGAGTCCTCTGTCTCCTTTTTGGACATAAACCTCTGGTGTTTGTGGATTAATTTTCCTAACATCACGAACCCCAGGGGAAAAACCAGACACCCAAAATGGCAGGGAACCACCCCCTTCCAAGATCGAGGCCCCCACTACCAACAGTTTGTAGAGAGACAAAGGGAGAAATTATGTCAGACTCTTCCCCTCAAGATGGTGCCCTCCAGGCTACCATACGGCTTGAAAGACAAGGGAAAATCAGCTCTCTATCTCAAGATGTTGCTCCCCAGTCGACCAGGGAATCTGGAAGACAAAGGAGAAAAAAAGGACAGCAGTCAAAAAGAACTCTCCAGTGAAGGTAGGAGCTTATGAAGCAGTTCTAGTGGTAGATAGGAATTCTTGGCACATGTGGATTCAGCTCCACTACCCACCTGCTTCCTCCTGCTGCCTCCTGGACTCCATTGAGTGGCTGCTTCTGTTCTCCATACTGCAGGTGCATGGTGGGGGGTGGGGGGGGGAGCGGAGAGGGAGATGGTGCGCGGGAAGAACCTGGCATCCACGTGGGGTGGTTTAGCCCCAGGGACCTGCTTAAGCATTTGCGGCATATAGAGCTTGCAAACTTCACTTTGAAACATTTCCTACTTATGACATGCAATTTTCTGAGTCGCTACAGTTGCAAGCCCAGAAACTTGCCTGTTTTATTGCACAAAATATTTTGTTTAGTTGTTGTTTTGCACTGGGTGATTGGAGATTTGCACTGAGTAGTCTTTATATTGCAGTGAATAGTTTATGTTATATCACATGGTTTGTTCTTCCCCTCTCTTATCACATGGTTTTTCCCTCACGCCACTCTCCCCAGTACCCCCTGGTGGTGGTCTCTCCCCCGGTCACTCCTTCCCCTCGCCCCTCCTCACTTGTATCCCATTGGCTGTAGTCCCTCTCCTCCAGCCCCCTTTCCGAGCTCTTAAAACCCCCTAGAGGAAACTGGCCGGCTTCTTTTTTACATGTCGGTTTTTCCTTGTGTTGGTTCTCCTGGGAGGAAACTGAGGACATTTCTCTGCACGTGGAGAAGAGCGCTTCTCGTCTTTTGCCTTTGTCCATGTAAGATCGTGTGGGCTGAGGTCCATAGCTAGCCGGATTGGACCCGAACAGCCCGTCTAGACACGGATCTTACACTTGCCTGAAGCAACTCCCTAGGAAGCAGAGCCTCCACTTTCAGCAAACACGGCTGCGCAACAGAGTGAGATGCCTGGGAGACCCAACTTTAAAAGTGCTTGCTGCACCACTTCTCTCCTAGCCCTGTTTCTGTTTTCCAGCTGCTGGGTCTTAAAGAGACACTAACTTTGGTGCAGATAGATATGGGCTATAATAACATTTTGGATTACCCACAACAGCATGGCAGTTGTTTGTGGAGTTCTTCAAGCTGTATGCCATTGATCATCTATACTCATCTACAGCTGGGTTGTCACTTAGATGCTAACACTTAAATCCTTTTTACAGTCTGCTCCTCAGTATTTAATTTAGTCCTTGTCATAGGTGGACGTTTCTTGTTTTGAAGGCTGAAAGTCCTTCTTCCTAGAAATCATGAGAGAAGGAAGCCAGTATTTCCTCTTGCAGAACAAATGATGGTAGAGGCCTCATATCTGAGTCTTGTAGGTTAATCTCCATCCAGATTAACTGATTAGTGAGTAGCAAGTCCCTGAGCCTTTTCCACACAGATGATCCACAGGTTTTTTATTATTCAGTGATGATAAATTTTGCTGCATTGCATTCCTTAAGTGAATAGTAATATATTCAAGCCTTCCTTCAAAGTTGTTAATCAAATTCTCTAATTAACAGGTGAAGAAGAGCTAGAACTACAAATATGAGTGTGGGCAAGAGGAATGCTATGTAGAAATGTTTTTGTGGCTCTCAGTGTCAGTTCAGTAAAGAGGAGGCAAGTATAATGGGTTTAAGACACATTAGGAAAAAGTTTTCTAATTCTTTTGGCAGCAACACCGCCATTTCTATTCTCATAGGAAATATAGCAACCATCTACACATGTCAGTATCCAAAACACTTTAAAAGGCAGTAGGTTTTCAACACACACGTCCACTGAAGACCCTCTCCTGTGGCTTCCTTCCTTCCTTCCTTCCTTCCTTCCTTCCTTCCTTCCTTCCTTCCTTCCTTCCTTCCTTCCTTCCTTCCTTCCTTCCTTCCTTCCTTCCTTCCTTCCTTCCTTCCTTCCTTCCTTCCTTCCTTCCTTCCTTCCTTCCTTCCTTCCTTCCTTCCTTCCTTCCTTCCTTCCTTCCTTCCTTCCCTCCCTCCCTCCCTCCCTCCCTCCCTCCCTCCGTCCTCTTTCTTTTCGTTCTTGATAGTCTTCATACAGGGTTCTGTGTTAACATATTATTTGACTGTTGTTAGAATACTATGGGCAAAGAACAACATTATCTCCCCAATGGAAATCCCTTTACTAATTTGATTTAGTACAGGAAATATTGTACTTTTTGTTAGGAAGAATAAGCTCTTTATAACTTTCTTATTTGGGTTATAATTCTCCTCTTCCAATCTGCCTTTTTGGAATTGTATTATGGTCTGCTCTCACACCAGCTTGGGCTCTAATTGTCTAATTAGAGGTTGGGCTCTAATTACCTTATAGCTCATGTAATGTTAAACCATTTCTGGGACTGGTTGCGCAAACTGCAAGAAAAATATAAGCTGCCACAGCTGATTTTTATTCTTTCAATATGGGACCTTTGTCTGATCTTGAATTGTATCAATAACCCAGTGTGATGGTAATGGTATACTTTTCTAAACTGAGAGGGACCAATCTGATTTTTATTTATGTGTCAGCATATTGTCAGGCAAATTAATCCACAAACACCAGAGGTTTATGTCCAAAAAGGAGATAGAGAAATCCTGTAACTTTATTCAAATAAAGAGAGGTCATGGGCATCTCCCATAGGATCTCTCAAATTTTTAGAGGATGTAGCCTCCCTTTTATGCAAATTTTCCAGCTGCACGTCCTTTTTCTTTCCCCATTGGCTGAGGTACTTGAGAGGTACAGACTTCCCAATGTGCCCAATACTTAAGACCCCCTTCTAATGTATACTCCCCCTTTTTTTTATTTTGTGTCAATCAGTGGAATTCCTATGGAATTTATGGTTCTTCCCACTGTTTATTTCATCTCTCTTAATCTAACTTTATTGATTTGCAGACCCTCTCTTTGTTTGTGTTATTGATACATATTATAAAATTTGCTTTTTGCAAATATTAAAATGGATTTTATATGTGTGATGTTAGAGTAACTTTGTTAAGATATAGTTTTTATTTCTGTTGTTAATTAAGCTTAGTGAAATAGCTGATATAATTGTGCTTGTGTTAAAATGCCTGTTTGGATTGAATAACATCCAATGAACCTATGACGAAGACACCTGCCAACTATCAGCACTCACTGTCTGAAGATAGTGTGGACCAAGGCTCAAAAACTGGAGGTGATAAGAATGGACTAAAACCACAACCAAGGAATATGCATGCTCTAAAAAGGCGGATCCAAGGAGGAGATACGCTAAACAGTTCTCGGAACATGTAAACTAGTTTGGGGAAAGGTTTACTATGCATAAGGATCTAGGAATATGCAATAGGCATGTAAGGGAAAAGGTATTTAAGGGGTATCTCCGAAGACAACAGTGTGGCTTAGTGCCAAGATGCACCCGGCCGTAATAACCTTTGCTCTATGGTCCTTTTCACCTATTGTCCTTTATTAAACGTTTTAAATTTTCACAGGAGAGTGAACGTGTTTTTCACAGTTTGTAAAGAAAAATCTCCCTCATTCCATTCATCAATCAGTGGAATCCTTCCCATTGTTTCTTTTATCTCTCAGTGCTAGTTTTATCTACCAGCGGACTTACAGTTTGTTTGTAAAAAGGCAAGCCCCTCATTCCTTTCAATATGTTATACCTGAGATGAAAAATTACTTTAGAGGCTGTACACGTGCTGACATCCTTGTCCCCAGGGAGGCTTCACCTGGCAACTGATCAGGGCAGAGAAAGCTTCCACGATCAGGCTGCAAGCAAGTCCCCACTTGCTGATAGGGCAGATGTCCCGATGTCCAGGAAAAATATGCCCGGGAAATCGGACTATGGGAGGTGCCTTAACATACAAACGCAGTTAACAATGGGGGCCATTTTTCTTTGGTTTTCTTAGAGGGATCAGGGGCTCGCCTGGAAGGTCATCTTGGCTCTCCTCCAACCCGTCGCCTTTTCCTCCCCGGGGTCCTGCTTTCCCGTCTGCATCTGTCCTGCCCTGCTTCGCCGTTTCCCCGAGGCAGCTCGTTGCAGCGACAACCTAGTTTGCCTGACGGAGGAATAGCTGCCGGTACCCAGCCCACAGCCGTCGCTGCCACCGTGTTTTCTGCTTTGCCGGCAGCACCAGCCCACAGTGGCAACAGCCCGCAGCAGCCAGCCCACAGCCGTTGTTTGTCGACGCTGGAGACACGCTGCCGCTATCGCTTGGAAGTCGCGCCCAGCCTCTCGCAAGAACTGCACAGACGCATCGCAGTTTGCAGCACACACGCTCCATCTGCCGAGTTGACGCTAACTGGGCGCCGAAGTACAGTGGTGATGATCTGTCCCTGTCTTCTGTTTCTTTCTCCGTCTCTGCTCTCTTTTCTTACCCTTTGGTAAGAACACTTACACTTCTTTATGAATAAACAGTTCTCAGATATAATATTGCTGCTTTTGCGCTTCATTTTCGTCCGAGAAATCTCCCGAATCCTTCCTGACTCCGCCTTTTACAGCGGGACCGGACATAAACCCAAAGTTCAACTTGAATTTTGATTTTCAGTGGTAATGAGGGAAGCCATTACCTAGTTTGGACTCGACCTTTGGCCTCTCTATTTTCCTCCAGAGGCTTTGCACCCAGCTACAGCATTTTACCCTCACTGCTGCGCTACAGGCTTTATATTTTAGCACAATACCGATCAGTTTCATTAAACTTAGTGCTGTAGAGCTGTAGTGCTGTAGATCAATTAGCAACCTATTTTATCCAAATAGGACAGCATGATAGACAATTAAAAAAAAATAAATAGACTAACAAAAGCTAACTCCATTCATCATGTATATTTTGGTGTTTCTAAAATAACTATTTTAGAAACACTATTTCATAGAGTTTCTAAAATAAATTCCTATAAAATATAGTGGTATTTAGGAAAGAGAAATATTAATTTTTGACTAATAGCAGCTGAGAAATAATTTTTTTCTTAAAACAAAGCCCTTTCCAGAAGTATTACTAATACAATTATGACAACTGATCTTCTAAGATGCCAAAGGAGTGCTGTGATGCTCATAACACATGGAATTACACAGAAAAATTAGTCTGCTCCTTTGGATCAGGAACGTGATCTTGAAATGAATCCCCTGGTAGCCTGGTTTTACACCACTTCAGTTCACATTGTGGAGTGCCCTTTCAACATATCAACTGGATTCCTTATGGATGAAACTAAGTAAGGAGACATGCGCCTCAGTCACAACTGGGACTTGATCTTTGGGACCCTGCTAAGGCTCGTCCAAGAGTGGGATAATGCCTGATCCCAAAATGCAACATATTAAAAACAATGCTGTCAGGATGCCAGCTTCCCAACACCAGTGATTGCATTGGTCAGATCTGTCTCCTAAGACATGTTGCCTAGGGCACCATTTTGTTTTAGAAAGCAATGGCTTGATATGCTTTCTCTGTGTGCTGTGAGTCTTGTAACAGGGCAGCGTCTTTGGAGCAAAGTGCTTCCATAGTCAATTCTGTAGGCAGTTTCACATCTGAAAGAGAGGCAAATTGTTTCTGAAATGTTTGGCTTAACAAATGGTACTTGCACGATGACTCTTGGTGTGGAAGGATATTTTATATATATTTGGTCATCCAGCTAGGAACACTGAAGACCTGATTTTTCAAGGGACTTTGCAATAGCTACTCATAAATTCAAAGCACAGCTTCCTGAGGATTTAATATAATTTTGGAACTTTTCTACATCCTAAATTCAGAAAGGTATTCTGTTAGATAGTCAGCCAATAAGTATCACAATTAGTGACCACATGACATAAGTTTGATTTACACATCCTAGATTCCTTTCAGTTCTTTTGATAGAGATAACATAGAACAAAATTTTTCAAAGAACATATAAAATTACATAGTGTTTTTCTCTTCATTAACTCCTCTACATCACTATATTAAGAGCTTTGAAATTTCTACAGTCAAGTCTTTTTCATTTTATGACTCTGACTTGTGCCCAGCATTGTTCCAACCCTCAACAGATTAAAAAATTAATCTGCTTATCCCTGCTTATCCTAATATCAGCTTATAGATGGGGAAATTATTGACAATGACAAATTGACAATATGCAAACTTATTTTTGTTTTTCCTGTGAGGTCTATAAAAAGCACATACAAGGCATTTTTTGTTTACTTACCTCAAAAGGACTACTCCCAGCTCCATGGGATAACCCAAAATGTTACTGTATTCCACATCCATCTGTCCCCAAAAATTCTTACTGCCTCTTTAAGATCCAAAGGTGCAGCCAGAAATAGAATTGTAAGGTCAGGGCGTGATACCATGGGCTTTTGAAAGTTTTTCTGGCAGTTAGGTCTCTTGTTACAGTGATTTTTGCCTCGATTGCTTCTTGGTTTTTTGGTCAGAGTTCTTTCTCTTCTTGGTTTGGCTCTTGGTTTCTTGCTATAGTGCTGAGGCAGCATGGGCAGAGGCTTTTCCTTTTTGGGTTCTCCTTTCAGCTTTTTGGGGATTTTTCCTTGTCTCAGAGAGGCTGAATTGGGGCGAGTTCTATGGGGGCCTGCCTGTTGCCACCGTGCCAAGTGGGGCAGCTTTTGCCCCAGCCCAATCTGCTCCAAACTCACCAACAGCATCTGGCTGGGGCAAGAAGACTGTGGAGTCATGCCAAACCAGCAACCCTGCCTTGACTGCTCCTGTTTTCTCCTGCCTTGAGAAAGGCAAAGTCCCTCTGTGGGTTCTGGCCCTGACTGAGTTTCCAGCCACCACCGGAGCATGCCAGCTTCCTTTCTTATGAAAACCCTTCACCCCAAGGTAGGGGTAAGACTTGACACCACCTTTCCCTTTTTCCTTCTATCCCTATGCCTGGCTACAGAGTGGCATTTTGGGAGAGGGTGTCCCTGGTATTTTTGGTCTCTCTTTGTTCTGGACAGCCCGTGAGATTTAGCAGTTTTGTATCTGATGGTTACTTGCTGTTATTTCTTGCCTGTTGCTGTTCTGCTTCTTAGTAAACTGTTATTTTTTTCACTTGTATCTATCTACATGTATTCACTTCTTATTGGTGGAAAGGAATTCGTTGAACCTGTAAACAGAGGCAACTAATTCCCGAGTGTTCTCATTTAAATTGTCTCAAATCAAGACAATATAGTTTTTAACAGGTGAAGTGTTTTCCCTCTTCTGATTCTCAAAAATTACCCCATTGGGTAACTCAGCACATCATTCTGTGTTACTCTTGGAGTAAAGTGTAGTCAAATAATTAAACTTGAACAAGCAAAAATAATTGATTGTATAATGAAGTTACAGACTAAATTCCTCTTTAAATTATGAATTTAAGTATTGATTGCTTAAGATGACATAGGAAGCTCCCAGTAATAGAACACATGAATGAAAATGTTAGTTATATCAGACACGCCCTTTCCCCCTTTAAAAAATATTTTCCTGAGCGGAGACATTTTCACACCTTGAGTAGCTGCAACTGTTCTCCTTGATTGTTTTTCTGCAACACATGAGAAGAGTAGTGATTGCAAAATCCAGTGTGCCACACCTAATTGCCACACCTAAAGTTTTTCTTCTCCCTCTTGTTCTTTCAGCAGCATGCAGGACTGAGGCTTATGGCAATGTCTCCATTTCTCAGAAGGCAACAGTCTGCTTTCAGTTGTTAGGAAAATTAATCCACAAACATCAGAGGTTTATGTCCAAAAAGGAGACAGAGGAGTTCTTTTACTTTATTTGAATAAAGGGAGAGGCCATGGGGCATTCCCCTGGGCTCTCTCAATTTTTTTGAGGAGTCAGCCTCCCTTTTTATCTTAATTTCCCGGCTGCATTTCCCTTCTCTCTTTCCCCATTAGCTGAGGTACTTGAGAGGTACAGACTTCCTGATATGCCTGATACCAAAGATTTCCCTCTAATGTATAACCTTCCCTTTTAATTTTTAATTCTTACAGAATTTAGGGGGTTTTCTTCCCCATTGTTTTTTTCATCTTTCAATGTCTAATTTCATTTATCAGCAAACCTAAAGTTTATTTGTAAAGGCAAATATCTTTTTCCATTAATCAATCAGTGGAATCCTTCCCATTGTTTCTTTAATATCCCAGTGCTAGTTTTATCTACCAGCAGACCCACAGCTTGTTTGTAAAGACAAATCCACTATTCCTCTCATACTGATGTCTGGTTTCCACATCTGGTGAACCCTGTAATCTTACAGTGCTATACTTTTACATGACCTTTCATGTCATGACGTAGTAATTGTTTAAACTATTACTTGCTTGTTATAATCCTGAAGGTTCATGCCTGCATTCATGCGTGCATTCATACCCTGATAACTAAGTCCACCTTTTTAGGTATGCAAGGAAAACTTTCATTTAAACTGTGATGCCGTGTCACCATCATATTTTCTGGAAAAATCTCTTTGCCCAGGATTTCTTTTCCTGGGAAGCTGAGAAGCCTCAGAGAAAAAGGAAAACAATATTATCTCATTTACTTCTCCTGTGTTTTGCTGCTTTGGAATGTGGTTTGGAGATTGTTTATCCAGCTTGTCAGTTGTTTTAACTTAATGACCAATCATGGTCCAGCTGTGTTGGGACTCTGAGGGGAGTCACGAGTTTTTCATTAGTATCTTGTTAAGCCTTCTGCAATTATCCTTTCTGTATTCTTTAGTATAGTTTTAGTATAGTATTCTTTAGTATACTATAAGATCATAAAATAATAAATCAGCCTTCTGAGAACATGGAGTTAGATTCATCAATTCCTCCTCAGTTGGGGGGACCCTGAAAATACCACAGCCATAAGGCAAAAAAGTTAGATTTGCTCACTATGCACAGGGGTGTTTGCCTCTAACTGAGACATTCTGACATGCTGATGCACTGACAAGTTGCTTAGAAGGTTTACCTGGGAAATACTTGCATCAAAGCATTTATTTACAAACATGGTTGGTAAATGTATTAGATTACGATGCCAAAACTTTGTTTTCTTATGAAGTATTTGCTTGTAAAAGCACTGAGTAACTGACAGCTCCAACTACTTCAAGCGCAGATTGAAAGTATGGCTGGATTAAATCTGTTACTTTCTGTAAAGGTTTTGCAAATATTTACAAGAGACAGTGGTAAAAGTATTTTTTTCTCTTTGCTTGTCTGGTAATCATAGGCTAGAGAAAAAACATTTTCTACTTAGAAAGTTTCCATTTTTTTATTTCTTGATGTTACATATGAGAGTCACAGTTACAATATTGGAAAGCATGCTTGGTAGCTATAGGGATGACACAGCATTGAAATAGATTACTTAGAGTAGATATTAAAATTTCATCAAGTAAAGATTTTAAGAGCTGCTTAAGTAATCATGTCTCAAAAATTACATTGGTGACGTGATGTGTCATGAAGTTTGGAGATTAGACAAACTCTTGAAGTCCCTTCTGTCCCTATTTCCTATGATTTTTCACGTTGGTGTCTGGAACTCCCTGGGAAACAAAGGGGCATTAAGGTACTGTAAAATCAGACCAAAAAAAGAGGAAAGGCTATGTTATGTTGGAGTCGGTGATATTGTTGAGTTTAGCCAACAGCATACATTTGTTTTTGAATTAAGACTTTATAATGTTGTTTCATTTGTGCTCATGTATTACTGTTTTTCACCAAGTGTCCCTCATGAAAAGAATGTAGAATTGAAAGTAGTAGATGAGAACTAACTATTGCAGGTGTAAATTATTCCTGAGTAATGTTTTCAGACTTACACTACTTAATGTCATTACAGTTCTCCAAATAACATCTATGCCTGGCTGGCCTTGAGCAAGAGTCTAACGGCACATACTGTGACAGAGCCATGGTCACCCTAGCATGTGCAAATCATGGTGTCCTGGAGCTCTTGTTAGGGAACTAAAAGCTAGTTTTTCCCTCAAGCCTAGTATATAGACAACAAACATGGGATGAAATAGCAAAAAGAATGTATCCCTTTTTGAGAGACCTTTTGATCCACTCCCTAGCTTCATGTACATGGAAAAGATGAAAAATGGTTCAGCTGGGTGAGAAAAACCCAAAAAGCAATTCATGCTTTGGAGCCCAACGCTGACTAATTAGGAAAATATTTGGGCCATTATCTACTCTTCCAAAAAATGATCCAGCTGACTGATGGGAAGTCAAATGAAATGTCTCCTATGTTTATTATCTCTAATGCTGGAGCAGGTAGGAAAACCCACCATATAATAATACAGCAAATCTGTTTGGCAATCACAATTCTAGTTAGCAACAGCTTCTCTCTGCGTCTTGTACATCTAAAATGTTGTTTAGACGTTATCGAAAATGACACAACTGAAATAGCCATATTTTGCAACTTGCATTCTGCCCTGAATATGACCCAATGATCATGTTTGAAAGACTATGTGAAAAAGCATTTTCAAGTTTCCTGGCATGCAGAAGAGAGATACTAAATCTAGTAAAATACTGTGAAAGGAAGTTTGGTAACAGTGCTTTTACATATGCATTATTTTCATTATTCTTTATATTCCAGGGTGAAGCAGATGGTTTTCCAAGACAAGCAATTATGCAAAATCATACCAGAGATAGCAAGAAAAAGCTAGATCCATATGCTATTTAGTAAATAGTGAAAATATGTTTCATTTTGCATTATATTTATTCAGAGAAGAGTAGAGGATCAGTACTTCTCCCCCAGCTTCCAAACTGTTTAATCCTTTCCTACCCAGGATGGAGATTAAACTGTTTTGACAGATTCATCACTAGGTTCAGTGCTCACCAAGGCTTCCATAGGATTATATGTCCTCATCTCTTCATCTTGCTCTAAAGTTGGAGGCAATGTTTGAATCAATGATTTTTCCTGGAAGCACAAATAGGGGTGCTTACAAACAACCTCCAATATGGGAATTGACTGAAGCTGGCAAATATGGATAAAAATCAGGTGTCTGTGGATCTCTAGGACTCATGGAACCAGTCTTACAAAATACGGATGGAGGAAACCTAAGGATCCTCCTAACCTTGCTCAAAATTGATGTATTTTGCAGACATTCAATAAATCACTTCCTTTCACCATGCATCTGCTCAGAATGACAGGCTGCTAAGGAAAGAAAGCTTTTGCATTACCTGATGATCACTCAATGAATCAAATCTGCTCACAATTGTTTTCCCTTTGAAATCTAACTAATTTAAGTGTCAATATTGTTTTTGTTCCTCCTTGATAAGCTATTTACTTTGACAGAGCTGCTTGCACTCTTTAATTTCCTGTATTGCCTTTCCTACCTAGGAACAAACAAGTCTGACATTAGCAGAGGGGATTGGATAGAAAATCAAAGCAGGAATTCTTCAGAGATGCTTACTCAGGTGCAAGCATTCCTGTCACTGTGTTGTAAAGTCTCCATTTGACATAATCTGATATCACAACGCATAATGGCAGAGCTATGTGATTAGCAGGCCTAGATGGTAGCACCAAGTCAGGGCCAGCTAAACAGAGCAAATGTTTCTGCATGAATAACTGTGGAAGTAAAATTAATAAGCATCCAGAGTATGTAACAGACCATATTTCTCTGAAAAGCTTTGGGGGCTAATACAAGCATTGCTGGGTAGGCATTGGATTGTCCCTGGAATAACATCCTTCCCTTTCCACCTAGTATTTGCACTAAAACCCCAAATCTTGCTGTTTGCTCTATGCCTCCAGAAGGGCTTTGCAAATTGCTGCATTTAGTGGAAGTGACAAAGCAGGATGTTTTCTTTGTGACAAGGTACACTGAGTACACATCCTATCATCACTATTCAGCTGTCAAAACAGAGGTGACAACGGTGGTAGTAGAGTGCCAAGGGAAAGGTTTGAATGTTGTCATCATCATCCTGGCAGGAGAAGAGCCAGCCAGACGTGACCCTGGGCAGATACCCTGGGTGACTGATGCAACAGTGAGGTGGCAGGGCTCTCCAGAGCTCCAAAGAGCTTCTGAAGTCAGGTGCAATGAGCAAGTCAATTCTTACTCAGAAATTTTTCATCTTTTTAAGATCAAGTATCTTGCAATATAGAGTAACATTGTTTTATTTTATTCTATGGACTTTTCTGAGTTACAACTTAATTCCAGTCAATATATCAATATTGACATCATATAGATAATATTTATTGATAATGTATTGTAATAATATATTATCAGTATTGTTTTATAATATTATAAATATTGCCAAATTAACTCCAGGTCACTATGATTCCAAAGGCCAAAGCTTTATCTTTTTGATGTGAGCAAGTCTATTGAGAAACTCAAATATAAATAAAATAAATATAAACAAGGGAAATACTGACTGAAGGACTTACATTCCAAAAGCTTTGCACATCCTTACTTAAAGGGCAAAATAAGGCTGACATTTGCAGATTTGAGCATGTGTTCTAAGGAATCCAGAGGAAAAAAAAAAATTGAAATGCTAACCTGCTTTTGGATGTAAGCTGGTCTTGTACTTTAATTTGAAACAATGAAGTATACACAACTTGAAGTTTGTTGCACCTATTCCCTTAACATGTCACAGCAACACAACAAAGTGGAATATAAGAGTTGATTTTTATGAAATACGTTCAGAATGTAAATTCAACTTGTCTTTTCTCTCTTTTTCATTAGTATCACTCTTGTAAATGCCATAGTAGACAGTGGAATCTGTGCCTAGGTGGTACAAATGGTAAATCATTTAAACACCTTTCTTTTCTTTCCACATCTTTGATTATTACGTAGGACCCATGAGGCATAAGTTTTGGAAGTCCTAGGCCCTAAGTTAATAGGTATTCTTGTTTTGTTTGATCCTTTCCTTTAAAAGATGGAAATTAATTTTCAGTATCTGGAATTTAGGATCAGTTGATCTCAGTAAACATGTATTGATACATTCAATAATTCAGCAGAGGACTGGTGGGGCAGGAAGAAGAGACAAAAACATAGCTATTATATCCCTGTTGAGATAACTAAAGACAAAAATCTACAAAACAAAAGGCTTAAATTTGAATTCCAGGTCACATACTTAGCTGCTGTGGGATAGCAAAACTAGTAATTTCTTCAGCACTATCTAAGAGCTATCATGCGATTGGTATGCCAGAAAACTTATCTTAGTGAGAAATTGGAATATAGATTAAATTCTCAATTTTAAAAACATAATGGCATACCCTTCAAAGAGGTGGAAAGTTATAATGGTATCCCTACATGCGCATCTTCCTGCATTTCCACTAGAGAAAATACCAGGACAGTGATTAACATCATAGAGCCTCCACATGCCAAAACGTTAAAAATACCCTAATAGTTCAGCTATCTCCCCAGACGTTTGCTTCTTGACTTCCCCCCCCAACTATTTCATGGCTTTTTTCACTTAGATTGAGATGGGGCACAGCTGACATAATCTATCTTTCTCCTCAGTCCAACTTGAGTACAGAGCTGTGTTGATTTGGCACAGTCTGGTTTTTGGTAGCAGGGGAGGGCCACAGAAGTAGCTTCTGTGAGAAGCTGCTTGATGCTTCCACCATGTCTGGCAGACCCAATCTCTAATGGCTCTGAACATGCTCCGAACATGCTGCTGGGCCAGTTACAGAGATTGGTAACACTTCTGTGATGACATATTTAAGAAGAAAATCAAACCAGCACAGGTAGTTTTTTCTAGCGGTGGTGAGGTGCTGCCACTGGGGAGCATCCTGGCATGGCCTGTGGTGATGCACCGCCATGGCTGCCACCATCTTAGCACAGCCTACAGCCCACAGCCTGCAGCAAGCCTTGCCTGCCTGGCTGCCCCTAACCAGCAGCACTGTGGGCAGAAGGGCAGGGATGGTGGCAGCAGTTTCTCCTTCCCAGTGCCCCACATGAAGAGAGGCCTTAAATAGCTCCAGTGCTGTGGCAGCTGGAAGCAAAAATTAGGCGAGCGACTCTCCAGTGCAGAACCTAGACAAGATCAACCTCTCAGTGCTGAGGGATCCTGTAGGAATCTTTGAATTGGTGGAATTTGTTGGCAATGGTACCTACAAACAGCAGTTTTTCTTCTAGTCAGAGAAGAGGAGGAGGTGAGGACATGCGAGAAAAAACAACATGGCAGCATAAATGTCAGTGGAAAAAAAGTGGGGAGGAGGTGCTCCAAGTGCCAGAGCTGAGATTCCTCTGCGAGCCATAGTGAGGACTATGATGAAACAAACTGTCCCCCTGTAATCCATGAAATCCATGGGGGATGCATAGAACCTCTTGCAGCCTGTGGGAAAAGTGCTTACATTGGAGCAGATGGATGCTAGAGAAAGCTGTGATCCAGTGAGAGACCCAAATAGAGAGAGAGGGCCCTTCCTTCCAGGGATAGAGATAAAAGGTCTTTGCTTCCAAAATAGAGCAGCCTGTCCTTAGAAGACTGCACCCCATGGATGAGTGACCCATGCCAGTTTTGGAAAGATTATTTGCCTGTGGGAGGGACCCCACAGCAGAGCAGAGCAAAGACTCCTCTCCCTGAGCGAACGGAGAAAGACCTTGAGCGACAAACTGACCAAAACCCCCATGCACTGTCTCTCTGTGCTGCCAGTAGGAAAGACAGAGGGGTTGGGTGGTAAAAAAGGTGTCTTAGAGGGTTATTTTACTTCTCATTATCCTCCTCTTACTCTGTTAATAATAAATTCACTTTGTACTTTTAAATTTGAACCTATTTCACCCTTAGAGTGTTTTTCTCACAGTCCTTATCTCAACTCATGAGCCCTTCATTATATTTTTTAATTTTTCTCTCTCTTCTGCCCAACTGTGGCAGAACAGGGTGAGTGAACACCTTTTGTTGGTGCCTGGCATTTGGCCAATATCAAACCATGACAAGAGCATTCTTTTTGCTGGAGCCAAAGCAACTTGAGAAGCTGTCAATGCTGTTCACAGCAGACAGAATCAGGAGAAAAAAAGGCTCTGCGTCTGGGATCTGTTAATTATTAAAGAGCTTGCTAGCAGGCTCAGCTCCTTCAATGACTGTTCTTATGAGCCACTAGAAGAAACTGTGTAGCTTAGTCTCTGCTGGAAGTATGTAGAAATTCAATATGTTTGCATACAAAATGACTGAAGAGCATAATAATTAATTAGCCCAGCTTCTGTCACATTTCACTAAAAATAGTGAGTGACACATTTTTAATGTCAAGGTTCCTGTGCTTGGTTGAACTTGTCACATCTGATGAATTGAAGGCACCCAGGAAGCCTGGCAGTTCCATCTGTTTCAACACAGGGCTTGTGTTTCATCTGTTTTGTGTTTTCAGAAGTTGTAAAGGGGAAAGCAAGGATAGGAAGGCAGATGAACCAAAGGCAAAACACTTTAGACTGATGTTGAACTCTGAAACTTTACTTTTCTTATTTTCATGAGCTACATATTTTACCAGCTATTGTTATCATTAAAATAAAACTAGTACAAATACAATGAAGTGGGTATTAAAATGTAAAACTATATATATATAGTGAAAGTGATCTAAGAGTTAAGGTAGGGACGTGGACCCCTTAAAATACATGTAATACATGTAGATACTGTAATTTCCTTCCACCTAATGGCACATCTGAGAATATTTTGTTCTATGAATGACCTCCTATAAGAGTTATTTCCAAAATGTAATAAAGATGACATTTCACTATTTGGTAAATATTAGTTTCCATGTCAGGAATCTGTACTGAATCTTACCCCAAGAAAACGGGGACAAAACCAGCCTTTTAATGACTGAGCTACACCATATACTTTATTTTTCTGATAATGAAAAATGTTTTTCCCTTTAATTAAACCAACCTGTTCAAAAAATAACAAAAATTGCTTACAACAATCTGCATCTTGTTCTGAGAGTGTGCTATTCTTGCAAACCAGTCTGAATTATAACACTTTCAAGAGGAATAATTTTTCTACCTGAAAAACTTTTTACCTATTCTCTTTAAAGAATCTTTAATATTTTTTCATCCTGTTTTTGTCCTCTCCCAAATTTATAAATAGCTAGCAATTAATACAAACTATATGCTTGGAAGATGCATAATGTATCAATACGACTTGCAAGCTTGAAATCAAGTATGTGTGTATTTCACAGCTGACTGCATAAAATAATGTTTTCAACATGACTGAATACTTGAAATAACATCTTTTATTTTGCAGAAGATTTTTTTGGAAACACAGTCTACATCATCAGGGCAAGGGAAGAGAGAAATAGCAGGGCAGAGCTGTAGTCATTACTCCTCTGAGAAGCAGCACGGACCTGCTATGATGTATTTATACAGCACCTTAAACAGAAAAGTTCTCTGGCAGAGACCCCAAAGAACCATGTTAATAAAACCAGTAAGTAAGAATGGTGTTTGTCATTCCAAAAAGAAGAAATTACATGAAGGTTTAAATGAGTGGAACTCTACCCCATAGCCTATTTAATGGAGGAGAGTAGTGTGTTATGATAAATGGTGTGCAAATATAAATTTTAGAGCTAAGTTGCTTTTGCTTTTGAGCAAAAGAGTGCTGATATCAGTGTATCACAGACACATCTGTGTCCCTCTGGCTATTTTTCAAATAGCCCATTGCTAAAGAGTCATATCAGATACTTGTATTTATTTTTAGAGGTGAGTAATTTTCTGCTTTCTTTTATCATTTTCTCCCCACAATTTTCTTTGGTTTTTCATGTTGTTTGATTACTTTCAGGTCATACTGGCAGAGTAAATTAAAACAGAAATGTCTGTTATGACCTCAGCACACTGCACTGTATTTCACATAACCCTTCATTTTGACACCATGTCAAAGTAACCTTGGCTTCTCCATCATGGGGACTGAAGCAAAGGGAGGTTTTGAAGCTATATATTGAGACTACCTGGTAATGAAATTTGTGATTCTTTTCTCTGTATTATTGTATTCGTCCCACCATCCCCAAGCCTGATCTGCATTACAAAATTTGCAGCTGGGGAGTATCTATACATGGTAATGTGAACCAGTCAAAATGGTGCTTCTACCTTTGAATTAACACTAAGTTATTGCCATTACTGTGCGTACTCCTGGTGTGTACAATGCTTACAGATATTCAGTTGTGAATGCCCAGCACAGCATGTCTCTGCACTTTTGTGCCTTGTCTCATGACACTGAATTCTTTAAACAACTCTTGAAGCAGGCTGGAAACTCTATGACATTATGTGACAACATGTCTGTCTTCATTCTCTCCTATCTTCCCACAGACACACCCCTGCCTTTAAAAATGTCTTTACTTTCTAATTTGTGTGTGAACTGAAAAGTCTGCTTTCACAATAAAATATACAATCCCTTATTATTCTTCTCTGGCCTAATCTGCCCATACGGATACTTTTGGACATTTGCGTGGCTATGGGAAGAGACCTGTGATCTGATAGCCAAGCAGATAGGAAGCAGAACAAAGATTAGAAAGCAGTGGTCAATAAAAAAGTGGTCTGCAGCAGGCTGACTGTGGGTCAAGTCTCTGAAGCAGATGTGAGACTATGCCCAAGTCATATTCCCTTTATGACAGGCTGCACAGGAGACATGAACTCCAGACATTATAGGAAAAACATCCTTTTTTGGCTCTTTTCCATGGGTATCTCATGAACATGCAAGTAACTATTGTCTCTGTGTGAAGCAGCACAATGCTGGGGAAATGCAATTGATATTTCAAAGATCAAGTTATGTTCACAGGAACCAAGATGAGAGAAGGAGGGAAGGGAAAAGAGGGGAAACTCAGTTAATTTCAACTATGCATTTCCTGATGCATGTGTTTTTAATTCACTTCAGTATTCTAACTCTTCCCACTTAATCTGAAAGTTCTGCCTTCTCATGTACTCTCAGAGCAAAAGAATACACTATTCTAAATTAGATATTTTATCTTACAAAAATATTTTAGCAATGCAATAAAGTAATGTTAGGGCTATGTAGTAGAATTGAATCAGCTACAAAACAGCAGGCTCATAGAAAACACTCACATTGCAAAGACAGAACAAGAAAGGTACCTTTACATTTTAGTCTACCTCTAACAGGAGCATAGCTCATGCAGGTTGATAAACTCTCGTGTGTAATAGTGATTCCCTTGCTTCCTCTCCTTTTTCTTCTTTATAAGGAGAAAAATAATGTGAATGTGTGAAAGACAATGTCTCATTGACAAATTAATTCTCTGAAACAGTGCTGGGGTATTCCTCATGCTAGATTTCAGCCAAGCCAACCCAGGCCCATTTTACCAGTGCCAGTAAAGGCAAGTGCAACTCTTCTCATACACAGATACTGAACAATTTTTGTGTATATTGCTTGAGGAATGCAACAAGCAAAATATTTTCACAGCAAATTATTTTTATTGGTACTCAAGTACAGTGCTAAAATATATTTTCTGTGTTTAAAAAAAATCTGGATTACAGTAACATTTTTACAATATGATTTTTCATAGATTTAGCTGACTTACCATATTTATGTTGATCCACAATGGATGGTTGCATAGAACTCCTCACTTTAATTCCATAATTTTTTAAGTTAAAAAACTAGTGCAAAATTAATCTCTTTCCTAGCTGAAATGCAATAGTTTAAATACAATTATTCATCACAGTGTAATGATTATAGGTAAAATATTATAGTGATAACCCAGCAAGAGTTACATAACAGCATAACAGAGATAATCTGTATAAATTATGGGGCATGATAAGGATGTTTTCAGTCAGCCAAAAGCATTCTGTATCTACTTAAATGGCATTTGTATATTTTTTAGCACCTACTAGTTTTGTTTGTTTGTTGCATTTTATTTTGTTTTGTTACAGTTTTTTGTGGGTTTTTTTGCTTGTTTAGGTTTTTTGTTTGGTTGGTTTGGTTTTTGGTTTTTGGTTTTTGGTTTTTGATTTTTTTTAGCCCAGGCAGAGATGTATAGGCAGGGGCCTAAACCCAGTTGTGACCATCTCCTCACCCTTAGTAAGAACCTCTGCCAGCAAGCTTTCTACAAACATAAAGCTCATCATTTTATTTCTCTTTATTTCACTAGCCAGCCAGGAGGAATTCAAAATGGGATGCTTTGACTCCCTGTCATATTTACAGTGCAGTGACCAGGTGACCCCTTAGCTGGACACAAGCTTACTTAACAGGCTGTTTTAAAACACCGTAGAGAGGAGCAGGATAATTCATCAAAAGCCTAGCTAAATGAACAAAGAACATCATCCAGACATTTACCTGTCTCAGCAAAAGATGTTGCATCCAATAACAATCTCTCAATTATTTTTTGCAAGAACTACTGGCAAAATTTTAGGGGGAAGGCCCTAGTTACTCACCAAGACCCTACCTGTGATGATTTACTATTTCAGCTGTTCCAGCTAATGCAGGTTTGTTTGTGTATTTTTGTTCTTTTTATTTAATAAAGTGGCTGACCAAAATGGTGGTATTCTGTGGTAGGTATGTTATATCAGCTGAGATGCTGAGAGTCATAACTTCCTCCACCAGTAAGAGCAATATGCAGGGGATTCTACTAATTGACAGCCTGGATGGATGGATGGATGATGCAGAGAAGCAGAGAGGATTTGGATGAAGAGGTGTCTTGTCCACAGCTGCAGTGTTATCTTGGAGCACAGGAGCAACTCAATTAATGCTGTGCTTGTGCTAGAGCCTGGGAGCATGGCATCCTGGAATGCTGCAGGGAGGGCAATCCTCTACAAACATCATGCTAAACTAATTGGTGTTGGGCTTCATGCTTTCAGAGAAAGCAGGCATGGGAAAGAATTAAAAAGAATGTCTGCTTTTCTGTTTAGCTATGATTAAACTATAAAACTAGAGAATTAATTACTGTATGTTTCTTATTAAATATACAGTAATTTTGTATTTTTTATTTTTTATCTCTGTACTTTTAACAAGCAATGGCAAAAAAATGGTATCAGAAATATCCCATCCAATCCAGTACTAAAACTATCTTAAATCACTCAATGTATTCACTGCACAAAGCCTGCATAGATTTTATAATGAAATCACACAACAGCAGCATAGCCTATTCATGTTTTCATGACGATACTCTAACAGTCCATTGCATAAAGCCAATCATAATACTTTAACAGAAAGGATCTAATAAAAACTTTTAAATTTCCAGAAGAGGCATGAAAGCATTCCAGCCATTTCCATATTAGTTTAAACTGCTCTGGGTTTGGTTGTGGTATATAAATACTACTATACCTCTATAATCCTGATGTGCTAATTTTTTGTCTTAATATTAGCAATTGGTACACTAATTATTAGTAAACTAATAGTACTAGTATTTTAATTGACTGATTCTACATTTAGAGGTATTTTGAGGTATATATACATATAGAGATATTTTTGTCAAAAAGATGAAGTTAACCACACTCCAAGGTTTTAACTTGGTTTGCCAACAGAAACCATTGACTCTCACACAGTTTTGTTTTGGAATGTATTTTATTCTAAACCTGTCTCAACTTGAAGGGGTTGTTAGACACTCAAACTTGCATAGGTAAAAAGGTAAAAAAACCCTGTGTGCTTTTGGAGTCTTACTATGTCCTTTCTGTTTTGATGACTTTCTGTGTTTCTGTTCCAGCTTGTGATTTGTCTTGTGATTCCAAGTCTGACTGCAAATTAATTGAGCCTGTCAATATGCTTTTAACTTCTTATTAATCAAGGGGTTCAACTTCCACGTCTATCTCTTCCACTGCCTTTCCAGTTGATCATCAGACTCCCATGAGGACATATCTGAGGATATCTCAAGAGACTCAGCTCCATAACTAGCTGTTCCACCCAAGGTAGCATTTTCTGAACCAGCAGCAAACGGCAATTTCAAGCAGGTAAACTGTTGCTGCAGGCTATTTTATTCCCCTCCACACAAGCATCTGCTTCCCTTGCCAGGTGAGTAGAAAATATCTTTTAATAATCTCTTTTGTTTTGCCTTGTGGAAGTAAGGAAGCTGATGTAAGTACACTAGCAATGACCTCAGATTCAGATGATACATCAGTAGACTCTCACACTAGTCCTCTGCTTTTGCAAAGCTGTTGCTGTCTTCTGGTTGTAAATATAAGCAAGTGATATGTAACAAGCTTTGTTTGGGATGCTCAGGATTAAACCTGAATTTTTGTATCCCATTCTAATTGATAACATATATTTTATACTATTTTAATTAAGGTTCTGATTTTATTCTAAAGTTTACACTGACAACACAGTATTAGTGAATAGATGCACTGATCCTACACATATCATCAAGATACCTCACTTCTTTGCAGTAACACCAAGTAACAGAACTTTTGCTAAGTGGTAATACAAAAAGACCTCCTCCATAATATGTGAGGATAAATAAACCTGAAAATACTAAACATATTTGAGATTATACTGTACAGTAAGCTGTCAAGTTCAACAAAAATAAATGCTAAATGTGCGTTTAATAAATTATCCTCCTTCCCAGTCCACACACATTAGAGTTAGCTTCAAGGAGTGGCATATGTCAACATATGTTGGTACATATCAAAACTAATCTTCAGACTGCGTCCTTCTATGGTTAGATGATTTTACCATCTATCTCTCACTTGGTGCTCTTAAAGAGAAGGTGATTCTGCAGGCACTAACTACACAGTCCCTCTTACGGAAGCCATTTCAACTTCCAAAGAGTACTACTAACAGCTTCTTGAAGGAGTGTACTGGTTTTTGAACACAGATATAAGGGAAAGACTTGCATTTTAGTCTTAACCAGTTCTTTTTTAGCATAAAAATCTACAATATAGAAAAAGCAGGGACTGGATCCTAGGCCCATCCTATCTCTTGTAATGTAGAATTAAAAAACAAAACAAAACAAAACAAAACAAAACAAAAAAAACCTACAGTTACCTTTCACTAAAACCTAACAGGGTTTTAAGTCAATTTCAATAAAAAGTCTGTGAGCTTTCTGAATTCCCATCCAAAAATTACATCTGGATGTAGCTCAGTAACATGTGATACATTGCTGCTTAAAATTTATTTACTGCCAGATATATTTGCCTAGCACTTAATATAAGTATGCAAAGATTATTCCAAAGAATATTACTACAAACCTCTATTTGTGGCTTTTGAAGATAGTTTTCAAAAATCAAAATGATGAAAAAATTTTGGGATTTGTTCTTTTAAATTTATCTTCCTTTTAAGGCAGAATAAATTGGAATTTGCCCCTGCTTTTCAAGTTACAATAGGAGACAGATAAGATATGTATAAATATAAAAAGCTGTTAGGAACTTACATATATATGACAAGGGATGTTTCATCTACTGGAGAATGTAGATTAAATGTAGTGCATGTTCACATTTTGTGCATGTGAAATTCCAAACTTCATTCAAGATTGATAGCAGATGACAGCATAGTTACAATGAATACTGGAACAGGCTTCCTGGAGAAGTAGGCAATGCCCCATGCCTGTCACGCCTTTGGACATAATAATATCCTTTAACATTTGGTCAGCCCTGAAGTGGTCAGGCAGTGGGACTCGATTGTCATCATACATCCACGCAAACTATTCTATTTTCTGTTCTATTCTATTCTGTGTAGGCTGATTAATTCTTCACTTTTCAGTCTAGCAAAGGAGTCACACAGCTACAGAAAGATGCAGCAGGAATACAGGCCAAGCAGGTCTTGTTTCCTGAACAGTAGGAAATTAAAGAATGAGGACAGCTCACACACACACACCAAACAAGGAGAAGGTTTTCTGCAATCTAAATTCAAAAAACCTGATCATGAGCTTCATATGGCAGCAAAACATGAAGGCTGGAGTCTGAGAGATGTGTTCCCCCATTTGTAGCCTGCTTGAGTCCAGCTCCAGTCACTGCCGGCAGATCCAACCATTTGGCTGGGCAATGGACAGATTATGTGGGTGGGCTCTGAACGTGAAGCTGCTTGTGGCAGTCCAATGCCTTTCACAATGGATCTCTGTCTCCCAGGAAAGAAAATATCCACGTAATCTGATCTTCCATTCTGTAATTTTAATGGGAAAAAGTGCAAAATCAATACAGACATTTTAAAGGCTACAAGAGATGAAACACTAATTAATTGGTCAATGCAATACAATTTGTTGCACTCTTGTTTGTGGGGATATGCCTTACTTTTCAGGAGTGTGAATGAAAATTGCCAAGTTTTTTTAAAAAAAAGCTCAACAACAATTAACTGAAGAGGAAGGTTGTGTGATAATGATGATATGGGTAAGGAGCTGACAAAAAGGCAATTATGACGGTTTAAGAGACCCTATGTACCTAAAAATAGCTGCAACATTCTTTGCTATTTTTTTTTTACACATCCACTTGAAAATACCTGAGAAGGTCAATATGATGAAATTTATGATGATGTTATTCAGGTATAAAGGAATTTCTGTTTTTTTAAATGATAAATGCACCTATGTGTTGTGGTGTGTTTTTTGTTTAATTAGTATGTTTACTGTTTGATTTGTAATTTTGTAGTTTCCTTATGTTGTTCCTTTTTCCCCCTGCCCTTTTCCCAGAATCTATTTAGCTCTCCTTTCATTAAATGCCAGTTTCTTCCCCAACCTGCTTTCCTTTGACAAATTTTCCTGTCAGTTTTGTATTTCTCCACTTTATTAGCTCACTGAAAATGTTCTCCTCCATTGAAATTCTTTATTGGTTTATACATTGCATTCCCCACCTTGTTTTTCACTCCCAATTCTCCTGATTTGTTAAATATTGTATCCTCCCCTTGAGACCTGCCTCTGTATATAAGCTACTGTGTGCCCCCAGATCGGGGTCCTGGGATGCTGAAGAGGGGAAGTTTTACTGTCAAATAAAGTTACCCTGGGAGTTATGGTGCTGCTCTTTGTTTATACTGCGCCGTCACTGGTAGCTGGGATTCAACAGGGCTCAACAGGAGGGATTTGCCGCCTTCCCTCTCACCATCTAGCCAGGATAAGCGGCACCTATCAAAAGCAATTAAACAATTGTCTAGTACAGCTTTCACAATTAGTTTGCAAAGCTG
The DNA here is from genome assembly GCF_036417665.1 of Passer domesticus. Lineage (NCBI taxonomy): Eukaryota > Metazoa > Chordata > Aves > Passeriformes > Passeridae > Passer > Passer domesticus. Next base: position 65,420,989 of record NC_087474.1, read on the forward strand.
GTGTAATGAGTCGAGAAAGATGGCAGACTATGGTAAAACACAAAACCAGAGCATTTTGATGCAAGCTGACTCTGAAAAGACAGGCCCTTGCACATGTCTGAATGTAATCTAAAGTAACAGCTGACATAGTGGCCCACAAACAGTGCCCAGCTGAGGCAAGAAGAGAAGGTTGCTCCAGCCCTGCTTTCCTGTCTCCTGCCTGCCAAGAGGATGGCAAAGTCTCTTCATGAGTTCTAGCCTATGACTGAGTACCAGCTGCTGGAGTATGCCAGCTGCCTTTGATGGAATTTCCACTGCTGGAGAGATAAGGATTAAGCTTGCCATTTTCCCACTGTTTTTGAGCCACATGCTTGGCTGCAGAGCAGCCATCTTGGTGGGAGGTGTCACTGCCATTTTAAGTTTCTCTTTGTTCCTAGGGAAGTTAGGCAGACTTAGCAATTTTGTATCTAATAATTATTCACTGGGGTATTTTTTTGCCTGTTTCTGTTTAGCTTGTCAGTAAACTTATTTTTTCACTTACATCGACTTGTATTAATTTCTCTTTATGGGTGGCAAGGGATTGGTTAAAACCAAGAGGAGGTGACTCATGTTAGAGTGTCTCCCTTAAATTGTCTTAAACCAAGATACCTAGCATCTGGTTTTCTTTGTTCCTGGGGAGTCCAAGGGTTTCAGCACCTTTGTATCTAGTGGTTATTGCTGTTATCTTGGTGGTTGTTTGTTTTCTAGTAAACTGTTATTTTTTCACTTATATCTTCTTCCATTCATGTCTCCTTATTGGTGAAACACAAGTGGTTAAAACTAAGGGGAGGTAGCTCATTTTGACATCTCCACTCCATATAATTGTCTTAAACTAAGGTGGCCTGATAACTTGTCTTTAGATGTTCTGTGAAGTTATAAATACTATATCGGTTAGAGCATGGTGCTAATAACACCAGAGTTGCAGGTTCAATCTCTATATGCACCTGTCACTTAAGAGCTGGACTTGACCATCCTTGTGGGTCTTTCTCAAATCAGAATGTTCTGTGATTATGTGAACAACACTGTGATCTCAAGATACAGCCTTTAATGTATTTAGAGTTGTTCAAGATTGTGTTGGACCTTTTTTATGGGGCCTGTTTAAAATAGAACCTTAGAAGTCTACGAAGTTTCTTTTTCTAGACCCTCTCTCCTCCATTTAATGCATTTTTTTCAGTAAGTGTTGGAAAAGAAAGGAAAAAGCAGTCACAAAATTCTGAGTCATGCAGTTAGGCTACAACTGTAGATCTGTCTGATACTGGAGTAGGCACAGGAATGATCCAAAATAACTATAAACTTGATCAAGCTTGAAAGAGAAATTCCCTTCTTGTGAAAGAAATTTGAATGAGGGATAAGATCCCTTATTTTAGGTTTAATTGTGTTCTCCATATTGAAGAGAGAAAAGCTCTGTACTTAGTTAATTTCAGAGGTGATGCTTTTGGAATAATGTGAGATCAGGAAGATCTGTCAGTCTGTAAATTTGATATCAGCTATTCTGGTGACATAGGTAAATAAGTAGATATGTCTCAGCCATAGCAAGTTTCTAGGCAATATCTTCTGCCTGTAGCTTTGAGAAAATGGATATTCTTGCCTGTACTCTTCATTTTATCTTGAATCTTGCCAAATGCAAGAACTTACTTATCTTCAGAACCTTATAAATACACAAAATTAATAATTTGGTGTATTTATAAGATTCTGAAGATAAGTAAATAATACATTAATCCCGGTTTTCTGTATTGTACGGAAAGTTCCTGGTTCAGGATAAAGGCTTGAAAATGTGAAGTCTCCAGGCTGACAAAACAGATAGCAAAGAAAGGGAAGTAAAACAAAGATTATCATGGATAAAGGGGAGTTAATCTCAGAATTATGTCTTGCTGTACATTTTAAAGTTGTAAAGTTGGACTGGCACAGACATGTCAGCTGGGAGTCCTTTTAGGGAAAATACCTTTTCCTAAACTGGTGGAACACTGCTGACAAAGCCTCAGTGGAGATGGAGGCCTCCCAGCAGAAGGGTAATTCTCGGAGTGCTCATATTTTTTGAACAAGTAAGATGGCTGTACTGGCAAAAGACATTCTGTAGACCAGTGCAAAGTAAGTCTGTGGTAGGAAGCTGTGTCAGCGTAAGTGGGCTAAAAGTGTGGGACAGCACCAATTAGTGCTCTGCTCAAGAAGTTAAGGGCTTTCACACGTGGCTGACTGAACATAGAAAAAGCTCATGGTAGTGCTTCCTGCCACTTGTCATAAATAACTTACCAGTATCTCTACTAGTGTAAGGCAGGCATAATCTAACAGGTAGGCAGAAAGCAACTTTTCAGAAACTTCTATGGGAAATAACAAAGTGTAAGAAGGTTTTTGGGGTTTTTTTATCGTCTTCAGTGAGAACCATGAGACAATTTGAGCACCAAAGATGCAGTGAAATTATTGAAACATTCTCCATCCCTAGAACAGATCTCAGTGAAGACTTTCATTGTGTTTTATCCTACATTTTTCTTGATTGGATACTATGCTGAGGTTTGGTATTGAACAAGTAGGTAATGCAGTTCCCATGTGCTTTATAACTGTCACTTGCTAAAAGTTTTCCTCCTCATTCAAGAGTCTTAGTTTGTCTTGCAGAGTTGAATGTAAGCTCTGGGAAAATACAACAGGCTGATTAGTGTCTCCTGTTCACTCAGAGCAATGTTGTTCCTCTGTTCTATTTTATTATAGCTAATTGAATGTGTTTTCCTAATTCCTGTGGCTACAGTTATATTACTGCAACTGTTCTGATGTTATTGGACAGCTCACACCAAACTCAAAATTGGTGTCTTCCTCTCTCCCCAGATGATTAAAACTGGGGAGAAAAAGACAATTTTGATTTATAAACTGGAGTGGAGGGAAAAGGAGGATACAGGAGTTTGAAATAGGGTACCTGGATCCTGGAGGCAGACATGTCTCAACTCACAAGGTGTTTTATACAAACCATTTTGTCTTGTTGCATCCCCCTTTCATAAGGGAGGGGATATACATATACATTTGCAGGTTAGATTCTACACTTTGGGTTCTATTCTTTGAATCATGTCATTATGAATTAAAAAGAGGACATCATATTCCCTGAGAAGGTTAACTACCAGACCTATGATTTTTGTGAATAATAGATGTGCCATTCAAATCTTTAAAGCTTTTTGTACAGTTGGCATTGTTATGAAAGTTTAGGGATCTTCGTTAAACTGGAGATGATATGAAGGTATGTAAAAAGCAGCCAGGAATTGAGTAACTGGACAAAAATTTAGGCTCCTTGAGGCACAGCCAGTGGTTTTATATATTAGAGAGACATAGCATACTATGCTTAAGAAGGGATAATTATTATTGTATTTGGTTAAATAAATATCCTGTTTATAGTATTGTCCTGGTTCCAACTAGGACAGGGTTAAGTTTTCCAGTAGGCAGGAGGGGGCATGGCTAGGACCATGAGGTTATTCAATACCTCCTCATGTCATTCCTAGGAAGGGGGAAGGAATTCTCTGAATCACTCTCTATTTTGTATACTTTTGTTATTAGGATTGTTACTGTTTGTTTTCTTATTTCATTGCTGTTTGCAGTAATTGTTTTTATTTGATATTTATTTTTTGCATCTCAAATTCTCCTCTCCAGCTGCCAGATGGAGAGGGGGAGTGGAAGGGGGAGTGAGTAGAGCAGTGCCTGGGTTTTGGTGGGAATACTAAATTGGGGAATACCATTCCTAACCCACAACAGGTACTTAAAGAGTGTGGCTCTATCTACCCTTATCTAAAGAATCTTAATTTTAAATTAATGGCTAGATCCCAAGCTGTCTGGTTCCATATTCTAGAAAACAGTGGTGGCTAACCTGCAGTCTGAGAAGGTTCTAAATGGACATGGAAACTCATGGATACTAACCTGTGAGGTCATGTATGACTTCACTGATAATTGGTAGCTGATACTTCTGGACTATAACTAGGAGGTAGGATGTTCTGCACAGACTTGAAGAAAGCTTGCTTTCTCTTCAGTTTAAGGAAATCCTCCCATCTCCACTAATAACTAGTGTACACATATACTAAGGTTATTCATAGACACTCAACGTGTACAGCAGATTCTGTCTCAGAGCTTTTATCTTTACAGATTGTTCTGAGTTGGGGCTTGTTTCACTGTATGAAAATGGGAGGTGAAGGAAGAGAAATATATTATTTTGAAGCTCTTGTGCCATCAAAAAACCCTGGCAGTCACCAATCATGGAGCAATGCACTGAGATTTGAGGAGGCATGTTGTAACATCATACTATAGGTTCTCTATTTGGTTTGTTTTTTAACTTTGTGTAGCCAGTTGCAGAAACGTTTGTATGTTCTGCACTAAATTTCCAGTCATGTTACACATGGCATTTGATTCAGTTGTATCCCATCACAGGAGCTGAAGAACTGTGCAATTGATCCCTGTGTGTGGAACGTTTGTTTGAGTCCTTGCCCTGGGGTGACTTTTGTATGACCCATTTGTATGTTTAGCCCAGAAATAAGTTTTGCACCTTTAAGACTGGTTCTGAGAGTGAAGGGGAGGGAAGATGAAGCGCAGAGTTTTTTTTTCAGAAACTGCACTCACTCCTCCACATTCCTACTCCTGGACTGCATTGTTTGAGGATGGACAGACAGATGGCAGGACAGAGCTCTCCTTTGCTTTTAGTTAGTTTTTACCTAGCTGACTCAGAGAAGTTCCCTAGACTGTGGTTTGTCTTTTCTTTGGACCTGTTTAAACCTGCTCTGGTCAGAACAACCAGAGGAGCACCGGCAGCTCCACCTGTGGCCCACCGGGCAGGGCCTGGGCTGTCATTTCCAGCACCAGAGGGACTGATCAGAGACTGAGTGAGCTGAGCTACATCTCACGGAGGGTACTTTTCGGAGTTTGTCACCTCCTTTGGAGCAGCGAGAGGTTTTATTGTTTATATGGCTCATTTATTTTGTGCTGGTGAATGCCTGCCAAATGAACAGTTTTTTTTCCATTTTTGTCCAAGGAAATACTTTCCTGAACTGGTTGAGGGAGGGGCTACTTGAATCTGCTTTCTACGAGAAACCCTTCAGAGGTTCTCCCAAATTTGCCCTAAACCAGGACAGTCCTATGAGAGAACTGATTTGAGTTTTGTGAAGAGTAAAAAGCAGCAACTGCTTTACTTTTTATTTAGTTCTCTTTCCTACCGGTTTTCTTTGTGTCAAATAACACATTACTTCCCTCACTCAGTACCACCAGACTTGCCTTGAAAGCAGCACCTCTGGAGTTACTGTTTTTTTTCTGGACTACAGCTGTACTATGTATGTTAAACAAAGCAGCAATTATACAATATATTAGAGGCTTTTCTGCAGCCTTCACAATTTTAAACATGCCAATTGCAGTGTTTCTCACTAGTTTCTTCTTAATTCTTTTTAATGCAAGAAAAAAAATAATAAAAGAGGAGCAGTTCTAGGAGACTGGAGAATAGAAAAATGCTTACGGGAATATGTAAAGTACCAGGCTTTTTTTGCTATATCACGGGGCATCAAGTATTGGATTACATGAATAGCCATATAGTGCTCATTGTATCATAATAATATAAATGAGCCAACCTTAAAACTGAACAGTCCTAATTTTTTACAATTATTTTCAGCATGCCTATACTATCTTGTAGTGGGTGATATAGACATGCATTTACAAGGGCTTGCCTTGCAAGCTGATAATCTGCAAAAATGTAATCATTCATTAGGAACATAATAAATCAGTACAGGGAGAAAATGTTGTAAATGCCGTGCAAGATTCTTGTTCTTGTCCATTTTTTTATTAAAGAATTGGAGTACCAATAAGAATCAGATAATTGATAGATTTTTCTTCAGCACACTGTTGGTATGGACTGAAGTTATTCCCAGTTTAGAGTTTTTTTATCTTTCTTTTGATTTTTGTACTGAACATTTCAGAAGGTTAATGCAGAATGATGTTTCATTGCTGCACTCGTAACACAATCATGGGTATGTTTGATAAGTCAGCAGATTTAACATTAGCTTTTTAACCACCACAGATACTAAGTATCATCTGTGCCAGTAAGTCAATTATGGAAAATAGGTCAGGTGGGTTCATTCCTAGAACATGGGGTTAAATATGGTCTGTTAGGGTGGTCGCTTGAAAATTTCTGAAATGGTGACTCAGTGCCCAAAGCTGACATATGCAGGGGCATAAATCAGAATGGTGGGTTGGAAGAAAATTTCCAGGTACCAATTCTGTCAACAGTACATGAATGAGATGATTATTACTTGTACAGCACTGCAGCTATAAGGATTTGTTTTGCTGAAAATGAAAAGAAACAATAAAACCAGTTACCAGAGTGTTGTAGCAAGCCCCCAGCTGGGTAATAATTAGCATTGACTCCATGACTGCAGAAGGCTGATCAATCGCTTTATTATGCCATGCCATGCCATGCCATGCCATGCCATGCCATGCCATGCCATGCCATGCCATGCCATACCATACCATAATCATTAAGAAAAAACCCATTGCCCTTGCAGACAGTCCAATACAGCTTTGACCAGATTGGTCAATCAATCCAAACACCATCACCATTGGCCAATCAAGACATCACCCTTTGGTAAACAAATCTCCATAACACATTCCACATGTGCACAACAACAGGTGCAGCAAGTGAAGATAAGACTTGTTTATCATTCTTTTCTCCAATCTTCTCACAGCCTTCCCCAGGAAAATGCCTGGGAAAGTTGTGCCTGCTGCTCTCTGTGGAGAGTGCTGCGGCTACACCAGAGAACTCGTTTTCTTGTTACAAATAAAAACGTGGTGGTTGTTCATGCCAGAATACAGAGCTGCTGGAGAGACATTTATGAAACTGCAAATTCTTATGCTACTGTTTATGTTACATTTGGGGCTACTTAAAGCTATTTCGTGATCTCTAACACTGAAGTCAGATTACAAATTTATATTAAATAGCCTAGTTTGAAAGAGTGTACTGAATTTTAGGAGACCTTCTCAAGGGAAACTTGGTATCTATCAAGTGCTCTTGATGCAAATGTGATATATATATAGATATAGATATGCCTTATGAGTGGTTATAAACATAGCATATGCCATCACTGTATGTATTTTATGTGCATGAAAGACTACTGTTCTGGTTTGTATTATTTAAGCAAAATAGCAATAGCACTGAAACCATTTTTCTGTGCCCTGATTTCTGCATAACTTCCTTTCCAAGTTCTTGGTTGCTGGTAAGAATAGATGGTTAGTTTCAACATAGCGATAACTGACCAAGCAATCCTTCCTCCTTCTGATATAAAAACTTTATTTGTTCACCTGATACATTACTCAAACTTGTTTGCTTCTGTAGAAACCAGTAACAACAAAGCACATCAGGGCAAGTAGTAACCCAGTGTGTGAAATCACTACCATAATTACTCTTATTCCATTCTTTGGGATATTTAAAAGTGTTTGTGGTGTCATTAATGTAGAAGACAAGACTGTTTTGGTAGCAGGCTAGCATAGCACACAGCGGATTCCTTGACTCAGCAAGTTTGTGTCTGAGATGAATGTTTAACATGGTCAGTGGCAACATCTCTAGACAGGTTCAAAAACACTGAAACCTCTTTAAAACACAGACACAAATTTTCTCCTTTCCTGTCCTTCCCAATTCCTAGGGAAAAAGTGATGTAGGGAGGAATTCACAATATAGAGGTGATAATTACATCTGTAAACATATTAGAAGTTATTATTTACCATAGAGATGCTATAAAATGTAAAGAACATTTATGCTAGCCTAACACTGTGGTATTAACCCTATACACTGAACTTCCTGGCACTGAGCCTTCACATTGCAGATACTGTACAAAACCACTTTTTTTCTTTGGCTAGTGTCATATGTAAAATGCGTGCATCTGTAAGTTGGTATCTGCATATATGTGAAGTATTGCCTAAGTGCAAGAATTTAAAAGCCATGTGTCAGAGTACTAAATCATGACAGTTTAAATTTTAAAAAATATAGTAATTTCTGCCTTCTTTCTTGGAGGTCAAGTTTCGAAACTTTTGCTTGAAAGCTAGAAGGTGATTGTAATTCTGCTTTTGTTTTGTTGGCGTTGCAGGCACTTTGCCTATTCCCATAAATATGAAGCATTGCAAAAAACAAACTTAACATTGAACTTTGAAACCCATCTGTGGGATCTCTAGAGATTTCTCTTTCTTGGTGGTCCTTTGTCCTCAATGCAACGGAATTGCAAATATTAGCCACTGTATTGCCTAAATCAGCCAGAGGAAGTGCCTCGTGCTAGAATAGGCTGGCTGTAAATCTAGCCTCTAAGAGTAATAAGGTGTTTATTACTGCTTATCACCTCTATGAGCTTGTTTCTGGAACTTGCTACAACAAGGTCACATCATGTTTACATGGGGTCCTAGTCATAAGAGGCATGCTCAAATCCTTTTCTTTGTCACTAGTAAATATGCATTCACCTCAAATGAGGTCTCAGTTACCATCTGAGTGTGGTGTGTGTCAGCAAATCCAATCCTATTAATTAAGTTCCTTTTTGTTAATTTTAGCTTCTCCCCCTCATCTTGTAAATCAATCTTGGTTCCTCAAAGTCTGAGCTCTCCTGATAAGGAGGCAATACTTGTCTTGGGATCTTGGTGTCTGTTGCTGTTATCTCTATCCAGTTAGGATAATGCAAAGAATTTCTTGGTTATCTTTTCCATTCCTTGAGCTAGTTACGAAAAGTATCTTACATCACACAGTTTCTATTTTAATATTATGCTATAGCCTAAAACCTAGATTTACCCACTACTTAAAAGAGATTAATACAACGTAACTTTCTGACATAACACATATAGTATTCATTTTAATATTTGCGAAGAGCCAATATTGTAATACATATCTATAACAGGCAGCATCTAAGCAGTGATTTTAGGGATCATCTTTGCATCTCTGGCGCTGTGCTGAGAAACTAACAGGTGCAAACCTCTCGGCACCCAATTATTTTGGCTTCCTTATTGTGGCCGCTTTGCACGTGGCTGCTTATGGGTGTTAGCCTCACTTCTCTGCCGGCAGCCACGCCAAGCCGTCCCGGAGAGAGGTAAATGCTCTGGTTCCAGGAGTTGCAACTTCTAGCCTTGCACTTAAGCTCAAAGTCGCCGGGATACAGGGAGGAAAGCCAAGCCATGCAGGGCCCTAGGGGTGGCGGCACTCTCCCGGCCTGAAGATTCCCCACCCCCCTCCCAAACAGACCAGCCTTCCGAACGCGTCAGGCTTGGCGCGGAGAGATGGCGCCAGGTAGCAGGCCACAGGAGGGGGCCAGTGTCGCCGCTTCAGGGTGAGGGGCAGCTAGGCTGCCCCGTACCCCCCCACCCCAAGCCGGGAGCAGTGCCACGCGCCTCTTCCCCGCCCCCTCTTCAGCCTTGATCGAGACGCTGGAGGCTTCTCACGGCGGGAGGGAGCACAGGAAATAAAAGCAAGTGTGCGCGGCGCTGGGGGAGGGGGATCCCTGCTCCCGCTCCCCGGCCTTGTCCTGTCGCGGAGCCAGGAAAACAAGGTAAACTTTGTCTGCCGTCGTGATCCACGGGCGCGGTGCAGCGGCGCGGAGCTTTGTTCCTGGCGGGGCGGAGGAGATTCGGCGGCGGGGAGGGAAGGGAGGCCCTTGGGCGGACCGCGGGGCCGCCGCGGTGGGGATTGAGGAGATGCGGGGCCCCCACAGTCGCCGCTACCGGGTGCCAGTGCTCCGCGCGCTCGCCCCGGAGCGTGTTAGGGCGGGAAGGGCGCAGTTCCCGGTAGTGAGGCCGGGAGGGGGTTCGGGCAGTCTAGAGGGATTGGGAGCGCCGTCTACTGGGACAGTATTCGGGAGTTCATATTACTGGGAGGGTAGAGGTGGTGGAGCACTGCCGCAGAGAAGGCAGGATGGCGCCGGGGCTGAGGGCCCCGCAGGCAGGCTCCGGCCAAGGGGGCGGGAAGGCGCTCCCGTATCTTTGCAGACACGCTAGCTCTCTCTCCATGCTGGGCAACTTAGTGGCCGGGCACTCGCTTCTCTCTTAGAAAGTTACTTCAACCTGTGGGTTTGTCAGGCAGGGAGACCCCCGGTCTGGGGCTGAGGTGCGTCCGCCAGCAGGGAGCCCTTCCCCTCGCACTTAGCTCGTCGTCCACAGACAGCCCTTGCTGAGGGTGCCCTGGACCTCAGCACATCTGCTGGTGTGTGTGATAAATGGTGCTGTGTTTGGTACTCACCCAGATCTCTCCCGATGCCAGCTTTTCTGAACTGTTGGCAGTGTCTTGCCATCACTGGCTAAAACTTCCAGATGCTTGAAGCTTTCTGGTCCCTTTTTTAGATAAATGATCCTTACTGAGGATCGATATTCAGGACCTTTGTATGTCTTCTCACAAACGTCCTGGTCTTGAACAGCTTTTGACATTGGTGCTGGCCAGTAGTGCAGGCTAGATGGCTCAGGCTCCACAGCTGTGATCCTCCATGTCTCGTGGTCTCCTGAATATTAAGGAGTTGCACCTTAACCAAGAGTCACATTTCCAAGTCTAGGAAAGTGAGGTGAGAAGTCTAGGATTAGGTGAGAACTACAGTATTTTCTGTGACTTGAATTTTTTATTTTTGAATGCTGCTTATATGTTTAACAGCGTTTTTTCCTTTTTTTCCCCCTTTTTTTTTTGGTAATGCTGAGAACTGCCTGGTGGTAGTCATTGAATTGGTAATTGCAGTGTTTACTGTCTACAAGGTAGGAAATAAAACAGTAGTGAAAGCTATAAGGGCTTTGGGACTATTTCATGTGATATTTGATAGGAAATTTCTGTGTGCTGCTCAACTTTAACTGATTACAGATGTCTTAAGCTGGCTAAATTTTAAAAGAAACAACTACAGTTAGTCTAGGCTAACAGGACTTTTGCTTAAATAAATGAGATTTTTGATGAGGTTGAAGTTGTGAAAGAGAACCTCGGGTATTGAAAGTAGTGGGTTTTTCTTCCTACATAGGCAGAATTGACTTTTTTTTTTGTGTAACTAAATTAATTACTTCTAATAACTCATGTTTATTGGAAGTTTTAATTAGTCATGTAATTTGTTGGAAGTACATATGCTCATGAATCAGTGGTGCATTACCAAGAGTTTTCTGTGATTTAAGTTAAAATATTCTATTTTAGATTGTGTATGTGCCCCACGGAATGATTATTTAGAGAAGGCAGTGGTCACAAGTAGCTTAATCCGTGTTCCTTGCAATCTCTGATTAATCCAAAGTACCTTTCTGCAGGTCACACTTTGTTTTACTAAAACAGCTGTGATATTTTTGGATATCATCACCATTGCCATTACCTTTTTTGGCCTGCTCTTTTTTTCTGGTCATTCAGAAAATATTTCTATCTCGAATACAGAACCCACAACAGGGATCTTTTTCTTTCTCTCTGTGGGCTGCTTGCAGGGAGGCATGTGAGTCCATTCCTCAGGGTTATCTGTCTCTTTGACTATAACCTCTGTAGCTAGCAGATCAGAAGATACCACTGAGATAGCAATATAATAATGCAAAATACTGGAAAAACACAGCAATTTCTTTTGCATTAGAAGAAGTCTCTTAATCCCTTTTGTCTGACTTCCCTTCTCTGGAAGTATCCATAATGACAGAGAATGAGTTGGTATTTTTGAAAGATAGATGGCACATATTTGGGTAAAACCTTGTTAGTATAATCACCTACGTGTCTCTTAAATATACTCTTTTACAAAAAGAGAGATGGTAACTAAAATAGAGTAGTTCTGAAATTGCAGAACAGGTATAATGAAGGAGAACCAATATAAAGAAATGATTTTAGAAGTCAATCAAAATGCTATAGAAACTTAATAATTGGTTAGCATTTAATTTTAGGGCTTACAGTTCCATATTACTCCTGATGAGAATTTCCAGTGGTGTTTTTCTGGCTGCCAGTTGAAGAACGGGATTATTAACTTATTTGCATTTTGGAAGTATCTTGGCTCAAATAGAGGACTGAAAGTAACCAGAAGTTACCATGTCATAATGAGAGTCTATATATCAGCTACACACTTGACCTATTGCTGAAGAGTCTCTTGGAAAATACCTCTTGATGGAGTCTCTCCAGCTGTGAAGGAGGATGTGTGATAGGGGTGGGAGACAGGGAGTGCATGATTCAGCTTTTTTTTTTTTTCCTGTGGGCTTTTTTTGTGTGGTTTTTGAGTTTTGTTTTGGCTGGGCTGGGTTATGGATATTTTGTTCTATTGTTTCTCCTGGTCTTAGTACCTTTGTGGGTGGAAGGTGAGAAGCAAACCATGTGACTGGATACCATGTCTGAAAGTGAAGTTTGGTTCCTGCTTAGTTATTTCGTACACAGCAGGCCAGTAAGACGGATTTGTATGTAAGTATTTGCAGGTGTTTGGCAGCAAATTATTTTAGTGAGGGGTAGGGAAAGCAAGCATCTGGGAAATGTCAAAGCTGTTAAAGGTTTTGGCAGGCCAACGTCCCCAAAGCCTGCCATTTGATGATGAATAAAAACTGAGTTTCAGAGAAATAGGCTGCAATATGATATTTTACAACTAGGGATAGAGCAGGCTGCTGTTTCTGATAAAAGGCATACAATAGCATATATAACAAATAACAGTTTGTTAAAAATTCCATTTCAGTTGCAAACGTGACAGGAAAGTCCATCAGGTAAACAAAGCTTAGCACATATTTTCAGAAAATCAGATGTTCCCAGAAGTACACACTACCCACAAAGATATTCTTTATAGCTACTATTTCCAGGACACTGACTGTTTAGAAAAGTATCCTGTAACAAGTCACTATCACCCTGACCTACGTCTGAGCTTTTCTTATATTTATGGTAGTGTGAGGTCCCGGGTTTTCTGCTTTTGGGATGACCCACGAGTCTTTTTTTCCCAGCCCGCTGGCTGAAGAAAGAGTCGGGATTCTTCAGCTCATGTTCACAAGGTCGTTTATTGTCTATTATCCAAAACATTTCCTCTCAGACCCGCAGAGGTCTGATCTGCAGGTCTGTGAAGGGCTCCCTGCCCTGAGGTGGTGCTATCTCTTTATACTACTTTATTTAGAGTTATTTTCCAATACCTATCATCTATGTTAGACTGTGTACTTCTACTTTAGGCCAATCCAAATGTGCCACCATCACCAAGAAGATGGAGGCTAGGAGGAAGAAGGAAGAAGCATAGGACAACGCCCAAGTCCCTCCATCTTGCCTCCTAGACCCCTATAGCAGAAAATCTTCAAAATTCCACTTTTCACCCGGTGGCAACTATTATTATGCTACTTAAACTTTTGTGACTTGTGATTCTTCATACAAGTTTGGTAATTTGCTCCATGGGTTAAGATCAAAATCCCAAGTGTCTTTGGCTTCCTGCCAGGGTCTCTGGGCCCCTGCCAGGATCTCTGAGCCATCCAGGGCACCCAGAGAGATGTTCTGGGTTCTGACAGTGAGGGAGTCTGCAGTGATAATGGTAATACACTTAATGCGTGTAAGTGCCCTCTCACCCTTTTTTTCCCCACTTGATTTGGTAGTTTTCTGTATTGATGTATTTCACAATGTAACTGTGCTTTTAAAGTTGCTTTTTTCACAGCTTAAGAATGTAACTGAATTTGCATACTCGGGACTTGTTAACTTCTGGAAAAGAGTATAGCTTTTCTGTGCTTGATATATTAAGCCAGAATTTTCATAGTCTGCAGGGTGTGTTGTAGCGATCTGCCAGTGACAGGAAATTAACATTGCCTTGCTTCATGGGGATTAGTTGTCCACCTTTCTTTTTTCTTTTGCTCACTACTCCCTCTCTCATCTTGCCTACCTCACCATGCTACTATCTAATTACCCTGCAGGTACAGACCTGTGTGATAACAGAATTGAGATAATGAATTACTTGAGGCATAAGGTGGCAGATTGATAGGCAGAAATCTAATGCACAGATGTGTTGATGCAGCCTGCTTTCAGTGTATATCCCCTGAAAAGGATCTGAGGAAATTAAGCAGCCTTAGAGACAGGGGAAGGGAAGATGCTGTTACATCTTTGTAGTTCTGTGAGCTGCACAGACACTCTCTTAGCTGTGGGCATGGCAGAAAGCTGATATGAATCCATTTAGGAGTTATTTATTGTGATTTGGGGAATACGAAAAAGAATGGTGGTGTTTGGAGAACAGTCTATTAGGTTTTATATGTTCAGGAGAAACCTCTAGAGGTTAGTTTTTTAGTCTTGCATTAATTTACTGAAAAAACAAAACTTTGGTGATGATATCTTTTAAGCCTTAACCATGAGACAAACAAACAAAAAAAGCAGAGTAGAGGGCATATTTTTCTTCCCCATTTGGTCAAATCTATATGCTTGCAGATAGACTGAAAAGGTGTTTGTAGACATCTGATATTACTTGCAGTTAAAATGCTGTATTATGGTTTTTCTTGAAGGATAATTTTAGTTGGGGAAACTGTGCAATCCTGTGATGTGAGTTTGAGCTCTTTTCAATACAAGGAAGTTTGTACATTAGACCATATATAAAATTTTTGATGTACTGTACTACCTTGTGTACCTTGCATACTACCTTGTGTACCTTGCATTCCATTTCTCAGACTCTGCTTTGTAAGCACATCATCATTGATCAGTAGAAGAGCTGTATTTACAGCTGTCTTTTTAGTTGAAGAAAAATGGGTGGCCTTCCTTCTTCCTTAGGTCTTTCTGTACTTGTTCTTTTTCTGCAACTAGTACTACTAAAATTATTTTGAGGAGATAAGGTAAAAAGAAATCGATAGTATCTAATTTGATGAGGGATATTTATATTTGTGTAATATTGCCTTGTTGGATACCAGGGTCTCTGCTGAAATATTTTCTCTATCAGTATTTCTTTGTGCCATATAAAGCATGTTGCACCTTTTATCTTTTGACAGACAAAAATGTCAGGTTTTTGCAAGGCTTCTTGGTTGCGAAAATAGGACATTTGTATGTCCTAATCATCTTTATTCGTCTCAGTCAGTGCATTTTGGAGCCTTTTTTTGTGCACTCAGGTTTCCATATCTCTTGGTTTAGTGATTCAGCAAGTTGCTGCAGTTGAAAAGTGACCCAGAGAAGCTTTGATCTATTTGGCTTGTCACCTGTTCTCTGGAGGGGATGAGGAGGGCCCAGAGAGCTGTGTTCTGCATTCTGCACCTTCTTTCTGACTGGTCAGTGTCAGGATGCTGCTGTTGCTTCTTGTCCTTGCATAAGTGGCTACATCCTCCTCCAGTCCTCTGGCAGCAGTAGTGTCAGTAGCTCAGTCCTCTGATACACTGAGGTTTTTTCCTGTTTCAGGGCTGTGGCTGTGCTTATAGTGGTTAGCAGAGATAGCTTGCTGCCGTTAGGCAGATAAGTTGGTAGTTTAGCAACATAGGGGGAATTGAGGGCAACCCACTGTGAAGAAGGGGGGTAAAATTGGTGTTGGAATCTGAAACTAAACCATTGTGGTAAATAATCCACTATTCAGAGAGCCAAGAAAAGATCACACCACTGTGTTTGTGTGCTCATCTGCAACCTGGAAGAAAAGGTGATAAGGAGCTTGAAGGTGAATCTTCCACATCAGAGGACAGTGTACTGGTTTAGAGGTCTTCCAGTGTCCCTCTTAGTATGCTGTACGTGCAGATTATCCCCTTCCTGCTTCAGTGCTTCAGTATGAAGAGCAATTGCTGTAACAGGAGAGACTGAGATGTGCTCAGATCAGGCATTCCTGACTGTTTTATACCAGCCACAAGCTAGTGGATTACTCCCTTAGAGGTTTATTCCAGAGCTGGACGGTTTGTAATGCCTAGCTTTAGCAGTGTTAGATTCTGTACCACATTGTGAGCATCCTTGTTTTCTGCCTCTCACGGAGCTAGCGAAGATCGAGACACGATCTGTGTTCCACAGCCTGGTGTGACTTTTACCCTAATTGTAAATGAGTTAGTCATGGAAATGCAGCTTTTGTGCATGCAAGCTTTTGATGATAGTGTCTTGTTACAGGATACTTTTCTAACAGTCAGTGTCCTGGAAATAGTAGCTATAAAGAATATCTTTGTGGGTATTGTGTACTTCTGGGAACATCTGATTTTCTGAAAATACGTGCTAGGTTTTGTTTACCTGATGGACTTTCCTGTCACGTTTGCAATTGAAAGTTAATTTAAATTGCTGATATTCTCTGTCTGCCAGGTTATGGGTGATTTGCTGTTTTTTAATTTATTATATATACATGAAGAAACTTTAGTTGCCTGGATTTTGGTAACAAGCTGTTCCCTCTGGCTTTGATGAATGTGGTGTTATCTGATTGTAGCTAATAAACACATAGACTGTTATAGTGGTCAAGAAATGAGAATCTAGGTCTGTGGTTTAATTAATTGCTGTTGATTTTAGTATGTAATCAATTTAATTTGTGCTTGAAAAACCTCTGAAAACACTTCCTTTAAGAACACAAAGTATTTCACTAAGTTAAAAATAAGTAATTCCTGAGGCATGCTATCTTTTTTTGCAGTCATTCAATTATTCTTGCAGTTATCAGCCACACTCAGTCTTTAGGACTATTTTTATTTTCAGTTGAGATGGATTTGATTTGGAAGATGAAAAGTCAAGTACAACCTATTACTGCAACTATTCCCAGGTTTTGGGAAACCTGGCATTTCCAGTGCAAATTCAGTAAGTTAGGGTGTTTAAGATCAAACTCTGGGGGAAAATGCAGGGTTTTTTTAAGTAGTGGACTGGATTTTAAGACTTGGGTTTTAAGTAGTAGACTGGTTTTTAGACTTGGATTTTAAGTAATAAATGTTTGGATTAGTAGATTTCAATTGAACCACTGAGATAGTTATTAGCCTGTTTCCTAAAATTTCTGTCAGGTCTCTACTGGGGCTCTGGTCTAATCCCAGTATTAGAAATTTTTTTGGATCTGTAAGGTTATAAACATCTAAAAAAACCCCGTTATTCTATTATAGCTGCTCTTGCTCTTTGAGTATGGTTTGTTGAAATAAAACTTGTCTTTCAAATACCAGCAATATGCATGTTTTAGAAGTGCATCTTCATGAGTAAAATATAGCACATAAATATGGGCAAGTCTTACATACTTTCTTTATGATTGTGGAAACAAATGACTGACAATTCTGTGCTTTTTGTAACTTTGCAGGTATTCCCTTTCAGCAGGTATTCAGCAGTGGCCTTGCTGCAGTTGATACCAGCTGTTCTGTGTTATTTTGGGAGCTTTTTGTGTTCTGCAGTATTTTATGGATGCTAGTATTCTTTTTGTCTGATTTCTTTCTGTCTTATATACTGTGGTTACGTAAAGTATTTTGGTGCTGCCCCACTGCTCCTTTACCTGCCTGCCTTCCAAAAGTATATTTAAATGTGTAAGCTTGAATCTTATGTTAAGATTTCTCTGTCTATATTAAATTATGTGTGTTGTTTCAAGACGCTTAATGATGGGGCAGAGGACGAAATAGTTTTAGTTCTGCCTTGACACTTAATATTCTTCCATAGAGCTCTTGCCTTTTGAAGCTTAAAAATTTTGCCTTTTCAGTCTAATATTTTGCTTTGACTTCTGTACTGCTTTCTGAAATGTGGTTAATTTGTGATATTTTTCTCCTCCCTCCCCCACCCCCAGCCTTGGTAAGCACTGGACTTTGCTCCAAGGAGTAGCTTTGTTGAAGCACAATAGTTTTATTGTTAGTATTGATAAAATGCATCATAGGATTTATAGCTCCATCTAGGAAATGAACCTCTAGAGGAGTTATGCCATAAGCCAGTTAAAAATCCATTCCCCAGGAAATGCAAGAGTAGCATGTCAAAATCTTTTAGCTTTTGCAGGAAGTATTCTTTTGTTTAATACCTGCTGTCTCTGCTGTACAAAAGTAATTTGAAGAAAACTAATTTTTAAAAAAATTGCAATTTTAACTTTTTATGTCATTGAAACATTTTGACTGTTCTCTGTGTGTATATATGCTGTTACTCTATTTTATTTTGAAATGCAGATGCTCATTCTGCCCTGAAAAGAGAATAGCTGTTCTCTTCATATGCTAAGGTAGTAGTGTATCAACTAGCTGACCTTTACTGAAAGCTGGAGACTACTTAATGAGGCACTCCAGCTTTCATTATGGTCTGCAGGAGATGATATGCCACTTACCAAGAAAGAGGATTTGGGGGCTAATTGGGAAAGAGTGGCTGTGTTCAGCTGTGACATCTTGAGTCTTAAAGTACAGAACAGTACTTCTGAGGAAAACCAGGATTCTCAGTCTAGTTTAAGATTATAGATTCAGAATGGTCAATGATCATGTGGTGCAAGATCACATTTTGCTAGAAGGAACTGTTAAATAATCAGAAGAATCTTTGAGAATTGTTTTCTAATGGCTTGTGCTTATTTGTGAAGAAGGCAGCCCCTAGTTGAATTAACAATTAATATAAAGGATCCAGTTGTCCTGGTTAGTGCTTTTAGCTGTGTGCTTTTAAGTGAGACTATGTCCCCTGTAGGTGTGAGATTTTATGAAAACATAGTTATTCCACTTAATGCAGAAAATTTTTAGTCTGAGCTGGACTGAAATGTGAGTAAAGCCATATTGGTTGTGTGTGGCCTGGATTTTGGTACTCGTGGTGGGGGGGTCACAGAGGTGGCTTCTGTCAGAAGCTGCTAGAAACCTCCACTGTGTCCAGCAGAGACAATTCCTGATGGCTCTGAAGATGGACATGCCTCTGGCCAAAGCTGGGCCAATTAGAAATTATGGTAATGCCTCTGTGATAGCATATTTAAGAAGAAAATCAAAACAAAGAGGGGGCATGGTGTTTTTCTATCCAGAGAAGAGGAGGAGGTAAGAACATGTGAGGGAAGCAACATGGAGACACCAAGGTCAGTGAAGAAGGAGGGGGAGGAGGTGCTCTAGCTGCTGGAGCTGAGATGCCTCTGCAGGCTGTGGTGACCGATGACCATGGTGAAGGAGCTGTGCCCCTGCAGCCTATGGGGATCCACGGGGGATGCAGAAATCCGCAGCCCATGGGGGAGGTGCTCATGCTGCAGCGGGTGATGCTTGGAGGAAGCTGTGATCTAGTGGGAGACCAAATGGGGAGAGGAGGTCCCTGCTTCCAGGCTGGAGCAGCCTGTCGTTAGAGGACTGCACTGTGTGGAAGACTCACCCATGCTGCAGCAGTTTTGGGAGGACTGTTTGTCTGGGGAGGACTGTTTGTCTCTGGGAGGGACTCATGTTGCAGTGGTTTTGGGAATACTGCTGCTCATAAGATTGGAGCCACATTGGAGAAGTTAATGGAGAACTGTGTCCTGTGAGAAGGAACCCCACGGTCCCTCAGGGAAAGGACTTCTCTCCCTGAGCAGTGGAAGAAGATCTGGGGTGATGAACTCACTAAAACTCTGCTTCCTGTCTCTGTTGGTGGGAAGGAGGGAGGCATTGGGGGGAAAAAAGTGGTTTTACGGGCTTATTTTACTTGTCATTATTCTCCTCTGATTTTGTTAATAATAAATTTACTTTGTAGTCTAAGTTGAGCCTGTGTTGCCCTTGGAGTGTCTTCTTCCAGTCCTTATCTCAGCTCATGAACCCTTTGTCAGTTATAGCAGGGGAGGGTGACTTTGATGGGTGCCTGCTGTTTGGCCAGTGTCAAACCATGACAGTATTCTGGGTAATCATTCTAATTTCAAAGACTTTAACTTCTTGCTCTGGGAGGGACAGGAGGGATATAGTATGTGTGAATGGGTAGGTGGTGAACATTCCTGAAGGGGATTAATTTTGAGGTGACTTAGATGCTTTGATCCTTGCCATCTGCAGGCTGGCTTGTTTTAGCTTGCTAATATAGGGATAGCAAATTCCCGCCTTCCTTTTATGTTTGGAAAATTGCTTATAGCCCACACATGACTCTAATTGGGGAGAGATTGTTCATTCTTGCCTGCTGGAAGACATTTCTCTGTCTGCTGATACGGAGTTCCAGACTAGATAGAGAAGAAGAATGCAGATGGGAAGTAGGGCTGCACAACTTCTAAGCTACAACTCTTGAAGAAATTTACACTAATTGTCCAGAACAACATCATGTATTCTTCAGAATGAGGGAAGTAAAATTGCTCAGTAGCACTCTGAGCCTCCTCTAGTAGCACTCTGAGCCTCCTCTATAGTATTTTATTACTGTGTAGAAACTTCAGTGAGTTTCGGAAAATTTTATTTGTTGACAATCCACAATAGTTCACTCTCATGAATATGTTATTCTTGTTTATTTCAACTTCAGACCTCTTAAATGTGGGTAGAAGGGATCATATACATAGACAAGGGGCTGGTGATAGCAAATTTTATGCTCTGCTTTTCAACCAAACATCTTAAAGACTGTTAAGCTTGTTCTCTGTTGAAGTTGTATTGCCCTGGCTCCTCTTAAGTTGCTCTTTTTTAAGTCAAGATTTTCCAAAAGAATGAGGATTTTCTTTGCTTTGTATTTTCTCAGAATTCTGCTTGGGTGCTTATCTTGCAGGTAAGATAGCACTTGTTGGGTTACAGAGAGATTTAATACCTTACCTCTCCCCACCCCAGAAGACATTTTCAAACGTTTTTTATGTGCACATGTGTAATTTGGAACTTTTTGTCTCTCTGAGGGTATTTATTTCTTATTAAGATAGAAACTAGCAGCACATGAGTCAGAGTCCTGGCGTCAGCTTATAGGTTTTTTTTAGTGGAATTTCCCCTGGTGTTGCTTTTGCATTTAAAGACTTTAGGAGTTTGCTTTGGATTGGGATCACTCTTTGATTATTTTAAGATCTCACAGAATTTTGTTCAGAAATGTGTTTGACAAAGGCCATATTCTAGGATGAATAAATGTAGTCTGTCCAGCTTTGGTTAGATGATTTACCTTGATGC
The DNA here is from genome assembly GCF_036417665.1 of Passer domesticus. Classification (NCBI taxonomy): domain Eukaryota; kingdom Metazoa; phylum Chordata; class Aves; order Passeriformes; family Passeridae; genus Passer; species Passer domesticus. The sequence continues at coordinate 65,441,815 of NC_087474.1, forward strand.
TTTTGTAGTTTGTTACTCATTCTAGGTGGATTTGGGTCCTAAGGAAAGAATATTAAGCACTCTTCTCACCTACCTCACAGAGGTCTTTTAAAAAGAAGCCAGGGGCAGTTGAAACCTCCTGAACTCACAGTGACTGTCACGTGCTGGTAGCTGGTCCTCTGCTAACAGGAGATTGTGTATTTGGGGTTAAATATGAATAAACTGAATGGGACGTTTTTGTTTTTTGTGTTTGAGAGACCTTGGGTGATATAGTAGTGTTAAAAAAAATTAAAGAATTGGCAGTTCTGCCATGGGCTACCATTTTTGAGGAGCAGTAAGTGGTTTCTAGTAATTGAATTGCTTTCTTAACAAATGTCTCTTTAAGAAGCTGATGATTAAAGCAAGTTGAGTGAGTCAAAGAACATAAACTGTGCAATGCCTATAAAAATGATTTTTTTTTTGAGGACTGTGTTAGATATTGGCACTTATTATAGAAGGACCTTTGAGACACCTTGGAGGTTAATTTTTTATTGCTGTCTTTGTGGAAGTATTTGCTTCTAGATTTAGATAGATCAGTCAGTGGTGAAGAGGAAGTCTTTGCATAGGTCATGATGCAAGCAAGCTTATAGAGTATAAACTATACAAGCTTATGCTGATTGGAATGCTTGGAAATGATGGTGTTATAGGTAACAACCAGATAAGGCCAAATCAATAATTTGAGAAAGCCAGATTAAAATTCAAAGAAGACAGATTTTATTTCATGAATCGAAATGCAATCTTTGCCAGCCACAATCAAAGGGACAGTGCCGAGCCTGGGACTCGACACTGGGTGAACACAGATCTGACTTCCTCTCATCGTATCTACCAATTTCACAAAGTTGGTTCAGTGAGCCCTGGTTATATACAGTTTTTCTTGCCCAGAGCGAAGTTTCCTTTGTTTCTTTCTTTTTCCCAAATATTCATGTGGTCTTCATCCCCTGTCAGGTGTTGGAAGAAGCCTATCTTCGAGTAGACAGAACTGCATCCCAGGAAAGATTCAAATATTCATGCAGTCCTCTATCCTCCTTCAGGTGTTGGAGGAATTCCGTCTCCTGCCCCAAGACAAAGCTGTCTTGGGCAATACAATACATAGTCTGGGAAAAGATACATGTAAAGTCCGAGTTATGGGAACTGGGTATTCACATTCCAGGGCTGTCCTCGGTTGTCTATGGTTGTTATTGACCGATGATGACTTGGGTGTTCACTCAGAGTTTCTGCCAGAGCTAGTTCCTTCACTTGCAAATTAGGACTCCTATTCAGTGACCACCTGGGCTTTACAATCCAGTGAGGTAATGGATTTCCCAACCCCTGTGTAAGATTTCTGAAACCTTGGTGCTTTTTATAACATACATTCTACAAACATGATTTAATATATATTTATACAAGCACAATATCACAATGTCATGAGCTGGACAACTATGAGTCTAAATTCCAGTCAACTGATTCTGCTAGAAATTTTCACTTGGATGACCTTGTAGGATCACCTTGCTTACCTGAGACTGAGCTCACTGGAACACTGAATCTCAATTCAGGCAGTCTGATGTTTGGAGGATGCTTTACATAAACCAAGTCTCTCTCCTTTTCACAAAGCACATTCAGTCACAGAGAGACAGTTAAACACAACATTCCTTCAAGAGGCAGAGTAATAGAAAGCTAATAAATTTTCTGCAAACTGTTACTATGACAAGACATATCATTTAGTCTGAAGACATCTGTCTGTACTCACAGCACCTGCAAGCAGTAAGAGGAAAAAGGGCATCTCTGTGTTGTGGTACAGGAATTATACAATTAATAGATTGTGTATATGTGCATGTTTTGCATGGAAAAGATTAATTTGTCATGGTTGGGTGACTAGAATACAGTAGTTCGCTTATGAAATTGCAGAATTTTTTTTGTCTTAACTTTAAAAGAATTTTATCACTTATTCTAAGAAAAATACTTCATCCTTTATTTGCTTGCAAAATGGTATTTCTTTGTTAAAAGTTTCTGCACTGTTCTATCAGCAGTAAATTTTGGTTTCCAGAGTTCAAGCTGCTATCATATATAAACACAGTACCCTTGTGACTATTTGGAGGACTTGGAGACAGGCTGGAGTCTCCAGTTCACATGGTGAACTGTGGTGTGTTAGGTTGTTCAAGGTGGTGAAAGAATAACTGGAAAGCAAAAAGGTAGACAATTAATTGCAGGTAGGGGAAGGTGACAGTTGCAGTCAGTGTAATAACAGGCTGTGAATTGAACTTAAGCTGAACTGAACGTTAGTTTTGTTATAGGCAAAAATAAAAATTGACCCAATCATATTAAAAATAAAAACAAAGAAAATTTATTTGTGACCATATTGCAGCCTCGACAGCCACCAAAAAAATTACAGCACATGAAATAAATGGGCAGGAGATCTTTCTCCTTTTTAATGCCTTCATTACGAAGAATCAGCTCAGGTGGGGAGAAATCGATGGATCGTGCCCACACTGCCGTTGCTCCCAGGAGTGGCACGGAGGGGGAGGGTGATGCAGCTTTGTCCGCTGGTCTGCAGGCAGAGCTGGGGATTCCGTCCTCACGGGAGATTAGCAGATAGCAGATTGCGCCTTTTTGGTTCAACACCCCGGATCATCTCTTTAATCAACATCTTTTGAGGTTAGGGTGAGAAGCAAAAAGGATCCAAGCAGGTACTGGACTACATTCCCATCTTTAGACGTCACTTAGGTCACTTAGTTCTGTGTTGGCTCGTAATTCTTAGGGGTTTTCCTGGAAAACTGCAAAATTCGGGGCGCAATGCATTTCTCATCTGCATACTAGCTCTGATGCCACTCCCATTCTCCTGGTACCTGCAGGGTCTGTCCCGGTGTCCCTCCCTGGTAAGCATCAGGGTGACAATGGTTAATCAACAACCATTAACAGGTAATTGAAGAAGAACTCTTAACAATGAAACTAACTTAACAGCAACTGGTCTGACTTGTTTTTAACTCTGCAACCTAAAAAAAATAACTTTTTATTCATAACAGCGCAGACCTCGGGATACAGGCTGGGTGGACGGAGATTCGGCCTCTGTGGCACCAAACCCCGCTTCGTCCACACTGCTTTGCAGGGACAGTTCTTATACTCTTTTTCTTGCCATGGCTGAGTCCCTTTGTCTCTTTTCAAAGTTTATTATATTCATGTTGGTTCTTTTCTTTACTCGAAGCTGCACAAAACGCCAGCCGACTGGGAAGGGATTGATGTTCCTTCTCTGATTCCGGAATCCTGTATTGCACCTATGGCAGGTGCTGATGGCCCTGGTTATCTGGGATATGTATCTTCATGGGCCATCATTACCGGTTGTCCTCGGGTACATGCCACCTTGAATGACCATCTCCTGTGCAGCAGTTTCCTTCGTATGTTAATGCTGCATTCCCCCCTTGTCAGCCAGCTGTGGTCTCCTCATCCTAGGATTACACCCTGGTCCCCCCCTTTAATAGCATAGTTAATACATGTACCTATATTTCACAGGCACGAATTTCTATCATATCCCTGACAGTCTGAACAGCTGTCTAGCATTTTGTTTTCCTTTACTCATTTCCCCCTGTGCCACCAGCCTTCCTTCTCCCTGTAAAAAAATTCAGACCAAGTGGGATCTGATACAGGTCTGAAATAAGTGTTGCCTTCATCTCTGCTAATAACATTGGAAAGCTTTTACAGATGCTTTGGTAAACATTTTTATTTCTCACTTAATTGCTCTTTTGATGTACAGAGGAGAAATGGATATACTTAGAGCATACCTATATGGCTGTGTAGGGGTTAAGTGCTATTTAAAAATTGTTTTAGTGAGGGGAAAATGGTTTCTAATTCTAGTGAAGTATTTTTGGAATTTGCCCTGTCAATTAGTAATATTTCACTAGTTGAAGCAACCCTTTATTTAAAACAGGCTCACAACAATTCATCTGGAGAATTGGCTTGTGGGCAAACAGGGTACGTTCATTCATCAGTGATTCAACATATTTTATATGCTGATGTTTCTGAAGTAATGCTTTTAACTTGGAAGAATGTAATCACATCTGTGCATTCCTTGTGGTTTCTCTACTGCTGAGGACTGCAGGTTACAAAAAATTGCTGCCTTACAATCTTGTGTGTAGTGGAAATTAAACAAAACAAGCTTATAGTCACTAGGCTCTCTTTGGCTGTTAGTATCAGGTTTGTTTGGCAACATTAAGGCATTATAAATTTTTGCTGAAAGAACACCATGAAGAGGCAGGTCTCTCTTTTCTCCTTTCTCTTCTGTATGCTCTTTCTTGGGACAACAGTGTGTATTCTGACTGTAGTTTGCTCGATATTCTCATATGTGTTTGTAGGAAAGTGAGTTATTGTTTGGAAATTCTGCTTTTGCTGTAAGGGAAAGGACAGGACAGAGCCTATGTTGATATACAGTGACAGCTGAAAAATGTTACACATTTTCCTGCCCTAAGCTGCATTATACAAAGAAAGTCACGTAATTCTAAAAGGTCAACATACAAATCTTGAGTAGCTCACTGTACACTTGCAGGTGATGTTTTCCCTGTACTGCAGAATCACTACTTGTTCTTAGTTGCTTAGTTTTGCCAAATGGCTTGCTGCTTGTTAAGAAGTCTACTTTGCCAAATAAAAATTTTTGAAAGAGTAAAACCTCTAACCATCTGGCTTTTTGGGTGAAATCTGTGGAATGATGAAGACCTGCTAATACTTTTGGCTGGACTGAAACGTGGTAGCTTTTTTTGGAAAGATTGCCTCTTCTTCATTAATAGATGATCGCAGATACACCTCAGGTTTTAACAAAACAGTATTTGTGCTTTCCCTTCACAGCATTTATAAAAATACCAGCCTGCAGACCTGCCTTGTCAACAGACCTGCAAAAGAACATGTCCAGGCAATAAAGATGCTTTAGAAGTTGTAGTTGATTTCAACAGCAGTATTGATACACCACATGATATACTCTGTAATAATGAAAATGATACCGGAATGATTGGATGTCAAAACTAACTAAACCTTTTAAATAAGCATTCAGTGGCTTCACATGTTTTTTGTTATTTATTTCCACGAAATTTCAGATTTTGGCAAGTGTATCATGGGACTAATGCTTTTGTAAATTGCTGTTATCTAGAAAATTACTTTATTTGAAGAATCTATTCTAGCAGTGCTTCCTGGTTTTTTCCTGTGGGGCAGAAGGAGTAGTAACTGCTCTGATAATGAAACCCTCTAGAAATTTCTTTTTCTAGCAAGAAAAAGAATCTAACCTATGATAAAGTAGAAATTATGAAGGCTTTAAAGGAAACTTTTTTCCTGAGAAAATAGTAAAAAAGCAGAGTACTTTTCCAGTGTGCTAATATGAAAGTACCCTTGGTACTACAGATATGAGTGGAAACCAAAGATCCCTGATGAAGTGATACTGATGAGATTGGAGAGTATTTGATAAGAATAAGGGTTTGTGGAGCTTTGTTGTTGGTAGAAGGAAGAAGTTGGTGTTTCAAGTGGATTCTCTGGGCCTTTGAAAAGGATAATGAAAATCAAGTTTGGCATGTCTTGCTGCTCAAGTTTGGCTTTACTTGCTGTGGTAAGAGATCCTGATTTTAGTGCCAGAGAAATAACCAGGATAGCTATTTAGAAATTCAAAGTACATGGTTTTTTGAGCCAAAAAAAGAGAGCCGGATAGTTGAGTGAAGCAGCAGTTGCATTTCATGTAATTTTCTTGATGTAATAGTTTAACTGTTTGTCCTTGGGTGAGTGTCCAAGTTAATCAGCTACAGAGCAGCCACTGTATAATAACTCTATAAATGTTTCTTGTGTTTGATTTCCATTTCCACAAGAGCTTTAGGTCTTGTACCTGAATATGATCCTTGTACTTATGCCATTTTACATTATTCTGGTTCATTCACGTGGTAGAGGAGAGGAATTAAAGTTCCAAGCCTCGGGCCAGTAGCAACAAATCTTTTTTTGGCTGGATGAGAACGTAGAGTGGTCCCAGTTGGTTGCAGCCTGCACTTGTCAGTGACCTGAATTGATAAAGTTTGTCAAGACGGCTATTTTCTTGTACTCTTGCTAGAGGTAAACATTTAAATGGGAATAGCTAACTGAAAAGGTAGAGACCATTTGGACAGGCAGGCAAGGGTGTTATCCCATCTCCAGCCTGTGACTGAAGTGACTGTGAAAACAATTATTGATAAAAGGTGGGATTAAGGTTAATTTATTTAAAATTCTTTTATGTATAAAAATCTGAGGTTCAGCAGAAGTAGGTATAATTATGGTTACTAGCTTGCTATTGATGCACTGTTTTACCATAACATGGCACACTTTGCTGCTAAATATTTCTTACATTTGCTCTCTCAAATAGAGGGAAGGTTGAACCTGACATGGCAAGTGCTTTCCCCTTCTGTATGGCAAAGTGTAAATGCATTTTGTGCTTAGCATGTCTGCCAAAGCTTGAACAGCCTACTTTCTATAGTACTGACTCAGGTACTAGAGTGTAAAGGATGGTTAGAGCTGGAAGCAGTGTGCAGATTGGAAGAAGAGCCTTATTTTGCTGTTTGTCACAGTGAGCAATGTGTTTGTTATCATCAGGCAAACACTGATTCCTCCTTAGCATTTTTAAAATTGTTGTGCATCATGAAAATGTTGTAATATAAATGGCAGTTTTAACCAGGAAGTTTTTACACTAGTGCTTGCTGGTTTTTGTTTGTTTGGGTTTTGGTTTTTTTTTTTTTGGGTGTCATTCATGTTCTTTAGTAAAAAATACAAACCTACCCAGTACTTGCCCTATCTCAAAGTTTCCTCTGATTTGTTTAGATGGTGGGTGTGGGTTCTGTATATTATCTGTGGTTAGTAGCAATAAGGGAATATGATCAAGGCTTTGATCCAGTATACTGCTTTAACAAGAAACACTTGTGTTAGTGGTTGGTACCACCAATCTTGTATTATCAAAAATTAAAAAAAAAAAAAAACCCAGAAGGTATGCAAAGACTACAGTTCCAAGTAGAGTGTTTTTTATCAACTTGTGCTTTCAAAGACCACACAGGAACACCAGAATAAATGCAAAATAAATGGCTAACCACAAGTTGTCTGCTCTCCAGTGAAAGTAATGAATTTGCATCCCAGAGCAGAACTATTGAGTAAATATTTCTGATTTTAGGAGTGGCACTTATCCTATAAAATTTTTTGTAGAAATCTGTGTAATACTAGTTAGATTCGCTTTCCTGAAAATGGTTGATTATAACTTGATGGAAAAAAATTGTCAAAGAGCAGGAAAAAGTGAAACTAGATGTTGTGAAGGAAATTAAACTTTACCCAAAAGTGCACAGTGGAGATTTAAATTTTCTGCATGAGGTTCTCTCCTGTTTCCTAAATTACTGAATAAAAAATTTTGTAAACAAAAAATGTTGAGTCCTCAGGTTTAATGAAATGCAAAAAATGTTTCAAGTTGTTATATGAAATATGTTGGTCTAGATTACTGTTTGGAATAGTCTAAAATAAAAATAAAAAGAGAAAATAGATAAGGACATAATTCCAGGCATACACACAGAGTGTTGTTTTCAATATGAGTTACTATCGTTAGTATCAGGTAGTAATCTGTATGCGATTGGTTGTTTAACTAGAGCTGCTTACACACTGAAACAGGAGTGTTTGGAATACCATTGCTTCTGACCTAGAGGAATAAATTTAAGTACTTGCTTTGGTGTGGAGAGTGAAGGTGTTGAGTCAAGATGTTTTGGGCACAGATGCTGGTCTGCACTCTGTTCTTTGCCTCCAGCCTTTCAAAGTGTAACAGCCAGGTAGACTTCATGCAGTCACTAATACTATGTTTGTCAGTAGGTCTTATGAGCCAGGATGATAGCCTGGGCATAAATTATGTACGTAAAATAAGGATGTGTGTGGGGAGAGGAGGAAACTGAACTGAGATTGCAATTTTTTCATCCTGCTGAATACCTTTAATAAGATCTTCCTGCAGACTTGGAAAGCTTGTTAAGTTCTGCTTTTGAAGATGTAATGGTCTGACTGATGACCTCCCTGATAAATGCCCTTTCAGTGTGTATTCTTCCTTAGTACAGCAGCTGCTGAATGCATGTATATATGCAGTGTGCAGCTGTCAACTTCCTTACCTCTGTGTACTTCTATCCTGGATGGTGATTTTTTTTTTCTGGAGGATAGTGGGTAGAAAAGATATATCTGTAAGATATCACTTCTGTGTGGCATACATTTGTGGATGGGTGGAATGTAGGAAAATAGAGATAGTGATGAAGCTAATCTCACCCCTAAGGAGTTACAGCTGTGCTAATTATCAAGAAGTAGGAACAGGCCTTCCCTTAACAGGCCACAGCTGGATCCAATTAGGATAGGTGTTGTAAAAGAGTAAGTGAACTGGTTGAAAAGTAAGATGGAGTTTGTTGGCTGTGCAGAGGAGGAGAAGGAGTCTGTGCTGAGAGGAGCTGCCCATGAGAAATCACCAAGAAGGTATGAAACCTTTGCAATAAGATGACAACAATTGGTGATGCTGACGTGATCAAGGACCCAGGATGGTGCTGGGTTCTCCCTGAATGGCAGTGTGTGCAGCAGGACACAAGCTGTGTGACAGAAGTGGCAAATGGTATGGCCACAGCAGCAGCCGGTGCCTCAGCAATAGCATGGCCGCCAAGGAGTACAGAGGGAGGTTTGCCAAGTCACTGCTACATGAGCACTGGAACAAAAGCAACATGTAGCTGTGAGAGGTAGAGTCAGAGCTGCATAGAAAATATGTAAGAGGAGCCCTCTAAAATTGCATAGTGGCCACCTCCACAGTAATCTGACGTGATTGGGAGTGGGCTGGCTGCAGGGTGAGGTGCAGCCAGAGATGGAGCCCAGTGTAGCAATGAGAGCAGCAGGGGAAGCTGCTTGTTCTGGACCTGACAAATTTTGACACCTGAGGTACAGGTGAGCCACTGGGGACACAATGAGAAATAACACATGGAGTGCAGAACAGATTGTTTTATATACATGGAAAGAAGTTAAGACTGTGAGATACAGTGTCAAAAAGGGGGCAAGGCAACTGCAGATTTGGCTGCCACCTGGAAATCACTTCATAAGACTTTAAAAGAATGGAAAACAGAGCAAGACAAGAGAGGCTTTCAGTGATCAACTAATACAACAAAAACTGTAGTAGGAAGAAGAGAATTATTAAAGCAGCAGTGGGGGCTGGAGAAACAGTAGCTCTATTATTTAGTGTGGTGTATTTGTTTGCTGATGAAACGTGCATTTTGTTTGTGACTTACAAGTATGAATCTTTGATTAGGCATAAGTGTAAAAGTTTATCTTCCATAAGCATAAGTACACTTGGCAGATGCTGGATCAGTGTTGTTCAAGGTTCTATGGCTGTTGATGAAGTTATGTGGCTGTTGATTTGTTGCTGTCTTAACATATAGCCTTTAACTTATTCTTGTGAGTTGCCTTATAAAGTTGTACAGCTGTGGATATTGTCAATATTCTAGAGATATAAGTTTAAAGGTTTCTGGTGATACGTAATGTGAGTTTGGGTAATGAATCAAGGTCAGCACAAGTGCATTCCAAAGTTAAATAGAAATTACACAAAAGATGATTGTACTGGGTTTACTATCTTCTGCAATGGGCCGTGCAAAAGATAGTAAACACGACATTATTTTAACTCATTCTTGTGAATTTATCTTTGATTAGGCAATCAGGCATGGATCTAAAGATTTTGATGGTAAGTACTCTGGGAATTCAGAGAATGAATCAAGTCTGTACTGTGAAAAAGCAAAACTGAATTAGAATTTAGATACATATACTTTCACTGTGATCTAGAAGTCTTAAGTACAAGGGATTTTGATGATGAGCCTTAAGTTGATGTTCTAGATTCTGAAAAGGAAAACTAAATCAGAACTTAGAAATATATGTTCTTACTGTGATATGTTGCCTGAACATTCATATTACTGTTAGTCCTAAGTAATATATGCACATATGTTATAATGTCAATTTACTTGAATATATCTACAGAAACTGAAACTTTGTAATTAAAAGAAAAGGGGGAATTGTGGATGGGTAGAATGTAGGAAAATAGAGATAGTGATGAAGGTAATCTCACCCCTAAGGAGTTACAGCTGTGCTAATTATCAAGAATTAGGAACAGGCCTTCCCTTAACAGGCCACAGCCGGATCCAATGAGGAGGGGTATTGTAAAAGAGTAGGTTGGCTGGTAGAGATGTAAGGTGGAGTTTGTTGGCTGTGCAGAAGAAGGAGTCTGTGCTGAGAGGAGCTGCCCATGAGAAATCACTAAGAAGGTATGAAACCTTTGCAATAAGATGGCAACACACATTACCTGCTTGAAGTGCTAAATTGTATATGTATTAGTGTAGCACACTTACCTCAAACAGGATTGTTAGGGTAGGAGAGAAAACTCAAGCTTTGAGCCTAAATGAAATGGGTAAAAGTATCCACTGCATTAGTATCAGTAATATTTCTTCTACTTTTTAGTGACATCTTCATTCCTCTCAGCTTTTTCTTCTGAGCAATGTTCTGACACATAGCTGTTTCTGTCTGTCCTTTCTTTAGTGCAGGTATGACCTCTTCTTTTGCTTTCTCTTCTTTTTCTGCAGAATTTGGTAAATTTCCTGGTTATTCCTTGTTATATTGTTCCTAGTTGTTTCCTTGGGAGATTTCCTGTTTGGGATTTTTTGTGATTTTTGTTTTAAATTATTATTTTGTTTGGTTTTTTTTTTAGTATCTGGTTCTTAGCACATCAGAAATCGCTGCAAGAGAACTCTTGGTAGCGCTTCGGTGTTTGGCCTTGTATCTGCATTATGTCATAAGGGGTTTACTTCACACATTACTGCAGTTCTTTGTTGCTTCTGGAAACAGTCTCATTAGGGACTATCAAGACAGAGAGAGGAAACATGCATGTAAACTCATGCATGTAAAATGTGTGTACCTGCAAGAATTCATCTGCAGTGGGAAAAGATTTGATTGGAGATTCTGTGTGTGAGATGATTTAAAAAAAATACTGGTTACCTGGCAACATTTTGAGGTTAAATGCCTGATGTATTTGAATTGTAACTTTTCTTATGCTCTTCATTTTTTCCCCCGGTAAACAGAATAAACCAAGTATGTTCAGATATGGCCTTTCCCCCCCTGTTATGTAAATAGATGAATTCTAGTCTTCAGCTGTCTAGTTCTGAATATGAGGGAGTTCCAGTCATGATGTAATAAAAGCAGTGTTATAGTCTCAGAGAAGACAGAGTTCATTTAACGAAGAAAAATAGCCATTGACAAACACTGAAATTTCATGGAAAGCAAAGGATAGTCCTTTGCTGCTTTCAGACATTTCCTTTCTGTGGTATTTTCCCATACAGAACAAATGTTGGCTTGCCAATGAGATGAGGATAAAATAGACAAGCTTTTCCGTGTCTGGAATAGTGATTGTCTTAATGGGCTGTCCATCTGTCTCCTAATTGCTATTCTACTTATACAGATGCCTGAGCAGTGGAGAAATGGAGGTGTTGAAACAAAAATGCAAAGAAGTGATAAAATAAAGGATGTGAGATCTGCTGCTATTTTATGTGAGGAGTGAACCTCAGGCTCCCCTGTTTGTTCCTGTTGGGAGGAGTGGGAATGAACCACTGCTCTATACAGGTTACTGATTCCTAGCGATATTAGGATAAAAGAGAGCAGTGAGGATTTGGCTGGAGAAAGGCAAGAAGGTTGTGTTCCTACAGTAGGCGTGTCGCTCTGCCTCCATTCTGCTGGAAGAAATGTTAGACTACTAATGGGCATGCAGACAATCCTGGGTGCTGTTTTTCTTCAGCAGGTGTTACCTACCTCTGTGCAGATCTGAACCTATTATTTTCTGGGCTGAAATCTCGGCTAGATCATAGAGGAAGAACTTTTTGGAAAATTGCAAATACGAAGTTTGTATTTGTTGTTTAAAGTTGGAGGTGGTCAACTTCAAAGTTTAAAAAAGGAAAAGAAATTTATCTAATTACCAGTCTTCTTCAAACACTATTCTCTTATGTTATGTTTGCATCCTGTAGAAATAGTTTTTCAAAGAAAGCTGATAAGTGCTTTTTCTCAAGAATTTAAAATTTTGAGAAGAGCACCTGCAATTGATGAAGGACCTAGATGGTCTAGATAAAGGACCTCCTCTGAGGTGAACTGTCTACAAAGGACAAATGTGCATGAAAGAATAGTACATGAGACACAGATCTACTTTCAGAGTACAGTGAAGATGCTATTATATTTAGTAATGGCATTCTTTGGACAGGTCACTCAGTAGAGTAGCTAAGGCTCTGGACCCACATTCCAGAACCCAATGCAAGACTAGATTTGTTCTGCTGCTTCTCTGTTGCATCTTGCGCTGCCTTGTGTCTGACTGGCTTTTAACTTGTTAGTTCAGAGCTGTAAGTAAGAAAGCTAAGTTGAAAAGCTTTGTGTGAGGGCCAATACAATTTTCCTTTCATCTACCAAGGTGTTTTCTTTTATTCTAACAGTAGGAATTAGAAGCAGGCATGTCTGGAAATCTAGATCTAGAGTACTAGGCTGTATGAATAGGCTGTGGAGCAAATTTATCCTTTTAGGTTGTTAACTTGAGACTTTGAAGTATGTGTCAGATCCCAGCCTGTATAAAAGCATGTGTCGCAAGTCAGTGTGGCAGGGTTATGAAAATGGTCAGGGGGATGTAACAGTTGCTTTTTGGGAAGGGACTGAAAAGATGGGGACTCTTCACTTTGGTTTTCCAAAAACATAAAGATGTTGGGTAGGTTAACATACAGGACAAGTTATGTAGACCCATGATGCAGAAACTAGTAAGCATCAGACACAGTGGGAGTTTACTTTAAAGTGAACAAATAAAGATGTCACCATGATATTTTATGAAAAATCCTTTGCTATGTTTTTTCCCTCCTGGGAAGCTGAGGAGCCTCAGGAGAGAAATGTAAACAATAACTATCTGCTGCTGTGGAATGCAACAGATGCACCTGTGATTGGGGCATGTTGGTTGTTTCTAATAGCCAATCACAGATGCAGCTGGCTCAGACTCTGAGAGTCAGAAGTCTTTGTTATTCATTCAATTCTTGTTCTTTCTAGCCTTCTGATGAATCCTTTTCTCTTTTAGTACAGCATTTAAATATAATATATACCCAAATATAATAAACCAGCCTTCTGAAACATCGAGTTGAGATTTGCATCTCTACACATGGGGCACCAGACACAACATAAAGATATCTTAAGCAAAGGAGAATATAACTTTTTGGAATATTCTGCTGTAGAATATTGTGGGGCAGATAGTACCAATATGTTCAAAGCAAGAGTTTGACAGAGCTAGTGGGAAATGGGTTTATTAGCATAAATGGGGAGGATGGGTCTGTGATAGACCTTCTAGCATGCTTGTACATGCAGGAGCATGAAGGGAGTGGGACACAGAAGGGATGGGCCTGGCTTGCTCTGTTTGAATAGTTTCTCTAGTTTCTGTCTGAAACAACAGTGAAGTACTTTTGTGAAGGAGGTGGATGTTGTGCTAATCCAGTAAGGCAGAGTTATGTTTTGAGCCATGTTTTTTGCAGTTGGCTGTTAATACACTGAATAAACATTGAGTGTTGGTGCTTTTCACTTCTGACCTTTTTCTTTAAATCTGTATGGCTTGTAAGGTCATTTGGACCCTGCTTTTTAGGGGCTTTTTTGGTTGGATTTGTTTATTTATTTGTTTTTTTGAAAAGTGTGTAGGTTTGAAACCCTGGTACCTGGGAAGAATTTCTTATGAAAATAATGAAAACCTGGATTTTTTTTTAGTCTGAGAAACTACAAAGGCCTCTGCTGCTTGAAATTGTAACACCAAGTATTTTCAAAAATCTGGCATAAAAGTACCTTCTGTCATTTTTATGTTACTTTTTTGGCCCCTTATACTTCTATAGTAAGGCAGTTTTGTACTACCAAATTACATTACTTTTTTCTTTTTGACATGAACTTAACTGGTTTGGTGAGACATTTTTTTCCTCACTAACTTCTCCATGTGCTGTCACTTGAATCACAAGTCAGGAGCAGACTCCACTTGGAGACATATTGCTGGTTCAGGTTGTATGATCCTAAGTCATACCTCTCTACTCTAGCTTGGTCTATTTGTTAATCTTTCTTTGAAACACCTTGAATGAATGAGGAGAAAATGGGGTATCTATAACAAACATTCCATTGTCTTTGAAATTCCTCTTAAGTTATTTAGTAATAGTGTTAGTACTATAACTTGCCATTTGTGTACATTTTAGGATGTGTGTGTAAAAATAAAACCATGTTGTTATACATACACACACATATATATATACAGCCAGAAATGCCTTATTTCAGCTAGTGTAAAAATACTTCAGTGTTCTAGTTCTTTCGCCACTATCCCATATTCTTGTCATGTAGCATAGGTTCTACAATATTTATACATTCATTGGTGGCACTTGTGGATGTACTTAAATGTGCGTGACAGGTTTAGTTGATGTCGTTTGGTTAAAATACAGTGAATTTGAAGCAGTAATATGTTTTCCAAGAGATTCTCATATGAGAGCTTCAGGGAATCTCATATGCTATGCTCTTTGTTATTTCTGGGAAGTTCTTAATTGTATATTCATACTATCCTTGTGTGAGACTTTTGACGTAATCACTTTTTTTTGTCACCAAGAAGTTGTGGTCTGCCCTGTTCTAAAAGCCAGGTTTAGAGGGAAGATGGACAATATATTACTTGGTCTGTATGCACAGTAGGCATTCTTAAATATTTTTCTGGAAATGAAATCTGCAGCAAATGTGGAGTACCAGTTCAGGAGGAGGAAAGTTAAAAAATCCTCTTTTACTGCATGGAGAGTAGAGAAACTCAAAACTATTAACTACTTTGTTTCATTGTATTGTGTATTGTATTCTCTGGGAAGCTCTATCTCATCAGTATTTGCTTGAGGAATGCTGGTTATGGGAAAGTGTGGGTAACCGGAAGAGATTTTATTATTTGATTTTTCCCTGGGATCTTTAAGTAACTGGGCAGAAATCATGAAACTTCTGTGGTGCATTTCAAGTAAGAAGGGAGAGTGGAACTAGAGAAGTAACAATGAGCAGACTTAACAGAAAGGACTGAGAGATGACATTCCTCTGTTTGGTGTGCTGTTTTCTTGTTAGTGATACAGTTTATTTATATACCTTAGTTTTGCAAAGGTTTCCTTTTTTGAACTGGGGCTGAGACTTTTCACGAAGACTTCTTTTAGTCATCTCTTGTCTGAACTTTTATTTTGGAAACATCTATGGACATTTTTTTAGCCTATGAAAGGTGGTGAAACACCTATTTTGCTAATACATTGCTGGCCCCTCCCTCCATGTGTTTAAAATAATAGTTGTAACCATTACATAATCCAGTGGATTTAAAGCTACGTTGGAGAGTAGAAGAATGCACAAGGAGAGTCCTAGGAAATTGCAGTATAGGTTGCTAAGTTAGAGGATAAGGAAAAGGAATTTGTATGACCACAGGTGGGAAGTGAACAAAGCTTTTTTTTTTTTAATATGATTCTCTGTCAAGAAGGAATTGCTGTACTGGTATTGCCAAAAACAAAGTTGTGGATCTTGACTGTTTTAATCTACATTGGATTAAATTTCAGTCTGGAGAGTTTTTTGTGTAAACTGCCTTTGACAGAGTTGCTGTGAAATTTGCATTTGATGATGTTTAGCCTGTAGCTACCTAGTGAAAATGCTCTGTCATGAGTATTATTTGAAGTTCATCAGCTGATGAGGACAGCTGAGGATGCATCTGTAAGTTTTTACACAGTCTGCAGAGTTACATTGATATAAGTCTGGGACAGAGTTCCAGCTTCATTAGATTTCTGTGTGCCAAAGAGAGCACAGCATGGCAAAATATTTCCAGAGTAATTTTTATAATGCTATCAATTGAGACCACATGTAATTGCAGCCTTTTCTTTTGACAAAACCTGAGTCTGGAGCCAATGGTTCTACGCTGTTTTCTTCCTGTTTTTGCTCCTAACAATTATGTGCACTTTGGATTCCGATCTTGAGCCTCATGAAAGTAGCATTGCTTGCTGTCTGGTGTATTTGCTTTGCCTTACCTTCCCATCCCCTGCCCCCACTTTCTTTTTATATATTTTTTCTTTTTCCTCAATGTCTTTCTTTGTGGTTCTCCACTAAAGCTGTACCAGGTGACAAGAAGAAAACTGGTTTTTAGGCTTCTGTAGATTTCACAGTAGGTTATGCTGAGTTCTCATATAAAGAGACTGTAAGTTGTGGGTACTGAATTTCCTAAATGAACTGTTTAACTGAATCGCTTGCAGAGCCCACAGTGGCCTAAAATGAACAACAGGGAACAAAACATGCATATTTTTAAATACAGATGCCAAGACTGCAATGCAGAATATTTCCTGAATACCACAGAGAAAAATTGCGATTGTTTTTTATGTTATAAATTGAATTGACAGGTTGACTAGTTGATCAACTAATGTCAAGACCTACTTAGACTAAACTTCAGTATATAAACTGTGAGTCTTTCTTTGAAATAGTAATTTCTTAAGGTCTTTCTTTGTAATAGTGCAAGTGCCAGGGTTTGCAAAGCAGTGTTTTTGTTAGGTAGGAAATAAGGAGAAGCAGGCCTAGCAACAGAATAAATTTACAGTGAAGTTTATCCATTAATTTCTTCAAAAGTGCAAGCTCTGCTGAACTCATTTTCAGAGAAAGTCACAAACCTGTCCCAAAAGTAAAACTCTGCAGAGAAGAAGGAATGATAAATCTAAAGTAAGAATTGTGGGTTTTTGTTTAGAAGTCTACAAAGAGAAACTGCAGCAACCAGTGGAGATTGCTTCACCCCCCCCCCCCTTTTTTTTTAAAAATGTGTATGTAGAAGAGGCTATGAGGGACTAAGGGAAATGAGGGACTCCCAGCTCTTTGGGAACAATGCCCAAACCCAGTACAGAACCTCCTTGTCTTGGATTAGAAAAGTAACCTGTGTGTAATGACACTTTTTCTTCCTCCCAGACCCTGTCTCCTTAAAAACATCTGTAGTTTCAAAGGCAAAAGAACCAATCATGGCAAAGATTTTTCAAAACTAAAAATTTTGATCTGTTTGCCATCAGCTATGTTCCTATGTAATTCTGGAGTTCAGCTATTCTTTTTCTTTATTGTTTATTTTTGATATGAATCATACTTCTGACAATATCATCCAATTTAACCTGAAGTAACATGCTGCAAATGTCATACAGGGGAATTTGTGCCTTTGATTTCTACAAGGAGTGATCAAAGTGTCTAATTATCCTGGTTTTAGCTAGGGTGGAGGTAATTTCTTCTCAGTAGCTGTTACAGTGCTGTGTGTTGGATTTGGTATGAAATGGTGTTGATAACAAACTAATATTTTGTGTTTTGCCAAGTTATGTTTATACTAAGTCAATAACTTTTTTCTCCCCCTTGTCTCACACTCTGCTGGTGAGGAGGTGGGCAAAACAATCTGGGAGGGAGTGTAGATGGGACAGGTGACCTGAACTGACCAAAGGGATATGCCATGCCATAAAACATCATGCCCTGTATGTAAAAAGTGGGATGAATTACTGAAAGGGTGGCCAGTCTGCATTCAGAAGGGTGATCTGGCATCAGTCAGCAGGTAGTGAGCAATTGCATTATGCACTGCTTATGATTTCCTTTTTATTATCATTCTTATTTACCATTGAGAATTAAGTACAATAATAATTATTAATAAATTGTTTTTATCTCAACATACAAGTTTCACATGAATTCTACTCCCCATTCCATGCAGGGTGGAGGGGAAAGAGAGAGAGGAGCTGACTGAGCAGCTGTGTGGCACTTTATTTCCATCTGGGTTTAAACCACAGCAGACCTCTTCCTGGGTTTTGGCACCAAGAAGACTATAGTGGGTTGACTCTGACTGGATGACAGCACCCACCACAGCTTCTCTATCACTTTTGTCTGCAACTGGACAGGGAAGGGCTTGTGAGTTAAGGACAGAGCCAGGTGATGACGCCGCAGCCTGGATCCCGGGAGAAAGGGCGAGCCTCGCAACCGGCTAGCTGCCCAGCCCTTTTCCTCCAAGCGGCGCCACCGAGTGGCCGCTCCCCGCCTCGAGCTCCTTTAGCCGGGGCCGAGGGTAGAGGTTCGGCCTTTCGGCTGGAACCTCCCCTTCTCCCTGGCCTGGCCGAAGGTGGGCACCCGCAGAGATTCCTCCTCGACGCTGAGTGACACAAAGGGAGAGAGGGACTCTCTGGTGGCAAAGTTCCAAGACGTTTATTCTTCCCCCGAGAGAGAAGTGGCGCGATTGTTTTGTTGTACCATCTCGGAAGAAGCACACTCAGGAAAGAACCGGGAGAGCACCCATGACAACAGCTTATAAAGGGGGGCAGTCCCCCGGGAGGAGACTGCCTACAACCAATTAGAGATTAGCAAGGAGGAGCATAGGGTGGGCTTACATTAACATAACACCAATGAGGCAGAAAGAAGGAGGGGTGAATACATAATAGACAAATGCATGAGAGGAAACAGACAGGAAACTGACACAGAACTGACTTTCTGGTAAAAGGGGTACAGCAAACCCTAATTGACAAGCTGCAGGTGATGGGTTTAGAAGATTGACAAGGGAGGATTTACAAGTATGGGAGGGGTAAAGGGGATTGGCATGAGGATTGACATAAAGAAGGGCGGGAAAAATGGGGTAAACAACTCTGGAAAAAACTATTTTTGAAACTGTACAGGGGGGTGTGGAAAAAAACATTTCATAATGTAGGAAAATCTAACATATTACAGTTAAAAATCCAAAAACACACCACAACAAGGTGACTTGCCAAATGCCATCTTGGGCAAACTAGGCTCACATTAGAGATATTAATTTAATTTGTTGTTAACAAAATGAGAGCAGGCAAATAAAAAATGAAGTTAGACCTTAAAAATACCTTTCCCCACCCCTACATTTTTACCAGCTCTACCTCTTCCCTGCCCGCAGTGCAGGGAGATGGGGAATGGGGATGAACATCAATTGGTGACAAGTTGTTTCTGCTGCTGCTCAGGGAGAGGAGTCTTTCCCCTTCCTCCAGCATGAGGTCCCTCCCATGGAAGATAATGCTTCATAAACTCCACTGATGTGAATCCATCCCACAGGCTGCAGTTCTGCATAAACTGCTGCAGTGTCGGTCACTGTTCCATGGGTTCTTTGAGAACAGTCTTTCCCGGTCCTCCATGGAGTCACAAGTCTTACTAGGAAACCTGCTCCCTCCTCTGCAGGTCCCTGCCAGAAACCTGTTCTAGCACAGGCCTCCCATAGGTTTACAGCCTCCTCTCAGGCATCTATCTGCTCCAGTGTGGGTCTCCTCCATAGGCTGCAGGTGGATTTCTGCATCCCTGTGATCCTCCGTGGGCTGCAGAGGGACAGCTGCTTCTCCATGGTCTTTAACACAGACTGCAGAGGAAGCTCAGCTCCCATGCTTGGAGCACCTCTGCTCCCTCCGTCTCTACTGACCTTGGTGTTTGCAGAGTGGTTCCTCCTATGTATTCTCACACTGCTCTTCTCTGGCCAAAATTATATCTGCACAATAACTTTTTTCTTCTTAAAAATGTTATCATAGAGGCATTACTACAATTTCTGATTGGCCTAGCCTTGACCAGCAGTGGCCATTTTGGTGCCAGCTGGCATTGACTGTGCTAGAAATGGAGGAAACTTCTATCAGTTTCTCATAGAAGCCACTGCTGTAGTCACCCTGCCCATCAAAGCCTGGCCATGCAAACCCAATACATTATTAAGCACTATTAAGCATTATTAAGTATACAATTCAGTTGTATTTCTCAAATGTTTCATCCTCTCTTTTAGACTTCCAAGGATGTGGACTAGTAAATTATTTCTCTCACTAAATTCTGCTGATTAATATACTTTATTATGGGAAAGATTTTCCTGAAAGTTTATTCCTGTAGTCTCTAATTTATTGTTTATAGATGTAAGTGAATTATCTTGAATTTACACTGCGGGCAAGACCAAAAATACTTTGTGAAGCTATTCTTAAGATCAAACTGACTGTGAACTCCCAGTGGGGATAGCCTCTGAGTCCCCCCACTGCTAAGTGTGGTCAGTTGTTGTAATCTGTGCTCCTCAGGGCTTTTGTGGAGTTTTGGATAGGCCCATGTGGAGGCTGTATGTGAAAAGTGTCATTGATTTTTGTTACTGTTCTTGTGTCTGTCGTGTAGTTGTGTTGTAGTTATTTTTGGAGTCAATAAACCTTTCATCTAGAGTGATGGTGAAAGCAACTTTAAGGTTGCTTAAAGCTACAAAGAAATCTTGTGATACCTCTTTACCATGTTACCGTGTGCACTGCACCATGCTGGGAAGCTCTCTCAACCAATGCACAGGTGGAAGTCTGGTGCTACAATGGTCTAGCTTTCTGCTTCTAGACACTTGTGCTAAAGCTCAGCACAGCTGTTAGTGTTGAATGCAGGCTTGATTGCAGTATTTTAAGGACAGTAAGGTGAAATATGAAATGGAAAATGAAGAAATGTGAAGAGTGCTTGGAAGTTTTCACGGTCTGATGAAATGTATATTTATTTCTGAATAAGTGACTGATATTTCTTAGAAGTCTGCCAATGAACACGAATGTTGTTCTGCACCTTCTAGAAAAGATAACAATAGCTTTTGGTAGCCTTCTCTGTTTTTCTACCTAAATGTTTCCTAAGTCACAGAAGCCATAAAATACACGTTGCAAATATGGTATCAACTTCTTGAATTCTGTCCCCAGTTAGAAATGTAATAATTGCATTATGTTTCAATATGATATTTCAGCTACTGTGGAAATAATGCTATTTTAAACTAGTCTATGTTTCTTATGCAGGAAAGAAACAAAGGGATTTTAAGGCCTTGATTAAATTGGCTAATTGGTGATAGGGCAGTACTTAGGATATTTTTAACCGGTTTAAACTGAACCAATGCTAGTTTTTTTTGTAGATAAGACCTTACATCAGATGGCCATATGGTGACCCTGTGTTGGGTCATATCATAGACATTGTTCTGTATTTCCACTTAAAAGATAAGTTATAGAGGGAATTGTGAAATTATGATAAAAAAATAATTGCAGTGGTCATGTCCTTATATGGAAGAGGTTCCTCACGTTCTGTTGTCTCCCACACTTGAGAGTGGAAGAGCAAGGATGAGAGAGTGAGTGAGAGCACTTTCATATCACTACTATTATACTGCTAAATATAACATTACTGTTAAATTGTATTATATACAGAAGTATGCTGTTAAAGTGTTTTATATATGTACACTGTTATATATAACACCACTGCTATTTTTATTATAAATTATTTATATTTCCCTTAAAATTATTACTCAAAAGCTGAGTGATTCTCACTTTTTTTTATTCTCCTTGCTTCCAGCCTCAAGAAACAGCTTCAAGGTCTCACACCTTCAAAAATAAGTCTTTTAAGAAATCCAGTATATGTGGATTCTGCAAACAAGTCATCAAGAGACAAAGAATTTCCTGCAGAGGTGAGTAATACATGATGTGGTCTTTACCTTCTTGCTTTGTTAAAAAAATGAGATTTATGTTAAAGTTTCTAGGAATACATATTTCTGGTAATTCCTCTTGGACTAAGTTACCTTTGGTTTATTTCCTTCCTTAGTACAGCAAGGGTCCCTGCTACTGTCAGGGAATAGCGTTCTGTAGTAGGTAATTGGACTTGTGCTTTTACTACTATGCTATTGAGACAGAATAAGGCAGTGCCTGCTGAGGATCTGTGAGGGGCATATGAGTGACATTTGCACAGTGGATGACACTTGGCTCTGGAATTCAGTCTACAAATGAGGAAGTGTATGCCCCTTGCTCCCTAAGGCATGAAGGATTTATCTATGTTAATTTGTAAAAAAAAAAACCACAAGAGCAGTTGTCTATTTACTTTAATTTTTCCATTTGCATTATGCTCTGTCTAATCACTCACTGAAAGAATGAAGATCTCCTGGATAACACAGACTAGAGACTTTCTGCCTGCGGCATTCCTACCTGCACCTTGATGCTGTTTTCCCTCACTCATCTCCCTTGCTGTGTAGAATTGTGCATCCTTCCATCTTCTCCATGGGCTCACCTGTGATAAAATTAAATATTGGGAAAGCTTAATAGGTCTTTGCTGCAGGTTGTCCAGGGATAGGGCTTTTGATCCCCTGGTTCCAACTGTTTAATGTTTGACACTTGTTATTCTTGTTACGTTAATCAAGAGTTTCTTTGCTTGCTATATGCATGGTTTACTTCCTAGAATGAGAGTGTTATTGTCTGTTCATTTAAAAAGTAGTTGCTGTTTTCACTTAGAGGTGTTTGCACCAACTTCAGGTTCTAGTTGGATCTCGTTCTCCCATCTCCACCCTTCCGTATTCTTCAGACACCTAGGATCCCTCTGAGGGTTTGAGAGGGAAGTATGAGAGGATGTGGAAGGAATGTGGCCATTTTTTGAGCTGTGGTACAGACTGCACCATAGAACAGCTATATATTCGGCGTTATAGCTATCATCATTGTAGTGGTAATTATGTGTGCGTTTCTTTAAAAATTTATTCTGTCTGTCGTTCTGGAGGTTGGTTCCAAAGCTCTTACGATTTAGTTGTTTTCAATTTAGCAGAAATTTTGGAAGGAAGACTGTTCAGTGAAGGAACTGCCTAAAGACCCTCTTGATCAGCTTCAGTGTAAAAATTACTCTATCAGAAGAGAATCAGAACTTTGATTCATAGAATTATTTAGACTGGTAAAGACCTCTGACATCATTGCGTCTAAGTGCTAACCCATCACGTCCAAGTATAACACTATGTAAATCATGTCCTAAAGGGCCACATTGATGTGTCTTTTAAATGCTACTTCCTTCCAACACACTCCCCGTTCAAATACATTCATGTCTGTGATACATCTGTGTCTATATCTAAGTCAGTTTTGGATAAAAAAGCTGTGAGTGGGTGTTGTATAGGTTTTTAGTAGTATGTGGTACTCATTTTGGGGGTGTGTTTTTTTAGCCCTGTCTTGTAAATGTGGTGCGTAAAAACTTATTGTGAACAATTAATGTTTGAATGAAAGGTGCCTTTGAATGGTGTCCCTTTATACTTTTGTCGTGGTTTGGCCCGGAAGTGAGTTTCTGGAAAAGTTGTGGTCAAACCAATCAGTGGCCAAATTTGAAATTGGCACCTGTGGGTGGCCACTGAGGATTTGGATACGCCTCTGAGAACACACAGGGGTTAAACGCAGAAGATTCCCAGAGGACTTCCTCTTTTGATCCAGTGGTGAGTGGAGTCTGAACCTCTCCCCTGCCCAGCTGCGTCTGGGTGGGGGAGGGGAAGGCCATGCGGCCTGTGGGGAGGTAGGCTGGAGCCCTTAAAGGTGCAGGGGTGGAAGACACCCCCCCCCCCCCCCCCCGGGAGAGAGTGATAGAGACTGTGCTGGTAGCACAGCCGGCCAGAAGCGGGGGATGCAGGGAGAGAAGGTGCCCGGCAGCTGTGGGAGTCCTGGGCAGACAGAGGTGAAGATTTTAACCCCTTTCTAGAATAATGGAAACCTTACAAATCCTGAATCAGAATGAGGAGAGAGAGATGACGGACTGACGAAATGGGCAAGTGTGAGGAAAGTTGGAAGAGGTGAGAAGAAGGTGGGAAGAGATGATGGAGTGGCCTTGGGCTGGACTCTTTCTTGTATGGCCATGGACAGACCCATGTTTTTCCTGTGACCCAGAAACTGTATTTAGGGGGAGGCAATACCTTGGAGTCAAGAGTGAAGCAGTGGCATGAACAGAGACAGCTGAGGAGGGTGTGGGATGCCCTCTGTCTCCACAGAGAGGAAGATCTCTGTTCATGAGGCCCCTCGGCCCCAGGGGATGAAATCTTGGGGGGACTGGTGTCCCGAAGTTGAGAGACTGCTGCTTCTGGAACAGGGTGGAGCATCTTTAAACAGGGAACCCTAAAAGCAGTCCTGGCCAATGTCCAGTGGTGAGAGCACTGGACAGAGCGGGGGAGAAGTCACGAGGGCCGATGTTCTCTGGGCGGGGCCATGAGTGACACAGAACCACAGGAGGTTTCAGTTGTGTTTCTGGGGGAAGCCTATGGTGCAAGGGGGGACTCCTCTCTCCCTGATGGATTTGAGGGTTGATTATTTGAGGGGTGATGATGGACTGGAAGTTGATTACCTGAGAGATGGTGACTGGGTGGAGATCTAAGCTGTTATTTCATTCTGTGGAAAAGGGAGGGGGGAGGAGGAATGTATTTGGAGGGTTTTCATTCTTAGCTTTGTGTGTGTTCCTTTTTAGATATTGTAATTAATAAAGTGTTGTGTTTTTCCCTCCATCCCCAAGTGGGAGCCTGCTTTGTTCTGTTTCTGGGTCACATCTCACAGTAACCATTTTGGAAATACACCTGCCATGGGGGCCCTGGCATTGTGCTAGGGTCAAACCATGACAACTTTCATTCTGTCCCAGTAAAGCATTCATAAAAGTTACAGGTTTTTTTTTTACAAAAGCAGTGGCAAAAAGGAAAGAGTTGAAGGAGGGGAAGCTCCTGGCTGTTCTTCTGCATGGTAAGCATGTTTGTCTTTGATACAGATTCTCATTATGAAGGACAAAAAGTTGTGGATTGATTTGGACAGTACCTGCATATCTTGCAGTAAGCCCAGGACTGCACAACTCCCCATGTCTCTTCAGCGCTACCTCAAACTTGAATGTTCTGGTTTGATTTTCCCTGAAGTACAGTATAATTTAATTCATGGCTAAGCAAATAATACATAATAATCTTGCACATTTACATAGTTAGCAAAAGGCCACTAGAGTTACAGGAGCTTTTTGATTTTTTTTTTTAAGCTTACCCCAAATGTTGAATGTTCACTATTTTACCTTCTTTGTAAATGTAGAACCCCCTGCTGAGGATCCCCCTGATGGGGAAATCCCTAAAATGTTCTGTGCCAGTATTGAGAGACAAATGGGACTTGTGGTTTTTTTGGTCTTCAAGTTGCTGTTTATTTTTCTTCTTATCAAAAGTTCAGCACACTGTCCATATCTCAGACTTGGCATACAAGAAGAAGGCACCAAAAGTCACAGGGCACACAGGTTCAAGGTCTTTTAAAGCTATTTTGTCCAATTGACTCTTAGAACATATTTTATTTCTTCCTTTCTACCAATAACTAATTATTTATCTGTTCATGCAACATCTGCATTGTGGTTTTTTCTAACCAATCACTGTGCCACCAACACTGCAGAAAATAGAGTAGATGAAGAGCAAGAAGGATTTCAGACAATGCCCAAAATCTTCCATCTTGTCTTCTATCTACCTCCATACTAAAAACCCACAACTCTTAAGTTTTTCACCCTGTGATAAACTATACAACTATCACACACTCATAGACTTTAATTCATCCCAGAGTGTTGGAAGCTTCCTCCATGTTTGAAGGTGGAAAGCAGTGTTCTCCTGGGTATCAGGACTTCTCAGGACAGGCAGAGAAATATTCCCTGTGCAACAGGGTTCCTATTGTATTTGCAGGGTGCCCCAATGAAGGAAGGAACGATGAATCTGACTCCATGTTCTCAGAAGGCTTTTTTATTTATAAAATTTATTATTTTATGATGCTATATTATATTAAAGAATCCTAAATTATACTAAAAAATACAGAAAGGATACTTACAGACGGCTAAAAAGATAATAATAATGAAAACTCGTGACTCTCTCTAGAGTCCTGACACAGCTTGACCCTGATTGGCCATTGAGTCAAAACAATTCACATTAGAAACCCAATGAAACAACCACCTGTTGGTAAACAATCTCCAAACATGTTCCAAAGGAGCAAAACACAGGCGAGGCAAATGAGATAAAATTGTTTTCATTTTTCTTTAAGGCTTCTCAGCTTCCCAGAAGAAAAATCCTGGGCAAAGGGATTTTTCAGAAAATATGAATGTGACAGGTTCCAACAGTAAACAAGTGGTCATAAGGATGTAATTTCTGTCCTTACAAGTGGATTTCTATTTTATTATTTTTACTTCATATTTTATATTTATAAAATAGGTGCTAAAATTTCTTTTATTTTCCTTTCCTTTTAAAAATTATTATTTATCTTTGTGTTGTGACTAAATAATTTTTAGTGTAGAACAGAGAGCTCTGAATCTCTAGACTTCTTGGCAATTAAAAAAAATGGAGACCAGATTTGGGAGATGTGAGTAATTTGAAATAATAAAGTGTAATTTCACAGCTCTTAGAACATTGATGTGATGGGTGAAATATATGTGAAAAGTTGAAACACTGTATAAATGTCTTTTGATGAAACTCCCCTTATCTCCAGTTGACAGTTAAGTTACCTAGTTTAGGTTTAGCTGCTAGTGTGGCTTTACATGCAATACAAAGCATTCCATAAGCTAATTTTTGAACTTGAAGCAATGAATGGTTGTTTGAATGAATTGAGTATCTTTTTGTTAATCTAATGTAGCTATGAATGTGCTTGTTTTGGAAATATATATGTTAGAGTGATCCAAATAGGAGTTCTTGTAGAATTTTAGTTCCTCTGTCTTAGGTGTTTGTTGTTTTTTTTTATTTTTTTGAAACCTTTTTCCTGGATGCTTTGACTACATTTGAGTTTTGCTTTCTTCCTTTGATACTTTCTTACTTTAAACCTTGTATAAGTGTAAGCTGGAGGTGTCAAATTATGTTGGTATGTGCTGTTAGCTATTGTAAGCAGAGAAATGCTTAAGATGATATTATGTGCAAGCTGAGTGTAATAAAGAATACAATTTATCTTCTTGTCTTATTTGTAAGATATTATCCATCTTTAAATGTGAATTGTAAATTGTGTTAACATGTGTCTTATTCATTTGTTAATTGGCTTATACTTACTATTGGCTTATAGTAAGTAAGTCCTGGACTATTTCATTGAGCAGGTTAATGATAGAAACTATATTCTCATCAAATTGCAATATCTGTGTTTAATCAAGTGCTTTCACATGCTTACAGACCATAGATCAAGATTTGAAGACAATTGGAGCAATTCTTCTTTAAGAGGTTTGATATTTTCTTTTGAAATTCACTTGTTTGTGACTGTGCTTGTGGTTGGCTAGTGATCCACTTAATATCTTGCTTTTGGGTTAGTTGGAGTTACTCAATTGAAAAAGCCCTCTGAATTTAATCAAATTCATTGCTTGTCAAATTTATGGCAAGTCAAAATACGTTTTTTTTTTATTAAGACTCATATGGACATGACAAATTGTTTGGGCATACTCTGTGTCTAAATATATGTGTATTTAATTTTATATTATTATATTGCAGGTGGTTTTATATACTCTGTTTTTCAGTAAGTGTTAAGATCAGTAATAACTTACAAGCATCTTCATAATGTGCAAAGAATGTCTCTTGTTAGAGTCCTGACAGACACACTAGAAAGCTTGAAATTGAATTTGAACTGCCAAACTAGAAAGCAAGAATTTGTATCCTGCTTCGGTTAGTGGCATTACAGTTGGCTCTAAATAGCAAAGAGTGCAGTGAGATAGGAGTGTTTGTGTCAGTCTGATTTCCATTGAGTGATCTTTGTGAATTAAGGTTCTGTAAGGTGTTTACATGGGTGTATTATGAGATCTATCTATTATATATATATATATATAGATACACACACTGTAACTTCAACATAACTAAACCACCTTCTTGTTAACTATGGCAATGGGCATTGGTTGATTAACCATAAGATCATTAGTTATGGCAACAGGCATACCTGTCTACTCATGTCGATGTTATAACATGGGAAGTCTTTGAGAGAATGAAAAGATTGTCATCAAATTGAAGGGAATTTTCATCATATCACTGTTTGCTCTCTGTGTGGTGTTTGTACACTTTTATGTTTTCTTGAGGACTGATCCAGCAAATCAGATTGTCTTCTGCGGGATTGTTTTAAGATTGCTTTGAATCTCTTGTGTGTGTGGTTTAGACTCGCCAAGAAACAGCAGAAATCAAACCAGAAAACCATACTATTTTCCAAATTGGTTAACTGCCAATTACCTCCAAATTTAAAGCAGGACATGCAGCCTGTAGGACCAAATGGCATGGTCTGTTTTTGTCCCTATAGCAGATTAATAACTTACAGCTCTGGTAAACTCCAAGGAAGAGAGATTACAAATTGCCCAAGCAAGGCTGAGTTAGGTTGGGACCCAGGTTCTTGCTGTAAAATTTCATTTGACTGTCAGTCTTGTTTGTGAAGATGTCCAACTGAGACTGCGTTAACTGAAGCAGAGAAGCTTTTTAGTGACCCCTCAGAAATGGGTGGATGTTGACTTGGATATGACTGACACAGAGTGTACTGTCCTAGAAAGAAGGAGAATGAAAAAAATGTGGACTGCAGCCCATCTGTGGCATTAGAAGGTTGGGATTGTCAGCCCCTCTTCCCTAGATAAAAGTTGCACCCAGTAAATAGCAAGTTCCACTGGATTAGTAAAATGTACTCTAACACAATTCCTCAAGATATGCATTAATATTTCAGAGTTTAGCTAGTGAGACATGGAAACTATGCGCACCGTGGAAGTTTTGTGCATAACAACAACACAGACATGAAAGGGAATGATGATTAAAGATGTACTGGAGCATATAGAGATACAAAAGAAGCCACTGTAATCAGTAGGCACTACACAACTGGTACATAAGCATTCTGGCTGAACACAGCCACTCTGTAGCTGAGAGTGACAGTAAAATTGACATCCTTTGATGGAATATTTGTACCTTAGTAAAAAGTCGGGGAGAGGGGAGGAATTTTGGCAAAAATCTGAGGTAAGTTCCTACTAACTTAAAAATAAAAAATACACAAGGCAAAGACCTCTGTGGAATACTTACTGTTCACAGCTGTTACATGATGTTTCAAAAAATTGTCTGTAGAACCTGAGTTCCCTATTTGTTTACCTCAGAAGCACCAACTTAATGATACAAGAATTTGATCTGTGATTATTTAATTTAAAGTTAACATTTAAAGCTTACTTTTAACCTTAGTGCTTCTAAGTTTTTTAAAAAGCTGTAACTTCTCTTTATTATGGCCAATAAATAATTATATAAGAAGTAAATTTGATCCCTCACCCCACAGTTTTTGCCAGCAAAGTCAATGACTATTGGCTATTTCATCTGATATTCCTGCAATTTTATAAGCTTAGCCCACTTGAAGGGAACATAAAATTCCTAAGGGCAATTGGAAATCAGAATTATCTGCTCTAATGGGAAAATCTGAAATGAAATGCTAGTATCTTTAGAGTATATGATGTGAATGTGACAAAATTCATATGCTATGAGAGGAGAGGAACCTCAAAGTAATATTGATGCATTTCAAAAACAACTTCACCCTTCTAATTTTCTTCAGAACAAGGGGCGGGACCAGGGGAACAACTACAATGGGAGACAGAAATAATGTATAGGAAGATAAAATTTATTTAAAGAGGTGGATGAAGAAAATTGTTGTAATACTGAAGAGTTTGTTTTGGTACATGAAGAAAGCTTCAAGACCCTAACGCAGGCTACAAGCGTAACATATTGATTATATAAGCATATGTCTTAGGTTGGAAATGCAAGATGTGGCTAGAGGTGTGTATTCTGTTGCCATCTGTTAGAGGTGGGGCAGTTATCTTCTGTTAATTGGGCCACCACTGAAAACCAGGTGGGGCAGTTGTCTTTGCTCTTCAACAACCAGTCCTCCCTCTGGAAAGTACCTCCTGTTAATGGGCCATTGAGTATCACTGCATGACTGATAAAATTCCATCATCCCATTGTGAAATGCTCCACCCAGGGGGAGGAGCCAGGCATTCCTGCCTGAATATAATCTGATATTTGGGACACCACAGTCAGCCTTTTTTACTGGATATCCAGGGGAAGACCAGGCCCATCTATAGCACCACTAGACCTTCAGAGGAAAACTACACCCTTCTACAGGATCACTGCTTCAACGGAGCCACATCTGTCACTGCAGTAGGACTGCAGCCACCATTTAATCGGACTGCTACGAACACTCTGACCAACAGGGTGTCAGGTCATATTCTGACTCTGTTGGTGTTGTTTTTTATTACTGCATTTTTATTTTTATTTTTTCCTGATAAAGAACTGTTATTCCTACTCCCATATCTTTACCGGAGAGTCCCTTAATTTCAAAATTATTATAATTTGGAGGGAGGGCGTTTGCATTTTCCATTTCAAGAGAAGCTCCTGCCTTCCTTATAGGACACAGCATATCATATTGATGATTTCTTTTTCGTAGCCCATATTATATTTTCATCTGTTGGTGGTCTTTGTTGCATTTTTTGTATGAGCTTTAAGAACAACTGTGAATCAGAACCTCCAGGTCCATAAGGTTTTACCCACATAATCTAGCAACATCTGCCTTCTTACTTACTTTGGAGATCACCCATTTTAAGCTGATCTCTTTTTATTTTTCTTTGATCCTTGCTCTTAGCATAATTTATGCAGGAGGTATTTTCAAGATCCATCACAGACATGCAAGCTCTTGAGATCTTAGACTGTCTGCAGCTGAAGACAGAAGAAAAACCCGGAGACAGTCCAGCCATTTTTTGGGTTTCATGTGAGTTGCTGTCTACAGTAATCCACAGTCTTGTTGGAAAGGTTTTGTGGATGAAATGTTGCAACATGGGTTTATCTTTTTAGCTGGAGGAAGGAGGTCTAAAAATTACCTTTGTTTCTAAACTGGAGTAAGGTTGATTAATTGACAGGCAAGTGTACCTTAAAAAGATCTGAGAAATTAACAATGTGAGTATTTTTTTAAATGTTAAAACATTTTTATTGTTACTACTGTTCTGCCTTTGTAAACCTTTTGTTGTCAAGATTTTTCTACAGGACAGGAAGAAGGTGGGAGTAAAGGAAAAGAAAGGACATGCTATTGCAGCTGTAGGACCAAAATATTTTTTTCTTTATAAAGATTTTCCACAGCTGTTGCTGGCAACAGCTAGTGGAATATTTCATCTGTGGGAAGGTTCATTCACAACTCTGCATTGCCCCCCCCCACCCCTGCCCCCCATCAAAATGCTGATGTTCTGCACAAATTTCCCATAACTGTCTGTTAGCCTGGTCATGGTTTAAGAAAGTCTGGTTTTCAGTTGGGGGAGGTGGTTACTTGTGGGGAGCCTGGTGTTGCCAACGAGCTGGCTAGTTTTGACGAACCAATCATCTGGCCAGGTTTGAAGACTGAGATCCCGTTAAACCACTTCAAAGAAGTGAATACGCATCTGTGGAAAAGCACTTTTTAAAACTAAAAACATCAGGGAAAGCTTTCTTGGCTTCTGGCTTTTGAGGAGGTAGCTGGCTGACCTGGCCCTGGGTGACCAGGTTGAGCAGGGCTGGGCCACGCCTGCGTGGCTGGGCTGGTGCTGTGTGGCCAGGTTGGCTTCACCCACAGCACAGCTGAGATTTCTGCCCTATGAGGGATGGTGCATGGGCTTTTGAGCCCCTCACCAAGGAGCCTGCTGGGCCCCATCCTGGCAGGCGGCTGGGGCCTCTTCCCAGCAGGGCTGGGCCCCTTCCCAGTGAAGCCCGCTAGTCCTTTGTTCTACTGGTGCCGCTGTGCCACGCTGGCCAGAAGCTTTATCAGCACCAGGAGCAACCATGCAGTGGGGACCAGCACAAGGAGTGGCCCCATGGTTGGCGCTGGCTGCAGCCCTGAGGCCAGGAGTGGCCGGATCTGGGGTGGCTGTGTGGCTGCCACCAGCCTGGACTGGGAAGGGGCCACAGGGCCGAGACTGTGCAGATGAAATTGGCATGACTGAGACAAAGGCACACAGCCATGGCTGCCTCAGCATGGCTCATAATGGACTTTGTTTGTTTAGCCACTTTTAGTGAGCCATACTGTGGACAGAAGGACAAAACTGTCAGCAGCAGCTTTTCTTGGTTTTGGCACTCTGAGTGAAGGAAAAGCGCTAAGTAAAGCCAACAGCTGCCAAGGTTTGCACGGTGTCGGCAGAGACCACATCAATAGCAGCGAAAGACACAGCAATTTCCCTGATGCAGAGCCTGGATAAGATCAACCTTTGAGTGCTATAAAACTCTATAAAAACTGTTTCAGTTGATAAAGCTTGAGAACAAATGAACCTATGAACACCAATACTCTACCGAATCAGGAAGAGGAAAAGGTGAAGAGATGTAGGGAAAACAGTGTGAGACACTGATGTCAGTAAAGAGGCAAATCAAATTCTAGATGGGAGAGGATTGAGGAGATGCCTTAGTCTTGGACTGAAGTTCTTTGATGAGGCTATGGTGAAGACATAAATTTTTGATATATCTGACTTTGTTTTTTGCCTGTAATTTGTGAAGTACATGGGGGGATGCGGCATTCACTTGCAGCCCATGAAGAAAGGGCACTCATGCTGGAGTGTGTGGATGCTGAAAAGCTCTAATCTAATAAGAAGCTTGAACAGAGAGAGATGAGATAGAAGAAAAACCTTGTTCCCAGAGATAAAATAATAGAACTTTTGTTTTTATGCTAAAACAGCTCATCCTTAAAATTAGTACCCTGTAAGTTGACATGGCCCATGAAAGCAGCAAGACATGGGAGGGACTTTCACACTGTTTCTGCGAACAGATTTTCCTTACCCAGGTGGCTGATTGGCTGTGACATGGAAGCCAAGACTGCTGAGAGAATTGTTTGTTGTGGAGAAGTCTCCATAGCATGGCAAGAGCGACTCCTCTCCTGAGTGGACTGAAGAAAGATTATTTTTAGAGGTGGTAAACTGATTGAAAATTCCAAGTTTTGTCTCTTTACATTGTTGGTGGGAAAGAAAAGAGGGTGTGGGGGGAGAAGTGTTCTGAAGGTTTATTCTGATTTTTTTATAATTTTTCTTTAATTCTGTTAATAAAGTTTTCTTTATACCCTTTAAAGTTTTGAACCTGTTTTACTCTCCTCCTCCTAATCCATATTTCACAGCAAGAAATGAGTAAATAATTTCTAGTGGGTACACTGCTGTTTGACCAGCATTAAACCCACTACATATACTGGTGTATTGACTGGGAAACTCAGATTGGCGAACCAGTACCACTACAGTCTTCTCTTCAAAAACAATGGCACTGTCATGAAGTAGTGGGAGCAATATTCAGATGAGGAGACAGTGGTTGGCTGAATATGAGAAAAAGAACAAAAGAAAATGAAGGATAATATTTGAAGCACAGGAAATGCACCAGCAGATGTTGCTGTAATGTGGCTGTTAGAGTAGTGAGATCTTTGGCATGTGGCTTTGGTAACTTCTTAAAAATAGAAGTGTTTATTTTTGCATCTAATGACTAGTATTTCCAGCTAGTCTATACTTATCCCACCCTCTACACAAAGTGGGCTGGGAGAAGAAATGCACAAAACTGCCTCACACAAAATTGCATACCAATTTATTTTTAATGTTGCACTTAATTTCTGTGTGTCTGATTTTCATGCTGCTTTCTTTTGATTTTTTTCTTGAGTTGAATTGTTGCAAAGTTGGTAGGAGCAGGTCAGCAGAATTTTTTTTTTCTCATAATCTGATCACAACATTATTAAACACTTGTTGAAATAAAAATAGCTGGTAGACTGCACTTGTAGCAACATTTCATCCACAAAGCCATTTCAACCAGACCGGTTTGCTGTAGCCAGTAGGCATTTGGGAGATTTTGGTCAAAAAATGGCCTCTTCTCCTTCTCTACCCCAAGGAGATTATGTTGTGGTGACCATAATTTGCATTTTTAGAAACCAAATCAAGTTATTTTAACAAAAAGAAAATACATTTTCTTCACAGCCAATGACAGTCCTGATATTTTGTGCATGATATTTCCTGCAGGTGTGAGCTGTTGGTCAGTAGCAGTATCACTAGACTTCATATTAAAATAGCTGGGCTCTACCATTTCTATTACCCTCTGACATCCATCTGTGCTGGTATTTAAGAGAGAAGTCTGGAACTATAAAACTTTAGTCTTGATTACATGAATCTTTTTATATGCTTGGTTTAGATTACATTCTGTTGTGAATTTTCGAGAACTCTTCTATTACTGTCAAAATCTATCTTTAATAGCATGTGTCTGTTTTGTTGAATTGGAGTTGCTGAGGGAAAGAAAGCATCTTTCAGACATCTAGGCCTTTGATTTGATATCCCAGTTTTTTTAGTCACCAGGAAGTTAAAAATTAATATCCAGGCCTGTCTGGTGTATGTTTTTGGAACAAAAATTTTTGTTAGGGATTAGAAAGGTGTTAAACTGGGTTACATCTCTTTGATTCTCTACTAATATGCAAGTTTCTACCCCAAGAGTACTCCTGAATTCTCTTTTTTCTACCCTTTCCATACATGGTGGGGTTTAAAAACAAACACACAAAAACCTATCACAGAGGATCTCTTGATAAAAGCTGTGATTAAGTGCATGGTTGTCTTTATAAACCAGCCATATTCACTATGTGTGCATTGTGATGGAACATGTGAAACATTGCCATAACATAAGTCCATTAAATACTTAAATGTGTCAAGGTGCAGAGCCCTTACCAGACAGAGAAAAGTTTCTCCTGGTAAAGCATAAATCATTCTGCAGTTTGTTTACAGCAGTAGTTTCTTGCTTTGTAAATACATTGCTAGTGGTTTTCGCTTCTTACACACAAGAATGTAAGAAGCAGAACTTTCATTTTTCAAAACCTTTGGAGCTTAAGTCTAAAAAATATGATTCACTATGCTTATTCTTCTCTCTTTACCCTGGCAGCAATATTGGTAACTTGCAGGAGTTAACACATCTTCATTTTGATACCCTTACTCCCTTTTTCTCCCTGTTGTTTAGGAGCTGTTTTGAAGTGCAGTAAATTGACTAAATATGGCTTAGTCTCTATTTTGCTACTAGCCAGCTTGGGACAGTTTTTCTTGAAGCTTCTGAAAGACTTAACCTTGACAGCAACTTGATGACTAAGTTTACATCTGACTTGAGTGATTTGTTTCCAGAAAAAAACTGTAAGAGCTGTTGTGTTACACAAGTGCAGAAAAAGCTGATTTGCGTGTACATGAAAACTTAAAAAAAAAAAAATCAATGCTTGCATTTAGTTATCAACAACTTTAATAGAGACTTTGTGTTTTGGTGATATTTGTGATTTGGTTTTACATGAACCAGTAGCAAAATAATGGAAGTTGTCATGGAATTAAATCTGTTTTGTATTTCTTCTTGCCTCACAGGAATCTAGGTCTAAGCACCTATAAAGTAGATGAGACCTTATCTGTAATATCAGGCCTTTCTGTCAGGTTCACCATTTTATTATGTACTTTTTTTGTGGTTATCTTTATTTTTGGAGGAAATCTCAAAGTAGCTTATAGAATAAAGAAGTAATATGTATATTTTTAGAGCATTTTTTATCCTTTTTCAAAATTAAAGCTAATCACTGTACTTTGGACCTGATTAGCATAAGAGATGTGATAATCAGGATACCTTGGCAAGAACAATCAGAGCAAGAAGATAGAATCAAGAAAGAAGATTACATCAAGACTTCTACAAGCAAGAGGTGTTGCAAAATGTGTAAGTTTGTTGATGTGATGATTAACCCAATCATTGTAGTAAAAAATTACTAGCTTTCCTGGAATAGTACATAAGCATATGTAGTCCACAATAAAGAGATTCTGATCACCTCTCAGTCTCCCTGCCTCCATTGCCAATAAACCATACTGATGTAAAGTATGGATTCTTCTAAAAAACTGACAGTTTTGGTATGTGAAATAATTTAATGAATTTAGCCATTTATCCCCTATGCTGTCATGCAAGAAAATTGAGTTTTTCCTCATGATTTATGAAAAGTCTTCCATTTGCTTTAAGGTTGATAGAGTTTTTAGGTGGTATATATAATTATCAATGCTAATAGTGTATTTGTGTGAATGTTAATATATTTTGAAAATAAAGAAACTTGATCCTGTAAGGCACTATGAACAAAGAACTTGCTTCTAACTTATATGTGGGGAAAATAAATGAACATAGCATGTTGTCCTAGGGTGACATTATGATGCTTGTATCCCCAAACGTGTGTTCTGTTCATGCTGGATATTGTATCCTGTGCCTTCAAGACTGGCTCTGAAAGCAAAGGAAGGGAGAAGAATTTATCAGCCTGCACTTACTCCTCCACATTCTGCTGAACTGTGTTGTCTGGGCACGGAGAAGGCAGAACAGTTTTTTGCTTTTTAGTTAGTTTAGATAGCTGAGGCAGAAAAGTTTTGTGTGGTATGCTGAATAAATAAACAGTTCCTAGAAAAGGGTTTTCTTTCCCTTTTCTTGGAACTGTTTGAACCTGCTAAGAACTGGGACCTGGGGAGCACTGAGAGCTTGTACCTTGTGGCCTGCTGGGGCCTGCTCTGGGCAGCAGCCTTTCCCAGTGCTGGAGAAAATTATAACACAATAACCACCCACAGGAGAGACTTTCTGAATTTCTCATCTCTTCAGAGCAGCGAATGAGTTTCGTCATCTGGTATTGTTAATTTTTTTTGTGCTGGGGAGTGCTTTTCCTGTTAAATAAACAGGTTTTTTCCACTTCTCTCTGACTAAATTTTTCCCGAACCAGTTGAGCAGAGGGGCCATGTGGGTTTGCTTTCTGGTGGGCCCCTTTTGGAGATTTTCTCCCAAATCTGCCCTATACCAGGACACATGTACAAGATAGAATAGAAGATGTGTCAGTAAGCCTTACTTTTTTTCCCCTGAGCAGTGATTGGAGCATTAGGGCTTTTCATTCATGAATTGTTGCACTTGAATGAGTATGAGAATTTGCTGACCTTACACCTTGGTAGTTTTATCTTTCCTGTTGGGTCAGGAAGCACAGAGATACAAACATGGCTTTCAGCTTCAGTGGTCTGAGGTTATGCCCCAGTTAATCTTGCAGTTAAACCTCTATTGTATTCTGCAGCTTAGTCTTGGAGATTAAATAAGTAAATTTTCCCTGAATTTAAAATACACCTTACCTGATGGTAACCCAAAGGATAGACACTGCATGGTATTAAAGCAAATTTCAGAATAAAGGAGGAAGTGCATATTGAAAATCAAATTTAAAACAGCTTGTGTCAGATTCTAGATATTGTGCTTTGCATCACAGTTACATCACTGCTCATCTGGCTGCTTTTTAAGTTAAATGCTGTTTCCTGAATCTAAAATTGCTAGTACAATTCATCCTTTCCTGCTCTTAAGAAGAAGTAAATTAAAAGAAATCAAGTGCTCACTTCTTGAAAGTAATGTTTGCAACACTGTATAACCTGAATTTAATAATCAAATTACAGTCTGGCTAGTACTGCTGTCCTGTGACTTTGAAGTTAACTTGCTTTTCTTACATCTCTGGGCCTGCTGATATGACTAAGATTCAGAGGTTACACTGGGAGCAATTTCATCTTACTATCTGTGCGATGTAAATGGTAACACTTCCGGTATATGTGAAGCTTTAAAGGTGTCAAGATATTCAGCTCATGATGTTTAACCAGACATGTGGTATCGTTAGCTGATAGAATGCACAAATCGGACAACAGTGCTGTAATTAACTCGTCTTTCATGAATGGATGAAAGGTAAAACGCATATTTTCTTTTAATTTTGTTTTGATGTAAATACTTTTAGAGATATAGAGTTGAGTTTGGCTAGGTCTCTTACAGAAAGCTGATGTAAAGAAAAGGAGGGGACAATTCACTTACTCTTTTTATTTTTTTTTGTTTTGTTTTAGTTTGCAAGTATGCCTGCCACAGGAAATGTGAAGAAAAGGTAAGCATGTTTTTTGGCCTCCCTTCTTGCTGTTGATCTACATTTTTTCAAAACTGAGGTAAAAAAAATCTGTATGAGGTAATAAAGAATAAGATGGGTAGCTGGGGTATTATTCTTGCCATTGATTAAAAAAAAAAATCCAAATATAGTTGAAACATTTGCACCAATGGTTGAATTTCTCATTCTTTCCACAGGAGGAGATGTTTTAAGTTGAAAACATCAAGTTAAGTGGGTGAAATACAAATCACACAGTTCTGCCAGAAAAGAAAAAAAAAAAATCTGAGTGAATAAGGTATACATGCTGTTATGATCTGGCTTAAACCCAGAAAAGCAAAGAAAATTAACTCTCTGTGTGTAAACTGGAAAGAACTTGGGGGGTTCAAAATATACCAAAAAATGGGATTAAAACCAAACAAGGTTAGATGTTGGTGCCAAGAAATTGATGTACTTTATTTAATAGTAGAAGAGGCAGAAAGAAAAGAAAGAAAGAAAAGAGAAAGAAAGAAAGAAAGAGAGAAAAGAGAAAGAGGGAAAAAAAAAAGTACTTGTGGGGGGTGTGGGGAAAGTGACAGGAGTTAGGTGGAATCATATCACCCATCCAAGGGTCCCAATGTGGCCTTGTTGCTCCCTTCCATCTGGTCTTCTTGGTGGTGAGGGTCCCATGCCATGCTGACACATGCTGAGGAGTACATAATCCTGTGGATAAATACATGCTTTGCCCCACTTGCAGGGGGCCAGTTTGACATTGTCCTTTGCAACACTGAAGGTCTGTTGTGTCATCTCAGGTGCTGTGGTGCAGGGTCTGGAGACCCCTGGGAGTCTCCAGATTTGATGGGTCGTGTCACCTCCTTCAGCTTTGGATAAGCTTTCCCCTCAGCTGAGCTGGTCTGCACACTGCATCTCTCTCCCCCCCAACCCCCTTTGGTGGGAGGGTCTGATCAGCATTGCAGCTGTTGTGTTCTCCCCAAAGGTGCTAAGGTTGTGCTTTGTGAATGTCTCCAGTTCCTGAGTTTTATCTTACCTTCATCAGTGAATGGTCCAGGCCTCACTCTGAAGGCCTATTCAGAGTGTGGTGGTATTCTGTGCAGCTTTTGTAATACAGTTATAAAAGTCCTTCATGAAAATGTTTAAGTCAACAACTATAGTATTTCAGTCTCTGTCACTTGCACACCTGTATATCAGCCCCCATGTATGTGTGTATACATACACCTATACAAATATATATAATATGTACAGCAACAGACATTTAAAGGCAAATGTTTGGCATCTGATTATAAAAGTATAAACATATTATTAATTTTCAGTGATTACTGTAGATTCCCCCAGTTCAGTTTCATGACTACATTTTTGTTACTTTAGAAAATTTTCAAGTTCCTTTTGCACAAGATGAGATCAGTAATTCCGTGGTCTCACGTGACTTACTTTCCCCACTGTTAGATTTGTGTAAATCACAGACACTTAGAGATTCCGTCTAAATCTAGCACTCTTGGAGGGCTTTATTTTTCCAGCAGCACTTTTATGGGGTAATATTCCCTTCTTTTAACTTAAACTTTTGATTAGTACTTACTATCTATTACGACAGCATATTTTATAGTCTCTTCTAGAGACCAAAGATCAAGACCTAGTATCTGTGTTGTTACCTTGTTTGCAAGCATTTGTTTGATTCAGTGCATCCAAGGTGTATAACTAAATTCAAGAGAAGAATCTTCGCTTTGTGGAGGACTTAGAGACTTTTCAGGTAATTTTGGAAAATTCTAGTAAATACAAGTTTCAATAGGCTAAGCATTTCCCATTTTGAGTAAAAATGGTACATGTGCATTTGAAAATCACTGTGTAGTGTGGTATGCTGAATAAATGCAGAATTGTGGGTTTTTTAATGAAATAAGATGATAAAATACACAGTGGTAATATTTTAAAGTAAGATAGTACATTTTAAAGGGTTTCATCACCTATATACATTCAATAATGACTAGTAATAATATTATAATAATGGTGGTCTATTGGTAGAAGCAAAGCAGTTTAGTGGAAAGATGTATTTTTTCTTAGACCAGGTGATGTAATTGCTCCCTCTTTGCACAGTAGCTTTGGTTCTCAGAATAGTACTTGCAATATGGAATTCTACCAGTCGTATAAGAAAGAATCTGGTTTGTTGATAACATTGGTAGTTTGCAGATTTACTTGGGTAGGTGCTGCACAGAACTAGAGTTTCCAGAAATGATGATATTTAAATTATTCTAGAGACTGTTGTGATTCTTTGAACCTGTTTTGGAAATGAACAATTTAATATGTGTGCCTTATGATTAAAACAGGAAACTCTCATTTCAGCTTTCAGCCATTTGGGTGTTGACTGTTGAAAAGAGTAGTATATGGAGTACCAAAACTATATAATACCCTAACATCTAGATACTGACTGGCATGTTTTATGATTTTTGAATAACTGAAATGAAATTATTAGCATTTGTTACAGAATATTAAAAAAATAATGAAAATAAGATAAAATTCAATAATCAATTATTTCTCACAAGAAGCTTATTTTCTGATTTTCAGAGAAGTAGTCAGTCAGCACATAGCTTAAATTCAGAATTTTTTTTATGAGTCTTTTTTTCTTTCTGACTACTTTTTAAGGCTTGTGATTTCTGCACCCATCAGTGTATGTAGTTTCATGTCATAGTTGAGATGGTCACAAGACAAAGCAACACTCCATTTTCAGAAGGCTTCAAACCCTGTTTTATTATGGCATGCATGCTTTTTATACATTCTTACAAAACTCGTAATTTTACACCTTTTGTCAGGTGTAAATTTTCAGGAAAGACAAACAAAGTGCTAACTGGAATAGAAAGTTTCCCTTATTTATCCTTTCTTTCTTGGTTTCTATGTCAATGACTTTGGTAGAAAATTCTTTCAGGGGTGAACATGGATCCTCTCTTACCAAAGTTCTCTGGCTCACAGAAGTTCCTGTAAAACCTCTTCCGCAGTTTCAGGTAGTTGGTTGTGTTTTGTAAGATCCAGCTCGTACATTGTCTTGGTTGAATGGACGGGTGTCTGTCAAGGAAGGTGGGAACCTCCCTTGGAATGGAAAAATGTGACCCTCTCCCCTCCAAATTATTATAACTTTGAACTGACAGGGCTTTCAGACAAAGATATGGGGAAATGAATAACAGTTATATATATATATATATATATATATATATATATATATATATATATATATATATATATGCAGGTATGTATGTATGTATATTGTAAAAGCAGGCAACCCCGATGAAGGGAAAAATGATGCATCTGACTCCATTGATATCAGAAGGCTGATTACTTTATTATACTATATTATTCTATACTGTATTACACTACATCTAAACTGAATCTGCACAAGCACTGAACTTCACTGAACAGAATCTTGTCATTGTCTCCTGACCAACAGTCTGGAGACGTGCTTGGCCCTGATAAGCCAAGGAAACAAAACACCATCACATTGGGTAAACAATCTCCATATTGCATTCTACTTTTGCACAAACACAGGTGCAGCAAATGAGATAAGAATTGTTTTTTCTTTCTCTGAGGTTCCTTGCTGCAATTCCCAGAAAATATCCTTGGGAGGTTGTGCCTTACTTTTCTCTGTGAAGAGAAATGCAGCCACATATGTATGTATGTTTGTATGTATGTATGTGCAACGAGGCAAACAAATAACCACAATGGCATCAACAGCAAACAGAGCCAGAAACCCAGTAACAGCCTTCTCTCGGCTGCCAAGCACTTTTCCCTTTGTTGTAGTTACGGTTACAGCTGGCAGGGGTGCCGGTGGCTCCCAGCCGGACAGGGCAGGTGTGATGATTCCTCCCCAGCTGTAAGGGGTGCTGTGGTGTGAGCTCAGCTGTCTCTCTCTACATGGTAGTGGCCGCTCAGCCAGTGGAAGCGATAGAAAGGGGCTTTTCTTTACAACTGCACAGGCAGGCTGTCCTGGTGCCCCTCCAGACACTGAAATGGGCTGTAGCAGGAACCTCAGAACAGCAGGCTGGAACAGCAGAGGCAGGCACACCCAGAGTGACAAACAAAGTGTAGCAAAAATTCTAAAGCCATAGCAGGAGCTGCCGGGTGTCCCAGCAGACACAGGGCCGTGGATTAAAATGTAGCAAAAAAAAAAAAAGGCCCGAAGCAGTGGGGAGGCGGGGAGGCACTCCGTCCGGAGGTTGAAGGGGGTCAGGGCCCCGGGATTTCTCCTGAGGCATCCGAATCCGAGTAGATGGTGAGGGTCCTTTCCAGTGCAATCAGATGTTGAAAAGGTCCCGTTTCAATGGCAGCTGTTACAAAGAAAGGCTCACCCATGGTAAGGAGGAACTGTGATGGACAGAGCTTCGCGGTGGCAGTGAATTCTTGCTGCAGCAACAGTCCCACACTAAAACCATGACCGTCTCCCCTCTGATCCAGAGAACAAGAGAGAGCGAGGATGGAGTCCAGCCCCTCATCCCCCACCCAAAATCTTTTAAGACATGGCAGCAAACTGCACCCTCCCCCTCCTCCTCCTCCTCCCATCCTCATCTTTTGTCTCTTAAGTGGTGTACTTACCATCCCTTAGGCAACACAAAGGAGAAAATTCTCTGAGAGAAACAAAAATAAAAACATAAAAACATAAACCCCAAACAAACAAACAAAAACAAAAAAAAAGAGAGAAATTTTAAAATTCTAACCTCCAACAGCGAGGAGTTGCCTTACTGGCTTGATAGAGGATTGCAAACTGGAGACAGACATAATGAAAAACCACAATTTGGTGGAAACAGAATGACAGTATTATCCATTATGAAGCCTTATCCCAGCAGTTCTGTTTTTTTTATCAGCTAGCTGAAATGTCTAGGCTTTGTTAGAACTCGCTTTTACTACTTCTGTTGATAATACAGCATTTAATAGCATTTTACTAGTAATTATTTCTAAAAGGCTGCTTCCCTTTTCTTGTTCTGTGTAGCTGAAGAAAGCATTTAAAATACTTCCTACAATTAAAGCATAATAAAGCAAATTCAGTCTTAGTCTGGGAGAGCTAGTTTTGATGATGAAGTATGTATTTAAATGCCATTCTGTACCATTTAATTGCATTATCTCTTTCCTGAATAGCTGGAAAATGGAAGATATATTTGGAATGTAAATGTTTAAGACTTTATTCTAATGTGTTATGAGAGGAGGGACTTTTAAAATATTACTAGAGAGCTGTTAAAGTCAGTATTGTAATACATAAAAGTCAGAAATAATGCTGTAAAATTCAGGTATTTCCTTGCAGCCTCCAACAAAATGCTCTCAATCTCAAAAATGAGTGAATTGGGTCCTCACAGAGGGGGACCGTGTCTTTTCAACATGGCATTTTCCCACTTTTTCTGGGAAAGTGGAAAGGACCTGCTTGGTTCACAACTCTCTGGGCTAGTTTGGCCTCCTTTGGCTTGCTAAGCAGCAAAGCATTCCGAAAGTGCAAATGTTTTCTATAAACTTCCTGCTGCTGGAGAGATCACTACCTTTTTGACATCATTCTTGCAGGCCTTCTGTCACAGACTGAAATCAGGCCTGTGCTAAATTGCTGTTTGCATCTTAGTATTGCCTGATGCAAAGAGCTATTTTTCCTTCTTATGATTTAATACATTAAGCATTAAATTTACCCTAGGGAGATACAGAGTCATCCTGTAGATGGATGCTTTTCAACCATTTAATGTAGGGAAATAAAGCAAAAAACCAGAATGACCCCCAAACGAATTTTTGATTTTTGCTTTTTTACCATTAAGTTTGACATGTGTCTTCTGCCTTCATATTTTTCTGTGATGTTGAGTAGAGAAGACTGACATTGCTGC
Organism: Passer domesticus; assembly: GCF_036417665.1. Taxonomy (NCBI): domain Eukaryota; kingdom Metazoa; phylum Chordata; class Aves; order Passeriformes; family Passeridae; genus Passer; species Passer domesticus. Next base: position 65,485,310 of record NC_087474.1, read on the forward strand.
CTTCTGGTGCCTTCTCTACCCCATTCCTTTCTTTCCTGCAATATGTATTAAAGAAAACAACGCATACTTCTCCCCCATTTTAACCTATGCTTGTTGTTTAAATATTGCTTTTCTCTTTCATCCCTTTATTTGATGGGCATAGATCTGTCCCAGGTCTTAGATGTACACTAGATGCAGTGAAATCTGTGGGCTAAGCAGCGGTATCTTCAGTTTGTTGTGACAAAACTCCTCTCTCCTCACCCTAAAACTTCAGATACTGTTGACTGAAGTGCCATTTATGACCATAGGAACCGTAATGTCTAAAGCTTTTATCACTATTATTCAGGTGTTGGAAGCAGACTGAAACCCTGAGAAACCAGACCGATACTTAATGTTATAGGTCCAGAATTCTGAGATGCAGTTGGTCTGGTATAGTTTGTTTCCATTCAAGAAAATTCAATCCATGCTGGTAGTTTGTTCCATTGGGAGAGGAAAATGTTGGCAGAACAGAGAATCCCTCTGCTCCCTGGCTCCCTCCATATCTGATAAGATTGCAAGTTTTGTTTGGCTTTGCAAATGAAGAATGTTTTCTCATGCAGATTGTACCAACATACATACATATGGAATACTTAATAGGGTATTCACTGAGTAATCTATGCCTCATAAAGCTTGGAGAGGTCAGATGGGATACAAAGAAAACAGAAATTAAGTCTTGTTAATGATATAGTTAGTAATTCGTGCAGATAAAATATATAACTGTATGAAATATATATACCAAACCAACTGTACATAGAGAAAGGGGGGGAAAGAATTCCATTCTCAGGATGACGAAACCGCAGCAGGCTGGCAAGGAGACACCATGACATTTACATGCAAAGGAAACTTCGGCTGCACAAGAGATGGGCATTCATGGAGGCATGTATCCAGTGACGCCCAAGAGATGATGGCCCGGACGAAATACCTATCTGAGATAACCGGAGCCATCAACACCTGCTGCCTGAATACCAGATTCCGGGAATCGGGGAAGCGCATTAATCAATTCCCGGACGAAGGCTTTGTGCAGCCTGGACCGAAGAAAGGACACAACTTGAATATGAAGAACTCTGAAAAGAAACAAAGGGATTCTGCCGCGGGCAAAATAAAAGAGGACAAAGAACGGCTACCTCGGAAGGGCTAGTGTGGACGAGGTGGATCTGGTGCTCTTGAGGCCAGATCTACGTCCACCCAGCCTAACTCCCAGGGGTGTTGCGCTGTCCGTTTGATTGTCGGCTGTCAGGACTGTCATGAATAAATTAATTTTTATTTTACTAGAATTAGAATTAGGCGTATTTCATTTTTACCTATAACAAGTCTCAAAAAGATGTGTACAATTTTCAAAATTAAGATTTTTTTTTTTTAGCTGAGAGGCAGCAAAATGAGACATTTTGAGCAAATATACTATATTTTTGCACTTATTTGTGTTAAATAAAGCTCTTTCATGTGTTACACAGATTAAATCAAGAGGGGCAGTAACTAGCATTTACAGTTCAGGTTGGCAAATTAAACCACAGTGCAGAGAGCTAGTGCAAAGTCCACTAAAATCTAGTTTTAAGATCTTGGTTTCTGCTGTCTGGTTTAACCCCTGTTAGTAACACTCAAATTCTGACTTTAATTTCCTTTGCTTCTGAACTAATTCTGAACAAATCCCGTTATTTGAAGAAGGAAAGGACTTCATCTCTGTTTACTAGTTTACAGTTATCAAGGGAAACTCACCAACTTTTGCTTCTAAGTACCTTCTGTTTTTATTAGAGGATTAAAAAAAATATTTTCCCCAAATAACCTATGCACCAAGTGTCTTTGCTTTGTGTGTATTCTTCACAGAAGTGAAGAACTTTTATGATGTAGGTCAGGACTGTGACATTGCAAACTAAAATACCACAACATGGAAGAAAGCCAGCATTTGTCATGAGTGTTTTAGAGGGTAGGTTGGAAAAGGAGAACAATAACTGACAAGCATGCCAGAACAAGAAAACTGAGCAAAAAATATTTTTTCCTGGGCTTAACTTGAGAGCTCTTGATTGGAATAAATAGGTGTGTGGTTTTTGTAAAAAAAAAAAAAAAAAAAAAAGATGTGTGTATAAATGTGTCTGTGTATATCTATATATCTATCTAAATTCGTATTAAATACATCCATGAGCTTACCATATAGCTTACTATGTAGGCTTCTGACAGTCGTCTATGTAACATTCAGTAAATCTCCTAACATGATTATAACTTCATGCTATTTGCAGGATGTCATTGACTTCATTTTGCTGGTCTTTTCACCCTTTCTCCTCCATTTTGTAACGTAAGTACTGAACTAGGGTGAACAGGTTTTTTAGTATATTATTTTATAGGTGAAGATTCTTCCCCATGTGTATAGTTTGTGTTACACATAACCTGTGGCAAGCATGCTAGAATTTGTTACTTGATAAATCTGTAGCTTGAAAGTGATTAATTATAGTTATGTGGTTAAACTGCTTTTGCAAAAGCAATATAATAGTGATTGAGATTTGGACTTTGAAATGCACCTTTGGTAATAACTTGCTCATTCTTTGAAGATGGTTCTTGCTCTGAAAAGTCACATACTTCTTGCAAAAAGAGAATAAAAAGGAAGGAAGATAAAAATGAAATATGTATCTGGAAGTGGGAAAACAAAAATGTAACTGAAATGTAACTACTGGTTATCCCAGCCAATGAACTATTGTGTTTTGTGCAGGGGCATTATTGTGTTGCTATTAAGAGCAAGCAGGAACAGATTTTATTTTCCTAGCACCAGATATCCTGCCATTTGTTGACTTTTTTTTTGTTTGTTTGACTTAAAATTTATCTCATGTTACTCATTAACTGATATGGCTGATGCTATAGTCATGTGAAGGAAAATTACCCGCAGATTCACTGGAATCAGAATTCTTCATAAAAGAAATTATTTTTAATCTTTTCTCCATCAATATGGGACTTTTTCAAACTAAGACTGAATGAAGGAAATACCACACCAGGAAAATGTTTTCATATTAACTATGTATGCAAGAACAGGTAATTTGTCTTTGAAGTAGTTGCTTGATTATTTGTGAATAAACTAACAATGTACCTCTGTGTCTATGTGCTGGGCACCAAAAAGGTAGCTCTTTCTTAAAAGGCAAAACGTTCTTACATTCTGGTGTGGCTTGTTAATATGTGAATATTATTCTGTACAGAAGTACAGAAGCTAAATCCACCTTGATGTGGAGCTATAAAATATTCCACTAGTGCATATGCAGTACACTTCTTACAAGAATAAAGAAACTATTGAAAGCTGACAAACCTGGTTATTGTAGATGTTTTTAAGATTAGCTGTAGCTTCAGTAGGTGGACCAGAAAAGTCCTTCTGAAGTTTATTGTTTTGTGCGGTTGGTACTGAAATAAATGGGCAGGAGATCTTTCTCCTTTTTAATGCCTTTATTAAGAAGAATCAGCTCAGGTGGGGAGAAATCGACGGGTTGCGCCCTCGCCGCCGCTGCTCCCAGGCGTGGCACGAAGGAGGAGAATGATGCAGTTTTGTCCGCTGGTCTGCAGACAGAACTGGGGACTCTGTCCTCACGGGAGAGTCGTGGAGTCCTTGGTTTGTTTGTTGAAAAACCCGGGGGGTCTCTTTAATCAGTTTCTTTTCAGGTTAGGGTGAGAAATAAAAAGGTCCAAGCAGGTACGGGACTATGCTCCCATCCTTAGACGTCACTTAAGTCACTTGTTGGCTCGTGATTTTAGGGGTTTTTCTTGTAAAAACTGTAAAACTGTAAAAACCCAAGGTGCACTGCATTTCTTATTTGCATACTGGCTCTGATGTCACTCCTATTTTCTTTACCTCGGAGGGGTCTGTCCTGGTGTCTTTTTTTTGGCAAGTGGCCAGCATCAGGGAAACAATCAGTTAATCACCGGCCATTAACAGGTATTCGAAGAGCTTTTCTTTGGCAGCACACCTAAAGAAGTCTGACCGGTTTGACTTGCTTTTTTTAACTCTGAAACTAAAAAAAATACAATTTTCTATTCATAACAGGTACAGAGTGTGTAACTTTTTAAACCAATGACTGAGACCTTTATACTTGGTTTCCTATCTCTGCGTTGTCACTGTATTTAAGTCTTGCTGTTTTACTTTTTAGCTCTATACTTTTTCTATAAAACTTATTTTTTAGCATGTCTCAGACCTTTGAAAACTAGGAAAGAGACTTGGAGCCACTCACATATTCTCAAACTAGACTGTTTGGATGTCATAATATCCTCTGTTATCTGTTAACAGGTTAAAAAACTCTCTTGCTTTTAGCCTGTGTCTGGGTTAACAGTGGAAGAATTTGCTTCAACTGCTCACGAGAACTGAAGCTGGAATACAACAAGGTCTTGATTATTTTGCTTCATCTGTGAAGAAATGTGCTATCTGTGTATATGGAATTAGAAGAAAAAAAGGTCAGTGCATCTTGGGTGTTCATTGAGTTTTGTAGCTCAAAAACAGCAGTAGGACACCAAAATATTTGATTTCTGTAAAAAGGAAGTGCAGAAGACACAGAATCAGAAGAAGAAATTTTTTTGTAGTCAGTTTGCTATATATAGCTGTTTCAAGTATAAGGGAGCTCAGGGAAGAAAAAAAATCAAGTGTTATTTTTAGTGCTAGCTCTCATCTTCTCACAGACCAGAGTTGCCTGAATAAGATGCCACTAATCTGCAGAGATCTGCAATTCTCTTTTTAAGTTCTTGTCCACTGGATGTCCCCAGTGTTCTTATGTCAGAAGAAAGGGGATTTTTCTTAGGCAGTGAGTCAGCTGTAATTAGCTAGCAAATTACAGCAGAACTGTGTTTTAGTTAGCCAAAGAGGTAAAGATATGCTTGATTCCTCAAGGGTTTTGATCAGTGGAGTGAAGGCAGACATCAGAGATTATATTTATGTATGTCAGTGATGACAATTTTATTCCATAGTGGTTCCAGTAATAATTACATGAGCATGTAATGTTAGTTCATCTCTTCCACTGCACTACACAGCCAGTCTGCCAACTCCTTTGGTGTTTCCAGTAATTCTTTCTTCCTGGTGTATGCAGTGAGAGGAAAGAAATTGAAATGTCATGTTTATCTATTTTAACTTTAGGTGTTGCTAATGAGAACACAAGCAAAACCATTTTATAAGTATGAGGTAATTCCATGGTCAGGACAACTGAGACAGTCTTTCCTCCCTAGATGTAGGTGTTCGTTGCTTGTGGTGGTGGTGCAGGGTGCATGTGCCTTTGATTCTTTCAGCTGGGCACTGTTCTGCTTGGTGGTTTGTCACTTTGCTTGAAAGGAGAGTTGGTGGTTGTAATTTAAGGTGACATATGAAGTTTTACATGCTATGTTAGGCAAGAGATCACCAAGGCAGATGATGTCCTATTGGAAAAGCAGGCAACCCCAGATGCAGGGAAGAATGATGAGCAGGACTCCATGATATCAGAAGGCTAATTAATTACTTTATTATACTATATTATTCTATACTATATTACACTATATTACACTGCATCTAAGCTGAAGCTGAACAAGAACTCAAGAAAATCTCATGACTGTCCCCTGACTGACCGTCCGGACACAGCTTGCAGGGATTGGTCAAGAAAATAAAACACTCACACCAGAATCCAATTACCAAATCCCTTCAGGTAAACAGTCTTCCATAATGCATTCCACTTGCGCATAAACATAGGAGCAGCAAATGAGATAAGAATTTTGATCATTCTTTTCTCTGCTTCTCCAGGAGAAAACCTGAGAGAGAGAATTGTTTCTATCTTTTCAGAATCCTACAATGTCCTTGCTTCCCGCAATAGGCATGTTATTATGACAGGTTAGTTAACATCTTCCATGTATGGGTGTTTGGTTGGACAGAGTAGTGAATCATGAGTTGCAGTCACAAAACGAACTGCAGAGGTGCAGCATATTAAAACCTTGGACTTGACCCCACTGAGGAGTCAGAAGGGAGAGCAGACAAAGTGCAAGAGTTCAATCTGTCCTGTTTTCTTTAATGGTAGTCTAGAGATCATGAGTGAGCTGGGAGTTGAAGAAACAATGTGCTACTTTTTTTTTCCCCCTTTCTAGGAGTAATTTATGATTTAAGAAGCACTGACAATTGGAGATCAGTCTTTTTCATAACCATATATGGAGGCAAATGCTGTCTTTTCCATGCTAGTAGTTAAAAGCTGTTCCTGAGTGTTTAAGCTGGAGTTGGTTGTCCTTGTGTAGTCAGGTAGTAGCCCCTTTGACTCTTTGCCTGTGATGTGTACAGTTTTGATGTTTCTTTTTGTTCTTGCAGCTTGTTCTGTTGCATGGGCTGCATCTTCATTGTAATATTCTAAGGATCACAAATGACCTGAGTATGAGGCCCCCTGTACTCAGTAACCCACTCTGTATACCGTGAATTGAGTCATGATAGGAGTGTTCAGAACATCATAGCAGCTGTTCTGAAAGAAAACTCCACCTTTGTTGTCCAGGTGTTGCTGCAGAGTTTCTGGCTCCACTCTGCTGGCTGAGAGACAAATCTGTCTGTCCTGGAGAGCCATAATTTTGAAGGTGACATGGTAAATGAAACAGTTTTCACTGGGGTTAACCTCAAGGTACTTGTTAAAGTGAGCATTCATGATGACTATTACTGAAGCTTAGCTGAGTGGTGTAAAGGGATGAACCTACAGTCTTTAGACTGTATGTGTGAGATTTGAGGGTGCCTGCTATATGAGACTGTAGAAATAATCTAACTCTTGGTTTTCCCTAGATCATAATGTAATCCAAGTTAGTAATGCTTTTCCTGGCTTTCTTTGTGTTTTGGTTCCTGAATATCAAAATAAGGGGGTTTGGGTTTTTTTGATGTGATGTATACAGACTATGTTCTTCATAGGAAGTGTTTTTAATTTGGAGGCAAATCTCTGAAAATATGAGTCCACAGAATATCTGTTTTTCTTCCTCTGCTAAACCCATGACCCAAAGTCAGTTCCAGAACAAGGGTAAGGTGTTGGGAACTGCTGAAGTTCTAGATTTCTTGAAAAACAGAATATTTACTCATTAACTAAAACTGAGGTGATGATTAAAGGCTAACCCTTCATGTTTCCCTGTATATGTGACGTGAGGGAAGGCATTACTCTTCACCTGGTTTAATTGGTTAGAGTATGTGAGCAGGGCACTGAGTTTGCATTGAGCTAGGCTAATGTTTTAGGGAGCTGAAAGTAGATAGTACAGCTGACAGCAGCAATAGATGCTGAGGTTCTGTTCCTGATCTGATTGGCGCTTCTTTGACTGTCTGGACAGAGCTCAAACAATGCAGCTGGGACATCTCCAAAGGTACTATCTTTTTTTCCTTAATCATAATGTTTTATTCCCGGTGGTGACACCCTGCTTTCTTCCAAGTAGCTATGAGCTGGTAAGTATTTTTGGCACTACTCATATCCATCAGGTTTTATTAGGTTATAGGTTAGATTATTCTTGTAGTCTCCGGTAACCTCTTATTATTTCAGTACTGTGCTATCACCTTCCTCTCTGAAGGCTTGACAAATTGGTTGGCTTGGATTGGCAAATTGAAGGCTTGGTCTATTCCTGAAGCTTGTTACTGTGTGCTGTCCCATGCAGGAATCCACATGTTTTATGCTTTTATTTGTGTGTTTTAAATATAAAAAATACTTCAGTAATTATTTGTTTCAACATACTCACGTTTCATGCCAATTTGGAAGTACAAGTACCGTAAGATTTATTGGGACCTGTTATTTATTTGTTCCTGATGAAACCCATACTTGCTTAGGACAGGAAAATCTTAAGCCTTTTCTGGCTTGCAATACTGTATTTGGTTGTTTTAGCTCCAAGGATGAGTGATGCTAGGAAGATGGATTCTAACAGTTGCTTACTGAACCAGCACTGGCAGCTGCTAGTGTCATTACTAGGACTAAGCAGCCACCAGCTGATGCACAAGTGTCAGCCAAGAACTCTACGTATTTTAGATAAATGATACAACCACTGGCAATTAGCAATCCTACATCTCACTTCTGCATTGCTGTGTGAATTGGCCAAGTTACTTTGTACATTTTTGTGTCTTGATTTCCCTGTGGGAAAAATAGAGGGAATGGTACTTACCTATCATGAGCCATAAAAGTCAAAAAGTGCTTTTAAAACTATTGTCCTGTAAAGCAAAGCCTGGAAACTGAAATCAGTAATTTCTGGTATTATGAGGAATGTGAGTATCAATTCATTGGAGGTCTCTCCTAGATTTGATCCAGTAAATTTATGAATTAACCCATATAGGAGTCTGAGGATCTTGTATAGCATCACTGCTAAAATTATAAATAGAAAATAAACCATTTCTTTGTAGCTCACAGTATTAGGGGCATACTGGCAACAGCAGTTGCTCTTGTGCACACAACCCAAGTATTGATTCTGAAATGGAAAACCAGTTACTGTGGTTCAGAAGAAATTTTAAACATATAGCAACCTGTGGGATATGTTACTAGTTGTTAATAATTCTGATTGAAGTTGGTTTGTGTGAACTTGGTTTATGTGTACATGGGGCAACGGAGATAATGTAGTCCCAATGGACTCTGACCTGGTGGCACGTAAAGAGTGTAGATGGCATAACTGGCCTAACCTGTTTTAGTTTACTAGCAGGATTGTGGACTGAGGTGTATTCAGTCACCAAATAAACATTTACTAGTTTGGGCAGAAGGAGTGGAATTGTATTTAAATTTCTTGCAGGGATATCTGTAGGTGAAATATTTTCACTACACAGTATACAATATGTCTTATTTCTGAGAGTGAGACTGAATAGTGTGGCTTGCTTTTGGTGTGAAATGTGGTGACATTTTTATATTAGGAGTCTTTGTTCAGCACCAGTAAATTTTATCTATTTAGTGAAGAGTTCTGTTGTTCTGAAGGAGAAATAGCTGCAAGCAGTTTCTTTTACAACTGTTTTGAGTGTAAAGTTTTGACAAGATCAAGTAGTTGAAAGGTTTAGACAATAGGGAGGGTAACATCTATTGAAATTAAACAAAACTTTGTGGCATCATAATCTACTGCTGAACCATGGATTTATCCCCATTCACTCCAGCTAAGGAATTCCAACCTTTTAGTCTTCACATGAATAAACAATACATATGCCTTCTTTAAATCAGTGTTGCATCTATTTAATCAATGTAAAGGTTGCCTATATTGCGCTCCTTAAACTGGCTTATAGCAAGATAGTAGTTAGACTCTCAGTGAAGTATTTCTTGGAAGACTATTGAACCCTGATGAAATTCACAGATGTTCTTTTTCTTCAAAATGTGTGTTTTATTGAGTATTTTCTTTTGTCTTGTTACCAAACTGGCCCTTCACATTTCTCATGAACCACACATCTTGAAGCTTTGTAATGACATCAGGAGCCTCATATATCAACTCAATGCAGCTGTTTGGGCTTTCAGGTGGTAAAATATAAAGTAGTTCCTGTGTTCTAACACTACTTACTTTATGGTGTCATGCACATTCCTCAGAATGTGGGATGGTGTTAGTCTAGCTCTGTTAATTCAAATGTTTAGCAGAGATGATGTATTCTGTTGCACTTAATTTTATTTCATGAAGAAACAATGGACTATTTGTGGAAATGGTCTTTCATCGCAGAGATTTGTATCTTAACCCAAAAATGGAAGAAAAAAAAAGGGGGGGCGGGGGGGGGGGGGGGGAGTGTCATGGTCACTGTATTTGTTTGTTTTTACCTTAGAGGTGAGTGAGCTTATATAGTGCTTCTAAAATTAGATAAAAATCAAAGGCGGTAGATTTGTTTAAATGGCCTTTACTGGAATTATTAGATCTTATTTTGAAAGACTGTTAGTTTAATCAGTTGATAGTATTTCTTAAATTGATGTTTTTAATTTAAAAAAATGCTGACAACTTAAGTCTTTTTCTCTAGTGCTGTCAAAATAAGAAAAGGTTTAGGCCCTAACTATAAAGCTCTGAATACTTGTTTTCATCTATTAAAAAAGATAAAGATTAAAAAGAAAGCCAATGGAAGTATATTATTTTAGAGATAATTTTTTAATTCCAGGAAATAGTCTAGAGTATTTTAAGATGCTTCAAAAGTGCAGTAAGGTAGTCCTCTTCACTGAATTTCTTTTTTGTCCTTCATGAGAGTGTATATTAGAAAAGAATGAAGCAAACTAAATCTTAATTCTTCAGTCCCATCATCTATGCTGCCAAATTTCTTGAAGTAAAGAAATGTGTGAAGGCCCAAACCTCTTACATACATGAATTCTTATCTTAAAATGACTTAATTATGAAAGGTCCTTATGACTGCAGGACTTGTCAGTTTTAAGACACGTTTAAAAAGTGATCTTCAGCACAAACATTTCTGATTTAACCTTAATAGCCTTTCTTCCTTACTGCCCCCTTTTTTTCTTATGTTTTTTTTCCAAATGGTTACCCCAAAATTTTGCATACCTCTAGTCTGTCACTTAAATATCACTTGTCATAACTAGCTGTTATAATGTGGACAAATTAAATGGACATATATTTTATAATATATGTAAAGTAAATTTTACCTAAATATAGGTAAAGTATATTTTACCCTAACAGTCACTTCAAGCTGAAGTTTGTTTAGCTGTTTTGCTAAGTCTTTGACTGGAAGTTTGATAGTTTTGATAGAAATTCGGGAAGGGCATCAATGGTTCTGGTTCCCACCCCCTTCTGCTTCATTATGCAAGCTTCTTTTCTGCCTGTAGAAAGAAAAATCGAAGACTTGAATATTCAGGCCCCTCCTAACAAACCTGATTTTGAACAGTGAGTGAGATTGTGCTCTGTACTGTTTCAAAATAGGGGAAGAAGAGAATAAAAGTAATTGTGGGAGAAATAGAGATTGGTTTGCTTTTTTTTTTTTTTGGGTGTGTGTGTGTTTTTAATTTGGTTTTTTTAAAAGGAGCAGGAGCATACCTTGAAAAAAATGCTGAAGAAGTGAGTGTGAAGTCACAAAGGCTTCATTTTAATTGCCTATCTCATTTTTTTTACTTGAAATCCATGGTACATATACACCTACATACGTTAAACCTAGTGCCAGTATTTTCTCAAAAATGTTAAAAATTAAGAACTGGAAATACATGTTGATATGTAGAAGTTAAACCAAACTCTCAGCTATATATGGGTAAAGTGAGGAAGAGAACAGGAAACTTTAAGAAAATTCAGTACTCTTAACAGTGCTTGAAAGAATGCTTGTCCCCTGTTGCAGAAGAACCCTCTCCTTCCTTTTATTCATGCTGTTGAATGTAATCCTCTCCAGAAGCTTTGTATGAGAAAGATCAGTGAATATGAAAAAATTATTTTTTATTCCTCTTGCATTAATTTTTAAACATGTTTTGAGAAAAACAATGTGAGACAATTTACTGTTCCCATGGAACACAGTCAGTCTGTTTTTAATGTGGGCATGCAAGAGATTTTTTAAGAAATAGGAAGTTGAATAATTGTTTGTAGTATTGGGAAGGTCTGTGCATGTAGATGAAGGATTGCATTCTCCAATTTCATCTTAAGTGGGTGTCATTACTAGCAGATATGTTAATTTGGGTTAGTCAGGCACGAGCTTCAAACACAGTGGAGTTTGTAACAGTAACTAAACTGAGCTAAAACCTGACATATACGATGATTTTGCTCTGCTAGCTCTGAATTTGGTTTCTGGCTTACATCAGTAAATGCTTTTGTGAAAAATTTATCAAGTGGATTTGGTTGTAGTAAATGTCTGTGACTAATGGCTAGTTAGTTCTCATGTTTTCTTGTCTTCCTTCCAAGAAATAGTGTGGAAAGCTTATGGAAAACTAGGAACATGCCCAGCTCCATTATTTAGGTAAACTTCCTTTTTTTCCCCCTATATACTTCATTCAGACTTTAGCTCACAGGATCTGTGAGATGTATGCATGCATGATGTAGTGAAGGTGAAGGACATGCTAAATCTACAAGACTTTCCCATTGATACTAACTTTCCTGGCTCCTTCCAAGACTGTCACCAGAGCAGTTCTTAAGGCAGTGCTGCAGGCTATAGCTGCCTGTCTCATACAAGAGCCTGCACATCATGGGAAGGGAAATGCAACAGCTTTGTTCTGTTCTCTCGTTTGTTTGTAAAGGGTGGAAATATCCAGTGGAGGTTTGTATTTGTCTGTTCAGTTCCTGCTGTCACCATCCAGAGCCATAGTGCTCATGTCTCCATGAAAACTGTGGGCTTTGGAGAAACGTTTAAGGAGGGATGTTTCTTCACTTCTGGTTCATACAGCTTTTCTGAAGTCACAAGGAAGCAAAGGTGAAACTTTTGCTTGAAACTTCTTGAATTTTTTTTTAAAGCTCTCTCTGTCTTGCTGTTCAGTTTTTCTTTATTAAATTTTGATGTGTGCTTTTCCCTTCCTTTTTTTTCTCTTTCAGCTTCTTAAAAAGATTTTCCTAGTTTTCTCAATTTCTTGATTTGTAGTTATAGATATGCAGAAGAAGAGACTAATGAGACACTTTCTTGACAAAACGTGTGAGCTGATGCCTGATTTGAAATACTTGACAAGACTGTGTTTTAAACTTTTTTTGGATTTCAGTTCTCCAGAAGCGGGCTGGTGTGGGCCTCTTTGTACTGCATTTCTGTGAGGTTTGTTTTTTAGTTTTAGATTTCAAGTGCTTACCAGAGTAAGGCCACGCTCTTCAGAGACATGCAGAGTTGAAGTTCCAAAATGCTGCTTTAAGTGAAGTCAGTCTCTTGTTAGTAAATGTCTCTTAGTCATAAGAGAACACAGAGAATAAAACTGCATGAATTGGCTACTCCAATCCCTTAAATTAATGAAATGCAGTGATCCTGAATTGAGCTGTGCAAGGCACACTCAATTCAAAAGCTAGTCATTGCATTTGTCAGGAGGGAGGGCTCACATTGTTTCTGGAAATATTAGAGGATTACAAGATTTAATAGGAATTCAAATATGAAGTTTTGTTATAATACAGTATATTCAGTTCCAGGCATTCATCCAAAATTAAATGAAAAGCAGGCTTTCTTTGAACAATTGAAACAACAGAAACAGGGAATGAGCAAGAGGGAAAGGTTTGGTAGTTTCCAGAGCCAAGTTTGCCTGCTTATTTATTTTCTCAAAATTGACTTCAAACATTTCTACTGAGTGTAGTACTTTTTCACAAGGCAGAAGCTTCTCCTTTTCAGAAGTGTAACACTAATTACTATAGCAGACAAATCCAGAAGCCTGGTTTTCTTTCAAGATATAGCATGCTTCTTTCTGCCTTCCCAGCTTTCTTTTTCTAAAGCAAAATTATCCATGTTTCAGATTCCTCAGTATCAATAGTTTTCAGATGGCATAGAAATTTTTCTTGTATGTTTGACTTCACTAAAAAGTAAATGGGCTCGCATAGGTTCTGCTTGACAGCTTACACTGGAAAAGGGAAATACCCACTACAGGGTGTATTTTTTCCTGCTTATCTGCATAATTTTCTATTCTTTCGTAGCTTATCCTCTGAGTGACAGATCTTATATCCCTTGTGAAGATGACTCTGATTAATATTTGAAAATGCTTTTTTGACACTGGAATGTGTGAAAGGATAGGACAGTAATAAAGCCATCACTATAAGTGAATGCTAGCCAAATATTGAAATAATAAACGACTGTGGCATTACTTTTACAATGTAATTGAGGACTTGCCACTTGCCTTTCAAAAGGAAAACACAAATCTTTTAGTGTTAATTTAAAAATCTCTTTTTCTCACAGTCAGAATTCATTGTAAAAAGCACAATGAATCATGTATCTATGTGGACCCTTCCCTTCAGAAAGAACTGTGAAGGAAGTGTGATACTTTAGCTAAAAATTCTGATGTTTGGTCTGACTGCTATATAATGGTGGATTTTGTTTGTTTGTTGCATAACTAAACTTCAGCCTCTGGCATCCCATTCAGTTTTTGTTCTCTATCATGTCAAAAGTCATACTTGCTTCATTTAATTTAGGTTTTTCACATTGGTGCAAAAATCTAGTACTTGATCATAAGTAAAATGGTGTGGCAGAAGTGTTACATAAGAACTTGCTTTTGATTGTTCTCATTTAATGTCATTGAATGTTGGACTCGAACCTCAGGCCTGTTCTCGGGAGAAATGTCTTGGAGAACACCAGCTGGTAGGTTTTGAGGGTGGAAAGGAGGATTAATTGGGTTTTGGATGTCTTTAAAGTGCAATCCATGGGAAAAGTGTTCAGGGCAAGGTAGCCCTACTGATGAGCAAAACAAAGTTAACTGCAGTGGTGGCTGGCCTTGAAGGGGAAAGCGATTGCCCCTTCGGGATGCCCCTGCTAGCTGTGGCCAGAACCACCAGCAGCACTGGGACACTCTCCCGATCCTCACTCCGGTCAGGAGGGTGCCTAAGGCTTTCGCTTTGAGGGACGAGGATCAGCGAAGAAAGGGCTGCTACCCAACAGGACGAGGAAAAGTGACAGACTACAGCCGTAGTGTAACCCCAATTTACTGATTTATGGGCTCCAAGAGAACTGACAAGAAGACCCTGAATTGGGCTGTGACACTAACTTTTAAAGAGCAGAGGATACAGAGGTGGAGTCTGGTCTTCAACTAATCAGTGAGAGGGTGGGGGTGGGCAGATGGTGATGGACACAGTGGAACAACCAATAGAGAAAAGTCTGGGGAGGGGCCCTGACCCCTGAACCAATCACTCGATGCCCTGGCTGGAAGACTCTAGAGGAAAAGGATGGGCTGCCAAGTGATGGACAGGGCACCAGGGAGGGTCTAAGGAACAGATACATGGGTTGCCAAGGGGAATGGGGAGGAGAAAACTGGACTGACAGGGTGGGTGAGGAGAGAGAGAGAACCAGGGCAGAACCACTACAAACAAAGGGGTACATGTAACAAACCAATTTACAACTTAACAGTGCTAAAGCATATAAAACACACCACAACAGTTAACAAAGGTGAAGAAACTATAAGTGGTGTCATTTTATCTTTTGCTATAATGACTTCATTTTTCCTTCAGAGAGGCTGTTTTTAGGGAGTCATTGTCAAAAATCTGTGATGGTTTTCTTCAATAATGGTAGGAGAGTTGGGATTGGTTTTGGAATGATTTTATTCGTTCCACAGAAAAGTGTTTTTTATTTCTAACTATGTCAATCCAATTTCCTTTGAACTGTCTTTACTGGGGGGTGACAAGGATGCTTTGTCGTATTTGTTATTGAAATGCTGTGATTGGAGAGGTGCAGAGGTAGAACCATACAATCACAGAATGGTTTGGTTGGAAGGGACCTTAAAAGATTGTCTAATTTCAACTTTCCTGCCATGGGCATGGACACCTTGCACTAGACCAGATTGCTCAGAGCCTCATCCAGTCTGGCACTGACCCCTTCCAGGGATGGGTATCCACAGCTTCTCTGGGCAACCTGTTCCAGTGCTTCACTACCCTCACAGTAAAGAATTTCTTCGTAATATCTAATCTGAAACTACCCTCCTTCAGTTAAAGCCATTCCCCCATGTACTATCACTGCATATGCTTGTTAAAAGTCCCTCTCCACTTTCCTTGTAGGCTCCCTTTAGGTATTGGAAGGCTGCTTTAAGGTCTCTCTGGAGTCCTTTCTTCGGCAGGCTAAGCAACCCCATCTCTCTTACCCTGTTTTCATAGGAGAAGTGATCATCTTCATAGCCCTCCTCTGTATCCTGCTCCAGCAGGTCCGCATCTTTCTTGTATTGGGGCCCCCAGAGCTGGATGCAGCAGTCCTGGTGGGTTCTCGCAGGAGCAGAGGGGCAATCTGCCTTGACCTGTTGACCATGCTGCTTTTGAGGCAGGCCAGGATATGGTTGGCTTCCTCAACTGGAAGCACACGTCGTTGAGATGTATCAAGCTTCACCAACATCCCCAAGTGTTTCTTCCTTGGGTTGCTCTTGATCCATTCTTGGCCCAGACTGTATTTATGCTTGGGATTGTCCCAACTGAGGCACAGGACTTTGGATTTGACTTTGCTGAACTTCATGAAGTTCAAACAGGCCCACCTTTCAAGCCTTTCCTAGGTCCCTGTGCATGGCATTTTTTCTCTCCAGCATGCACATCACACAACTTAGTGTTGCCAAACTTGCTGAGGGTGCACGTGATCCCACTCTCCATGTCACTGAAAAGATGTTATAGTGCCAGTCTCAGTAGCCACCCAAGGAATACCACTGGTCTCCGCTTGGACATTAAGCCATTGACTGCAACACTGTGATTATCCAGCTAGTTCTTCATCCTCAAAGTGGTCCATCTGTGAAATCTATGTCTCTCCTATTTAAAGACAAGGGTGTTGTGTGGGACAATGTCAAATGCAATGCACAGGACCCGTAGATGATGTCAGTCATTCTTCCTTCATCTGCCAGTTGTTGTAATGCTGTCATAGAAGGCCACCAAATTTGTCAGGTGAGATTTGCCATTAAGTGAAGCCATGTTGGCCATCACCAATCACCTTATTTCCCATGTGCCTTAGCTTAGTTTCCAGGAGGATCTGCTCTATGATCTTGCCAGGCACTGAGGTGAGACTTACTGGTTTGTAGTTCCCTGCGTCTTCCTTATTTCCCTTTATAAAAATGGGGGTTATGTTTCATTTTCTTCCAGTCAGTTGGAGCTTCAGTGGAATGCTACAACTTCTCAAAAGTGATGGATAGTAACTTAGCCACTTCCAGTTCCCTCAGGACCCATGGATGTTTCTCATCATGTCCCATGGATCTGTGCTCCTTCAGGTTCTTTAAGTGGCCTTGGACCTTGTAGTCTCCTACATCAGACAGTTCTTCATTCTTCCAATGTCTGCCTTTACCTTCATTGAGTACCTCAGCCTTTTCCATGTCCTGGGTAACCAAATTTCATATATTTCCTGAGAAAACCCACATTTTCCCTAGTCTTTCTTTCATCATCAGTATACCTATGGAAACCTACCTTTAATGCCCTTGGCCAAATTTAATCGTGTGAGTTCCCTGGCTGCTCAGACAATTTTTCTGTTTTTCTTAGTCTCTACCTTCACTTTTTAGAGCGTATGTTTTTGTGTTTGAGTTTGTGCTGATGCAACTTGTTCATCCATGCGGGCCTCTTGAAATTTATGCCCAGTTTCTTCTTGGTAGGGATGCATAGCTCTTGAACCAGGAGGAGACAATCCTTGAATTTCATCCAGCTTTCTTGAGCCCCTTTTCCCTCCTGGGCTTTAAGCCCACGGCATTCTACCAAGGAGATCCCTGAAGAGGGCCAAGTCTGCTCTCCTGAATTCCAGGGTAGTGCGCTTGATATGCATGCTCCTCTCTACCCCAAGGATCTAGAATTTCACTGCTCTGTCTTCACTGCAGCCCAGGCTTAACTTGAGCTTCATGTTCTCCACCACTCCATTCTTCTTGGTGAAAACAAAATCCAGCATAGCTCTTCTTCTTGTTTACTCATCTGTCACTTGAAGAAGGAAGGGATCAATGTGTTCCAGGAACCTGCTGGATTGCCTGTGTCCTGCTGTGTCATCCTTCCAACAGATACTGGGTTGTTTGAAGTTCCCCATGAGGTCTAGGGCTTGTGACCTTTGAGGCCATTCTGTTTTCTGTAGAAGGCCTCATCAGCTTGGTCTTCCTGGTCAAGTGGCCTGTAGCAGGCCTGCACTATAATGTCATCTGTTCCTGCCTCCACCCCTTTCATCCTGACCTGTAAACTTTCAAATCAGCTCCTCATCCATCATGAGGTAGAACTCCATGCTCATTCACGGAGAGGACAACACCACCTCCTCATCATCCTTGCCTGTCCTTCCTAAAGAGCCTATAACCTTCCGTTCCAGAACTCCAGTCACAGGAGTTGTCCCAGTATGTTTCCATGATGTCAGTAAAGTCATAAGCATACATGTGTGTTATGCAGGTTAGCCATAATATACTGAGTATACTGTTATCATGGTGTTCAATATCTTATATTGAATTTAAGTATAATGACTACACGTGGGGCTAATGAAATGTGATAGGCATAAAATCTTCTGTTGTCTCTGATTTCTAGTTTTACATCTGGAAAATAATTCTCTTAATACACATCACACTTTCCCCATGAAAACCTCCTTTTATGCTTAGTATTAGGAAAAAACACCCCAAAAATGATGTGGTGAGATATATTAATATTTGGTGATGTTTTCCATGTGAGATATCAGACCTTTTGCCTATGGCGGTATGTCTTCCAAATAGAAGAGAAGTCAGAAACTGGAAACAGCAGCCATGGGAAGGAGGAAAGGGAGGATTTTCACAGTCATGTTATAGAGATTGTAAAATGTGACTGTTCTTTTTATTTTTTTAATGAATTTTTTTCTTTACTTTTTTTCACTTGGATGTCCCATAGATTTATGTGTGATCCCTTCCTTTTTATTTTTTTTAGGGCTTAAAACCAGAAAGATTTGTCATTGGCACAGCTATCTCTTAGAGTGGTTAGAATCGTCACCCCATGCTGGTGTAGTAAATAGTGTTGAAGTTTCAAAGGAAATGTCAAGCCTTCCCTAAAATTTTAGGAATTTGAAGTTTAAGTCTTCAGTCTCAACAGGGCTGATAGTCTTGGTTAAGATGTTTTAGCTTGGATATTAGAATTACTTTCAAAGCCCCTATTCATATGTGTTCAGTCGGAGACTTGAAGCTGGATTGTCCACATCTTGAACAAATGTACTACAGAAGTTAGCTAGTTGAGGAGTTTGTTTGTAATTTTAGTCCTAGAGCTGATGAATAGGCAGCAGGAGTAGCAATGTTTGGCTTGGGGCAACAATTTTAAAGCTGTGAAGGGAGCATATGAAGGCTTGAGTGTAATCCCTTATTACATACATGCATACATACAGACACTCCATGTGTATACAAACATGTATGTTTACTTGAGATGGTTCTTTCAGCTGAACTCATTTCAGCAGTCTTTCCCTTAAGTCAGAAGAAAAAAGAAACAGTGTGATCCTACAAGCTGAGATAGTTATGTCAAGCCCTGTGCTTTCAGCACTCTGTGTTTCCTCTCAGTACTAAAGTGGAGAGAGCTATTGCATCTAGCGTGAGAGAATATGAGACATTTCAGTAGAAGCTTGACAAACTAGAGAGCAAATTCAAAACGTTAAAAAAGAAAGTGAAGAAGGGCTTCTTGCTTCTTATTCCAGATTCAACCTTACAGCTATCCTAGGAAACTTGCAGACTACACCAATCCAATGCCAGACTGAGAAATACATGGACATAAACCCCTTTTAACTGCCACACATTAGGTGTAAGCCCCATTTATGTCTCTATATGCAATTACACAAATAGGCTTGTTGTGGAAGAGTGGGTGCTGAGTTCAGCTTATGTATGAACTTTCTGGTGAAGGGCCAAAGCGGGCAGTGTGTTTTCCCAAGTGCTCTGCTCGTGCACCTGATGAAGTCTCTTTGTACGGAGATTTCCAAGTGAATCCAAAAACACTTTTGTGTGTTTTGCCTTTTTCTATTTGAGTCTTTGTTTTTTCCTAGTTAGCAGTAGATAAGACTGAAATAGTAGTAACTAAAGTTATAGTTATACAGTTGTTTGTCCTATATATCACCTTTGATCTGCTGAAAATCTGCTGGATGTTTCAAACAATAGGGTTCATGGGTTGAATTAACAACACTGATCAGTCTGTATGTTAGTTCTTCTGAATGACAGATTTGTACTTTCAACACTGGAGATTTCATAGCTGATAAGGTAAGTCAAGCTTTTAAGTAATAAAATCAAACAAACGCAAAGCCTATTCTCATGGATTGTGAGTCAGTCTCACATTGTAAGCATTATGGTTGATGTGCGATGTTATGCCCTGGTAAACTGTGTGTGGTTCATTTAAGTTTTGAAGGTGTTGTACTTTATACACACTGAAAACATATAGCTCTTTCCAGCTGACATTTGTAACTTCAGTGAGCAAAAAAAGTTGACAGTTATGAAACTTCCTCTCTAGTTCAAAACATCTTTTCCACAGCAGGATTTAGAGACCAATTTTTAGTTGTACCACTGCTCATATTAGACTTTTTGTAGTAATGTATTGGCTCTTTCCTTTTAAAAGGTTTGTTTTAAACCTCCATTGATAAAATTTAGCATGTTTTTAAGCCTTGGGAAGATATTTTTTCCAGTACTTATAGAAAATTCTCAGCAGTTCACTTCATTAATGTCCACTCAAGTGTCTGTTCATGCTTTCATGAAAAAGCATAAAATGAGAGATTGGGTAAAAATGCAAAAGGGAATAAAGTGGTTAGCAATGTACATCTCCATAGATCTTGTACCTTGGAATAAACAATTCAGTCGCTGAGGTCTGTCATAGAGACCTGAATATGCAGGACAATAATGCAAAACTAATTTTCCATATCTGTTTGAAAGGTAGTTAGCTTATTAGTACTGTAGAATGAATATGTACTTCTGAATTTTTTTTTTGTGCATAAATATATATATATGTCTTTAGGAGGGGATTTCTTAGAATGTACTTAAGCTATGTGGATAATTAAAGTAGTTTGTGTTAACTTTTCTCCTTTTGCAGACTAATAACTCTGAGATGTTAAAAATCATGTAACCAGAAGAGTGTAAGTAATTCTGTTTTACTTACTTTTTTTTTTTTTTTTTTTTTTTTTACTTGGCCTGATTTCTTTTCCTGCTTGTGGCTGCTTATTGTATCAGATCTTCATAACGCATTTGTTGCTAGCCATTTTCAAAGTACGCACTTTGGTTTCTGTACTGTGTGAAATTAGCTTCTGATTAGGACCATTAGTGTTTTTTTCCACCACTGAGTTTTTTTCAGAAATAATGAAATAAATTCTGCATTCCTTGTTTTTAAATCAAGCGTAGGAGAAATAAAGGGAAATATTATAGTCTTCATAGACTGAATTGTATACAGAGGCATTTAGAAAGTCAAGAGGTTTTTTTTTTCAGCAAGAATAATATTAATTATTGTATTCAATATGAAATTGATCTGTTAGCTTATATTAGTTCCAGTTGCTATGACATGTTATTTAAAAAACAGATTAGATGCCACTTCCCAACCCTTTATTACTATGGCTGTAGTACTCCTGGTAAAAGTATAATTAATGACATTTATTGAAGTACAGTAGAACCCAGTTGTCTAATTGATGTAGAAATTTCTGCAAATAGGAAGTACAGCCCATTTCAATACTAGCAGCACTTAGAAGTATACTTTTAGCACAATTTTTGTAAAATAAATAAGACAAAAAGAAAACTTTTTAAAATCCTTTGGAGTTACCTTTTAACAGAGATGTCAAATCTTGTAGATTTCTAAATAAATTATGGGAGATGCCTATAGTTAACTGTCTGCTAGTAGGCAACTGTGATGCAGGTGTTTGATTTACCACTGTGAAAATGAGGCTAAAATTTAAAAAGGGGCAGAAGGAAGGACTTGCAAGGACTCAGCATATGGTCTTGGCTGATTTATTGTTCAATTTCAGACCAGCTCTCTATTGCAATAAATGAGCATCTGTTTCACAGTGTTAGTCCTCTGTGCATTGCATTTATTTTGTGATGCTGTCCATGGTTCTGTGCTGCTGGCTTCTGACATACCACTCTGTGCAGGATGTGAAGAGACTACCTATGCAGACAGGAGATGTTCCAAGAGGTTTCATTTGTATTAGCAGTATTAGCAGTATAGTTCATTTCCTTTGTCTGACAATAAATGTTTTGCTACAACCAAGGGTATCTGTGTTGGATCCTTGCTGTTATCTACTCTGTTTCAGTAAAATTAGAATTATTTCTAATTGCTAGAATATATTTGATATTGAGACCAGCTAAAATGTCTAGTGACATGATTGTTCCACCTTTCAATTCACTGTTCTCCTCCTTAACTGGACAAATAGACTAAAATTAAAAAATCAAAAAAACCTTGGTTATTTGCATATGAATAATTGGTTTTGACAGCTGCTTATCGTGAAGCAAAATAGTGAGATCACTCTCTGATCTAGTTGCTAGTTGGAA
This sequence comes from Passer domesticus, assembly GCF_036417665.1. Lineage (NCBI taxonomy): Eukaryota > Metazoa > Chordata > Aves > Passeriformes > Passeridae > Passer > Passer domesticus. The sequence goes on from NC_087474.1 coordinate 65,507,215, forward strand.
GTTTTTAGTGTCTTTGCATTACATCTGAATACTTCAGAGGGTTTCCTCTTTCTATTGGTTGTTACGCAAGCCAAGATCATACATTTCTTGGCTTTTTTTTTCTTTACATGTAATACTTTGTGCACAGCCATTTTGAATGCAGCTTTAATAGCAAGCAATGTTTTTTCAGCTGTGCTTTTTGTCTTATTGTGTTTTGCATTGATTATTATTTGACCATTAGTGAGCTTCCTGAAATTGTCAGTACTTAATTTCTGTGGACCAGTATATTCCAGGATTGGCATGCAGAAGAAAGGTGCAATCTGAAACACAGATGTCTATTTGGTAAAGAGAGGAGATGTAAAGCTACAAGACTGGGCAATTCACAGAATGCTGTCCCCAGACAGTGGGGCTGGATGCAGCCATGAGATGAGGCTTAGATGAGGCTTTTTCAATTCTCGTTCTGTGACTGCAGCGCACATCCCATCTGTGTGGTGCTAATGGGAGGTGCATCTTTCTCTTTTCTTCTTTCTGACTTTGTGCCATGCTTGTTTTCCTTTTTTTATTAACTAAACTGTAATAAACTGCTTTAACTGTTTATTGTCTCTGGTATTGCTTCTTCTTTCTCTCTTTCCTTTGAATATTATTTCATGGCATCTGCTCCAGGAAAGAAAAACTCTCTTGTTTTTTTCTGGCAATATGTCTGCTATTGGAATATTTCTGGAGTCAGTCCTTGCTGCTTTATAGGAAAGCTGTGAGAACATCAGCCAAGACAGTTTTGCCTCAGTTGTGACACTACCTAGAATTCAAAATTTTGTTAGCTTTTTTCTAGCATTCAGGGTGGCTGTGAGGCATGGATAGCACATTGTTACTTGGGAAATCAAAAGTGCATTTTCTTACATTTAAAGGCCTTCCTCATAGACTGTTATTTTATTCTTAATATTAACATATTTAAAACAAATAAATCGAACTTCTTGTTTCAGTTAAAGGTTAGCAGAAGTGATTCTGTCATATTCTATTCAAGAATTGTGTGCACATAATCTTCTGCTAGTTAACAGGTGCTTTAAATTTGTGGTGAAAGTTTTTCTTCAGTTTTGATCACTTTCATCTTAACTAGGTCTGAGAGTAACTCTGTAGATCCACTCTGAAGTCTTTCCCTCTGCTGTCACCTCTTTTTTTTTTCCTACTCTGCACATAACTATCTCTTTAGAGGAAATAAAGCACATACATACAACAACTTTGTGTTAGGTGCTACTTGGTCATGCCATCCAGAGCCTCACAATGTGGTAGGTGTGAATTAATGCAGAAACCTTTACAGTCTGCTGTGTCTGTCTTTTATGCTTAATTACATTGCCTGTGAATAGTACTCATTCAGGAAGCTGTTTCAAAGCTCCAGCATAATTATGAAACTGTTACAACTAGAGCTGGAGCACATACATTATTTTAGTCAGTTGAGGCAAGCTCCTTTCCTAATACATAAATTACTAATACTTACATATGGTATACTAATTTCCCTCATAGATTTGTAGAGGAACACAGTCATTTGAGTGTTGACACGACTCTGATTCACCCAGGCAGGTGTGCAAAAGACAATAGTAATGATTAGGGCTAGGAGCTAACCTCACAAAGCTTTGTGTGAACTCCTATTCTTGAGATATTGTAGAACTAAGGCTTCAATAAATATGATTTTCTAAACGTGAGCATGTATACCTGTAAAATTTTACACTAGGACACAATTATACGTCATTCTCACATGAGTAATGTCTTTCATGCATTCAGTATCTTCTTCTAAAGAGTTCTTAGTGGCAGAAATATGCTATGCCTTCTCTCTTTTATGAAAAGAGACCAAACCATGGATAGACAGCTCAACTGTACAAGGAACTTTCAGGCCATGAGCAGGGCTGTTTTCTTGAATCTAAGTAAGTTGGAAGATAATGTTTCTGCCCTGGATAGTTCCTTCTTGCCCTGACAGATTGGTAAGCAGGACTCTATATCCAAGGCCCCAGCACACTTTTTAAAAATTGAGGTGGACTACAAAGCTCTACAATGAATTTTTTTGGGGACCCTAGCAGTTTTGGCTGAAATGTTGTAGGAAAGAATCATGGGATTAGCTTTGCCAGCTACTAAGAGAGAGAAAGAAAGCAAGCTGGGATTTATGAGTTCTGTAGACACTGCCATTTGCAGGGGTCGCATCTGTCTGGATTCCTGCTGTTACACTATACAGGGAAACAGATCAGGATTTTTATGGATCACGGTATACAAAACAAAACTAAATTTGCTCTCAAACAAATAGCTGATTGCAGTAGAAATAAATCTCTTCTATGGAGTCAACTAAAACAATATTTTAAATTAATATTTAATATTTACTACAGGAATTGATACACAATAGCATAGAGATATTTTTATTTACAAAGCATGAATATTTTCTGCACTTGGAATCATTCTAAAGCCAGAAGCCAAAAGATGATGCAAATTCTGGTTCTCATTCAAAACATTCAAACATGTTTCACTGTGTTAGTAGGAATTATTATGGTGAGCAGTGTAGTTCATTGTCCTGTCTTTTTCTGCAGTATGCTGAAGTGTATAGAACTATTGCACTGTGCCATAGAATAGGTTGGAGATTTTCTTCTGATTCCTGTCCATGGCTTGAGGAATGAAAATGCATCACAGATCTTGTTCAAATGCATTCAGATATCTTGCTGATTAGTCTCTCTCTTCGTATTTTTACTTATGCTGTCTGAATGGTGAACAATCACCCCGATAAAAAGTTTCATAAAGTGATTAAAATATGTGTAAAACCAATGTAATTTTATGCAGATTAGCAAAAAAAATCTCTGTTGCTTATAGCACCATTAAAAATAGGCACAAATAAAACACTTATATCTGGAGTAGATACATGTCATTCTTTCAAAATGTCCTGATACCTTTAAGTCGCAGATTTGTCATTGATTGATATTTCAGATAATTGTAGTTTCTACTCATTGATCCTTATGCCTGTTAATGCTTTCATTCAAGAGGGAGCCCAGGAGAGAAGCAGATCGCTATGTGAATGCATGCCAGATCTTGTAGGCATGAGTTTGCAGTAGTGCACTTCCTCAAAGGAACATCTGTAGGGTTGATGTACAGCTGACTCAGCTGTTTAGAATGACCCAGTCCTTGAAACCAGATTTTTTTACATTCTAGTGAGATAATTTTTAAGCAGATACTACTACTATATCATTCTACTAATACTATTGTATTGTACTTCAGTGCCAGCAACTGGGTCTTAGGAAAGGCAACTGCTTGATTTTTCATTTGGCTTCCTTAGCCTGTCTTTGATTCTAGTCTCAAAAGGGGCAAGTCATAATCCCACGTAGGATTCTAAGCCCATGTGTGGCCCACATGTCTAGTTTTACTTTGCTATTGGAAACTAGTAGGTAACATATAAGGTTTTTTATTTACTTATTTTTCCAGTCCTCTGTAGTAACTCAGTGTACTGCAAAAATGCCAATGAATTTGTCTGGGGCAAAACTGAACTCCCTTCTGTGTTGGGATTTTTCACAAACAGGACGGGACTGCTGGGGTACGTTCCTTGAGCTTTATTGCAGCATCAGCCTTATTACATGGTTAAAACAATAGGAACATGGCAACAGCTCACATACTGTCAGCAGCAGCCAAAGATTTCTCTGTTAGAGAGCATTTAAAAAACTTTCTAGCCCATAGCTTATTGCTAAAGCTTACAGACAATTGTTCTAGCCAATCACTAAAAGCACATGTACACCTGCTTCACATGATGCTTGTTTATATGCTTTCTATTAACAATACTCAATACACCATTATTAAGCTTAAAAACTATTATCTTGGTATGCATATTTTCCTGCAGTCTTAAAGTCTATCTTAGCCAAGCCTAAACATCAAGTTAGTGTTTCATGTCCTTGCTTGCTATACCATTGTAATTTTTTCTACTTTCAGACTTTGCAACTGCAGCTAGCTCTTAAGTTTTCTGTTCTGTTTCTGTGGCCTGCTTTTACAGCTTTCTGGAAATCTTACCTTTGCTATTTCCCACATTTCCCTCTCTCGGTACAACTACAAAGAAACTTTCTTAACTTTGTAGTTTATTGACTACCTTGTATTACATAGCCCTATTATAATACATATTTCTTTTTGCTTGTTTGAGGAACTTCTCTTGCTTAAGTGTTGCTATTTTACACTACAGCAATATTAATGCTGTAAAATTCTGGTCTGTTTTCAAAGAATATAAGTAAAATCTAGTAGTAGTTACTATTTATTGTTCTAATAAGTCTTGTTCGTTCTAAGCTCTTAAAGCACTCATTTATGTCTATACTTGCATCTACTATCTTTATAAGATCTTGAGAACTTTCTATGATTCTATTTCATACATCTTTCTCTTGTACGATAAAAACTTCTTTGATAGTTTTGTCTATCATTTGTTGCACACACTGAAGTATATAAGGTACTACTACTAGTATCACCACTAAAACTACTAACACATAAACCTATTTTACAAAGTTTCTTTAAGGTGCAAAGCTCTATCTTTCGATCAAATCGTCTATGATCTATTGTCTTTGATTCGAGCTGTTAGATCTTTCAGCCTTTATATGCTTTTGTGAATGGATTCAAAATAGTCAGACAGATTCATGTAACACAATCCTTCAAATTCCTCACAACCATGTCTATATGCCAGTAACAGAAAATCAGTTGCTGCTCTATTTTGAAGGGTAATATGTTTAACACTGCTGACGTCTGTTAGCATTTCACTAATTGCAAAAGCGGCATTGGTTTGTTTACTCATCCAGCATCTAACTTGATCTAACTGTTTCAACGCCATGGCAGAAGTAAGTTGAGATAGAAGCAAACTTGCTGAAACTTTTTGCAGCTTTCTAGGGCCTAAAATCACTGTTCCAATTTTCTTCATATTGATGGGTGAATCTTTTTCCTTTACGTTTTTTCTTAATGACTGTTTTAGTACTAGGTGCTAGCACAGTAAGTTGTCTAATGCTGCATGGACTACCTTCAAGGCGTGATGGAATGCTTTGCTAAGTCCTATCTCCACAAATGAACTAATATCCTTTTGGTAATTGTCTTGGATATTGTTCAACCCTGGAAAGTCCACCCCAACTATCTGAGTAATTACACCAAAAACTTGAGTTTCTGTAAGCAGGGTAATTGGGAGTGACATTGTATTTCAGAGGATCATTGTCTCGACAATTGCTATCTAAAACTGTAAGTCAGAAATCGATTGTTAAGGAACTAAGAATCTCCAATTCCTGGGGTTCAGATGGTGCTTTAGGAAGTTCTTTAGTCTGAATGTCCTAATTAACTACAGGATTGCTCCCATCAGCAACTTCACCTGGCTGCTATTGTTTTTTGGTCAAGGGATCGTAATACATAGGTATCGGCTAATCTTTTACTAGCATACTGACTAGACAGGTTGAAAAAGGCTTTTCCGGGTTTGAATTGAAGAGGCATATGGTGTCTGAGCCTGCTGCCTTGGGTAAGATCATTCAAACATTTGTTTTTGGTTGTTCTACAGGCAAATCTGCACTGCAAGAAGCAAGTAAAGTTAGCCAGCACCAGTGTAGCACTCGATTTTGCTCTATACCTTTAAGAGCTATTTTTTGGCAAAACATTTTCCCATATATTTCAGCTCACAAAGTCTGCTTTTGTTCCTTCTTAAAGTTGCCTGAAGACTAAACCACTGTGTTAAAAAGTGTTCTTTCTGTTTCTAAGGCCTGGTTTTACAGCTTTCTAGAAATTTTCTTACCTTTACTATTTCCCGCACCTTCATCCTTTGTCCTTTTCATAATCTTTCTGGTGTCAGAAGCTCTATTACAGAGGACTTTAGCCTATGAACTGTGCAAGACTAATGAGGTATGCAAGCGTACTGGTTGTAACCCAAGTTTCCTTATTCTGTTCTTGGAAAAGTTGAAAATGATCGTCTAGCTGAGGTAATGACTTTTCTTACAAATACTTTTTTTTTTTTAGGCATTATTTTTTACTTGATTGTCTCAATTTCTTTGAGAGACAGCCTTTCAGCATAGGACAGGGAATGCAGATCTAGCAGAAAGGTTATTTCTTATTCCTTCTGTTTCTGGAGTTGTTGAAAAGTTGTCTCAATGCCATCTCTGTGCCACATGCTGTGAGATAGCCTATACGTGACCTTTGTCATGTTTTTGCTCTGAAGCTGTGAAGTGGCTCAAAGTAAGATTATGAAAGTATGAGATATTTGCTGTGTGGGACAAGCACAAGGTTGCTATTTGAGGCAAGCCAGGAAATCCATGAAGAAATTCACCCTCTTTGGTGTCAGAAGAACGTGAATAAACAGGGCTGATCTCAAAAGTCAGCTTTGCTCCATCTGTGCTTTAGTTTAATTGGACTGTTTGGCTTACTTTTTTCACTTGCATTGGCAGCAGGCTGTACTGGGAAACATATGTCTAGTGACTGTTGTGAGCTGGTGAAAATGATTCAGAATTAAATATGGGACTGTTTCTTAGCTTCTGTATCATGTCTAGGCTGTAGGTGACTCTGGGATGGTGTCATGGTTTGACAATGGCCCAGTGCCAGGCACCCATGAGAGTTACTTGCTCACCCTCCCTTGCCACAGGTGGGCAGAGGAGAAGGAAAAAAAGGTTGATGAAGGCTTCACAAGTTTAAATAAGGACTGGGAGAAAACACTTCAAGGGCAATACAGGCTCAACTTAAGTTTGCAAAGTGAAATTTATTACTAACAGAATCAGAGGAAGATAATGAGAAGTAAAATAAGCCCTTAAAACACCGTTTCCCCCCAGCCCCTCCCTCCTTCCCACTGACAGTGCAGGGAGGCAGGGCATGGAGATTTTGGTCAGTTCATAACTGAGATTTTCTCCCTCTGCTCTGGGAGAGTTCTTCCCCTGTGAGACTGTGGGCTCCCTCCCATGGGAGACAGTTTTCGCGAACTTCTCCAGTGTGGGTCCATTCTCATGAGCAGCAGCCTTCTGCACTTTCTGCAATGTGAGTCCCTCCAACGAGCAGACTGTCCTTTCCACAGGGTGCAGTCCCCCAAGGACAGGCTGCTCTAGCCTGGAAGCAGGGACCCTCTCTCTCCACTGGGTGTTCCACTGGATCACAGCCTCCTCCAGGCATCCACATGCCTGGAGGACAGGCACATACTCTGATGTGGACGCCTCCCCCATGGACTATGGGTGGATCTCTGCATCCCCCATGGACTGCAGGGGCACAGCCTGTTTCACCATGGTCTTCACCATGGTCTGTAGAGGAATCTTGGCTGCAGCGCCAAGATTCTCCCTCTTTCTCCATTGACCTTGGTGTTGCCATGTTTTTTTCCTTCACATGTTCTCACTTTCTCCTCTTCTCTGACTAGGAGCAAAACCTGTGACTTTTCCAGCAGCCTCTCACAGGAGCCATCTTTGTGGCTCCCCTCCTAGCAAAAACCAGGCTGTGCAAAACCAATACAGGTGGTTTTGTCTGAGGACTTAATTTTTGAGAAAGTTGGCATCACAAGCTCTGTGATGAGTCCAGTACTAGATGCCGGAGCCAATGGTGGTAAAAGAAGGAATACAGAGTGTGTCAAAGGGGAGAGTTGTATGGCTTGAGTTTTTACTGGAAAAGGGCAATAACACAGTACCTTGGATGCAATGAATTTCTTTATAAATTCACATCTGTGACTGGAGAGAAAACGTTTGTTGAGAAGCTATTGCCTCTACCTGCTGGCTTTCATACAAATGCAGGTAAATTTGACCAAATGGCTCCTTGCACTTGCTTATGTAGAGATACCTTCTATGTGTTATTGTTTGGAATTTCAAAATTGCTTAAAACTGAATAAATAGGTGAATAGAAAGTGTTTACTTTATTGAAAACTGTCTTACATGACTGGTTATACTGTCAGATGTACAGGTTATGGCAGCATTGCCCGGCATTTTAAGGGAAGTAGGGGACAAGAATCATGGGGAGAAATTAACAGAAGAATAGTCTCAGGGTGGTCTGTCCTACTCATAACATATCAAGCACCGGTTTCACTGAATCTATTGTAGTTGCAACTCTAAATTTTTAGCCAGGCGTGATTAAAACACTCCATATGGATGGAACCATTGTTTTTCATTGCCCTGCATCTTCTCTACTGCTGTTATTTGTCAGGAAATGAAAATCATACCTAGTTTTGTGAGATTTTTAGTGTAATAGTCCATTCTGGGGTATGCCAGATGGCATTTGCTGTCTTGGAAGGTTAGTAAAAATTTTTTGCCATTATCCCTCCAGTGTATAGCAAGCAGAAAAAAGTGTTTGTTTGTTTTCACTTGGATGGAGATTATTTGCCTTTAAGGATGGTCTGCCCTGTGCTGCTGAATCCTTTCCTTTGGGGAAACTTGTATTCTGATGGTTTGGTGACACAGCATGCATACAGTATATATTTCACTAATGGGTTTTTTTTTTGCTAGTGGTTTGCATTATGTTATTGCTCATATGCTTATACACTAGGATGCATGCTACTAGGATTTATTCTAGTTTATCTGGCACAACAGTGTGAAATAGAGAATGATTTTATCACTAACTTACTTACCAGAGGAATCTGTTTTAACTGTCTGATTATTCAGGATACATGACTGTGGGATTCACATTCTCTGAACCTGAGAGAAGCAGAGAAGAGAATGATCAAAACAATTCTTATCTCATTTGCTGCTCCTGTGTTTATGCACAAGTGGAATGCATTATGGAAGATTGTTTACCTGAAGGGATTTGGTAATTGGATTCTGGTGTGAGTGTTTTATTTTCTTGACCAATCCCTGCAAGCTGTGTCCGGACGGTCAGTCAGGGGACAGTCATGAGATTTTCTTGAGTTCTTGTTCAGCTTCAGCTTAGATGCAGTGTAATATAGTGTAATATAGTATAGAATAATATAGTATAATAAAGTAATTAATTAGCCTTCTGATATCATGGAGTCCTGCTCATCATTCTTCCCTTCATCGAGGGCTTGCCTGCTTTTACAATACATGTCAGTTTAGTCATCAAATTTTTAGTAAATCGAAGAAGTACTTCTTAAGCAATGGATACTTTTGCCACCAACAGAAACCAAGGAAGTGTAGAGTCCTGATTCATATTGATTTCTGTTTACAAAACCAAAACAAAATACGCCAAAAGCTGTGTCTTGAATTTCAGTTACAGTTATTCACTTTTTTTGGCACCCAAAGCCTTTAAAATTTCAAGGAGGGATTGGGTAAAAAGAACATGAAGTTTCCTCCTCTTCTGTTGTCTAAGTAAAGACAGAAACTAGTGAAACTGGAATCAAACGCTTACATGAGATGAACCTTATGCCATCAATTGTGGTTTAAAATTTGCCAGAACAGTTTACTTTGAGAAATTCTGAAAGAAAATTTGCCACTTTCATGCTTATATGTGTCCTAGCTGTTCCCAGATTTTGATACACAGCATCAATTTATGGAAAGTTTTAAGGTGTCTTCCATTCAAACACAGTTTATTTGGTTTGGGAATACTTGTGTGTAGTCAAAATAGATAGGGTTTATCATTCTTTCAGCTCTAACTTAATAAATAAGCTTTTATGTGCATGTGTCTGTATATTAAGCATGAATTCAGGGCAGGGAGAGGAGAGAGTACTCTTTCTCTTATTGATTTACTGATGCATGATACTAAATTGAACTTCTGATTTTCTGTATCAAAATGTATCCATATCTAAGTGCTAAATAAACAAAAATCCAAACCACATGAATTAAATATATATATACACAAGCTAAATATATATATAGAAATAGCTAAATGTAAATTGAATAATATTATTTATTTTTATTTAATGTTTGTATAGTAGTAGCTGTCTTTTTGTAGTTTTTTTCTTTTTAAACCTGTCCTGGGAGGAAGGGATACTGCCCCCTCCAGATGTCACTTTCTCTCTGTTATATACAGAGCTTGGGTGACAATCACATTGCAGCTTAAATCTAAGACAGATACAAATTCTACTACTATGAGGTGAGACAAATTCTACTACTATGGTTCATGTGGGAGTATATTTTTACACTTTTTTCATTCATAGTTACTATTACTGAACAAATGGAACTTCAAAAGTAAACTACTACACATTCTCAGAAATAAATTCTCAGTAGTCTGATACAGGAGTATACATATTTCAATATTTAAATTCTCAGGAGTCTGATACAGAAGTATATATTTCAGTATTGTCATAAGAAAATCAGTGGAGAGGAACTTCTTTTGCAGGTTTATACAAAAAATCAAGTTACATTTTCTCAAAGCCCGCTATGTTTTCTCTAATTTTAATGCCAAGAGTACTAAAAATGTCACAAAAGACTTTTCTGGCAGTAGTGAGTTGGAAGAGATAGTAGAAAGTTAGACAAAACTTGAGCATAATCAGTGTTTGCATTCAAAACATAGGGCATCTTCTTGTATTCTCTTGTTGCTATAGTCCTTCAAATCATAAATGAGGAAAAAAGGTAGAAACATTGACATCAGTGACAGCAAGTTAAGGTTCTGGATTGATTTTCTGCTTTCTTTGTTCCAGAATTCCAGCAGTGTTTTGAAGAACTCACCTTTCAGTTGTGACAAAGTATCACGGCAAGTATTTCTTTCAAATTTATGTAGCAGCATCATGTGGTGTGGAGGTGGGCTTAGTCTTTGTTATTTGTGGTTGTGATATCTGGGAGTTCAGTCTTCTGCAAGATATGATATGCTGTGCAAGTTCCATTTTTACAATGCCTTTGTGAGAAAACTAGACATATTTACTGAGCTGATCTTCTGATATTTTATTAAGAAGGACAAAGTTGTGGAAAAGACATCACATGGAAAAGAAAGAAGTATTTGTAGACTAACCGTGAAATTATTTTAATTACATTCCTGTCTGTTGTACTTTGGGGACTGGTTTTAGATTCAATTCAGTTTTACGCAGAGCAGGCTTCAAGATCTGCAGTATTTTACAGATCTCTGGTCAAGCTTTCAATTTGTAAAGCATTTGCAGAATTCTACAAAGAGATGTGTACGGACAGAAGTACCTATACATTTCTATTTGACTCACAAATTTGTTGTGCTGGTATTTATCAAATTGCTTGTATTCATTTTTCACATTATTGGTTGCAGAGATTTTTCACTACAGTTTTGATGTGAAGAATACAGGTGAAGAACTCTATTTTTGTTCTGAACCGAATACTTTGAGCTCTGTAGGCATTTAATGAGTTGTAATTGTAATAAGGTTATTGGAAACATCTGATGCTTGGCTGTAGGAGTCTTAAGTTGCAATTTCTTCTCATTAATATGCCATGTTTCTTCTTGGCTGCATTGCTCTAAACTGCCACATCTAATTTCTTCCCAGAAGTGCAGACTTTGATCACATTATGGAGGAAGGCTCTGAACTTGACCTCACTTACATCACAGAGCGGATTATTGCTGTATCCTTCCCTGCTGGCTCTTCTGAGGAAACTTACCTCCACAATCTACAAGAAGTAACGCAAATGCTCAAATCCAAACATGGTGATAATTACTTGGTATGTGTAAGATCAGCCATTTGTGACACATATTACTTTGTCATGCAGGAAGACTACTTTATGTCCACATAAACCTTTATAAACTAAAACTCACTCTTTGGGCCATCTTTACAGGCTTGTAAGCAAGTTCAAGATTTTCAGTAGTGTTTTAAGCGGCTAGATATTGAAAACACTTTTTGTGCTGGGCTCTGTGGTGGTGTGGTGATAACACGTAGTGAAATGCTGAAGATTAATTGCGCTGACCATTTTCACTGTCCAAAGCATGCTCTTAAAAGATACACACCCTGCAATGAGGAGTGTGTTCTTCGTTTGTAGCAGTCAGCTACATCTGGTTTCTCAGGTGGGTATGTGATGGTCTCTCACTGTCATGTTTTCACTTGTGAAGGCAACATTTAAAAGTAGGGTTGCTGTTAATGTGTTCTGTCCAACTCTTCCTCATTAACTTCTTTTAGGTGCATTTTTCATGACATTTAATTTTCTATAGGAAATCAAACAAATATATAGTGAGCTCCATGTGCAGATTTTTTTTAAATGTTGCTATTTAAATTTAAATGCTATTTGCATTTAAAAAACTATTAATCTTCTGTGCTATTTACTGGCTACTGCCATGGCATGTATTGTCTCAGCTTGTTCTGTGAGGGTGAATTTGAAACAAGGCCAATATTTTATTTACTTTTTTTCTTGTACTGTCTTTTATGTATTGTGTGTTAACTGTTAGAATTAAATCCATGACTTCAGGAACATGAACTTTATTCCCAGTAGAAATTAGTTACTGGAGAGATTCCATCAATGATTTAAACACGTTACCTTCTTCTCACAAACTGAGAAGGTTATAGGTGCGTTTTAAACTAGACTGAACTTGTGATGTGGAGTGATGTCCTCAGCATGCTGCCTTGCTGTCCTTGGCTTCCCTTCCATCAGGCACTGGTAGATTATAATAAGATTATAATAGTAACAGTTTGAAGGTGACCTGTGTGTAAAGTTTTTTTAGGTTGAAGTTCACATGTTCTCTGCCCATTTCCATGCAATAGCAGTGTAAGCTTGTAGTCTCTCCACTACACTTAATTTCACTTAATACTTGATTGTACTACAAAAATCTGATATATGGTAAATCTGGTTTAGTGTCTCAGAAGGATTGTAGTCTCTGCCTCTGAGAGGGATTGTAGTAAGTTTCTCTTGCAAAGTTGAGATTTTTTTGATTTTTTTTGTTTTAGTTCTGTTCTAATTATTAATTTATTTTCTAATGGGTACTTTGGTAATCAGCTGTCTTGATAAAAAGAAAGCTTGATGCCATCTACTCTAAATATGTTTCTGCAAATTTGCAAAATAACCTGACAAAACACAGCCAAGTTGTAGATTCAGAGAGCTTGTTTTTAAACTACCTTTTGTTTCTCATGTTTTGAATACCTCTTCAGCCTGCTCAAGAGGCACATGTGAATCAGCAAAGAAAAAAAGTCCAAAACCTCCACAAAATGGTATGCAAGTCAGCAGTCTTGCTGAAGTTGGTGGGAACAATTCTACTCTTCTATTGGGTCAGGGTCTCAGAGAACAGAACATATAGTACAGCATTTGTCTTTTTTTCCTAGTTGTTTTCCTTTCACTACAGTGAAAGGAGTGAGCATATTGTGTCCTGTTTGAATCTGTTATGAAGAGTATGAAAAAAAACCCTAAGTATCTAATTTCTTTAACAGTAGAGGATTATACTTCGACAGTCTGAGACAAGAGTCCCTTAGGGAGAGATGCAAGTCTGTCGATAGCTTACAGTGAATTTTTCTCTGCTTTGATGTCCTAAAAAACCATATTCCCTGTAGGCTTTGGTTCCCAGAAGAAACATGACTTTTCCAACAGATAAAAATTAGAAACCAAAGTTAATGCTCCTCTTTCTTGTACCAAAATATAAGTAAGTGGACCTAGGATATGCCAAAGAGGGACCAAAAGGGTTGCAGTTAATCTTCCACTGTGTCATGGTTTAATCCCAACCAGTAATTTAGCCCCACACAGCTGGTCCCTTGCTTTCTCACCAAGAATGGGGGAAAGAATCAGTAGGGTAAAAGTGAGAAAGTACATAGGTTGAGCTTAACAGGTTAAACAAAAGCTTTGCACACAAGCAAAGCAAAACAAGGAATTATTAATTGCTTTTGATGGGCAGGCAGATGTTCAACCATCCTCATGATAGCCAGGCTTCATAAGCCAAAATGATGACTTGGGAAACCAAACACCACCACTATGAATGTCACCACTCCCTCCTTCCTTAGGCTTATATGCTGAGCATGTTATATGGTATAGAAAATCCCTTTGGTCTGTTGAGGTCACCTGTCTTCGCTGTGTCCTTTCCCAGCTTCTTATGCATCCTCAGCCCACTTATGGTGGGGTGGTATGAAGTCTCTTGAAAAGAAAAAAAATTATGGAAAAAGAAAAGTGCTTGACACTGTGTAAGCACTGCTCAACAATAATGAAAACATCTCTGTTTTATCAATACCATTTTCAACAAAAATCTGAAACACAGCCCCATATGAGCTATGAAGAAAATTAACCCCACCCCAGTGAAAAACAACACACAATGGCATCTATTTATACCATATACTTCTCTTCAAAGGCTTCTGTGATGTCTTACTTTGTTGTATGCAAAATGTTTGTTCCTGTACTTTCTTGTTTCTGTTCTGTGCTGTTGGGATTCCTGGAGTATCTCAGTGTGATCACTGTAGCTTGACGGGGACTTGGGCACAACAGCATCTTTGAGTTTGGTGTCTGACCCAGCAGTTACAAGTACCCATCATGAACAGGATGAACAGGACTGTATCCTGACACAGGAATTCTTAATTGTTCTTAAATATAAATACAATAAGAAAGATGAATAAAAAAGTTGTTGTCAAATACCCCTTCTTTTCCTGTGGAAAATTTTAGGTAATTGATTTCTCAATATAGCTTTAGCACTGATTTTAAGAATTCGGTATTGAGACCTACACCTCTCTGTTACTTTCTTTTCCAGTTATGAAAGCTAGTAGTAAATTACAAAAAAATTTGTGCCATTTACAGAAGACAATGTTCATTTGATTCCTGTTTTACTATTGGTATTTCAGGAAGGATAAATACAGTGATGTAGTTGCTTTAACCTGTTCAGTTTTTGGCTTCTTTGCTTAGACAGCTGATAAGAGTGCTGATTAATGTAAAAGGGTAATACTTTAGAAGAGTCTTACACTTTAGAAAAGGGTTCTTAAATTGTTCTCGGGTAGTATTAAACTGTATAATGGACTTGCCTTATAAATATAAGGCTGTTTCTCATGTTTATTCCATTCTCTCAGTGTAATGAATGAGACTTCCAATGGTTATGTCATCTGTACATAACTCAGCATGTAAAATAACCACGCTTTGAAGGAGAATCTGCCTCATTAGCATTGTTTCAGTTCTTGAGTAATGGTATTTCAGCTTTTTGTTATTGATTGATACTAATTTAAGGCACTTTCTAATGAAAGAGTCAATTATTCTTGTATACACTGCTTTCTTTTGTTTATTTTGCTGTCTACCTTTCATTTATTCCTCATTAAATACTAAGTGGAGGGTAACTTGCTATTTAGTGGGTTAACAGAAGAGTTGGAAGATCTCATAGTCTAACTTATAATTAAATAGGTATATCCTATCATCCCTGCAAATTTTTGACAGATCAATACATTCTTGTCAGGCATGCAAATTCAAATACTTAACAGTGCAACACCCTCCCAGACTTCTCATTGTTAATTCTTATGGTCTGCATTATATTTCATGGTAGCCAGGTTTCTTAGTATACCCCTGACTCAAAGCCATGTCAAATAAATAAGATCTAGCAGAATTTTAATTGTCCTTTTCCAAAATGTGCATTTAAGTTTAGCTTTAGTTTTAATGTAAAATAACTGAATATCTAAAATATGTTTGCTGGTGCTATCTAATGTCAAATGTTAATTTAGTTTAGTAGAACAGCAGGCAAACCTGAAGCCATATCACTGTAGTTTCAGGCAATATTTATGTTTCAAATACATATATTTACTACATAAATTATAGAATCTTGATGGTTAATATTTTTTTCTTTCTTTCTGAACAGGTATTAAACCTCTCTGAAAAGAGGTATGACCTTGCCAAGCTTAACCCAAAGGTATCGACTGTCTTCCATAACATAGCTTTCTAGAGTTAAATACAACTTAAATGGCCTGATAATCCCTGAAGCTATGCTGGTGTTGATAGACAGAGTAAGAGAAGAAGTTTTGGAAGATAAACACCCTAAACACCCCACATGCATCCCTTTTCATTTTTTCTCAAGTTCTGTTTTGTGTCTGTTAGATCTGTGTTTTACACTGCTATTCTTTTTATTTTCTTAGACTTCACACACATAAGCCTGTTGTGATTTCTGAAAAACTTCTATTGGGTGATACAGGTTTCACTTCAAGTATACTTTTTTGTGCAGTCAAGGATACTGGGGTTGTATACTGTGATGCACAGTCAGCTGAAGTTAGTGAACTTGATTCAGATAAGGACTTCCTGTTTGTACTGTCTTTGAGTAGTTGCTTCTCTGCACAATAGAGACATAAAGAATTTCAGAATGATTGATGTCTGACTCTTGTTCCTTCTCACCAATTGATGTGTTTGTTTGTTGTAAGAAATGGTGTGCAGGTACACTTCATCATCTGTTATAAGGCCAGACAGAGTGGCACAGATGTGTATTTACAGCAGTAGATTTACAGAGATAAGCTACCTGAGGAAAGTATTAAAACCCCTCTTAAGTTTAACTTTTTGCATGCTTTATTGATCATAAAGGATGGTTTTTTTTACTATTAGGCATATGTTGAATGCATTATAAGTATGTATTGCATATGTTTTGTTAATAAATATGCATATAATGAAAATAGGCTTAGTAAACTCTATTATGTAGTGAATAGAAAATCTGAGCAAAATTTTTACATGCTGTAATCATGCTGCACATGAAGGAGATAAAAATAAAATGAAAGCCATAAAAAAAATCATTATTTGCTCTAATTCTAATTGAATTTACTGGTATAAGATACCAGAAATTCTAAATGAAAAATCATGTAAAAAATCAAGACCTTCAGAAATGTTGTCACTTCTAAGTGGTTGGTGAGATTTGAATGGGGCGAGGAGGAAGAGGAGGAAGTTTTTTGTTTATTTGTTTTTGTAAAAGTACTAGTATCTTAAAAATCCACAAATTCCCTCTTCCCCTTTAGAGACCTGTAAGCATCATGACAATTGAATTGCATGATTATCTGAGATGGGAAAAGTTGTGGAGACTTTCAACCATAACGTTTATTTGAATCCAGATTTTAGTATGCGATATTAGGGTCAAGGTGTCTCTTGTAAATGTTACTTGTTTAATTGCAGATTATGGATGTGGGGTGGCCTGATCTTCATGCTCCACTTCTTAATAAGGTGTGCACCATCTGCAAGGCTATGGAGTCCTGGCTGGGCAATGATCCTCAACACGTGGTGGTGATCCATTGCAGGGTAAGTGCTGTGGATGAGTTTGTAATTCATTTTCAAAAACCTTGTCCTTTTCTCTCCTTGTTTAAAAAAATAAAAAGTTAGATCTGTTTTCAATGTTGGCAACAGTGTGCCAGATGTTTTGTTGATGTAAATAAGCTTAAATCCATTGACCTTCCATGCTTGTTAAAGATTTCTTTTTTATTACTTATGTCCTAGCCCTTGCTGCAGATATAGCATGAACTGGTGTTACTTCATCCTTCAAAGATCACTGTTACTTCTGTAAATATATTTAGAAGCTTGAGGTTTTTTCCAGCTGATGGAAAATTCTCTGTGTTCTGTGACACTCATTAATTTTATTGCTGGAAAAAAAGATAGGCACTGTATCACACATCATCTCTTTGTACTGTATATGGTTATAGGAAATGAGGTCATTAAGGACCTTCTGGATACTTTGGAAAGATTTTAATTGACAGCATCATTGCAGTGCCTTAGAGCAAAGCTACCAGTGTGCTGTGTTGCTTCCTCCTGCTTGCTCACAATAAACGGAAATAAAGAAAAACCTTAGTTAAATTTGGATAAAATGAATTCAAAGCTGGGTTGGTAGCTGCGCTTATGATACTTGATACAAACCTATCTCTGTATCACTGGCAGATGTTACTCTAAACAAAATGATGGTGATAATGGGATGGAAACTTCAAATCAGGTTGTGTAGTCTCCAGTCCCAAATTTCTTCCAGGCAGAATGTCATTGTATGAAACACTGAAATCTTACTAAATGCAGGAGTGCAGCCAGGAAAACGGCCCATACGTGGGACAAAAGGAAACAAAGTATTTCTGGGTATACAGTCATATACAAATTGATAATGCATGTTTTTTATTAATGCCTTTTGCTAATGTAGGTTTCCAGCCACAGAGATAGGTACAGCCACCTACTATCAGCTGAGAGAATGAAAATATTTTGAAATCTGTGAGCATTACTTCATGTTAAATTTTACTGCATTTGTAATATAAATTATTTAAAAGTACTTTAGAACATTTTTTAAATTATCCATGGAAAATAAGTTACTATAAATCTCAGGTGTTGGGGAGGTAAAAATGTGAAAACATGACAGAAAGGCCTATTCTTTCTAAAATAGGTATTTTATTGAAATATATTAAAATATTTTATATTTCATCCTGGGAATTGCAGCATTGTCTAGACCTGTTGTAAATGATCTCTGGAAAAAATAATACAAAATTAAAGTAGTTCATACATTTTTTTTTCTTTTTTCCCAGTTGATTCCTCTTAATCATTAGTAAGATTTGACAGGCATGCACATAGAAATCATACTTAGTGGTTTTTTATGTCATTTTTCAGCCAGCTTACATTGACAGATAAACTTCAACCCATTATTTCCACCTTTCCATCAACCCAGGGGGCATGAGCAAAAGGGCTCTGAATCTCTTGCCTTGGAATTGTATTTAATATGGGTCTTAGATATAATAATGCCCAATAATGTAATACATGATATAAGCTGTGATTCCCTTTTTCCTAATACAGGGAGGAAAAGGAAGGATAGGTGTAGTCATATCATCATATATGCACTTTACCAATGTTTCTGCAAGGTAAGTGTGAATAATGCATGTTGTGTGGTTTTTTACAGTAAACATTGGGAAAAAATGCCTTTTAGTTGATTACTGTCTGTCAGCTTACCGTTTGTCAGGTTTTCTTCTCAAAGAGTTTTGGAGCATGTCTTTCTTAACAGTCTGTTTTCGTGATAGTTTTCTTGTAATCCTGCTTTCAGTAGGAGACTGGATTAGGTGACAGCCGGAGGTCCCTTTGAAACTGAGATTTTATTGTTTTGTAGAATACTTTTCTGAAGGATGCTTTCAGATGAATGATAGAATGTGCAAGAAACCATTTTTATGTCATGGTACTATCTTTATCTGTAAATCTCTCTGTTTGCCACATCCATCAAGTGGCCTCTTGAATTGGTGAGAAATCATTCCTTAAGTACTTGAGAAAAACTGTTATTAAAATCTGGAAAGAGTGTTTGAATAGGGCATTCCTGGACATTGATCCAATTGCAGTAAGAAGTGTAAGAAATAATCTAGACTTCAGTTTGCAATCAGTTCAAACAGTAGATGTCTGATTACTTAGTTTTAATTGTTTCTTTTGAAGTGCTCAAATTATGAAATGACAATTGACAATTTATATTAAAAAAAAGATACAATTTGATAAATGGTCTCAAAAAGGATGAAATGCATTTTGGAGATTTTTGTTTGGATTCTAATCATGTTGTTTTCTCTTGGGGTTTTTTAGTTTATACACATACATAAATGTATGTATATACATTTTACACACATACATAAATGTGTTGAAATAAAAATACACTCTAAATGTCATGGTTAAATCAAATTTGGTCCCGAATTCACACCAGCATGTCAGTAATAGATTTGATCCACTACTGTCTTTGATGGAGTCTTGAATCACTAGAGGTTGATGGCAAATTACTCATGGATGTCAGGCAAACTAGAATCCTGGAAAATAATCTGTGTTCGTTGAGGTAAACCAACTTCATAAGTAATTATGGACCAAGAAACTAAGTGCATTGTGTACACCAATATGTGCTGAAAAAATTACTTGCTTCAGTGATTGTCACAGTTTCATGTTTTGTTGAGAAGTATTGTGAATGACAAAAACTGTCAAGTGAGGGTAGTACAGTTGTTGTTGTGTGATTTCAGTGTTGCAGTATTATGTCATCCTTAAAGGTGTTACCTGGCTATAAATATGTTTTTATAACACCATTACAGTCACATTCAGATGGTGTTTTGTTAAGCCCAGCAATGAAAGGTACCGCCTTTTACCCCAAACAAATTCAGGATTCCTCCAGTGAAGTTGCAGGAGAGGAGTGAGCTTGGAAGCCCTCTTTAACTTTCTGGATATCTGGCAGCTGCTATCCAAAGCTTAACTTTTCTGGGTAAGGATGAGGTTGGGGGTTTCCTAGCTAGGATTTGTATATCCCTAGCATTATCTAGACTCTTGAAAATGGTACACAGCAACTTTGCAGAAGCAGAAATTACTGCAGGTACTGCTGTTAAGTGCCTTCTACTGTGTTTGAATTGGTACTTAGAAGACCTTGAAGATGTTGGCACTAAAGAAAGTTCATACTTGTCAGCATGCATAGGTGTCCTGATTCTGGCCAGGACAGGGTAAATTTTTCAGTATGCTTGAGGGAGTGTGGTCAGTACCCAGAGGTTATTGTAGACCACTTCATGTCATTGCCAGGCGTGGGGGGAAGGGGATCCTTCAAGGGAGAAGGGGTCCCTTTGGGTTGAGAAAGTGTGGCAGGTGGAGCCATCCAGCATTGTCTGTTGTTGGGGGTTTCCACAGTGGGCAGTAATGTTTCCTTTCTTCTACCCTCTGTCATTAGTGGTGTTGTTGTTACTATTCATTTTCTTATCTCATTCCTGTAAACAGTAAATTGTTCTTATTCAAAGATCAAAACCTGTGATCTTTGCCATTGTCCTCCAATTCTCCTCTCCATCCCACTGCAAGGAAGGAGAGAGGAGGGAGGGAACAAGTAGCAGTATGGTTTGGAGAGCATCAGTAGGAGCACTAAATTAGGGAATTCTGTTCCTGAACCAGAACAACATGCCAAAAAAATCCAGGCTTTATGAAATCCTGTGAATTTATGCTTAGCACCTCTGCTGTAAAGACAGGGTAAGGATTAGGGTTGAGGTTGTTCAGTCTGAAAGAAGAGTAGACTCCAAGGAGACTCTCTGGTGGTCCTCCGTACCTAAAGTAGGCCTACAAGATGGGTGGAGTGGGACTTTTTCGAAGGAAGGCAGTGATAGGACAAGGAGGGGATGGCTATAGACTGAAGGAGGGTAGATTTAGATTAGATATTAAATATAAATAATAAATTCTCTACTGTTAGAGACTGGAACTGGTTGTCTAGAGAAGTTATGGATGCCACATTTCTGGAAGTGGTCAAGGCCAGGTTGGATGGGGCATTGAGTAACCTGGTTTGGTGAAAGGTGTCCTGCGTGTGGCAAGAGAGTTGGAACAAGATGATCTTTAAGGTTGTTTCCAAGCTAAACCATTCTATGAAAAATCCTTATTGATGCAACCTCCCTTTAGTTATATGTTGTAATATCAAATTTTCTCATTTAGGAAGGAATAATGTGACATCAAATTTAATGAGGTCAAACTGAGATCTTGGCAATTGTTGGTAAATTCTATTTTAGCAAGCAAAGTTCTAGCAGTTTTTGGCCAGTTGGGAACAGGCTGCCTAAATTTTGGATGGCAATGTGGGTGAAGATGAATGAATATATATGATGGATTGGGTGAGAAAGAGGTTTTGGGTCAAGAATATTTTAAGTACACACTATGTAATTTTTAACACCCATGAAGAAAAGGCTTGACTTCATAGCCTGATCCAGCACCCTGTCAGGACAATTGGCATCTTCTGATTAATTTTTGGAAAAGGCATAAATTTAATTTTTATCCTGATATGCAAATGTGTACTTTGCACAGTTTTTTTCCCCTGTGAGCTCATTTAGGTTGAACTAGCTGTGGAATTTAAAAGTTGAGATTTTGGTATTTTCTTGCTTTAGGGCTGATTTGGGAGAAAACCTCAAAAAGGGCCCCCCCTCAGAAAGAAAACCTACATGGCCCCTCCTCCCAAACGGTTTGGGAAGAATTTTCTCGGCAAGAAGTGGAAAAAACCTGTTTATTTAAACAGGCAAAGCACTCCCCAGCACAAAAAATGAACAATACCAGATTAAAAAACTCATTTTCCACTCTGAAGAGATGAGAAATTCAGAAAGTCTCTCCTGTGGGTGGTTGCTCTGTTATCAGTCCCTCGGACACTGGGAAAGGCTGCTGCCCAGAGCAGGCCCCAGCAGGCTACAAAGTGCAAGCTCTCGTTGTTTCCTGGGGTCCTAATCCAGAGCAGGTTCAAACAGTTCCAAAAAAAAAAAAAGAAAACCAATCCAGGGAACTTCTCTGCCTCAGGTAGATAAACTAACTAAAAAACAAGAGAGCACCCTTTTCTGTCCCATCCATGCCAGACACCACACTAGAGGAGTGAAAGCAGGCTGATAACAAACTCTGTGCTTCTTCTTCTCCCCACCTTTGCTCTCAGAGCCAGTCTTGAAGGCATAGAATATAATATCAAGCATAAACAGAACACCTGAGTGGGGATACAAGCGTCACAGCCTCACCCTAGGACAGGTGTGTTCTTGTATTTTGGAACTTCCAGATCTTTTACGTTCTGATGCAAATTAAAACTGTGAACTATATTTGTTATAAGACACATTGTTTTTATCTGGAATAGATATAAAAGAATCACCATAGAATGTTACTCGTCATACGTGATGAACAGCATTCTTACTGATTTTTTGCACTTCTTTTTTTTCTGTAGCCTCTTGTCTTCCTTCACCCAAAAAAGATCCACATAAGAGCCATTCTGGATAAAGAATAGAATAAAATGTATTTTTTTGAATATGATGCTCCTTGATTGTGTGTTTGAAGAATTTATGGTTTTCTGATGTAAAATAGTTATTTTTCAAAGACAGTCTCTTCCTTGATGGCTCAGGGTACAGGAAACAAAGGCTGAATGAATTATTGACTGCTTAAATTAACCTCTATCCTGGTACTACAGTTTTTTCTGTAAAATAAAATAAATTTGTATTTTACAGCGAGAACTCCCAGTGGCACATTCAGGAAATTATGGCATGTATCGTTCTTTGGGAGCCTGAGCTATTTGGTTCTGCCATTCTGATTTCCATGTATTCATGTTGGAAGTATGCAATTCAGTTTATTGAATAAAGAAGTAGGTGCTTTGCTCAGGAAGGAAACTGTCTTAAGATATTGAATGAGAAGTTGTCAGTGGAATAGGCATAATTGTCCACAATATTCAAATTGCTAGAGTTGCTAGTTAGGTGCTTGTTTTTTTTCTATTTTTCTTTACTTCCCTCCTTTTTTTCTTCCAAATATTTTTGCATTTTTCAAGCAGTAGCCTGGTGAATTTTTGAAATAACACTGAAGTAGAATAACATGTATCTCTTTCTTGACAGTGCTGATCAGGCTCTAGACAGATTTGCTATGAAGAAATTCTTTGATGATAAAGTTTCAGCTTTAATGCAGCCGTCCCAAAGAAGGTATTCAATTGGTTTCTAATTTATATCAATTGGAAATGTCATAATTATTTTCTGCATCCATCCCTTAATCCCTCCCCAGCTATGTGAAGGCTATTTCCACAAGATCCTCCAGTGCTTCCTAAATTCTCAGCACTTTATCTTCTATTACTATTCCTTGATTGATGAGATCTCTCCTTCAGTTCCTGCATGTGGTCCCAGACAGACAAGACCTTTTGTACCAAACTGTTCTCTAAATGGGTTCTCACTGCATTTTTTATTAACAAAGAGATGTCACAATCTTGATTGTTCCAAGATAATAATAAACTAATTTTTCTGTGGTATAATGGTGAGTATGGGAAGTGTGCTGATTAGTGTGCAAAAAAGATCTTTTTATTACTTGTTTAGAGGATCTGCAGATTATGCACTTGCCCCATGTCCATGCTAGTAAATGTTTGTCAAAGCATGCAACATTCATTGTGTTTATCTGGATGTGTTACCATTTCAGTCTGTCTGTATGACAAAGGTTGAATTAGGATTCAAAGTAATAAGCACTTTGGAAAGTGAATAGTTCTGGGGTTCACTGTGTACCTTGTTTTTATGACAGGTAATTGAAGGAATCAGTACCAAAAGAGACTGATATATATCAGGCAAATAATTGTGATATAGGTGAATCTCTTTTAGAAATACAAAATATCATCTGGATTTGATTTGGTAATTACTGGGGTTTTTTTTTCTTAATCCATGTGATTGCAGTAGGTAGTTTAGAAGTTGTTTAAAGTATAAGAATTTGCTAGTAATTAAAACAGAAAAAACAGTAGTAACAACTCATGAAAGGTGTTTGGTTCTGTTAATCTCTAAATAAAAACTTACCAGTTACTTTTTTAACTCATTAGGTGACATGCACAACTCCTTTTAACTTGAAAAATAGTAACACAACATTCTGTTAGACTTGAAATAAACTTTTCATTAGTAGAAGTTGACTGGCCTTTTTTTGTTTCACTTTTGTGCTTGCATATATGTGTATCACATTTCAATAATAAGGATTTGAGAATGCTGCCTACCAGACAAAGAAGTGTGAGCCATAGCAGCAGAAGGAAAGGGATATTGTTTATCTTCCCATCCAGAAGCCCTAGACAGCAGGCATATTTCAGTGAGAGCTAGGAGCGTCCACAACAACCTGTGAATTGTGCATCAGGACAGTTTTCCAACCATATTGACAGGAAGTTTCAGTAGCTTCTAACTTAAAGGAACTGTATGTGAGCCATAAAGCTAGATGTTAGGTATAAATGGTTGCATCTATCTTTCCTATACCCCCTTCAAGGACACTTGCTTAATTCTTCTGGGGTAACTGCTGGGGGGAGGGCCTCAGAGATACTCAGTTTGCTTCTTGACTGATAGAGTTAATATCTTTGCTTACCAGTACTGAACTTGAACTGCCTTTGCCATCTTCCAGACATATGCACATACTTAGGAGTGTAATTTCTCATGAGAACAGAGGTAGTTTTCCAAACTGTTTGTCAGAACTGTTATCCCAAATCTCACCTCTCCTATCTTTGCCTGGCCTGGCAGTGGCCACTAATCTTACTGCAGAGAAAGGAAAACCAGCTCTCCTAATATTTGTGGATAATTTTATACTCATTTGCTCCCATTCTGATCAGTTAGTGGCCTTTTAATATGCTTTTTCTCTGAAACCGTTGCTGGGTAATTAATTAGTGATATCCTTGTTAAAACCCAGTTGATGTATAAATGGGCATAATTTAAGTGGATCTCAAAATTGTAAAATATGAAAATACTCCCATTTTTCACATTTTGAAACCTTTTCTCTACTAAATCTTGTCCAGATAAAAATAGTGGCCACTAAGTCACTTAGCTTTTCCCTACTGCTAGTTGGGTACTGTAACAATGGCAAGAAAAGTAACTGTAGACCAGATCTGTTTTGAATCCATTCTCAGATAAGCAGTTGAAGATTTCTCTGAATGAGAAATGCAGATAGAGACCCTTCATATGAAAAAAATTTCTCATAAACCTTTAGAATAAACACTCTTGAACACTCTTCTCAAAAATAAGCCAATTGTCTCTAGGCTCCTTAAGTGCACTGCCTTGAGAAAGGTTTTCAAAAATTCAGTCTAAGTTTTGTAATAATTAAAAGCTGGTAAAGAGAAAATGTTCACATTGATAATATTAAACTAATTTATTAAAGTTGTGAGAGGTCACTGACAAAACATTTTAACACAATATTTTTTTTATCATGACAGGTGTGTCAATTTGTAAAATTTGTGCTTTTGATGTACCAAATCCTTTCAGAAAGACTGAAGGAGAAAACAAACAAAAAAAAAGTTGTCTTTCTTAACATTTAAAATAAATTGAGCTTTGAAAGTTTTCTGTAAAAAGAATTGTTTTAAATTACCTACAACCCCCATTCTGGGGTAGTAAAGCTGTTGTGACTTGGCAGGATATCCTTAGCTGTGGTGTTACCAGGAGTTCAGTTAATGAGATCTGTGTACAAAGGTGAAGAAAGGTGATTTTCTTCTATACATTCCTGAGAATAAAGTTAAATGAAGATCTTTTCATAGGCATGGAAAAAAAAGGGACTCAAAGCTGGTGGAATAATTAAAGACATTTGCAGTGATGTTTACTTGCATGTATTTGCTCATGAGCTTGTGACCAAACCACATATTAAATTGCAGAAATAGAATAATTTTCACATTGCTGTGGTAGTTTCCCTATTGTTTTGTGCTGAATGAGATCACTTCTCATTATGATGTTATTTGACCGCATTGCCCTTAAGATTTCTGATGAGGGCAGTTCTTGCTCTTGTTTTAATAAAGATGACTTCATTGTAAATTGGATGGCAATCATATCATGCTGCTGTGGAAGACATTTAAGACTACAGTTGTAACTGGGAATGTGTACCCAAACAATTGACTTTACTGTCTCTTCTACTTAATTTCTTTCTTAGAGTAGTAATGTAAATAACTAAAATAAAGATATCAACAATAGCAGTGTAACAGCCATGGATTTAATACAGTGGTAAATTAGTGTATTTTCATGCTGTTTTGTGAAGATTATTATTTTGGAGTTATATGCATTGCCACAATGATATTCATTACCCATAATCTGGAAATACCATTGCGTAAATAATGTATTTCCCTAGTATTAGTGGTTTTATATAATTCAGATAAACTTTTTGTTTTCAGATACGTGCAGTTCTTAAGTGGCCTTCTATCTGGATCTATGAAAATGAATGCAACCCCTCTTTTCCTGCACTATGTTATCCTTCATGGCATCCCCAACTTAGATGCTGGGGGAGGTAAATTACCTAATTTTTCCTATTCAGGTGTAGGATCAAAGTCTTGTTTCATTTTGGAACTTTCTAGAAAGCCTGCATGAATCTCAAATTAGAATTAATATCTTCTTGATATCCATCCAAATATTCCCAATAAATATTTATAAATAAATATTCCCATAAGAGAACCATTCTAAGAGTAAAAATTGGAGAAGGTGAAATCAATTTCTTGTTCTTTGTTAAATGAATAGTTGATGCTATTCGTGTCTGCCTATCTCTGAACAGTTGTGGTCGCTGTTACTGCAAAGGATCTGGGAACCTGGTCAGGTTTCACAGTAATTTCCTTGCTATTTTTGGAAATTATTATAAATATAATATCTTTTCTGTTTTGAGTTTGGATTTTGTGTGGATCAGCTGTTTGGATAGAATGTACTTACAGAATTACACAGAATTATGTAGTTTGGAAAAGGACCTCCAAGATCATCAAGTCCAACCTTTGACCCATCATCACTTTGTCAACTAGATCATGGCACTAAGTGCCATGTCCAGTTGTTTCTTGAACACCTGCAGAGATGGTGATTCCACCACCTCCCTGGGCATTCTGTTACAGAGTTTAACCCTTTCAGTGAGAAAATTCTTCCTGCTGTCCAAAAGGAACTTTCTCTGTGCAGCTTGAGGCTATGTCCTCTTATCGTATCATTAGTTGACCAGGAGAAAAGGCTGACTCCCACCTTGCTACAATCTCCCTTCAGGCAGTTATATGGAGTGATAAGGTCTCCCTGAGCCTCTTTTTCTCCAGGTTAAACAACCCAGCTCCCTCAGCCTCTCCTCATAGGACATGTATGGAGATTCTTCACCAACTCCCTTGACCTTTTCTGGACACACTACTGCATTTCAGTGTCTTTTTTCAAGTGAGTGGACCAGAACTCAACGCAGTAGTTGAAGTGTGGCCTCACCACTGCTACTAATGTGGCTTGCTATCCTATGTGGATGTAAAATTGAAATGATAGAGTGAGATAATGTGCTGGGGCAGTGAAGGAATACAACTTTAATGGTTGCACTTGATGAACTTAGAGGTCTTAATGATTATGTTTTGTTTCTGCATTTTTATTATCCAAAGGTAAAATAGCACTGGTCTTTTGCAATATAATCAGCATGAATTTGCAATGATTATATTGTCATTGTTGTTTAGTCTGATTTTATTTCTAAAATAACTGCTCTAATGAAGTTAAGGTATTGTTTGTTCTAGGTAGAATTTTTTTTTAATTAATTTTGAAATCTGAAGATCAGATAATTTATTTGGAAAATGTTTTTATTTTATATTGGGGGTTTGCTTTCTTTTGGCCATTATCATTCTTCCTTTATTAATTTTGTTTTCTTGCAGAATTTATTTCCTTCCTTACTAGAATCCTTTAAAGTCCCTCCCTATTGAATTCAAAACTAGTCTGCAAGAAAAGAAAAGAAAATTAAAATAAAACAAAAGAAAATAAAATAAAATACCTTTTAGCCAGTTTTGCTTTGAAAGGTATTTTGACAGTCCAGCATTGCCGCTTATGTGCCATTTTGCTCAGTCTGGATGTGCATGAAACTTCCTAGTTGTAATTGTTTTCCTATATCTGAATGTTACAAAACACCCTTTTTTGTTGGATTCTTTTCAGCTTGTTGGCCTTTTCTGAAGTTATACCAGGCTATGCAACCGGTTTATACATCTGGAATATAGTAAGTTATAAGGATTTTCCACTGTGTTTGAATTTAGGTTTTAATTTCCATGATTGCAGAATTACATAACCTTTTTAAGTTTTGTTCGTGGTTTTCTTGTTTGTTTTGTGGTTTTGTGTCTTTAAACCATGTATTTTTTTTCTTCTGTCAAATAGCATAGGGTCAGAAAATCAAAGTCGAATCTGCATTGCTATAGACCCTGCCCAGCTTTTGAAAGGAGATATTATGGTGAGTTAATTGTATGAAATGAAAATCTATTGACATGACATTTAGTTTTCAGTTTCTGACCTGTCTTGTGCTGTAAAAAAATTATTTGAAATGCCTGGAGATACTACAGAATAATTTAGGTTAATTTAGTCATCATCTTTGGCTTTCATGAGAATAAAAAGTCTTGTAAAACTCAAACAAGAGGTTTTTTAGGAGCAAATTGTTTTCAAACAATTGCTCGCAGCATTCTCATTTTATAGCATCACCAAGTCCAGTAAGGCCTGTATTGCTCTTTACTTTATAAAGGTTACTGTGGGGAGTACTTGTAATTTGACATTAAAATATCTTGCCCTCTAATTTGGCAGGCAGTGTGCACAACTGTAAAACTATCTGCTATAAAGAAAATATCTAAGTAATTCTAAATTGTTCTGGCACTCAAAAAAGTGCAATACCAAATAAGGGATAATGTCCGAGGTCTGGCCAGCATAGGGTTAAATCTTGCAGTAGCCAGACAGAGCATGGTTTGGACCCAAAGGTTATTTTGTATGACCTCATGTTATTTTTCAGGGACAGAGGGAGGGCTTCCTTCCTGTCAGGTAGCATGATGGAGGGAGTGCTCGGGTATTGCTGGGGTTTCTGGGAGGTGGGGGGGAGGAAGAATGGGAGAGGTCTGTGAGCAATCATGTGTGAATTGTCTAGGTTTTGTTTACTTGTACTCTCTGTCATTTATATTCTTGCTGTTACTGTTTGGCATCCAATTCTCCTCTCCAGCCTGCTGTGGGGGAGAGGGGGAGGGGTAGTGCTTGAGCAGTGTGTGTGATTTGGAATGTTTCAGTGGGAACACTAAATTGGTGAACACCATTTTTGAACCACAATAGTCTTATTTGGCACCAATGTGAGGCATGAAGGGCTAGGATAGCAATAGGTCTGCCCAGAGTGGGTTTGAAACAATTTCATCTAAGCATTTTGTTGCATTAGGTCCAGAGCCAGTGGTCACAATGTTGCTTAATTTGTCCATGTAGTGTGGTACTTAACTATATATATTTCCATACCTCATGATATTTTTAGATCAGGGAGAGGGATCAGGATTATTTTGTTGGTGTACTATGTGATACAAGCTTATGATATGGTAACATCAAGGACAATGAGGGTCATTTGGATGTCTATGGAGGCTGCTCTACTGCCCTTACCTCCAGCACTACCTTTGGGATAATCATACGCAGTTTGTGGGGGGAACAGGGGAGAATGATTTTCCTCAGCTTTTCACCTCATTTTTCTCCTTCAGACCTCTTACAACAGTTTTTGAAAATGTTAAATTCCCCTTGAATATTTAGGAAAGCTTGTTTTTGTAGCTAGGTCTGCCAGCTCTCCTCAGTCTGGTCCACAACATGTTAGAGTTACAGGAAATTTTTAGGAGGGTCTTTCAGAGATCTGCCCTGAGGGTGGGTATTCATGAGTGGCATGCAAGACAGGAGAAAATGGACCAGCTTCTGAAGGACTGTTCTGCTCCAGTGATTTGTAAGTTCATCCCTGAACAACTACAAGACTCTGTTGAAGTTATAAAATATGCAAAAGAAGAAATACTCTGGCAGTTCCAGAGAGAAATGAAGTTATACAATGTGCTGGGCTCTGGCTGCTGTTTATTGGACATTGCTCATTACCAGACAGCACGATCAGGGGGAAGGGAGGAAAGCAGATCAACAGGCACTGTGGCCACCCCAAACTGCAGTTAAACCAGGGGAACAACATGTGCTGGTAGCAGTTGCTCCTATACAGAAGAGGAAATCCAAGACTAAATCAATTGGCATAATGAGGGATGAAGAGGCAGTAGGGCACTCCACAAGAGGAAGAAGCAGGGCTAGAGATCTCTGTCCCTGGGTGAGCTATGAGGTATAAGTAAAGATTTCAGCCACCAGCTGGGTAGCCACTGGTGATGTGGCTGGTCCAATACTGATATATTGTGGCCCACAGTATGAAACCAGATGGTAGTGAAGCCAAGAAATTGGGATCTGTGTCCTGGAGTGTGTACATTGGGATTGGGAAGAGGACAGTATCTCAGCCTCAGGAGGTGACTCCTGTCAAGTATAAGGAGTGTCTTGTATCTTAACAAGAGTGATCTGTTAGTACAGTGAGACAAGTGGAACACGATGAAGAAAGGTATCCAGTTCTTGAGAGAATTAGCTGTGCTGGAGGTACTTTATAAGTAATAATGAGCAATTCCCTATAAATCCAGATGAAGTCTGGTGACACAAACACCACACGTGGTGGAAGTTGCTAGGAAGTGCACCATTGCTGTATATGAACTCCTTGACAGTGATGTCATGGAAAGAAGGTGAACAAAGAGTGGATAATTTGGTTGCCAAACTCCAGCTATATGAAGAAAGTATCTCTTCCTCCCTATGGGCCTGCATCTTGTCCATGGAAAGACTGCCCCATGACCTCTTGCAATTTTTAGACGACTACCAGCAATTTAAAGAAGTGTCCCATGTCTTGTCAGTACAGACCAGTCTCTGCTATTAGCAACAAGTGTTGTCCTGCTCAAGAGAGAGGATACACACCACAAAGTAATCTGTGGTTTTACCTGCATAACCATGGAGAGGGTATATGGAGGTGGGATGGAAAACCCCCCTCTGTCTTAGCAGCACTGGAGTGTGAATTGAGAGGAAGCACAACTACTGCAGAAATTTCTTCAAGGATAAATCTTGCTCCAGTTTCCAGTAAGTAAGACCTCAGAGACAATAGGAGGGCTGATGCTACTTCCAATGCTCTTGAAGGGATCTCCATACTTACAGGAAATAAGTAACAAGTACTGTTACAGGAGGGGCCCTACCTTCAGCCAGGTGCAGGAAAGGATTTATTAGTCTGATTTATTTGACTTCGTGGATCCAGTGGCCTGGAACATTGGACCCACAAGAGTGTAAGGTTTTAAGCATACAATGTATCCTGATGCTGTTGAGATATGTAGGGCCAGAATCTTTTGCTCTTTGTGGTGTGACAGCTGACTATAATGGAAGATATATTGAGCGTGACTGGGAATGAAAGGCAAAAACAGCCAGCTGTGACTGGTCCAGAGACCCTGTGCATCACTGACATAGATTTCTTAGGAGAGGGTGTTTTGAGGACCCAAAAGGGCATCATTGGGTTTTTGGTGTCTCCACAGCTGCTGTGGAGACAGAGGAAACTGGACAGCTGAACACCTTGCCTGGTCTCTCAGAGGACGCTCCTGCTGTGAGACTTCTGAGAGTTGAAAAACAATAGGTATCGGTCGCTACCACGACAAGGTACCCTTGACAGTAGCGCAACAAACACTGACACCATGATTTGTCGCAGCATGGCGTCCCCGGACGGGTAATAATTAGCATTGACTCCATGATTCCAAAAGGCTGATAAATCACTTTATTATACTATACTTATTAAGAAAAGACAGTCTGATACAAGTGGACCCTATTGGTCCTTGAATCAAAACACCTCACCATTGGCCAATTAAGAAATCACCTTTTGGTAAGCAAATCTCCATAACACATTCCACAGGTTCACAACAACAGGTGCAGCAAGTGAAGATAAGAATTGTTTATCATTCTTTTCTCTGATCATCCCACAGCCTTCCCCAGGAAAATGCCTGGGAAAGTTGTGCCTGTCACTCTCTGTGACCAGAAAGCGGCTGCCACAGTGATTCCCCATGCATGAAATGATTCGTCCTCCAGAAAGCCAGGGAGTGGTCAGCAAGACTTGCTCACCCTTTATTAGTCCTGTATGGCCAGTGTATAAGTCCGTTGGAGAGTGGAGACCGCTTCTGATTGCAGATGTGCTGGTCATGCTGGAATTTCACTATGAACTGGAGTCCAAGGCAGCAAAATGGTGTCACTTTTCACATTGGTAATGCATTTTTCTCCATTCCTTTAGCAGAAAAGTGCAGGCAACAGTTTGATGTTACACGGAGGGTTGTCTTTACACCTGAAATAGACTGATCCGGGACTTGAAATAGCCCCACTATTTGCCATGTACTGATCCAGACTGAACTGAAAAAGGGCAAGGCTCCAGAATACTTGCAACACATTGATAACATCATTCTGTGGGGTTACACAGCAGAGAAAGTTTTTGAGAAAGGCAAGAAGGTAATCTAGGTCCTCCTGAAGGCCAGCTGTGCCATAATGCAGAGTAAGGTCAATGGACCTGCCCAGGAAATTCAAATTTTAGGAGTAAAATGGCAAGATGAGTGTTGTCAAGTTCCAATGGATATAGGCAAATAAAAACAGCAGCTATGTCCCCACCAACCAGCAAGAAGGAAACACAGGCTTTCCTAGCTGATATAGCTTTTTGGAGGATGTATTTTTCAGATTTCAGTTAGATTGTAAGACTTCTCTATCAAGTGAAGAACAATGATTTTAAGAAGAATGATTTTAAGCGTGGTCCTGAACAACAACAAGCTTTTGAACAAATCAAACAAAGAATGCTCATGCAGTAGCCCTTGGACCAGTCAGGACAGGATAAAATGTGAAAAGTGTGCTCTATACCACAGCTGGGGAGAATGGTCTTTCCTGAAGTGTCTGGCAAAAGGTATCTGGGGAGACCTGAGGACAAGCCCTAGGGTTTCAGAGTCAGGAATCCAAGGCCTGCTATACCCCTACTGAAAAAGAGATCCTAGCAGCTTATGAAGGGGTTTGAGCTGTTTCAGAAGTAACTGACATCATAGCACAGCTCCTCCTGGCACCTCAACTGCCAGTGCTGGGTTAGATGTTAAAAGGATATTTCACACATGCCACTGACGCTTCATGGAGTGTGTCATGCTGATGAAATGGTTAGCTTGAATAGGAAACCCGAATTGCCCAGAGATCTTGGAAGTCAGCACAAACTGGCCTGAAGGAAAAAAATTTTGTAGTAACATCAGAGAAGCAGGAAGAGAAGGTGACGTGCTGAGGAGGCCTCACTCCATTATCAGCACCAGAAAATGAAAGCAATATGCTCTCTTTACCAGTTCCTGCTTATTGTCCATGGAAAGACAATATTGCAGCGATACATTGAAAACAGAAAGCTGCTGTATGGAGTCCTATGTGGCAAGTTGCAGAAGCTATTGAGGGGACAAGGTGGATCAAGTCAGGTCACAGAGCTGAAGGGCATCCAGTTGGCTTTAGGTATCACTGAATGAGAGAAATGGCCAGCACTCTACCTGTACACTGACTCGTAGATGGTGGCAAGTATTCTCTGGGGGTGTCTGTACCGGTGGAAAAAGATTAATTGGTAGCACAGAGGTAAACCTATCTGGGCTGTTGAATTATATAAAGACATTGCTACCTGGATAGAGAAGTTGGCTGCAAAAGTACCTCATGTAGATGCTGAAGAGTCAGGCTGCCAAAGAACCTTGCAACAACAGGGGGATCAAGCTGCCGAGATTAAAGTGTCTCAGGTGGATCTGGACTGGGAACATAAGGGTGAATTATTTCTGGCTTGGTGGGCCCATGACACCTCAGATTATGAGGGAAAAGATGCAACATACAGATGGGCTTGTGGTTGAGGGGTGGATTTAACCACGGGCTCTATATCTCAGATTATCCATAACTGTGAAATGTGCTTCAATCAAGCAGGACAAGCAGGTAAAGACCCTGTGGTATGGGGGACAATGGTCAAAATATAAATATGAGGAGGTCTGGCAGATTAATTGCATCACACTCAGGCACACCCACCAAGGCAAGCACTACCTTCTTACAATGGTGGAAGCAACCACTGGAAATGTACCCCGTACCTCACGCCACTGCCAGCAGCACCATCTTGGGCTTTGAAAAGCAAGTCCTGTGGAGACATGCCACCCAAGAAAGAAGTGAGTCGGACAAGGGAACTGATTTCAAAAATTGCTTCATAGACACCTGGACCAGACAGTGTGGTATGGAGTGGATATAGCATATTCTTTATCATGCACCAGCCTCTGGGAAAACTGAACAGTACAATGGGCTGTTAAAACCGTATTGAAAACAATGGATGGTGGGACATTCAAACATTGGGATGTAGTGGAGGCCACTGAGAACATGAGAACTCTACCAATTGAGGTGGTCCTGCCCAAACAAAAGCTCCACATCCTGCATAAGGGAATAAAGACCCTTTATGAGGAAGCATGAGGAATCTGTTAGGCAAGACAGTTTGAATTAGTTCTGCTTCAAGCAAAGGCAAACACATCCATGGGGTTGTTTCTACTCAGGGACCTGGGTGCACTTGGTGTGTAATGCAGAGGTACAGGGGAAATGTGGTGGCATTTCAAGGGGACTTGATTTTTGGGTGAGAACCATAATATTAAATTGTATAATGCTGGTTGCTGAATGACACTGCCAGTATATGCCATCACCACCATGAACAGTGAGAATGGACTGCTCCAGATACACCAGACACGAGCTCCTGATGCAGCTTACAACCACTCAACAGCACACCAGCCCTTCTGCCTTAGAAGATACCTAGAAAAGATGGAAGTGATAGTCATAAACTGAATGAATGCAACAGACAACTTGGAGGGATTAGGCCAGTGGCTATGGAAATGATACCTGTGCTTGTGTGTGTCTATAGATGGAAGTTGCGGGTTTTGGGCACGATGTAGACGGCATAGAATAAGGGGTGGATAATATCCTGATCCACACAGGTTTAATTTTTGCAATAGCCAACACTCTGTTGTTAGTATTGTTGCTGTTACTGTTCATTGTCTTATTTCACTGCTGTTTTCAGTAAATTGCTTTTATCTCAGTCTGTCATCTTTAGATTTTGTGCCTCCAATTCTCTTCAGCCTGCTGTTGGGGAGAAGGTGTGGTCTAATGGTGTGTGGTTTAAAGTGTTTCAGTGGGAGCATCGAATTGGGGAATACCATTCCTAAACCATAACAGTACTGCCATCTTTTTACAAAGGTTTTGTACCTTCTTAGTGATTTCTCATGGGCAGCTCCTCTCAGCACTGCCTCCTTCTTCTCAGCACAGCCAACAAACTCCATCTAACTTTTTGACCAGTTAATCTTTTACAACACCTATCCTAAATGGATCCAGCTGTGGCCTGTTAAGGGAAGGCCTGTTCCTAATTCTTGATAATTAGCACAGCTGTAACTCCTTAGGGGTGAGATTACCTTCATCACTATCTCTATTTTCCTACATTCCATCCATCTACAATTCTCCCTTTTCTTTTAATTACAAAGTTGCAGTTTCTGTAGATATATTCAAGTAAATTGACATTATAACATATGTGCATATATTACTTAGGACTAACAGTAATATGAATGTTCAGGCAACATATCACAGTAAGAACATATGTTTCTAAGTTTTGATTTAGTTTTGTTTTTTACAATCTAGAACATCAACTTAAGGCTCACAACCAAAAACCCTTGTACTGAGACTTCTAGATCACAGTGAAAGTATATGTATCTAAATTCTAATTCAGTTTTGCTTTTCCACAGTATAGACTTGATTAATTCTCTAAATTCCCACAGTACTTATCATCAAAATGTTTAGATCCATGCCTAATTGTGAAGATTAACTCACAATAATGAGTTAAAATAATGTTGTGTTTACCATCTTTTGCAGGGCTTTTTGCAGAAGATAATAAACCTAGTACAATCATTTTTTGTGTAATTTCTATTTAACTTTGGAATACGTTTGTGCTGACTTTAATTCATTACCCAAACTTACATTACATATCATCAGAAACCCTTTCACTTTTACTTTGAAATATTTACCTAAACCTACATTACATATCATTAATCAAACTTACATTACATATAATCAGAAACCTTTGTAATTATATCTCTAGAATATTGACAATATCCACAGCTGTACAACTTTATAAGGCAACTCACAAGAATAAGTTAAAGGCTATATATTACGATAATCAACAGCCACATAACTTCATCTACAGCCATAGAACCTTGAACAACACTGATCCAGCATCTGCCAAGTGTGCTTATGGAATATAAACTTATGCTTATGGAAGATAAACTTTTACACTTATGCCTAATCAAAGATTCATACTTGTAATTCACAAACAAAATGCACATGTTTCATCAGCAAACAAATACACCACACTAAATAATAGAGCTACTGTTTCCCCAGCCCCCACTGCTGCTTTAATAATTCTCTTCTTCCTACTACAGTTTTTGTTGTATTAGTTGATCACTGAAAGCCTCTCTTGTCTTGCTCTGTTTTCCATTCTTTTAAAGTCTTATGAAGTGATTTCCAGGTGGCAGCCAAATCTGCAGTTGCCTTGCCCCCTTTTTGACACTGTATCTCACAGTCTTAACTTCTTTCCATGTATATAAAACAATCTGTTCTGCACTCCATGTGTTATTTCTCATTGTGTCCCCAGTGGCTCACCTGTACCTCAGGTGTCAAAATTTGTCAGGTCCAGAACAAGCAGCTTCCCCTGCTGCTCTCATTGCTACACTGGGCTCCATCTCTGGCTGCACCTCACCCTGCAGCCAGCCCACTCCCAATCACGTCAGATTACTGTGGAGGTGGCCACTATGCAATTTTAGAGGGCTCCTCTTACATATTTTCTATGCAGCTCTGACTCTACCTCTCACAGCTACATGTTGCTTTTGTTCCAGTGCTCATGTAGCAGTGACTTGGCAAACCTCCCTCTGTACTCTTTGGCGGCCATGCTATTGCTGAGGCACCAGCTGCTGCTGTGGCCATACCATTTGCCACTTCTGTCACACAGCTTGTGTCCTGCTGCACACGCTGCCACTCAGGGAGAACCCAGCACCATCCTGGGTCCTTGATCACGTCAGCATCACCAATTGTTGTCATCTTATTGCAAAGGTTTCATACCTTCTTGGTGATTTCTCATGGGCAGCTCCTCACAGCACTGACGACTTCTTCTTCTCCTCTGCACAACCAACAAACCTACGCTTTTACAATACCCCTCCTCATTGGATCCAGCTGTGGCCTGTTAAGGGAAGGCCGATTCCTAATTCTTGATAATTAGCACAGCTGTAACTCCTTAGAGATGAGATTACCTTCATTACTATCTCTATTTTCTTACATTCTACCCATCCACATAACAGTGTCCTAGGTATCCGATTATTATTTTTTTTTTTCCCTCCGCATTCAGTTTTCTATATTGTCATTTTGTTCTTTCACTGAAAAAGGGAGAAACAATTTTTAAATATACTATTATAAATTGGCATACTCTGAAAGTTTGAGACAGTTTCAAATTAATGACATTTTGTTAGTTTTTGCAGGACTTTTGGTGCTTAAGGAAATGGAATATATCACAACAGAAATCAGTCTGAGATAAATTCAGTATCTCTCAAATGAAATTTTAGAATGGAAAAAGAGCATGTAGCTTTTCAGTAATGCATCACTTTAAAAGAGATAATCTTCCTTTATCTTGTGCTATTATTTTAGATAATTCTGAGCAAACCAGTGTCTTTTTCAGCATTTCAATACCTCAATTTAGATTTTTTTTTATTATGACTGAGCAAAATCTTCAGTGGTATTAGACAAAAGTAATGATCTGTAAGATGCTCCACCTCCAGTTCCGTGCATTTAAAATGCATGTTTGTTTGTTTGTTTGTTTGTTTTTTAAAAAGTAAATATCATTTATTGTCTTAGATTTAGGGAATTTGTTTGTATCATGTGAATAGCATGTGGTCATACAGAACAGATGAAGCTGTTGAAATGCTGCACTGATATCTGCAAATTCGTATAGGAATTTTCCAGCACATTACAGTGGCTTGCATTAATTCTTGATTATGGCATCAAGAGTTAGTGAAGGCAGAATTGAAAGTTATGCTTAGACTTCATTGAAAGTTTATTATGCATATTGAGCACTAAACTATGTTTTTAGTCTCTGGATATAGAGGTGAAATATTACTGAATGTAAGAGAGAACAGATTTTCATTAAAATGACAATTCTCTGTAAGTAAGTTCTTTGGGGCAAAAATTAAGTTAATTTTAACTTAAATTAATTAAAATTTTAAATTATTTAATTTTAAGCTAATCTAGGTTAAATCCAAGGCTGGTACTTTGAATTAGAAAGTAGAAAGAAGAATGAATTCCTTCTTTTATTCAGCATTTTTATAAATGAGATTATGTAAAAGACAGTACATTTTGAGTAAATCCAACAACTGTGCAAAGCCAAAATGTTAAATTATGGATGAATGTATATAAACTTAAAGATGCTCTTTTCAAGTATTTTTGCTCACATAATGCAATTACATGGAATTTTCACAGTTACTTTCATATCAATTCTACATTTTGGATCAGGTTAATGTGGGAAATAGATTTGTAGAGACCCATGAGGGGTATTTTTAGATTATTAGCTTTAAAGCATCTACATCATAGTGTGGCAAAAAGCTGACAGGCCAAGAAACACTTAGTGTATTGTAATTAAGTAATAGTAGGCTTCTGATTGTGATGGCATGAATCATAACATCTGTATTGTCTCAACCTTCTCAGCAGACTGAAAATGGAATAAAAGTTTTTAAAACGCCTCTCAGTTGCCCCATCTCTAGATTAAAAAAAAAAAAATCCAACAGGCTAGTTCTAATATCTCTCATTAGGGCTCTCTTAATTCTGTTTCTGTCCATTTTTGACTTCTAGGCAAACTTGCCTTTTTCATCCTTTATGATGGTGTTTTTTCTTTACAGAGTTGCTTGGCATGCTGGAGATTGAGCAATTGTTTATTGACTCAAACAGTCAAGCTGTTACTCATACCTTACCTTTTGGTAATTAAAGTAGTCAGGTCATGCTGATAGTTGTGTTGGACTAAAAGGAAGTAGATCCCTTTAACGGGAGTGTGTACATAATTTACACAATTAGTGCATGTAAAGCACTGTCTAAAAAAAGAAGCAAATACTATTTTGCCTGGTATTGCCAATACACTGTTGGTGATTCTCTTAAAAAACCAACCAATCTCCTCGCTTTCAGATGAAATAGAGATTACATGCATAGAGAATCACCCAGCCCTTATAATGATTTAGGAATATGTGTGACAAGAAAACATTTCTGGTATATGGGCTGAAATATTTCAGATGTTGTCCTGTGTGCCAGGTATATGGTGAGTGCTGATTAACTTCTGGAATTTAGGATATCATGAGGTTACTATAATGAAGGCTAGAAGGTAACATCTTATGTTAGATTTTTCAAATTCGGTAGTGAGAAGAATTTCATAACTGTGTTTTAACCCCAACTTTCAGAAGCATCCTTCATAAGCTCTTACATCTTTGTTGCATTATTTCATTTGAATAACTCTATGCTATTCAATTGTTTGGCATTTTCTATCTAGGATGCTTTTCTTATTCTGACTTTAATAAAAATGATATTTGTTTTCTTTTTAATGCATTTCAGTAATATCTGCTTTATCATAAAATCCTGATATAATCAGGATAGTATAACAAAATTTTCAGTCCTGTGACTAAGGTTGCCTATTATTCCTTATATTCCTATAAGAATGGTGAGTGCCTTTGTATGACAGTAGAGTCAGAGAATTAATAGGTAAAATATCCATAGGTTTTGTCTAAGGGAAGCTGGTGTTAGAGAATGGGTATGGTGTTTACTTTTAGCTACTGAAAGTCATACTAGATGTTTTGGTAGAGTTCTTGTTCTAGCCAAGATGTGAAAACTTCAAATTTCAATCAACTTCCTGCAGTAATTTAAAATAAGATCCTATAATTGGAGAAGGTTTTTTACAAGTCCTAAAATAGATATAATCAGCTTGCAGGCTTGCTTTGAAAAAGTCCTCATATTCTTCAATTATTTTGAAAAGGGTGTGCTGAAATTCATTAATTTGGTAGGGAAGAAGTCTGTATACAGGTCAGAATTTCAGTATTGTACTGCCAGATATTGTGATTCTGGCTCATAACCTACTGCTGGGTGACTGATAATGATGAAAATAGTGATGACTTTTTTACAATAATTTTATTTTTTACATATTAAAAAAATTATTTTTTACATATCTAGAAGTATCCTGCCTTGGGCCTGTGTAATCTTAAAGGATTGAATAATACATACCCTGCTTGTTCAAACATCAGAGGTGTCTACAATAAATTGTGTTGTGGCTGCTTTAATTAGCAAGTAATATATACACATTTGTTCAGAATTGTAAGAAAATACTGTTTGACGTAAAACGTTGCTCTGTCTTTCTAGATAAAGTGTTATCACAAAAAATACAGGTCAGCTACTCGTGATGTGATTTTTCGCCTTCAGTTTCACACCGGAGCTATACGAGGACATGGCTTGGTGTTTGGTAAAGAAGATTTGGATAATGCCAACAAAGGTACTTGTCTTCTGTGGTTGGTTGGATGTGTATATGTGCAGGTGTGCAAGCATATGCATGTGATGACCTTCTTCAGCACCCGTTTTCAAAATCTGTTTCAGAATCCGTTCAAAATCTTCAGAATCTGTTTTCAAAAGGATTCTTCCCCACCCCCCCACCCCCCCTTCTTATTTTTGGGGAAAGGGAGACTGCTTTGAGTTAGTTAAATTGTAGTGTGTAATACCAGTAAAACCCTAATGACAGGAAAAGCTCTTCAAGCAAGTTAACTTGTCAGAATAATTCAGATACTCCTACACAGTCCTTATCACCTTCTCCCTCATTTAAATGGTGACTTTCTTTGTCACCGTTGAAGGAAGTAAGATGAGCTAAATAATTATCTATTCTGGCTGATGAAAACAGTCATAAAGTCTGATAATGCATTTGTGACATAGTCTGAGTCTTTTAATATGCTTCAGAATATCAAAGAATGGACACAAAGTTTTCAGACACACTTGAAAATGTGTCACACTAGTCCTCATATTTTCCAAATCATATTGTTAGTTTTATTGTGTTTATATGCAGGATTGGAAGTTCCTCAGTCTATGTTACTAGCAAACTAAAATCAAGCATATTTTTCTGCAGCATGCAGCATAAGGATACCAAGAGTTTTGTGGTCGAGTATTGTGGTTTAGTCAGTATGCGGAACAATTTTAATTTTCCTGCGTGTGTTTTCTTTATAAGTCATGTCTGTCTACTGTCTAGAGAGGGGGTTAGGAACTGCACATCTCTTCTGCTTTTGACTGTTCTAGAAAGCAAGCAAAATTCCTGCTGGCATTTATGTCGTCTTTTCTGGAGAATGTGTGGCTCTGGCACAAAGTATACGGCTTTTAAAAGCAGATCACTAAGCTGCAAGTGGGAAGGGAAGAGTGATGAGGGTACATGTATAGACAGCTGTAGAGAATCCTGATTTCTGAGTGCTCTGAAACTGCTCTCCTGGGAAACATCTTGCTGAATTCCTGTCCTTTTTTCTTAGATGACCGTTTCCCTGACTACAGCAAGGTGGAATTAGTGTTTTCAGGAACTCCAGAGAAAATTCAAGGTGAGCATAGAGAACCAGAAATATGCTTAATTTGAAATAAATCATATTGAAATACACATTTTTTAAAAAATAAAATATTTTTCCTCTTTTCTTCCACTTATCTTCTAAAAATATAAAATTTTACTTTTTCATTAAATTATATTAGTTACTGGTTTAAATTTGGAAAAGTTAATAAAGACTCTGCATTTATATCAGCATAGAAGTCATCAGATTTTGTCTTAAAGCTCTACCAGAACACTTGCTACAACTAGTAGAAAACATTAATGTATCTGTTTAAACATAGATAGTAGGTGGTTTGGCTCAGCATAAGTGACAGCAGTGGCCTATCCCGTAACCTTTTTAGGATGTTGTCATAATTGATTATGTTTGTAGTATTAAAGTTTGGACTGTCTTCTGTTTAGCATAAAAAGAGATACAGCTGTATTCTTCTTGGAAATGCTTCTGCTTCAAAGTTGGCTTTTAAGATATTCTGCA
This sequence comes from Passer domesticus, assembly GCF_036417665.1. Classification (NCBI taxonomy): domain Eukaryota; kingdom Metazoa; phylum Chordata; class Aves; order Passeriformes; family Passeridae; genus Passer; species Passer domesticus. Next base: position 65,549,281 of record NC_087474.1, read on the forward strand.
CATTTCCAAAATTCTGTTTTAATATGTTTAAGATTATGTGATAATTCTTAATTGAAATAAGAATTTAAGATTATGCATATCATTGCAGCTTAATTCTGTTAATGAATATGTACTTAATAATTTTATGGTGTCACAAAAAGTGTGGATTCTGCCTAAGACTGATTGAAAACCAAATACTCTTAACTGTCTGTCCCATACATATTCCCATTCAGTGTCCTCACTGTCCTGTGAATTGCATCTTTTCCTCCTTTTCCTTTCCACGAGTTTGATAATCTAGAAAATTATGGCCATAGCCACTAAGAAGTTGGATTCTGTCCAACTGAGCACAAAAATCTCACTTAGCCTGTTTGAAAGCCATAAAAGAAAACCAGTTTTATAAATTAATTTGTCTAGCTTGTTCTAAGCATTTCTGGACAGTAAATGTTTGAAGACAGGCCAGTTAACATGTCTAAAAAAGGACCAAATTTTTTTTCAAGTTTCCCTTCCTTAGATGACACATGAGAGGTGTGGATTTTTTAGTAGGCTTCAAGCTGTTGAAAAGTAAGGTTCTAAGTAAGTGGATATTTGTATTCAGTTGCTGTCTGAGGAATTAACTAGCTAGGAAGAGCAGCTCACCTTTGTTACTAAACAAGTTATATTTTTTTAAGAAGAAGTCTATTTAGCGATCTGGGAAGACATTGAAAAATTCTTTAACTTTAGCACAATGGTATATGATCCTTCTATTATGGTTAATGCTTAGTTTTGCACCATACAGTGCTTAATACAAATACCACAGATAAATATGACCTTGTGTTAATTCTCTACATCTGGGACTGACAAGTCTTGTGCCAGCTAATGCTTCCTTATTTACTTATATTAATGATTAATATGTACTAGTAAAAATCTTAGTTTTGAGAATAAGGATCATCTATCAGAACAAAGAATGATAAGAGAAGGACATTATGACATCACCACATGTTTGAAATACTCTCAAAAAAAAAGATTTATCAGAAAATCTGGAACCACATCCAAATAAGTCCACAGAAATAATTAGCATATATGCATGTGTTCAGGAAATGTGATGAGTATGTATTTGTTTCAGGAATATAACCTGGTCTGTTAGGTTACTGGGAGTACCTGCTTTGAGGAGAAATCCCCATGCAGCCAACGCTACTGGTAATGTTGGCTTTCTAACCTATGAATTGGTTGGAGAGTTTATTTCCCAGTTTTTGATGACACCTTGAAATACTTACTTACAATTTCTGCAAAATGAGTTTTCCACATCTGAAAATATTATAGACTTATAGAATAACTACAGGATATCTCTAGTCCATCCCCCTGCTGAAACAAGGCTCATTTGTGAAATCAGACCAGTTTCCCTAGAGCTTTGTCCAGTGAAATAATGAAAAACTTCAAGGACTGAGACATCACTGCCTCAGTGGGTGGGCTGTTTAAATGTCCTCACAGTGGAATTATTTTTTTCTTATATTGACTCTAAATTTATCTAAATTCAAATTATTCAAATAATTTTCAAATATTCTTTTCCTTCTGCCTTGCTCCAAACTGGCTGTCTCCTCTGCAGCCTTCAGGAGGCTGCTGTCAGCTCCTTGTCAAGACCATCTCATCTCCAGACTGAAGCCCTGACCCCTTAGGCTTTCCTCACAGGGAAAGTCTTTCAGTCCTGAGCATCCTGGTCATGCTCCCCTGAATTTGCTTCAGTTTATTAATATAATTTTTGTATTCTGTAGCTTGAAGCTGGACACAGTGTTCTAACATAACTGACTGTGATATTTTTAAGAAGGAATGCAGTTGCCAAGAATATAAGATCCCTGAATATTTAATAATAAAGTTTATAAATCTGCCTTGTGACAAATGTCATCACAGAAATGCTCTATAGATGGCTTTTTCCAGGCTGTACATAAAGGTACAGGACCATAGCATTCTTGTCCTAATTGTAACTATTTTTGTTTTAAATGTCACAGTATGTGCATAATACTGTTGCTTTAGAAAAATTTACAGTGGGACTTGCTTTGTAAACACAAAGCAAGTGTGTTTACAAAGCCAAAGGTTTGATAACTGAGGATTTCTTTGTTCCCTAATCTAGACAGAAGAGAAAAGACTGTCTGTTTGATTTGTATCAGTATCAAAGCCAGGTTCAAGGTCATGAATTCTTGATGCCTGTGCTTTGCTTTTGAATCACTGGATTATGCCTAAATTCCTCACTGTATCCATGTAAAACCTGAACATTATTTAATGCCTTGTTAAGGGCACAAAAACATGAGTTACTGCTGAAAATTCCAGGTACGTTCAGCAGAGCATACTTAAATGCAGCAAAACACGTTGAAAGCCAGCTGTCTAGTCTCAGATTCTGCAGAGCTACCACCTTGGGGGAACTGGAAGGGACATGAAGTCACAGTTTTCAGCTCTTCCTGTTCATCCTTAGTGATAAATTGCTCTGGTATCAGAATGATAATCTATATGAATCAGAATGAAATCTGTAACAAAGTCTAATTTTATCGTTCCTTTAGAACCATATCTTTATAGATACTCATGGTCTCATTCTCAGAAGCTCTTTATCATGTCTGACCCTCTAGGGCTGGATGGACCGTCTTTGTTAGTTGTGTTTAGGGACTGATCCAAGTTATCAGCCTACATCATAATCAAAAAGCTCAAGATAAAATTCTCTGAATGATAAATTAACCTTTTTTCTTTTTTTTAAACTGTTTTATTTAACCTTTCTTCCCCTTTTGCTCCTTCTTACATTTCAGAATAGGGTGTTGCCATTCAGAAAGCAAATGTTTGTCAGAAGGCTATATACATACATATGTGTGTGTATATAATTACATATGTGACTGATAATTTTTGGTTTGAAACACGTCTCATTTTAGGATGTGAACACCTTCAGAATGATCATGGAGTAATAGTTGATTACAATACATCAGACCCACTAATACACTGGGATTCCTATGAAAATATGAGCCCTGATGGGGAAGGTGAGTAATTTTGTTACATTAGACCAGGGCAAAACCTTTTGCAACAGTTCCAGAGTGTTCAAAAGAAGAAAGGAGACCTCATTTTCTTGAAGCTAATGCCATTATACTGATGTATAAAGTAGTTTTCTACCCTTCCCTATTTCACATCAGTGGTTCTAATTTAGGAAAGAAAGCTGTAGTAGTTAAGTGAGATCCCTGTCAATACACAGAATGAACTGAGACACAACTGATTTATAGAAATTACTTGTAAATTTGCCCAGAGACTTCTCTTTGTTCAAAAGCTTCTAGTTGGAATTCTAATATTGAATTTTAAGAACAAAATTATATGGTGACTTTGTAGCTTTTGGCTACTATGTTATCTGGAGTGTTTCAGAACATGCACCAGGCTGTTAATAAACAAACAGTAAAGGACGTGCCTATTTTCATATCTTCCTTTGTAAATGGAACTTGTTTACAGATTTTTTTTCTGTATCAGATGGCATGTACAAAAGATGAAAACATCCAGTACTGCCTTCAGATTCTGACTGCAGTGTGAATGCTCTCCTGAGGTTTTGCTTGAGTGAATGCTGTGCTTTTAATGGATGTAGTTTTCATGTAAGGACTCAGAATGTTACACTTGTGGCTGCACACATCAGTGCACATGCAGTCCTGACTTCTTACTGACTACTTCCTGACTTTTTTTTTTTAACACCTTGCCTGTTAGCAAATGAGAGACACATGAAGCTAGGATACTTAAGTAGCTGCTCTCTAGGTTCAGTTTCAATTGATTTTTTTAGTTTGGATTCAACATTGACCATCTAATGACCACATCAGTGAGGGCAGAAGTTTACTGGGAGCTTGACCTTCTTCCTGTGCCTCACTCTTGTAATAAGAGTATTTCCTAATGCACAGCAGACTCCAATCTGCAGAAAACTGGAGGAATAGAGAGAGTGGAAAGAGAACAGTCAATGCACATGGCAGGTAGACCACTCCACGGGGAGTCATCAGAGTTGGATGAGACTGCGCAGTGTTTTTTAGAAATAACGTCAGAGAGACTGAATCTTAACTGGAGGTGATGTTATAATTCCTACCCATGATGTTTCAATATAATTTATGATTCCTTTCCCTTCCTCCCTCTGCCATTCTTTCCCCCTTCTTTGCATATACCTAGCCCTCAACAAGCAATGCATTGATGTCAAATATTTTTTAATTGCTGAGATTGATTGGTTAGATGGATTTGACCTTCCCATCATCATGCATTGCATTGTAGGTAACTACAACAGTACAGGAAGTTGAAAGCAGAGATAAACACGCAGGCGGCATTCCGTTGGAAGATACAGAACTGTAGGCTGCCCATATCTTCGATAAGAGTTGGTCAGACCCCATTTACAAGTATAACTAGCTTGCTTGCCTGCTGTTCAGAAGTCATATATGCTATTTAATATATTTTTATATCTAATTTGTGTGCAGGGTACTTTTTAAATTACCTGAGATAGAACAGAAATATGATATGATAGCATAGATAGTAAGAATTTCATTGTACATCTGCAAAAAAAAAAAGCCTTAAGTTTAAGATAGAAAATATACCACAAGATGAGATGTATATAGTTATTCTTTTCTCAAGTAAATATTTATGAGGCAGACTGTTACAGACTGTTACCTTATGATATTCAATAGGAGAATTGCAGGCAGAGCAATGTTTCTGCATAGGCTGGGCAAAAGATCACAAGGAACACATACACAGGCAATAGCTGTATTTTTCTCTTAAGGATGGGGTCTTAACACAAGTTTGAGCTTAGTCTGCTGCTTAAGGTAAATATAGTGCAGTTAGATCATCTTCTGTGTAAGAGTTATAAACACCAGGACAAGCTTCTCTTTAGGGTCTGTGCAGATGTTTAGTATCATGCTTGTGCATTAAAAATGTGTATTGCATCCCAGTTTTCACTAAGGTGAGAGACGACTAAGATGAGATGCTGATTTCACATCCAGAATGGGATCAAAGTCAAAAACCTTAGAATATGAGGCCTTTAGCTGTAATCCTGAAGTCTGAGAGAGAATCTCTTCTGTACTTTAGAAAATATAAAGGTGCAATACATGGTACATTTTGAATGTGCATAACTGCATAAGTGGTGATATGTTTAAGGTGCAGGGAAGTGTCATATAGAGCACCTTTTTCAGTTCTACTGTACATTAAGTTAAACCCATAGCCTTATGTAGGAGCTCATCTTCATGGTTTTACTTGTACCTGTTTTCCCACAGGAATTTCAGTAGGAATAGTATGAGATGTTAGTGTGACAGATGATTCTTATATAACAGTTATACACCTTTTTGTTAATTTCAAAAAATGTGGGCCCATGAAATTCCTTACCAAGGTGGTCAGGAAGGCTACAGCATAGCCTTCTGAATTGTTTTGTAGGTATATGAATTGTTTTGTAGGTATATGTGTGTGGAATGTATATTTCCAAGTTGCTGTGTTCCAATAGAAATGAGAAGTGAATAAGAGAGTAGTATCTCTTTTGAAATGGTACAACTATTTGGCTTTATTACCAAAATAACAAAAGATGGGAAGACATGATAAAAGAAAAATATACCCAAAGGCTCTTGATTTACTGGCATGATACAGTATTATGGACATAAGCAACTGCCTTTTAAATGATCTTGAATCCTTTGCTAATAAGATTGTGTACATAGGTGTTGAATAGCCAGGCTATGTTCAGTTTATTATCTGAATTTAGTTCCTTGTCCTTCATTCTTAATATTCTGACAATTGGAAAGCAATAAATTATTTGCATTTCTTCTTATAAATACTTTCTTTTCAGATCCCTTGGGAAGTGATCCTCCATAATAGATGAAAAATTATATTTAGGTCCTAATTTTCAATTTATATCAGATTTCCTCCTCCTTGAGCAGTACATTAGCACAGAGACTTCTGTTACACTGATTTAAAAGTATGCAATTAAATGTAGTATTTGGAACCAGAAGAATCGGGTCTTCCCACTGCCATGTAGAAGTCTGACATAGTTGCCATTGCTTTTCCTGTGGTTTTGAAGTCAGGAAGAACTTTTATGATAGACAGGAACAGAAATTACTTTTGATCTTTCTGAGCACTCTTATTTTTTCCTTTAAAGTGTCACTTACCATATAATAAATGTGTATGGATTTAAAAAAGGTTGTTCATTTGCTGCAAAATAGCAAGATATCTGTGGCCACACGTGTAGTATCTTCCAAAATCTCTCTCAGATATGAAATGACAAATAGTATTGAAAAAAGTTCCCCCCACCCCAAACCAGAGGGATTGAGGTAAATGGTAAAGGTTTGATTTGTCTTTTGTTGAGGAGTTTATTTTTAGTTCTCAGTGATAATTGCCTATTACTATTGGACTATTACTTGGAATAGTGCATGAGAGATAATGTTCTTAAACACTTCCCTCCTGCTAAAATATGCAAGTCTCTTTTGAATAGGAACCATCCATTTATATGAAACCTGACAGTGGATCCTGGTAAAAGCTTGGGTTCTGAAGTGTTCTGAAAATTAAATCAGATTTTAAGAAGACATTAAGATAAAAAAATATTAAAATAATATATATTGCTAAAGAACATGAACTCATTTTAATAGAAAAGGTGAATTATTGGAAGAACAGATGAATGCTACTCTCCCTTTTGCACTGTCTGACTGCTTCATCTCTAGTCTATTCTAAGTATCCTGATAGCACGCTAAAATTACTCTTGAAAGAAAATGCCATTTGTGTGTGTGGCATTCAGTTGCCTGAGATACAGGATTTTAATATTTTTTTAAATAAAAAAAACTGGTAAACACAAAGTTCATTGTTGGCCAAAATAGTATTTGTTTTGGTTCAACTGAATTCAGTGGCTTGGCAACAGAAATGCACATGGTTCTTGTTCAGTGTTCCATTTTAAGACGTTTCACTTATTTTAACTGCTAAATCCCTCTGCACTCTTTTGTCTTCCAACTCTACAGTCTGTGGAAAAAGAAGCACATGGGCATGTTAGAATTTCTTAAAATGACAAATGAAGGACCTTGGTTTAGTCTTTAGAAATTTAAATATCTGCTTTATTTCTCAACAAAACCTTGCTGCTTTTTTTTTTCCCCAGCAAACTACCTTTGCTTGCTCAGTGGTGCTTCAACAATTAGAATAGAAACAGCTTTGGCATAAAAATTATGTTTTTAATCCAAATTGGGTAGGGCTCAGTGAATCCAAATCGCTATGTGTCAGGAATGTTGCTTTCCAAATTTTCTAGTCTTTTGTAACTGTAATCAACAACAATCAGTCAAAATTTGCCAAGTATTTATAAACTGGTTTGCTCCTGCTTTTTTTATTCTCATAAAGGAAAGTATCTGAAAAGTGTCTCCATGTATGCAATAAATGTTTCCATGAAGGCAATAAATAACCAACATTCTGGTATGCACCCATGTCATGTGATGAGACAGGATGTTTGACTTTTACTGAGATTTTTTTTTGTGCTCTTCAACACAAAGTAAATAGCTATTCAGTAGGGAGGTGCCCTCTTATGTTTAAACACTTGTTTTTCCCAGAGGGCCCCTTCAATATTGCAAAACTCAAAAGTTGAGGCAAAACTGTTTGGTTTTGGCACATTAACAGAAATGCAGAGACTACCAAAGAAAATGGCAGCTTTGATGCCATTTCTGGTGAGTGAAGCTGAAGAACAAATTCCTAGTGAATAAACGTGTCATGGTTTGAGGCTGGTACAATGCCAGTGCCCCCATGAAAATACACTTTCCCTAGTGGCTCCTGTGAGATGTGATCAGGAACAGAGCAAAGCAGGCTCCAACTTAAGAATAAGGGAAACAAACTTTATTAACTACAACATCTAAAAGGAACAGACACAAAACTAAGAATGAAAGCCCTCCAAATACATGTCTCCTCCTCCCCTTTTTCTCCACAGCATGAAATAACACCATAGATTTCCAGACCGTTACCATCTCTGAGATAATCCATCATCACCCCTCAAATAATCAACTCTCAAGTCCATCAGGGAGAGAAAGGAGTCTCCCCTTGCACCATAGCCTTCCCCCAGAAACACAATTGAAACCTCTTGTGTTTCCATGTCATTCATGGCACTGCACGGAGGACATCTGCCCTTGTGACTTCTTCCCTCCATGTCCAGTGCTCTCACCGCTGCACATGGACCAAGACTGCTTTTAGAACCCTAAAAGCATCCTTAACTCCTGTTAAGGATGCCCCACCCAGTTCCAAAAGCAGCAGTCTCTCAACTTCGGGACACCAGTCCCCCCCAAATTTCACCGCCTGGGGCCGAGGTGCCTCATGAACAGAGATCTTCCTCTCCACTGAAGACAGAGGGCATCCCACCCCCTCCTCAGCCATCTCTGTTCTCACCACTGCTTCACCAGTCTCTTTGGCTTCAAGGCATTGCCTCCCCCTAAATGCAGTCTATGTGTCACAGGAAAAACATGGGTTTGTCCATGGCCATACACGAAAAAAGTCCAGCCCAAGGCCACTCCATCATCTCCTCCCACCTAGGATTCTTCTCACCTCTTCTAACATCTCTCACTTGTACTCACTTTCATCACACTTGCCCACTGCTTCATCTCTCTCTCCTCATTCAGATTCAGGCGGATCAGTATTTGTAAGGTTTCCATTATTCTAGAAAGGGGTTAAAATCTTCGCCTCTGTCTGCCCAGAACTCACACTGCTGCCGGGCACTTCTTTCGCGCCACATCCCCCACTCCTCCTTCTGGCTGGCTGTGCTGCCAGTGCGTGATATCGAATTTCAAGACAGCACGGGCACTGGCTCTCTCTCTCTCTCCCGGGGGGTAGGGGGTCCCCCGATGCTTCTCAGGGCTCCTCCACCCTTCCATCTTGCAAGGCCTTCACCCCCCTCCTCTGCCCGAGCCTCCCTCACCCAGCCGCATGGCTTCCCTTCCCCCACCCAGCCCTGGCTGGGCAGGGGAGCTCTGACCTCCTTCACAGACTGGGACCAAGAGAGAATTCTCCTGGGAGTTCTTGCTTTTAACCCTCTGTGTTCTCAGAGGTGGTCCATACCTTCAGTGGCCAAACCAGGTGCCAATATTCAAATCCAAGCACTGATTGGTTTGACCACAACCTCCCAAAAAACTCACTTCCTTCTCAACCTATTACAAAACGTTAATTTCAGTATTTAGTCACCAGTTGGATGCAGTATTTTTTGAGACAAAGAGAAATTTGGTAGAAGGTAGGGATAAAAATGTGTCCTCTTACAATTCCCGTCTATTTGACAGTAAAAATAGAGAAGCCTATAGAAGATAGACAAATTTACACTATAACATGCTGCTGGCTTGAAACAATATCTGAAACATTGTGGAGTGTGCTTTTAATTTATTTTTCTTTGAGAAAACTTAATTCCTCTATTTCTTGAAGTTTTGTATGTTCTTTTCTTTAACAGATATAATTTAAATTAGTTTGTCTATTTAATTAAGCTGACAAAGAGAGAGAAATTAATATAAGATGGTTTCTTTAGTATGTTAGAAACATTGAATGCAAACACAGGATTACAAGGTTTCATTTCTAAGTGTGCAGCAATAGGCAATGCTCTTTTGCCTTCCTCATTAATACAGCATTAATTTTAACAGTACTGTGGCTTAAATTTTTTGTTACCTCAATATGTGCGGGAATAAATATAATTTCACACAGATGCTTTCAAGTTTGTGCCTGATAAACTAAGATTGGTCTGGAATGTATTTTCTCTGGACTTATGCTTTGGGGATTTGGGATTTTTGGTTGTGTTTGATTTTGTTGGGTTTTTGTTTTGATTACCAAAAAGAAAATTATTATAGTATTTTACATAGGTCAGATAGGAGCCAACAGTTAAGTGCAGCCAGAGGCCAGACTTTCAAAGGATGTACTCATTCAAAGTTACTTTCTTTTCTCTTTTAGGAATATATCATAAGATACACTGAACACGTCATTGAAAGTCTAGAGTGTTCACTTAAGTGCTGAGCTGAGGACCAGAACTTCACCTGTCCAGTTGAAAAATTTTTTTTTCTTTTTACCCATATTGATAAAATAGTGTTTGAAGTGAGAAATTATGTGTATTTTACTTAGTGCCCTGAGACAGTGATTTTCTTAGGTACTATTTGCCAGTTCTGCTTAGTTTAAACCTAGCTTGGATAAAAGGAGGATCTCCCCAAAATGCTAAGGGCCAAAGACGAAGTTATACCTTACCTGAATATTGAAATTCTTATGTTTGAATACAAGAAGATATGAGAACCAGGGTTCCCGAAGCCCGTGGATTTTTTCTGTGAGCCTCCTGCCTCTCACTACCTGTACTTCCATTTCTGGGAACACTTGCCTCCACACCCCTTGATATCAATGTGTTTATCTAAAGCACAGATTGCACTTGTCTAATACTTCCAAGCTACTGCAGAGCTAATTTTTTGCTTTCAAAAGAAAAAATGCATTTTAATGTCCTCCAATTTATTTCTGTCCTGTCTCAGTAGTAGGCAATGTTGTTATCCCAAGGATTTATTCATTAGCCTTTGTCAAAAGCTTTCATTACACTTCTAAACCCAAAGACCATAGGGTGAAATTTGAGTGTTTTAACAGATGTTAACGTAGTTTATGTGACATTTAAATGTTCTCTGCAGTTCTACTTTTGTAAGACTGTGCAAAATACCTCTCTCTTCAGCACAGCAGATTCAGATAGTAGAAACTAGGAGGAAGATAACATATGTGACTGTGACTATGTGGCGGTTTGGGTTCAAAAACTGAGCAGAAACAATGATTAAGTGTAGTGCTTTTGGTCTGCCAATCTGAGTTTCCCGGCCAATGCACCAATTAATGTAGTGAGTCTAGTGCTGGCCAAATCACCGGAGCACCCACTAGGCTCAAAAGGGTATACTTTAAAGCGTATAAAGAAAACTTTATTAACAGAAGTGAAAGAAAAAAATAGTAAGAAATATAATAAGAAAATCAGAATAAATCTTCTGTTCAGAACACTTCTCTTCCTCTTCACACCCTCTTTTCTTTCGCACTGACAATGTAGAGACAAAACCTGGGATTTGAAGTCAGTTTACAACCTCTAAAATAGTCTTTTTTCAGTTCTCTTAGGAAGAGGAGTCTGTCTTACCATGCTATGGAGACTTCTCCACAAGAAACAGTTCTCTCGTGGCATTAATGTCACAGTAAATCAGCAAGGGCCCACAAATCCGCAATCGTGAAGTCCCTCCCATGTTTTGGAAGTTTTTTCTCATAACTACCACCATGGTAATAGCTTATTGGGGTACTATTTTAAGGATGAGCTGTTTTAGTATAGAAACACAAGTTCTCGTCCTTTATCTCTGGGAACAGAGGTTTTCCTCTTTCATCCCTGAGCAAAGTTTCTCATCTCTCTCATCTCTCTCTGTTCAAGCTTCTCTTTGGATTACAGCTACTGCAACATCTGCTTATTTCAACACTGGTGCTTCTGCTCACGGCTCTAGTTAGAACGCTACAGCCTCCCGATGCATTCCATGAATTACAGGGAAAAAACAAAGTCTGATATATCAATTATATCTTCACCATAGCCTTAACGGAGAATTTCAGCCTAAAACTAAGGCATCTCCTCTCATCTAGAATTTGACTCCGTCTTCACTGACCTCAGTGTCCCATGTTGTTTTCTTTACATGTCTTCACCCTTTCCTTTTCCTTATTTGGGAGAGAATTGGTGTTTGTAGGTTTGTTTGTTCTCAAGCTTTATAAATTGAAACAGTTTTTATAGAGTTCTGCAGCATTGAAAGGTTAATCTCGTCCAGGCCCCACATTCAAGGAAGTGCAGTGTCTCTCGCTGCTGATCCCCGCTGGCACCACGCAAGCCATGCTGGCTAATGGTGCCACCCTATGACTTTCCTTCAAGTGGTGCACCAGAAAAACTGCTGCCACTGCTTTTGTCCTTCTGTCCACAGCACAGCTGGCTAAAAGCAGCTAAGCAAACAAAGTTTATTGCGAGCCATGTTGAGACAGCTGCAGCCACATGGCACTGCCCCGGTCGTGCTGATTTCAGCTGTGTAGTCCCAGCCACATGGCTGCTCCTGGCCTTGAGGCTACCCACTGCGCCGGCCGTGGGGCCACTCCCGGTGCTGGTCCTGGCCATTTGGCTGCTCCCAGTGTTGGGATGGCCCCTGGTGGCATGGACTGACGGGCTCTGCTGGGAGGGGGCCTGGTCCCACCGGGAAGGGGCCCCAGCCACCCCATTGGGATGGGGTCCGGCAGGCTTCCCGGGAAGGGGCCAGTCTGGCCAGTTACCTGTTCAAAAGCTGGAAGCAATAGAACTTTACCTTTTACCTTTACAATAGGCTTTGTTTGTTTCCCAATGTGTTTTTCCACAGAGGAGTGTTCAACTCTTTTAAGTGGTTTAACCTGGTGTCAATCTTCAAAACTAACCTGCTGATTGATTCTGCCAGGTCTCCACAGAGAACAAAGCCTGCAGCCTGTGGACTCCCTCCCCAACTAAAACCCAAACAATCTGTTAAACCACAACAGACTAGCATTAACTTAGGGGTCATGTAACACTGCTTTTTCAACCAAGTCTATATTTGTCCAGCTTATATGGTTTTTTAGTAGGTTTGTATTTATCTTTTAGCATGTGCCTATTTCTTAGTCATGTCAGCTTCAGTCTATGTTTGTTAATGTTAATTTAAACACTAATGTCCAAATCAATATGTTATAAATGAAAAATGAAAAATAGCAAATTTTAATAAAAAAATTAAAATTAAATTTATTTTGCGATCGTAATACAGTCCCGACAGCCACCAATCAATTGGACAGCATACCACCCCCGGGAGGTGAGCTGGGTGGGCATGGGTTTGGCCTCACTAGCACGAAATCCTCCTCGTCCACACTGGCTGCTCTGAGGCAGCGGTTCATATATGATTTATTTTGCCCACGGCAGAGTCCCTTTATTTTTTTCTGGGTTCTTCATATTCAAGTTGGTTTCTTTCTTTGGTCCGGGCTGCACAAAGCCTTGGTCCGGGAATTGAATAATACACTTCCCCGATTCCTGGGATCTGGCATTCAGATGGAAGGTGTTGATGGCTCTGGTCATCTTAGATAGGTATCTTGTCTGGGCCATCATCTCTTGGGCGTCACTGGGCGCATGCTTTCGTGAATGTCCATCTTCTGTGCAGCCGAGGTTTCTTTCTCATGTAAATGTTTTGGTGCCTCTCTGCCCATCTGCTGCGGTTTTCCCATCTCAGGGAAGAATTTCTCCCTCCCCCTATGTACCAGCCGTTTATTTGACACATATATATTTTATATATCTTTTATTTCCACGAATTACTAACCATATTTCTAACAAATATCTCTTCCCATGTACAGATACAACAGGAGAAGCCTCCTCACCCAATCTTACAACCTGTTTAATGGACCATGTTGAATAAAAAGTTGCAAGAGGTGATGCCTTAAGATTTTAGCCTTTCTATTTTTCAAATTCTGTACTGCATTAGTGCATAACTCTAAATGCCATATAAAGTGTTAGCTACTGTCTACATATTTTGGTCAGACAAAACAATTCCTCTAGGCCTGAAACTCAAGGACACCCTACAGCCTCAGGCCCAAAAAAGTATAAAGAAAAGTGAATTGACAGGGAGCAAACTGGGGGAATATGACTTCATTACCTGAAGCTGTAATTGGAGGATTAACCCCTGATGTGTAAATAGACCAAACTTATATCTGTCTGAAAAACTCATGACGATAGTTCATTTTGGGTGTAGCCCTTTGGGGAGGCTTTGTCTGCCCCTTCATTAAATATATCCACTTTTATTCTTTGAACTTTGTCTGGCCTCTGTTTCTAGGTAAGCTTCAAAAAGGCATCAGAGGCAAGCCTCTGCCACAGGCGTTTTCCTTCCCTGCACCTGCTTCCTGAACAACTCTTCCTCCTTCTTTTGAAGGCAATAGGACATCCCTTAGCTTCATTAGACAAGGAAAAAAAACCTTCTTGATGTTATAGGTATTGGATATATTTTAACACTGTACTTGCTTGAGAATAAAATTAGCATGGCAGCATCAGAGATTAAAAGTGTAAGGAAGAAACAATCCAAAATGCCTTAGTACAAATGAGGATTTGATTCTTTCATAAGACCAGAAGGAGGAACAATTAAATCCCCACTCTGTGTCCACACCAAAGTATGCATACACTGAACTACTTTATGCATCATATATATGTGAGTGTTTACTCTAGTAAACAAAGGAATTGTGAATAGATGGTATTATCAGTCATGATGCCATTTGTACATGATATAAGAGGTCATAAAATCATTGCATGTGCATGAATGAACTTGAATTAAGACACCAAATTTGATATGAATGTCAAATGACAAATCTCTGGGAAGACTTACAGAACAAGAGAGAGGTCTTTTTAGGCCACTATGAAGCAATAGCAATCTTCTTTTCTGGTGAATCCTGAAGTAATCATATTGTCTTGATTGGGAGTAATTTCTGCTCTTTCACTGGTCTTTTAGCATTATGTACATTTCCTTTTTTGGCTAGACTTCTTTCCAGTGACTTTCTTGGTCCTGCTTGGTGGTTTCAGCTGGCTACTGCAACACTCCTTTTATAAGATAATAATGTTGTGGTGTTCACACTTTTCTCCCCCTTGGCAAGCATGTTCTGTTGATTATAAAGGCCTGAAGAGTTAAAGCTTGTTCAAAATGTGTTCTTTTGTTATTAAGGTGCTTTGGTCAGGAAGGCTTGATTCAATGACAAGTGTTGTTTTTTGAAGGAGGGCTCTTTCAGCAAATAGTCCAAATAAATTTCATGCTGAAATTTATTTGGACTATTCTGTAACTGTAAATTTTTTTCAGTGTCTGGGACACTGGTTAATTAAACAATATGTGTTAACTTTTTGCCATTGAGTACTTACTGAAGAACTGAGGACTTTTCCTGGAAAGTTTTCTGCAGGAAGCATCTTCTACAAATACGTAGAGAGGTTTTTTATTTCCTTGCATGTATTTCCAAGATGGTGTTAGTAAATGAACAACTATCTCAAATATGTGCTGGTGGGTTTTTTTCCTTGACTTTGGAAAACACCATAATAAAAGACTAACCCTCCTGAGTCCCAGTTTTAGATTTTAATGTTTGAATTTTGAAGAGGTTCCTGTTATATTCAATAGTCTGTACAGAGTGAAGCTTAATACTCTGTAGGTGTTTTTTTTAGCACTAAAGACCACAGACACTTCTGATAGTAAATTGTGGTTAAATAAATTCCTCCAAACCAGGAGATTATATATATATTTTTTAATTATCGAAGAATTTTAGCTGTACAATGTGACAGTCATATTTTCTGGAAAAATCCCTTTGCCCAGGATTCTTCTGGGAAGCTGAGAAGCCTCAGAGAAAAAGGATAACAATATTATCTCATTTGCTTCTCCTGTGTTTTGCTGCTCTGGAATGTGGTTGGAGATTGTTTATCCAACAGGTGATTGTTTCATTGGTTTCATGTGAATTGTTTTGACTTAATGACCAATCACAGTCAAGTTGAGTCAGGACTCTGGAAGGAGTAATGAGTTTATCATTAGTATCTTTTAGCTTTCTGTAAGTATCCTTTCTGTATTCTTTAGTATAGTTCTAGAATAGTATTCTTTAATATAATATAGTATCATGACATAATAAATTAGCCTTCTGAGAACATGGAGTCAGATGCATCATTCCTTCCTTCCCTCCGGGAACCCTGCAAATACAAGAGTACAAATAACATTAACAGCCTTTAGTGTAGTTAGGTCTAGTGTTTTGCTTGTTTTTTAATGGTAAGGGAAGCCTTACTAGACATAATACAATTTGTTATCCATGCATTGATCCGAGAAAGCTGCCCTGGACACGTCTATCCCTGCTCCAGCAGTTTCACTTAAGTGTTAAATATTTATCTGTGATTCCTTTTGTTTAAGGCTTAAATTCTTTGCAAAGATTTTCCTGGACATCAGAAAGCTTTGGATCAGACTGCTAAGCAAGAGAAAAGTGAGAGATGGGGTAGACTGCGGGTCTACCTTCATATTTATCATACCTACTCTAGATTCTGCATTCAAACATGGGCAGAATCCAAATGTTGAAGAAGAGCACTAGTTCAAACACCTTCCAGAGCAGTGAACTCTCTCTCTAGGGGTATGGGCTAGATACTGTTTTTCTCTAGCTTATTTGAAGCTTCAAGAATGTTGCCTAAACTGTTATCCATTTAAAAAACTTGCTAAACTTCTGAAGCTCATCTAAAGTTTTCTGTGTCAGGATATTCCCTGTGTTTCTTTCAGTAAATGTGCATAAAATATTCTTTGTATGAAGAACTTTTGTTCTTAAATCATTTAGGTATAGTATAAGTTTTCCACCAAATCTATAATTTGTTATGTTAGTATATGGTTATGTTGAGCATATGTGTAGACCATCTTAAAACTTTTTTTTACAAGAGATAAATACTATAATTATTATCATAAAATGTCACCGTTGAGTCAGAGAGGACATGTAGTCAGATCAGAAGGCAAAGTGGCAAAAAACCTAATTTATTTCATCCTCTCTTTTTATAGCTTAGTTCACCACAGATGGACCTGATTGGTCATTTAATCAATACATTTCACATGACTGGCTAATTAATAAGACACCCATTTGTAAACAATCTTATGGGATAGCAAAACAGATTATTAGAAAAACACCACCTGCAGGTTGTTTTTTATATTTGGCTATCATTGTTTATCTCTAGCTCCCTAAAGCTTCTCAGGCTGATTCTGGGAAAACTTATCTAGCTTTCTCTCTCTCTGACCATGCTGTCACATCCACAATGTAAGGTTACCCTGTATCGCTTGTACTATTGCTCTATTACTTGAAAATAAATGACAAATTTTTTGAGTCCCAGTGCAAAATCCTTTAAGTTCAATTAGTGAGTTAGAAAATCAAAGAGCTCTACTAAACATATATGTACCTGAACTTCCTTTTTTGATATGTGTACTTTTTCAGAAACACCTGAAGATCGATTTATTGTGCCATGGAGTGGTGGAGCAATTTTATTGCGAATGGCAATACTGTGGAACAACATGTTCCATACTTAAAGAAAGGAGTAAATCCACTATGTTCACCTTTTAGACAGCCACTTTAAGCCTTTTCCTTTGGTTCTGTACAGTTTTTGGCAACCATGTAGAGCCATCAGTGTTTTTCTGCTGCTTTATATTTGACGACTGTAACTAATTTTTGCTGAAAGCCTAGCAGTGTAGTAAGAGAAATGCCATGACTGATGGTGTGTGTACTGTTTCAGCTGTTTCAAAGAATAATGATGAATTCTGAACATCAGCACTTGGAGTATGCACTTGCAAATTATTGAAGTGTTCCTGAAATGGGCCTTGTTTTTGATAGGAACAAAGGGAGATAGTTTCACATAGTTTAGTGGCTTTGAAATAAAACTTTACTTAGTGTTGTGTTCTTTTGGCAATGTTTCTGTACTGCGATGTTATGTTATTCTTTTGCTGGTTAACCAAGCACAAGGTACTTGAAGTTGAGTCTTTGCTTAAAATAACTGAAGAAAAATTTGCAGAATTAGAATCAAAATGACATAAAAGCTTCTGTATATTGGGTGACAGTTGTAAATGTATCAGTCTATTCTTTGTACTTTGGATCGTGGAACAAGTATTATTTTCTGTTGATCCCAGGTGGGCAAAAGTGGGATGATAAATTACAGTAGTATTGTAAGGATGAGCCTGTGCTGGCTGACTCTGACCGTGTTGCATACCGGCTGAACAAAAGCCAGCCTCTGGTCTAGAAAGTAGTACTTTGTGAAGCAGTTTTTTCTTGCTCCAGTGTACTTGTAAAAATATTGAAGTACAAATGTGATCCTTTTGATTGGCAAAATTCATCTTAACCTTTGCACAGATTAAGGTTCTCTTGGGTCTTGGATGTCCTCTTTTCTACTTCTCAAAAGATTCAAGGTTTAAGGACTCATGTGATCCTGTGTGTTCTGCTTGTTAGCATTTTGTTAACAACAATCCCATCAGTTGTTTTCCTTTCACAGTGTTTGTTCACATTTTGGTTTTGTGCTAACATGCCTTGTTTTCTTCAGCCTCCTTTATTTTTCTGTTATACTCAGGGACTCGAGAAACTTAGCAAACCAAACAATTTCCTGATGATTTAGGTACTGCTCTTTCATGTTGGAAAACTCATTTTGTTTAAAATGAAATGCATATATGAATATCAGGTTTGCTTGGGTCAGGTTAAGGAAAAAAGTGATAGATGACTTCATACCTTTTTCCTTCCTTTCTAGTTAAATTCTGTTATCCTCAAATAATAATTTTTAAAAGCACTTTAAAAACATATTAAAGGATTGCCAGATTAATTTTTATGAATCAGAAATTGATCTCACAGTCTTGAACCAATTTATGAAATCAGGACCTACTTACGTACCTTTTATGTCACAGTTTGAGGTTTGCACTAAGTGCAATTCTAGGTCTCCAAATTGTAGAAAGCACTACAACTGGACAATGCGAGGTTCTAAGATGACATGGATTCACAATCCATATCTTGTTCCCCAAATTTTTTATCAGTTCATTGTGATTTGTTCGTTTGCATGACCCTTCTCTGCCACTCTGCACCAGTTCAGGTATCATCTGTACTTGCAAGTCAGCACAAAAATTTTGAAGAGGTGCGTATTGTAGCCTTGCTTACAAAATTTATATCTGCAGTGGATCAGACTGGTGAATCCAGTAATCCAATTGACCTCAGATGTGGGAATGTGCACACAGCCAGAAATACCTATTACTGCAAAAGGTGATGCATCCCACGAGGCCCGGTACTGATAACAGAGGAAGTGAAGTCAGTTGAGTGGTATGGTTAGAGAACATCTTTCTAAACACATCCTTGGATAGGTTTAACTAGTGGTTATACCAAAGCATTCTTGTAATGGAGCAGCACCAAAAGCACCATATTGTTCTAGATCTAGAACAATAAAATTTGAGCAGCATAGTGACCTGTCTGAATGAATCCATTTCAGGTAAACTTATCCATAGGGTAAGTTAATTTATGCACTGATGCTATTATGTTGTCTGTGTTTCTTCGGGTAATCTAGCTAGGTGTCAGTGTTGAGCCTCAGCCTGTATGCAAGCATGCTTAGTGTTAATGGTCCAAAATCACTGGCATGTATATGCATTTCAGGCTTATGGAAGAGCAAAAGTATTGTAGCAGGGAGCCCCTGAATGGGGAATAATTAGCATTGACTCCATGATTTCAGAATGCTGATCAATCGTCATGCCATGCCATGCCATACCATACCATACTAAAAACCCATTGCCCTTGCAGTTAGTCTGATACAGACTGATCCAATTGGTCAATGAATCCAAACACCATCACCATCCAATTAAGAAATCACCCTTTGGTAAACAAATCTCCATAACACATTCCACATGTGCACAACAACAGGTGCAGCAAGTGAAGATAAGAATTGTTTCTCATTCTTTTGTCTGAGCTTTTTCACAGCTTTTCAGGAAAATCCTGGGAGAGTTGTCTCTTTCTATTCAGAGGATATCTGATTACCACACAAAAGAGGCCTCTAATTGAAGAAAAGAAAAAAGCTGGGATTTTTTCCTCACAGAAAACCAAAATGCAGTGAGATTAAAACTAAATTTGCATCTTAAGTGAGACTCATCAGTTTGTGTTAGGAGTTTTTAATATACTTCTTTGCTTCTTTTCATATCTTTGAGGCAAATGTGGGACATTTCAAATTTAATAGCAATTCTGAAATTTAATAGCAATTCTCCTGCCTGAGAATTCTGGCAATCCCAAAGGGTCATCCCAGTTCTCTGGTTTTTGAAAAGTACTGCCAGCATAGCTTGTGTTGTGTGCTTTGTGTCTTTTATCAGAGTTCTGTCTTGTTTCATGTGCAACCATTTACTGATTTGTAAGAACAGGAACATTTGAACCAAAAAGTGTGTACTTAATTTTTAACTCCTACATAAACAATAAACAGGTAGATGTATTTTGGGGATACAAGAACCACTTTTATCCTTTGTTCAACTGATAAGTCATTAAAGTGCTTACAGTCTCTGAAATAGAAAATGAACATTGTCCGGGGGCACAGCTGTCTGGTGGTGATGCGTGTGTACATTTGGAATTATGTTTAGAGTAGAAGTTTGTGGACTGCTCTGTGGTGAGCTACAGCTGTTACTAAAGGAGGAACTAACAGCTTCACTTCCCCTAGTTTGAAGTGATTCATTCCAGAGACAGAGAAGGTAAAGCCTTCTGGGATCTGGGAGCTTGAGAGCAGCAGCTGCTAGATAAAATAAGTGTTACTGCTACAGGACTGCCAGAAAACTTTTTCTGCCTGAGAATTCTGGCAATACACAAATTCTTGAAGATGTGAATGAGTGTCTAGCCTAATTGGTCAGTGCAGGAGAACAACTTTTTCTAGCAGCTGTTTATTTTGGGAAGAATTATGTCAGTGATCTAGAAATGGAAATTCACTCAGCTTTGTTTGGAAATTGAAACAGAATGTGAAAAGAACCATTATAAGGAAATAGCCTGTAAACTGAATTATCTTGGCAGCCGACTTGTTTCCACTCCTCCTTTGCTGCAGTAGTTCAGATTTCATTGAACACGATTGCCTCCTCTGGCTCCTCTCTGGTGTTTACATTTTCATTTGCTTTTTCTGGCTGTTACAAGTCTCACGATTCTTTAGCAAGACTACTTTACCTCCAGGAGCAGAAACAGTGGCTGCAGCTCAAACAGCAGTAGAGACATTTCTGGCCTTTTTAAGCTCGGGGATTTGCCCTAACTTTGGTTGTCCTATGTGCAGAGTTTTTCTTAGAGAATATTAGTTGATGTATATATGACAGTGATTGACTATTGCAGAAAATTCCTTGTCATGCCTAGTAAAGAGGTAAGTGGCTTTGTTGTGGTTCAAGAGCTGGAAATACAAACCACATTATTTCTCTATGGATTTTGTAGGAGTTACACAGGGAGAGCTTGTAAGGAAGAAGGCCTGACTTTGTTAAAGAGGGAGAAAGGAAAAGACAAGCACACATAAAATAATTTAACTTCAAAAGAATGTAGCTCAGGACTTGTCCAGGTTTGCCTGAAGGTAAAAATATTTATTTTTGAGGTTGATAAAAGATAATCGAGATCTTTTATAATGTTTCCTGCTGTAACATGAACAAGGGTACAGTTTGAAAAAATTTGTGTATTTGCAATCTTTTTGTTCAGGTGGACTGGATCAGAACAGCTCTTGCTGAATTTGTGGTGTCTGGGTTTACCTAGCTGGTTTTCATTTGTGTATGTTTTCCCAAGTGATGAATGGACAGCAGATAGCTTTGGGGACAAGTCAAAAGATTTAGAGACTGAAATATTTTTAATTCACAAGCTTGCCTTAGGATATTTGGATTTCAAGAAGAGGAGTGCTGGGAAAACATAGGCTTGGAAGGATGTCACTTAATTTGGTATGTGTTAGTATTTCAGGTCATAATTTTAAAATAAGTTACTCTTTGTATATCAGGTAGAGGAGTGAAAATAAACACATAACCTTTGCTCTGAGATTTTCAGTTAGGAAAATCAGTTAATGTGTATGTGTGTAATTCAGATTCAGCATGGGAATATTGCTGGGCTTCAGCCTGGGCAGTTCAGAGAGTTGGAACAGCTCCTGGGAAGAGTGATCAGGTTGAAAGAAAGTAGGCCCCTTTGGTTTAGTTAATTAAATTCCAGCATTACTTAGGTCACTTCTGTTGCGATCTTGTTTTTTGACATCTCTGTTACTGTGCATTTTAATGTGTTGCTTCCTTGGAAAAAATGGTAGCAGGGATTGAGTCATGCATGGAGATGAGACATAGAATTTATAAGGCCTCTGTGGTGCCATTACTTAGCAAGGTGTAAAGAAGGAAATTTTGCACTGCTGTTATGTTTCCTCATTTTATTTTCTCAAAATTGTTCCCTGCCTATATGCATAGTTTTACTTTTACAATTAAGTTGGTGTCTTGGTTTGAAAAGACAGGAGCCTGTGAAGGAAGGCAAAAGCCTCCTGTGAAATGGAGAAGGTAAACCCCCTCCCTCCGAATTATCACAACTTCAGAATTAAAAAAGGGCTCTCAGGCAAAGATATGGGAACGGGAATAACAGTTCTTTACTAGGAAGAAAAAAACTAAATAACAATGTAATTTAGTACAAGCAAAACAACCACTGGCAAAGTGAGAAAAAACCTGACACCCTGAGAAGTCAGGGTGCTGATAGCAGTCCAGCCAAAAGGTGGCTGCTCCTCCTGGAGCGGCGATCTGCAGAAGGGTGTAGATCCCTTCCGAAAATGCGGCGAAGGAGCAGCTGGGCCTTGGTTCCTGATTCCTCTCGGAAATCCAGCGAAGAAGGCTGTCTGTGGTCTCAGAAATGCTTGTTTTATGGTGTCAGGGATGCTTGGCTCCTCCCTCTGGGTGGAGCATCTCTCAATGGGATGATGTAACTAATCTTACCAGCCACAGTGAGTAATTCAATAGCCCATCAGCAGGAGATTATCTTCCTGGCAGTGTCATTGTTCTTGAAAGAGATAAGAAAAACTGCCCAACCCCCAACAGATGGCAAAATAGAATACATGCCTACTTTACAAGCCAGGACAGTTGGTTATCACCTTTTTTGGGAAACACATAGATGAAGACCATAGTAAAGTGATATCAAAAAGTCTTAGTGAAGAGGTATTCTACAATTACATTTAAGAAAAATGTAGACTATGAAATAAAGATGTTATATAATAGAAGAACAACTACAAACCCTTGTATTATGTAGGTTTGTAGTATTTGAATAGTTCATTTGTCTTAGTTTTATGAACAAACCATACATGTAGATAGCTTTTATATATTTATGGTTGTATATGTTTATAGTTTTTATATATATAGTTTATAGTTTAATAAGACCAAGTGCAAGGTGCTGCACCTGGATTTGGGCATCCCCCAATATCAATACAAGCTAGGTAATGAACAGATCAAGAACAGCCCTGCTGAGAAGAACTTGGGAGTGCTGGTGGTTGAGAGGCTGGACATAAACCAGCAACATGCTCTTGCAGCCCAGAAAGCCACATGTCCTGAGCTGATCAAAAGCAATGTTGGCATCAGCGTGAGGGAGGTGATTCACCCCCTCCACTCTGGCGAGATCCCACCTGCAGTGTTACATACAGCTATGGGGTCCCCAGCACAGGAAGCAAGATGAGAGGAGTCCACCAAGTTGGTTGGAAGGATGGGTGGTTTTCCTTATCTCCTGTGAGGAAAGGCTGAGATAACTGGGTTTGTTCAGTCTGGAAATGAGAGAGGCACAAATGGGTGACCTAACTGCAGCCTTCCAGTAGCTGCAGGGAGCCCACAAGAAAGATAGAGGGAGATTATTTACAAGAGCATTACAGGACAGGCTTTAAACTGAAAGAGGAGAGATTTAGATGAGATATAAAGAATAAATAGAGAGTGGAGAGACACTGGAACAGGCAGCACAGTAAAACTGTGGGTGCCCCATCCCTGGAAGTGCTCAAGGCCAGGTTGGACGGGGCTTTAAGTAACTTGGTCTAGTGAAAGGTGTCCCTGCCCATGGCAGGGGGGTTGGAACTAGATGATGTTTAGTCATCCACTGCAACCCAAACAGTTTTATGATATATTCTATGATGATAGTTAAAATTAAAAACTCCAAATTAATCTAAGAATGTTTTACTTCAACTGTACAAATGAGAAAATAATTTTGATACATGCAATTTTAGTTTCACAATTGGAAGCTGAAAGTTTAAATATCCAGACTCCTCAGGAACAGCTGAACTTTTGTTTAGCTATGAGTTTCATTCTTTCTTATCTGTTTAGAATGCAGAGTGGTATTTTTTGGTTCCTAAAAAGGCAGCTATCTGTTAGAGCAAATTGTCTAGCTGCAAATAAATTGTTTTGACCCACAATCACAGTTGTTTTCTTGTGATGTCTAGTAGTATTCTATTAATATTTAAATTTAAAGCCAAAAATCAGCAGGTCCCATACTCTTACGTTTCTCATTTCATTTGTAGACACATAATGTGGCTCCTCAAGTTCTATAGTAAATATGAAAAGTCATGTCTGTCAGGCTCACCATCCTCCTTATGATCAATGAGACTTCTGTTTGGAAAGCTATTATTTCAAGAAATTGCTTTAGGGATTGTGAGAAATGACTGCTCACTTCAAAATTTTAAAGGTTTATTAAGCCTCAACAACAAAACAAAGGACTGAATAAGGAAAAAAGGGACAACACTGGGAGCGTGGCTAACTGCCAGAGGCTCACCCACAAAATGGCTGCTCCACCTTTTATATCCCTGGTGTTGCTTCAGGCAACCCTGGCCCCTCACAAATTCTGCCAGTCAACTCTTCTTTGCTGTCCATTGGTGGAGACCTTCATTGGAGGTGAGGTGTTCCCCATTCCCAGCTGCCCTGTGGAAGGTGGACATATGTGCATGCTCTCCGTCCACATGTCCCTGACAACTGAAGCTGTCTGGTGGCAACAATACACTGGGGGGGAAAGGGGACTATGGGGTGAATAGACGGTGTCCAAACAACAAACTACAATAATATAATCATACATCAACAAAACTTCTCTTAACATACACACAATATTCATCCCTTAATTGTGAGAGCCAGTCGTCTTATTACCCATCTATAACAGGTTTTTTGAAACTTGGTAGTGAACCAGACTTTCAGCAGTGACGTCCCTTTTCCTAAAACGGTGTCTTGGCATCGATGTGGGGTGACCCAGGCCTGGGACTGGCTCAGGCTTTGTGCTGCTGACGGACTTTGCAAAATTTACTCCAAAACAGTTTCTGATTGTGAAATTCAGTTGAGTTGTTATTTTTTTGAGCCCAGAAGAATCTACCTGAAACAACCTCTGAGGAAGTGAAAGCCTCTGTCTTGAGGAAAAGCCACCAGGGAAAAGAGAACCTGGCTTGTGTGCTCTAACTTTGTAAAGAAACCCTGGCAACCTCTGGTGCTGTTTCCAGCCACAGAAATGGGTCTTAAGGAGACAATAACAATCTTGGGCATGGATAGATATGGAATACAATAAAATTTTGGTTACCCAGGAGAGATAGCTTTTAAGTAAATTTAAAAGCTGTTTATTTGTTAAAGTTATTTATTTATTAAAATTATGATTGTTATTTATTTATTAAAGTTATTTATTTTTATAAGCTTTTAAACTTACTTAAAAATGATCTGACAATACTGAAGTAGAATAAGGCTAAGGCTAAATTGAGGCTACTAACACATAAATGCGTTACTTAAATTTCTGTTTGTGGGCCTTTTTTTTTTTTGTTTGGGGTTTTCTTGGGTTTTTTGTTTGTTGGTTTTGGTTTTTTTTCTAAGTGAAATTTTAAGTAAGCTGTACTTGTGTCTCTTCTTCACAGTAGAAGCTGTACAATTCACAGCTGGAAGACCCCCATATATTTGGGGTTGCCTCGCATTCCTAGCAGGATGCAAAACAAATCTGATAATTTTGTATTAGTGGAAGAAATACTGGACAGGGTGATCTCTGAATCTTACAGAGTGCACATGTGCAAGACCCTAGGGTCAATAGTCCGCTGTCAGTTTGTCTTTTTTGTCTGTACTTCTGCCACTATGCTTGTATGGTACTGTATGATGGTAGTGGAAGGGCTAAGAGAGGAAGATACACAAAGGTTTTGCATTGCTTCCATGGCTATACTTGAGAATTTGACAGTTTTTTTGTACTTACCATTTCTGCAAGGAGAACCAAATCTGCATGTTAGAATGTTTGATCTTGTGCGAGGTATTGTATTTGGTCTGGCTGAGCTGGAGTTAATTGTCCTTTGGAAGCCCTCACAGTGCTGTGCTTTGTATTGGTAGCTGGAAATGTTGATAACATACCAGTGTTTTGTCTGCTGCTGAGCAGCACTGGCACACCAGCAGCACTGTCTCTTTTAACAATTCTCTCATATTCTCCTCCCATCAAGTGGGCTGGGAGTGGACAATACCCTGGAAGGGGACCCAACTAGGTAAAAATAGCTGACCCAAATTAACCAAAGGAGAATTCCATACCATATGATGTCAGCTCAGGTATAAAAGCTGCAGCAAGGAAGAAGAATGGGGGCATTTGTTATTTTACAATATTTGCCTCCTAGAGCAACTGCTGTGTGTCAAAGTCATGCTTTCTGGGAAGCGGCTGAAAATTACTCTCTGCTGGAAGGTAGAGATCACCTTTTTTCTCTCTTTGCTTATGCACGCAAACTTTTGGGGTTTTTTCTTGCTTTAAAAAACTGCCTTATCTCAACCTTTTCCATCTTATTTTTCTCTCTCATTCCCTGGGAAGGGCAGTAGATAGAATGGCTTGTTGGGCACCTGGCATGAGAGCCAAGGTCAATCCACTACAGTGTTTAGGCTGACTAGCATTTTTAAAGAATAGAACCTAGTTTTGAGTAATAGAACAATCAGCCAAGAAGACTTTAGACTTTGTAATAGCTCAAGTGTACTGGTTCTGTATTAAATTTCACTGCATTCCAGTTCAGACCTGTTTTCAAGTCTGTGTTCTGTCAGGATATACAACTATTCCAAACAAAGCAGGGTTTTTTATTGTTTTCTAGTTTTTTTAACTCAAAATCAAGCATACAGTAAAAAAAACCCCACCTAATAGTTCTAAGAGTTACTCCTAGTTCTGGGCTTGTTTGGTGGTTTTGTTTTTTTGTGTGGGTTTTTTTTTTTTTTTAATTTGTTTATTTGGTGGTTTTTTTTGGGGGGGTGGGTTTTTTGTTTGTTTGTTTTTGGTTTGTTTTTGGTTTTGTTTGTTTTTTTGGAGGGTTTTTTGTTGTTTTTTTTTGTTTGGTTTTTTTTTGTTTGTTTGTTTTGTTGGGTTTTTTGTTTGTTTTTGTTTGTTTTGTTGGGGGTTTTTTGTTGTTGTTGTGGGGTTTGGGTTTTTTTTTTGTTTGTGTTTTTTTTTTTTTTTTGTTTTTGGGGTTTTTTGGAGGGGTTTTTTGTTTGTTGGTTTGGTTTTGGTTTTTTATGTTTTGTTTTTAATCCTGGAATTTATTGTGGTAACTGTATGAAAATACTTCACATGAAATACCAAGTATGCTTCATAGTCCTAGAAGGTTGTGAGAGCTTATGAGAAATCACATAATGAAAGAGCCTGAGAAACTGTTGGCTGTATTTTTGATACATCTTGTTTCAAAAATATTGTTTTTAAGTATCTGTATACAGACATTCAGCCTCAAGCATAGCAGCCCTTTTCAACATGGAATTTACATGTCAAACTTGATCCACAGAGAAATTTTACAGCAAGGGGAGTTGCTTTCCTTTTTACTCAATTTGATAACATTTTCTGAAAAGGAGTAGTTTGGTGTTTTGCATGTGCTGTTTTTAAAATAAACATCAGACAAATAATAGTTCCTAGTTCCTAGAAAGTAAAAGATTGTCCTTTAGTTTAGCTGAAATCTATTAAAACTATTGTATAACCTTTAGTATGTAAGTATTTTAACTGATGTAACCTTGTCAGTGGTTTGTCCCCAAAACTTTTTCCAACCAAACCACTTTTCTTGCCATTATAAAGACAAATGAATTAATTACCTTTGTGATTACAATTTCTGCATAATGCTTTTTTTTAAATGGGTATTGCCTAGAAAAGTTTCCTAGTTTGGAAGTTTATTATCATGATGGCATTTTACATGTATTTTAAAAATGTGTGGTAGAGTTGATATTGAAATGCATTGGGCTCTTCATGGGGCTTTTGATTCTGGAACTACAACAGATGTAGTTGACGATAACCACTGAGAAAAGTCTACCTGATCCTAAATTGTAATGGTTTAATTTTCTTAATCTCAAACCATTCTCAGACTATGAGTAGGAAAAGTTTTTCAGAAATATCTGCTTAATATAAATATTCTGGTAAATGAACATTAAGTCCTTTGAATGTGGAACTACTTACTTTACTTTCTTGGCTTTACAGACACTAGACATATTCATTCCTAAAACCTTGCTTGAGAAATAGAATTGTGCTTGTTTTCAGCACTGGATAAAAATTCAGTAGCCATACTTTGACCTCATATTGGTCTAACCTGTGTGATGTGTTCAGTGTAATGTGTTAGATGGGAGTAAGACAAATATAGTTACTTCTGTGGAAGTAACTTCCACTTAAGTTCATTAGTCCTTTGAAACAAAAACATGACATGCATACCAGATCCTCCATATATGGAGAAATATCATACTTTTAATATTTACTTGTACCTGCTTTTATGAAGCGGCTTTATGTATATTCCAAGGACTGCAGCTCTGATTGAAAGCTTGTCTTTTCCTTGCACCACCAAGAAAAGGAGAAAATTATTCTTTGTAGTATAGTCAGACCATCAAGTGAAAATGGACAAAGTAATAATTACATTTTATATATATTAAAGGCAAGTATTGCTGATAGGTTTCTACCATTCTTGCTCTGAATGGAATGCATAGTAGCTACCTCTCAAATTTCTAGTGCTGCAATAGTGGGATTCTTTAAATTAGCTTGAAGAATTTGTGTAGTCATAAACATGCACTCAAAACAGCATAAAAAGAAAGGATTTTATTTGATCTTGAGCTACAAATGGTGTATGGTATTTCCATCAAGAAAAGTCTTGTGAAATTAAAGAAGATAATGTCATTGGTCATTGGTATTTGCTGTAGTTATAGAGTTGATTTAGTTTTGCAGAAACAATACTGTTAGTGTTAACAAATACTTGTGGCATGACACTAGTCAAAGCCCTTATATGATGCCTTGTCCTTATCTCTCCTTTTCCTTTTTACTTGTACCTCCACAGTGTTGCATACTCAAGGTCCCATTGATGGCAGTCTGTATGCAAAAGTGAGAAAGAAGAGCTCTACAGACAGCAACATCCCTGGTGTTGCTCAGAGTATTCATGTTACAGGCAGTCCTGATCACAGTGATCATACCCTGTCTGTCAGTAGTGATTCTGCACACTCCACAGCATCCATCAGAACAGACAAGACTGAGGAGCGCCTTGTCACAGGAGTTAAATGGGGTCTGAGCCCACAAGAGAAGGCAGAACTGGACCAGCTACTTAGTGGCTTTGGTCTAGAGGGTTCTGTCAGCATGGCCAAGAATATGACCGATACTCAAAGCAAGTACAGTGCTACTCACCACATAATGCCAGCTCACATTCACATGAATGAAGTAACCAAAATGAAGGACAGGGAGACTGATATTCTGGATGATGAAATGCCTAATCATGACCTTCACAGTGTGGACAGCATTGGGACGTTGTCTTCCTCAGAAGGGCAGCACTCCACTCACCAAGGGAACTTCAGTTGCCACAAGAGCAGTCAAAACTCACTTCTTTCAGATGGCTTTGGAAGTAATGCTGGGGAAGAGCATCACAATGCTTTTGCTGCAGACCTGAGAATTGGTGTGGATTCCCTCTTTGAGAGATCATTTGGAAGCACTGAACCAAAGTCAACTGAGCAATTGCAACAGAATCTTTCTGTCTCACCCCATCCACAAGCCTATGGCCCAAGTAACTATTCTACTCAGACCTGGGTGCGCCAGCAGCAGATGGTCACTGCTCACCAATATGGTTTTGCCCCAGAGAATAAAATTAGGGTTGGCATTCATAACACTGTGGAGAATTTGGGCAGTGTCCAGAGCCAGTCCCAAGTCCCAGATGCTCCAACACGTGGCTCTAGCAGCAGAGATGCTGTGCAGAGAGGGCTAGGAAGCCTGCTGGGTGCTGCAGAAGCTGAAGAACACGCAAGTGCTGACAATTTTAAGTCAAGGCCAATGCCTCAGAGGAACACAAATGACCTGCATCTAGGACAAAATTCTGGGGACTTGCCAGCTTCTCCAACTTTGGATATTGATCAGTCCATTGAACAATTGAACAGGCTGATCTTGGAGTTAGACCCTACATTTGAACCTATCCCAACCTGCATTAACACTCTCATCAGTGACAGAAATCAAGTAAATGGCGTCAGCAGCCTTGATGCTCACATGGAAGCTCTTAACAGTAGTTCTGGCTTCCATGACAAATTTGAGGTCAGAAACAAGAATGCCTCCAGACATGGTAAGCTGTATTACTTTCTGAAAATCATTCTTTTTCTAGCACCTGTGTGTTCATTATATGGTACAGTGGGACCCTCAGGTCATTGCTTACAACTTTGACGATGATTATCAAGGGATTATTTCTGATGTCCTCTTTACATAATCATCCAATATATGGAATCAAATGATGTAAGGTGAGTTTTGCAGTTATTTGCATTTTTGTTTGAAAAAAAGTACTGTTCAGCAAGTTCATATCTGTTATCGATCATCTCTTGGCATTATTTTGCTGTTGTGAATTTAAGTTATAAGGGAGCAGAATTTGTACATTGAGACTTTTTTAGAAGGCATTGGTGGTGTAGGTTTTTAATTATTACAATTTCCATTTAAATTAGGAGAAAAATTTCCAACCACTTTATCTTCAAATACAGTGTAATGATGCTGGCATTAAATTTCTGTGCAATATTTTCACAAATAATGTAATATTTACCAGTAAAGTATTTTAAGACATGCTCTTTTGGAAAGTTTTCTGTTTGAAAATGTACAAGTCACAGTGCTTGTTTGTTATATCGAACTCTGAAATGATTACAGCTGGTGGAATTAAATACACAACACTTTCTGACTATGTTGCCTAAGTAATGCTATTAGAACTAGCAGCTTTGCAGAAGAATGAGTAGTCTGCCTCTGGCTAAGTCCACTAAACCTATTATTAATGGTCAACGTAAAATATGTGACAAATAAGCTCTTGCTTATCCTACTGTCATGTTTGAAAATTGTACGTGGTCTAATTTCTCTGGCAAAACATATGCCCTTGCCTCTCTTTCTCCCCTTCCATCTTTCTCTTCCTCCTCTTCTTGTCTCCAGTCATGTGTCGGAACCCAGGACATCCCTCTGGATGCACTGGATGGCTCAAAATCCGGACAGGGGCTCGGAGACCCTGGCAGGAAGCCAAAGACACCTGGGAATTGGATCTTAACCTATGGAGCAAATTACCAACTTTATATGAAGAATCACAAGTCACAAAAGTTTAAGGAGCATAACAGTAGTTGTCACAGGGTGAAAGGTGGAATTTTGAAGAATTTTACCATGGGGGTTCAGGGGGACCAGATGGAGGAATTTGGGCATTGTCCTGTCCTTCTTCCTTCTTCTTCCTAGCTTCCATCTTCTTGGTGATGGTGGCATTTTGGGATTGGTTTAGAGTAGAAAGTCACTGTCTAACATAGGTGATAGGTATTGGAACATAACTGTAAATATCGAATACATAGTTTATAGTATAAAAGACACCAGCCCTGTGGGTGGCCGAAGTATGCCTCAGACTGACCTGCAGAACAGATCTCGGCAGGCCAGACAGAAAATGTTTTAGATTAAAAATAATAAACAACTTTGAGAACGCGAGCTGAAGACTCCTGATCTCTTCTTCGACAGCCAGGTTGGGGAAAAGAGACTTTTAACACACCTTGGGATCATCTCAACCAGAAGGAATCCTGAGAACTGGCGTCCCTGGATGGGTACCCCAGAGAAAATCTTGAGAGTCATGGTGCAATGAAAGATTTGCTTGTGTCCCTAGGATTTGATTGAGTGTTAGCCAGCATGACAGAAAATCTGCCCATGGCTTCACTGGACACAAATGAGTTGCTTCAGCTCAAGCCCTGTAGGATATGCTAAGCCATGAATGTGCCTAACTAGCATGTGGTGTCTGTTCATAGGCAGGCCTATGTGGTCAGGGATGGTGATTCTTGTAGAGAAGGTGAAATCACAGTTCTGTGTTTAGGAGGGTAACCAAGGACTGAAGATGTCCAAAAATCCATGACTAATAAATGTGAGATGCTTTGCTGCTTATTTTTAATACACAATATCTATTTTGTGGCATTAGTTCATAATATTCTCTTGAATCTTTCCAAATTATTAGCTGATGGACAAATTGAGATTTTTCCAGCAGGAGAGAACTCTTCTCTTTATATACAGTAAATCTAGTGAAGGGGACAAAGAGATCATTTAGAATAAGCCACCTTTTACAGTTCAGTGTTTGAATATATGAAGTTTAAAAGAGATATTTGCAATTTTCTCAGAGATTCTGGTCATCTCATAGGAAGTAGAAGTCACTGTAATTTCCCTTCCATTTTTAACATGAGGTAAATAAAGACCAGTGAAAATAATTGTACTTGGGGAATGATCTGGAAGAGGATTTGTTTTAAAGAATTAAATTGTGGAATTTCTGTATTTAAGGGAATCAAATATAAATGTATAGACAGCATTTAAAATTCTGGATATTTGAGAGAATGTATCAGGGCACAGTAGAAGAGGAAAGACTTTAGTAGTCAGGAACATAAGAATAGCCTTTAATGAAACAAAATTAGAAAAATAATTTGTATAGCTTTAGAACAATAATAAATTTTTAAGTTTGTCTTTATGTCAAGTGCTAAAAGGTTCCATTTCTGACTTCTGCAACTAACATTCAATTTATACTAGCAAGAGCTTGATTTTAAAACTACTCAGGGTTCTAGAGGTAAAACAACACATATATGTGGCATGCTGCCACCTCTGCTTGAGACTATGAGGTCACCAGCATGTACTGATTTTCTAAGTGCTGTAGAATTTATTTATTTACATATCTGGATTTGCCCCACTGAAATATACAGAATCATACATTTATTCATGCATGTTGTGCACAAACCAGCATGGGGAAAAAGCTATTTACCTGAATGAATATTAAGAATTAGTAACACTGGAATGGTTTTTGTTATATACACCACTGTTCTGAATCACTGGATTGAGAACTGGCTGTATATCAGGTCTCAGAGGGTTGTGGTCAGTGGCACAGTCCACAGATGCCTGTAATTCAGGGGTCTAAATCCAGTGTTGTTTAACTTATTAATCAGTTGGATGAAGGGGTAGAGTGCCTCCTCAGCAAGTTTGCTGATGCATAAAACTGGGAGGAGCAGCCATACTCCAGAATGTGTTGAATGTGGTTTATCTTACCTTGGAGTAGACTCGTAGAATTTTATAGAATTAGGATAAGCAGGGGAACATCCAAGGCGCTTAATTAGCTGTTTAAACTAGTGCAGCACAGGAGCTATAATTGATAGCACAAAGAAATGCTGGCTGCCATGGGAATGAAGAAATAGCAATTAATAATGGATAATGAAAACAACAGTTGCTTACAATGGCTGATCTTGCAGAGTCAGGTTTTAGAGAGAGCTCTATACTCTGTGACTTAAACAGTCCTTGACCTAACAAGTACATTAATAGAATGAGTTGACCTGTGATAAAGAGAATTGGCAGACCAGGACTGAATGGTCTGAATGAGGTTGATTGGACGAATGAAACATTCTGCATGAATCTCTTTGTTGGGAGGAGTGACCAGTGCTGGAGGTGAATGAGATCAATGTGATGCATGGTGTGTGTGTGTGTGTGTCTAACTTGAGGGCTGTGTTACAGGAGGATGGTGGAATTATCTGGTTTCCTGTATGACTGTGCAGAAAAGACATGCCTTAAAGGTGAGTGCATATTTCCAGTGCCCTGCAAAGCTGGAAGAGTGTGCCTAAGAATGAAATGTGTGTGTGTCAGCTGGGATGTACATCATGGTGCATTCTTGCTTCTGTTTTCTCATATGATTCTGCAGCAACTGACAGGCAACTATCTCTCCTTTCATGCTTTTTCCTAGATGTTTTTATACACATGTATCCGTAGCATAGGTCAACCTGGCACAAACTACTGACTGCCCATGCAGTAGAGTTCTGGGTTCTTTCTAAAATGATTTTTTGTGTTGAGTGCTTAGCATTTTTGGATCATTGAATTTCTTTTTACTAGGACGTATCTTTGTGAACTATGCAGAACAATGGTTGATGACCTCTTCTCTCCTTCAGTGTCATGTGTGTTGCTTATCAGAGGTGAATCACTGCACTGTTAATTAAGATTTTTCCAATTTTTATCTTTTATGTGAGCTGAGTTAGGCACAGATGAGTTTCTGATAGTGAATGAAGTTGCTGTTTACTAATAGCAGAGTGCTGCAGTAGTGCTTAATTTAAAATGACAGGAAGGTTGTAGCATGAAAAAGTTTTGATGTGTATATAAGCTTTTCTTTCAGCCTTATGTTCCCCATTTACTTCACTCTCTGTATATTCTTTTATGCCTAATAATTAACACATGACCTGAGTCTACTTCTAAAGATATTAGTAAGACTTCTTTTCTCAAATCAGCCATCTTTTACCACAAGGCTTATGCTTGTTCAGTAAAAAAGGAAAGCGAAATAAATGTTTTGCTTCAACCTACAAAACTGTACAAGCAAGAATTTGTTAATAAATGTAGAGAACAGAAAGCTTTTTACCCATTTTCATTATAACATACCATCATTGTCACCCATGTCTCATCTGTGTACCCCACCTTTTCACTGTTAAAATGTTACAATTTGCATCTTTAGAAAAGTACTAGATGCAGATGAGGAATTATGTGATCAAGTGAAGACAGAACACAGAAACACATGCATACAATATTTGGGGCAGCCTGTTTTAATGACTGTGGCCAAGATATGCATTTCTATCTAAATTTGCCAGCATGAGGAAAAGAGGTTCTGTATTTGCCATAAGGTTGAAATTATATTGTTGCTCTCAGGTAATTCTAATTCTTCTTTATGCATGAATTATGGTGTTTGAAATTACCATCTCAAAACTTCCCTAGGTTACTTACTGTAGGAATTACACAGATACACAGTTCATACAGTCTTATATTTCGCTTGGCGTTTATCAGCTCAACACAGAACTGAGCATTAAACAAAGCCTCCCTCTCTCAAAAAAATAATGTGAAATGAATAAAACCAAGGTGTCTGGAATACCTGCACAGATCTTTCCTCTATCAAAAATAAACCTTTGGAGATGGCCCAACATATAGTATCATAAATCATGCTACAGTGTCTTTGCAGACAAAGGAGAGAGGAAGAAATCATTTCTGCATACCTTATTAAGTAATATTTTTATTAGCATTGAACTGTTGCAGATGTTCCCATTTACTGTGCTATTCTGTGAGTAAGTGCAGTCCCTCTGAAATAAGTTGTGAAGTGAGTGAAAAGCAAAGCTTGTCAAACTTCTCACCTGCCTTATTTGTATGTAAAATGCACTACAAAACTTATCATTTCTGTTGCACAGGAAAATTTTGTTGCCTGACTTGGGAGTTAATTTTACGGTGGTTAACGGTAAATTCGAGTTTTTAGGTAAATTAAAGGTAAAAATTGAAGTTTTAAGTTATAACTGAACTAGAGTAAATTTTTAAACTAAATTAAATAGCTTTTTAAGCTACAGTTAAAAATTGAATTTTAGTTACATTTAGCAGCACAATAACTTAATTTGTGTCATGTACGTACATCACAAATTTTTAAGTCTTGTAATTTTCAGCATGTGGGCCTGAGTGTACCATCATTATGAACTCTCTCTATGGGTTTGGAGATACTAGTTTGTATTTTGCACTGGGCTTGCTCTCCATTCTTAGCATAATGTAAATGGGCTATGAAACTAAAGTGACAGATCTGCAAAGCTGCTGTGTCCTGTGCTTGATGATCTGCTTGAATTCGGGGTAGAGTTTAGACCTTTTCATTTGCTTGTTAGATTAATTGATTACAAGGAATTCACACTTCTAGTCTACTAGTTGCTAGAAACTGGGGTTAAAAAAAATAGTCTGCTTGTTAGTAATTGCTAATTATTGGGTCTTTTTTCAAGAATAAAGGGATTTTCTGACTTCAGCAGCACTTTGTGTTACATTTTAGATATGTTAAGGCATTGAATGTATCACAGGCACAGCATAGTTGGCTTTTGTTCTAGTTAATGCTTTTGAAACAGTGTTCCTAAAGATCTGGGAATCTGAAAGCTTGAGCATATCAAGATCCTTGTTTAGTACTTGCATCACAAATGCACCAAGGTAATGGATTCAATCCTTGTACTTCATTTAAGATTTGGACTCAGTGATCCTGTTGGGTCTCTTTCAACTCAGAATATTCTATTCAGAGATTTTGTATTTCAACTAGCTATATATTTGATTATCCTTTTTCCACCACAGCAATATTTAGTTCAAGTTTTGTCTTGCTGT
This sequence comes from Passer domesticus, assembly GCF_036417665.1. Classification (NCBI taxonomy): domain Eukaryota; kingdom Metazoa; phylum Chordata; class Aves; order Passeriformes; family Passeridae; genus Passer; species Passer domesticus. Next base: position 65,585,272 of record NC_087474.1, read on the forward strand.
CTTTGAAGATACTTTTTCTTTCAGTATGTAATTATGATTCTAAATTCTTAAAAGTAAATTTGCTATGGTTTAATCATAATTCTGTTTTGAAAGCTTGATCATTACATGCCTTCTTTAAAAATCTTAAACTTTGTAGAAGATAAACGGTGGCAAAGGAGGAGATCACTTTTGGTTTGGATAGTGTTGTTGGTAACATTTTTAGTATGTGGGATAGTCGCTGAAGGCTCCTCTGTTACAAGTTAACTTACAAACTTTTTTTCCTTGTTGCATTCTTAAGGCTCATGTTGCATTGTATCCCCGTGTTTCACAATAATTGATAAGTCTTTTAAACTGCTGTGTAGTCATTGACTTCTGAAATTTCTGCAATGATAACACAGGTCTCCCCAGAGTGTTATTTCAGCCTTCATGACTTCTGCTGAGATCTGTGAAAGGGACACTGGAAAACCAGATTTGTGGAAATTTTCACTGTTCCTTTCACAATAGAGCCCTGCATTTTATTGCTCTGTGGGTAGAACTGGTAGAGCTTCTTATGTTATGCTAGCTTTCCACACCAGTTGGAACTGTGGTAGGAAGCTCACTTGAAGTGCAAGCACTTTCTTTTCCTCTCTGTGTACACAAGCAATGAATTCCAGCTTGTCTGTCTGCAAAGTCTGTTAAGTTGTATTGATTGGTTGATTTAGCATACATCCTAGTAAGTTTTCCTTTTGTTTCTTCAAAAAATATTTCATTTTCTTAAACCACTTAAATTTTGTTAGATTTTCTTGAATGTATAAATGTTACCTGTTTCCTCTTGTGAAAGCATTAGAATTGAAATGAATTGCAGATTCTAAAAATCCTGCTAGACAATAAATGAAGTTAGGTAAGTGAGAAATAATAAGTGTGAAATAATATAGTTAACACTGCTTAAGCTGTATCCAGAGAAAATTATCTCAACTGTTGCTCAGGTATTGATGATTGAAATTCAAGTGGTTAAAATCAGTTTTACAAGTTCAGACATTTTATATTTCAATGCTATCACAAGCAATTATATTTGCAACCAGTTGGATAATTTGCTAATAAATGAGATACAGCACTGTTATTGACAAGCCACTGGAGACAAGATTTTAAGTTTAGTGTTGTTTACTTTCCAATAGTTATAAATACTTCTTAACAGTAGTTGAGGAAAGCTAAGCAGTTAAAGAAACCAAAGATTAACCTTTAACCACTGGCTATGCTTCTCTTAGCTGTAGTTTTTGCATGGTGATAACCATCTGATGAAGTGCCTGATGTTGTTCTGATGCCAGTCTGTTGGAATGTTATTATTTGTTCATCAGGGAAAATAAAATTATTTTGTAGGGAAAAATTACATTTCACATGGGAAAAGAGAGAAAGGACAGTATATGAAATGCTTTCAGATAAATAAATATGTGCTCCTGGGATATTTATGAAGCTCTGCCAAAACTTTCAGCTAAATGATAAAAGCAGAAATTAATTTTGTAACTTCTAGGAAGTCTTGGCAACTGACACCTTACACTGTAAAAGATTCCTTTCAAATTAATAAGTCTAAAATATTAAAATATTAATTATTAAAATATAAGTCTAAATATTATGAAGTAAAGTTTTGAAACTAATGACCTAAGTAGAAGTAATTTTTTGCTCACTCCTTCACTTAATCTCTTAGATTTATTTGCTTTAAGCTTTACTGAAATATATCAGCTCAACTTCTCCTCTCTGTTGTCCAGCATCTAATGGTAATTTGATATGTAAAGCACTTTCAGTCTGTTTTTAGAAAATATCCATTTTCCCACAGAGACCTGTTTGTAGCTTTCTGAGGACTACACTAACTTTGTAGAAATTACAAGCTTCCTGAGTGTATCAATATTATTGATAATGAAATCCACTCATTAGTATGACAAGCAAAACTTGTGTTAAATTTCAAATATCTTTTTTGACCCATCCAAAAGATAGATATTCTTCATCATAAAGTGGTCTACAGGGCTATGTTAACTAAGAGAAATATTCTGAAATAAATTGTCTATGCCTTTGTAACTTGGTTACAGATGGAGTGAAACGCTTATGTGCTGTTCCTGGCTCCTACTGCCTCCTGTGGAGAAATTGTGGGACTGGGAGTGTCTGGTCTCAGATCATCTGAGATTCTCCAGTGATTCCCACTCATTTTTCTTTACAGACATTACAAATAAGAAAGGAAATCCAATGTAAATGTTGGTAAATGCTGGAATAGTATTAACTCAGTCTACATTCTTAAATGTCTCCAATTTCAGTAGAATTCACCGTGACTGTTTAGTATCATGTAAGAGGTTTAGGAGATATTTGTGATTTCATGTCCTTTTATGGCTTCGAAAATCTTGAGTGATGCATCTAGTTTGCTTACAAAGTCTTTAGCACATACTCTTTCCATAAATGAGAGACCACACATAAAGATTCAAGTTGTGGGGAAAAAGAGTTAAATATGGATGCTTGAAAGTTTTTGATTTGTCCAGGATGCAGCAACCATAAAAACAGAATCTCAGTTGTGTTTTTTTCAAAATGTGCTAGGTTTATAAATACTGACTTGATAAAATTAATAACTGGCTGTATTTGGACCCTGAAATTTAATCTTAGTGGAATATTCAAAATATTGGTGGAATATTCAAAAATTACTAACAAGGTTTTATGTATTTATTTATTTGCTTCAATAGTAGTTATTATAACACTGGCTTGGATGCTAGCAGAGATGGATTTTTTTGAAGTGTCTAATTCTCTAGTTTAACAAGAGATTTATTAAGATTTTTGGAATAAACCACTACTTGCCAGCAAGTTACTCGGGTTGATACATACATATGTCAATGCAGAATCAGTTAAGTATCATGGATTTTAGTCTAAAATCCCTGTCTCTGTTTCAAGCTTGAATAAAAACTGTTCCACTATACAGAAATGTATTTGTGCATTAATGCTTTATAATTGTGTAGTGTAATCAAGGTGGAATGTCTATAACACAGATTTATGCTGCATGCCAGATTTTATACCTCAGCTTCTATCAGCTACTTCAGATTATGAAATCAATGTGCATGTAAGGTGTATGCTATCATTTTTCTCTACCCAAGCTGCTGATTAAGCCCTCCTGCTGGTTTAGATGAAGGACACACTTTGGACTCCTAGTGTTTTGGCTCCATGATCAGGGTCCATAGGAGATGTGCTTCAACAACACACACTTACAGTTGGAAATTACTGTAAAGGTTTAAATGATACCAAGCAATTAAAGTAACTTCTTGTAGAAATACTCAACTCTTAAGAGAAATAGCTAATCCTCAAAGATCTTTTGCATATATATATAGACCATAGAAGTTCTCAGAGGAGTATTTGAAAAGTTGCTATGCATGTGGTTGTTTTTGTGACTACTCAGTATGTTCTACGGATCCTTATTGTTGATTTAAGAAGGGTAGAAAAAGCAATTGTTGCAGGAGTAATCTGGAAGTACCTGCTGTTTGGAGTGGATGACCATGTATAAAATCCTGCTAATCATAGCTCTGCATCTGGTGACATGCTCTTAATAACGTCTTTGGAAAAAAATAGTGCTTTATATCCTTGAATATCCTGCATCGTTCTGCTGGTTAAGGTTACTCTTCTGTGCTGTTCCTCAAAAGGATTACAGCTTCTGTGTGTAGCTAATACCTAATTTTTGTGATTAAGTATGATTGCTATGTGTGTCACAAAAGGTGTACAGTGAACTGAGTTTATAAGGGCCAGGATCTGTTTTAGCTAAAAATAATCTACTTTTGGGAGGGGAAAGGTGGGAGTGGGGGGAACGCAGCCCTGGACCGCAGCAATGGTTTTTCTGCCAAGAGCCACTGCGGCAGAAATGGCAGGAGAGGCTTCTCATTGGAGTGCCCGTAGCGGCCCCTGCTGGCTTGCTCTTCCGATTGCACTCGGGGTGATCGCTTCAAAAATGAGCATCAGGAGAAACTTACTCTAGAACAAAGGGCACTGTGAATATTTTCCAACTGGTGTCAGCAAAGAAACTACAACTGGTGTCTTTTCCCCACCTATGTGGTTTTGTAATATAGTTTGAACATTCTTGATTATAATCACTACAGAGAGAATAGTGAAGTTTGTTTTTAACAGTTCTAACTGGAAAAAAATTAGTTTCTTAATCAGCTTGCCTGTTTTCAGCAACAAGTATGCAAGATGATGATGCAACAGGGAAAAGGCTCAGAAAGTTAAGTGTTGGGCAGTATGACAATGATGTTCCTGGGGAATCATCCTATAACAAGTGTGGATGGATGAAGTCTGCTGCTAGTTACCAGGCCGTAATTCCAAGATCGCCGGTTGCTGGAGAAAAAACCAAGGAGGTAAACAGGAATTTTTCACTAAATACTGAAGTGAGTGGCCAGTAGGAAGTCTTATGTTCCGTGTCCAAAATTATTGTGAAGCAATTGGGCAGTTGCATCATGGCAATAAGAACAAATAACTGAATTCACCTCAGTAATGCAATTCAGTGTTTAAGGATGCTCTTGTCTTTGCATGTTTTGGATGTCTCTTGTGTTTGCATGTTTTCAGTGTTCCAAGATCTCTCTGCTGGAACACTAGATTACATTATATCTGATTACAGAAACCTTTTGTAATTTGATGAAGAATGCCCCACTGTGTCATAGGGTTAAATGAGAACTATCACACTGTAATTTTGCTTTTTTGTGTCTTCTCTTAGATGATTGTTGTACATTACCAAGATGAAATAGATGGGGAAATCTTCTCCCCAATAAAAAATGGAAATGAAACTGTCACATTCACATCAGCTTTTCCCCTGTCACCAGAGGTGACATATGGTAAGAAAATGTCTCTATTTATTTATTTATTTATTTAAATAGCACTATTGACATTTTAGCTGTTATTGAAGAGGAACTGCCCTTTTCCTTCTCTCCTAGTGACAGCAGCTTCACCATGCTATCAGCAGATTCCCTCCAGCCAAAAGGTCAGCAGCCCATCTGAGCTGTACAGAACCATTTCTGGTAAGGTACCCCTGTTTCCTAAGGAATGTGAAAATGAACTGTGGAACTGTGTATGAAGGCAACTAACACAACAGTGGTATATAAGTAGGACATATAAATAGGGAATTTACACATGTGAGTCAGAGAAGCAGATCTTAGCAGTCCTGTTTTAATCACACCAAAAACAAGTGAGTAACGAAGAATTATCCAAGAAATATTTAATACCTTCCAGATTTTAACTGCCAACAGGGAGTCCCATGCTCACATTCATTGTGCCAATTTAGTGTGAAGCAATTAGGCAGCTGTGTCATGGAAATAAGATGAAACGCATCTCAGTGTTTGAGGCCATCCTGCTCTTGTTCTCACTCTGTGTTTGCATGGTTACAATGTTCCTCAGTCTTTCTGCTGATATTTGATGACATCAAAATACTATATCAGGAGACTTGAGTTCTTTGTGATTTTAAGCAGGTTTTGTCTCCATCTCAGGAAAGATGGGTGATATCCGTGTTGCCATCTTTCCAGGCAAATGAAGCTGACAGTAGAGCTTGACAGTAGCTATGCTTAAGTCAAGGAGATCCTTTACCAGAGGAATTGATGTTCTGGAGGGGTTTTTTTTTGCCATGATACAGTTTGTAAATGCGCAACCATGAGAAAGTAGTTGGTAGTGGATGATTACATATTTAAAGATTTATTATGATCTAGCTGTTATTTTTTTGTAATAAAGGATGATTTTCAAGGCCTTAACTCTTTGCTACTAAAAATAGCAGCTAAGCTACTGTTACCTGTCACCTTTTTTGTGTAAAATTATTTGAAAAATAGGATTAAAGGAAAAAAGAATTTCTGGACTGCATCAGAAAGTGCTGGACATGGCAGGAAGCCAGCTAATGTATTTAAAACCTGAATAAAAAACACAGGCATTCATTTTATGCATTACATGATGTTCACATGAAAATTCATGTATATTATGTGTAGTTTTACTGCTTAGACTATGACTGTATTCTCCAGCAGCATCTTGACAGTAGACTTTTCAATAAATGTGATGATGGGTTTTGATGCAATACTAGTTAGTTTTAAGTTTTAACTTAAAAAACCCTTTATGTTCAATTTGCTTCACTTAATAATAGTCAAAAACAAATAACGTCAGCACAGAATAAAACTATCTTTAGCTTTAGAAAAATCTTCTACCCAGTTCAAGACACCTCTTTATGGTTCTCCCTACTTCTATATAATTAGTGGCAGATATCCTCCTAGGGACAACTTCATCAAATCAATTATAGGTTGATCTACTGAACACTTTGTTGCTAAATGGTTTCTATTAATGTTGCTACGAGCTAAGACTTACCCTGGAAAAATATTTGGCTTTCAAAGTGTTTTTCTATTTCGATTCTCCTGCTTAATTTTAAATAATGTCATCTCTCAAAGGCTGGTTTTATATGCTCAGTTAATGAAACACTGAATATAATTATTCCAACAATTAGAAAAGGAGGCAATTCTTCATTTGAGTGCCTGTTTTAAAATGAAGCTCAAGGTGCACTGAATGCTGCAGGTTACATGCTCATCTCCATGCAGCTTTGGTTTTAGCTGTAAACATAATGTACTTTGACATTAAAGATGTTGGTTGCTAATTAGTTAAAGGTTAAAATGAGGTATGAGGTAGGTCAGCTAGAAAACGTAGTAAAGACACCTGTTTGCAAGCATCTCTTCGCAATGTTAATTGGGTGATTTTCCCATCAGAGCACAGAAACTTCTGTTGTCAGAGGCGAGTCAGAATCATACTTTATATCTTTTTAAATTTTCTCTTTTCCCTTCACTTCTACTATAGTTATTGCCTGTATCTACAGTAAGCATCCACTGTATCTACTTGCTTCTATGTCTTCTGATTACTTTTGCAAGAAGTGCCTCTTATTTCTGCTACCAATCCCTAATTCATGCCTTGAGTGAAAGGGTTATGTTTTGTGTGTTGAAGAGGCCAAGAATCTGAAGGGAACAGATGCAGCTGTTCCTGTGAATGCTTTCATGCACATGCCATAAAGGTGACTCTTAAGAGTGTGCACTTTGCAAGAGTTCTTAACAGCCTCAATTTTTAGTACTTTCCCTTGCAGCCCAGCTCTTCTTTTAAATGCTTACATAGTATTTATTTTGGCAAAAGTCAGGAAACATACTGTCTTCTTCAGAAATTTTCAACAGCGTGAGGCCTTTTGTGTCATGAACTCTGTAGTCTTAAGTTCTGCCATTGAGATGTGACTACTTTTGTCTCAGTTCAGATCACCCTTGAACAAAATTGCTTTGTTTTGCATATCAGCTTTGCTGTTTATCTGCTTTTTAAGTTACCAGTGAGGATTCTGTAACCTGGTAACCAATTATCTAGACTTATTACTGTTTCATTTCCTCCCTGTTTCATTGTGGAGAACAGCATTCAGTGTAAGTAGCACTTACCATATCAAGGGATTCTGTTGTGCTTTTAGAAAAGTACAAAAGTATATATTTTAAAAGAAAAATAGTCAAGAATTGCAAAGACATCCAGTCCTTAAGTATAAAAAATTATAAAATTCTCTCTTTAAGTTATTAATGTAAACTGTGTATCTAGTATCTTGAATGCATCTGATTTTTGACCTGTTTACCTAAGGACACTTTTTAAAATAAAGTCTTATAAAACTTTAATCTTTAGAAATCTTAATTTTCTTTCCAGGTAAAACCACTTTGCTAGGGAAAATCAGTCTAGTATTGTTATGTGTCTGCCTCGCTTATATTAGCTATGCCCTAACTCTTCATTCTACCTGTACATTTATTGGAGATGTCCTGCCTGCAGTATTTCAGAGCCTTGTTCTTTATCAAACAGGTATAAATTTAACCTCCCTCAGTCTGTATGCATGCAGTCAATTTTATGTCAGCACTGCTGCTCCAGTGATAACTTGTGCAGCTATGGTTTCATAGTCCTTTTCTTCACTTTATGTAGCTTGAAAGTAATACAGCACCCACAGAGTTCATTCTGATTTGTCTTTGAAAGACACCTTGTTTCTTGTGATGAACCCAAGTGGTCTGTACATTGGCTAGTAGCCTATAAGTTGGCTAGTTTTATAAATACCCCTCAAAAAATAGGGCTGCTCCATCCAGAACGCAGATACAGCTCTCTGGAATTTCACAATAGCTGATGTATATTACATGGGAGGGAGAGTCCCACACATCAGTGAAGGAACTGAAGCATTATTTGTGGGCCATTTTGAAACTTATAAAGGCTCTTTTTTCTCTAACAGCAGACAGCTAATTTAAGTCTCTTTGTATACAGAAGTAACACATAAAAGCGTAGCAAGCTCTTTGCCAGGGGACTGAATGCTGGCTTGCTGCCCTGCCACTCCACCCCCAAGGCTAGATGTGAAGAACTGCCCCTTCTTCAGCCCTGGTCAAAGCATAGACAGAACTTTGCAGAAGGTTTGCATTCACAAACAGGCACTGTCTTGCAACAGAGGGGAGGGATCTGTGAAACAAGGGAAGATTGTCTATAATCTTTTATCAATGTACTGACAAAAGAGAAGACATGATGTCACTTTTTTCCATCCTTTCTGAAGAGCCTAACCAGACTTGTGTAGTTCAAGCAGTGCAAATGATGGAATGAAAGCATTGCTGCTGGTATAAGGAATCTCTGAGCCTTCAACCATGTGTAAAGCCTTGCCATCTCATCTCTTCCATGGAGCTTAGACACTGTACTGTACTGAAAGCTTGTGTATGAGCTGCATCTATTCTAAAAATTTTAGAAAGGGCAACTTTTCTCCTCATGCCATTGTGGAACTCTTCAAGACCACATACTGGAATATTTCCACAATTTTTCTCATACAGACTCTGTTTTTATTTGATAGAGACTTCGGAGCCCTAATTCTCCTCATTGACTAATACAGACTTACTCTATTACATCATCCAGCAAAGTGATGACTCTTCCAATAAATGTATTGGAAGGCAAACCCACAACGTAACAGCCTCATTATTGCATAATTATGTTACTGATTAGAATTTTATAGTGTTGTGGTATCATGCTGTTATTCCAGGATTGTAATTTCTTCCAGTTACAGAGTTGCAAGGGAAATGATACATACTGCTTAAGTTTTTGATTTAAAAAATATCAGTGTTCTAAACTGAGGGTCAGTTTGGGAATAAAAGTGAAACTAATTTGTGGAAGGGAAAAATTCCCTGTTTATGATGGGCAAAAACTTTCTCCACAATGTGAAAAGCTTTCATATAATATTCACTTTTACCTTTCTCTCCTCTTCTTACCTCTTTTTGTAAGATATACATGTTCAAAGCAAGTAATAGATTCAGAACTTCTCCAGACATCTGGGTTCATTTGCTTAGAACATCAATGCATCCACTTATGCGGATGGTTAACAAAAGCTGTCCTCCTGGAAACTGTGCATTTTCATTTTTGCTATTGGAGTGTTTGTGTTTAGGGTTTTTTGGATGTTTTGTTTATTTTAGTGGGTTTTCATTTGTTTCTTTGTTGAGGCTATCAATGAAAAATAAAAAATACAAGTAGAGAAGGGAAATGTATGACTTAATGCAAAGCAGATACACCAGATTTCTGTTACATTTTCCATTGTCCTGCAATTGCCCTTGACATGTTTATGTCATGGCTGAATATGGTGTTCATCTACACAATATTTTTATAATTAAACACCTAATGTTTCTTAATTGATATATTACTCTTTGAGCCAGGTCTTATGAGCTGTCCGAGAACCCATCACACCCAAGATAGCTCAGCCACCCAGAATGGCATAAAATTAGCAGGATGGCTTCTGAGGTAGTATTGGAAACAGAAAAGGTTTAATAAAAGGCAAAATAACAAAGATCTTACAGAGAAAAAACCAAGCCAGGCAAGAGGTCTTTGCTTCTGCTAAAACACCCCACAAAAGTGATTATTTCCTTTGTTCTCTTCTTTTTCTAGTGAATTACCTAGGTGGGATCTCTTGGCCTCTGTCCAATTGGGCAGCCCCAGGTCTGAGGTGAAGAGGTGTCTTTTTACCAAAATGAGGAGAGAAACTTCTGGGTTTTTTGCCTTTTTCAGCAGACAAAGAATAATTTGGTCACTCCGTCAACGGGGGGCACACTACACTTAATTATTTAGAAATACACCATTTACTAGTGCATAAGAAGCCTCCATAGCCTTCTGGAGCAAGCAGGAAATTACTTGGATCTCCTGTTGGGATTCTACCAGCATGAACTTAATGAGGGCTTCCAGAAAGAGCATTTGGAATGCTGTAAAGCAAAATCATAAGTGTTCAGAGACCATTTCTTGGTTGTTGTAAACACTGGAGTCAATATAATGTACTATGATCTATCACACTTTTCTGTCTCTGGGTTACTTTCATTGAGACATTTCAGCTCAGTAAAACTAATCTTTGTACAAAGTTTTTATTGCAGGAAGGTTGGATATGACTTGATGTGTTTTCAAGTCCCCATTGTCAGAGAACTCATTCCCTTTGTGCCACTGATTATAATACAGTTCTCAACATATCCTTCAAGTACAATCATGGAAATGTATTTGTTTGGCCTGTGGAGAAATAAGCAACGCTTATTATCAGTGATTTCACTCTGGTAGTCCAAATTCACGGAAAAAGTAATAATATTCCATCTCATGTGCTAAAAAGCTTAACCATTTCATTTGGTTTATACCAATATGAATAGTGAAAAATATCTTGTAACAGTAGAATGAAATTGAAACTGAAAATAACTTAAAATACTTGTAGCCTATTCCTCCACTGAGTGGTATTAACTACAATCCTTACAGTGTAAATGTCTACAACTGAGCTATTTGATAATCAGGTGTAATTGAGCTTCCCCCCACACCTCAGTTTGGCTAAGATTTTCATAGGAGGAACTCTCCTGGTCTACACTACTTAACTTCCTAAAGCTTTAGAGATGAAATTATTTAGAGTTTAATCCACCTAGCTAGCTTTGTTTACAGCTATGTTATATGTTTCTACATAAAACTTTAAAAAATCTGTACATATTTTAGCCACTCGGCAAACACGCCAATGTCATTGATTCAGAAGAGAAAGGAATATTATTATACCTAAATGAATATAAAAATCTAGGGCATGCCAAGTCCATGGCAGATGGTATGTGATGATAAACCAGTGGGATAATATAAATGTGTGTTTTCTTTGGCTGATACATTAAAGCTGAAATAGGCCACTCTCGTTACCAGATTTTCATAAGAAAACTCATTCTCTGAAATATACTCTCTCTTCCACTGGTTTTGGATACTCTAGGTTGATATAATATTCCAGAACATGAATACATTTTGTTTTGTAGGCAGTGTTGTATGTGATCACAGAGTCAATAATTCTTCAAATCTGATACTTATGTTAAGACAAAGATATTTCATGATTAATTGTTCTTACAGCTCCCCGAGCTAAACTTCTGCAAAGGGACACAGTCTGCTGTGACCCACATGTTGAACATCACATTGAACATAAGAAAAATTCAAGTACTACAGATGGTCATGGAAAATACTGTGCTAGCAGAATGCATAATCTAGTGCATGCATATGTATATAATTCCATGTGCAGCTTCTCTGTAATACTGAAGAATTTGGGGAAAAGGGGAAAAAAAAGAAGATAGGTGTGTTTGGAGGTCTTTTCCTGAACAGGACGGGACTGCTGGGATATGTTTCTTGAGCTTTTACTGCAGCATCAGCCTCATTACATGGTTAAGATAATAGAAAGATGGCAACAGTTCACATACGACCAGCAGCAGCCAAAGATTTCTTTGTTACAGAGCATTTTATAAACCTTCTAGCCAGTAGCATAGTGCTAAAGCTTACAGACAATTGTTCTAACTAATCACTAAAAGTACATGTATGCCTGCTTCACATAATGCTTGCATGTATTCTATTAATGATGTACAATACACCATTTTTAAGCTTAAAACCTTCTATTATCTTGGTAAGCATATTTTTCTGCAAGCTTAAAGTCTATCTTAGCCAAGCCTAAAACTCAAAAAACAAACAAACAAACAAACTTTTTACCTTTACTATTTCCCACAGATAGTTTCTTCAAACATTACATTGAAGAGATATTGTGAAATTATTCACTGTCTCCTCTTCCTCCCTCCCTTGCTTTTGTGGCAGGATTTGCATCTGTACAGAAATACTGTGATCATGGATCAGAATGGGCCTTAAACCATTAAAACTGCTCTGTTAAAACTGCTTTGGAGATAGACTCAGATACTGATTTGGAAAGACTTTGTCTCATACTGTGTGTTTAATTTTCTGTGCAAGTATTTACATTGGTTTGTTTGCTTGTTTTAATGGATGACTTTTCATTCCATGTGGGCAAAGTGCTGACAGATATGTAAATCAGAGAACTGAGACTGTTCCCCTAGAAATCGCCCTCTTGGAGGTCCCTTGGCACTGCCTGCATTATTCATTTGAACCAAGACACTTCTGAAAAGTTATATGGAGTCTTCTGCCTCAAGCAAATGTGAATTAAGTTTTTTCACAAGAAATGAGTATCCAAGTAGTGTAGACCCTACATACAAAAAGAGGTTCTCTACTTTCTCATCCACTCATTTTGTCCTGAATTCAAATGTTGAACTGCATTAAAGGAATAGCAGGTCTTGTGACAATAGAGTTTTCCTACAGGAATTGATATGAAATAAGGTTTCTAGCTTGGGACATCTTTGCGGTCTCTTGCATGTTATATATTTTTCATCAATGGTACCTCAACAAGTCTAATCCTTCATCTGTCACTACTAGCATTAAATCAAGCAACTGCTGATCGGCTCTTCATCAAGAACATACCCACCCTCTATGTGCTTCCCTTCTTTGAGGCACCATACTTCAATCCAGTTTGTCTGTTACTTGTTTTGTCTTGACTAACTTTTCATATCACTGTGAACTGAAAATGAAACAACTGCCTTGTTTCAAAAGGATTTATTAACTGAGAAAAAACTTGAAGTTTTGCATAAGACACGTTATTGCCTGTTGCAGTTTCATGCAGGAACCACTACAACTGAAAGTTTAGTTTTGCAGCCTGTAGCTTTCATCCTTCCTGTAGCTTTAATCCAAAGGCATTTTCTCTTGAAAGAAAGCAGTAGCATTATCTGGTGTTTATTTATTTTTGTGGTTGTTTTTAGTTTGGAGGGTTTTTTTTGTTTTTTTGGTTTTTTTTTAAGTACTTGGCATACAAGATAACTGACTGTACTTGGAATATGCATTTATTAGTTGAAAAGATGACAACACTTCCAAGGGTGCTGAGCACAGTTTCTTGTTATGTTCACTAGTATCTGTGAGAGCTCAAAAATTCCAAAATTCAGGCAATAAAATAAGCTGTATAATTCTGAAGTTCCAAATGCCAAAAAAAGTTGTTTATATAATCAAATATTACATGGGAAAAATGTGTTTATACAATGCTTCAGTGTTGTTACTTGATCATGGTCTCAAAGCATATGTGCCTCTACAGTTAAATTTGAAATGCACCATGATAATACAGTGGTGGGTGGTGGTGATTTGGTTTTGGTTTTTTCCTCTTTTTTCTTGCTAAGAACCACTGAAAAAGTGATTACTTGAGTGGTTTTTAAAGCATTCTGTTTTAGAGAGTTTGGTTTCTCTTTCTTTTGCTTTCCATGGGAAAAAGTAATGTATTTTCCCACATAAATCAGTCAATCAGTCATTTGATAAATAACTATCTTTGTATATATTCATTGAAATACAGGTGAATATTATCTTACACATATATAAAAACCCAAAACCAGCTGAAGCCGCGAAATCCATCACTAATATTTTCTTCTTTTGAAGATGCAAACAATAAGCCATTGACAGAAACTTAAAAACAATTTTAATAGAAATACAGGATTGGATGGGCATACAGCCTGGCAGATGTGCTTGTTTTTACACATGACTGAGGTTGCTTGTTTGCAGTACATGTGCATAGCATACATTTTTGAGATGTCACTAGTCACTTTGTCTGGAAAAGGTTAAATTAACAAAAACCATAGCAACGACTACTGCTCTTGCTATGATTCTATGAAATAATTTCAACTTTTCCAGGGTGAGGCCTCCTACTATATGACATGGCACTTCATGACTGTGATGTGCCAAATTATTCCATGTAGTTTGAGGAAAGCCTGAAGAAGAGAGCTCCAAAAATCAAAGTACAGCTGTGAGTGCACATTTTCAAAAAAATTGCAGTTTTAAAATGATCCCGTGTTTGAGTGAATGGGAAGGTCTGTCTACTGCATTTGCAAGTTAAAGATATTCTTTATTCAGACCTTCCAGTGTTGATTAGGAACAGAGAGGAAATTCACATTCAGTTCTACTTAATTGTTTATAGTCTGAAGGTCATATTGCTAATTTTTTTTTAGGATGCTGTTCTCTCCTATGTTAATTCTCTTCATGTTTATTCCCTCTTGCAGAGGAGGAGAAAACCAAATTAATCTGTGTTTTTCCATGCCTGAGTTAGGCAAGTTATTTCACAAAGCCATTTATATGCAGGCACCTTGTAGACAAAATCTGAAATGAGCAATCTACTTGACATTGACTCCTACATTTCTGTCTGTCATCAGAGTAGCAGGGAAACATGTGACATTCCTTCACAAATTGTGGAGTTTGCTGAATTTGTATGAAGGGCATGGCATAGCCACTCTGTTTCAGTGGTTCTTGCTGGAGAAAGGTGCATGTTACAATTCAAGCCCTACATTTAAAACTATTTTTGTTAGAATTTGCAGTGTAATGGTTCTGATCAAACCAGGAATCATATGTAATATATCTAGGAGAACTGTACACTGGTACCACCTGGCAGAGATTGATTTGCTGTGTCATGCCTGGAACAGCCATGAAATCAATTCTTCTTGCCAATAAGAGACTTTCTCCTTTTGAGATGGCAGTATCTTACACGCTGACCTAAACCAAATCAGTTCCTCCATGGAGACATCCAACACTGCCTTTCATTCTCTTCTGAATTCTTCTTTTGTGTGCAATCAGCCTTGCCCTTTTCATCTTCTGGCTTTAGAGTTTCAGACTTTTTTCTTCCTTGGAGAAGAAAGTCTCATTTGGTTGAAACTTTGAATTTGTGACAGAAAGACAAGCGAAAGGTGAGATTTTTGTTATGTGCCCTTTTGTTTGTTATTAATTGTTCATATCAGAGCGATTTTCTTGATGAGTAGCCCCTTAAATATAGCTGAGTCTATTAGAAGGATCATGCAAAAAAATTTTTTTAAAGGGTGAATTTGATAAATGCTGACAAAACTCAATTATATTAATACTTTTGATTACATGATTTCTGCTTATATTACATCCTTATAATAGTTTGGAAAGTAAGTTTCTTACTTAACCAACCTACCTCATAGGTCATCTCAGACCACTGTTA
This sequence comes from Passer domesticus, assembly GCF_036417665.1. NCBI lineage: Eukaryota > Metazoa > Chordata > Aves > Passeriformes > Passeridae > Passer > Passer domesticus. The sequence continues at coordinate 65,600,594 of NC_087474.1, forward strand.
TCTTCTTTGTTGAAGGTTACTATTCTTGTTCCCTTCTAATTCAGCAAGTGTTAATATCCAAACAAGCAAAGCTTTCTAGATTTGAAAATCAGGAAAAAAATGAGATATCCAAAGGTCCTGTGGTTACAGTGCTTTTTATGCAGAGACAGAGATGCTTTATATGGAGAGAAAATTTCTCTAATCATTATTCTTTATAGAAGTGGGAAGACTGTGTTTGACTGTATCCGGGTCTGCCAGGAAGCATCCAAGACAAAGTGTAGTTGTATAATAAATTATTCAAAGTAACGGATGTCACTTCTGAACTGCTGCATAATAACCTTGTCCGACCCCATGGCAAGGATTTTCTCTTCTTTGTACCTGATGATATGGTGTATATCACAACTAACCTTTGGTATTTGGTTCTTCTGAGTGCAATCTTTATGCAACATGTTTAATAGGAGCAACTACTATGAAGGAAAACAGTGGTAGGAACAAATATTTTTATAAAGGAATAGTTTGATTTACATTATGGTCTGTGGAAGAAAACAAAATGTTGATTACTTTACCAGTACTCATCTCTATAACCAAGACAGCTTGTGTATTTTAATATTATCAGAATGGTTTAGTACATGCATTCAAAACATGGCACCAGTAGAAATTTGAAAGCAATAGAATAATTCATCATGGGAAAGTTTTAAAAAGTTGTATTTGTTTCTGTCTAGATCTAGTAATTTCCTGCAGTGATCCTTTCAGAAAATACTGTGTGCTGGGCACTGATGAACAATCTGAAAAGGAAATGTGCTTCTCATTGTGGAGCTGTAGAGTCTTCCTGAACGGTGAATAAAACGTGCTCAGAACAATGCTAGGGGGATGCTGAATGCAACACAGTAAGGCTATACGTGTTTTGTAGTCTTGGGAAGTAAGTAAAACTTTATTCAGAGCTCTGGATGCTAAATTTATCCTAGAGTGTTGGGCCACTTTGGTGTAATGGAGTAGCTGGGCTTTGGCCAACATTACAAAGCATTAATCTGACAATTCTCGGTTCCGTGTCTTGCATCTCTCTGAAAGAAACAAAATAAGTGAGGTCAAATGAAGTGGTGGGGGAAGAACAACACCCGCCCCCCAACTCTCAAAAAAATTCCCAAAATCAACCAAATACCACCACACACAACCCCTCCCCCCAGTCCAAGTTCCCAGTCCCCCCGGTTCGTGTGCCGGCCGCTCGCTCTCCGCCCCCGCGGCGCTGCGCCGAGCACAGGACCCGCTGGGAGCGGCGCTCTCCATGGAAGAGGCGGTGAGAGCCGGGCGAGACGGGAGGGGAAAGTGGGGGAAACAAGTCAAACGCAAATGAGGTGGAGTCAGCACAGCAGGCATACACTGAATGGACAGTTGAGCTGGCGAGTGAGCAGGAAGCCTAATCTAATAACTATCGGGGAATTACTTTCTGCCTGGATGAAGTGAACTGGCCACATTTCTTTGTCTAGGTGGCTGTATTGAGACAAGGGAGCCTGTGCTTCTCTCGCCGCAGATACTGGAACCCACTTTGCGGTGAAGTTTTGAACACACGTGAAGTTCTAACACGTGAGGGAGAGTGGCGGGTGCTGGCAAATGCGGACAATAGCCTTTCCCAAGTCTCTGCGTGGCGGGTTGGCGCGCCCCGCTGCTTCGATTCCGTGAGCCACAGGCAGCATGCAGCATGGCGGGAGGGGAAGCACGATTTCGCACAGCTCCGTGGGAGAGCAGCTGTCACGATGGCTTCCGTAGGTGGGTTTGTGGTTCGCTGCTCCCCTGGTTTGGCGTTTTCCTAAGTCTGAAAACTCGTTTCGTGTGTTGGTCTTGTGTTTGGCGGCCGCGAAACATGACCCCGGGAAAAGGAGAGGGCGGAGGGAATTCACTAAACGGAACCAGCATCAGAGGCCACCGGGGCCGCTCCGGTTGCGGGGTGGGGAGATGGGAGCACGCACGAAGCTTGTGGCCTGCTGCTGCTGCTGCGAGCTCTGTAGAAATTAAGTGGGAGAAAGAGTTACGCCTTTTGTAGTCATGTAACAACGTTAGGAGTCTGCCCAGAAACTGAGAAGGTTTGCAGACAAGGAGTTCTGTCAGTATGAGAGTTTTCTGCAGTCGCTGACAAAGATTGAGGGCATGAGGCAGGCCTCGAGAGTTTTGTCTAGTCACTTTCCTGCCGAGGAAGCCTTGTAATTTTCTGTGTGCCGTGGTGAGTTTTTTTCAAAGTAGAAGAAATGAGGGCTGCCTGGAGTATACATAATTTCTGTCTGCCTAGAAAAAAAAATTGTCCAGGCTGAATCTTTTCTCCCCTGCAGAATTTTTAGTAAGGTTATAGCAGCACTGAATTTCTTTCCAAAAACTTGAAAGGTGTAAGATTTTGTAAACACGAGTCTTTCTTAAATGAGGAATATGGTGTAGTTTTTCTGCTTTCTTGCTTAGTGAGAAAAACACTTCATTGTGCCATTAGCACTGGAAGGGTTATTGGTCTAATTTGTGCATCCAAGACAAAGTGTATTTGTGTAATACATGTAAAATACTCTCTTGTTCAGATCTGAATTTTCCATGAATCTTAGAGTAGCCAGCTATTACATGACACAGTGTACAGGATACAGCAGAATAAAGATCTTGGTTCTTACTGCCTTAATGCAAATCATTTTTCTATTCAGGCAGTAGCAGCACATGGTTGAATAAAGACTGCAACCCTAAAAGGAGAGTTACTGAATCACAGTTCTCGAGAGACAGACCAAGAAAAAAATGCAAGACTTCTTAGTGTGTGTTTTGTGATACTGAACAACACTAAAGCTAAACTGAGTTTATTTTTAGCAGTTTCAATTTCAGGCTACTAAAAACAGCCTTTGAAAAGTCGTTTTATTTTTTCTGGTTTTAAAATAAAATGGTTTAGGTATAATGCTTGAAAATAAAAAAACAGCCCTCACTTTTGTTATTCAGGCTGCAGTGAGTTTGGTTCAGCATTTGGTTGCAGGCAAGTGACTAGAAAAGTGAACAGGTTGAAGATTGTCACGTTTAGGGAGAATTTTTCTCACAGCAGAAGAACAGGACTAAAGTGGGAGTTTTGATAGAAGGTCCGAACATCAGTTTGATTGCTTCCATTTGTTCTATGAGGTAAGTATGCCTCAGACATCAAAAGCTGCATACTGGGACCTCTCTGGTTCCTTGTGGCACCAGGGGACTGTACTGAGATAGAAAAAGAGGAGTTTAAAGTCCTTTGTCTCTCTTTCACCTTAGGAAAAGTATATAGGATCATATATAGGAACACAAAATAGAAAATGTCACAGTCTTTGTGCTTGCTTCTCAGAAGTGTCAGAAAGTCAGGCCCAAGCTCTGTTCCTTCTTCCTTCACTCAGTTTGCCTTCTCTACCTTCACCCCTGCCTTCTTTCCTTTGGTTTTGCATTGTATCTTGTCAGTAGACATGAGTGGCACTTTTCAATTCAGCACAGACAGCTTAGTCCTGCATCTCCAACATTTCAAGCAATTTTAATGGATAATGAACTTTGGAGCACGGTGCTGATATTTTACTCTTTTCTTGAAAGGTGCTTGGTCTTTCAGTGCATTCTGCCTGAAAAAGTATTACTGTTTATTGGAAGGTACCATTTGTATGCTTCATAGGTTCTTCTTTTCTTCTCTAAAACTATTGCAATTTAATTGTATGGTTGGATGAAAATTGTTGTATTCAGCAATGTGAATGTCTGAAATTCCATTACGAGATGAACCATGTCTGTCTCTAAAACCATTTTACTAATTTGTTGTGTAAACTTAATGTGGACATGTTAATAATTGTATTATAATTGTTTTATTGGATTTATTTTTTTCACTGCTGAGTGATCTGCTGTATGTAGAGTCAGAATAGGGGTTCTCTTGTTTATGTGTTATGTACTGATAGTGATTCTCTTCTAAAGAGTGTTTTAATCACATTTTATATTACATGTGATCTGTAAGTCTTGAGGACATGCCTCTACAGCTGATTTGCATTCCTAAGACAGCAAAGCTTGCTTAAAGTCAGTAGCACAGCACCTGCAACATCTTTTAAAATACACGAAAAGACATATGCAACTGATTGCTTTAGTCCTTGGGGAAGTTTCTTTTTTTCCCCTGGTATTACTTGGGAGAATAAAATGAAATAGTATAAGAAAGCTTTCAGAAAGTCATGATAAGGATTTTACTGCTTTCAAGATGCTGTATTGTTAATTCTGTTCAGCAGATAGGAGTTATTTGTATTTTGGTGTTTGAATGAATGTATGATACCTGTAAAACTGTGTACCTATTTTCTCAGAAAAGAAGCCGTATCGTACAGGTCTTAGGGCTTTAGGATGGGATAAAATGTAGTCTGGTAAATCATACTTTTGATTCTCTGTGCAGAGGGTAAATGCTGTTAATTGTGTCAGTCTGTGTTTGCCTGGAGATAAGCTGACACCTGGCATAGCTTCAGAGGCTGCATATGGCTGTTACTGGCAGGCTGTTATGGGAGCTAGAACTTGCAGAACACAGGAATGTAGCAATACACTGCCCCTTTTGTCGTGCATCTTGCTGGCAGGCCAGAGTCTCTCCTAACGGTGGTGAAGTGCCAGTCTTCCTCAGCCAGTGCTGGCTGGGAAAGACTGCTGTGCCAAGGATGCTTCCTCAAGGAGTGACAGCTCTCTTTAGAGCATAAGGCAAGAATGATTTTTTTTTTTTTTTTTTCTAAATTTATTTGACAGGCTCCCAAAACACAGTGAATGTCTTCTAAATGCACACAATAAATAACTGCATGAAGTTAAAACCCTTCAATACTGTTGTGTACATTACGTTTAATTATTAGCAATTTGGGTTCTAATTGTTGAATGTGTTTTTTCTTCCACCAAATAAATGTCCCTGAGAAATACTTTACTGCCTCTCCAGATATGCTGTTTTATTTCTGAGGTTGTCGGTCACTCCATTGTTGTATTTTCTGTAATATCCAAGCATGTAATACATATTCCACTGAGATTCTTCTCAGATGAAGTAACTAAAGCTGACCTTTTTTTGTGCAGAGAGGTTAATGCCTCTAGATGCTAGAGCCACTGTCTTAATGACTTGCCCCAGGTTCAGCCTAACTGATTACTTGCAAAGAGTGGGTTACTCAAAACAGGCATCAAAACAGCAGAATCTCCTAGCAATAGTAGTTTTGTCTTTTCCTTCACAAATATGAAAAATCCTGTTACATTTTCTCTGCTTGGTATTAGTGGGTTTTTGGGAAGTGTAGGAACCAAAGGTGTCTCCGTGTTGGTACATGACATGTATTACTTCTAAATGAGAAGTGGAGCTACTTACATTGAGTAGGAAAGCAAAAGACACAACAAAGTTATTCCATTCCCTGGTATTTGAAGTTATAAAAGACTTTAGGCATCCTTTATTGATTTCCACGTATTCTGTGAAAGGGAAGGAACAGTGACCAAAGTTGATGGGTTTTATATAAGGGAATAATTTGGTTCACTGTATGTTAGTCAAATTGAAAGCAGAATGTAACATGTTTAAAAGGTCAGAATTTCAATAAAGTTAATACTTTGGCTGAAAGCAGCTAAGACTGTTGGTCTCTCTTACTATTTTTGGCACCTTTGTTTTTGGAAAAGCAAGGGAGTGAAAGAGATGATAGATAACCTGTAAGAATCTTACAGTGCAGATAGACTCTTAAAGGCATTAGTTTGTTATCTGACTCAAGTGAGCCATTACTTTGGCTTATTTCAGAGCAGTGTTATTTTCTCTGTCCATTCGGCTTTTATACTAGCCTCAGATAGTTGTGAGGTAGTGAGTTCAGTGTTTTGGAAGCAGAATACTGACTTAAAGTGACTTAAAGCTCTCTTTCCCCAGAAGATGTAACTGACGATTTTTATTTGAGTTTTCAAGCTGATACAATCTGCACTAACTAGCACCTTCTCACAAAAAGGATTACAAAGTTTGAAATGTATGAGAACCTACTAAAATACAAGGTATGGTAGTGAAATGACTGAAGTTTGTTACCTGTATTTTATCTGGACCATAGTGTGGGTTAAGCTACTCTGTTTTTTTTTCTTTTTCGTTAGGTTTGGGGTTGTTTTTTTTTTTTGGGGGGGAGGGGGTTATGTGTGGTTTTTTTGTTTGTTTGTTTGGGGGTTTTGTTTTGTGGGGGTTTTTTGTTTGTTTGTTTGGGGGGGGCATGGGGCGGGTTCCTTTTTCTTCTTTGTTTCAGTAGGTTTAGTAGATTAAAATATGAGTTAATCTATAAGGTCTTACTTCATATGGCTGTGTTGTCAGCACACCGAGCAGTTTCTGCTGACAGCTGAAAAAAGCCTGCAACTTCTACAGGTTTTACCTTTTGCTGCCAAGTAGAAGAGTGAACTGGATATTTTTGTGCCTTGCATGTTGACACAAATTAGTATTCTTTTCTTAATCTCATTTTTCAGTAAGGTATGGTGCAAAGAGTCCAGCTCCTTTCTAAGGTCCTGCCTTTAATGTTGATGATCAGTGATAGGAAACGTAGATCTGACCTGGGTGCATGAAAAGATACAAACATGAATCATCCTGGCTTTGTCATGTCACTTCTTGAATTAGGGAGCTGCACTTTTACATTCACAGTGTTTTTACAGCTATAAATGGCATAGTAGGGGCCTGAACCTAGAAGCACTGATGCTTTGCTTTCTGTCAAATGTGCCAGGCTAGTTAATTCTGTAGAAGCTATGAAATTGCGGAGTTATTGATTCCGGGAGATAAAGGGTTAACAGCTGACCAGTGAACTCTGCATCAGACAATGAGAGGACATAGCTGAAATATCCAGCCAGTTTGTTTTTAATTGAAGTAAAAACAAGGCTGCTTTCATGGGAAGTTCCTTTAAGATATACTCGTTTCTAACTGGGAAGAGTTGTACCGAGTTTATGTTTTTTTCTGCAATTTACATGCCTGGCTGCCAGTGGCTTTTCACTCTACGTTTAGTATTTTACACCTGTGAAAATGGGGTGTGAAATGCATCTGTGAGCATGACAGTGGTCCTTCCCTCAAGCTCTGAAGATAATTGCAACAATCCAAGGCCTGAAATAGGGAAGAATCAAGACTTGGTCCCTCTATTCAAGCAAGTGCTGTGGAAGGAGTGGAATTTGCTCTGTAAATCTGTTGGACTAACTCTTATGCAGGTAGTTGAGGTCGTATTAGAGTGGGAGATTTTAAGCTATTTCAGAAGGAGTGCCACTCCCCTCTTTGCCCCCAGACTCTTGGTAACTGGATTCCAGTGACTCCCCTATATAGTCTGGTATCAGGAGAGACACAGAAACCTGAAAACAAGCAAGCATGTGGAGATAAACTTGGAATTGTAATTCCCGTTCCTGTTGGGAATGCATTCAGAGCAGAATCGTCTCAACCTGCAGTGTAATTGGGAAGCATCTGGGCAAGTTCATGTGCAGAGATGAGATGCTTGTTTTACTTGAGATACTTTGTGAAATACTGGTCTTTGGAAATTTGTCGAAGTTGTGTTTCTCGGGAGGCTCTAGTAGTCTTCCTGTGTACATCAAGTTGACCAATATGGGTTTGTGCAGCCAGCTTTTCTGACTCTTATTTGCACCAGTATGAGGATGACTGTAATGTAGCTGATCTGGTAAATACAGATTCAGATTTCTGTAGCTCTTCCGTATGAAGCATTTCTGCAGTATTTCCTTAAAGTTCACTTCTGTGGTTGTTATGAATATTGTTAAAGTAATGGTGTAGTTAAAAGACAGTTTCTGTTAAAAGGCAGTTTTCTGTTTCCCTCATCCAGTTATGATTGCTCTGCTCAATGTGTGCTGAATTCAGATGGTTTATAGTGAGGGCACTAACTTGCGTATTTTCTTGTCTCAGACATATCTTTTAAGTACCTTGCACATTCCTCATTCAAGTCATAGCAGAACCAAGCTCTGCCATGAATTGAAAGGAAAACAATATTCATTTTGACTTGTTTTCAGTGGCTTTTTACCTTAGGAAGATTTGCTTATGGAAAAAATGCATTAGTGTGATCTTAACTCTTTGTAGGAGTGGAATTATTCTCTGACTTCCTTGGTTTTTGGTTTCTTTTCTTCTCCCTCCCTGATTCTTTGGAAGTGTATCGACTCAAGAGACAGCAATTAGAGATTGCTTCATCTGTGATTGTCTTACTGGGTTTCAGTCCTGCCAGTGTTGAGGTCAGTAGGACTATTCAGGTGAATGAAGCTCTTCAGATGTGTGGGCATTTGTAGTTTTATAGTCTTCTGTCATGGAAAACAGTGTGATTGAGCCTGGACCTATGTGAATAGGTGTTGACTTCTTAATACTAATATATAATAATTAAATATTATCTCCATTAGATCTTGACTGGTTATTTAAGTGTACCTCTGAAAAACAGGGTGAAACTGTTCCTGTATAAAGCTCTGCAGTAACAGCATCCACATTATTCCTCACCTAAATGCATCTGTTTTAACTATATCATATAATATTTATGTGCAGTATAATTAAGTTGAACATATTTCCTATTTCAGTCAGTTTAGAAACCAGTTACTCTGGTGCTGTTTGCAGATTGTTAGGAAATAAAAGTTACAGTTGTTTTGCTTCTTTGTCTGTGTGATGTGGACAAAGTCACACCTGAAAACTGTAGCTGCACAGGTGTCATGGTTTAAAGCCCAGCCAGCTGCCAAGCCCAATGCAGTTGCTGGGCACTCTCCAGCCCGTAGGATTGGGGAGAGAATTGGAAGGGTAAAAGATAGAAAACTCATGGGTTGAGGTGAAGATAGTTTAAGAGGGAAAGCAAAAGCCCCATACACAGAAGCAATGCAAAACAAGGAATTACTTTACTTCTTCCCATGGGCAGCAGATGTTTAGCTATCCCCAGGAGAGCAGAGCCCATCGCATGTAATGGTCACTTAGGAAGACAAACACCATCACTCCAAATGTCCTCCCCTTCCTCCTTCCTCTTCCCATTTTGTATACTGACCATGATGTCATGTGAACTGGAATACCCTTCTGGTCAGTAGGGGTCACCTGTTCTCACTGTCTCCTCCCAACCTCCCATGCACCTCCAACTGCCTTGCCAGTGTGGCAGTACGAAAAGCAGAAAAGGCCTTGGCTCTGTGTAAGCTCTACTCAGCAATAACACAAATATCTCTGTATTATCATTGCTGTGTAAAACACATATCCAAAACAGTCACATACCAGCCTCTGTGAAGAAAGTTAACTCTACCCTGGACAAACCATGTGCTGCTCTGTGCTGTTAAACTTTAAACCCCAATTGTGTCCTTTTCTCATCCTGTGAGCAGAAGGCACCTTCATGCCTTCACATCAGACAGTAATGCAAAGATGCACCTTCATGCCTTATACAGACAGTGATAATATATGCATGAGCTTTCTTTTCTCCAGGCCGTACAGTCCCAGCTGTCTGGGACTCAGTCTCTGTTCCTATAAAAGATGCTTCAGTCCCAGTGATGGTGTCTTTGTGACCTTGTGCTGAACCTTTTCAAGCAAGTTCCTGTCTCTGGTGTACTGAGGAGCCCATATATAGGCACAGAGCTTCATGTGTGGCCTCTGATGGTGAGCAGGGAGGAAGGATCACCTCCCTTGACCTGCTGGCAGGACTTTGAGATGCAAGCCACGATGTTATTGCCAACCTTTGCCATGGAGTTGTATTGCTGGTTCATGGTCAGCTCATTGTCCATGAGAACCACCAAGTCCTTCTCCACAGAACCATCTCCAGCCAGTCAGCCTTCAACATGTGCTATTGCCATGGATTATTCCTTCTCAGTTGCAGGAGTTTGTATTTCTTCTTGTTGAATTTAAGATTCCTTTTTTTCCCATTTCTCCCATGTCTAAATAGTAGCACAACCATCTGGTTTGTCAATGACTCCTCACAGTTTTCTGTTTGTAAAACTTGCTGATGAAACTTTATCTTACTATCAGTGTTGTTAATGAAGGATGTTGAGGACTATTGGTCCTAGTATCAGCCCCGGGGTATAATGCTATGACTTGCCTTCTAGTGGACTTGCTGCAGCAGATCACAAGCCTCTGGGCCCAGATATTCAGGCAGTTTTTATTAGATCTCACTTCCACTTATCTAACCCTTGTTTTATCAGTGTGTTTATGAGGATATTATGGAAGACCAACATAAAAACCTTACTGAAGTAAAGATAAGGAACGTCCACTGCTTTTCCCTTGGCCACTAAGTTAGTCAGTTTACTGAAGAAAGTTTTCTCAGTGGATATGCATGATTCCCCCTTTGTAAATCCATGCTGACAACTCTCAATCCTTTTTCTGCCACGTGTTTTGAAGTGGTTTCCAGGGTTAGTTGCTTCATCACCTTTCCGGAGACCAGGGATTAGACTAACCAAGCCTGCAATTCCCTGGATCATCCTCCATACCTTTGTTGGAGGAATGAGTGATAATTGCTCCCTTCTTGTTCTTAAGAATCTCTCTGAGTCATTGAGACCTTTTAAGGATTATTGAGAATGGTCTTGCAGGATATCAACCAGCTCCCTCAGCTCTCGTGTGTTCATCCTCTCAGTCCCCAATGGACTCAACTATGTCCAGTTTGTTTTAGTTCTCCTTTGCTTAGTCCTCTTCCACTGAGGGTTTGTTTTGATCCAGATTTTTCCTGTGGTCTCACGGGCTTGAGGTTCCCAAAGGCCTGTCTCACTGATATGAGGAAGGCTGTACCTCAATGACATCTGTGACCTTATGCACCAGGTCCCCTGCCCCATTCAGAAGAGGGCTCCACCCTGAGACCCTCCAGCTTGCAACCACCACCACCTGTTCCCTCCGCCATGCGTTCATAATCAGAAGGAACCCTTTCTCCCTGGAAGAGACTCCCTTCCCCCCACCCTCAGCAATGATGTGTGGTGGTATACAGTAACTCCAGGTCCTAGCCTACTGCCAAAATTTACTCTGTAGTGGCTGGGACCAGGACACCCAGTTTTCTACTGGTATTTTAAGTGCAAATGGTGCACTTGTCTAGACTTACCTGATTAGCACTGTGGACTGTGAAATGCAAAGCATCTTGGAACAAACAGTCCATTCTCATCTTTAGGGCTAGAGAATGTATTCTGGAGAAGTGATCAAACAGTTTGAGTGTAGCAATTCTGTAATCTCTATTCCCTCTGCTATTTGACCTGCTGGATGTTTTCAGCAATCAACATAATTTTGTGAAATAATATTACTGCATAAACAAACAAAAAATATTTTTTATAATCTTATTAAGAGAAAACCAAACTATTTTAGGAACACTTTTTTTACTACAAGGTCCATAAAAATGCATGTTGTTTTTAAATTTGCATTTACTTTGTTTTCTTTGCTGCAGAATCTCAAAGTTACATGGAAACTATTAACCTCTCTGTGGTGATGTCTGATGGAACCGTGGGCACTAACTCTTCTTTGCTGAGGGTCAACATGCAGACTGATCCCTCTTTTCAGCGCTGTTTTGCATCTTCATGTACTGTTGCAAATAGCAGTCCTATCCCAGGGGCAGAAAGGTAGGAAAAGATTCTCCTACATTATTGTTTAGTTCTCATAATGGTATTTCCCAGACAAGACATTATGCTTGCATCTTCACTGCAGACCATTTTCTAAGAACTTTGAGGTGGGTTGTGACATTTAATGTTGGTGTCCATTGAATGGATTTTAACACATACAGAGGTGCTACTTTTATGTGAAAGACACAATTAAATTTGAAGATAAGTGAGAAGACAAAAATAAATAGAATTTTATAGCTCAGTTATGATTTTGTGCTAGGACATATATATAGCTCATATATAATATATATATTTTATATATATATATATAATTATATATATATTTGTGCTAGCTCATATATAAGCTCATATATATTTTTCTGTGTTCTTAACTGGTGTCTCTGATGTTTAACTTAAAGCCATGTAATGAAAATTCACACTGGAATAAGCTGTATATGAGAGAAAGGAAGCCCTCTTCTCACTGCTGACATATGTTTTTAGTCAGTAAAATGTCAGTAGATTTGCTTTGGTAGTGTATAGCTGATTACCTTTCAACTGATCAGGAGGCTTAGACATTTAATTATTTTACAATTAGATTGTGGTAAATATGTAGGGCTCTGGACAATAGTGTCAACAGTGTAAATTTACAAAGCAGTTCTTGTCCAAAGGGCTTACAGCATAAGCTAAGAAATGGCAAGAAACAGCAACCAAACAAGGAGTCCTTAGTTACTGTTAGAATGTTCAGAAGACCATAACAATGCATGATCAGTCATTAGATGTGCGCTATATTTACTCAATGGACAAAGTGGCACATTAGACCTGAAAATATTAGCTTCTCTATCACTCTGCAAAACCATTCCTTTCTGGCTAATTATCCTTATTTTTGGCTATTTGGCTCCTTTTTCACAGTAAGTATTTGGTGGTACTTCTGGTTGGAGTGTCAGTGTGTCAGTACTTCAAGTATGTCATTACCTATTTATCTTTTATTTATCTTCCAATCTAATTGGTTTCATTTTCAGTCAGTACTGGGACTGTGAAAGAATGTTTTAGCTTTGTGATTACAAGTGTGAACCTTAAGATGGAACAAAATATGTTGGTATTTGCTGCAGAGGAGGCAGTGTAACAATTACAAGTGGATATGTATTAAAAGCTTACCAGGCAATTCAGCCATTATCAAGTTTACATTCATACTTCAGACTTTATCTAGGAAATTTTGTTCACTTCTTTCTAAATATTTTTCTATAATTTTTTTATTTCACCTAGAAGATAGCTACAGCTCTAGAGGAGAAGTTTTTTTCTTGCAGCAATGTTTTCTTCAATTTGCTTACCTTCCATTTCTTTAATGGCCTTTGTAATTTGAGCTGTTTAAATCTACTGGCATTCATTTCCATAACTCCCTTTTAATTAAAAATCCTTTCTTTTTTGATATATATCTTACGTCAGCTTTTTCTCTTTACATTTCGCAATGAGTTTGTTCTCTCTGGATTTGGTGATATTAGTAATATTTTCCAGCTACAGCCTAAGGGCATTTCATTTTCAGAAGCAAGGAGACAGCTTAAACTTATCAAATGATTTTATCAGATACTTAGTTAGTTTTGTTTGGAAGGAATTTTTTTTTTCATTTTTTACTTGAGCAGGTAGAATTGCTACCCAGTAGCAAAACAAAATGTTTACTGTTGAAATATTTAATTCTATAAATCAAAATTTTTCCACTGTGAAATAAATTAACCACTGGACCTGCCTCCTTTTTTTTTTTTTTTTAATATAAATTGTATTGAAATAGATCTGGTCTACCAGTTATTCCTTGTGAACTGTGTTCTTACCATTATCACAGTTACTGATATGTTGTGTGGTGGTGCACAACCACCTCCTCGGCCCATTTATTTTCTTTTTTATTCTGGTGAGCATTTATTCTTACTCTGCATGTAAGAGCTGGTATGGCCGTGTCATGTTTCTTCCATAAATCTCTACCTCTGTGCAGCTTTGGCATGAGAAATTGTTGCCTCCTATTGTTATTTTTCAGGCAGCACTTTAGCTCATCAGGACAGCTGTATGTGAAGCAATGCTGCAAACAGCTTCACTAAACTGATTCATATTAAAATTAACCCCCTCAAACAAGGAGAAGTGTTTTTAGCTGTCATTAATTTCATGGACTGGTTTACAGTGCAAACTCAGAAACTATCCCATCAACATTGCTAGGTGGAGGGTGAGATAAGACAGAGCATAATGATGTACATTGGAAAAATTACTGGTGAGGGTAAGGTTGGAATCCCTTGATCTAGCTGTATTACCTGTTCCAGCATGTTTTCAAAGAGCACCATGAGATTTTTTTTGTCCTGAGTGTGATGTTTCATTTCTTTCAATGACCACTGAAGTACAGGTTGTACAGTTAACATTTTAAGGGAATGATGTGGCTGGTGTTTTGTTTTCATGTTCAGTTTTTGGCTCTTTTTTTTTTTTTTTGACAGCTCTTCTGCAGCAGAATATCCTTGGCTTGAAAACAGCTCTAAAGCTTCCCTGTCAACCCAGTTTTCAATGGGAAACACCAGGCAGCCAGGAGGTTACCTTGTGCCCTCTGAATTATCAAGTGCTGCACAGGATGTCTCTCTCCTGTCTCATTTCCAAACACCAGGAATGCAAGTTGTCACCCTGAGCAACCTGGAGAGTTCACCAGCAAAGCCACACCAAGAACATGATAGCAGCAGCAGTGCCCATGCCTACCTGAGCTACAGTGCTGGTACCAGGGACAGTAGCTCCCCGCAAGAGGAGACACAAGTTACTTGCATGGCCAGTGCTAGCATGTTTAAAACGCTGAGCTCATCAGTGGCAAGTGCTGATGACAGTGACTTTTTGACACAAAACTTTACAGTGGTCTCTGGACACAACAGCCAGAACAGTGCAGTTCTGCATCACTATGGAGGGAATGTACATGCTCAACCGCCTCTTCCAGAGAAGAAGAGGTCCTCTGAAGGAGAACGTTCCTTTTCCTCTATGTCACCTTCTTCAAGTGACTTCTCTAGCCCTCACAGTGGAAGCACAATCAGCATTCCCTTCCCAAATGTCCTCCCAGATTTCTCAAAAATGTTAAGCTCTTCCCCAGTGCCAGGTAGGTTCTGTATCAGAGAAATGCAAAATACATTAGATTTTGTATAAGTTTATAAAAAGAATTTTGGGGGTTTTAAAAGTGGAGAGGGGGAAAAAAACGTAATGGAATGAAAATCGCACAGAGCACTTGAATGTTTGCAGTAAATGGTGCCAGTTCACTGTCTTTGGATGCATTATTCAGGAAACGAGGCTTCAGATTTCTTCCTTTACTTCCTAGAAGTCAGCCATTGGGCAGCCTATGTTTTCAGCTGTCAGATTACAACGAACCAGTATTGAGTCTTTTAAAAAGGGCTGGCTTCTTTCTGTCCTTTTAGAGTTGTGCCAAGAAAAGTAAAAGATGTACATGTGTGTTCACTGGGGCCCTGTTGAGAAGTTTGTATTTAATGCAGCTTTATAACTAAAAGGTTTTAATATTTTATGGATTTTGCAAAATGAAACATCGAAGATGCTTTCACAATCTTAGTGTATGTCATTATATTTGCTGGTTCTAAAACAGCTCAGTTTCTCTAAACTGATGAGTTTTTTGAGTAATCATGGTGATTGGAAATTGGAAAGAAAAGTAAAAACACTTGTTTTAAAAAAAATTCTTGACTTATTTTTCCCTTTTATTTCACAGAAAACACAGCTGATAAACATGTGACGGTAAAATTTGTTCAGGACACATCCAAGTTCTGGTATAAGCCAGATATTTCAAGAGAACAAGGTATATCAATTGATAAATATTCTGACATATCTGTTCATAGAAAAGCTAGTTGGTGAAGTCTCGATTTTAGATACATCCCTGATCTCTAAAAGAAATATAAAACCTAGAAGGGCCACAGACAACTCCTCTTGTTTCTTTTATTGAAAGGCTGAATTTGAGTGTGGAGGGCAGGCAAATAGTCCTGAAAAATATTCAGTTAATCAAACAAATTATTAACCTATATGAAGTAATATAGATCTACCTGTGGTAGCTGCTGCAAATGCTCTTTGGTGTGAAGCTGCAGATTTTCAAATGGCAGATATGCATGAAACAACACCAAATGGCTGTCTGTTCTCTGAAACTTTTTGAGTATAAGTGTGCTGTTCTGACATGATCTCAGAATAATTCATTAGCTAGGTCACAACAGAGGCATCCTCACCCACCAGTCATATTGTAGCCTGAATTTCAATGTCAAGTGACATACATTGTTTCTTAAAGGTCACTACCATGGAATAACATCTTTATGATGTATGATGCAGATACAATACTTTTATATGTAGATGTATTATTCAGTGAACTATAGAAAACTTTTATTATCTATGTGAAAATGAATATTTATGAGCACCTAGGGTACTGCATCTGGCATACAGGAAAGACATAGACAGACCTGTTAGAGTGAGTACAGAGGAGGGCCACAAAGTTGGTTAGAGGGATGGAGCACGTTTCCTCTGAGGAGAGGCTGAGACAATTGAGATTTTTCAGTCTGAAAGGAGAAGGAAAAGCTTCGGAGTGACCTAATTGCAGCCTAGCAGTACCTGAGGGGAGCCTACTAGAAAGATGAAGAGGGACTTTTTAGAAGAACATGTAGTGGTGATAGGGCAAGGTGAAATGGTTTCAAACTGAAAGTAGGTTTAGGTTAAATATTAGTAAAAAAATCTTTACTGTGAGAGTGGTGAGGCACTGGAAGACACTGCCCAGAACAGCTGTGAGATGCCCTCCATCCATGGAAATGTTCAAGACCAGGCTGGATATGGCTCTGGTGTAATGAAACTTGTCTCTGTTCATGGCAGGAACATTGGAAGTAGATGATCTTAAAGGTTCATTCCAATCCAGGCCATTCTTCCATGATTCTATGAACTCACACACTATCCCTACAACAGTACGTATATAAGCATGCTGGGTGCTTGTTACAATCCACTAATCATAGAGGAGCAAAGTGAGCTCTCTGTGGATTCCGGATAGAAACTTCAGGTTTGAATATTCTGTGAAACAAGACTAAAACCAAACAAGGTTAAATGTTGATACCAAAAATTGATATATTTTATTTAACAGTAAATGAGAGAGAAAGAGAAAGAAATAGAAAAAGAGGTTGTGGGGGGACAAGAAAAGTGACAGGAACAAATTATGTAGAATATCACCCCTCTGTGGGTCCCAAGATTAATACAAGTTGGGCCCAGGTACCTCCCCTGAAGGGGCACAAGTTTGATACTCTCTCTTGCAATATTCTGAATTGATTGCATCACTTTGCATCATGTATACTGCTGTGGTGCAGGGCCTCAGGAATGAGTCTGGGGAGTGCTTTAGGGGTCTTTGTTGGATTATGACACTTCCTCAGCTGCCCCTCACCTGAGCGTCCTGTGGATGTGGCTTTCCCAGAGTGAGGGGTTTTACAGCTGAGCCAGTTTGTGTAATGGAGGTGAATGTTCACTGCCTCTGACCAGAGGTCATGACATATACCCAAAACTGTCTTCCTCCTCCCTTGGTTGGGGAGGAGTCTGTGTAAACCTGGCTGCAGATGAGCCTGTGGGCTATGGCCTCCACCCTGAAGCCAATTGGGGATGATTTTCAGGACAGCTGCTGAGCTTGGCCCTCCTGTGAATGCATCCTTCTCCCCCAGCCTTATCTATTTCTTCTCAAACCTGAGATCATTGAAAAACAGTGTCCCTTCTGTCTTATGTCAAGCTCTTTTAGGTGGCTTAATTCACAGTTCAGGATTTCAGTCAGGAGGTCCGTTCAGGGTGGGGAGGGCTTTGGTGGTGCAGCTTCATTGCTGCAGCTTCGTTACACACTTTTGCCATAAGGGGAAAAAGTCCTTTGTAAAACTATAACATTTCAGTCTCTGACAGTGCTTTCCAAATGCAATTGGTCTGACTGTGCTTGTGTTTATACTGTAATAGTCAGCTATAGTGAATTGTGATTAATGAGATAAGGCAGGAATTTAAGCTGGGATTTTTTAAAATGTGGTTGTCAAAAAGGAAAAATTACTAACTAGTTCCACGTTGAGAAGGAAGGATATTCACACTAAACCAAAATAGTGTGAACTTCAGCTATTGGCAAATGATGAATTGCTGTTGTCTAGTTATTAGATTCTCAGATGGAGAGGATGTTCTTTTGTAGTGGTAAATATGATGCCAGGGGAATAAAGGTCATTAATTCATTTTTGGATGATACTTTGCTGGTCCTTTCACTCCAGCCCCCTTCACATTATCTACTCACCACCCATAATGAAAACTGAGTCTTTAAATATGCAGAAAAATACCCTACTTGATGTGTGTCCAGTGAGGGAAGTAGATACAAAGCAATTTAAAGCCTAACTGCTTGAACAAATGAAACAACAGTCTTCCCAACCTTTTAGTATGCCTCTTTTCATCCTTGAGATAAAGCTTCTTTTAAAAAATGTTTTAAGGACCTCTGGCTGATCTTCTTTGATCTTTTTTCCCCTGTGTTTAATAGACTGCTCCTGTGACAAATTATTACTGTGTCCCTTTGTATTTAGAAGTGTTATGTACTGCTTAATTGCAGGTGTTTGTGTATTCATCCTTATCCTCTCAAAACAAGACATATTGTTGTGAAAAAAGGTTATTTTCTTTGCCTTCTGACAGATGAAGAGAATAGAATGCATATATGTATGCTTTACTTGCTTTGACAGAACAGAAGAGATAATTGTCTGCATTTTTCTATATTTTTTTTACTTCCCCTTTTTTCATGAAAAGAACCTTTGCTTTGTAAACATTGCTCAGGCCTTGCAAAATATGCCTTTGTGCCCCATACGCATAATATCCATGTTCTGTATGGACAGTCAATTAAGCAGTCCAGTGTCAAATTTGTCAAATTGGGCTCTTTCTAGGGTTTCTCTGAAGGCATGCTGATGGTTGGAAATTCTAGAAACAAAGTATACTGGTATACACAACTATTTCTAAAGCTTGTATGGGGGAGGAAAGAAAGCAAAGTACAAAGGTTTTATTAAGATCAATCATTAGATTAACTTTTTGTCTGTTTTCAAAGTAAGTTTAAAATTTTGGGCTACTAGATTTCAAAGTCTGCTACTGACTTGTGCAAAGTAGCAGCAATTACCCTGCAAGTGTTCCCTCTTGGAGAAAACTTCATATTGCACTTATAGAAGAGACCCCAAAATACAGATGAAAAATAATTCAAAAAGCAAAATATACAGTTACATTTTCATTTGCTTTAAAACTCCTAAGGCAGTGAGGTAGCTTTGCAGGGACAAAAACTTGGTGGTGGATAAAAATGAATCTGTCCTGCATGTTGAGGCTGAATAGGAAGTGAAAAACAGTGCTGTCTAGTCAGTGTGGGAATTACAGAGAGCTATGCAGTATTTTAACAAATTGACAAAATCTAAGCAGAAGTAGGCTTGCTCTTGCACTGGTTGTAGGAATTATGGTGGGACCTGAGCACTCCTCTTAGTTTAAAAACCAGTAAAAATCAGTGTTCTGTACTTCAGGCTTCTTTTAAAATAAGTATCTGTGAGATTTGGACAATTGGAAACAATTTGGACAAGGTGTTTCTGTTCAGGTCCCCCAAATATGCTTGATTGTGCTTTGTTGTACGGCAATGAGAGAGAGAGAGATCTTACTTCTTCTGGCGTCCTATTCATTAAATTTGTACTTCTGTACTTTTTGAGCATGTGCATTGTGCTTAAACTGTTTTTCTGTCTCTTTTCTGGAATCCCTTGCAGCCATTGCTATTCTAAAGGAAAAGGAACCTGGGTCTTTCATTGTTCGAGACAGTCATTCTTTCCGGGGAGCCTATGGGCTAGCAATGAAAGTTGCCACACCACCTCCTTCTGTGCTACAGTTAAAGAAAGGTACTTCTCTATGTTATTAAAAAAGCTATACTGAGTAGGTAGTCCTTATTGGTGGGTGGCAATCTGCTGGAATCTTCCCCTCTTCTCATAAGTGCAATTTGAATTACAGGTTACTTTTGATATGTTTTTAAATGAGACTGGATACGATGCCTGTTCTACTATATGGTTTCACCACGACTTCTGTTGTGGCTGTGCATGTGTTGTACGTCATCAACCTAATGAAAATTAGTGTCATCTCAGCAATTGGTCTTCCCTAGCAATCAGAAGTTTGCATTTGATTCACAGCCTACAGTGTAAAGTTTTCACTCAGCTGGAGGGCTGAATATTTTTGATCCCAAAGTTTTGGCTTGAGACAGTTCTATTTTAGATATAAATCTGAAGAGATTCCTAAGGATAATTGTTTAAAAGAAGTGGTGATTTATATATCTACTCTGTCAGCTCTAGTACCTCCATATATGACTTGTGCCTAATGGTTGTGAAACGTGAAGTGAGAAGAACATGCAGAAATCATTAATTGGTATATAGAAACTCAGCAGCCAATATCTGTAGTGTTCTTGGTTCCATTTGTACTACTGCAATGTTAGTGGAGTGGTTTTTGTTGCTGCTGTTTTTCTTTTACAAAGCTTATTGTGTTTCATTAATACATAATGACTGGTGAGGTAGGCAATTAAGATTACAGGAAAGCATTTATTCTTAGTGCTGTTTTTATGGAAGTATGATTTTGGCTGTTTTGGTTTGTTTTTTTGTTTGGCTGTTGGTTTGGATTTGTTTACTCTGCTTCAATGTTAGTTGTTCACCTCTATTACAGTAACGCTTTGAATCTGTTTTAATCTGGTGTCTTGAAACAATGTTTAATAACAACTTGCCATGTAGTCCTTTTTGTTGCCAATAAATATCAGCAGAGCCACTCCAATGACTTATGTAATGAACTCAGCATAGGTGCACTGGGGTGTTGATAGCAACCAACTAGGAGGCAAATTGAAAGTGGCTTGTAACGTGTTTCTAGTAGTCTTTCTTATTGGTGAAGTCCAGGAAGACGTGAAAGCACACACTTTCCCAGGCTTTAAGAGAGTTTATGTTAGTAGTAGTAAGACTAGCATTCTTCCACTTCTCGCTTCATGATACTTAGCTTTTTTGGTTTCCCGTGTTTAATCCCAGAAGGCACAGATTGGTTCTGTTTCCTGTAGTGTTTCTTGTTCCAGGCTTCCCCTCCCGACATACCTTGTAGTAATTTATTTTTAATTTGATGAGAGTATAACAGCAAAGAGTAAGCTGTTTGAAAAAGCGATCAGTGCAATATTTGCTTGCGTAGAAGTTTCTGCTGTGCATATTAATGGTTCATCTGTATTGGCCTGAAAGTCAATCCTTGAGGTTTCCTGATAAATCAGAGGGAACACCTGTTTGCAGCTCTTTCGTTAAGGTTTGAATGGTTTGATAACTTTGTCCTGTTGGTATGAAATAACCTTTTGACTATTTGGAGAAGGATTAGTTTTGTAGTCAGGTATGAAATACTGTGAATCCATCTTCCAATAAATATTTGCTTTAATTATATGTCTACATATATATACACATGTTTAAAAAAATGTTAAATCTCGAGAGAATCTTTACGTGTCTCTCGGACTTTGAATCTCCTCATTTCATCCAACTCTACAGTTTCGGTTTGTCTTAGATTCCTGAGATTAAAACTGTCTTAGAAATCTAGTGAAACCTTAGTGATTTATGTAAGTGTTTGTTTTCAGGAGCAGAGACATAGCATAAAACTGCAGACATTTGGAAACATAAAAATGCACGGAGGGAATTGCCATCATTACCTTTGTGTAGCTTAATCTACTCTTCTTTTAATTTGGGGAACTTCTGTGAACAGAAATGTCACTGGAAATGGGCATATTTTTTTGTACTTTTCTTTCTTGTCACTTTGGCTACAACTTCTTTTAATGGGCAAGTGCATCAAAATTTCTAACCATTATTTATTAACCATTACCAAATTTCTGTTCCTGTCTGTAGCTGGGACCATATTTGGACATTTTTGAACACCAGTGTATATTTGGATGCCAGTCACTTAAGAATATAAAACCATTTCCTCTGGCTGTCTAAAGTGAGCTGTTTGCTTGTTTGTTTTTTGAAAAATGACCTTTTAAATATGTCTTGTAACTTGCAGAGTAGGTCTAATTGTATTATTTGCATTTTGTATATAAGACATTTGGAAGTAATGTGGAAAAACTGCTTCATAAAGACCTAGTTTGTGAGAGTTGTCTGTTAATTGCTTCTTTTTATGAGCTTTTTTTTTTAACACAGTTGGAGATCCATCAAATGAACTTGTAAGGCATTTTCTGATTGAATGTACTCAGAAGGGGGTACGCTTGAAAGGATGCCCAAATGAACCATATTTTGGTAAGTACTTTGCATCACAGGGACTCAGAAGATGGAAACAGTAGGCATTTGCCTGTGCTGACTTGGATGGAATACAATGAGAGACTACTTTGTCTAAGTCTTCATTACTTCTGTAGGAACCCATTCCAAGATTCCAGGAGCCTTTTACACATTTACCTTAAGATGTGCAGGGCACTCTAGCATAGATACAAGTGACCAAGCTTCAAACAGTCAAGCTTGTCTACCACTACCAATGTAGCTGCAGAAAGCTGAGCAGCTACACTTAAATCATTCTTATCATCCTAAGATAAATCACTCTTATAATCCTAATTGATTCAAGACCTTTTGTCCTGTGTTATATTTATGCTGCCTATTAGGTGGCTAAAAATGACACCAGAGTGAGATACTCACAAAATATATTCTGTTATGTCAGTACATTATTTAATATAATATGATGGAAGTACAATACCCGTAATGACAAACAGCCAAAGACCTACCTACCTCATTTGCTTTCCACTCATTTGGGGTAGAAGGGGAAAATAGGATGAGATGAAAACAGGGAGATGCTAACCAGTTACAGGGCAAAGGAAGCTCAACTTGGGGAAAATTATTTTAATGTTTTTCCAATTAAAATCAATATTCAGGCAGTCAGATGTTGGGGGATGTGTTTAGTGAAGGTAACTGTCTTTGCAAGCTGGAAGTGCAAACTGCAGATTGATCTATGAGTGTCCCAGGCAAGAGGCTGATTCTTTGCATAACAAAGGGCCCAGGGACCTGTATGGCCAGGTGACCAGGCACTCAAGATGTGCAGCAGCAGCAGCCAACCCCAGACTTTCATGCCTTTTGATTGTAAGGGTATCTCTCCTCGGAGGCACCCAGTTTGAGCTGTTTCTTTGTTATTAAGTTGTTGCACCAAAATTAAATTGTTTTAATGACCTGGAAGTCTGAGACTCTGCTAAGGAAAACCTGGCGTGGAGTTTCTGAGGAAACATTTGACTGTAAGTGTGGGGTGTGTATCTGTGAAGGGGCTTTGAGTACCAGCTCAGGTGGTGCAGGAGTGGCTGCCAGAATGGCTCCTGGATGGTCAGACAGAGAAGTTTCCTTAACATGAGAAACAAAGACAAGTATTAAATAACACTTTTCCTTCCCCTTTTCCAAGCTCAATTTCACTGCTTCCTCCCAGACTCATGCCCGCTGCAGTGGGTGTGAGGGCCTATGATCATCACAGAGCAGTTCCTCTACTGTTTCATCTCTGTCCCAGTTTTTCCCTTCCTGGGATGTGGGCTTTCCTTATAGGCTTCCATCCTGCAGGAAAAAAAAAAAATCTGTTTGAGCATGTGCTCTCTGTTGACCACAGAAAATGTCCCATCTGTTCCAATGTGAGGTCCTCCAGAGGCTACAGGGTGGGGGATGGCAACTTGGATACCCAGAGAATCTCCTTCTCCTCCTCCTCTGTCCATAGCATTCTCTCTGCTGGTGTCTCACCCAGCCTTTTTTTCCATAGGTGTCCTGCAGTGGGTCTGCTGGAATGGGTTGTGTTTGGCATGAAAAGCTCCCCTGAACTTAACCCAGAAGTCATCCTGCAACCCTCTCACCCCGTTACCCGCCTTGTCACATACATCAGATACACCTGTGAAAGGGTCATCTACCATAAAATTAACAGATGTAAAATTAAAGTCGTACTTAAAATAAAGGTGGATTGAAGTTTATCAGTATTTGGCATGAGACTTACCTTAAATGAAAACTTTTAGTCCATTCCTACCTCAATCTTGAAGTACCTGTTTAGGCACCTATGTAGGCTTACTAGTCATTTAGTTTGAACCTCTCCTAGTCTTATAGTTTGTGCAGCCTGTGCTGGTTGAAAAATAAACCACAGTGAAAGATGAACGCCACACAAATACCTTGATAGCAGGTCAGAGTTACAATTTAATAAAAAATATTACTGTAAATGCAGTGATACAGAAAAACTGGCTAAAACTCACTAAGTCGGAGTACAATCTCGTACCCTGTTGGTCAGGGTGATGGTCTCAGTCTGATGAAGCAGTGGTTGCAGTCCTGTTGAAGTGATGATTGCAGTCTTGTTGAAAGCCATTGTCCTGTGAAAGGTCTGGTCCTCCTCTGGGTCTGTTTAGCAATGGTGGTGGTGGCCCAAGTCCCCAAAACCACAGATGATGAACAGTCAAGTTCAGGTGGTACCTCCCTCTGAGTGGGGAGTTTCACAATGGAATGGTGTAATACTCTTGAGTCATTGCAGTCGTCCATTCTTGCTAGGACCATTGAGTCCACAATGGCCCCTGAGTAGAGATGACCCCCTCAGGACAGGTTGTAGTTACCATGTCTGAGTTAATTGTGAAGGCCATTGTGCCTTGCAGGCTTTGCCTCTTCTTCCTTATCTAACACCAGTCTGAAGGGTTGGGCACACGCTGGGCAGCTGTTAAAAACGACCCACTTTATTAACACTTCATCAACAGTTATGTAGATGGGAGTAGAATGCCTAGCTTGGTTACACCCCATGTTGTAACCCAGGACACAGGCTCAAAACTGGTTCACAAGTAGGTCAACAGGCACTGTTACAACATGTTTATGGGTGAGGTCATGAAGGACTAATAGTATAGATCAGTCTTTGCATTTCTGTAAGACTTTTGTGGAATTGGGTCATCTTTGTGTTTCAAAGAAATTTTTGATGGACTGTAAAGATGCGGTTGGTTTTGGTTGAACTGGGATTTTTCTCCAGCATATGGTTATAATGTTTGCTGCTTGTTAGTAAATGGGATTGAAGGATGGCTTTTTGTACAAACAGGCTGATGAATACTATGCCTTCCTCTCACACCTTGTAGTCTGACATGCTAATATCAAAGATAACTAATATTAAATTACTTCAGTTAAGCCAAGACTAAATTGCAAGAGTGACTTTGAATAGAAAAGAAGAATCATTTAATAGAGAATTCTATGTACATCACTGCTGCCTTAAATGGAAGAGGTTTTACCTGGACTGTCTTTTATACTTTCAGAATTACAGAATAGAGGTGTGTGTAGACAGAATACTAGATGAGGAAGACTAGGTGGCTGAGAAGGAGAACTTGCTTTTTTTTTACCTCATCGTGTAGCACAAGCAACCTCTTGTGCTCTTGCCACCTTCATAAGAATTTACTACATTTAATGTAGCAGAAGCTAAGAGCATTGAAAAGAATTTACTGACTTGTATATGTTACTGACTTTGTCATTTTTGTGCTTTCTTCATTTGAAGCACAGACATTTAGGTTAGGATCTAAGCAGTGTATATAAGAGTATAAGTATAAGCAGTGTATATAAGAGGGAAGAAGAACATACAATTGTGATTACTGAGTTCAAGAAGATCTTGGCTTAGGTCCCAAGATATTTTTAAAGTGAAGCAGTCAGGGCCCTTAGTCTATAAAATACTTGAGAGTAAACATAACTTAAGCATTCTTGTTGTCTACCAATTTAATTGTGCATGTCTTGTTACTTTTCTGACCACAGGGAGTTTGACAGCTCTAGTGTATCAGCATTCCATCACTCCGCTGGCATTGCCCTGCAAGCTGCTCATCCCAGACAGAGGTATGCTTGTTGAAGTACAGAAGAGATATTCCCAGCCAAGTTTTGCTTCAAACTGTCAATGTCTGAAGGCAGGTGAATGTGTCACAAGTTAAGATCTAAGCAAAAACTCACCAAGGAGGAAGCTGAGGTGTTGTCTTCAGTGATAACCCTTATCCGAAATGTGGTTGTGAGCATACTGGTAGTGTGGTATTCCAGTCATAAGCATATATTCATCATGGAAATCCATGCAGTAATTTACCATGTGGAAAGACAAATGTACTTCTTAGACATGACACTATGCCAGTGTATGGTTAGATTTAACCACTCATTCAGGTCTGGATAGCAAAAGGACAAGTAGATAAAGCGTAGATGGTGTCCTGAGTGCAACACTGGCAGGAAGAGTGTAGCAATTTGCACAGGTTCAAATATTGTTCAAGTAAATGATCAAAAAGACTATGTTGCTTCATGGGATTATGATTCTAATTTTGCTTATACTGAATTCATAAACCACTATTAAGACAAAAATAAAATGCTCATGCTTGTCAAGTAATTAATTCGTTTTATATTCTTCCCCATGAAGTTAACCCCAGACACATTATTGAAATATTAAATGTTCTTGTGGTTTGTGACTTTAAAGAGTTTTTTGAATCCTTTAAACTTTTGTTGTAGACCATATGTTAATATACAAAAATAGCATTTGATTTATTCAAATACATCAATGAAACCATTTTAGCACAAAAATATGCTGTGGAAGATGTTACAAGAGATCTCATGCATTTATGTAGCGAAACAGTGTGGAGGTTGGCTTGTTCTCTTTATCCCCCTCACCTAACGTGGAAAAATTACTCTGTTCTTCCAGAGGTACAGGTCTGGAACATTTGCCTTGTCTTTAATAAGCATACCAGAGTGAAATTTTATTTTGGTTTTATTTTTTAATCCAATTTGATTATGCATTTTAAGATGATCTTCTGTAGTTAATGACAGGATACAGTGCCTGGAGTATTTAAAATGTTTGGATAACTGTAACTAACCATATGAATTGTGTCACAAACTGTATTATGGCTCTCTTCCTCATTTGATTATATTCAAAGATGGCATGCCTCATGCTAAATGCAGCAGTAAGTGAGATCTTTTTACATGCATTTATATACCTGAAATAACATGTTGGTGGACAGTTTCTTACTACTTTTAACAATCAACTGGGAAGAAACGTTTCACTGCTGTCTTAAGGTTCAGATATTTTTTTCAACTTAAGAAGAATGTTTTGTTGTCATCCTCTGAATCAAAATGTAATTGATTTCATCATGGTAACACAAAGTCTTTTTGTGTAAATGACTGTAAATTATACAAATCAAATGATATAATTAAAATCACACTAGTCAAGATATTTTTGGGTGTATTGAGGGAATACAGCTATCTGTATTGTCTTACTGTGTAATCATATGAGTCCCTACAGCATATGCCTCTGTTATGTCTTTTATTTTCAGGAAATAAAAGTTAAGCATCCTGCTTGCAGTGCTCAAGGCAAAAAAAACTTGATGCAGCACAAAACCTACATAGATGATTATGCAGATAAAACATGGTTTCATGTTTCTGGCCAAGAGTTGTCCAGTAGATGAGATCACAGTTATAAGTGTAACAGCTCATACATGACTGTGGACTTCGATTTGTTGATTTAAGTCCATACAAGACATGGACAGTGTTTTCTGTTTGCAGATCCCTTGGAGGAGATAGCAGAAACTTCTCCACAAACTGCTGCAAACTCAGCTGCAGAGCTTCTCAAACAGGGTGCAGGTCTGTTAAACTTTTATCCTTGTATTTGACAGTTACCAAAGTTTGTATTTTACAGGTTGGGAGAAGCTGAAGCTTAGACTGGATTAAAGGATATGTAAAGGTAGCAATTAAATTTATTGGGCTGGGTAGAAGTGTATAGTGAGGATATGTAGCAAGTTTTTTCTGTTTTCTGCAACCAGCTCTTATGTTCTGTGTTTAGTTTCCCATCATTTGTCTTGTGAGGTTACTTCAAGCACGGCAATTTTTAAGCAGGACAGTGCTTTCATAACTGATAAACTTTGAGAGGATATTTTCAACCTGTGGTTGCAGAGGTTCAAGAACTATGTGTGAGGTCTGCAAAAGCTAACTAAGGAAGATGTTCAGTTAGGGTTAAGTTCTTATCATGGGGTTAACAATTCCACTGCAAAATGCTTACTGTTTTTCATCAATGTGAAAAAAATATTAAAGATCAGTTCTCTTTACTTCACGTGGTGCTGTATGTTTTTAGGAAATCTCATGTGTCTTTTCCACTGGATGCTTTTATGGATTCTTATGCATAGTGCAGCACCCATTCTGGCAAGCTGAGTTGTGTTACCGCAAGATTATTTGATGTGTCAGAAGAACCATGACCAGAGTATGTTCAAATTATGTGATGCTATGCACTGTTACCATCTGTATGGCTCTCAAACTGGGGTGTTTGCAAGAGATGCGTAGAGGTGTGGTCTGCTTCTTATCTGCTTTGTTAATGTGCAGCTGATCCAGAGAACTAGTTAAACAGCCTGTCTGAAAAAGTGTGGTGACATTCTAACTCACGTATTGGACAGTGCTCTAAGTACTCCTGCATAATCTTAAAGTTGTCCTTAGAAATGTGACCAACTGTGTTACTCTGCTGTACAGTGGGCATGTCTGGGGGATTCTGCCCATGTCCTGCAGTGGTCCTTGGTTTTCAGGTTGCTGTGCATTCTTGCCACAAGCCACCCAATTAGTGCGATTATAGCACAGGAATACACTACATTTGCCCCTTTCTTTTGAGTTTAGCCAACCACTGGATCCACAAGTGAGTGTTGTGGCAAAGCATGCGTTTCTAAGGATGCTGTCTCATTGCCCTCACGCATTTTTAGAGCACTCCTGAAGGGGCAGTTGTCAAACTGGCCAGCTCTGGAGAGAGGCAGCAATCTGCTTTGACTTCAAAATTTGGAGCACCACTTCGAGTGCTGTAATTGAGCAGGCATGTGTAGCTGAGGAAATGGGCAGGCATGTGTAGCTGAGGAAATGGCAAACCTTTGTGAGGCTGTGCTGTGAGTGAGCATGTATTAACTTGCTGGTTGGTGTTTGTTGTGGCCAACAGGAAAAAAACAAAAAAACAGAGAAACAATTTTTGTAGAGTGCTACTTCTTAGAAAAGCTATCAAAAGGGGCATATATTGTCTTCCAAAAAATATTGGTTTCTCCTTGCTCAGACAATGCTTTTCAAAGAAAAAGAAAGAATGATTTCTTCAGCTGGGGCAGTAGTTAGATAAGTCTTTATGGGAGCTTTTGTATCATGGATCATTTAGGGTACTTAGTACATTTGGTTTTAACCTGTTTTGATGTTTTTAAACAAGGATTTGGAACCCAAATAGATAAATTAGCTATGAGAGGTTCTCAGAGGGTTGTTGGGTTTTTTTTGCCTTGCTACATCAGGGGTCCCTTTCCAGTCACAGAAGCATTCAAGTTGTGGAGTTCAACACTGAAGTGCAAATTCAAAACATGTAAATTGAATCCTTTCAAAGAAACTTTAAAGCAGATACACTTTCTCCCTGTCTTTCTATACCCACACTTCTCTCACTCCACAAGCAAAAAAAATAATGTGTTTTCCTAGAATGATTATTTTTTATAGCTCCCTGAAAAACCTAATGAGCATTTCCAGGTTCTAAGTGCTGAAGCTGACTAGAAATCCTTTGCTTCTTAGACGCTCACAACTGAAGACTAGAAATCATACAGATAAGAGGCTTTTCCCTAGAATATACCTTGCTTTATTAATCTTCCTGTTCAGCAAACAAATTTTCTGCTCAAATAAATTGCAGTTCTTAATTCTCTTTACACTGATACAGTCGAGAAACTAAGCATTCTGGGCAAAGGACATTCCCTGTCTAAAAGCAGCATTGTTAAGCTGTTGCTGATGGCACAGATGTGCTCCAAAATGTCACCTGTGAAAGACAAAAGCAGCAACATTGCAGGGCAGCTGCACTGAACAAAAGGTCTTCCTTTTGTTGTGGCTTGGAACATAGTTTCTCTAGGATTAGTGTTCTAGATACCTTGTCAGGCCATGCATGATGTTCTTTAACGAGAAATCTTTCTGGGTTTCTCATTTCCTTTACTCTCCTTTTTAAGCTGACATGTTTTAACTTTGCAACACTTTTGTAATCCATTTATTATTTTCCACAGAAGCAAAGGCTACCCTGTATTGGGTAACTTCTGTTTGAACTATCACTTTGAGGGCAATCTAGATAAAATGCTTGGAAATTTCATTTGGAAACATAACCTGAAAACAGTCTGTTGACAACAATGCACTGTGTGGCGGAAGAGGACAGGACTCTGATGTGTGTGGCTGTGAAAAAAGGAAAACTTCCTGTTCTTGGGAAAGACCCACAAGATAGCGAAGAGCTTTAGATCTGTAGCAACCATATACAGTAATGAGGGGAGAAGAAGAGAGCTTATGGTTTGGAATGTTCATTGCAGTTTTGGGTTGCTGCTCATCATCTCATGTCCTCTCTGCATGAATTTAACTGATTCAAACAAAAGTTACTGAAATTTTCGCAGCAGTGCAAAAATATATTTTTGAAATTTTGCACTTGCAAATCAAATACATGAAATTTCAGGATCCCTTCTTTCACTGATGGACTCCAGAGCTTGAAGTTACTGGGCTGATCATTATGCTGGAGTCAAACTTAGGCTTATGCACTTTTTAACTGTAAGATTACTTCGTTGTTTTGAAAGTGCCAGTGTCAAGCTCTATAATTTTATGTAGATAGTCATAGGAGAAATCTTAAGACAGATTACAGAAGAGCTAAATAAGAACATAAACTATTAGATTTAATTTAATCTTTGCTTTCATAGTAATGTTGGCAAGCCAAATGAAACTGCTAAACAAATTAAATGTTACCGTGGTAATTTGTGTGTGTCAACTGATAGAGTTGTACATTTTTTCCTGGATACTTACACAAGTGTTTTTACCAAATACAGAATCTCTTGGTGCTAGTGTTTAGCTATGGATGTGCATAATCATTCTTGCTTGTTCTTAATTTGTTTTTAAGTTTGACTTTTTACCACAGTTCCATAGTAAGCATGTGAATAATTCTGTTAATACCATATAATAGTCCATACTTCAGATGCCACTGTACTATGTGGTATTATAGAGTAGTATAGTACTACTGTATAATGCTATATAATATTAATACATACTTTCCTAGTGCTCACTTCAGGTTTGATTCAAAATCATGTAAAAAAAGTAACTGTTTGGTAACCTTAGAAACCAGTGAGCATCTTTTTTATAGAGATATTTCAGAAGTTGCTAGTATCTCTAGAAGAGGAATAGTACTTCTAGAAGTAAGTGCATGCTGAAATAAAGAAAAGGCCTAAAAAGGTATGTCAGTAATTTTTATCAGTATGGAAATTGTTTTACTTGCTCTGAAATAATTAAACATATGTAACACTATTAATGAGAATTGAAGAGAAATGAGCTTTGAAATAACGCTCAGTTCTTTTTGATGTGAAAACATTCCTGTCTTGCCAATCAAGTGAATGGTTCCCTTTGAATATAGTTTAAATATTTGAAACTGTAGAATATGTGAATGTATACTGCAAATGTGTATTTTCTTACTGGCTGATGTATTTGAACTTAAAAGCAAAATATCCCCATTCTTTCAGGGATGCCTTTGCTCCAGTACTACCTACAAGTGTACTCTCTGGTGTTGTCTGGTATTTATTTAAATTTCAGGATATCTATGGGTAATAATAAATACAGTAATTTGCTTTGATATAAAGGTATTAAAACCAAAGGGAGAGTAAAAGGCCTATGACCTCTCAAAATCTTTCCCCTCTTTCATTACAGCTTGTAATGTTTGGTACCTGAATTCAGTAGAGATGGAGTCCCTCACAGGATACCAGGCAGTACAAAAAGCTTTGAGCCTGACACTAATGCAAGATCCATCTCCTGTCTCAACCATTGTCCATTTCAAGGTGTCTGCTCAGGGAATCACATTGACAGATAATCAAAGAAAGTAAGCAAATAAGGATGGGAAGGGAATATCTGGCCCTGGCCCTGTCAGGTGTTGGCCACTGTTGATTTGGCGTTCCTAGTTACATTTTGCAATCTCTGTCTCAGAGGATACGAGGATTATAAGAATGGTGGTGGCTGTGTAAGATGGCTGTAGTACAGGAAAATATTTTTTAAAGTGGTGGACTTTATTTCCACATGGCGTATTTTACCTTTGGAAGGTCACTTTGATATGACATTTTTTATTGTTATTTCTTAGGAAAGTAATGGCTTTGCTAGCATTTGATATTGAACCTATTCTGTGAAACAATTTATCTTCATGATTTCTTTCACCAGTACCACTGAACAGACCTGACTTAAGCAGATGATGTGTATCTCTAGGATCTGAAACAGTGTTTTGGATAGACTGTAAAAAACTGTGATAAGAAGTTAATTTATATTTACTTTTTCTAAGTGGTAGTTAGGCTACCACAAACTCTTCCAATTAAAAAAAATTACAATAACAAAGGAAGGAGAACAGGAATTCATTCTAAGTTAAAAAAAAAAACTACCAGACTTCTTCATTCCATGGGGCTTGCAATCATTTGTAGCAGATCACAGAATCTGTACCTTAATTGTAATGAGTAGGAGTGTGAATATTTTGAAATGTAATATGATCAAATTATTCACAATTTCCACAAAGCTGTCTGTCCCACTAAAATAGTATCTAAATGGCAGTTTTTAGAAAAAATACATTTCATACTCCTAGCTCTTAGCTTGAGAATCAGTTTTCATTTAGTTAAAAAAACTTTATGTTAGTGTTTTTAACATGTATTTATTGGGCTGGAGTAGTTCAGGTGGATTTCAAAGTCACTCAAAGATAGCAAAAAATATTGTCTGTATTAAATTAAGACTAAATACAATTTGTTTTTCAGATTAGTTTATTGTTTAGAATTCTAAGCATCTTCACTGTTTCTGAAATTTGTTTTCTTTCTTCGTATCCAGACTCTTTTTTCGGCGACATTATTCCGTCAACACCGTTATTTTCTGTGCTTTGGATCCACAGGACAGAAAGTAAGTATGACAAGCAGTATTTTTAATATGTTATTTGTATTGTCCTAACAAAAAACCCTAACAAACACACTAAAACTAACATTTTTATTTCTTCATTCTGTGTTTTTCTACTGCTTCCTTAATGGACAAGGTGGGTGAAAGATGGCCTTTCTGCAAAGTAAGTACACTCTCTTTTAACTGAATGTTTTAGGAACATCATTAAAGTGATCAGTTTCTTGGTGTTCTAAATTACTTTTGTCTGAGCTGTGGAAGGGAAAGCATCTGTTCTCAGCCCTCTGTAATTAGACATTAGTTACTTCATCTACACCTCTGCAAATTGGGGCCTAATTATGTGTTGGGTGAGGGTGAGAAGTCTGGTTTATTTAGACTGCAGGTCTGTGGTTTCAGGCATTGGAGATATTTGCTCTCTGTTTTGTGTTCCACCTGTCCAGCAAGACTTAACACAAGCTTTTCTCATTTAGACTCATAGCTTTTAAAAAAATGCCTCTCCTAGTACACAGATGAAAACACTCCTAGTAATATTAGTTTATGGTATAAATATATGATTACCTGTGGACTGCAAAGTGTTTTCTGTTGAAGGCAAACATTGTTGTAATTTTTTAATCAAAAGAAATAACTTAAGCAGAGAGGCTCAGCACTTGTTTCTGGAAAGGAAGAGAAATAGATGGCTTAAATCCTTTTTCCACTACTCTGTCCACTAAGATGTGTGACCCTCAAAATCCTCTCTTTGGGCAATTCCTGACACACCACAATGCACCACATGCCCCCCAAACTAGGTTAGAGAACAGCAGTATCGAATCAGATTAAATATATCTCCAGGGTTAGCAGCATGTCTCTGACAGCGAACAGTACAGGATGCCATATGGACAGAGTAGAAGGAAGGGGACAGTCTGCTTCCCTGATTATCTCCTGAGCTGGCTGGTCTATCTGGACCACTGTGTTTAGCAGCCATGTGGAAGCTTGTCCATCAGAACAGAGAAGTCTGCTATGTGTGCTTGGTTTCTGCAGTATCTTTTCTGTTTTATGAAGTGAGGCAATGCCTATCTGTCATTTCTCTTACATACTTTGATTGCTGCCCTTGCAGAGTGTTTGGGTTCGTTGCCAGGAAGCAAGGCAGTGCCACAGACAACATATGCCACCTCTTTGCAGAGCATGATCCAGAACAACCTGCCAGTGCCATTGTGAACTTTGTATCAAAGGTCATGATTGGATCCCAGAGGAAGATATGATGCCTTTCTATCCTTGATTCAGAACTCTTCACTGACTTCACGGAAGGAAATCACTGTGAGAGGGAGAAAGGCTATTCAGTAACAATGTCTGAATATTATCATTCCCAATAAGGAAAGCAGAGAATGATCTGTGTATTGTGTTTGTGAGAGCTCAGGCTTTTACTTCAAGAAGCCTCACAAAGCATTATTTCTTATCAGAAATTTTATATCAGACGACAAAACAAAAGAAGCTGGGTGCCACCCTAAACCACGTAGCCCTTACCTGAATGAAAAGTGTAAATGAAGAACTTTTCTCCTGATGGGTTTCTAATGTATCTTCATATGCTGTTTCTCATAGTTTATTGGAGCAGAAATACTTAGTAGATTGAACTCCTTTTTTGTTCAGGAAGTGTTTTGTAAAACCTCCACAAAGGCACTTGCTATGGTTGCATCAATGGTAGTTATAGGCCTTGCAAACATGCTCTTAGGAGAATGATCATCTGAGGAAAACTATTTGCTCTTCCCTATGTCTTTGTGATCAGTGATGAGAACTGAATGGAGAAAGGGGAAGATGTATGTGAAGAGAACGTTTGTGCAAGTTGTTTTATGGTAAGAAAGGAGTGGCAGTGTTGAATATTCAGGAAGATTGCTCTGTATTTAGTGCTAAGAAGGCTGAGCTGTTTTAGTTTGAAAATTTGTCAATAGAGCAGAAGTGGCAGAAGAAAAAGAGGTGTGAAAATATTTTCTATAATTAGGGTTTTTTTGTATTTTTTTTTTAATACAGAGAACTAAGCAGGGAAGATTAAGCGTTTTAGTTATTGCAGGATAAAAATGAGGGAAAAGCAAAGAGGAAGATTGTATAATTTTTGCATTTTTACCAGTGACAGATTATTTATAGTGGATTTCAGATCTTGATGTGTCAGAAAGATAATTCTTAACTAGACCACTGTTGAGCTTTACCTTTAGCACTATTTCGTACAAGTAAATATGTATGTAGCCTGTGCCTTGGTAGAGACAATAGTCTGGTATTTAGTCTTTTGTTTTACAGTGACAAGACGCTTCCCATTTTCTGCCTCTGCAGTACTGTTTTATTCCCCTACATGATAAGTAATTATATTTATGGATTCTTCTGCCCCATTATTTTGCTGGAGTTATGAGGATTATTTTACCTTTTGTTTTTTTCATATATAGGAACTATATTTCATATGTTATTCCTTGAGTTAGGGAATCTGAAAGTGAATGGAATTTATTTTGTTATTTCATCTCATTTCTTGAGAGCATTTATGTCATGATTTCTACATCCATCACACTTGTAAATATCTCATTATCTTTCTTAACACATTGATATTTGAAATGCATAAGAGAGTGCTATTTAGCTTTATAGGAAATTGATGCAGTAGGTTACAGTGGAAGCCTGCACAAGGAGAGTAAGCCACTGAGATCTCCTGTGTAGTTCCCATTCACTCAAAAAGAGCAGTACTAGACCTGTGTATGAGAACTCATAATGCAACTTTAGTGTGGCAAGTGCTGAAAAATTTCATTGCTTCTATTTCTTTCATGTGTAGCTGTCAACATTATATTAATAACCTGAGGAATAAAATAACATTCTGTATTTTACATGTTGATAGATGAACCACTTTATCCACTTGTACATTTTAATCCTTTTATCCACCAAGTTTAATTACATTTGTCCTGTATAAAATATGGGGGTTTTTTAACAGCTCTCTTTGTATTTCCTGAAGTATTAGGACCGTGTTAAGTTTTATTCAGTGACCATAGCTGAAGTCTTACCAAATTATTTGTGTAACTACCAATTTTGTGTAAATAACTTTATGTTTTTTAAGAGGAAGGTGGTGAGGAAGAAAGAGAGAGAAGAAATATTTGAAGTTTAATGTATTTGCACCAGAAAGTGGTTTATTAGTAGCAGTAGGTATTGGATATCTATAGGAGGGTGAAGCAATCCAAAGTGCAGAATTCAATAGCTACCATTGAAGCAACAAGGACAAGTACCTTTGATTAGAAACATATAATTCTATTCTTTTGGGACAGAGGTATACTACTTAAACAGTGTTTATGTACCATCCAAAAAAAATGCAGTTCTTACATCTAGGAGCTTTTCTCCTTTTATAAAATGTGAGAACAAGTTTTCTTTTAAGATTCTTTTGGTGTACCAAGTTCCAGTTGCCTAATGTCATCACCCTGTTGGAGCCCACAGAAATTCTTCAGCTGACATCTCAAGTAGATTTCAGTCTCAGATATTAATCTGATGTGTTGTAAGAATTGAAATGAGGAGGATTTTTTATACTATATTTTTCACTTGTGTAGATAATAAATTTTAGTGTGTCTTCTTAGACACTAAGTGTTGGCCTTTGGGCTGAAAGTAAAGTGGTTTTTCTTCCCCGTGTATTTTCATTTCCATTCAGGACCTTATTTTTTATTTTTTGTGCTTTCTCAAGGTCTGCTGAATTCAAAAGCATGAGGGATTGCATGCTTACACTCCTGGTGGTATTTTCTGGGAGTTTAGCTCTACTTGCTAAGTGGGAAAAAAGAAGTTACCCTGTTTGTAAGGGAGATTTTCTATTTTGCATTCTTTTGGATGGTATATTGCCATGTGCATTTGCTTTTTAATGACTTTTAAAATGGACAAAGCAAGATAGTTCAGTATATACCATTATGTAGTTTGTGTAGAAAAAAATTCATGGAACTTATATGTTCATGGCAAATATAAGACTAATCTTTATATAGCACTTTCTTTCAAGATTTTTGGTAGATGTGTATATGCAATTTCATAACTAATGGCAGCAAGTTGACACATACATTTAGCCAGACTCCTGTTAATGTGGTTCGTAAATACACTATTATAATCATACAGTGTTAAACTACAAAAATGCTAAAAGCCATGTTTTAATTAACGGTTTCACTGTATCAAATACTGTCATTAAATATTTAATATTTCTTTTTTGGTTTTTCCTACTAGTGAAAATTTTCGGTTTTTTTCCCCTTGAAACTGTAAAGAAGCATCTAAAGTTCTTCATTTTATCAATGAATGTTCTATAAATTCTTTGTATTTTCTCTGCTCTTCAGATACTGCCTCTTTCAGATTATAATAAAATTACAAATGTGAAATTCCACCACACAATGTCACAGGGCAGTCTTTCCTGAATGAAAATTACTTTCTGGCATTTGTAATCAGCTAATAAGCAAAACCTTTTTCATGAATTAAGAATAATGTGGGTGGTGGGGTTTAGTTGTAGGAAATGTTTGAGATTTCCTTCAAGGACTTCAGATGAGCTTGTGTTAGTGGTTCAAGTCAGTTGAAGCATATGATTTTTCTAGTTAATTTGTGGTTATAATGGTATAAAATTATATTGTTTGCATTGCCTATTTCAGTGTAAGAAGGAAGAATATGATTCCATCCTCTGAGATGTTGTAACCAATTAATTTTGCCTATATTGTGCTTATGCTGGAAAACTTTCCAGAGGGGGCTGAGCAATTTAACCCTTGGCTGAAACAGACAAAAAATCAGTGCATCAGCCAGACAGTGAAGTTATATACATGGTTGAGTTATATACATGCTTTATCAGGGTTGTTTCTGAGACTGATAAACTCTGGTATGTCACGCTTATGCCTTTTCTGTGAGTGTCTTGGTTTGAAAAGACAGGTGTCTGCTGAAGAAGGCAGGAGCCTCCCCTGAAATGGAAAACATAAACCCCCGCCCTCCAAATTGTTATAATTTTGAAATTAAGGGGCTCTCAGGCAAAGATATATGAGCAGGAATAACAGTTCTTTATTAGGGAAGAAAATAAAAATAAAATAAAAAATGCAGTAATACAAAACAACACTGACAGAGTCAGAATACAACCTGCATACTGTTGGTCAGGGTGTTGGTAGCAACCTGAATGAATGGTGGCTGCAGTCCTCCTGCAGTGACAGCTATGGTTCTGTTGAAGCAGTGATCCTGTAGAAGGGTGTAGTTTTCCTCTGAAGATCCAGTGGTGGTATAGATGGACCTGGTCTTCCTCTGGGAATCTAGGGTTGGAAAAGAAAGCTGCTCCTTTGGGAATCCAGTGGAAAAGGTTGCCTGTGGTGTTCCAAATATCAGATTATATCCAGGTAGGAGTGCTTGGCTCCTCCCTCTGGGCAGTGCATCTCACAATAGGATGATGTAATTTTTTCAGTGAGACTCAATGGCCCATTAAGAGAAGATATTTCCCTGGAGGGAGGATTGGTTGTGGAAGAGATAAAAAACCCCTACCCAATTAACAGAAGATAACTGCCACACCTCTAACAGATGGTAATAGAATACACACCCCCACCCACATCTTGCAACCCAGGGCAGTGAGGCATACACTGGCAGGAATTTTTCATTCAGAGTGCTTGACTAGTCATTCATCAGTACAGGTGATTGTGAGGTTTATGCATGGTTGTAAAGTCACATTTATCCATTAAAAGTGTTGGTCTTTTATTAGAATGAATTATAATGTGGAACAGATGACAAGGATGCAATAGTAAAAGGATCTTCTGTGTCAAGAGTCCAGTCTCTTCTGTTAAACTCTTGTCCTTGAACCTGGATGCCACTGCGTATGTGTGCTGCTGTTAGGTGCATTTTAAGGCTGCTCTGGAGTCTGCTCCAATGGAAGAAAATCTGCTTTCAGGACTCATCCTAGATATTTTTACAACTAGTTTATATGCAGTTGTTCTTATACCACTGTCCCCTTAGTATGAATAACTGTTCTCTCCTTGAGATATTTATAGCAGGAGATCTGCTCCCCCTTGTGTCCCTCAGTCTTCTTTTGGCAAGGCTAAACAAGTCAGCACTTGGCCTTTATGTGCTTTTGTGTTTGAAAGGCTGTTTTTTGTCAGTTATGTAATTTCTTTGGAGAGACTGTTAAGTATACAGTCAGACACTATAAAAGGGGCAGAAGCTGCTGCCTTGTAATTTTTTAAATGTTTGTATTAGAAAACTCTTGGAACAAGAACACTCGGCTTATGAGATAGGCAGAGTAAACCTCTCATCTGCTTCTGATGTTGATACCTAGAATAAACGTTACAGTAATGTAAACTGTATCAGGTGGTGTGGACAAAGGAAATTACAAGGGCATATAGCTGAAGAAGTTTTTAAAAGCCAAAGTTGGAAACAGGAAGCTTGCAGGAGACCAAGCACATCTGGCAAACTACCAAGAGGGCAATGGGGAGCTTTTTAGAGAATTAAAGGATCTTGCTGAATAACTGAAAAGGGATTTGCATCTCATGTCACAAGGGATATCAAACCATAACTATTCCCTTTCTTTGAAGACATTTAGTGTCTCACAACTTAAAAATGTTTGGACCAGTTTTAATGTTTTATTATTTGCAGAGTCACAGGGTGGTTGAGGGAAGGGACCTAAGTAGATCATCTAGTCCAACTCTGTTGCTTAAAGAGGGACATCTAGAGCCATTTGCCCAAACAGCTTAAATTCACTAGGGGTAGAATTCCAGTCTCCCTGGTCAATCAGTGTCTTCTTAGTCACCCTTACAGTGTTTCTTAATATTCAGAGGTAACCTCCTGAGTTTCAGTTTGTGCAAATCACTTCTTGTCCTGTTAAGGAGCCCTACTGGAAAGAGTCTGGCACTCTCCCTGTACTTATACACATTGATGAGCTCCCCCTGAGCTTTCTTTGCCAGGCTGCACAGCTTCCACAGCCTCAGTTTTGTGTCAACAAACTTACTGAGGATACGCTGCCTAATCATCCATCCAGATAATCGATTAACATGGTATAAAGGACTCGACCCAGTATGGACCCCTGGGGTAGACCACTAGTTATTGGCCTCCAATTAGACCTTGCACTGCTCATCAGCAGTGTCAGTGCCCAGGTATGCAGGCAGTTTTCAATCCACTTTACAGTCTGCCCATCTAGCTACATCAACAGCTTGTCTATGAGGGTGTTATCTGAGACAATGTCAAAGTCCATACTGAAGTCCAGGATGACAGTATCTACTGGTTTCCCTTGAGCTAAGGCAGTCATTTCATCACAGAAGGTGGATCAGTGATGACTTCCCCTTAAAGAAGCCATGCTGACTCCATGGAGGTGGACAGAGGGTTGGAGTACCTCCCCTATGAAGACAGGCTGAGTGACTCTGGATGGCTTAGCCTAACAGAATGAAGGCTCCAGGGAGACCACAGCCTTCCAGTACTTAAAGAAGGCTTGCAGCAAAGAGGAGAAAGGACTCTTTATCAGGCAGCATATTGATCAGATGATGGGTAGCAGAGTAATTGTTTTAAACAGAAAGAGGGTAAGTTTAGAAGAGGAAATTCTTTGAGTCATAGGGTGGTGAGGCACTGGAACAGGTTGTCCAGAGAAGCTCTGGATGCCCCATCCCTGGAAGTGTTCAAGGCTAGGTTGGATTGGGCTTTAAGCAACCTGATCTAGTGAAAGGTCTTCCTGCCCTTGTAAAGATCTTCAGAGTTTTTCTCCAGCTCAAAACCATTCTATGATCTATGATTCTGTGGACCACAAACAAGTGATGCTTTGCCTTGCGAAGATTTCTTCTCTAGGTACACAATTTTGGCATTGTTTTATGGAAGGTGTTCCGGGTTGCAGCTAACCACTGGTGCCTTTACAGTAAGATAAACAGTGTTTACAAATGGATTCACCTCAAATTTCTGCATGACCTTTTATAAAAAACTAAGTCTTTAAAATCATTAAAATATATTTTTGTAATTGTAAAAATCTTCTAATGTCTTTGGTAGTGTTATTTGAAGAGTTGTTTAAAAAGCAGAACTAGCTTTTTATGTTACAATGACTTCTTTTCTGTTACATACTGTCCTCAAATTTTGTTTTAAATATCTATAACTATTTGTATCCAGTCTAATTTAATCTGACTTTTGGGTTCTTTTCCTGTTGCCGCCTGTATTATATACAAGTCATGATTTGTTTGTAAAGCAGATGGCAAGTATGAAAGAAGATACAGAAAAACTGACTTGGATGAAATGCTCCATGGATGTGGGATCAAAATGTGGGATGGAATTGGCCCAGGAGACCTGTATGCTTGTGTTTACTCTAATAGAATAACCCAGCTTTAAAAACAAACAGAACTATGTTGATAGAAGTACTAGTTTCAAGTCTTTCTGTTTGCAAGCTAATGTGAAACTCCCACTAAAGCACATGGTAATTGTTTATACCTAGGGTATGCAAGTGATGAGAGGAGGCCCTCAGATTTCAGCAGGAAGCTTCAAAGCACACAGATTTCTCCCTGCATATGAAAGTAGTTCAAATGCGTTCGTATAACTTAATTCTACAGTAAACTTGGAGTCATATTCTCATGTAAAAGGATGTTTTGTTCCAAGTGACAAAAAGACAACACCCCTAAAAGTAACTGCTAGATTAAATAATTTTCCTTGTTGGAGCACTCAACTTCTAACCACGTCAGTCTCATTCCATAACAAGTACCTGGTACCAGGTATTTGAAATAGCATTTAGAAGTCTGTTAAGGATTTTTATGAGGAAATGTGGCTTAACATGTGTCAGTATGTTCTGTCACAAGGCAGTTAGGAAGAAATCCCTAAAGGTGGTATTGATCATGTAGTGGCATAACTACAATATATGGTATCTACATGTGCTGAAACCTGTATGTAAATTTGTTCCTGTCAAATATATATTTGTTCTCATGCCAATTGAAGAACATCCAGATTTAATATTTTTTTTTTGTATTCTTACATGGGACCCATCCATACCTGTTTCTCAGCAGAAATGAAATAAAAAGTTTCGATCTCTTCAGTCGTAACATTTAGTCAATTTTCACTGTAACTTAAAACTTTTATGCCTCATTTTGTTAGAATAACATGTTAAATAGTGCAGAATTTTGCTTGCTCCTACCTCTGATACATTTCTTAGGTGTGGAATACTTCCCAGCCT
Organism: Passer domesticus; assembly: GCF_036417665.1. Classification (NCBI taxonomy): domain Eukaryota; kingdom Metazoa; phylum Chordata; class Aves; order Passeriformes; family Passeridae; genus Passer; species Passer domesticus. The sequence continues at coordinate 65,642,027 of NC_087474.1, forward strand.
AAACCTTAGTCCAGTTCATTGAGTGACATGCAGTCTGGGTATACATTTTCCTCTGTGCACTGTCACACAATGTATTGGATTTGTGTGGCCTGGTTTTTGATAGCAGGGGGGCCACAGAGGTGGCTTCTGTGAGAAGGTGCTAGAAGCTTTCACCATATCCAGCAGAGCCAATCCCTGATGGCTCTGAAGATGGACATGATGCTGGCCAAATCTGGGCCAATTAGAAAGGTTGGTAATGTCTCTGTGGTAACATATTTAAGAAGAAAATCAAAAAGTGAGGACATAGTTATTTCTAGTCAGAGATGCCAATATAACTTAGATCAAAGTTAAAAAGTGCTTATATAGCTTGAGTTATAAGATATCTATATAACCTGGTATTTCTATATAACCTGATATCAATATAACCTAAATCATAACTTTTTGTATATCTGTATAACCTGATATCTATGTAACCTGAATCATAGGTTTTTTATACCTATAAAAGCTGATATAAATAACTTTTTATACAGGGTATTGGCTAGTATATGGTTAACTACTTGCTTGATGCTGAATAGACAAAAAAAGAAGAAAAAACTCACCAGGTGGATAGCTTTAGAGATAGATAAGTATAGTGCCAATGAAAAATTGGCAAATACAAAACCAGTTAGCCACAAAACAAAGAATTTAGTCCGGTTAAGACCAGACAGACCAAGGAACACCATAACTGTACATGCTCCAAAGACAAAGTTGAAAAGTTCAGATGCAAAGAAGACTTTGGAAGCCTTCATCAAAGACCCCTGACGACCTCCAAATTGGGGAGATGCAAGCACAGTGCAAAAGAACTAATAACCATGAGATCATACAATGTAAATTAGTTCTGGCGTGTACATGATGATGTTGTAGTTACATAGTGATGCTAAGCAATACTTATTGTAGAAATATACCACAGTGTGGAGGCCTTTGAGCCTGTTAGGGAAACTTCTAGGGTATTTCCTTGGAAGAATTTACTAGAGGCTTTGAGAATATGTCACTCCTCAGGGTGAGTCAAAAAGGGCTTCTCCCATGATGCCCTGTGGCATTATGTTAATCTGCCCTTTCCTCATAGGTCACTGCTCTTTGCCCTGCCCTTGTACTACCCCTGTGATCCCAAATGATTGCCTCTTGAACCTATACGTAACACAGGGCCCTGCACTGTTTGCCTGTCTTTGTCCCTGGAATCCTTCAGTGTGACTCTACAATAAACCTCGCTGGAACTCTATATAGAGACCGTTTCTGTTGGTCTTCACTATCTATTCACTCACTATGTGAGTGTGGATTGAGTCACTGTACTTGCCAAGCGGCTTTCTCAGAAGATACTTTCAGGAAGGTAGCACCTAACAGCATCTATATTACCATGCTGCTACACCACACACTTGCCAAAGTGGGTGAGTTAGGCAAAACTATCCCACTCACCACCACCGCTGCAGTAAGCAAATACCTGCTCTATAGAGCAGGTCTAGGGGATTTATTTCCAGCCTATTTTTCAGGCATCACTGAGAAGAGGAGGAGGTGAGAACCTGTGAGGGAAAACAACATGGCAACACCAAGCTCAGTGGAGAAGGAGTGGGAGGAGGTGTTCCAGGCGCCGAAGCCAAGATGCCTCTGCAGGCTGTGGTGATTGAAGACCATGGTGAAGCAGCTGTCCCCCTGCAGCCCATGGGGATCCATGGGGGATGCAGCGATCCACCCTCAGCCCATGGTGGGGGGTTGCTCATGCTGGAATGGGTGAATTCTTGGAGGAGGCTGTGAAGAAGGCTGTGATCCAGTGGAAGACGGTAGAGAGAGGGGGCCCCTGCTTACAGGCTGGAGCAGCCTGGAGGACTGCACCACAGGAAGGGTGACCCATGCCACAGCAGTTTTGGGAGAACTGCTGCTCATGAGATTGGACCCATGCTGGACAACTGTCTTGCTTGGGAGGGATCCCATGGTCTCACAGGGGAAGGACTTCTCTCCCTGAGCAGTGGAAGAAGATCTGGGGTTACAAACTGACCAAAACCCCCATGCCCTACCTCCCTGCATTGTCAGTAGGAAGGAGGGAGAGCCTAGGGGGAAAAGGCGTTTTAAGGGCTTATTAACTTCTCATTATCCTCCTCTAATTTGGTTAGTAACAAATTCACTTTGCAGCTGTAAGTTGAGCCTGTTTTGCCCTTGAAGTGTTTTCTCACAGTCCTTAACTCATGAACCCTTTGTTAATTTTTTCTTTTCTCTCCTCTGCCCAGATGTGGCAGGGGAGGGTGAGCAAGTTGACTTTTGTTAATGCCTGGTGTTGGGGCAGTCTCAAACCATGAAACACAAAGGCTTTTTTAAAGTACTATGTTCACAGTAAGGCTATCTAAGTGTGTATGTACTTTCAGACTCAGGCAAGATGTTGCTGAGATGTAATAGATAAGATTTTTAGAAACTACTGGAAAGATTAAAAAAATCCCGCATGAGTTTGAAATTGTAGAACAAAAACAAAAAAGAAAAACAATGTAAAATATTTGACAAGACTTGATTGTTTTTGCTTAGGGGAGGTGATTAATCATTTATGAGATGGGAGATGCTTGCATTGAAAAATCCAGTCTCAAGTTTTTGTCTTTAAACCAGACAAGTAGTTGTTGGCAAATAGCTGTGAACATTAATACTCTGGTAAATTTATGATTTGTGATTTCTGATGTGGGTAAAGTTGTAGGGGTACATATCAAAAAAATCATGACTTTGAACCTATTCCTCCTGTATTTAATTGCAGTAGCTGAGGTTGACTTAGTATCTCTGGACATGTATCTCTGTTTTTATGTGTTTGTATTCCAGAGCTGGCTTTTGTGTCCTTAAACCTGTGTGCTCTTATAGCCATGTAGAATCTTACCCATTGTGCTCAAGGTCCTTTTGGCTGACTGAGAAAGGAAGAGCAACATGCCTAAAGAGGAAGGTAGTAGTATGGTATGCTGTGAAAAAAAAACAAAAAATTGAGCCTTGGAAAAAAGGAGGCTGCAGAACTAGATCTAGGGTTTTTGGAAAGTGGGATGTTGTGAACAGGGAGAATTAGTGGGAATTTAATTTTTTTTTCTTAATGCGTATTTCTATTCTAATTAAAATATAGGTAGTTGAGACTCTAATTTGCCTTACATTTAGGTTTACATAAGGGAAGTAATATAGTTAAAAATTGAAAAGTGGAAGATCTAGACAAAACCAGGTCATTAAGGAAAATGTAAAATCCTTTCCCTGTTAACAAAAAATGCTGACCTTGAGAAATAAAAAATTGCAAAGAATACTCAAGAAATCAGGAAAGATGTCCCAAAGGTTGTGTTGTGGTTTTGGGGGTTCTTGGGTGCTAGACATCCAGAAGTTCTTCAGGGTTCAAAACATGCTTATTTTTAAAACTTTTACCTCAGCTTCCCATTTAATTAGCCATCAATGAGAATACAAGGCAAAGTGCGGTGAAAAAAACTCAGTAGAAATCCTGATTTTTTTTGCCTTTTTGCCTCCTCCTGATCTGACCTCTTGCCACCTGATGGAATGATGTAGACACAAAGCTGTAGTGATGCAGCTCACAGTAGCACAGCCCTATGGAGGTTTCCTGAGCAGCTCTTTGGGAGCTGTAACTCTGTTTTTCTACTTCTTGGTTTGCACCTGTTTGCGATGAACACCAGGGCAGCACAACAGGCAGCAGCAGGTCCAGGAGAAGGAACATATGGAGAAGGCATAACTTGTCTGAATGGAGGTTGTTCTTCCCCAGCTGATCTTGGACCTTCTGATGGGCGTTGGCAATGCAAGTAATGGCAATCCCACAATAGCCACTCTCTCACTCTCCTGCAGTGGGATGGGGGAGAGGTTTGGAAGAATGAAAGTGGGAAAACTCATGGGCTGAGTTGATAAAGACAGGTTAGTAGGTAAAGCAATAGCTGCATGAACAAGCAAAGCTAATCAAAGAATTGGTTCAGCATTTCACATGGTAAGGCTGTTTTTCAGAAAAGTTGTGCAGCTGTGGGATGAGTGAGTTCATGGTGCACTGGGTGAAGATCTTGCTGAAGGGCAGAACTTAAGGGTTGCAGTAAACAGGGCTACATCTGGCTGGTGACTGGTCATCAGTGGTGTTCTTCAGGGTTCCATTCCAGGGCTGGCTCTGTTCAATATATTTCTCGATGATGTGGATGCAGACTTGAATGCACCATTAGAAGTTTGCTGATGATTCCAAACTGGGAAGTGCTGCTGGTACTCCTGAGGGACAAGATGGCTTGCAGAGGGATCTGGGTAGCTTGGAGCATTGGACAGTGATTAAAGGGCTTAAATTTAACAAGTCTAAATGCACCTAGGATGGAGTAGCACTTGACACAAGTCTAAACTGGGTGAGGAGTGGCTGGAGAGCTGCCTTGCAGGAAGGGGGCTAAGATTACTGATTGGCAGCATGAATGTCATGCAGCAGTGTGAGCCTGGGCAGCCAAGAGGGCAAACCATGTCCTGGCATGCATCAAACACAGCAGTCCAAAGAGGTGATTATCCTGCTGTATTCACTGTTGGCACAGCCTCACAGTTGGGTATCGTGTCAGACCCACCGTGTACAAAGGATGTGAAGGTTGTTGAATGCATCTGGAAGAGGGCAACAAAGCTGGGGAAGAGACAGGAAGATATTTTCTCTGAGAAGCAGCTAAGGACACGAGGAGTAAGCTCAGGGTTGACTACAGTGCTCTCGCAGTTTCCTTAGGAGGGGCAGTGGAGACGTGTGGTGGCCAACAAGTGGCCTGGAGGACTCACAGTTACACATAACCCTAATTATATAACAACTAGTTTAGGCCATTAGGGACACAGACAGCTATTGGCCAGTAAGCCAAGTGGTAATGAAATGCAGCCAATCAGGACCAACCGTGTGAGCTTTCTAAAACTATATAAAAGGAACTCAATAAAAGTTGACTGTTGTGGCATGAATCTCAAATGTTGTGTTGTGTGACTGTCTTGATTGTGACAAGGGGTGATACCCAATGTGATTGGTAATAGCCAGGCCATGGGGATAGCGGCAGAGATGGAACACCAGTGGAGGAGGGCAGCCAGGAAGAGCTGCCCACAGTAGGGTTTGCTGCAAAGGTCCAGACTGGGTAAATAGAAAAAGCCACTGGGGACATGGGGACAAAAGTTTCCACTGAAGAAAATGCCATGGTATTGGTATGGACTCTCTTTTTATGCAAACGGGCAAACGGGGGATAAAATACGTACACGAACAGGCTCTACAAGACTTGTCAGGGCTCGAGAAGCCTGGGGGACACTGTGGCAGACAGCACCACTGTCAGCACCTGAGGGGCTGGAGGACCCTACTGGCTGTGAGAGGCCCTGGAGACCAGTAGACTGGAGCCACGCACCACCGAGAGCCACCCCGGAGCGGGCGACGAGTCACATGTCTAGCAACCACCGTCTGTAGCAGAGCCCAACACAGCATTCTGAACCAACCGTGGCTGCGCTGAGAGTCACCATCCTGGGTGAAATAAATGAGTAGTGGCGGGAGATCTTTCTCCTTTTGGATGCCTTTATTAAAAAGAATCAGCTCAGGTGGGGAGAAGCCGACGGGTCACGCCCATGCCGCCGGGGCTCCCAGGAGTGGCACAGAGGAGGAGGGTGATGCAGCTGTGTCCACTGGTCTGCAGGCAGAGCTGGGGCTTCTGTCCTCACGGGAGAGTAGGAAATTCCCCCTTTTTTGGTCTAACATTCCAGATCCTCTTTCTAGTTAAGACCTTTTCAGGTTAGGGTGAGAAGTAAAAGGATCTTAGCAGATACTGGATTAAGTTCCTCATCCTTAGACGTCATTTAGGTCTCTTAATTCCATGTTGGCTTGTTGTTTTTAGGGTTTTTTTTCCTGAAACTTACAGGTGAAATGCATTCTCATCTGCATACTAGCTCTGATGTCACTCCCCTGCCACTGCTGCCTGCGGGGTCTGCTATCACCCCTGGCAAGCATTAGAGGGGACAATGGCTAATCGCCAATCATTAACAGGTAGTTGAAGAAGAACTCTTAATAGGTGGCTGCAACATGCAGGTAACCTTCAATTTAACAGCAATTGGTTCAACGGTTTTTTTTCTTGTTTTTTAACTTTGCAACCTTAAAAAAAATTGATAACTTTTTTATTCGTAACACTGGGGAGGCCCCAAGCAGCCACCCCACCCTGGGACTGGGGAATGGGGCATGGGCAAGGTAGCCGTGGGGAGCGGCGGGCGGCGCCCTCCCGGCTGCTGCAGCCTGCCGTAACCCGCTTGCCTGTGGTGGTGCAGGTGCCCGATGCGCAGAGCAGACACAGAGTTATTTACCGAGTTGAAATGCATTGAAGAAGGCTCCTGTGGTGAGGTCTTCCAAAGAATTGATAATCTGCCAGACACGGCAAGGCAAGTGATTACTGTGATAGAACACGGCGTGTTTTGTTCACTAAGGGATTAAAGTAAGATAGCAGGAAACAGACTTCCAGCTCTTGATAAAACCCGGGACTAAAGTAAGATAACAGGAAACAGACTTTTAGCACTTGATAAAACCCACATTGTCCAAAATGCGCTTGCATAACAACTTTTAAGTTTCAGAGAGACAAGCATTGGTACTAAATAAGAAAAGGGTCGCCCAGAGGAAATCTGAAAGACTACCGGCCTTTATCTAGAGACCACCGGGAGGCAGGATACGACCACCTAGCAACAGAAGAACACATACGCAGAGTACAACTTAAAGGACACATCGGCAGGAAACGATACAGCATAAAAACCGACTGGAACTGACTGTGGTTGTGGCAGTTGGCGGAGCACAGACTATCCTTGCTTATGCCTTGTTTGCTGTAATCAATAAATTCTTATTTGATTATACCAATAAGGCGTGTCCCTATTTATCACAATTACCACAGAAATTCTTAGCCAGGAAGTTTCCAGCAGTAGAAAGATGCAACAACAACCAACAGTTTGCTAGATTTTGAAATGTCTGGCATTATGGAATTTAAGGACCATATCTGTGAGTTGTTAAATATTACTGATGTTTGCCAAGTCTTTTCTGATATTGCTGTAAACTTTGAATTAACAAAAACTACTTAGATTTAATTATGACTTACACAACTCTAATGAAAGTCTGCTTTATTAAATGTGAAATTATTTTGCAGCATTTAACTATGCACAGGAATTGTTATGAATAAAAAGTTATCAATTTTTTTTAAGGTTGCAAAGTTAAACAAGTTGAACCAATTGCTGTTAAATTGAAGGTTACCTGCATGTTGCAGCCACCTATTGTTAAGAGTTCTTCTTCAATTACCTCTTAATGGTTAGTAATTAACCATTGTCCCCTCTAATGCTTGCCAGGGGTGACACCAGACCCCGCAGGCAGCAGTGGCAGGGGAGTGACATCAGAGCTAGTATGCAGATGAGAATGCATTTCATGAGATTTTGTAATGTTTCAGGAAAAAAACCCTAAAAACAACGAGCCAACATGGAATTAAGAGACCTAAATGGAGAAAGATCTCCTGCCCCATTTATTTCAGGAATGACTTCTGAAGATTCTGGTGTTTAATTCTGCTAACTAGTTTTACTATTTTCCCACTTAGAAATAAGATAAAGGTTTTTAAGTTTGCCTTTTTGGAATTGGTGTAAGATCATGTCAGCTACAGATTTCAGAGAGGGATGTTGTTAACTGCACTGATGATGCATTTGCAAAATTTAGTAACACTTGACAAAATTGAAATAAAAATCTGAACTTCACCTTGTCTGTTAAGTGTGTATTTTTACTAAGCTTTAAATTATATGCCTGGCATACATAGGGATCCAGCCATATTATTTGACGTTAGTTGTGTGCATTCCTTTGATTATTTGTAAGTTATTTATGTTAAGAAACTTTTTCAGTAGCTATTAATAGAGGTTTGTTTTTAAGATATGATAGGGAAAACCTCCCAGCCAAGGTCTTGGCTCTGGCCAAGCCATGGCCCTAGCTGGCAGAGTAAGTATGCCATCAAACCCAGATGTTTCTGTCCTAAAAATAAAATCAAGTCACTTTGAATTGTAAATTTGTTCTTATAAAAGCTGGACTCCATTTCTCAAGGTAGGCTTGGAGGCCTTGCCTGAGAAGGGCTTTCCAAATCCCTGCTAGGAAAAGGGGCTCTCCAGCTATTGCAGACCCTGGGTGATGGTAAACATTTAGGCAGTTGTAGGTATTTTTTTTCAGTGATGCTTATTATTTTGTTGAATGTATTGTTTTATTGTTCATAAAGGGATAGGTGCATCTTGTTCCTGAACACCCTTCTGAATTTAATAGGTTGAATTATGTTGATTGAATTATTAAGGCTGAGAACAGAAGTGGGTACTGACAACCTGAATACATCTAAGTGGCACTATATACAAGTATGTATTATGACTGACTAGTGCTCACCAGGTCAGGGCCTGCATGAACATTGAAACCTTTTAAATGACTCTATTTAAAAAACTATTGATCTCTAGACTGACAGCCAGCATTCATCTTGGGTGTAAGTTTAAGGCTTTTTAAAGGATTAACTAAAGATACCATAATCCACTGAATTTTTGATCAGTGAGGCTTACTGTGGATACTGACAGTCTGGTCAGAGAAAGAGTCAGATAAACTTTCCCAGACATTCCTCTGGGAATTTTTGAGAAAATTAATTAAAACAATCCTGCAGCTGGTGTTTTGAACGTGTTGTTTACTTGTAAGAGGTGCAAGAAGGGTGTTGTTCCTAATGAGCCAGTGCTGTGAGGAGTGTTGATTAGGGACCAATCAGGTCCACCTTTACCGTAACTGTCTATAAAAAAAATGTGTGGTTTCTAATAAACTGCATTTTGCCTTCTGAGACTTTGGTGTCTACATGTCGTTTTATTCACCCGTCCTCAATACAACAGCGACATCTGGTGGACCCCGGATGTGACTGCAGCCAAGACTGAAGAACCACGGGTCTGGGGGACCCTCTCGTTCTCTGCAGCCGACACTGACGAACAAGGAGTCCGGCAATCTCCGACGTTCCTTGCAGCCAAGACTGGAGACTCGCAGTTGCCCCGTCCTCCAAGATGAGAGGTACGGTGCCTTTTCCCCGTGCCCTCCTAAGAGGGGGCTGGTCTTTTCTGACCATAGGTAGTGGAGACAGCTTAGCCTACTAGGATGGGTCCCCAGCAAGCGAGAGTTTGTGTTCTGGACCAAACCACTGCTTAGACAGACTGCTGGGAAGAGATTCCCTTCAAGATGGGGAATCAAACCTCTACAGAGAAACAAATCGTGCTTTTTGTGTGGAAGGACACATTGCCGTGCATGGAAGTTGCTGTATTGGATCACTCCATGCACGCCCTGCTTTGTTGGGCAAAGGCTCATGGATTTTCGGTGGACACCGGGACTGCTTTTAGTTTAAACACTTGGCAGTCGCTAGGAGCCCGGCTGTGGCAAGAAATGTCCAGTGGAGATAAGGACACTTCTGAATTAGCTGTTACACGGGGCACTCTTTTTAAATTGTTACAAAACAGGACACCCGGGGAGGGCGAACAGGACGTGGCCGACTCAGAGGGGGTGGACGATCCGTCTCTGGACAGTGATGTGCCGGAAGGCAAGGAGGCTGAGGGGGCTGCTGGCGGCTTTCCTTCGGCTCCGCCCGGACCCCTGAGGGACACAGAAGTTGCTCGTAAAATATATCCCTCACCGCGAGATTACGTCCCCCTGATATATCCCTCTTACCATGATTATATAATGCCAACGCATCTGTCACCGGTCACGCAGCTTACGACGGCTTCGTTACCCGAGCCCCAGCCAGAAATTTCTGGGCGTCCTCCTCCATTCGCCCCGCCACCGCCTCTCCCAGCACCACAAGCAGCAGCAGCAGCGGAGCCTTTGCAGCACACAGCTTCGTTCCTCCCGCCGGAGCCTCCTCTCTCCACGCCATAAGCGGCAGAAGGGGTGGCTCCACTGCAGCCAGCACCATTCCCCCCGCCTGCCCCTGCCTCCTCCGCATCGCAAACAGCGGCGGGGCTGGCTCCGCTGTAGACAGGTGGCCCACCTGGAGCCGTTGTCCCCTCGGCCCTCTCGTTCCCATCAGCGGGGTCGGCGCAAGCGTCTGCACTACCTCCTCCCTCTGCCGCGAGCAGAACTCTGGACGCCAGGCCTTCTGTTTCCGCTGTATAGGTGCCACCGCCCACAGGGCCCACCAAGGCTACCCCTCCCGCCTCAGCGCCTCAAGCCGGCCCGCTCTCTTCCGCTTCCTCCAAGCTGTCCGACGGGCTGCTGCCCCGGGATGTGACACGGATGAAAGCCGACAGTTTGTCCCGCAGCGGGGGAAGTGCCTTGGCAGTTGAGAGCCAGCACCGATGCGCTGCGAGAATGCCTCAGAGCCACCTGTGGACATTGCCACCCTGTCAGGTTATCAGTGCAACCAGAGCATTATGGACGTTTTTGGGAATTGGTCAAATTGCGAGCTCTGGAATTGGAGAATTGGGACTTGCTGGAGAAGATGGGAATGCCTGGCGGCGGTATTATCAAGACGGTAGATGCAGCGGCGGGAGACACGGGAAAGTCAAGCGGTTGTTCCAGCATCTGCAGGAAGTATGCAGGTGAATCAGGGAGGCAGTGTAGCCCCACAAGGGGGTGTCCAAGCCTTTCCCGTATTTAAGGCTGTTCCCAATGGGACAAGTCAACAGGCATGATGTTATCGCGTGGGAAGTTGTGCAAGATTTACAAGATAAAGTAGCAAAATAGGAGCTTGGTTCTTCAGAAGTTATCCAAGTTATCAGGGTGTTAAACACAGATCTGCTTGCCCCATTTGATATTAAACATCTGGGTCAAGTGTTGTTCCAACCTGTGCAATTCAGAGTTTTTGAGGACAACTGGAGGCAGATAGCTGATAAGGCTTCAGCAGATAACATGCTGATACCTGAGGATGATCCCAGATATACCGTTGGAATAGATGCTCTTATGGGGAAGGGTGTCTTTTCTAATCCTAATGTTCAGGCTACCTGGGACCCTGGGATTCTTCAGCAGGGTCAAAAGATAGGCATTGGAGCACTGTTAAAAACTACAGGAATGGCTGCTCCCAGGCTAAGATATGTAACAATAACCCAAGAAATAAAGGAACTATATCTGCCATTTGTTGAGAAAATTGCAGCAGACTTAGAAAGGCAGGTTGAGGATAATAACCTAAGACAGATTTTTTTGTAAGCAATTAGCAAAGGATGACACCTGAAGACTGCAATGAAAGAAAGTGATTTAAAATGACAGGATTGTTCGAATTTTGTGGCACTGTAAAATGATTAACTGTATATAGAGCTTTTTCCAATTGGCTGTGAGGGGTTTCTCCAGGCATTCCCCCTTTTTGTTTTTCAAGAACACGGTTTAAAGTACCATGAGTGCGTTCAACAATAGCTTGACCAGTTGGAGAATGCAGAATACCAAATTGCAACACTCCCCATATGGCCGCATCTTCTGTGAGACGTAGGCAGGACCATTATCCGTTTTCACAGAAGGTACACCTAAGATCACAAAAGCCATCCTCCAATGGGCAATAACATTGCGACCCTTTTCTCCAGTATGAGCAGATGCCCACATAGCAGAGGAGAAGGTGTCAATAGACACACGCAAGTACTTAAGTTGGCCAAATTCGACAATATGGGTGACATCTGTTTGCCAGAGCTGCAAGGCTTTTAGGCCTCTGGGGTTTACCCCTGCTGGTAAAGGTGCAGCCAGGCCATGACAGTCAGCGCAAGAACTGACAATGTTACGAGCCTCCGTTGGTGTTAGCTGAAATTGTTTCTGCAGAGTATGTGCACTTTGATGGAAAAAAATCATGTGATGCTTTGGCTTGTGCAATTTTGTCCAGCTGAGGTGCTACCCATGCAGGGTTAGCTAACCTGTCAGTCCTGGCATTACCTTCTGTTATGAAACCTGGTAAATTGGTGTGACTCTGAATGTGCAGGATGTAATATGGATGAACTCAGACCTGAATTGGACACCACAAAGTTTTCAACAAATGAAACAAAGCTGCATTATTTTCTTTCAGAAATGAACAATCTAAACATTTGGTTAAGTCTGCTACATAAGCAGAATCAGTGACCAGATTCAGAGGTACCTGAGAAAATCACTGGAATGCCATGGCAACTGACAGCCTTCAATTCAACCAACTTGGCCAAGCCTGACTCATCTCCTTTCAGCACCTGCCACTCAGATTCATCCTTCCAAGTAACAGCTGACAAAATTTTACCTGGAAATCACATATATTCATTTCAGCAGCCCAAACTATTTACAAAATTGTAGGCTGCTATCACTAATTCACCTGGACCAGACTATGCAGCTGAACATGCATGAAACAGCTGCCTTGACACTTAGCTGTGAGGAGAATCTCCTTACCTGTAACACTAAAGCTGAACTGAATTTTTAAAGTAATTGCCTTCGTAATTGTCAAATAACTAAAACATCAGTGGAATTCTGATATGTGAACTATTTTCTCCTTGATTGCAATGGACAGCATTAACTATTTCTTCTCTTTGGTAGGCTGATGGCCCATCTATAATACAGGCAATCAGCAGTGAGTCTCAGCCTCAGCAAGTTGAAACCAGTAAGATGTAAATATCAGATAAATTGATTGTCAAAGTTTACAGTGGGCAACTTCTCAAACTCAGTTAGAGGAGGTTAACTAAAAACCATTACATTATAATAATGCTGGTTAAATTTGAACACGCACTAATAGTCTGCATGTATCAGATGTGCACTGAGTTTAAATTCATTTTAGTATCTGTCCCAATGTTTTTGACATATAGCTTCCTTCTTTTTTGTGAGAACTACAAATTTATTTAGTGTTGCGGTTTGGGTTTGCCAGCTTGAGATTTCCTGGCTAATGCACTAATTACGTAGTGGATCCAGCACTGGCTATATTGTCAGGCACGTGGTAGAATTATTTACTCATTTTCTGCTGTGAGATAAGGGTTAGGAGGAAGACAATGCAGGCTTAAACTTCGAAGGGTATAAAGAAAACTTTATTAACAGAATTAAAAGAAAAATAATAAAATCATATCTTCACTATAGCCTTACAAAAAGAATTTCAGCCCAAAACTAAGGTATCTCCTCAGTCTCCTCCTATCTGGAATTTAACTCTCTCTTCAATGACCTTAGAGTCTCATGTTGTTGTTTCTACATGTCTTTACCCTTTCCTTTTCTTGATTCAGGAGAGAATTGGTGTTTATAGGTTTCTTTGTTCTCAATATGAATTTGCTCTCAATATCTCTTTATAAATTGAAACAATTTTTATAGAGTTCTGTATCATTGAAAGTTGATCTCATCTAGGCTCTGCAACTGAGGAATCGCTGTGTTTTTTGCTGCCAATCATGTGGTCTCTGCCAACACTGCACAAGCTGTGCTGGCTGCTGGCGCTACCCCACGCTTTTCCTTCATGCAGGGCACTGGGAAAGAGTAAGAAAAAAACCCTGTTGCTGCTGCTTTTGTCCTTCAATCTGCAGCATAGCAGGCTAAAAATGGGTAAGCAAACAAAGTCCACTGACAGTAATGACAAGATAGCTGTGACAACATGGTGCTGCCCCAATCCTGGCCGTGTGGCCCTGGCCATGTCACTGCTCCTGGTCCAGGATGGTGGCAGCTGCATGGCTGCTCTTGGCCCCCAGAACAGCAGTGGCTGCATGGCTGCTCCTGGCCCTGACCTCTATTGGCCTAGGGGCTTCCCCCAGTGCCAGCCATGGGGCCATTCCCAGCACTGGTGCTTGGACCCTGCCAGGAAGGGGCCCCAGCCACCTGCTGGGACAGGGCCTGGTGGGCTCCCCGGTGAGGGGCTTGGCAGCCTGCTTACCACCTGCCGGGGTCGGCTGTGATTTGTCTCTGCCCCAGCACGGGAAAAGGTGGTTCTGGGCAGGCTGCGCTCTCGAAGAAGGAGTCTGGACTCTTGCTTTTGGTCTTCAGTTGCATTTATTGTTCCTTATCTACAAAGTTTTTCTGTCTGTCCAGCCGAGGTCTGATCAGCAAGACAGCCAAGGGCACTCTCTCCCACCCACAGGGCAGTTGTCTCTTTTATAGTAAAAACTACATATAAGATATTTACCTTTAATTTCCAATACTTTTCGCCCTTGTTGGCAAGTGCACTTTCTCTATGAACCAATCCACACATGCCAACATCATCCTGAACATGGATGACAAGGAGAAGAAAGAAGAAGGACAGGGCATGCCCAAATTCCTCCATCTTAGAACTCCTGACCCCCATGTACAGAATTTCAAACCCCCCTGTACAGCATACAAAACCCCCCTGTACAGTGCTCCAAAGTTTTTCCCTTCACCCTGTGATTCCTACTACTATGCTACTTAAAGTTTTGTGGCCTGTAATTCTTTATATAAGGTTGGCAATTTGCTCTATGAATTAAGATCGAATTTCCAGGTGTCTTTGGCTTCCTGCCAGGGTCTCCGAGCCCCTGCCAGGGCTTTGAGACATCCAGGCCATCCAGAGAGATGGTCTGGGTTCCGACAACCACCCCTCCGGGGACAGAAAATCTTGGCTGGGCCACGCGGGGGCTGCCCTGTGGGAATCCATGGAATTAGAGGATTTTAGGAAAGGTGGGAAAAAGAAAGGCCGCAGAGACAGTAAGGATAGTGAAATGCTTAAGCAGCAGAAAAGAGATATCAGCAATAGCGAAGACATGAGAAATAGAACAATAAAGCTATGTAGTTTGGCATTCTAAGTTGCAAAAAGGTATATTTTAGTAAATCTTTAGAAGGTTAAATATGAATAGGGCTCTGTGCTTTGTCTTTTATAAATGAACTATTGTATGAGAGAAAAAGTTGCTATTGTTTTAACCAAAGCTACCTGTGCTTCATGTGGTTGGATAGAACGACTGTCAATATGCTTTTGCTTTATGTAATTGGCTGAAACTAGGTCTGAAACTATCTTATAATATGTTGCAACATTAAGTTTCTTGGGCCTGCTGTCTGGATAGCGAGCTGCTCGCATCGATCCATTGCCATAGCCATGTAATGAGACTGATGCTTCTTAAATAAACAGCTCACGATGCTGTTCAGGTGTGGTCCCGTTCCATTCGCGTCTGTAAATAGTTGCCGGCGTCACTGTCCCGACTGGGTGGTGCTGCCACACACTGCCCCAGACATGCACAGGGCCCAGATGGTCAGTTTACCTCTTCAAAGACTAGAAGCCAAGAGCATTTTCCCGGGCTTTGTTCATTTTTAATTGTGCTTTTTCACAGGGGCATGTTCAACTCTTTTAAGTGGTTTAACTGGGTGTCAATCTTCAAACCTAGCCAGCTGATTGGCTCTTCAAAACTAGCCAGTTGATTTGCTCCAGCAATCCCCACATGGGACCACACCCCCCAAATGAAAATCAGACTTCCATTAAACCATGACATTGGGAAAAACAAGGCATCCAAGAATTAAACAGTGAAATATTGTGCCTTACCACTATACATGTGGTCTTTTACCTGAATTTAATTCAGTCCAACTCAATTTATGTACCACAAATGAGTGCTAGAGACAGCTGAACAACATCACAACACAGGTTTAAAAGAAACCAGACTTTACTAAACCAGTAGTTATGGAATTGTTTATATAAAAAATAGAATAGTGTAGGAACATCTAGTGCTTCCTTGTATGAACTACTGGAAAGAATATAAGAAAATGTAATTACAATAGTAGCTAAAAGGAAGACATTATTGAGTGTGCCCATGGCACTTCAAAACGCATGTTTAAAAAACAAAGAAGGAGGTTTGGGGATGATATATACCCTCATGAAAGCCTTGGATGTTCTTAAAATTCTCAGTCATGACCTAACAAACTGACTGATGCAGGATGTTGTCAGCAATTGTGGGACAGTTGTTTGCCCATTGCTTCACTTAGCAATTGTGGGACAGTTAGTCCATTGCTTCATTTAAACTTGAAGATGAAACAATTTAAGGACAAGACTAAGCAGAAGGATATATACCCTTGATATGAAGATTTACCTATAACTTCTTTTAACTTCAAGAATCAGACATTTTTAAAGACAGGACTGAGTAGAAAGGATACGTATTTTATAGTGGAAACAAGACAGTGGTGCATTAGCTCTCGCAGTTTTTTGAATGTTATTTCTGACAGTGTTTGAGTTGACTTGTTTGTAACTTTCTTAAGTTTGTGTAATTAGGCCATAGATTAAAATAGCCTGCGGCATACCACCCCGCAAAGCTGTTCTTGATGGCTCCTGACATGTTTGTAAAATCTCTTGAAGGTTATGTGGGGTAAACCAACAGCTGGTAAGGCTAGACTTGTCGAGTTGGGTAAAGAGCCTCATTTGAACTAGGAGTATTATCTGTGTCATCATCATTATTCTGTACATTGTGTCATGTTTGTCATCCTGTCTGCAAGGGCCCTGCAGAGGATGACAGACACTGCCTTTGTATTTAAAAACAAAAAGAGGGAACTGTGGTGACTAACAGCTGGCCTGGAGGCCTCCCAGTTACAGATAACCCTAATTGTATAACTTGAACAGTCTGGGCTGGAAGGGAACCAATTTAGGCCATTAGGGACACAGACAACTATTGGCCAATAAACCAGGTGGTAACGAAATTCAGCCAATCAGGACAAACCCTGCAGGCTTTCTAAAACTATACAAAGAGAACTGCACTCAATAAAAGTTGGCTGTTGTCACATGAACCTTGAGTGTCGTGTCGTGTGTCCATCTCAACTGCAACAGAAACGCAGGTGCTGATCTCTTCTCCCTGGTACACAGTGCCAAGACTGGGAATGGCCGAAAGTTGTGTCAGTCAGTAAGGCTCTGACTTGACATAAGGAAACATTTCTTTACCAAGACCAAACCCAGTGGAACAGTCTTCCTGGACAGCCAGTCATGCTTGACCTTTCCTTTCAGCATTTAAGAGTCATTTGGACACTGCCCTTGATAACCTTTGGGCAGCCCTGAAGTGGTCAGGCAGTTGGACTGGATGATCAACCAACTGAGATAGTGTATTCTATTCCCATATGTGCATGAAATAGGCAAATAAGAATCTGGAACATGATCACATTTCACTGTGGAATCCTCTGAATCCTTCACCCTCTGGGAAGACCCCAGGGCATTGCCTTGGAAGAACTTACCATAGAGTTTCCCCCACCTAGCCAGACAGAAAAGACTTCTCTCTGGAGTCTTGCACAACACCATGAACCACTCCAGTTCCTTTTCCCATATGTTCCAAATTCTAGTGGTTTTTCCTTTCCCTGTTTCCTCTTTGGTTGTGGTGTTCCTGGTGGCCGGCCCCATCTTCCCTGTAGGCCAATGGCCTTTGTCCTGATTTTCCTTCAATGTGCCGAAATAAACCTTTTCTGTAACAGAATCATAAAAAAGGCCCTTCTGCCTCTCTTCTCTGAGCTAGCCATGGTGAGTGAGGTGTGTGGACTTGACTGCTTTGCCTGAATGCTTACCCAAGCGGCTTTTCCACAGCAGATGCCTATCGGGAAGTAAGTATACGTAGCAGCATCCACCATCTAAACCCCATGCTGGTACATTTCACCTTAGCAGGATTAAATATTCTCTTGTTGTTCCTCATAACAATTGTGACTAGAAGTTGAAGTGTTTTGATGACCTCACACTTCATTTTTGTACATATTTTTGTCAAAATGAAATTTTCTCATTCAGAGCATTTCACATCATGATGTGAAGATTTTTTCCCCTTCACTTTGCTAGAACAATATAAAAGATTTTTCAGTTCTCATTTGAGTTTCACTACAAGCAATGATCCAAGATGAACTTCACTTCCACCCATTGATGAGCCTAAAATATAGCATGTAGCTGGTTACTGAGTTGCAGTATATTTCAGGAGTTAGTGTCGTTTGAATACAACAGCTATTGTGCTCATGATCCAGTAAGCTGTTATATTTTTCTTAGCCTAACTCACCAATAAAAAAGACTCAACCCCTCCTCCCCTGCCAATCCTCCCAAACCCTAAATGCTAGTGAAACATCCAGTCTATCTTGTAAAGTACTTTACCACCTATGTACTGTTAAAATGGGCTAAACCCTGTTTGCCACAGGTAAATTATACAGATGCTGTTTCACCACTGAAAACTTGAGTTTCTTCACAGTGAAGCCATCACTGAGCCTCTTGAACTTCTCTGAAGAGCTGGCCATCATTTGTTGGTTGTGGGCCTTCAAGACCTGGAATCAAGATAGTGGCTTACTTTTGTTTCTTATTCAAAAGAATTTGTTTCTTATTCAAAAGAAAGGTCATATCTTTCCAATTTTCAGTGAAAAACCTCAGTATTTGAGTCTTGATAATAATTTATAAATGCTGCACATGCCATGAAATTGTGAATTTCAAAATACTATTTAGGAAAAACAATGTCTGCTGATACATATTCTTTCCTAATCTAATTATTATAGGAACTGAAAAGTGAGGTCTTTATTAAAATGAGATTATGTCAAAGTCTGGATATGTGTTATGATGAAATGTGTCATGCATAGCTGTGTATCTTAGTGTTTAAAAACAGAAAAAAAAATCTTGGAATCATTATAAGTTTTGGATAGTTTGGATGAATACAATATCTGGGTCCCTCTGGGACTGTGTGTTTCTGAGATCATCTAGCGACTGTTGGCTCTGGCCTTGGACATTTATTAGCATTTACTTTTGAATCCTAGCAGTCATGTTTTCCATTTAGACAAAGACCCCGCAAGGACTATAGCAGGCACCAAAGGTATGGGGGGAGCTGGACAGGTGTCCCTCACCAGCAAGAATCATGCAAACACTTGACCAATGGTGAGGCATGCTGCATGCTGGGCATCCCCTGAGTGGGGAGCAGTCCCTAAAGCATAACCTTGTATCATTAGCACTTCAGTCCTTGTTTGAAGGCAAAGCTTATCCAGGAAGACAAGAGAGTTAAAAAAAATAAGGCAGCTGCAGAGTTGGGAAATACTCTGAATAAGGCAGCTCAATGAGCAGCTGCAGTACAAGCTGTGGGTTGTACCATGGATGGGGAGAAATGGCCCCTGGCCACCAATCCTGACCTGGCTGTTTGCCTAACAAATGGCATGCAGACCTGTGGCACCAGACAGAGAGGGGTGTATGGTGTCTGTGGTGGTCACTAAGGGGCATGATGTGTGTGTGAGGAACGTGTCCACAGACCTTACGGATACAAAAGCCCAAAGATCCCTTTGTTTGGGGTCCCTCCCCAGAGCCATCAGCTTGAGCTGTTGTATTGCTGCTGCAACACGATTAAATGCCTAAAAGGAACCATACTTGTGGGACTCTACTCCAGGAAACCTATGTATTAAGTGGTGAGGGAAACCTGTCTGACTGTGTGAGAGAAGTGTCTGTAGGGAATTAAGTGGGACACCTTTTGGCTTGCTGAAGCCACCTGCTGCAAAGGAGCTTCAGTCCCAGTAGTTCAAATCTGAGGTGGTACAAGTGTGACTGCTAGAGTGACATCAGAATGGTCAGACATGAATTTTTCCTTAATTTACCCCTGCAAAAAAAGGGAAGAGAGGAAATGAAGGAATTAATGTACGGTTTCAATTTCCCCCCTCACCCCCCAACTCCCGTCCTAAGAAGCGTGTTATGGTACTCAGGAGGCTGTGTAAACTGGGAAAAAGATTACTTTTGAATGATATGGAGTTTAGAAACCCAGAAAAATTAAGAAGTGGTTCACAAAACTGTAGGGTTCCTGTTTGTGTCTGGATATTGCTTGTCGCATATTGTGAACCCTGGTCCTGAAGCTAGAGCCTGTAGGATTTCTGTAGCAGTGGATGAGGTGCGGTGCTTTAGGCATCAGTAGGCTGGCATAGACACGTGGCTAATTTTTTTTTTCCTGTTATTTCTTATTCATGTCTAAGAAGGGAGTAAACCAGAACAACCTTCCCAGGGATGTGGTAAAGAGTTTTAAGATGGATTGAACAGGGTTCTAGATAATCTCATTATGGCTCTTTCCCATGAAAAAAACTCTAAAGCCCACTTGCATCTTCCTTGTAGGGTTAAATTGGCCTAAGCAAAGGTGTGAGCTTAAATACTGTAGTAGGTTTGTAATAATCTCTGTGATGCTTTTATTTTGGAGCAAGAGAGCTGACACACACACACACACACACACACACACACACACACACACACACACACACACATTTATGTATACCAGGAAATAGAATGCTTTTATTTGCTATTATCAAATCTGCTTATGTCTACTTGCCTGATTACCAGCTATTTGAAACCATGCTGCAGTCATCTTTGGTGACATCCTCAGTATCTCTTCTTGCCAATTCAACGTTCCATGCATGAGGCATGTACAGAACCCTAAAAGGAGCATTTGTAAGATATGACTGTTGGCTTAACTGATTATTTGCTTGAATATATCAGGGAAAGTTATCTGAACATCTTTAATACACATACATATACAGAAGTATATGCCTTATTTATATGTACATGTGTATGTATGTATATTTATATATATATATATTTTTATATGAATTTCACTATGCCAAAGAGAATTAATTTTAATATATTATTTTGCTGCCATATCAGCAATCGGATATACATATATTGTTATGTAATTTGTATACATATGTCTGTATGCTTACCTTTTCAGTTTACTAGACTGTGCGTATGATACATATTTCTACTGTGGGCATAGATTACAACATCGAATCAAAAACTATGCTTAAAACTGAAAGGCCTTTTTGTTGTAATTAGCAGCTGATTATACTTTAGATATTCCATCAGTGGCATGCTCATCAGTACTTAATGATGTGACACTGACAACATAGCTATTGTGTGACAGCTGTAAGTTGTTCAGAGGAATGGAGAATTTTTTGTTCCAGCTTGGACAGCTTGGTTGTAGAAGAAAGGTAAGAACAGAGAGGGGCTACTGTTTCAGGGACATGTGATGCAGACAGAAAACTTTTTTGTAGAGAAGAGGTCTTAGACAACATGATGAACTTGTTCTCCTGCATTCTCACAGACAAGAGTAAGACATCTGTATCTGATAGTCCAGCTCAGTTTATGAAGATTTACATAGTTCTTTTTCTTAGAATTTATCATACCGGGGATATCTGAGAAGGATATCTGCTCCTGCAAAAATGATCTAACTAACTCACAGGAAGTCTGAGTTTCAGAAGTAGTGCATTTTAAAGCAAGCAAAATGTGGATTTAAGTGCTGGAGGCTGGTCTGTTCAGTGGAAAGTCTGGGTAAAGTGTCAATGGCCAGGTGGTTCAGGAGAATGGAAAGACAGTGGGTGCTCTTACCTCCTGCTGGTTTCTTAATGACTGACATGATGAGTTCTAAACATGGGTAAAATCTTGCCAGCATTTAATTAGATCTGTGAGGATCGTGGAAGTAATTTTGCCTGGCTTTTGTACAGAATTAAATTTTCCTTATGGAACCAAAATACTAACCAAAGATTTCCAGAATCAAAGCTATCATGAATGGGTTTACTGTGTTATATTTTTATATACTCATATATGTGCACTGTATTATGTTTTCGTATGTGCTGAAATGGAGGACAGTGAATGCCTGGAAAATTTAAGGAGTCTGGCAATGCAAGGTGATGACAGAAGCAAAAGCAAAGTTAATTTCAAAACTCTTGACAGTCTTAATTGCCATCAAATTACTATGTGCTCGAGTTTATTTTGGCTCATTTCCTTGGGAGCATCTGCCTTTATTATTGTTTAGAGAACAGAGTTGGGAGAGAGTGGTTGAGACTGAAATAGAGCCCTTTTTTTTTTTTTTTTTTTTTTTTTTCTTTTAATTTACTATTTGTGCTTGGCAGTACTTGGAATTGTGCTTAGTAGTTTTAAAGACACTGATTTTTGCTTAAAGGCCTTTGGAATTAAGCTGCCATGAGGAATTCTCCACGGTGGAGTGAGGCTGGTTAATTGGTATTCCCTTACCTCCCAGCCCTTTCATCTCTTTTTTCAGCAGTGGTAGTTGAATATTTCCCAAAATGCCCAGATTCCCCTGATGATTTTGCTGATAGCTGAAAATTTCTGCCCAGCAGATGGCGCATTTGTACAGTGCCTGAGACCTGCTTGAGCATATAAAACTAATTATCTGATTTTGAACTTTCCTTCATGCTGTTAAGATTACACAGAGTGCTTGCACATAAAGCTCCTCTTTTTTGCTCCACAGAAGAGAAGGGGCATATTGTGTCCATCTGTATCCTTGGAGTTGATGGTTCTTCTGAACAAGTGTAAGTTAGTCTTTGTTTTCTTCTAAAGTTGAAGCCATTCTGTTTAAACTGAATTATGCCACTTTGTTTCTAAAATGCAGGAAATTATAGAGGTGGTTTTGGTGAATGTGGGCAATGAAGAGTATCTGAATGGGGTGTAGAAACTTCCCAGGGAGAACCCTGACCTCTGCGCCCCTCTCCAGGGAATTGTACTGCCACATCGTTACCATGGCCCCAGTGATAGCTCACTATACCTTCTTCCTGCTGCTCAGCATTAAATTTAAAAGTCTCCAGAGGGGAATGTGAAGAATTGTGAGTGAGACACATATCACCCTTACTTGCTGTATCACAAACCTCTATCCTGTACTAATCAGCATACCCTGTCACAGATATTTCTTTCCTTTAAGACATTTCTGAATGAATTTTACAGTTATCTAAAAATAACACATTGTAAATTAATTTCTAGCAAAATCTGTGCATGATGTAGTTGTAAAATGCTTGTATTCTCTTGTGCAATTATAAACCAATGATGAACTTGCACATTCCATGTGCAGTTATCATTGAAAAAGCGTAATGTGGTTCTAGTGTCCTAAGGCTTAGATGAAATAAACTCAAATCTGCTGCTGATGGGTGTTCCCTAGACAAGCCTTTTTGCTTTGTCTGGTAAGGATTTTGTGGCATAGTTTGTTGGGGTTATTTTGTAGGTTTTGTGGATTGGGATGTTTGGGTGGGCTTAAGGTTTTTTTTTTTTTTTTTTTTTTTTTTGGTTGGTTGGTTTTGTTTTTTTTTTTCTTTTCCATGAGACTATCCAGAAATTACAATGGATTTGGGTTATAAGGAGAAATCTTTATAAGTATCTTCTTAGTACATTGATGCTGAAATGAAGAAACTGCAACACCTACTCCCAATTGTACAAGCAGGCCTTTATAACCATGTCTTTGAACTCTCATGTATTAAGGACAGTCTCTTCTTACACTTGAGATTGGAAAGTTTGAATATCCTTGCATAAGGCTTGTTTCTTTTATTAGTTACTATTTCTAGTGACTTTACAGTAATGATATCTAAGTATGACAGTTATGGAAATCTGTGGGAAACTTGAAAAGCTGATATTTAGTCAAAGGCTTTTTAGGTTGGATTGTTCCCTACTAATGTTTATATTTGCCATCTACATGGTTCAGAGTAAATATTTTCATTTGATTTTGCAAATATTTTGAGGTGCTTTGTATTAAGTATGTAATTACAAATATAAAAAATTGCTCATAGCTAGCATAGACATTTTTCTTCCTCACCTGTGCCCTATTGGTTCTCTTGAAAGAAATAGAGAAATAGTGAGCTTTCTCAACAGTGAGCTCACAACATTGAAATTACTGTTCACTGACTCCTCTCATCCATGAAGATAGATTCAGGGTGTAAATGCAGATGGATGAGTGGAACTTTTCCAGCTTTCTCACATCTAAAAACTGTAGTGGAGCACTGTAGTCTAAGCCACATCCCTACAATGTCTATGGTTCTCTCATAGAAGATGTCTGTAATCTGTGGTTAAATTAAGGAGAAAAATGGTGCAGTTACTACATAATGTTTCTTACTGAGCTTTTCAGAGTGCTTGTGCTGATGCTGCAAATCCATGATAAAGCCCAGAAGATAATCAGGTCTGATAGTCAGAATGATCAGTAACACTGAAAAACTTATCAGATATCCTGGTTACAGACAAGTCTTTAATTTTGGCTGTACTTATATGCTCTGGACCAGTGTATGCTAGTCATTATTCCATTTCACCCAAACAGGAGTAGTAGAGGAGCTGCACCAGGGGAGAATTTATTCTGCTTAGTGAAAATATAGCTGCGCTGTGCACATCAAAAAACTACCCTTGGTTGCAGCTGTCCAACAGTACCTCATGAGCTGGCTTCATTTTTATACATCTAACATTGCCATACACATGTTTTTACATTAAAATAACTCATCAACTATTAATCTTTGTAATGGACCCCAAGGCTGCCTCATCTTGTTCTCCTTTCCTGTTAAATCCATGGCAATGTCTTTGGAAGATCTTTTCCTAATCCTCTCCTGGATTTTAAGTTTGTTTTCTTTGTACTGTATTGAGCTCCCAATTGGAGGACAATGAGTGTTGTTTGCTTCATGAGTTACACATCTGCCAGGAAGCTCCATGAAGTCAGATCACTTTCTCCTATAGTTGCATCATTCAGCCATGCACAGAAGCTGACTCATAACATCATCAGCTACAAGGAATTAGAATAGCATTTTGTAAAACATTTAGAATAGTTTAATAAATAATTTTCACAACTGGATAGGCCAAATCACCGTTACTAGAAGTTTTTATGCCAACAAACTTTTATTTATAAAACACAGAGCCATAAATGGTCATCCATTTGTTTAGATGATATACTATACCTCTTGTTCCTATGAGGAAACTTCGGCTGACTTGGATTTGTTCTAGAATGGAGATCAGTAGAGCTTAAAACCCAGTAAGTGTAGTCCTCTGGTCTGCAGCTGCTCTGTTAATTGGTCGAAGTCTGCTGATGCTATGCTTTCAAACTCTTGCTTGAAATACTTTTCCCCTGCGGTTCAGCCTTACAGGCCAGGAAAGGACATTTACCTATCAATGGACAACTTTGCTGATGTTTGTACTCTTGAGGATCAATTGCACGATTCTAATGTTCACTCTAGATAGTGAATTGAAAGGTCTTTGTATTCCACATAGGCCCACCTCTAAATGCCTTGTTTTTTATTCCAGAGGAAACACAGGAACAAGTGTTAGGTAAAACACCTTACCTTAAAAAGGTAATTTGGCAAGCTGCCAGCTTAGAGATTTTTATCCCTTCTCATCTAGCTATGTCTGCAGAAGTACTCTTAATTGAATAGCACTCTTGTTTCTGCCCCTATAAACTTGCCTGGTAGTGGTAAAATTAGCGGATGTTTCTTTGGCAATCAGGCTGCACAGCTACTGCTCCTGGGAGTGTTGCAGCTTTTTCCATAGAGTGTGGCTGCACATGCTTTTCCCAATCTGCTTCCCAGTTATAACTTAGAGGATGTACTTCCACTTACTCCATGAAAGAATGGATCAGACCTTGATGAATAATAAAAAGGCTACTGCAACAGATCTTTTTTTCATTTGCATTTGCATGAAAGTTTCAATATAAAAGGTTTCTAACATTGTTACTGAGATTCTCTCTTCTCTCAGGTGCATTGAGCAAGTTCTTTTATGCGGCTTGCTTCTCTATAAGGTGTGACACCTATCTATCTCATGTACGACCTTTTGGGATGTGTATATTCACACTCTCTTTTGAAGATGAAAACTATTTGGACTGAGATAGACTTAATAGTTCTTTTCCTTGAGAGATAAGGAAAAAAGTTTTTCAAAAATAAGTCTTCAAAGTTATTAAACATTTGTTTTTTCCAGAAATATGGGCATTTCTTTGTGAAGACTTGACATAAAAATTGAATTGCAAGATGCATCAAGCAGCCTGAACTGGTCCTTACAGGTAATATAGAATGATTTTCTTCCTATTCTGCCTAAAATTCAAAATTTAATAATCTCAAAATAAACTGTTTATTTCAGTTTATAAGAGATATCAACTTGTGAGTATAATTTTATTAAACTATTTATCTTAAAAGGGAAGACAAACATATTGAAAGTCACATGAAAATTTATTACTTTATTTGTACAAAAATTTTGGAAAGTATTAAGGGTTTAGGTAAATCCTCTTCATTTGGCAAAATTAGTTAAAACCCACCAGCAAAGAAAATCACAGACAATTATTATATTTACTCTTCATATTTGCGTAATGGAAGAATGGTGCTATAGCCATTAGACTACAGTATTTCGTCCAGTAGTACTTTAAATTCAGTGAAGTTGTTGCAACCTCCAGAGGAAGGTTTCAGCTCTCCAGTTTTGGGTAGCTGTAAATTGTTGTCTGGCTGCTCACAATTGTGGGATGCTGCAGGTAGTTTAGTGGAAAGGACTGGTGAATATGCAACAGCAATCAGAAATGACAGTTTGCACAGAAGTGCAATGAAGGAATTATAAATTCCTTATGGAATTAGAGAGTTGGCTATTCCACTCTAAATGCAGAATTGGACATTTCATTTTAAAAGGGATATAGCAGAAGCAAAGGAATTTCAATTAAAATGCAGTGAGATTACAATAGACATCAAAATCTTGCCCTTGTTTTTTTTTTCTTTTTTTTTCTTTTTTTTTTTTTTTTTTTTTCCCAGAGAGATGACGGAGGTGTAGGAGAAGAAAAGCTCTAAACAAGAGGACAATGTTTGTAATTTAAAATGACACTTTGATAATAAGGGGGTTTATATTATAAAATATCGCACAAATTATACTTTATATTTTTTTGCTTTTATGCTTTAATATCCCCTTTTATACAAAGTAAAGAACTCTATGAAAAAGTGTAGCATCTAGAGGACTCACAAAAAATTTTCTGTGAGAAGATTTTTCAGTTATACGATATGAGTAGAATGCAATTGTGTGGGATAGCAGCATTAATCTTTAAGTATAAACTGGGTCAGGGTTGTCTGTAGCAATTATTATTATTGCAAAATGCTTCTTTATTGTAAGTAGCAGTTGTCTTGCTGTTAATTTGTAAACAGAAGATATCATGCCTACTGACTTCTGAAAATTAATTCACTCACATCCTTTCTTTTCCCCAGAATAACTGTTTTACTACAAGTGATAGTTCTTTGCAAATGTGCTTTGTATTGGGATAACAACACTGAATATGGTATTAATCAGACTTTTAACTGGGTCAAATACTCAGTGAATATAAACTGGCTGAGGTCCACTGAAGATCTGCCAGTATGCAGGTTTGGCCCAGAGCATTTGATGAAGCTAAAGGAATGCCAAATGTGTTCTTCAAAGGGTGTTCTTCCCCAGGATTGCATATTTGATGGAATTCTTTTGAGATTAGAACAAATGAACTGATTAGCATAATAGCAAAGTACGAACAAGAAAACAAACAATGGCCCCAAATCAAATCACATATTTTCCCTATTATATTAATTTTCAATGCCAATCTTCTCCACTGCTCTACTACTCTTGAGGCTGATTAGGTAGGCCATAATAATAAAATTTCATTATAATAATTTTTTAAAAACATGAATGTTGTTTTTGCAAGAATAATGTGCCCCAGATGCTATACGTATAGTGACAATAAGACGCTCCCCCTCCTTCCAAGTTCACTTGAAAGCAACTGTGAGAACATGGACTCTAATGTATAAGTACCTCATTAGAAACAAATGCAGTTCAGGTAAGGTGGAGACCAGTCCAAGACTACTGGTTTTACTACATGAAAGTCAATAACAGGAATTTAATTAAAGCTGCTCAACTTTGCCCTCATTTGACAAACTTTTAAAATAAATTCCCCACCCCACCACCACCTTTCTTTCCAACACAGTCCAGGAGCAGGAATGTGGAGTGAGCGCAGTTTCTGAAAACAAAATCCGCACTTCTTCTTTCCACTCCCTTCACTCAGAACCAGTCTTAAAGGCGCACAACTTATCCAGCATAAACAGAACAGATGACTGGGGATACAGGCATCATATAGCCAACCCAGGACATTTTTCCTGTTTACAAGGTAACCACTTAATCTATTTGGAAGTACTATTCTCAAAATTCGTTACAGTGATTAATTCTTTATCCATCTTCTTATTTGCACAAGGAAAGAATTGGCCAGTATACATCAGCACAGGGATGGCATGTTGTAATTAAAGAAGAATGTGCATGTCATGGTAATAAATTAATTAGGCTTGCTAGGGAAAAAAAACCACTTTCATTGTTTCTTCTTCAATGGCTTGTGAAAGATAAAATTTATTCTTAGTTGTATGTTGAAAAATATTAGGTTTTGGCAGGGCTTGTTTGAATGTCTGTTTTAGAGATATATATTAAAGCAAGACAATAAAGCCAACAAGTTTCTGAAACCTGTGTTCAAACTGCACAGTAAATATCAACAAGGAGGTGAAGTAATTTATGGAGCATTGACCTGAAAATCAGTCAAGATACCAGACCCAAATTATTTTGGTCTCATACAGGTCCTTCTGCTGATTTGGTATGTGTTATGTGCAAGTCTGGGATATAGATCACTTCCAAAAGGTAATGATTTCAGTTGAAAAATAGTCACCAGTTCCTCAGGGTTGCCTGCAGTCCTGGTGGAATTGATGGATTTACTTTTATATCAAAGACTGAATAAGACCTCTCTTTTGACAAACTGATATGTGGTTGAGGCTGTGCCTTAGATTTTTACAAGAGCCTTAATTTCTGAAGTTTTGCTTCAATTTAGTGAGCCAAACTATATTTCATTTTTATGCATTGTTTTCTTAATATCTGCTTTTGTCTTCCATGCATGCCTCTAGCTTTCACCATTGCATTTACCACCCATTGCTAATGTATAATGGGAGAGATTTTCAGTTGCACTGCTGAAGGTGAATCAAATCTTAGTGTCCTACAACTTCAATAGAAATAGCAATTTTCCCATTTGAGAGACCCATGTAGTTGTGGACTTTTAAAAGTCTCAGCCTTGTTAGTCTTTCATGCTTTTAGCTTTATGCAAAAATACTAAAAACCCACTAGTGTTTCTTGAGATAGGTAGTCCAGCTGAAACAAAATGGCATGAACTTCCTTTTGCAACTTCTCCAAGTTTACCTATACCCACATCTGATAAGTGCTGAAATTTGAACTGATGTGATATCAAGACTGAGTCTCCTTCCTATTTGGCCTTGTTACCTCATGAGTAGAACAGTATTATTGCTCTTTTGTGATGGAGATTGCTGGCTCCATTGTTAATGAAAATGCCTTCAGCCCAGTCCCACCTGCCTATCCTTTCCTTGCCTCAGGGACTGTGTCTTAGGGTGACTTTATGATGCTTGTATCAATTGTCCATCCTGTCTAGCTCAGAAATAAGTTCTGCTCCTTTAAGATTAGATCTGTGAGTGAAAGGAAGGGAAAGTGGTGGCAGGCAGTTTGTGTGTGCAGAAGCTTCATTTTCACTCCCCTGGAATTCCTTTTCTCTTGGTGCATGTTGTCTGCAGCATGGACAGGGAGTGGGAGAGAAGTCTCTTTTGCTTTTAGTTGTTTGTTTTTTTTTTTTTAGCTAGCTGAGGCAGAGAAGTTCCCCAGATTGTGGCTTTTCTGTTTCCTGGAACTGATCAGCCATGTTTTGGACCAAAAAACCCAGAAAAACACTGGGAGCTCATGCCTGTGTTCCACTGGGGCCTAGGATATGGCATTTTCCAGCTCAGGAGGGACTGATAAGAGACTGAGCGAACTGAGCTATATCCCATGAAAAGGACTCTCTCTCTGAATTTGCCATCTCTTCAGAACAATGAGAGGTTCCATTGTTTTATGTTATTAATTTTTCCATGTTTATGAATACTTTGCTTGTTAAATAAACAGTTTTTTCCACTTCTCTCTAAGGAGATTTATGTCTCCTGAACCAGTGTGGGAGAGGGGCCTCTTGAATTTGCTTTCTAGAGGGTCTGCTTCAGATGTTTACTCCCAAAATTCACCCTAAACCAGGACAAATACTTTTTTTCACCCAACATCGGGCAATGTCCTCGGGAAAAGTATTTGTGTATATATGTGTGTGTATATATGTATAGATATAGATATACATATAGATATAAAGGCAAATAGATACCAGCAACAGCAGCAACAACAACCAAAAACCCAGAAACCCATTAACAGCCTTCTTTCAGTTGTCAAGCACATTCCCCTTTGATGTAGTTGGTGTAGTAACTGTCACAGCCAGCAGGGGCGCTGGTGGCTCCTGGCTGGGCAGAGGAGGTGTGATGTTTCACCCGCGGCTGCAGAGGGCACTGTGGTGTGAGCTCAGCTGCTTCTTCACTGGTTAAGGCAGCTTAGCTAGTGGGAGAGATGGAAAGGGGATTTGTTTGTAAACTCACAGGAAACAACCAGTCTCAGTGCTCCTCCAGGCTGTGAAATGGGCTGTAGCAGGAACCTTGGAGTAGCAGGCTGGAACAGCAGAAGCGAGCGCACCTGGGGTCACAAAAAAAAGTGCAGCAAAAACTCTGAAGCTGTGCCAGAAGCCGTGAGGGGACATGGGGTGTCGGGCTAAATTAGAGCAAAAAAGCCTGAAGCGAGTGAGGGCCGAGCCCAGCCCTTTACCCCGCAGCTAAAATCTTGTGGTATTTTGCACTTCCCAAGAGAAAGCTGCCCAGTTAAGACATGGTAGCAAACTGCGCCCTTCTCCCTCCATCTCCTCCCTGCCACATCTTCAGTGTTGCAGTTTTCATCTCTTAGGCAACACATGGGAGAAAATGCCCTGGGAGAAGGGAAAAAAAAGGAAATATCCTAACCTCCAACACACAGAGAAGAGATCTTTCCAGGACACTACAAATAGATCAGATAATGAAAAGTAGCACTACTTTCCCAGAAGTTAAAAAGTGAACTAAACTGGGGGGAAAAAAAGTTTTAATGAAAGTATTTTTTTCCATGGAACATATTTTGGCCAGCTGAACTCTTCCCATTCCACCCCCACATTTTTTGGCAGTCAGTAGTCTGAAGCACTTAGAAAGCAGCAGCCAGTTATTTTTTTTTTTACAAACAATTTCCTAGCAAGTCACCATTATAAAAATATTTTGAAGTCAACAAAAAATATTGTAAATTAACCCAAGCAAGGAATCCTCTCCCCACAACCCCATGCCTTTCTTAATACCTGCTTCCATGAATTTGATACCATCAGAATTTGAGATAAAAAGAACAGGTAATCAAAGCAATGGTGGTGGATGAAAGACATGAGGGCTTTTGAGTCCTGAAGAATTCTTGCACCTGAGCAATTGTCTGTCATGTTATTCCTATGACAGCCTTTGTGTGGAATTTGATTACAAGGGAAAGACAGTTTTGAAATGAGGAATTTTCCTTGTATTATCAGAAAACTTTATTGTAGTTTGCTTTTTCTTTCCAAATTTATTCATATAATGTGGGGGCAAGGTCCCAATTTCAGAGAGAGAAGTAACATTTTTTGTTCCTTGGGTTTTATTTATCTTTATTTATAGACATATTCTTAAAGTAGAAAACTTCAGGTATTTTTCTGTTAGGTTCTCTCAATCTACCATATGGCAATATATAGTTTTAACTCCCACGTGATCTTGTTCACTGTTCTTGGTGGCAGATTGCTACATAGCTGTGCTTTAGTTGTGTAAATTCCAGTCCTGAATCAATTGTCCTTTTTTGCCTTATTTTCTTCAGTAAATACTACTCCATTGTTTTTTTTCCCCCTATTGAAATCTCAGGTAGCTGTAAAGAACTGGATGCTGCTACTTTAAATTAGTGTTTGAAAAATGCTCTACTACAGGAATTATCTACAACTGTTCATGAATAAATTAGCAAGACAGAAAAGAACCATGTCAATATTTTAAAAATAAATCTCTAATTGCACAATTAGGCATCAGAGCAAATGTTTATCTGATGGGTACATGTAGCCTTTTGCTTCTTCAGAAATGTGAGGGGAGGAGTTTATTTGCCAAAGCAGATTGGAGTAGATGTAGTTTCATATTTCCACACAGACAGATCCCACTGGAGCAAGTCAGAAACGTTCATTTGTGCTTAAGCATTCCTTAATTTGATTTAGTCTAAAACAAACATTTTGTTCCTGTTTGTGTGGTCATGGCAGCATGGAGGAAGTGGGGGGAGAGCTGTGGCTGGGATCAAACTCAACTATTATAAATGCTAAGTATGTTAATAGACTATACTTTTGACTATAAATGGGAAATTGAAGGATGCCTGTGAGGTTCAGGCTCAATGCAGTGGCTTGGCAGAAAACTGGGTTTAAGCTTTTAACTCTACCATAAACTTCCTGAACAAAACAGTGTTTCCTTTGGGTTTCTTTCCCCTTACCATGTATGTAAGAAATAATCAGATTTTGTTTATTTTAAGAGTATTATGAAAAGAAGATCATGCTTTATTCAAACGACTTTGTTATTAGGTACAGTAACTCAGATACCATATAACTTTGAAATGGTTAGTCACAAAGCTCAACCTAAGTGAGATAAAATTGATCCCGTATTATTTAGCTCTTGAAAAAGTATAGCTGTATCATACAGATGTTACCAGAATATAAGGCATAGCTGGGAGGAGCAAGGTTTACAAACTAGAAAGAATTGATTCTAGCTGCCCTCATCTTTGGGATTGGATTAATTTTGAATTAATCCATTAAGTACATGACACTGTTGCATGGTAACACTGTTGATTTATGAGTTAATTGTTTTTCAGACACTGTTTTTGTAAGACTGAGTATGGGTTTTTTGTTTTGTCTTTTTTGTTGTCACTGAACCACCATTCTTTTTTTCGCATAGAAATTTGGTTAAATGCCTTAAACTTTTATTAGCAGTACTGGCTGGCATTATGGATGTCACAGAAAGCAAACTGCCTACCGGTCTGGTAAATTTCAGACATGAAACACATGTAGGACACTGGCTTTTTAAGGAGTAGTTATGCCAGACACAAAACACAAAATATTACTTAGTAAGTGAATAAACTGGCTGGATCTAATAATGCACAGCTTGAGGTACTGTGATCCATACTGCAAACATATGTGAACAAACATAGCACCCAGTGGCCATTGCTTCAGAATGGTGTACACCAGGAATACTATTCCTGGAATAAGTGACTTAAGTTCTTAGAAATCTGTGGTTCTGGGCATATTTTTCCCTTGTGCTACACATAATGTGATATCCAACATCTGGCAGTAGACAGGTTGCTACTTGGGTTTTGTGTCCCAAAACACACAGATCTGGGAAAGAAGAGATAATGATTACTTCAGAAACCTCTGTGGGAAAACACACTTCCAGAAAAACATAAACAAAATGAAAACAAAGTTTACAGACATCTAAGAAACATTTGGTACATTAAAAGGAAAAACAAACAAACAAATCATCATCAGCTGATAAATGAGTCAGAAGTCCATGACCTCCTGTTGCAAAAAAAGGAGTGAGACTAGGCCAGCACCGGCTTGTTTTTGATTCATGAGTCTGAGACTTAGCCTTGCATTGAAGGGTGAGTAGCTGCACATATATAGGCTAATGTTCTCTGTGATAGAACCCTTGCAACCTCTTTTATATGGTGATTAAAACAGCAAGTGCTGACAGGTCCTAGTGAAGGTCTGACCAGATCATTGAGAGTGATCAGAAAAACTGTGAAGAAATTTTGGCAGGTTTTCAAAGGAGGGGGAAATCTTTAGACTATGCAGAGAATAATGTGTTTTCAATCTTTAATTTGTTGTGCAATTGCTTACAGTAAAATAATAAACTAAAAATCATTAGTAGAAGAGAAAAAAATATAATTAGTGAACATAATTTCCACTCAAAAAATGTGAAAATATGCAATACAGTTAATATATATTGCTATGTTACTTGCCATCTACCCTGTTGACAGTGAAGAATGACTTTTTTTAATAGTGTGTGAAGTGTCTTACTGTAAATCTCAAGCAAGGGAATGTTTATTGTTTCCTTCCCAAACACTAGGAAGTGAAAGCATTTTAGCTATTGAGTTTTACTCTCCCTTTCCAATTGTTCCACAAATTACATTTTTAGCTGAAATATAAAAGACACTCTGCTGTCTTGCTCTATGACCTGAAGTAGAGTTGGCATCCCCAAAATGGAGACTTTCTTTATTGCAAGGGCTTCACATTTTTTCTACCAAATACATCTAATGCAGCTGCTTTTATGCCAAACACTTGTTTTATTGTTACCCTTGTTTTCCCAAATTGTCTTTCTTTGTTTAAGCCCATTTACTTGTCTGACAAGGCAACTGCAAACTTTAGAGGCTGGGATTTGTGTGTTTCCACTGATCTGCATAATGCTTAGGACATTCCATTTGCCACTTTTGACCTGACGCTTATGCACAGCAGCTTCATTTAAGAACATAATAGTTAATTCTTCATCGTGTTTGTTACAGAACAAGAGCTCTAGGGATGGCTAGCAGCTAACTGCATATTGTACTTCTTTCTACAAATTGGGAGCTTTCTTGTTTTTCTTAATTTTCTTCTTAATTTGTGATGTGTTCCGTACTTAGTAGTTATAACCATGCCAATCTGAATTAGTTATGCAAGTTACACAGTGTAAGCTTGCCTCCGATATTTAATTTTAAGAGAAAATCAGCTATTCTTTGATACATGACCTTTTTCCTCTAATCTTATAGAACTATACTTGCTGATCATTCTTCTTGAAGAATGGACCTAGTAACTGTGTTGTCAGAAACCTGGAAGACATTAGCATCACATGAGACATTCTTCTTTTATTCTGACTAAGCATGAATATAATTGCACACATGGCTCTGTGGAGCATGAGTACAAAATAATGGCTTTCCTCTCTAATATCAATTCTCCAGTTAGGCTTGTGGCTTGGTAACTGTTGATGTCAGTCCTCCTTTTAATCTAAAATCTGATAGATTGTTTCCCTTTCCTTTTACTTTGATAGTTTATTCCTTTGCCTATTCTTTGAGTATTGAATTTTCTTTTTAAACCTCTGAATTAAAAACAAAATTGTTATTTTAGCAACCCTGGCAAATATCTGTTGATCTGTTTCTGTGTGTACATGTATTGTAGCACTGGCTTTTTAATAAAGAATAATTTTATTAGATAACCAAGCCTTCCAATAGATATTTTTTGACATTGCATGGCTGCCAAATCCTCTCCCAGCTGTTCTTTTTTAGTGCATCTTCCTTAACTGGATAGGGGATTAAAATGACAATAAATATTGCGGGTCAAGGCAAAGACAAGGAGGTCATGTACTAATTACCATTACAAGCAAAACAGACTTGACCTGGGGAAAGTTAATTCAACTGTTTTTTCCTTTTTCCTTCACCACCCCCCTGCTGGGCCATGCTCTGCCCATTCTCAGCTGTGCTTCCCCTATGGAGCTCAAGGCTAGAGAGCTGAGAGGCATTGGGGCTGCTGGAGCTATCTGGAACAAGTCATGTTAGGCCTGGGGTAGTCTCTCCTCTTCCAGAGAGCACATCTGGGCACTTGCACAAGGTAAATACCACCAGCAGTTTTGTATGTCTGTTTCCTCTTAAACAGTACAAAGTGGAACTGAGTATGTATTTGTAAAAGTAAATGACAGCTTAGAATGGATATTATCTGACTTGGCTCAATCAGAGCTAACTCTAAATTTTAAAAAAAGCCCGACTGTGGGAAATTATATGTCATGTGAATTAGCACTGATACTCATGCTGACTTCTCTAAAGTGAGGTGAATTAGCACTGGTATTCATGCTGACTTCTCTAAAGTTGCATTGGTTAATTCATATTGTCCTAAGTACAGACCTATTTTTGACTCACCGGGAGAGTGAGTACAGAATAACATAATAAGAAGTATTGTGTTTGATTATTTTCTTTCTTACTATGAAATCTTGACAGGATGTTGAAATAAGAGACATGCAGTATTAGTATAGACAAAGAGGTTAAAGGAAGCTGAGCCTTAGAGCACCATCTTGATTTGAAGAGGAGCTAGACATCAGGCTGCATTTGAAGGCCAGGTTAAATAGATTGAAGTACTTACTCCTTCATGAAGCCACAGACTAATGAAGTACATATTTTTTGCTTGCCACTGAGAAGATTTTCTATGTTATTTTTAGTTTCCTTTTACCCTTGGGTAAATATCTGTTTTATAATAAATAGATTCATAGCACATGGCTTCAGTAATGCCAAAGAACTACTTAAGTTCCCACTTACAGTAGATAGATATCCATTCTGTTTCCCTGGGGTATGCTGATGACTCTTACTGCCAAAAACTATGGATGTCTGGAGAAAAAAGTGTATTTCCTCATGATTGCAGCTTTATAGACATAACAATGCCACATATTTAAAACTTGTTCTGCAGCAACACACTCTTCACTGCAAAGTTGTAAAAGCCCAACTCTACCCGACAGAAGAAAGCAACATAGCCATTAATAAGCTTTGAAGGTTAGGGAAAATGCTGAATTGTAGATTAATGTCATTGTTAGATTTAGTCTGCAATTATTTAATTTATCCATAAGTGTCTGTGCAATGTTGTGCATTTTGTGCACTGGAGTTCAAGCGCAATACTAAGCATGGAAATACCAATGACTAGAGGCACTTATGGAACCTGGAGATGGTTCCATCTTTTACTGGTAATCTGATGAGGAGCAGCAGTGGGGAGTTGGCAAAGCAAGGTAACTATGGCTGAAAAAAACCATTTTGGTTACATCAGAAGAGAGTTAGCGTGTAGCCATTGAGATAAATGTAGTACATGAGAATCTCATTCAAGCTATCAGGATCAGTAAATGTCCTGTCTCTTGCATTTCAATTCTTAGTTGAAACCTATATTGGAATGTACAGAATAAAGCTAGAAAGCCAAGCTGGAAAAAGGAAAAAAGATTTCTAAAACTGCATGGTCGTATTGCAGGTGTTTGCTTCAACAGATGTCATACTACAAAGCAACTATTATTATGGTGGTAATGATCAGTTATTCTTAGAGTATCGTGAAAGCTAAATAAATGCATACTAGTGTAAGGTATTCAGAAAAAATAAGCTTTGGACCTCTGTTTCTGTTCTGTGCATATCCTTCTGTTCTGTGTGTATTCCTTTCTTCAAAGAAGCAACACCATTCAGGAAAACTGCAAGTCATGAGGCAGATAGTGGAACATTAATCTTACTGAAAGGAGATGGGAAAATTCACCCATCATTTCTATACAGGTCTTGATTGACTTTTTATCCAATGGAAAAATCTCTGTGCCTCCATTGCTTTTGTTCTGCTCTTCTTCACAAGTTGATTACTTATACACAGCCACTAGTGGACTTCCAACAAAAATCAATTTTCACATAGTCATTTTATTGACATTGTAACAATGTTGCTTGGCACAAGATGTTTTCATATTTAAAATGAGACATCATGAGGTCCAGGATTCTGACTTCTGATGTGATTCAAATTCCTGGACTGGGCCAAGATTCTGAGAGATATACAATCAAGAAATATTAGACTAAAATGAATGATTTATCAGAACAGGAGACAAAATATTTATGTTTTCCAGTGAGTACATGTTGATATAAAGTTGTTTTTATTATTATGAGCTACTAGATTAATATTTCATCAAATCCCACCGCACAACAATTCATATAGTTGTTAAAGGATTCTGTGCAGGTTACAGTGTGGATAGAAGTCTGTTTTTTATTTCTGGCATCGTTGCTGATATTTTTTATAACTTCAGTCATTTTGACTTCTCACTCTTTAGTGGCATTATATATTCAAATAATAAATCCACCAAATTGTCTATGATTTTTTACCTTGTCTATCCTAATGTCATAATGGATTAGAGGATTTGGGTATTCATATACCTTATAATAGTATTTCTGCAAGAACACATTTAGAACTTGTGTTCCAGTTTAAATTGAGTTTTTTATTTTAGGTACTTCTGCAGTTGAATATTCTGTAAGCCTGTTTAGGAAAAGAGATACACAGAGGTATCAATGGCACTTCTAGCTGAGATAAAGATGGGCCTGAGTAAGTGCTTCCCAGTTAGCAGTTGATTGTACTCACATAGTCAAACTCTGACATTAGGTTTCAACATGACTGAGCAATCAAAATGTGTTGAAGACATGAAGAGCTGCATTTTATATTCTATAGTTATTAAAAACATTTACTAGCCAGGAGAACAGATTTCACACCATCTTAAAAAAATGAACATAAAATTAAATATTTTGTAAGAAATGAGAATATTAATGTGTTAGAGAGCATTTTGGACAGACACTGTAGCCTATGTGCACAAACCTGCAGGCAAAACAATGGACATTCTGTGGATTTAGAAGCATGTTTGCAAACACTCTGAGTACGTGCCTGATAGCAGAGGCATACTGCCTATGGGCAGCCAGCATGAGAATGTTTGCCAACTGCATCCAAGGGAAAAAGATGTGAAAGAACATGGTCTGAAGATGCTTGCAGTGGATGAGAAAATTTTATGCTGATATTGCTGAAAGCTAAGCTACGTGACCAAGATATGTTTAAGAAATGCTCTTTGTTTTATGCATGGTGCTTTGTTAACCAATCAGATACTTTCCCGTGTCGCTTGAACCCTGGATAACCATATAAATGTACCCAGAACCTAACAATAAATGAGCATTGATCATACTTCTATGAAGATTTGATCTTTGACTCCGGAGGCTCCTCTCCTTTTTCCCCCTACCCCTACTCTCTCTTTTATGATTAATGCGCAGTAAGTCCAGGAAATATTTTTTTCTTTGTGTTGAGGTAGTGAAAAAAAGGGAGAGAAAGATGTTTCCCAGGAATAACTGTGAAAAAGCTATGCCAAGGCCCTTGTGTTGCCATCTCTACTTGGTAACATAATAGTTAAAATGAAGCAGCAAAGAAATCACTCTGTGTTGGGAGCAATTTACTCATGACTGTTAACTAATTGTTTTATATGTTTCCAGTCTTCCTGGCCTATGCACATTTATATAATTCCTTTGGCTTGTTCTGTTTGTGGCCTGTACTACAAGAATTAATAGTAGACCAGATGACTTTTGATAGCAGCCTTCCTATATGTTAAAATCTGAAGTCTAGTTTTTGTACTCTATAAGTATTAAAGATGGTGCCGGTTTAGCAAATCATGCTTAGATGTAACAGACTTTTAGGGGGCCATGTAACAAGTAAAACAAACAAAAGTATTTTTCCCCTCAGTGAATACCCCTTTTTAAGCCAGTGATAGAGCTAAAATTACAGAAGTCTACAATTTTGCTGAAGCTACTATTGGTAAATGAGGATTAATCTACTTAAATTTGTAATTTAAAACCTGTAACAAAAATCTGACCCTCAGAGCTACTACAAGTAACCACAAAAAATATTCATCCTCACCCCCCACAGAAAAATTAAAAATCCCTTTATAATTAGGGCATCATTCCTATCTCTTGGCTTTGGGTTCTTTTTGCTTTGACCTCCCATGTTTCAAGAAGGCTGTAGCCTTACCCTGTTGTAACATTTCTGAGAATAGCAAGACCACAGGTTTATTAATGCATTCACAGAAGGAGTGAAAAATAGTTTAAATATATACCAAGACTTTGTGCAAAGAGAAAAGAATTTTAAGACCCTGGTGAATTGGAACTAACTCTAAGAATGTAATTACAGCAAGGAAGATTCACATTAAGGGAAAACTTGAACATGGAAATGACAGTAGAATAGTAAACTGCACTAAGATTTATAATGTAACATAAAATTCCATATTTCTTTTCTCTAAATGTCTCCAAGAAACTCATGTTCAAAAATTTACTCTTGATATATACCTTTCCATTTCTGCTGAAGCACAATTGCTAGGTATTCTCCTCTGTCTTCTAAGTGGGGATAACCAACAGTCTTTATTGCCTTACTGTTTTCTTTCTATTTTTAGTTCTTTATTCATTTCCCTAATTTCTATTTTTAGTTCTCTATTCATTACCCTCCTTTCTATTTTTAAGGGTTTTTTTGCCAATAAATAAAGGGAAAAGTACTTTTAGAATACTTTCTTCTTCCCCATTCCACGTCTCTTCCTCTGTAAGAACACCAGCAATTTTTATAAACTTATGAAAATAATTTCTGAAATATAGTCAAATCCCGTTCTCTACACATGCATATTTTTCAAATAGAAGGACAGCTAAATCTAAAATATTACAGAACTGGGAATAATATGTATGTAATTGCTTTAAGGAATTATCCCTTTTGAGCACTTGCCTCTTCAGACTCCCTTGCACTTTTTGTCAACTAAGGAGCCATTAGCACTTTTTTTCTGATTGGTTTTCCCCTCCAGGTCCTGACACCTG
Organism: Passer domesticus; assembly: GCF_036417665.1. Lineage (NCBI taxonomy): Eukaryota > Metazoa > Chordata > Aves > Passeriformes > Passeridae > Passer > Passer domesticus. Next base: position 65,681,914 of record NC_087474.1, read on the forward strand.
TATAATTTCCCTGTCTCCAGACTTATAGAGACATTATATAATATATAATTCTTATATAAAATAATTATACCTCTCTCTTTCTTCCTCACCGATTTCCCTCTAATCTTATATTTTTCCTCTACTTGTGCTTCTGCGCAGCAGGAACACATCTAGCAGGAACAACCTGCTACAGGACCTAATGACAGGGCCAGTCTGTGGATTGTACCTTAGATTTCTGTAATAGCAACTGCCCAGTTTTGAAAAATATTGAAGTTAAAGCATTTCTCGCATCTTTGCAGAAGCTTGTTCTACCTATGTCCATGGAAGTTGTATTTTTATCTTTCCTTCCACTGTCTCTGGAAATCTTTCCCATCTTTAACCCATATGGCCTCTATCTACAGCTATGTGTTGCTTTTCTGAGATAGGCATGAGAGTGAAGGTGCCAAAACCCCTGATATGTCTGGTACAGTGCACAGTGTGAGGCAAAGATGGCAACTTGATTTAAGTAGCTAAATAAACATGTCAACATGATATATTATTGGGCTTATTAGCCTTGATTTTATTGATGAACTTAATTGTCATTAACTTGGAAATTACAGAATGGTGTCATGTTATCTCCTACATTTTTAAAGACACAATATCTTTGCAGCTGCTTTGCTACAGAGAAGAGAGGTTGTACAGTAGCAAGGAATTGGGATATTTTGCTTCACTTAAAAATACTTTATCATATTGGGTATTATTTGTCAGATCATTTTGTATGATAAAGAGGCTACTGGGAATGTCATATGCAGAATAGACTCCCTAGGCAAGTGGTTGAGTCACCATCCCTGGAGATATTTAAAGAGGGGTTGATGTGACACTTAGGGACATAGTTTAGTGATGTATTTGGCAGTGGTAGGTTAAAGATGGACTTGATGATCTTATGGGTCTTTTCCAACCTAAATATTTCTAAGAGTCTATATATGACTGCACAATTTTTGAGTAGCATGCCATTTTTTTGCAGAGGAAGGAGGACTGAGAATTTTGGTTACTTCAAGCTTAATTTTTTTTTCTAGTTTCTGAGAGCAAATATATCTACATAATTTAACAGTATCTTCAAAAGAGAATAATCTCCAATCTGCAAGCAAAATTGAATAATTTTTTCCTCCATCTCCTCTGATTCATCTATTAGTTGATGGAAGTGTTTACAAAAGTCTTGGCATCAAATTATAGTATCAAGTATCACAAATGGGGTCTAATGACTGGGTCAAATCAAAAGTCATGGAATGAGATTTACATGTCGACAATTAAATGTTTTCACAAATAATTGTAAAATTGTGAAGCCAGTATCATAGAAGTGTGAGAACCCTGTTTATTTAGGAAGTGGTAAATGTTGCTGTTGTGCAAAACTACACAGCAGCAGTGACAATGTCTGTGCTGTAAAAATAGTCACAGTGGGGCACAATAACGATCATAATTGGTAAGTATGCTTGTATACTTTTTCATACATATTTTCAGGTTGTTTGGATATAGAAGAAGGAAGAAAACCATGGTTACTTTATCTTTGTTAACGACATATAATATTCCATTTTAAATAAGATGTATTTTTAAAAACAGTTTGATGACATAACTATTCCTGCTGAAGTCTTTGATTATTGAATTCATAGGAAAAAAGCTTAACTAAATAAATAAATATATTTGATAGTTGCCTCACATAATATATATATGCAATTAATACCATAACACAGCTTACATAGAATGCTTATTAAGAATTGTAAGAGCCTAAATGAAAGATGCAGGACTCCAAGTGGCTCTTCCAAATGCAGTTTATTAAATCCAAGATGTTACAGCAGTCCAGGGTCATGGGTGACAGAGCCTGTACCTACAGCTGTCAGCTGCAGCTGCAGGCAGGCCTGGAGACCCCTAGTTTAGGTTACAAATGCATTATATACTTTTGTTTGCTGAGCATCCTAATACAGTAGAACCAATCTATACCTTAACTTTTATCTATAGCCTATCATAACTACTATAATTACCATATTCATGTTACTATTCTCCAATCACTAAAAGTTAGTACATTACAGTTTAACCTAGAAGTTGTTTTTCAGTTTTCTTGCAGTGGAAAATTCTGAGACCTTTTTTCTATTCGCAACATCTGCTGACTTGTTTGGCTGTGCTATCTTTCTGCTTGGTAAAAACATCTTGTTTGAGGTGGGTTTGTCCTTTGCTCTAAGTAATAAAAACCACCTTCTAACTAACATTGCCTTTGCCTCCTTAGTTAACCAGTAAGACTAGCTCAGCAATTCCTTTCTTCTATATCAAAACTTGCTTCCATCTCTATTCCTTCCTCAGCTTCTACATTCAAAAATCTTTCTGCTAAGCATACATATCTGTGAGACTTTCTTGTCAAACTTTCATCCTTCTCAACAAAAATGTCTGCAAATATCCTGAAAAATCAAATTCTACTGAACAGTGATGGTATTAAAAGCAATAATCCAGGTGAGTTTCCACCCTTCAAGGTATAGTAGGTTGATCCTGACTGGATGCTAGGCTTCCACCAAGCTGCTTTATCACTTCCCTCCACAACTAGATAGGAGATAGGAAATAGTGCAAAAGGTTCATGTGTTGAGATAAGGACAGGGATAGATCATTCACCAAATAGCACCATAGGCAAAAGAGACTGAATGTGACAATAGTGATTGACTTTATTCCCAACAAAATCAGAGCAGATAACGAGAAGTAAAATAAATCTTAAAACTACCTTCCCCCATCCCTCCTTCCTTAACAGACTCTCCCTCCTCCTCCTTGGTGGCATAGGAAGATGGGAAATGGGTATTACTATCAGATCATCACAGTTGTTCCAGCCACTGCTCAGGGAAGAGTCCTTCCTCTGCTCTAGCATGGAGACAGCTCTCCTTGAACTTCTCCAATGTGTATCTATCCAATGAGCAGCAGTGCTTCATAAACTGCTCCATCATGGGTCATTTTTCCATGGGGTCCTTCAGTCACAGCTTGCTCCAGTGTGAGGCCCCCACAGGGTCACAGGTCTTATCAGGAAACCTGCTCTAGTGTGATCTCCTCTCTCCACAGGTCTGCAGGTCCCTGCCAGGAGCCTGCTTCAGCAAGGACTCCCATGGGTTCACGGCCTCTTTTGGTCATCTACCTGCTCCAGCATGGGTCTCCTCCATGGGCTGCAGGGGCACAGCTGCTTCACCATGGTCTTCACCATGGACTGCAGAGGAACCTCAATTCCAGCACTTGAAGCACCTCCTCCCCCTCCTTCACCAAGGACCTGGGTGTCTGTAGAATTGTCCCTCACATAGTCTCACTTTTCTCTTCTCTGTCTCAAATTATACCTGTACAATAATTATTTTCTTCTTCCTTAATATGCTACAACAGAGGCGTTACTGCCATTTCTGATTGGCCCAGCTTTGGCCAGTGGTGGATGTGTCTTGGAGCCAGCTGGCATTGCCTGTGCTGAACATGGAGGAAACTTCTAGAGCTTCTCACAGCAGCCACCTCTGGAACCCTACCCCTGCTACTAAAACCTGGCCATGCAAACCCTATCCATAATGTTGGGCCCAGAATTCTTGCAATGTGCATCTTAATAGCTTATTTTTCACTCCTAGGGAGATATTTCTCCTGAACCAGTGCTGGAGCTATAGCTAAGCAGTTATCCCATTTAAATTCTGGGCATTTCTTTTTTCCCAGCATCAAGTAGTAGCTTCTGAAATAAACACTTCTCTTTGTAAAAAACATTCAGGGAGCCTATTAGTATTTCAGTTGCTACCTGCTGACTGACTGTTGAAACACTTCCCCTAGTTGAAAAGCCCCTTCATAGTGGCAAGTCAATAATATTTCTACTCTTGCCAATTGTGTTTTCATGTTTGTTGTGTAAGAACTACACAGGCGTTTTCCCTGCTGTCTTTTCTTCTGCTATCTAAACTTTTTTTCACCACTTTTAATTTTCCTTACCACAGGTAAAATAGGTCCATGTTTTTCTACATTTTAAATTAATCCAAAGACTGTGCACACATCTCATAAGGAGTCAAGATAGATTAAAGACCTGTTTGTTTGTGTCTTGGGGTGATTTTATGATGATACTCTATCCCCTAATCTTCTGCTCTATGCCCAGAAATGGTTGCTGTAGTTTTGAGATGGGTCCTGGGGAGGGGTGGAAGCCTTGGGGGCTCTTGCCCAGGCTTTGTTCCAAGCCTCACTCCTGGACATGCTTGGTGTGATTTGGACTGACATTACTTTGTTGCTTAACTAGCTTGGTTTTTTGTTAGCTTAAGCAAGAAGTTTCTTTCCCCTTTTCTTTGGCCTTGGAGACGGCAATCCTTTGTCAGCTTTTAGTTTTTTTCTTGAACTGTTAGCTTGGTTTTGATCCAAGATCGGAGAGGTGATCAGCTGGGGATCTGCGGAGAGCTGTGAGGAGCTTTTCCATCCTAGCCCCAGACCTCAGAAAAAGCCAGTGCAGCAAAGTACCCTGAATCCACTCACTTCGTCTTCTGTGAGGAGGAGACCAACATTGGAGATTCAGCAGGTTCCCATCTTTTTTTCTTTTTTTCTGGAGCTGCTGCATGAACTTTCTTGGTGGTGCCATTTTGTTCCTCCCTGCCAGGAGGCCAGCCAGTTTTTCTTCCCCTGGCATTTTTTTTCATTTTTTAGGGGTTTTTTTTTTTTTTTTTTTTTTTTTTTTCTGTGTGTGTGTGTGTGTGTAGGAGGAATAAGGCTCTGACATTTAATATCTAGCATTTATTCTTTTTTTGTGTGCCATGTGAGCACTTTGTCAATAAACAATTGGATTTTTTTCATCTTCACACTCTAGTACTCATTTCTTATCAGCAAGAAGGGATTGCTGAAGCCCTTTTCTTTATAGGAACACTAATGTTTTTTTCCAAAACTTATCTCTAAACCAAGACAGTTTGCTTAGTTCCTAAATAGTTACTAAAATATTTTCTGTATGAGTATTTGTATTTCACAGATAAATATATTTCTCTTAATTTTAAATACAGTTCTTACCAACTGACCAATACAGGAAAATAAACATTCACCATGTAAGGAGTAGGATTTCTTTATTATAGTTATGTTAAATGTAGTAAAACAATTGTATACATTTTGTTGCAGCATGAGAGGTCTAAGAGAAAGATAGGAAACATAATTACTGCCTTGAGTATTTTATTGTGAGACAAATATGATTTGGGAATCTCTGACATGGATTTTACCCAGTTCCTAAATGGGGTCTGTATAATTGTGTTCCTTACAATACCTGACTATAAAATGTTCTTTCTTATGAAATAAGACACAGAAGCCTGCCATGGCATTCTGATATTTCAGTTGTCTAGCCATTTGGATCATGAAGCATGGTAAAATGTAGTTTCGCTTTCCTTGGCTTTTTTTTTTTTTTTTTTTTTGGCTGTATTACTGTGGAATAAAAAAGGTTAGATAGACCTTCCTGGAGGAAAAGGGAGATCATTAACCTGCCTTGGGAGAATGTATTGTGAAAGGAATGTGAGAGGAAGCTCACAAGCCTGCACAATATAGAGTGCTTAAGTTTTATAGCAGCACAGAAACCCCCTACATATGTGGAAACATGGGCAGTTTGCTGTGAAGCAAAGAGAATGAAAAGTCAGGACTTGTACCTAGAAGTACCTTTCTAGGGGTCAGATGGTACTGTGCTTAGGAAGCTATGTTGAAACCTTTCATATATCTTATTATTGCAACCACTGTGTTTTTCTTCCTCCTCATTTGGACCAAAGTAATATATTTGATATCCAAATGATGCATTAATTTCTTGGTATTTTAAACTGTCTGGGTTTTTTTGTTTATTTACTTGTTAAAAAAATTTCCCAGTAACTTGCTGTAAGTGAGAAGCTTGGGCAGAATTGTCTTGAAGGTCTAGCTGATTTGGAGCTCTATCACATGTTACTGGTGTCATTAATGAGCTGGTCACTGCACAGATGAACTCTGTATCTCTGGCTTTTTTTCTGTTTTTAGTAAAGAGAAGAGCAGATCTCAAAACTTCTATATTGCAAGTTTGCCTAGCACATTATACAATAGTATCTGTTAGCCTCTACCCCCTATATGGAAGAATGGAAAGGATGACCCCTGTGGGGTCTCACAGGGAAATGATGGTATAAATTCACTAAATATTGGGGTAGGGAGTGCTATATGAATGTCAAGATTGCTAGGAGTTTTGTGGAGAGCAAGCTTCTTTTTGAGTTCTGAAACTGAAATTCAAGCTGAATTTGAGCTGCCTTGTGCTACTATGTAGCTATAATTCACATTCATGCTGTTTAAAAATGTATGAAGAAACCTGATGCAGTAACTTTGTCAAACTGTAATGCTTGGCCAAAATTATTTCTTAGTGAAAGCATTTAAAAGATTTTTAAACAAGCAAACATAAATCTTGATTTGGTTAACCTGCAGCTGGCATGCTGTTTCCCTCTTATTTAAACATTTGTATCTAATGGACTGATCTAATGTTGCAGTAGAGATGGACATGACACTCCAAGGTTCAAACAGCAATAGCAATCTTTATTGTTCACAGCTCATATTTATATGGTTTTCAAAAACTGCATGTTCAATCCCTATTGGTAGTAACTTGTTATCGCCCAATTCATTGGCCAATAGCTGTCTGTGTGTGTGCTTGCCAAAGACTGGCCAGCATCTGTTCCTTGCGGTTAAGTCCTTCCGCTTTTCAGTGCTTTTGTCCTTAAAGATGTTTAATTCCTTTTCTCATGGGTACAGGCTGATCAAGTCAAGGTCAAGGTTACTTGTGTCTGTGAGGCCTTCAGGCCAGCTGTTAGCAGTCAGAGTTCCCTCTTTTGGTTTTTTGACTACAAAGGCAGTCTTTATCATCCTTTGCAGGACCGTTTGCAGACAGGATAACAAACACGGCACAATGAGCAAAATAATTATGATAGTACAAAAAATTATAAGCCCAGTTTGAACAAGACTCTTCACCCAGATTGACAAACCTAACCCTTCCAGCCAGTGATCTCTCCCAGAAAATCCACCATACAACACATGCTATCAAACTCTTCACAACCATGTACATGAGCTAACAAAAGAAAATCAGTAGCAGCACGATTTTGCAAGGTAGCATGCCGCACACTATCTACATCTATAACCAAAGCACTCAAAATTAAGGAAATTTCATTTACTCTTTTTGTTATAAAGCAAGCCAATTTATTTAATTCAGAAACTATCAGGGGTAACATTTTGCTTTCCTATTCCAATTTAGTCCCACATATCATGTCCTGGTGTATAATTAAAAAATATACATCTTTCTGCTGAATCATCCTTCTAATGTCCCTAAAATGTCCAACTCTTGGGCTTCAAGTGAAGCAACAGGTAAATTGTCATCCCAAAGAACCTGTAGTTCCCAGCGGGTTGTGGTATTACAATTCTTCTGGGAAGAGCATCACATTTTGACAATATTTTGTGCTACTTGTATACTTTGTGTGCAATTCAAGGATACTCCCACTAAGCAGGTATCAAAAGATTGTTCTGCTTGTGCCACAGACACACAAAACCGTGTGTGATTCAATGCATGTAGCAACAATACCCAAACACTGTTACTGTTCCATGGAGTCAGCTGAGGGACCGTCAAAGAGGTGTTGCTTGTTCTCATCCAGAGCAGAGTGTAGAGCAGGGTGCACACACCAGGTAGGTACCTATTGAATTCCAGCATCTGTAGAAATACAGGCATTCCCATGCCCCCAAGTGACAAGGTCCCAAGTACCTTCTCACATGTTGATAATGAGGTCTCATACCAATACCTTAGGCTTGGGCAACTGGATGTCACTGGAGGATTGTGATAACAAAAAAAAAAGATTTAAAATTATGGGGTTTTGGGAGTTTGGCAATATCATAAGGTGATTCAGCATATACAGAGCTTTGACCACCCTACTTTGTGGGGTTTCACCAGACATTCCCCTTTTTGTTTTTCTAGGATGTGCTTCAAAGTGCCATGGGCATGATCAACAATGGCTTGGCCTACAGGGGAATGAAGAATGCCACTGAGATGTGACACACCCCGTAACTGCAAGAATTGATGAATTTTCTGTGAGATATAGGCAGGGCTGTTATCAGTTTTAATGGTGTGGAGAATGCCTAGGACAGCAAAGGCTAGCTGCCTTTGTAATATGTAATGTGTAATAGCATCATGGCTTTTTTCTCATATAGTGGATGAAGCCCATATAGTGGATGAAGAGGTGCCTATGCAAACATGTACATACTTTAGCCAACCAAATTCAGAAATGTGTGTAACATCTCACTGCTAAATTTGTAAGTCTCTGTCCTGGCTTGTAAAGTAGGCATGTATTCTATTTTGCCATCTGTTGGGGGTTGGGCAGTTTTTCTTATCTCTTTCAAGAACAATGACACTGCCAGGAAGATAATCTCCTGCTAATGGGCTATTGAATTACTCACTGTGGCTGGTAAGATTAGTTACATCATCCCATTAAGAGATGCTCCACCCAGAGGGAGGAGCCAAGCATCCCTGCCACCATAAAACAAGCATTTCTGAGACCACAGACAGCCTTCTTCGCTGGATTTCTCAGAGGAATCAGGAACCAAGGCCCAGCTGCTCCTTTGCCACGTTTTCAGAAAGGATCTACACCCTTCTGCAGATCGCCGCTCCAGGAGGAGCAGCCACCATCTGGCTGGACTACTATCAACACCCTGACTTCTCAGGGTGTCAGGTTTTTCTCACTCTGCCAGTGGTTTTTTTTTGCTTGTGTTAAATTACATTGTTATTTAGTTTTTTTTTTCCTTCCTAGTAAAAAAACTGTTATTCCCATTCCCATATCTTTGCCTGAGAGCCCTTTTAATTCTGAAATTGTGATAATTCGGAAGGAGGGGGTTTACCTTTTCCATTTCACAGAAGGCTTTTTGCCTTCCTTCACAGACTCCTGTCTTTTCAAACCAAGACAGTCTCACAGACCACAGGGGTGTGCACTGATGCAGTGTGGCCTTGACGATCAGCATAGGTATTAACATTGCAGGCCTTGGTATTTGTTAACAAAAACTGTTTTTGTGAGGCCTGAACACTTTGGTGAAAAAAAAGCATGTGATGCTCTCGCTTGTGCCAGCATGTGTGGGTGTGGTGCTGTCCAGGCATGACTGGCTAACTAATCAGCTTGTGCATTACCTTCTACGATTAAGCCAGGCAAATTTGTATGACTCTGAACATGCGACACATAATAGGGACGAGTTCTGCCTTGGATTGCATGCCACAAAGTTTTTAACAATTCAAATAATGCAGCATTATCAATTTCTTTCAACAACGATCAGTCCAATCATTGTGTGATGTCTGCAATATAAGCAGAATCAGTTACAAAATTTAAGGGAACATGAGGGAAACATTGAAAAGCCATGGCTACAGCACATAATTCCACTAACTGAGATGATCCGCTATCGTGACCCTCTACTGTTTGCCATCCATTGACGTCTTTCCAGGTCACAATGGCTTTTCCTGTTTTCCCAGACCCATCAGTAAAAACAGTGAGACCCTTCAAGGGTGTGCAATTGTTTAGCAGTTTCAAAGACAACACAGTGTTGTCTGGTACCGCTCAGCTGCAACAGTTTGTGACTGGGTAGGTGATAGGTAATTTGCCCTGTAAAGTTTTGTAAGGCATTTTGTAGCACTGTGCTCTTTGTAAAGCACATACAAAGTATTCTTGTTGTACTGGAATGATAATTTTAAAAGGATCCCTAGCATTCAGCTGCAAGCATCTCTGATGGCATTTACTAAGTAATTGTGCAATCAATTAAAAAATAGTGGATGCTGTCTTTTTAGGTTGGTGGGGCAAAAAGACCCATTCTAAAATGTGTAGTGTGTTAGACCACTGAATGTCCCATTGACCAATAACACCTGTAGCATGTAAAACAGCAATAACAATTACTATTGTAATAGAAACCTCAGGGCATAGTCGATAAACTTGTCTGTTTGTTATGGCCCACCCTACTGTTTTGAGTGTGGCTTTTGCTTCTGGAATTAATTTCCTTGTAGAAGCTAACTCAGGGTCACCTTAAGACTATTAAAGAAGGGTGATAACTGTGGGGTAATTAACCCTAAATACGGTCGTACCCAGTTGATGACACCCACATTTTTTGTGCATCATTTAATGTTTGGATCTTGGTTGAAAATTGAATTGCTTGCGGCTGTACTGTTTGGTCTAATATTTTAACTCCTAAGTATTTCACTGGGAGTTGTTGTTCCACCTTTTCTGATGCAATTTGCAACACAAACTCTTGCAGTGCTTGCATCAATTTTAGCTGAATCTGTATAAGGCCTTCTTTTGTTGAAGTTACTATTAAAATGTCATCCATGTAATGATAACAATAAGCTCTCAGGAATTGTTCTCTTACTATTGAGAATGCCTGTGCAACATACCACTGGCAAATTGTTGGACTATTTTTCATACCCTATTGGCAGCACTTTCCATTGATCTTGAGTGGTGCTGCATGATTGATAGAGAACAACTGCATTAATTTTTAAGTAATGGAGTAAACTTCATTTACCTGATTTCTTTTTAATCACACAGGAGTGTTCCATGGACTTACTGATGGCTCAATATGTCCTTGATTTAATTATTCTTGAACTACCAATTTAACGGTGTTTAATTTTTCTTTTTCAAGGGGCCACTGATCAACCCACATACATCATTCAGTGAGCCACTTTAAGCCTAATGTAGGATGCTTTGTGCCCTTCAGCACAGTGGCCCCTGTTAAAAATTTGTTCCCAGCCAAATCCCCCATGCTGACAAGACATCATTTCCCCATAGGCTGAGTGGCACAACAGTAACATAGGGATGGATAATGGCTGTCTGTCCTTATCCTTTTAACTAACACAGACTTACTACTCAAGTAACTTTGTGTGGTACCTCCAAGGCCAGCAACAACAGATCCTACAGCCATGGTGGGCCATGATTGAGGCCATGTGTTAGCAGATATGATAGTAATGTCTGCTCCAGTATCTATCATCCCATTAACCTTGATGTGGGATGGATTTGCCTGAGGCATTGTAAGAGTACAAACCATGTTTAGTCTTTGATCACATACAACCTGAGTCCAGTATGCTTGAGATTCCCCCACTGACCTGAAGCCTTGGTTTCCTCACAGCTTTGAGTCTGTTTTAGGAACAAAAGACTTAAAAGGTACAAGCTGAGCAATATGACTTTTAGCTGGAATGTTTACAGGAGGAGTAGGTGTTGATACTATAGCAAATATCTATCCAGTATAGTCTGCATCTATAACTTCAGGGTGGACAAAAATACCCTGTAATGTTGCACTTGATTGTCCTAATAGTAATGCACTTAATCCCTTCCCAGTAGGCCAATGGGCCTTAAGGCAGATTTTATATACCTTTAGTGAGTCTATAGTTATTGTGTGGGCAGTAGAAACACCCATGCCAGCTGATCCTCTTCTTTTCCCCTGTCTGTGTGCAACTTTCCCCTTCACACTCTTGTTCCTGTTTCTCCGTCTATTAAGAGGTTGTCTGTTAGCATGGAATTTAGACTTGCAATGCTTGGCAAAATGACTGGATTTTCTGCATTGGTTACTGTGGTGGCCTACAGCTGGCCTGTAGGCCTCAAAGTATAAATAATTATAAAATTACAAGGGAAATATGTGATCAGTTACATAATTACCTGACTCCTACAATTCGGCTGATAGGAGCAGGCCCAGGCCATTGGAGACTCAGGCTTCTATTGGCTGGCTGAGCAGGAAGTAACAGGCTCAGCCAATGAGGATTATCTTCATGGGCTCCTAAGGTATATAAGGGAGCTAGACCTGAATAAAGTGAAGTCTTGCTGCATGAACTCAGTGTGTCTTGTCACTGGTGACAGGCTACAGTTTCCCACTATAGGCACAGATCTCTGTTTCCGATGTGTCCCCAATTAGTTGGACTTACGGGGACAATTTGCTTTCATGTGGCCTTGTTGCCCACATCTATAGCATTGGTATGACAACCTCACAGCAGCTGCCAAAGAATTAGCTAATGAAGCCATGTTATAGGATTCAGTTCCAACTTTAGCACATGCATCAATCATTTAATCTAAAAACAGATTTTCTCTTGGTAATAAGTCTATAGCTTTCCTACAGTCTTCATTTGCATTGTCTCGTGCCAATTGCAATATCAGCTGATTTTTTTGCATCGTTATTTACTATTTGCTTTTTTATTGCATCTTATTATCATTCTGTAATTTGCATATAAGGCTCTTTGGGGCCCTGCTTAATTGTTGCATATTTCTGAGTTGGTGTTGCCATGTTTGCAACTTTCATCAGTGCCTGCATTCCTAAATCTCTTGCATGTGCCAATATCAAGGGATATAGGTGTGCTTGCAGCTGGGTTATCTATGGGAGGCAATCCCAGAAGTTGAGGGACCCCTACCCCAAAGTGTGGATCTTGCTGCAGCACCTCTAAATTATGCAGCCCTTACTCTTCCACATATCGCTGTCAGGTGGATTCAAACATCATGTATTGAGTCAGGGTACAGAGCAACTCAGCCATTTGTTTGATATCAAAGGGTGTCATTTCATTGGTAACTAGAAATCATAGCATGTTTGCTATGGCTGGAGACCCCAGTCCATGTTTGGTGGCCAGTTGGTATAACTTGGAAAGAATTTGCCATTTAAAGGGCACATGTATAATGGGTGCAGGCCCATTGTTTTGCAGCACTGGAAATTCCCCAGTCATCCCACTTGCAGGCTCCTGTGGGAAGCCATGGGTCAGGTACTGAAGTGGGAATGCCCTGGGAGGCAACCCCATTAGTTCAGGGTGAGAAACTGAAACATTTTCCCAAGGTTCTCCATTCCTTTATGTAAATCTAGTCTTGTCACTCAGATAGTACTCCCTCCCCTGTTCTAGATGACTCTGTACCTTCTGTCCACCCATTGGCCTCTGTTCAGAACCACTCCCCTCTCTGCTTCCCATTGGCTGTGGTTGTGTCACTGCATCCCACCTCCTCCCTTCTCCCCTAACCCTGTTGGTTTATTTGTGTCCCATCCCCTCCCACTCTTCCCCAGTGATATATCTTGTCCCCGCCGCTGCTGGGGGCTGTCAGTGCCTTGTGCCTGGGTGCATTGTAGTTCTGTGAGAGAGCTCAGCACCATCTCTCTGGCTTCTTGATCCCAAGACCCTTCAACTGGTGGTTGTGGACCTTCCAGCCCGTCCTACCCTCCACTTCACCTGGAACCTACATTCCCTAGACCTTCCACTGTTCCTGTAATAAAACCCAGTTGGATTCCTTGAGTGAAGAGCCCGCCTTCATTTTCTGGTAGAACACGCAGTTATTCCATCCGGGCCTGAGTGTAAGGTGGGCTGCGAGAGCTGGTGGTCTGGACCGGGAGGGAATTGCTCTCAGGAAGGTGGTCACCCTGACAGCACCTGCCCAGGGATTCCCGCAGCCACCCAAGGACAGTGGGGCATAGGTACACAAATTCATTCAGAGCCTTTGAGATCCCCACTAGCAACTGCCATTAATTTCATATGTTTCCAAAAGCTAACCTCATTGTATGCTGAGATAATAACTGATACCAGTTGCATGGTAAAAACATCCTCCTGAGGGCCAGCACGGGGGCAACAACTTGGGCCTCCCCTGTGAGGATCCTGCAAATCTATTAACAGAGCGGGTTCCTTGGGCCTCTCAGGCTTTGACTGTGGATGTAGTGCGATGCAGCATCCTGTGACCCCAGGTGGTGGCAGCTCCCCACCAGAAATCTCAGTGCTGAGCGCCGTTCGGCTCATGGCTTCCTTTTGCATGCTGAGGCTGTGAATGGGCATATCAAGCAGTGGCTGTTGGCATAAGTTCATCATCAGTCATCTGCAGGCAGAGGAGCATAGAATGGGTTTGTGGAAACTGCAGGTGTAGGACAAGGTGCATGTGGTGCAGGCGGTGTTGCAGGGATAGGAGGCTTGGCTAACAGCCACTCCCCTTCTAGTTTCACGCCCATCCCTTCTGCCTACAAACTCGAACTCGATGCGGCACCTGCTCCCCCAGCCACTCCCTCTTGTGCTCCACTATCACTGGGTGTTCTGGTGGGGGGTGTCTATGGTGCCTTAGCTGCTGCTTTTGCATTTTGCTTGGCTTTCAGCAATTTCAAGGTATCCTGCACCAACCTCCATACTATAGTCATAGTATTTTTAGCAGTCTCATTGCCTTGAGAGGCTGACTCAAATATCAATTCACCAGCCCATTCCCAGCTTTTAGTACTAAATGTGACTTCTGTGGTGGCATCTACCCCTTGGCTCTTGCACCATAACAATAAAGTTCGCAGTGCCTGCTTATCATATTTTATCCCTCATTTGCCCAGCATAAGGGTCCATACATTCACTATAGCTTTTTTTTTCCGGTTGACACTTGAACTCCCATGGTCCCCAGCAGCCCATCTTCTTAATTGTAGGTCTGGACCTTTGCAGCTCTCCACACTCCTCCACTGGGCTTCCTCTCTGCCACTCTCCACACAGCTGGCTATTGTTGCATCATGTCGGGGTTCTTCTGCTTTTCAGTGCTTTCTTCCTTAAAGAAAGCACTTCCTTTTCTCATGAGTACAGGCTGATCAAGTCAAGGTCAAGGTTACTTGTGTCTGTGAAGCCTTCAGGCCAGTTGTTAGCTGTCACAATCTAAAAGAGATTTTCTCTTGTGGCATAAATAACAAGTAGCAGTTAAGGCCACTTATTGGTTCAATTCCAGTACATTTTGGGAAAGTAAACTGATATATTTAGTAGCAAAGGTAATATATATATTAGAAAGTAAGAAAGGCATAAAGCAAGGAACTGTCTACAGACTAACACTATAAAGTTCACTTGGATCCAAGACTGGGTGACTTCCAGCTGGAGAAAACACTCATAATAAATACTGCACACTCCACATGAACATGGGAATGTGTGCCATGTTAGCAGAAGTGTAAGGACAGTGTAGCAGGGCTATTTGAGCCTGTGTTAATCTGGGTAGCAATAGAAATACCTTCCAGAACTGTATGTAAATTGTGTATTGCTGCTATTATTATGAATTCATATTCTCAGACGTCCCAAACCTATCTAATTGCTCTCTTCTGCTGGCAGGAAATTCCAATGTTTCTATCTAATCAGGTAATTTCCTATGTAATTGTAGGAGTAAGTCTTGCTACCGTATCAGTGGAGGGAGTGGTCAAATGAGTAGCATTTTCAAAGAGGTGGGGCATGTGTTGATGATTGAGGTAGTTGAGAGTGGGTAGCATGAACCGGTCTTTTCCCCTCCAACCCCCTCATTTAAAAGTTAGGCTTGTTCCCTGCAAGTCCTGAAGCTGCAACCTTCAAAAACTGAATTATTCAGAAATTTGTGCTAGTACATTTTAGATGTTTTTAAGCATATTTACTGGCTTCAGTATGCTTCCTCATGCTATGGACACACTTCAGATTACACTGCTTCTCAAACTTTAAATTTTATATCTTCTTTCCTTCTCTTGAATGAATTCTCAGAGAAGAAGGTTTAAGAAGTAAGAACAGACCATAGGTGACATAGCATGAGGTCATCGTGATGATAAGCTGGTTTACGGGAACGATGAAGCAGGACCACAGGGAGGAAGAGGCAAGGTGGGGCAGTGGGGAGGCTGAGCGGACCCTACAAGTGAGCCCCCTCTCCCTCCAAGACACCCAAAGCAAAAATTACTTCCATTGTGTCGTAGTTAGCTGCTTTTATGTGCTAAGGTTCTTCCCACAGCTTGATTTCCCAGGCAGCCCATATTCTTTGCGGGCATCTGGGTATTTGCCCCATCATGGAGGCTTTCTCTGCCCTGATTGCTAGGAGAAGCCTCTCCAGGGATAGGGATGCCCGCACAGTCTTTATAGGAATCTTTCACCTTATGTGTCACATATGTTGTGACAAAAACCTGCTTGGTCTGTCTCAATAGTAGGATGCACATTGAACATAAGTCAGTAATGTGCTCTTGATTGAGGCAAGTGGTTTTACCTCTCTTTGTGATACTTGTGAGATTGTATGTGGAGTGCTGTGCACAAATTCAGGTCTAAAGACGAGCAGGGGAAAAACTGGAGCAAGTCCAAGTGGATGGCTGACAGCATATGGTAAAGGGGTCTAAGATGAGAGCTCAAGATCTCAGAATCCCTTCAGCCTTAGGAAGAGAAGGCTAAAGACAGGTCTTACTGGTGTCTATACCTACCTGCAAAAAAGATACAAAGACTGATTATTCTCAAGGGTGTTGATAGTACAAGAAGCAGTAGATGCATGTTGCAATATGGAATATTCCAGTTAGAGAGGAAAAAAGATCACCATGATGGTTGTCAAACACCATAGTAGTTTGCCCAGCTAGGCTGTAGTAATCACCAATCATTAGAACATGGCCTTGAGCAACCTGCTTTGAGCAGGACATGAATTTGACTAGGCGACCTCCAGATATGCCTTCCAGCCTTGTGTGAGGGCCTGGAAAGATTGATGTCTTGAGACATTTTGGCATTCATGTGGGGGGGGGGAAGGGGCAGGTCAGGCCTTGCCCTGGTGAGGCAGCTATCTGCCCTCTATACCCCCACTCCTAGAGTCTATATTCCAGCCTGGCAGTGGCTGCCAGTCATGGAACACCAGAGGCAATGCCCCACACTCTTCTAACCCAGTTTCTAAGTGGCCAAATGACCAGAATTCCCACCTGGTGGAAGTGCCCAGGAAGGCCAAGGGGTATTTAAGACCAAACATGAGACCATCACTTTGTCTGGACCCTATCTCCTTTTGGAATTTCTATCATCCTGGGAAACCAGGAGCTGGTAGCTATATGTGTGCTTTTCTGTATGTTTTTTGTCTCTTTCTTCTTCTTCAATTCCCTTTTCTTGGAATTCTTGAATAACTTGTAGTTTAACAGGCTTAAAATTTGCTAGCTTGAATGGGCTAAATTAACGCTCTGAGAAGTCTTTTAAATAGATTGAATATTGCACTAAACCTTTTGCCAAAGTTTCCTTGATTTTCTAAAGTTGCTGGTAAAGTTCTTTTCTGTTGTTTTGACCTCTTGAGAATATCTTGTCAGTATTTCTACCATGTGTCTAACTCAGAGTACACGAACAACTGTAAGCCCTGTTAAAAATCTTGTCAACTAAGTCTTACAACTTCGTAAGGCTTTACAATCCCATACCAACATGAACTGGAAATCAATTGGAGATGAAGGTCTTTTCTCTTTCAAAGAGAGCTTTGAATACAGTAAATCTAAAAATGAAATTAAACAGTATTTGAGTACTTTGAACACCTCCATGAAAAGTAATTCTTGTCTTTGCTTAATTCTCTGTTGACTACTTCAGACAGGAAAATGAGATTAATTTTCTGATAGCTTACTTGTTTTCAATACAAACTTCACTTTGATTTGACTGAGGACTTTGTAGGCAAAAACAACGTCTCACTTGCCTTTTCTTCTTCCCCACTTTCTTTTAAAGGAAGCTGTGGGTGGTTTTAAGCTCAGTTTTCTGGAGTATAAAGGAAATGTGGATTTTTTAATGGTGTATTTTGTCCAGTAGGTGTCCCTCATTCATAAAGAATCTTAAAAGGATTTTTCCACTGCCAGACCATAGATAAATGAAGAGAAAAGCTTCAAAAACAATTACCTGCCTTATCATTTGCCTATTTACACTAAGGTGTAATAATTATATATATAATTACTATACTGTATATTACTGGACTTTGAAGTTAAGGAATTTTTTAAAGAAGTAGCTCCCATTCTGACTCTAGTTCATTCTGAATAAAAACAGTGGGAAGCATCGTAGCAAGAAAAGGGAGGGGAACTGGCATAGTGGTGATTCACAGCTGTTATTTAACTCTCATGTGGTTTGGGCAAAGCTTCTCTCATGAATGGTCCCCTGGCAACAGTTTTAAAAGTAATTTTTTGTATCTACTTCCTTAGTTTTTCAAACAAAACCCTTATCTTCTCAGTGTTTTATTGAAAGATGATTATTTCTTTTACCTCAGCCAGCTTTAACATATCCAGGTGGTGCTGGAGAATAGGTGAAGGCTTGATGGTGTAAGACACAGAGGCACTATAACTTTGGCTTGCTATTGGCAACTGTGCTTCTGGCAAAACATAATGTTTTTAGGATGGAATAAGTATTTGTGCTTATAAAGGGCACCCAGCTGCCTTCACAACTGTTTTTATTCTTTATAAATTTAAAACTTAAAAGCTATAAATTTTGACTGCAAGTGCAGGGATTAGGAAAAAGAACTGCAACAGCATGAATGAACTGCAAATGCCATGATGACTGGATTGAGCTAGGAAAGGTCTAGGATATGTGGGAAGCTATGGTTTCTAGAAATACTTTTAGAAGAATAGGAATGTTTGAGTAATATGTTTTAATTGTAGTTAAAGAATATTCATTTTCTTGAGCTACATCTGTTTGATTCAAATAACCTCAAATCAATAACAGGTCTTCAATTAACCACATGGATAGGAAACTGCAATGATACTACATCATTTGCTTCTGGGTATCTAGATGTAGCTAACTTATTATAGACAGGGAATCATTGTATTAGAAAATAATGAAGAGACCCACTCAGTTCTTAGTTTAATCCATGCATTGGGGAAGTAAAGAGTATGTGGCTGAATGGAATAAATAGTGACAGTCTTCTGGAGGCTGACATACAACTCGGTAATTCTAATACAGAGAGTGAAGAAGGAGGTATTTTTGCTCTGGCCTGGAAACTGCACCATGTGCACCTCTGTTATGGTTTGACTCTGGCACAACGGAAACAGAACAAAGCAGGCTCCAACTGGGAATGGAGGGAAAAAACACAACACTTTATTAATCTACAACATAAAGACAAAAGGGAAAGAAAAAAACAAACACACACAACAATCCACAATGGAATACTTCTAAAACACTCCTCCTCCTTCCACCCCTCTAACACTCAATCCTTTCTAACACTCAATTTTCAATCTAATACCATCCTCCACACAACATCCCCCAGTTCATCAGGAGAGAGGAGTCTCTCTCTTGCACCATGGGCCTCCCCAGGAAACACAGCTGGAACCTCCTGTGCTTCCATGTCACACGTGGCAGCCGCCCGGAGAGAATCTGCCGTGGTGACCATCTTCCTTCCATGTCTAGTGCTCTCACTACTGTCCATGGATCCCAACTGCTTCTTAGGTCTTTTTAAGAATGCCTTGCCTAGTTCCAAGAAGTGGCCACCTCTCACCATTTGGGACACCTGACCTCCTCATATTTACTCCCCTGGAGCCTGGGGGTCTCAGGAACAAAGATCTTTTGCTGGAGGCAGAGGGCTCCACCACACCTTCCCCATCAGTCTTTGTTCCTTCTACTTCTCATAACCGCTTTGTCACTCTTGGCTTCTGGCCAACCGCCTCCCCAAGGTGCAGTCTCTACATTACAGGAAGATTTGGTTCCGTCCCGTGGCCATGTAAGAGAAAAGTCCAGCCAAAAGGCCACTCCAAATCATCTCTTCTATCTAGGGTGCTTCTCATCTGCTGGTATTTCTTCACTCACTCAAGCCTCCTTCTCATCTGCACATCCTCCGTCCCCTCTCAGTTCTCAGCTGGGGAGGATCAGTGTTTTTTTACATCTTCCACTGTTTCAGCACCAACGGGGTTAAAACTTCAGCCGCGGTCTGCTGGTGGCTGGGCACCTTGCCCCACCCTCCCTTCTTCTCCTGGCTATGGTGCCGGCACAAGCTATCAAAGTTCAAGCCAGCACAGTCTCTATCACTCTCTCCCGGGGGGGGGGGGGGGGGGGGGGGGGGGGGTGGTGCTGCCCAAACATCCCAGGTCTCCTCCACCCCTGCACCTTGCAGGGGCTCCGGCCTCCCTCCCCACAGGATGCATGGCCTTCCCCTCCCCCACCCAGACGCAGCTGGGCAGGGGAGAGGTCAGCTCACCACCGGACGAAAAAGAGGAAGTTCTCTGGGAATCCTCTGCTTTTAACCCCTGTGTGTTCTCAGAGGCGTATCCAGGTCCCCAGTGGCCACAACAGTAATAACCAGGAAGTTAGGAAAAGTGATTGTACTGGGTGTAGACCTCAACTTCATATATTGCCAAGCCACACTACAGCAGCTAGGCACAACAGAAAAAAACAATCAATGAGTCAAAGGAAAATGGTCTTTGAGAAGTTCTGTCTCTTGTAGCCTTATTGAGCAGCTGATTATGAAGGTCTCACAAAACCATTGGCCTAACCATCTGTTCTGCCTTTAGCTATTTTCATAGTACAGCAATCCAAGTCAATGTCTTACTGATTTGGTGAAGGCAAAATAACTAGAACAACAGAAAATACCTGAAATTCCTTATCTAGCATTGAAAAGTGTCTTAAAAAAAAAATGGCTGTTCTGAATGGCAGATCACAGCTACGTACTATATGCTTCAGATTTTAATTTTCTACTAGCCTTTTATTGGAAAAGAAGCCATCAGTATTTTAGTTATATTTTCCTCATAATTTCAGGAAGCCATCCTGAATCCTGGCCTAAGTGTTTTTTTTTTTTTTTTTTTTGGTTTTTTTGTTGGTTTTTTTTTTGTTGTTGTTGGGTTTTTTTTGTTTGTTTTTTGTTTTTTTGTTTGTTTGTTTGTTTGGTTGTTTTTTTTGTTATTTTTTGACTTTGGCATTCTTTAATGCTTTTATTTAGTTTTAAAGGTTTAAAAGTTGCTTTGTGGCTTCATACTTCTAATTCCACAAGTAATTTAGGCACCTGTCTTCTCTTCTCCTTTTCCTTCTCCTCCTCCTTCTCATTGATCTTGTTCTTATTTCAAGCCATGAAGTTTACTTTTTTTTCCTCTTGGATTCTGCTTCCCACTGGGTTTGCATGAGGGAATGTGTGGGCAGCTGCATGATGGTACACAGTTTCTAGATGGGATTAAACCATGACAACAAGATAAACCCTCAATTCTTCAGTGATTTTATATTCTAGGTAATAGTGCATGAGTGCTTATAGAGATGAGTGTTCATGGCTTACACCTTGGTTGAACTGCTGAGAACTGGGATTGCTGAAGCAAAAACTGCTGGGAGCTGGGATTGCAAGGATCATGTTTACCTCACTCTGCTGTAAGACTGAGGCATAGAAGGTTTGTAAAGAACTCATTAGGGTCAGGTCCTAACACTTTCCAAGTCTGCCCTTTCCTAACCAAATATCAAGCAGCATTGCCAACAGTAATAGCTTGTTGTTCAGCGGCTCGAGTCACACATTTGTATGTGTAATTTTGGAGGATAAAATGTAGGTGTGGTACCACCACCAGTGTCTTTCTGAATTTGTAGTTGTCATCTCTTTTTCTAGTCAAAGGCCAGAGGAGGAAAAAGAATAAAGGATCACAGTTCCCCTGCCCTCATCTTTTCTTTTCTACTACGAGTTGCTAAAGAAGGTGTTAGAACATTTTTCTTAAGTGTTTCCCCAACATGATGATATTTTTATCTTGTATTTATGTCTCACAGTTGCCAAGTTAGCTGACCCAGGAACACATCTGTTCTACTCCCTGGACAGATCACACTGCTATCTCTGCCAGTCCAGAAGTGATGAATGCACATGAGCATTAGGGTAGGATGACTAGTAAACATTGGTAGCATTTTTGTTAATCAAGAGGAAATTGCTAGTATGATATATAACTGGAATGAAATACGGCCTCTCTGGGTTTTGAGCTCTGAGAGGTTAAAAAAACACAGCAAGTAATATGAAAAGGACATTGATTTTCTGCCGTGAGTTCTAACAGAGAGCTACCTAGTCACAGTAGAAAAGAGTCCCTGCACAGCAAATCCTAGGAATGTAGCCTGAAGCCTCAGACTCTGGAGGGGGGCCAGCTATAAAGCTCCCCTCAAGCTAAGACTTGAATCCATTCACTTGGACACAGAGACCATTTACAGATGCTAAATTTTACTTGGTGGCGATGCTGCAAAAGCCAAAAATAAATCCATTTGTTTTTTCAACTTCATAAATGTAGTTCACATTTGTTTAAAGCTATGGTTTCCAGGCCTGCCAGTGACTCCAAGGTGAGATATTTTTGAAAATAGAATAATTACCTTAGCAGGCTTTTGTGTAACACATCTGTTGACATGCAAATGATGGATACTATAGTATATGTTTGTGTACAATGACTATATTAATTTTCTGTGACCAATGAAGTGGTAACCTTTTAAGAAAGAAGAAATATTCACGGTCCTAAGTTTCCCCTTTACTTTGAGTACAGAACGTCCATTATTTTCATCTTGCTGCATAATATAGGTATTTATTTGTTCTTTATTTGAAAGACTGTGGTTGGAAAATATTTGGTGAAATCAGTAGTACTAGGTTATAGGAGGAATAAGCCATCCAGAAACTTATATATCTGTTAAGATATATAACAATTATTTAAATAATTGACATTATATTGTAGTAATTTCTTCAATTTCCTATTGTAGAAAAATAGTTCTTTTTGGACATCATGTTACATACCTATTTCAATAGGAAGTTTGGGATAAGGGATCCAATCTATGAACTACACTGGGCTTTGTGACTCTAAGCATCAAATATTATGTGGCATACAGAATAAAAGGGAAAGGATTTTTTACCATGCCTTATCTGACATATTTAATAAAGTTAACTTTGGTGGAATTGCATATGAGGAAATAGAACAACATTCTTATTTTACTGCAGATATTTTTTTCTTGAAATTCTTTTCTCTTTCTTGGAATAACTAACACACATAGTAGTGTTTAAGGCTGCATCAAGAATGCACTTTATCTCCCAATTGCTACCACATAAAATATTTTGGTTCATATCCTGAAACGGTCTTGGAGTGCAGGAACTATTTTTTTTTCTCTTTCCTCCCTCCCTCCTGCTCCATCCCCCTGTCCCCTCAATCTATATCAGAAAATGTGCTCCAAAAGTACACCTCATACACTTTAATCACTAACAGGTGCTCAGTCTAGGTGGTCAGACTAAAGCTATTCCAGAATAAAGCCCCAACTGCATGTGTTGTGGACATGAAGTCTTCAGCACGAGGTGCTGTACAAAACTGTGTTTATTGTGCTGTACTGCTTCCTAGATGGAGTCAAAGACTGTGATGCCATTAAAAGAATTAAGAACAAAATAGAGTAGAATTGCAGAGTATTTGGGTAAAATAATTTTAGAAATTTTAGACATCTTAGTGGGGAAGGTATTAGATTTTAAGCTGATGAACTGAGAGGGGGGAAAGCATCTTTCTGTTGTTCTAGCAGTCGTTATGTCTAAGATTGTGACCCATTGTAGCTGCATAGGGCTGAGGACTACACCCAGTGCAGGCAGCTCAGTGAGCAGCTGCAGTGCAAGTTGCAGGTTGTGCCTTGGATGAGCACATGGTAAATGACTGCTCCCAGCAACAAGCCATGACCTGGCACCAACCCTTTGCACAGCTGAGGGTATGGGGAATTTGAGGGAAGGCTGATCTGTCACTCAGGGACTCTGTGGCAACAAATGAAAGACAAGAAGACTCCAGACCCAAAATCACCACTGGAATAGGTGCACAGACTGTAAGGAAACAAACGCCCAAGGATTTCTTTGTTTGGGGTCCTTCCTGGGCGGCATCAGTACAAGCTGTTGTTGTGCTGCTGCACCATGATAAAAGGCTCAATGTTAACTTATGGGAACCAGACATCTGTGACTGCTACATGGAACCTGGGCTTGAGCTGGTGAGGGAAACCTGTCTATCCGTGTGAGTGGAATGTGTAGAGAGTCAAGCAGGGCACCCGCTGTCTCAGTGGAGTCATGTGTTGTGATGGGGCTTCGATCCCAGCGGTAACAGTCTTAGGTGGTGAGAGTGGTTCCTGGATGGTCAGACGAGAAAGTTTCTTCAACATTAGCATTATCCAGTGCATACAAAGAAACCTCATTTTCAGGCTGGGCAGAACATGTGGTATTGCTGAAAATCGGGAAATAAACTCACTTGTTTGTTAGGGTAGAAAGTCAGTTTTATTAGGTGTGAGCTATATGGGGATCCCTCCACAAATCAGGTATATCAGTTATCAAAACTTGTAACTATTTATAGATTTTAGCAAACAAAGGAATTAGTGTTCATTGGCTAACAAGTTACATGATGTGAGAAATGGATTTGTAAGGAATTCTCAAAACTTGTCAGAAAGCTCACATAGTCTTGTACACCTGTATAAAAACACTGAGATAAGGTGTGCTGTCTTAAGAAGGCCATGGAATAGACATGACACTGTTGAGAGACATATTGAACTACAAACAAGTTTCAGCAAGTTTCAAAATATGGCTTTGCAAAAAGACCAGATATTTTAGAGAATTAGAACTGTGAAAGATGCATTGTAGCAGGACCATGTGGGGTAAAAATATAAGTGATTGGTATTAGAACTATTAGCAGCACTGTGTGGCAAAAGATAATAGGCTGAAAAACATTTATAAGGTATTGTAACCAGTAAATAGGTTGGCTTCTGATAGAATGGCATAGAGTTTTACATCTCTTATATCTCACCCTTCGTCAAGACTGAAAATGGAATAAAAATTTTAAAACGCCTCTCAGTTGCCCCGTCTCTGAAAAGCTGGGAAAACCAACAACATAGTCCTTCGTTAATTAGTATTCTGTCTTCTATTGGTAATCAATTTCTTGCTTCTCATGCCAATTAGTCCACATTTTCTGTCTTTTTATTAACTTTTTCCCAGATAGGGAGACCCCCAGTAATTGTCTTAGTTTCTTCTTCATGTCTGGTTTTTGTAATTTATCTTTGCAGTTTATAACTTCTGCATCCCTGGTATCCAGGTCTCAACAATAAATTTCACTTCCCGGATTTGTTAATTTCCTATCCCAGGTCTGGGAGCACTGAAGCATGACAGGCCCTAAATGTTTTTCTAACCCATGGATATCACCCAGAGCTTGCTTGTTAACTGCTATCTATTTCATGGAATATGACTTTTTGATAACACTATCTATCTGTTTATTTATTTAGTTATTATATTTCAGAGGAGTGACTATAATGATGACAAGGACTGAAGTTTTGATGTACAGAGTATGATTTCCTCTTATTAAGAGCAGAAAAAATATTTTGCAAACATCTAAGTGAAGCCAAACATTCTTACGACTTCATATTGTGGCTTAGCCTCAGCAAACAGGCAAAATCCCAGCCAGCTGCTTGCTTATCCCTTGTCACTTCCCCAGGATGGGGCAGAAAATAAAAAGAGCAGAAATGAGAAAGCTTGAGGGCATGTATTTTTTTTTATTATTTTTTTTTGCAGGCAAAAAGTATTGCAGGCAAAAAAAAACTTACTATGGGTAAAATAACTTAATCACTTGCCAATTAAAATAAAAACAATCAGTAGTTGGAGTAGGGGGAAATAAGGACAAACTTTAAAATAACAACCTTTCTTACCCCGCTTCTCCGATATAGTATCACTCCTTCACTCTAGTTTCATGCTAGACCCCTTCCCCCTTCTTCAAGTGATGCAGGCAGATGAGAAATGGTGCGCTGCAGTCAGTCTGTGGTGGCCTACAGCTGGCCTGTAGGTCTCAAAGGATAAATAATTATAAAATTATAACAGAAATATGTGACCAGTTACATAACTACCTGACTTCTATAATATGATCACTAAGAGTGGGCCCAGGCCATTGGAGACTCAGGCTTCTATTGGCTGGCTGAGCAGGAAGTAACAGGCTCAGCCAATGAGGTTTAACCTCATGGGCTCCTAAGGTATATAAGGGAGCTAGACCTGAATAAAGTGAAGTCTTGCTGCATGAACTCAGTGTGTCTTGTCACTGGTCTGTCTCCAAAATTGTGACAATTAACTACCATGAAAAAGGCAGAAACTCCTTAATTGTATTGCATGAGGTATTTCCAGTAAGGATATGTCATTTTGGATGTAATTTTAAAACAAACTGATCATGTCTCATATGAATAGTGTGTACGATGTCAAATTGAGGCTCTTGCGGACAGAGATAAATGGGAGCATAGAAACCTTGCTTTATAAGAGAAAAATAAATGTTGGTTTTCTATAAATATGTGATCTCTTTAAATATTAAAAACAGGAGAAACATTTCTATCAGCTAAAAGCTGAGCTTTTCAAACATTTGAACAAGTAGTTACAGTAGGGACAATTTTTTTCTTTTTTGTCACTGTAGACAGAAATGTCTAAGGCTTGTTAAACCTATCTGTTTTTAAAATGGGACTCAGTTCACTGTTACATATGACCTGAACTGAATGTTAGGGATGTGAACCTAAAGACTCAGGATTTTCTTATAATTCCTGTGTTTGTTCACGTTGTCAACTTCCCTTTGAGGGGTAAGGAATCAATTTGTGAAGTTCAAATGACTTAAATTTCTCACATTAAATTTCAAAATTTATTCACTAAATTCTGAAAATATTTGGAATGAAATATTGGTAAAAAAAAATTCATTGCGTACTTGTCTTTGTTTAAGACAATTTACAGGGTGGAGCCTGGGAAGCAAGCTCCCTCCCCTTTAGTTTAAATAATTTACACCAATTTAACCCTTTCATCAATAAGGAGAAATGAATGTAAGGAGAAGTAAGTGAAAAAAATAACTGTTTACTAAAAAAAAAACCAAACCAACAACAACTAAGATAACAATAATAAGCACTAGATATTAATGTGCTGAATCCTGTGGACTCCATGGGACCAAAACAATATGGTGGATTGTCCTTTAAAAGAGAGGGATCTGCCAAGAAAGGCAGGAATCTTCCTTGAATGGAGAAGATGACCCCCTGACTGCCTCCCTACAAATTTTTATAACTCTGAAATTATGGGGCTGTCAGGCAAAGATAGGGGAAAATAAATGACAGCAGTTCTTTACTAGAATACACACACACACACACACACTCACACACACACACACACACACATAACAACAGGAACAACAACAGCAACATCAACAACACAAAAAAGAAGAAAACTCAATAAGAGCCTTTTCCCGCCCTTTGGTGTATGGACACAACTGGCATGGAGTGCTGATGGCTCGTGTTGAGGCAGAGGGGCTGTAATGACTCCCCTAGGGCTTACAGGGGATACTGGGATATGAGCCCTGAGCCTCCCAAGGGGTTTATGGCCCAGGGAAGAGAGAGAAGCTAGAGGGGCTGGAGGCTGTTCAGTTTCCCTGTGTTTTCAGGTGTCTGGTGCAGTAACCTGGTAATGGTGGCTCTATTGAGGTTCTAGTCTACAAGCAGCTGGGAGGTGGTCTCTCCAGACAGAAGGAGAGAGGAGTTGGGGGCCCAGTCTTTTTCCCTTGGAAATACCCACGCAGATGGTGCAGGTCTCTCCTGATGAGGATGGGTGCTGCAGAGTGAGTCCTAGTCCACTGGCAGTTTACTGTAAGCAGTGGCCTCACCAATAGGCAGTCAGGAGAAAACTTCACAGCAGTGCCAGACCCCCTGGGCTGAAAAAGTCCAGCACCAGCCACCACAACCATCTCCCCTGCAAACCAGTAAAAGACTGCTCCACCCCCAGCTAAGATCAACATCTGTTTGCCATTTCCATGACAACAAATGTGAAGAAAATTCCTTCAAGAAACCTAACCCCAAACACAAACAAATCCCTTGCCCAGTATGGCTACCTCTTTAGTCAACTGTGTGGCCCATAGGGCAAAGACAAGATGATGAAGAAGCCCTGTTCAGCTCAACCTTCCCCTTTGGTGTTAGTTCCTCTGCTTCTTTTTGACCAGCTGGACCCAGCTGATGTTGGTGTTGCAGTCCTGAACTGCTGCTGTGTTCCGGAGAAAGAAAATAGACTCACTGGGCATTGAAACCCATAGCCCCAGGCCCAACAGCTCCAGCTTGGTGGTACAGCTGTGTATTGTAAAACTCTCTCTGAAATAGTTTTGGATTGTAAAATTTGCAGTTTCTTGGAGATCTGGCCAGGCAACTTCCCACAGACCTCAGAGAGAAACGAAAGAAGGCTTCTGCCTCATGCTGCCTTGGCCCAGAGAACCTGCCCCAGCTAACTCTCTTGGCAGCTCAGTGAGAATGGAAGAGGGCTCTGTGTGCCTGTTCCCTGTCTCTTAAAGAGAACCTGAGAATCCCCATGTCCCTGAAAACTTGGTGTCAAAACTCCAATTCCTATTTTGGTTCCCAGGTTTTAAAGGGACAGTAAAACAAACTGCGTGGATTTTTGTAGAGAAAAAATGGAATAAAATACATTTTTTTTTGGTCACCCAGGAAAATACTTTTCTATTTTTCACATAATTTATAAAAGTCATTCCATCCTCTGAATTATGGAGATTACTAAAAATCTGTTTCAAAGGAATCTGCTAATATCAATGCCAAGTTGATTTTAATGATATCAAATTTTAGCTTTCAGAATGCTGCAGGGTAAATATAATAAATAAAATTTATTAATGTATTAAATGTACATTACAGGGGAAAAACTCCAAAGACAAACACTCCTTCCATATAAGCTTGGCTCTTAAAACTACACATTGTCATACTGCAGCAATTGCTGTTAAAAATGTGATATCACTCTCACTGGAAAGCATAAGGCACATGCTGTAGTTTTAGGTTCATGTTTCCAAACTCACAAAATCTTTTCAGGGTTCTTCATCTTTTCAAGACAGTTAATTTGATAACAAACATACAGAAAAAAATAGCGGGGAGTCAGGGGAGAAGAATTACCATGTAGCAAAGGAAATGTGTGAAGTTATACTCATGGTTCTTTGCCCACTGCTGTTTTTCTCCATGTCAAAGAAAGTGTTCACTTGTATTCATCAAATGTACCATCACAGACAATATTTACAAATAGTACTGTTGTTAAACATATTCTGTGGTAATTTTGTAGCATCTGTTAAGAGTTTTAAGACTTGTCCAAGAAGTTTTTTGTCAGTTTTGTGTTACACTGAACATTTGTCTCAAATGGCAAATATGCATTTAATAATAGTTAAATAAAACTCTGTGTTGAGGACAAGTTTGAGAGATATCCCTGGGAATCCTACATTAATCCAACATGGTAGTATTTTTTCATGTCCCCCTGCAATCATGCAGATTGCTGTTGCCTTAAAACTGAAGGCTGGAGAAAAGTATCACTGGTGTTGGAGACAGGAATGCGACAAAACACATCAAGGTTCATGCACAACAGCCAACTTTTATTGAATGATCTTTTCCTTGCATGGATTTGAAGGTTTGTGCATTTATTCCCATTGGCCAAACCAGTTGCCACCCGGCCAACCAGCCAATAGCTGCTCGTGTCCGCAGTGGACTAGACCTGCTCTCCAACAGTCCACACTGGTCAAGTTACATAATCAAGGCACTTACATAATTAGTTATATTTCAGTTGTAAGATTTGGATTATAAATAATTGTGAGGCCTTCAGGCCAGCTGTTAGCTACCACAGAAAGGGATGTATAGATTTCACAAAACAAGAGTATGTAAGTGTATATATGTTTTGAGCTCAATCCAGCAGGATTTGTGGAGTAGTAATTGGAAGAATCTTCCTGAGAAGAATTAATTAGATACAAATGGGGCATGTTTAAGCTCAAAATTGAAAATATGCACTACTCTTGCATTTGGTGACAAAGGTAAGCTAGATCTTCTACAGCAGCCTGGAAGCATCAGCAACAAAATTTATTTCATTTTGTCTTGTTTTTGGTTTGAAGCTAGGTATTTTTGCCATATGCCTTTCAGTGGTAAATAAGGTCTTTTTGGTTTTCTTTTGTGATATGGTGGTCTCTCTTCAGAGCTTTTCACTGCCTCCCCTCAAATGACATTTTAAAAGCTGAGATGGTTAGCTGAGATCATGTGGATTAATTTTTCTACTTAGTTCTTCTTGGCATTGGCAGCCATCATTGTCCCAAATATATGGGCCAAATAAATTCACTTAAGGTTTGCATCTGCAAAAGGCAAGGAATCTCCTATTTCTTTTCTAGAACTATGTCTTCAAAAGAGGAGTCAACATGGTTAAACTAGGTAATAACCAAGAATTTAGGAGAGTGATACATATTTATAAAATTATATATAAAAAGAAACAACCTACAAAAACTAACCTGGAAGAATTTTTTTGATTTTGTACCTCAGAAAGGTTAGACTCCAGAACATTTCATCTTGTGTGAGACTCAAGACGTTGGATAAAATATATGCTCGCAATTTTGTTAATTTTCAATTGCCATAAAACTGCAAGAAATGTATATTTGATTAAAGCATTACTTTCATAAATATATTCTCCTCACAATATTTTTAGCAGAAATTTTTCAGCTTTGGCTGAAAATAAATGGAAAATATTTCCATGAAGTTGTATTGATAATTTGTGTGACATGAGGTCAAATTAAAATCCAGTAATTTTTTTTTAAAGTAGAATTAGTTTTCAGTAGTAACTCTTATCCTAAGTCTTCTAGCCAATTTTTATGGTTTTGAGAACAAATTTCTACTATTTTAAATACAGGCTTTCCTTTTTGCTCCTTCATACAGTGTAAATGTACTTCCAAATAAAAGAAGAATTATACATCTTACAAAAATGTACACATATCTCTATTTGTAGGAAGCTCATTGCCTTTAGACACATATAGAAATCTTTTACAGACTGGCTTAGAAAGGACATCATTCATCACATCTGCTAGTCTCTTCTAAATTGTAATTACAGTAAATGTTGTTAGTTGCAATTCTTGTTAGTTACTTTCTTGGCAGTTTTGTAGGTTGGAGGGCAAAGCAATGACAGAATTATGTTTTAATTAGCATCAGTTGTCTTCTTATTAGCAATAAAAATTGAAATAAATTTTTTTAAAAGATATTCTATAATAAGGAGAGCCTGCTAATATACTTCCTTTCTCTTTACTAAAATTATTGAGATGCCCTGATTTTTACACACTGATGCCAACCTTCTAATATAGTAGTTTTCAACTTGCAAGACACTTTAGATTTTGAAAATATTAATTGTGGTTGGAAAGGGTACGTAAAGATTCTTCCCTTCTCAGGTCTCTCATTTTCTGGAAACTGTTGAAAAGATGGAGATGAATTATTTAGGCCTTAAACTGCCTGTGGAAAGTTACCTGCTCAAGAACTGCTTGGTTTTGTTTTGTTTTCATTTTGATGTTTTTGGGTTTTTTTTGTTTTTTTTTTTTTTTTTTTTTTTTTTTTTTTTTTTTTTTTACAAGGTAGCATTTACTTCACTCCTATATGGAGCAATGTCCATATAGATAAAGAAATGAGTTGTCCACCAAAGTTTTGTCAGTAATAACCTCTTTTTTGCACACACCAGTCCTTCCAAGACTGTAGCACTTTGGCAAGTTCTGTCTGTATACATCAACTATCAGGTTTTGTTTTTAAATACAGGTGAATTTCGACAACTTATTGTAATGTAGTAAGACCTGACAAATAATGGATATGAAGGACCTGTTTGGTACAGGAATTGGTCACAGTCAACACAGCTTCTTGAGAGGAGAGTCCTGCTTGCCAAGCCTGATTTCCTTTTATGACAAGGTAATCCATCTAGTTCGTCAGCGCAAGCCGGATGATGTAATTTTTTTGAATTTCAGTAAACCTTTCCAAACTGTCTCTCACAGTATCCTCCAGAAAAAAAATGTCCAGCCTACATCTGGTTAAAGACATCATGGGATGGGTAAGCAACTGGCTCACAGGTTGGTGACATCTGGTCCAGAGTGGTTACCTGTTACTAGTGGAGTTCTTTTAGGGCTCCATCCTTGGCTCTGTGCTCTTCAGAAACTCCACTAATGACCTGGTTGCAGGACTGGAAAGGATACTAAGCAAGTTTGCAGACAGTACTAAATTGGAGGAAATGTTGACTCCCTTGAAGGCAGGGAGACCCTGCAGACACACCTCAACAAATTAGAGGACTGGGGAATTATCTTCTGTGCTCCCCTGGCATCTTCTAAGTGATTTGAAAAACCCAGCCTATAGGTTACTTCAGAAAAAATAAAGATGTGAAGAAAATAATTTTAGTGTTAATAAGGCTATCTTTGGGAGGAATGGACTCCTTAAGTAGCTTGCTAACTTATACAATTTAAGAAGTCAAACAGAAATAGTAATATGACAGTAGGGAGAAACGGGTCTTGATGGAGCCTATAGGAGTGACATACCCAATGTTATCTTAGCTCAGAAATGGACAATTGGAAAGAATCACAGACTCAGCTTTTTGTCAGAAGGAATATTCTTCTCAAAGATACACTTCTTAACTAGACTGTTCAAGTCATAAATATTAATAATTTTACTATGCTAGAAGAGAGATATAGAAATAACACGGAGATGAAAATATGGAAAGGAAGAGAAAAATAAAAAATAAAAACACAAAAAAGAAATGTGTAAAAGAGTAAAATACACAATGAAAGCCTAAAAGAGCTAAGAAAATAAATGCAAAACAGGATTAGGTCCTCTGGGTTACATACAGTCAAGGAATTGAATTGTTTTAGGCTTCAGAAGGTCAGGGCTTTCCTTTTTCAGTTTCTGAGTTCGGGCTGTGCTTACTCATTGCTCCAGGACTAAATCATGGTGGCGAGAGCTTCTATTTTAAGTTGTAAAGCCAGCAAAAAACTTCAAAAAAATACACCATTCTTTGCTCTTTTACAACATTTTGTACTTTATTATGTTTGATTTTACTAATCCATTTAGTTATTGAAAAACAATGCCTAAGTACCTTTCTTGTGTTCTAAAATAGTAGCATTGTGAAATAAATTTTCAGAGTGGAAAGAGAAGCTTTTGCTTCACTGTTTTTAATGCGTGTTTGTATCAGAGCTCAAAGTGTACTTTGTATCAGGCTGCTTTCCAGATTGATGCTTTCCTTTTTGTAGTGCTGCTGAGGTAGGAGCAGCACAATGCCAATTTGATCACATTGCCTTTTCTGACCTGAAAGCCAGGTTGCACCTTCTAGGAATAGGTTTGAATCCTTGGTGGCATGCTAGTTTGACAAAATAGTAGTTGCTGAACTAATACTTGATATGGTTAGACAAATTGCAGGACAAGGCGTGTTAGGTATTTTTGCTTCACAGTGCTTGATTTTGGTTCTTGCTCTGATGAATAGCAATGTAGCTACCTAAACTCAAAATAAGAACAAATGTTTTTCACATCTCAGAGCCTTTGTTGTTTTGTTGGGTTTTTTTTGCATGGTTTTTTGTTTGTTTGTTCGTTTGTTGTTTTGTTCCCCCCCCCCCCCCCCCCCCCAAACCACTGAATAGTTGCTGGAGCATGTCATGCTTTGAAGAAAAACATCTATAGTTCAATACACACTTAACACTTCCTCTCATATCCTCAATGCTATTTTCCACCATTATGCATTCAAAATCTTATTAAAAGAATGGGGTAACTGAAGGGTTTTGTATCAAAAATCATTATAGCTATAGCAAAATCAACATCAAACACCTTCAAATATATTGCCAGTATAAAATATAAATATTGTTATTCTATTAATATTAATATGAAATATATGCAATGAGTAGCTATTTATTATTAAAATAAATTCTCAGAAACATTAATAGAGGACATTGCAGCATTTTCATGTAATTTGCACTTAGTTGTATAAAGGGATGGTATTCATAACATAAAGGACTACTTTTCTATAGCTTGATCAATGGAATTAATTTATTGTCTTCTTGATTACAAAGAAAATAATTAGAAGTACTTTGATGTAGATTAGGTGGAATGGAATTGAATAGAAAAATAACTTGACCTACTTCTAAGGTAACGGCATTTTGTTGCTGTTTTGAAGTTTATACTTCATTACAGAAGGTTTTTGAGATTTTAAGAATATGGTGCTTTGGAGGGGATGGGAGCTCTATAAAATAGCACTTCAAAAGTCTTGTACTTCATCTTGCAGTGATACCGATACGCATACCTTAATTTCTTAATTTTTATATGTTGTTAAATGGAAGTTTTATTATTTGCTATCCTTGTGGAGAAAAGGGATGCATTGAGAATTCTTGAATATTTTTACTCCTTTTTTCCTCTCCTTGTCAGCCAAATTTTATTGAATCCCCCCTTTTCTAACAAGATTGAGCTTGGTAGAAAAATTATACTTAAATAATCTAGAATGAAATATTTAAACATCATGTTTTGAGACATAATTCCTGCACTAATCCTGGAAATCCTTTCAACATCATCAATTGTATTTTACTGTGACACAGTGGAGAGAGAAGCATTATGTTGCCTCTAAGCCACTAACTGCTCTATTTACATTCTCCATTTGTCAAATCTAGTTTACTTCTAGTTTACTTCTATGCTTCTTTACTACTGGTGTACTTCTATACTTCTACGCCTTTGGCTTTTGTTGTATGAGGGAAATCCAGCAGCACAATATTTAAAATGTGTTGTGATGGGGAAGATTTGGATTCGTAATCTTGTTTCTTGCTTGGCAAGAGAAGAATTAAGATCTAATAATTGAATGCATCATAAAAAATAATTGCAAAATACTGTTATGAAGTTTTACTTGCTAGGACTTTAAAATTTTGTTCTTTGTTTCTACACTAACACAGTTTTTATTGGCGTCTTAGGTTACAA
This sequence comes from Passer domesticus, assembly GCF_036417665.1. NCBI lineage: Eukaryota > Metazoa > Chordata > Aves > Passeriformes > Passeridae > Passer > Passer domesticus. The sequence continues at coordinate 65,716,247 of NC_087474.1, forward strand.
TGTAAGATGTAACCAAAAGTATGTATTCTATCACCATCTGTTAAAACCAGGCGGGGCAGTGTTCTTTATCTCTTCCATGACCCATCCCTCATTACTCCAGAGAGCTGTCTCTGTTAATGGGCCATCAAGTCTCACTGCAGGACTCATAACATGACGTCTTCTCATTGTGAGATGTTCTGCTCAGGGGGAGGAACCAAGCATTCGCATCTGGATATAATCTGAGGCTTGGAACACCAAAGGCGGCCTTATCCACTGAATTCCCAGAGGAAGACCAGACGCTTCTACACCACCACTGGACATTCCGAGGAAGACCTTCTTCTGCTTCAACAAAACCACATCTATCACTCCAAGAGGACTGCAGCCATGATTTAATTGGACTGATACCAACACCCTGACCAACATGGCGTCAGGTTGTATTGTGACCCTATCAGTGATTTTATACTATTAAATTTATTTTAATGCTCCTATTAAATTATAGTTATGACATGGAATCTTCCACTGGTTTGCTTTCATACTAATACAATTGGTATTCCTCCTATGCCTTTCCAAAGAGAAAAAAGTTGATTGAGGTAAAGGTATGATATATATTCTATGTATCATATTTTTTAGGTATACTGAAGTTAAGATAATCTAATAAAGCATAGGGGGCTCTAAGGTATTCTTTTTCTTGTCAAGTCCTCTATAGTAGGGCTATGGCAATGGTTCTAATTTTGGAATATATCTGATAGAATAATTCTGAAAAAAAAGTGTTACCATAACTTAGGTCCTAATACCTGGCTATCTGTGATGTTTCTTCAAATCTGCACTCATGTAAATGCAACTTAAATAAAGAACAAGAATCTCAACATCTGTAAAAAAGTTATACTGCCCTTTGCCTTCTAAAGAATGTAAATCCCCTTTGCTCTTTTCAAAGCTGAAATAAAAATAAAGCCTTTATCCCAATGCCAAGTAATTTGAACTTGAGGCACTTGCTGTTTAAATTCTTCAAAATAAATTTCCAGTTGAATCCACCAGAATGGAGATTTGCTACACCTTTTCTTCTTTCATTCAATTTTTAACTAATCTGAAATCCTTTACTGGTTGACAGTTCTGAACTATACACCTAGATTTTCCACTGGTGAATTTTGGGCGGATGCCAATAGGTCTCATACATTTTTTTCATGTATTCCCTTGCTAACTCTGGGCTAAATTTACATTTCAAATGAGAAGAAGCCATATAAACCTCCCACAGATCTGTTTGTTGTAACAACAGTAACCCAAACCCATCAAATTTTATTTTTCAATGAAAGATATCATAAAGAAACTAAAAAAAAAATGTAGTTCCTGTCTACTAAATTAAATGGTGCTTTTCAGAGAGAAATAGGAAAGGGAATCTTTTATTTTCCTTCAATACTTTCTCAGCTATGTGATCAAAATATATCAGGAACTGGTTAATAAAGCAATGGTGCTTTCTTTAGCTTGTACCAGTGAGCTTTAGGACTCACAAAGTTGTATTTTTCAGTACCTGAAAATGGACTGCTGGCTCTTTACTGCGAAGATTGTTGTGGTTGACACAATTATTTAAGATAATCTTTTATCCTAATGCTAGGGCCTGTAAACTGTTTCCCTTTTCTCTTCAAATGTGCTGTGTTTAATAAGCAACTTTTTCAGCAAAAGTGCATCTTTAAAAATAATGGGAATGGAGTGCAGCAGAAGACTTCCTGGACCAGCTGAGGGTAAACATATTTAGCAGTGAAAACAAGGATGATGAGTGATTGATAGAATAATTGCCAAACTTGCATGCAATTGAGGATGCTAGGGTCAGTAGGCTAGCTCTTTTGGAAAAATATTGAAGGATTTTGCCTTGCTTCTATAGGGAATTTGGAAAAAAAATAGAAGGGAAAAAAAGAGAAAGGTCCAGGAAGCAGCATAAGTGTTTTGTCTCATGATCTTTCTTTACAGTAACAGTGATGTCAGAGCTAATATCTTCTCATGTGTGGACTAGTTATTTGTTATTAATACTCATTCATAACAGCATACAAATGCCACTAAATTATGGAAAACATTATTTCTTATATCCTTGGCAATGTTTCAGAAGCATTTAAAGGCTCCTGATGGGATAAAGGTTTTGCAGTCATACCTCATCATTGTGAGTCAAAACCTGCCCTTGAGAAGTGTTAGCAGACCCTCGGGTCTCTTGTGTCCCAATATAGTGCCCTGGCAAAACTGCCTCTAATTATAATGCACAGAAGTAATATTGCAGTCAATGAAACTTAAATAGAATTAGTATAATTCACAGCATTGAAGAGATTGGATTCTCAGTTTATAAGAACAGAGAAGACAATGAGAATTTTAAAATATAATTATTTAGCTTTGCCAGGATTAGAATGACCTTGGCTCTCAGCCAAGAACATTCCAATTGAGCTAACACCAGGAAACACATCTAATGTTGAGATTGTCTTTGCAATATGATAACAATTTAATTTAATTTGTGAAGGTCATCCAAACTTGTATTAAGGACAGTATTAGTGTACAGTATGTTCACATATTTTAATGTCACAGTGTAAAAGACATGAAAAGGAGTCCAAGAACCAGGATACAACTACTCTAAGAAATGTTACAAAATGATGCAATACTATTTCTTAAAAAATATTATAATGAAATGTCAGAGTTCATAGATGTTATTTTAACTTTAAAGTCTAGTTTTTAATTTCTTCATTTAACTCCATTTATTTTACACACTATATACAGCTGTTCAAACTCATAATACATTTCAAATCAGAAAGCATTATGAGAAGTCAGTCAAGACATTCTCAGACTGCTCATAGTAGTCATATTTGGCTTATTGGAAACTAGGGAAACTGCATAGTATTTATTTGGAATAAAAGTGCAAAAGAAGCAGTCCTTTGTTAAATTTCAATTTTGACCTATCTCATTATGCAATCATGTCTTCAGATTGTGCAGACTGGGATCAAGGAGATGACAAATGCTAGGAAAGGCACCTTTTTTGTACAGTTCTACCACAATGCACATATGAAAACATGGCTTTAGCTTAAATTTACCAAAGAGGTGGCTGTGCTATGGCGCTTGGCTGTGGACTGGAGTGACAGAAGTGTAGGTGTATTTCTCTCTGCCTCTTTGCATGGCTGACTAAGGTGATTTCTTTGACTGCTTCTGCTACATATACCCATGGATGCCCCTCAAATCCTGTGGATAGGTGGAAAGACCTATTACAATCTTCCTAATCTGTGTGAAATATTTTTCAACAAAATTGTAATTTATGGAATGTAACAGAATTGCTTGGGAAAAAAGGAGCAGAGGTAGCAGCAGATTTAACAAATCAAAGGTTGTGCTACAGATAGCTTTCTTATTTTCCAGGATTATAAACAGAGCAGGAAAGCATTCCTTTCAATAGCTTTCTTTGAACTCATTCAGATAATATATGTATTGGAAAGCTGAGAGAAGGAGAAATTAGGGACAAAAATGAAATTTCAGCTTTATCTAAGAGGTCACCATAACCTTTGTCTTCCCATCTTCCAAATCTTTCAGTCTTGAGAGTTAAGAGGACAGATTTACTTGGATGAATTATGTAGTAATTATAGATATATAATTAATTATAATAGAAGAGTCTTTTTGCCACTCTTCTCACTCTCTTTGAGTTGAATATATAAATATATTTCTTAGGGATGGGAAGCAACTGCCTTTTTTAGATGACCTTGATGAAGAAGAGGTGAACTAGAAGGTCCTCAAAGACTTTACAAATCAGAGAAGATTTTAATGCCAGTTGTGGAAGCAGGATTTGGAGAATACTAGCAAGTCAACTTGTGGAATGAGGGACAAGTATGCTTTGCTTTCAAGGGACTTAGACAAACCACATGCCTTTAGAAGTAGTTTTTGTTTTCTAAAAAATCAATCTTTCTAAATATTGTAATTGAAGAGTATGATTTTTCCCCCCTTCTTTTGTATTGTTTTTGGTTTTGTTTGTTTTTGTTTTTGTTTTTGTTTTTTAGAGCTAATTTGGATTTTACAATGACAACAATTTAGGACTAATTCTAATAAAAGGGGCTGTGCAATGAAGAAATAATTTCAGGGAGTTGAAAATCAGTTGATAATCTATTGATAATCATATTGAATTGCATGTTCATCTTCTTTCTTGGACTCTATATCAGTCTGTGCCACTGTGCCATTTCTGAAAGACAAAGTGTTTGTAGTACTTATTACAGGAAACCCAGTACAAGTCATTTTACATGACTGGTATTAAACAGTAATAAAACCACTGAATCTGTTTTCTTGAGCTCTTTTTTGGATAAACTTTACAGGTCAATAAAGTTCAAGCCTACCTTGTCCTACCTTGATGTTTTTGTTTTCAGTCTTGTAATTGCAGATACTGAAATTATTTCTACATGGCAGCGTACAGGTCTAGTGATTCACTGAAGAATTGGTAGCTGAATATCTGTAAAGGCCACCGCTCATGCTATCACAACTTCCTTAATTTTGAAAGTTATAGGAAAAAAAATTGTCTTCTGGCTGTTAAGTGTATACACTTACTAGAGTGACTGTTGCAAGTTGTCCTGGTTCTAGACAAGACAGAGCTAATTTTTTTCAATATCCAAAATGGAGCATGGCCAGGACCATGGAGATTACTTTGTTTCATTTCATGTCATTGCTGGGAGCAGGGGAAAGGGATTCTCTTGTCTCTTCCAGGGAGGAGGGCTTCCTTCCTGTCAAGAAAACATGGTAGGGGAAGCCATCTAATATTTGTTTATTGTTGTGGATGTTCTATGTAAATTGTTTCTTTATTTTACACCTTTAGTTAGTAATATTGTTGTGTTATGGTTAATTTCCTTACCTCATTGCTGTTTCCAGTAAATTATTTTGATCTCAAACTATGCTCTTTACCTTTTGTGCCTCCAATGGAAGGGGGAGAGGAGAATGAGTGGTGGCGTGGTTTTAATGGGAAAACTAAATTAGAGAATAACATTCCTAAACCATAACACAAGTCAAATCACATATTAATAATTTTCAGTTTTCAGATTGTATTTTCCTCCTAAATACTCACTGCAATATCTTTCTATTCTCTGCATTCCTTTAGGCATTTCATTCTGATGTTTCAAGCCCCATCAAATCTCAATTATAAATATACTGCTAGTATAAGAAGATTTTCATTAAAATATAATCTACCATCTTTTAGCAAGTCTGAACCCTCATGTTAGAAAATAATGAAGTTTTATAACTTACTCTTCATGGTAAATTTCATAGTATTTTTAAGCAGCAAGAATATTTTCAATTTAAAGGTTAAGGTTAGCGTTTTTTTTTTTTTTTTAGTCTTTTTCTATTTCCCCTTACTCAACAGAAAATCCTGTATGGATATCAATAGCATGCCTTTTGTGCTCATAGTTTGCAGTAATGGGAGCAAACTATTTTTGCAGTAATGGGAGCCTCAACTTTGTTCAGTAGAAACCTTGTAAATTAAAAAAATGGCAATCTGAATGAACTACTATGAATCAAGGTGATAGCTGTGAGCATAGACTTGTCAGTGAGTTCTGCAGACAGCATGTGGCAGCTTCCCACTTTATCTTCTGATAGATCGGGGTATATATGCTGCTTTTTTTTTACATTTTAAATCACATTTGAATTTCATAATACTTGGTGACTCTTTATGGAGATAATCAGCACACAGGCTACATATGTTAGAGAGTTACAGGGCATGAGACTTCTAGAAAGAAAACACCAAAACACTTCCTTTTCCTGCTATGGCAAAAACTATTCAGTCTCAGGAACTTCTTTCATTTAACATGTAACATAGCAAGATGTAGCGTATCTTTGGGTAAGAGAGGGGTTGTATGTTTTTTCTTTTTTTCTTTTTCTTTTTTTTTTAGTAGAAGATTGTCTCAGTGAACAAATGGTTGTGAGTTTTCTGAGCAAATTAATACTTGTGAGACAGGTCATCCTGTCTCACAAGTTGTGAAGAAATCTTTTATGTGAATTTTCCTTCTGTAACTTCATATTTTTGAAAATGTCTCAGCAAAGGTAACTGATTTAGACTTGGACTAGCAGTCACTCACTTTGCATATTCAAAGACTTCACACACATAGGTACTGATAACAAGTTTTCAGTAGCTTCAGGGAAATATTAAACTTTTGTCCTTTTAAGTAACACATGTTTTTCCAAATAGCAAAGTACCTTTAGTACTTCAGTATCTTGAACTCTAACAAATATTAATCATACCAAAATGGAACTTTAGCCTATTTTTTCTAGTTAGCAGTCTCATAAGAATGTTTGATAATTGCTATATGAAAAAAATTTCAATTTGCAAAAATATTCTGTCATTAATAATGTTTGGCCTGAATGAAGGGCAGCAGTTGCAGATGACTTCAAATGCTTAGCCAATTACAAATCCAGTACTTGTATTAAGATGGAAAAAGAAAAGGAATTACTTGGAAACCATATCATAATCTCTAATCTCAATAGGATGCATATTTTAGAACAATTATGAAGGAAGCTTGGAAAACAAAAGAAAAGAAAATTCAGGACAAGATTAACTATTGCAAATTACTACATATGTGGTGAACAAACTTGCTTCACTCAAAATGTCTCATCATCTATAGACAAAATTCTGGGAGAAAAAAATTAAATTAGACTGCTTTAGCATTTTTGTGATGCACCTGGTATTCAGTACCACACAAACTGAAACTGTCAGGGAGGATGAGGAATAATGAAAGATTAATAAAGATCCTATGCTGGTTAATGGTGCTGAGTGTCAGATGCCGACTTGTCTGGCATGAGGTTATAAATGGTAAACCTAAAGAAAGAGATTTGCAAACATTCTTGCTTCACAGTTTTGTTAATGATCTTGGCATTTAAAAATACACACATCCTAAGTAAATTAGCTGTTAGTACAAGGAACAAATGTGAATAACTTTGAAGATTGTTGTAAAGGAAATGGGTTAATATACAATATGATAAAGCTGTTTTATTAGAAAATAGCAGTAAGTGTATCTGCTGTAGTCTTGGTTTCAGAAAGAATTGTGGGAGTACATTCCCCTTGCCCCCCAGGGCACACTATGATTATTCATGACAAGAGCAACTAAGAAAATAAAGAAGATTTCTCTCCGTTTGTGAGGATTATAAAAAAATTATTGGGACATACATTAAAGACACATATTTAAACTAGAGGATATTATTAGCAGAAGAAGAAATAAGCAAACTGATTACTAACACATTGAATTTTAAAATACAAGGAAATTCTAACTCCTTGTAAGACAATTCAGTTAACTCCTAATTGGAGTGATTGCTTTCGAAATTCAACTCAGCAAGATTATGAAGGGAATTCTACACGGCAGTCATTGCAAAAGAATAAGATTGGGCTACAAAATGGGAAAGCGTTTTTTAGTATTATGCTCTTAATTGTGTCAAAAATAAGTGGTATTCTCAGTGTATTATGTAATGTATTTTCAGGTTTCAGCATAATTTGGATTAGTGATGAAGGAAGATAAATGACTGATAAGAACTCACACTTTAAGAAAGTGTTATTGAGTTTTATGTATGCTTTAATTTTTACTTTCATTTTGCTTAACTTGCCTGAATAATTTTTCTGATTGAACCATATCCTTTTTGATACAAACAACCTGTGACTGTTCTGTCCCTCGGTAGGGGGCTAGGTATGTCCCTGGTGGGCAGGAGCAAATAATGAGAGTTGATTCACCTTTGACCCTTCAACACCATTACATGCAAAATTGGGCACATTGTTCTAGTGTTTGTTGCCTTGCTGGGACTGTTCACTTTGATGACACTAACACATCTTTGTCATTCTGGTGTTATCTTGTTGTGATTCTCACAGCAGAGTAGTTGAAAGAAGGTTTGCCAGGTGTGAGAAGAAGAACACAGTGATTATGTGTGTGATTATGATTAGATTAGGTTTAATACAGTATCTAAATGTTGCCAATGCAATATATAACAACTCTATGAGCTATTATGATGGATTATGATCATGAGGTTGTGGTCCCTCCTGTTGAATCACAACCTTCAGTGTGACCCCTTGCCTTTTACAACTTCTCAGAGAAGTCTAGGTGCAGCTAGGTCCATCTAGTTTCAGATTTAATAAACAGTTTATGACTGAAGGGGTATAATATAGACAGGTTCATCTAGAAACCTACAGGTTTACAGTCTTTGGTGATGCAGAATTCCCAATAACAAAGCAGCAAAGCACCAATGAAACTATTGCAGGATTTTGTTCCTATGTTTGCCTGAATCTTAGCAATTTTTTCACACTTATCCAAAAGTGAGTATTCCTCATCTTGAGGTGGGATGTACTCTGCAGGATCACTTGTAAACTGCTTGCAGCCTCAGGATTCCAGTTTGCCCAGCTGGCCTAGTCTCCAGCAACATTTTATGCCCTTTTATAGGCCCATGTACACCAAAGTCAATCACAAATACCTCTGTTTCCCCATCTCTGGACTGTATTAATTATGGAGGATTCAGCCAGTTCTTCCTGTAATATCTACCTGGTGTTCTTATATTAAGACAAACCACACTGCCTATTAGAGACAGAAAAAAGGGAGAAGGATGCATGCATGGTGAAGGGGGAGGACATACCTAAGACCTGACTATAGCTCATTTCTTTGTTTCTATTTGACCATTTTTGGGAATTTTGAGAACAAATGTATAATGTTATTGTCCTATGAACTATCTATATCTGAAGGTTTGTGTCAAAATAACTGAAAGTAGTATAAAGTATATATTGAGTTAATTTAGTTCTTGACAAAACACAACTCAAACAAACTAAAATATTCATAATATTTGTATTTTCTAGCTTGCCACTTCAATCAGTAGCCATCATAAATGGAAAAGATAGTAATGCCAAACTGCTTTGAAATAATTCACTTGGTATCCTCCAATCAGATCCATAAGCAGATATAAGAAAAAAACTATCAGGGAGATTTTAGAAGGAAAAAAATATTTAGTCTGTACTCGGGAATTTTTTTCTTTTTGAATTATATGTCTGAAACCACTGAAACTACTGTCATTATAATGACCAAGGTAATCTGTTTGCTTGATTAAGTTTATGTTCACTAAAGAAATAGAAGTTCATAAGTTCATTAATGTAGCAAAAGTAATGTTCTCTTCAAACTCTTCATGAATTCCACTGCACTGAAGGCATAATGTCGACTTAACATATAGATATTACTCCATTTGCTGTAATAATTTTAGAGAAATTTGAGCCATATCCAGATGGCTTTTGAAGATTTCCAGGGCCATTGTTCAGTCACCCTCTCAGTATAAAAATATTTCCTTTTATTCAGAGGGAAACTCCGGTATTTCTGTAGGTCCTGTCACTGGACAGCATGTAAAAGAGTCTGACTCTGTCCTTTTTGTATCCTTCCTTCAGGGATCTTGATAAGACCCCTCTGCGTGTCCTCTATTTCAAACGGAACAGTTCAAGTTCTCTCCGCCTTTCCTCATAGGAAAGACACTCCAGTCCCTTAGTCATCTTCATGGCCCTTCACTTGACTGTGTCCAGTACATCCACGTCTGTCTTGTAATGGGGACCTCAGAACTGAATACAGTACTTCAGAGTTGGCATCAGCAGTGTAAACAGAAGAGAAGAAAAACTCCCTCAAATTGCTGTAAATACAGAGCAAGGTGTCAATTAGCCTTCTTTGTTCTAAAGACACATTGCTGCTTTGTGTTCTGTTTTATGTGGATGTGGCACCTGGGGATATGGTTTAGTGCTGAACAAGGTGATGCTAGATTAAGGGTCAGACTCAATGATCTTAGAGAATTTTTTCCAGCCTTAATGACTCTGTGATTCTATGTTCACCACCATCCTCAGGTCCTTTTCCACCCAGAAGCTTTTAGTTGTTTCTTCCCAGGTTGAAGGACTTGGCACTTCCACTTGCTGAACTTGAAATTCCTGTACTTTCCATCAGCTTGTCAAAGTGCCTTTAGAAAGCATCGTCACCCTTCGATGTATCAGTATCATCATGGTATCAATATTAAAATGTAAAATAAATATTTATGCTGATTTTATGTTATTTAGGAATAGCTTGTTCTATTGTAAAATAGTAATCTCCTAACTCACCTACAAGAGGGCTTTAAAAATTATATTAATAAAAATTTTCAAAATTATTGTAAAGGTTTGAGAAGTCAGTCCATCTTGTTGTTTATAGCTTTATAGGCTGTTGTCAAGATGAAAAATGAATTGATCTGTTACTTTGATGTCAAGGGATGATAAATTTAGAAGTAATTCTAATAACAACAGAATGGAATCATGGGAGGTTTATAGTTTAGAATGATCTTCTGTCTTCTTCTTAAGGAGTCTTCTTTAGTGCAGATTTTGACTTACATCAAATGCATTGAGCATATTCTTCCATTCTAGTATGCTGTGAGTGAAATAAATTTATTTTTGATGCAGTAACACAAGTTTTCACCTATGGAAATAATAATTATTAGAATAATAAGAAAACAAACCATATTTTCTGAAAGATGCCTATTTCTACAAATCTTTAGAGATCCCTTCTTTCTTCCTTTCTTTGCAGCACTTTTAATAATACAAATACTTTACTGAAAGCTATTTTTCTTCAACTCAGTAATGTGTGATAAGTGCTAAGAAACAGTGGACAATGTAGGAAGCATCTCTTTTTCTCTGGTGCTGCTTTTAAACTACCTTAAAAATGCCCTAAGTCCACAAAAAGGTCCAAAACCCACAAATGATGACTTCAAAGGTAAATTTAACCATGATGATGGTTATGATTATCATAAAACTTGATACCTGATGTGCTTATTTAAATTCCACTGGGTATTCCATTGGAGCCTAAATATATTTGGAAGTCTGCCCTCACGACCGTGTATATCAGCTCACGATATGCTGTAAAATTTTTTTAATTTGGAAGAGCCTAAACATGAAGGTAAATTTAAAAGATTATATACTGGTTGTTGCCTCTTAGTTGTATGGATCATAAAGAGTACCAATATACTGTATTTATAGAAGTAATCTTTATACCCAGCAGAGTTTCACATCAGAAGCACCCTCACTGTGAACCTTACTATATCATTGAAAACCTGACCCTGAATATAGAATTGTAATATAAAGTCCCTAAACTTATTTGAGAAATATTTGTTTTAATTTAAGAATTAACTCTTAATTATTTTGTGGATGCCTGATAAAGGATCTTAAAGCTGGTTTATAAGATTTAATAAATAGAAATTTAGCTATCAAAGGCTACAAGGGGTTTGGTGAACAATCTATATTAAATTTTCAAGTTGGAGTGGAATTCTTGCAAAACTATTTTTAATTTTCTGCCTTTTATTTGGACTCAAAATTATGACTGCTCTAAAACCTACAAACACCTCTTTTGGAGGCCCAATCACTATCACCTCGGTGATTACCTTTCAGTTTTCAGAGTCCTGCTGTTTCCATACTCTGAATGTATTTTTTTTCCTGGCAAATAAACCTACTGTTCACTAAAAGATTCCATACTGTTGTTCTGTTTGCGTACAATTTTCCTTATTGACTCACATTGATCTGTTTGGTTTGCATAATTGACTGAATTGCTTCAGAGGTTTACATTTTTTTTTTTCTGAAGTTATACATGTTTTTAGACCTTATGTATGAAAATAACTATTCTTACTATTTTTCTGATAGTGGTACTCTGTGGTTGTAAGATTGAAAGATGATAAGAGAAAAGCATAAGGAATAGCAGAACCAGATTCTGAATGGCAAATTGTAAAGATAGCATGGAATCAACATAGAGAAATAAGCTAAAATCATGGGAGTGTTTCAGTGGGAGAAGATTTGAGTAGTGATAGTGAACACTGTATTAAAGGTATACCAATACCTTTGAGGGAAAACCCCTACAATTTTCAGGAGTGTGTGAACACATAGTCATATACACATATGTGAAAAAACACAGCTCTATTCAGCACTCATAAAATTTTGTTTAGATAACTGCTTCCAGGTGTGGGAAAAGTTATAGCATTTAATTTTCCACTGTCATTTGATAGCCATAACTTTAGGTGTCATGTCAGGGCTCAAATGTCTTCTGTTCCTTAGGTGTATTTTATCTATTCAGAGCTGAATTTGTTTTCTCTTTTGCAGGATGATAGTTTCCTACATCTTTCATAAGTGTGAGAACTCTAACAATATGTAGTGTTTTTTCCCAGCACTGAGGAGTCCAGTTTATGTTCACATTTTTGTCTCCAATACTCATCTTTTTCATAACCTTCAGTTTATTCAGTTTTCAAAATTCTATGCTGTTTTCAACAGCAGTCCTTATTTTTCATTCCCAGTAGTTTTCATTTATCAGCATGGTAATCTCACCCTGTAAATTTTCCTGTTGAAGACTAAATTTTTTGGCCTTTATTTCAAACCTCCTTTCAATTAGTTGTCTGGCTTGTGTTGGGTCTGGGATCCTCAAAGAGACAAGAGCAGTTGTTAGTTGTAGTAAAGTTGTTTATGGTATGAATACATCAGTCTCGAAGGTAGAGTTCAAGGTATTAAAGTCCATGTTAATGTATTAAAGTCTGTGTTAAAAACTTTTTGTCATAGAGTCTCAAGAAAAAGCTGCAGCTGCAACAGCTGCTCTGTCATAGAGTCCCAGGTTGTGTGCAGCAGTAACAGTTGTTCTCTGGTATAGAGTCTGATGTTCTAGGTAGCAGCAGAAGGAACTTCTGGCACAGAGTCCCCGAGCTCCATGTAGGAACAGCAGCAGCAGCAGCAATTGTTCCTTGGCATAGTCCCATGTTCTGAACAGTAGCAGTAGGAACTACAGCTTTCTATTCTTCTTTCTTATTTTCTTTATCTTGTTGTTCTTCTTCAATCTTCTTGTTGATTTTTGTTACATCTCATTACAGCGTATTTTATTCATGAAACAGCTAATTAGCTAAAAACATAATTACAAAACATTCTTTCTAAACTAATCTAAACTTAATTTTAATGTATGAAAGCAGTACGAAAGTAGTGTCAGTTCTCACCTAAAAACTATGCATATATTATTAATTTATGTAAATATACTGTTTTCTTACTTAAAATTTACATATATGTTTATTTATTTACATGAATGGTTTTATCTATGTACACCTATAGTTCTATTTGTTTTAGAGATGTAAGCAAAGTTTTGCAATGTTTTTGTTATATCTGCACTGTTACTGAACTTTAAACTAGGCCTTAGGGCCTTTACTAGCTAACACAGTTTCTTGAGGTACTTCAAATGTATTTCAACTTACTTAAAACTATAACTTACGCTTCCACTTACTTAAACTTATATTTCTTCTTTATATCTATGTGGCTTAATGCATCTTAATTTCTCTAAAGGCTTTAATTCAACCTCTGCATTCATCTCTCTCTCTGAGGAACTGAGAGAGGCTTGCATTCCAACACTTAGTTATCAATCTTTGGCACAAATGTTCTGTCTTTAGAATTAAATTTTCAATATACATTTTTCTAACTCACTTTCCTACGATTAGCTGACATTTGTCAAACATTCCACTTGTGAAACTATATATACAATCTCTTTCCTAATATGCTGTCTCTTAACAGGTCATAAAAAATACAGTTCTGAATAATTTTCTCCTTCTTTTGCAATTTATTTTTCCTTGTTCTAACTTTGTTTTAATTGAAAAGATAAAAATTCATTGTGTGAGTCTTTGTCAGCTAGTGGGATGCATTCTAAAATCAGAAGCAGTGAGACAACAGCTGCCTTTGAAAGAAATGATAAATGCATTCTCCCACATGACTAAAAATTGAGGACTTGGCTAAAAGAGAGGTTTTACCCTCAAGTGGAACACTAACATTTTTAAAAAGGTATTTGATAGATGTGGCCCAGCAATTCTGACTTCATTTTCTTCCTTCCAATTTCATTCATGGAATGTAAATTTTACGTTATTCAATAGTATTCTTTAGGAAAGTCCATATTTTACACCAAAAGCTTTTTAAATTATTATAGTGCTTTACAAATCACATACCTATTCACAAATCCATTTAGTTATGGACTGTGCAGCTCAATTGACCTATGATGTGACTGATAAACCCTAATTCCTTATTTCCTCTGATTAAGCTTGGATGATGTAAACATCTGCTGACACATTCAGTGACCTGTCAGAATTGGCCTGACTCCCAGAAAGTCCCATTAACTCATTCCTTTAATAGCTTTGTATCGTGTGATTTTACTGGAATAGCAATCATAAAAGGAGTTCAAAAGTATTCAGTTCATATGTGCAAAATCATAAGGATTTCTCAAATTGATACCACCACTCATTCTTTCAAAGTACAGATTCATGTATAAAATGTCAATATTATTTTATTTCCAAGTCAAAGTGGGGGTATTTTATGCCCAAACTCAAAAGTCAGCTTGTACAGAAAAAAATGAAACACTTTTTAATGTTACAGTGTGTTGTCTGCATTAGTTCTTATCTGTTCTGGGAGGATATGCAGATGGTACTTAGAGCCAAGTAATTGTAGACATAAAACCTTTCAGACAGACAGCTGTATCCTGCATTTAAAGACACTGACTGGGGCATAACCTTATGTACTGTTGTTAGAGTTCTAACACATTAGCTTTTTGTACTTCATTGTACATTTAAACATAAAGGAATGGCAGTTTGATGTGATATTTTGTCATTTCCCACACTTGCAATGTCGTTTCTGCCCATTTGCTTGTTCCAACACATGGCAGAAAAAAGATACAGGATATTTTTCTTTGGTATCTACCTTTCATCCCTTCAGTAATTATTGAAACCACTGGCTAACTTCTATCAGTTGAAGAGGAGAATGACTTCATAGGCACAGCAGCTGTTCAGGGAGAGACACTCTCCAAGTTCCCTTACTAAAAAGCATATGAAATTGAAATGTGTGATTTTCATCAGGCTTTATGATTCCAGGAAGCATGGTTGGCTCATGTGTGTCAACTGGAAACCAGACAAAAAAGTATGCTGCCTCTTTACCCTGCAAAAAATTGCATGTTTTCAACAAAGACTGGGGACAGGTATTGATGGGTACTGAGAAGATACTGTCAATCAGGTACTGACAAGTCTCCTGGTAGCTGAGTTACAGAGGAAAGCAAAGTCTTGCATTTAGGAAGAATATCTTAAGGAAAGTTGAATTTCAAATAGAAGGAGCTGTAAGTTAAACTAGCTTCATATCTGAAACATAGCAATATCTTATTATCCAATATTGGAATCTTTGGGGGTTTGTACTAAAATGAACATTGTGTCAAGCTGAAACTACCTACCTCTAAGCAGCAGGCCTCTCATTTTTGGATTCTGAAATACTACAGAAAAAGGATATTTTTTCCTTCATAAAAGATTCCTTTCATGTCCGTATTGATAATAATAGGAACTAAAATAATGAAAAGAAAGCTTTGAAATTCAAAAACCTTATCCTGAATATTTGATTGGCTTTGTGGACAAAGAAATTGACAGATTAAGGATAGGTGAGTGGTTGGAAAAATTGTTTAAATTTTTAATTTTTTCAGTGATTTATGGCAGAAAAGCAAACAAAACTATTTTTCTGTTTGAGGCCAGTGAAAAGATCTTTTCTTTCTTTTAGTATCTGGAAAACAAGGTAGTTCAGAAAGTATCAGACACACTATTTTCAAGGACAGAAATTGAATTTTCATCTACCTTGAGTTATGTGGAAAACAGTACTCGGCAGAAGTGACATCTGGGAAATTTGAAATAGAAAGTTTTGTATTTATCTTTGACTGAATAGTCATTAATTGCTACATTTTCCCAAACAGCATCTCCACAGATGAATTGTGCATCCTGTATCTTTTCGTATTCCATTGGAGTCCTTTCGTAATGACAAAGTATGAGTGTTTGCATAAGGAAAGGGAGAAAAAATAGTCAAGGGGAAGGGAAGGAAGAAGCTGACAACCTCAAAGAGCTTCTTGAAATTCACTACACCATTTGCTCAATTTACATTGATACCTACAGGGGAATCAGGCTTTATTAAAAAGTCACATTTATGGATTTCACACTAAAACAGATGTAGAGCTGTTAGTCACAGCAAGTTGATCACATGTGAATAATATTATTAAAGGTGGGATTAGGCTTGACTCAGTCATGTTTATAAGAATAAACACTATGTGTAAAATTTTTATTATGAAACAACTAATGATTTCTTGCCATGACTGCTTTTTCAGAGTATGCCAATATTACTAGATTATTACTTGTAAGGAAACAAATATGAATGAGATCAATACCTGTTATAGATGTCAATCTACTTATTAAGAATTTATTAATCCTTTTAATAAAGCTATATTTCTGTATTTTCAGTTGGTTTTTACCCTATATGTATACTAAAAATCTTTACTGGCCTAAGACTGCCATCTTTTCTTTAAGAGTCAGTTCATGGATTCCTATTTTCTTTCTTTCTTGTTTATTTGTTTCTTTTATTTTGTAATGGCTGGTGTAAATGGGAAAAAATTCTATATGTAATCATAATTTTTGATGTTCCAAAATCACGTGTCTAGCCTTGGACTGTTATTATATTTCTGTATTGAGAAGTCCACAGACTTCAAACACTGCAATTACATAGACTGATCCTAATGTGTGCTGTAACATCTTTTTTTGTTGTGACGTTGATTAAATTTAAAATACAGTTGTTTCAGAATAACCATAAAGAAAAAAGAATTCATTTTACTGCCCTTGTTTTCACAACCATAGAACTATAGAACATAGATCTAAACAATCAAATATCACACACCTGTTCAGGGAATCCCTGCACTAAGTTCCTGTAAAAGTATCTTGTACATATTGTATATATTGATTATATTCAGCAGAATGCTTTCTTTCAGGTCTATCTAGAATTAAATATCTTTTATACAATATTGCAATAACTATTAGTTACTGCTTTGTGATAACTAAACCCCATATAGAACTATTATATTTGAATTATTTAAATGGGGATTTTTTTCTACTTTATCAAGCACTAAAATTAGCACAAAGCTAATTTCTTTACTGTGGATGTTTGTCTTACAATGATAGGAAACTCTTGCACTTGTGTACAGTTACTGGTTACTCACACATAGTACCTTGTCATATTAGAGGCTTTCTTTGTTACACAAGTACTTATTCTTAAAAAATAACAGATTAAAATAGATTATGAATTAAATCTGAAATCTTGAACATTAAAGTTGGAATGCACTTGAACTGCCCTATGTATTAGATCATGAAAGGGCAATAAGAAAGTAATTGCAATCAGAAACAGATAAAATTGAAATTAATGATATTCATTAGCTGGGGGATTTAGATACTTGCTGGACCATGTTACCTCAGAACTTAACCATTCACTCCTTGAACTTTCTATCCCTATGATCCCCTTAAGTTATGAAAAAGTGTTATCTAGATTTTCAAACAGGGAAATCATATGGACATTGCAATGCTTGGGTTAGTATTAAAAATTCTAATATCTTTCTGCTTAAATCTATGGTTTATATACTTGTTTGCTATACATATTTTATGAACAGAGTGATCAGAAAAATATCTCAAGAAACTGTCAACTTTTCAAAGCACTTTATTTTGAGTGTCTTTTGCTAAAATGAAGATTGTTATTTCTGTATCATCTTCTATCATCATCTTCTTCTTCTATCATCATCTTCTTCTTCTATCATCATCATCATCATCATCTTCTTCTTCTTCTTCTTCTTCTTCTTCTTCTTCTTCTTCTTCTTCTTCTTCTTCTTCTTCTTCTTCTTTTTCTTCTTCTTCTCCTCCTCCTCCTCCTCCTCCTCCTCCTCCTCCTTCTTCTCCTTCTCCTTTGTTTCAGATACCAGAATACCAACTTGGAGAAAGAGTTTAGTTCACTACCAATTAGGTATTCTCATTTTTGCCTCATTAATTCTGTTAGCAAGAAAAGGAATTGCAAGTCTATAGGTATAGGAAGTAATAGAAGTAGCCAAAGAAGCAAAAAAACCCAGCACTTGATGTTTGGAGGAATTTACTTCCTGTCTGGCCATGATGAAGCATTTGCCAAGAAAGTGAGTGGCACTCTAGATTCATCATTTCTTTGTGTATCTTGCCACAAAATATCACAGTATGAAATATGAAGTTTCTAATCCAAGTAACAATGTGTTATAACTAATATTTAGGAAATTGTGAAATTATTTATTTGAATTAATTTTAAATTATATTAAGTATCAACTTATTTTTTAGGTCCCAAGAAGTAAGGTTGATGGGAGATGAAATGTTAAAAGAATAAAATATTTTCTTAATACAAAGTAACTTTTCAATTATGAGCAGAGTAACATTTTTACATAATAATGTAAATCCATGTATCAGGATTAGTTACATCTTTCCTAAAGTATTTAATAAATTCTGTCTTTCATTTTTATATTTTAGTAGTATGATGAAAATGATTGATTTATAATAATGAGGTCAATGAATCAGATTAAGTAGTAACAGGCAACTTGAAGGCTTCATATTAAGTCACAGCAAGCAGACAAGAGATTGAGTATATCCATCATCATGTGTTTCCAAAACACTATGCCAGCAAAAATAAGTTTAATTAATTAAAAATATGTTTTCTTTTATCATACAAGATTTGTTTGAGATGTAAAAATAATAGCTTTGTCTTTCTTTTATGCCTGAAAGGTAGTGGATAATAGGATCATAAGTATACTTCCACTTGTCTCAAAAATAGTTGCATATGTTCCAAATTATAAAGAAAAATAGCAGAAGAAAGTGGATAGAAAAGCTTGTTCATGAAGTGCAGGACTTGTTTGAACTAGTGCTTAGTGGTTTTTTTCCCCTCATGCAACATTCCTTAATTTTTATGTATTTGTTTGTCTATTCCAGCTAAAAACATACAGTCCTAGAAACTACAATAGATGTGAGGAAGAGATATTTATGAAGAAAACCAAAACCAGACCACCAAAAAAACCCCCCAAAAATAGAAAAAAATAAAAAAATAAAGAGGAACCAATTTATTCTATTTAGATTAAATGTAAATTAATCTTAATTTAAAGAGTCACCAAAATCCAATAGCACCATACAAGTGTTCTCTACCTAGTGGAACTGTTGTACTTTCATCAATTGGAATTACATGTATTAAAAACATGGAAACTTATGTTGTATGTTGCAACCATTCTCCTTTCTTACAAAAAATACATACACATGATATAGTTTTAGATATTTATGCGACACACAAATATATAGAATGTTACTATTTGTCTCCATGAAAAAAAAATGCCAACATAATTTTACAAGATAATGTATAGATCAGATTTAGAGCCATATCGATAGGCATGGGTATATTAGAAAAGGGAACATATAAATCTTCACATATTGGATTTTTTAAGCTGATATATCTGTTCTTAAAGTAAAGGTGTAGTACACTTGAGCCCTCACCTAATCATTAATCTGTAGTAGAACTATCTATTGCTGTTTTCAGGTAAGAAAACTATTTCTAATGAATGACTAAGAGTGGAGCATTACAACATTTTGGTTAGATCCCGACTTGAAGAAAGTGGCAAAAAATGAGGCAAAGGAAGAGTAAAGAGGTGATTCTTTTATACTGAAGCTGGATTAGAAACCAGTAATGTAAACCAGATTTTGTGATGTGCTAGTTGGAAGGAAATGCTCTGTGAAAAGGGGAGTTTTTGGCTGTCAAACGGTGGTTCGCATAGAATCACAGAACAGAGGATATTGCTTGAAAATAGTGTAAGGTTTCTTTGAGCATCAAAAAGATTTTTGTACCAAAGAAACACTGGAAGAAGTAACAGTGATCTAAGAATAGGCAAAGGTTTTGTGAACTTATTTTCCCTCTGTAATAAATGATTATTATTATTATTATTATTATTATTATTATTATTATTATTATTGTTTTGTTGTTGTTGCTGTTGTTGTTATCATCATCATCATCGTCAATAATAATAATAATAATGATAATAATAATGATAATAATAATGATAATAATAATAATAATAATAGTAATAACTTAATTATAGTTGGAAAACATCTTCTATCTAGACATAAACAAAGTATGGACTGATCTATTTAGTGCAAGTTACACAAAAAGGATTTTGAGATTCATCCAACTCTAAAACTTGTTGGTGCTGTATGACAGGCATCATGCTATCAGAAAATAATTTTTTGGCTGACTAGTGCTGTGTAATTAAATTGAAAGGTTTTTCACAGACAATGTTAATATTTAAAGTGTTTAGCCTTAAAGTGGGCAAAACACAAGAGAATACAGGGCAAAAACTCCAGTTGTTCTGGGAAGCATGATAGAGATCTTCATATGTTATCACAAATTTTTATTAATCCTTTTAAGGTAAAGATCATCCACTAACCAAAAAGTGTTTTCTCAAATAAATTAGCCAGGTAATTACAGATGGGAAGTGCATGACAGTGGGTTTGCTGTACTTCACTGCAAGTATATAGAAGTAGTAGATACCTTACTATAATACTCTCCATGACAAGTAAATGTGTCTTTTCTCTTCAAATACTGAAAATGGTCTATGGTCTAAGCAGATATTCATGTACTCAGTCCCAAGCATATCTTGCTCAGTGACTTCAGGACCATGAAGTAAGGAACACATAGGAAAAGTTAGATTCTTGTTGTGCTAATGGGTCAGCAAGTCCAGAGGAATATTGCTTTTGGTGTTAGCTTTTGGGCATTTTACAGCAAATGTATAATGATCTTAAATTAATGATTAAAAAGAAACCATCATTGTTTTAGTAAGATGTTGGAAAATTTAGTCACTAGTGAAGCAAGGCAAATATGTTTTAATTATTCTTATGTATGGCTGGTTACACACATCCCTTGAGTATTTCCAGGCATGCTTCCTAATCATTGGGAAACTTATGGAACTGTCTCTTGCTAATTCCACTTCAAATGCTTCAAAAATTAATAATCAATTAAGGTTTTACTTTAGAGACAAGCTTGCTTCCTAGTTAATTATTCTTAGCTCATAAAAATTGTGCTGACAAGTGGTTGAGTCATATCCTTTATGATCTTGCCAAAAGTCACACAGCAAGTGCAGGAAAGGTTGATATAAAGTGAAACCATATGCATTAACTCCACAATTAGATAATTCTCCAGATCAGTATTGGTATGAATGTGGTGCATTGTGAAGCAGTAGAAGTCACACTGTGAAAGGGTCTTCTACGGTCTTGAAAGTGAAGTCAAAGTCCTGCAGTGCTGCTATGGTGACATTGCCAATATCATCTAGTCAGTTATAATCTTCAGGAACTTGGATTTCTGCAAAAGCATTAAAATTTCTTAATAACACTCAGAGAAAAAAATGGCATGACTTTGTAAAGTACACCACACGTAGACTGTAAGTCAGAAGACCTCAGCAATGTTAATATTGATTCTTGTGGATCATGCCTAGAAGAGGTCAGCTTGTGAGTGGCATCTGTATTGTGCTTCTTCCCAACTACAGGAATAGAAGTCTATTGCTGACAATGGTAAATGGATACAGTTATTCTAGATGTCTTCACAATTTTTACTGTGTATCTGATGATATGTATCTTTCCCCGTGTTTCCTACAAAATTCTAATCTCTACTGCCTCAACTTTTATCTCTCTTGATTATGTAGTTGATAGCTGGATGTAATGAATATAGTACAGAGTTTAGACCAGAATGGGAAAATACACATGCAAACCTACAGTATTCTTCTAGGTTTTGTGGCATAGTAAAATGAGCTGAAGGGATGTCTTTTTACTAGATGCTGATACACACTATCTTCTTGATAAAAGGATCATACAAATCTGTCCCATAGTAATCCTACTAGTTTCTCCAACAACAAAGTTACTTTTGTCCCAGAGGAAGTAATCAGCTTGTCATGTTTCTAATTACTAATACTTGCCTTCAAGTTCCTTTCCTTTCAAATTATCCAATCAAATTTTGTATCATAGAGAAATTGTTCTCATATTTCACTTGATATAATTTCACTTTGATGTTAGAAGTTTCTATTTGAAAACATATATCTTTTGAGTTTCTTTCCATTTACGTCAAAATCCATAACAGATAAGAATGTATGTGTGCCGTAACTTTTACAGTTCCTTATGATGATCTACTTATCTGTGTGGATTTGTATCAATATGGTTTTTTTAGAGGGATGAGGTGTTTATATTATTTATATGCCGATAAAATGCTTGTTTTCAGAAAAGTTATTTATATGTGCACTAATAAATGCATGTAATGGATTTACCAACCACTCAAAATTCAACCAGCTCACAACAAAGTTAAGGTAACCTGAGGAAGAAGTTGATTGTTCTTTATTATAGACCATTTGGCCAAGATGAAGAGGCAGATAAATTATTTTATAAGCACCTTGGAGAAGTCTCATGGTCACTGGCCTTTGTTCTTGTGGGGGACCTAAACTTACCATATGTCTGAAGGAAAATAAATACAGGAGAGAGTAAAATCTAGAGGGTTCTTGGAGTGTGTGGAATAGAACTTCCTGACACAGCTGGTGAGTAAGCCAACCAGGGGACATGGCCTGCTGGACTTCCCATTTATAAAATGAGAAGGACTTGTTATTATTGTGATTGTTGGAGACTTTCTTGGCCACATCATGAAATAATAGTGTTTTCAATTGTCAGAAAAGTAAGGAGGGGGATCAGCTGAATGACCACCTTAGACTTTCAGAAGATAGATTTTGGCCTGCTTTGGACCATGGTTGAGACTTTCCCTGAGGAGGCAGTCCTGAAGGGTAACGGACTCTGGTAGGGCAGGATGTGTTTTAAATAGTAAATCTAAAAGACAGAGGAGAAGCCAATGCCCATATGCCAAAAAGATAAGATGGAGTAAGAATACTAGTCTGGCTGAAAAGAGAGCTTTGGCTGGAACTCAGGACAAAAAAAAAATGAGAGTTTATGACCTTTGGAAGAAGAGATAGATAACTTAGGAGGACTACAGGAATGACACGATGTTCAGCAGTGAGAAAATTTGAAGGACCAAAGTCCAACTAGAACTTAATTTTGCTACTACCATACAAAACCCTAAAATCAACCAAAACCAGCTTCTATAAATACATCAGCAACAAAAAAAGGGTTAAAGAGAATCTTCATCCTTTATTGCATGCAATGGGACAGATAGGGACAAAGGATGAGGAAAAGGCTAAGATACTTGATGCCTTCATTTCCTCAGTATTTATTGGTAAGGTTGTTCTCAGGGTACTCAGCACCCTGAATTGGAAGAGAAGGAAGAGGAGCAGAATGAAGCCCCCATAATTTAAGTGGAAGTGGACAGAAACTTGCTATTTCATATAAAGCCACACACATCACCTGACCTTACTCCCACTAGCCATTTTTTTTATGACAGCCTCAGAAGAAGTTCCCCTTGCTTGCTTGTTTCCTATTCCATTCATCAGTTAATTTTCTTCTAAAATCTTTGCTAAGAGTATTAGCAATGAATTTAAGAAGAAAGAAAGATACAGAATATCAGAGCAATTTATGATACTGGATTTACTGTTTGAAGCGGAAAATATCCTCTCAGTAAAGGGAAATTACCTTACAGATTTTCATATTGGTAAAAAATTGGTAAAAAAATCTTTTAGATGAACATTTTGGTGTAAATATAGGAAGTCTTTGTACCAAAAGTAACAGATGTTGATTCTAATACTTTCTGTTTTCCAACCATTTTTACCTTTTCTGACCTTTCTAGGGAAGATATTTCTGTTTCATTAGTTCCTCTCTCAAGATAAATAATAAAAATTTGCCTTACTTCTCTTCAATTAGAGTGTTAAGCTTCAAATTCAACAGTCAGGTTATCAGCTTAAGCAAGAATACATGAGGAGATGTAATAAGTAATTGGAATCTGAAAAACAGAAGGAAAATATTATTCCAAAATAATCACTTAGAGCCATAGTTATTTCTTATAATTTGTTGTATTTTTATTTCCTAATTCAATACATGTGGACTGAGGTGATTCATAATGCTATTGTATTCCATATCTACCTGTACCCAAAAGTTGTTATTGTATGTTTAAGACACTACAAATGAGAACCTTGTGTGTATAAGGGATGCTATCACTGGCATTTATTGAATTGGTGATCCCAGGCAGTTTTGGAGTCTTTGCCATGTGGCATTTGCTTCACAGGCTGCTTTGCTCGTGCAAAGGTTTTTTCTTCCCTTTTTGTGTTTGCTTTTGGTTTTTTGTTTTCTTTTTCTTCAGATCAGAGAGGCTGCAGTTAGCAGTTTTGACCTGCCTTGGGACGAATTCTACAGGTGCCTGCCCACAGTTGAGGCATCGTGCTAACAGCAGCAGAACATCCCTGGCTCCAGTCTGGGTCACTATCTAGAGTGCTCAGCCAAGAAGAGAAAACACCAAGTGGCTCCAGCTCAGCTCCTTCACCTGGCCCTGGCTGCTCTGCTGTCCATGTCTGTGGGGAGGAAGTTGACTCCAGACAAGCTGTTGGATGGTCATCTGCTGCTGGAACTGCTCTGTGAGGCTCCTGCCTTCCCAAAAGGGATCTGACACTATCTCTTCCCTTTTTCTTACAGGCCTGAGGCTGTCCCTGCCCAGTGCTAACTTGGGGAGGGTATTTCTGACATTTCAGGTCTCTCTTTGTTCCTGTGGGGTTGGGGCGTGAGTTTTTAGTAGTTTGGTATCTAGGAGTAATTTTTTTTCTCTTGCCTGTCTTTCTGTTAGTAAACATTCTTTTTCAGTTATATCTACTCATATCCAGTCCTTTTTGGTGGAAAGGGATTGGTTGAATGTATAGAGGGAGGCAACTCATTCCAGAGTGTTCTTCTTCAAATTGTTCTTATCTCAAATCAAGACAACATCATAAAAAAAAAAAAAAAAAAAAAAAATTCAAAATTGATTTAACAAGCTAACAACATTACCCGTTGTTAGACTTATGCCTATGAAGTAGTGCTATGTGAGAGAGTATTACATGCTCCTACTAAAGAATATACTTCTGTAGGCCTCTTAGCAGAGTCTTCACAACATTTCCTAAATGAGACATCTTATTGCTGTATCACAATGGACTTCCAAAGAATTCTGTCTATTGCAAGGTTTCAGCCTTCAATGCCTCTCGTGCAGAAGCATTAGTTGCTTAAATAGAATGTTGTAAGCATTTCTTAAAATGTTTATTTACTCTAACTGCCTTTTTTCGACAACAGATTTAGTTTTGTATTTCAAATCAAGCTGGATAATACTGTATCTGACAATGCTACTAAGTGAAATGACCAAATGTACCATAAACCAAGTATGTGAAAGGGTATAATGTTTCAGAATCAGAACCAAGAGATTAACATTTTTATGCTAAGCTTTGTAAAATTTCACCTGCAAGCAGACACTAGGCCTGCACTATTAGGCACGAATGCTTAATTTCATAGGAGTTAGATGTAGTTTTAATAGTTCTTCAAAATGAAACATGCAGATAAATTTAGGTATAATTTCTTACTCTATCTGCATCAATGGCCAGCAAAAATTAGTGTTTCTTTTACATTAGAGAGCCTTTTATTTCATTGATTTTTTAAAGTCCTCGTTCTTCATGAAGAAAAGCTACAGGGTACAATAACTATACATCCTTGACATGGCATGGAGCTGGATATGATTTCTGTAGGGAACATCAGTATGTTCAACAGGCTCTCTAATTGTATTTATTTTATTTTTTATATAAGGAGAAAGCCAGTTTTATTCCCACTCTTAAGTTTTTCAGGGAAGCAATTAATAGATTTTTATTTTGATACATTTTTTAAAAGCAAAAAGAAAATAGAAACCGTTGTAGCCAATCACTGTATGTTTTCTATCACTCTAGGACTGAGAAACCCATTTTTCAGGCAGAACAGGGCTTTTAAGTTATATTTTGGAGTTGTAAGGAAGAACTCTAGGTCTTTCCTCTTCAGCCTTCTGGGACTTCTCTGGCTTACCCTTGGTCCCATTCTGATACTGAATGAAATAAAGTGAAAATGTTTTAATTTCTGTTGATTGGTACCTGTCCATTTCAAAACTCTGACTTTGTTCACTGAAGCTGGTGCTTCACATGTTTTCTTTGAGGAAAAATCATTGATGTATTAAGAATAGTCTGGTGAGAACAATGACTCCCATTAATGAGTGGCATATGCATATTTGTTCTTGTTGGTTTTGATGTTACTATATTCAAAGGATTTTAACCTTTAAAATTCAGTGAGGTGCTAGAGTGGTTGCAGATATTTCCATGATAGGCCTTGAGAGTGATTTGATCGCAGAAGATCAATGAGGGTAAATGCCTTAACTGTTGCCTTGTTATATTTGTGCCATTAGAAAATCAAACCTGAAATACCTAAAAAGCAGGTAACCAGAACAGTGCATATCTTGTGCTTTTCAGCCTGGTACTCTGTGCATGCTTTACAGCTATAATCTGGATATGCCAATGAATTTTCCTCTGTGTTGGTTTTGCAATGTCAGAGTGTTTTAATCTTCAAGTCTGCAGTTTTGAAAGATGGCCAGGAAGAAAAAAAGCAGGAACAAAGAGAAGTAGAAACTACTGAGTTTGTATTATCAAGTCCTTTCTGTTGCTTCCCTGGCCTCTGCTTTGTGTCACTTTCAGCTGCTGAGCATTTCTTAAACAAAGAGCATTTTACACTACCACTATGTTCTTTTTTCTTCAAAAGTGAAACTGCCAAACCACACTTTGACAAAAGAGAATTTCCCTTATCAGAATCCAGCAAGTCAATGTAAGTAGGTAGTGTGAGAAGCACCTCATCTACAAGATGCTGTTAAACACAAAATTAACAGTTTGATCCTCCATTACTCTGTAAATATATATTCTTCCCTGTATGAACTGAGCTTTATTGTTCACAGATAATGAAGTCCTTGAAAATACTTTGACTTTTCTAGCTGTTTATTTTATGATAATTTCATAAAGCAAGAATGGTCATTATACAGTCTCACACAATTTAATTTTATGACAAGTAGTCGACTCAACTTTACAGAGATATAGATCAAATAATTCAAACAGTATAAATTTGAATGCTTCCTATAATCACAAAAATATTTAGTAGAATAAATACTTGGCTATGCTTTGCATATCTGTGCCTGCAGCTTGTAACTAGTACTTGGCCCTCAATCCCTTCACACACTATGCACTCCAAATCTGTGCATCTCTTGATTGTGTGGTTGTGTGCTGTGTTTACACCATAGTATATCTGCAATGATAATACCATCGTTTGTTGTAAACATTAGAAGATCATATAATATAACACTCTTTCTGTGTAGTTATGATAATTGTTTTTTGGTGTCACATGTTTCATCATTTTATGATTTTGAGTTTTGGCATAATATGCTCCATGCCTTTGCATGTATAATCTCCATGCCTTGCATTTTTTCAAGATAAGTTCTTTTTTGTTCAAGTGCTAATGGCACTTTGGACCTAATCCAGAACTGTTGTTTCACGAGTTTGTGGTCACATTTTGGAAGTGCAGGAATAACAATAACATCTTTGTTCTTCCACGACTGCCAGTTTCACTAGGTTCTAGTAGAAAAAAGTGTCTATTATTCCTCCTTTTGCTTGGTTTTGTTAGTCATACCTCTTCAGTCTTTGTTTTGACTTTTTTTTTCACTCCCTGTTCATCTCTTCCTTCCTTCCAGCCTAATTATTGCCACATTTCTGGGAACTGAGAGGATTCAGTTCTAGTAATCTAGGACTTGAAAAACAACACAGTTAGAACCCATTTGCATGATGACTAATTTCCACTCTTTGTTTTAAGAGCTAAAAAATCCTTTCTACTTATACTTGTACAGAAAGGAAGAGCTCTTCCTTCTTAATGAGAATTTACAGGAAATGTATCCTGAATATGTTACCCTGATGAGACTAGAAAAGGAGGATAGAAGGACTGACTTAGCTTGAATATAAGCACACTGCGGAACTAACAAATTATGAATCACCTTCATCATGCATGCAGTGTGAACTGTGACTGAAATATCTCACAGTTAAGTGGGGATAATTCTAAGATAGAGATCAGTCAAACAAACGCCATCAAGAATCAAATTTGTTTGGACAGCAAGCAGATAGGGTTGACAGGTGCTGTGATGCTGGTAGTGATTCTTTTTCTTGAGTGAACAAGAGAAGAGAAAACTGCACAACTAACTGTTGTTGAAGTGCAGCTGCTTATTGACTAAATAATCAGTTTCACTATTTTCAGTTGTTAGCTATATTTGAATATATTGTGAAACAATATAACAGGTTAAATTCAGTTCTGGGATTATATTCTAAACACCAGGTTTCATCTTCCATTAGTTGAAATGCATGAATACTTTTAGCATTTTGTAACAGTATCTCATGGCTTTCATCTCACTCTTTCACTAGTAGAAATTGAGATATATTGTGTACATACACTCTTCTAGATGTAGGTACAAATGTAGGGTTGATAATTTGTTAATTAGAAATTATTTTCATGAAAATTCAAAGAAATTAGATGTTTGGGGAACATATCAACTCTGATAAAGGCTTTTTTTTTGGTGTGGGAGGAGTAGGCTGGTGGGTGGGGGAAAGAATTCTCATTTGCAGACAGGAATATCTAATCCAGGATCAGCTCTCCCTTTTTATGACTTTGCACTCACTATCATGAGACAAATCAGACTTGATTAAACATGCACAGTGATTAAACATACACTTATTTGTGTCTGTATAGCATGAAGTGTTACACAGTCATGTGTAAAACACTTCAGAACTATGTTGCATAAAATGGAAAAGTACACAAATGTGTATGGAAAGTTATGTTTCAACCATTTTGGTTGAAATTTATTAACATTGCCTCACACTGAAATGTCAGTTTAAGTGCAAATGTATCTTTTTTTTCTTTTCTGGTCATATTCTATCTCCATACAACAATATGTCTTTTACTTTGTATGAGTTACATATCTACAGTACTTAAAATGTTACATGAAGAACTTGTTTTGTGGGGTATTTTCCATGCAGAGTAGGAGGATAGAAGAGTTTCAGCTGGATAAATCTGTAGAAATGAAGTGTGCTTTCTCTAACTCCGAGATGAACCATCTGATGTGAGCACATCCCTTTTTGTAACTCATAGCAACTAAATTTATCTTAGAATTTTGGGTTGCATTTTTGTAGTAGTTTTGGTTCACCGATTGCAGATTTCCTGGCCAATTTTCTCATTGAAGAGTATACTAATTCATCTTTCCTGTCTTCTGAAGACTTTATAGTATAAAAAAATTTGACATAGACTTAGTTTTGCTGAATGAAGTCTCAGAAATTGAGCCTTTCAGTCATGTTTCATCTCCTAATAAATAAAAAAGTGTCTGCTATGGGTCACTCATCTATATCAAGCAACAGCAACCACCTGACAACTATAGAGCATATGTCCTACCAAGTACTCTTCCAGCCACTGAGTATTTTCACTCCTTGAGATTTCTTGATCCTGTTTTAGTTTGGTAGCTCTCACTGCAATTTCCTCTGTAAGTACTTGTCTGATCTCTTCTGCAACCCATGAAAAATCCCAAAATCACAGTATTCAGTGGCAAGACATCCCAACAGTCTATTGTTGCATGAAGAAAAACTCAATTGTTATTTGTTTTGCTGTTTTTGCCTGATTTTAACCCACATATGTCAGTACCTCTTTTGAAGACTGGGAGAAGGAGAACACCTAGAGACAACCATTTTAGCCAGTCTTGTGCAGCTGGGTCTTTGATGGGCTGACAACTCCTGGGATGGTATTAATTGGGTACCCCCAACTGTTACTGCCTTTTGCCACGTAGCCTTATATCATCTGTCCAGGTCCACTGCACTTGCCAGAAACCAGAATAAAATTAATAGATTGTATTTCCCCTTTCAGAAAGGTTTTTAAGCAACTACAGGTTGCTTAAAACAATATGTTGTTTGATATATTTTCATGTATGCTTCTTTGTGCTTACACGTAAAGTCCACCTTGGAAAGTTTACCTTTTTAATTTGTTAGTGAAACAAAAAAAAAAATCCTAATGTTTAAGTTCATCAGATTTGACGACTTCGTATTTCTCAATCTTGCTATTAAAACATCAGAGTGGGGAAATGTCAGAATTTTTGTAATTTTGGCAGCTGAGTAATATTTTGAATTTTCTCTGCCTCTGCTGGGCATCATGTCAAAATCAGAGAATACAATTTGGCAGCTGTGTTTGGTTGTTACAGAAAATTTATAGGAAAAGAAACAGTTAATTGAGAGAGGAAAATTTTGCAAGATGTAAGTGTATAAAGAGGCCCCTCCTTTGGTGATGAAAAATTTTTTAAACTCTAAAATTGTGTTGTACCTATACACAAGCAACATTCTTTTCAACATTTGCAACTTAAAATACCTTCTTTAATATTCAGTGCAGGGTTCACTTTATACAATAAAACCAGAAATACAGCAGGATAGTATAAACAATGCTTACCACTATTTTGGATTATGTGGGACTTTTTTCCTGTCTACATTTAGAAAAATAATTATCATCTATGGAATAAAATTACTTTTTCCAACTCTGTGATTATATTTATTTGGTCTGAAGTTTGATTCATAGCTTAGGTGTTTTTGAGTGCTTCTGAAAAAAAGGGGGAAGGGGATTAAGCCCAGCTCTCCAGGGTGACAAACCAGACTCAACCCTGAAATCAGCCCAACTGAAGTGGATGTGCACTAAGGCATGCAGCATGGGTAAAAAATGAGAGCTAAAAGCCATTGTACAGAAGGAGAGCTGTAATGTAGTATCACAGAAACCTTGTGGGATGACTTTCATGACTGTACTGCTGCAATGGATGGCTACATGCTCTTCACAAGAGACATGAGAGGTAGGAGGGGTAGCTCTGTTTATTATGGAGTCTCTTGACACTGTAGAACTTGAGGTTAATTGACAGTAGGGCTGAATGCCTATGGGTAAGAATCAAAGGGAAGTCCAACAAGGCTGGCATGCTGGTGGGGCTGTTATAGACCACCCAAGCAGAATGAAAAAGTAGATGAATTTTTCTATAAGCAGCTGCAGGATGTTCCAAGATTGCCAGCATTTGTTCTTGCAGGAGACTTTAACCTTCCAGATACCTGCTGGGAACTCAGCTCAGTGGGGAAGAGGGAGTCTAGGACATTATTAGGGTGTATGGAGGAGAGATTCTAGTCTCAGCTGGTGAGCGAGCCTACCACAGGTGAAGGTCCGCTGGGCCTGCTGTTTACAAGCAGAGAAGTCCTGTTTAACACCTTTATTGATGATCTGGATGACAGGATTGAGTCTACCAATTAGAAAATTTGCAGATGATACCAAGTTGGAGGAGATTGTCAATCTGCTGGGGGGTAGGAGAGCTCTGCTGAGGGACCTGGACAGGCTGGATTGATGGGCCAAGTCCAAGTTTTATTAAGTACAGGTTCTGGGTCCTGAACTTTGGCCACAAAAACCCCCTGCAGCACTACAGGTTGGGGACTGAGTGGCTGGACAGAGGCTAGGCAGAAAGGGACTTGAGGATACTGATTGATGGCAGACGGAACATGAGTTAGAATTATGGACCAGAGGCCAAGGTCATTGGCAACTTGAGCTGTATCAGGAATAGTGCGTCCAGCAGGACGAGGGAAGTGCTTCTTCCCCTATACTCACCAGGTGAGGCTGTACCTTGAGTACTGTGTCCAGTTCTGGGCCCCTCAGTTTATGAAGGATGTTGAGATGCTTGATTGTGTCCAGAGAAAGGCAATAAGGCTGGTGAACTGTCTGGAACACAAATCCAATGACAAGTGGTGAAGGAGCTTGGGGTTGTTTATCCTGGAGAAGATGAGGCTCAGGGGAGACCTTATCATTCTTTACAACTGCCTGAAAGGAGGGTGTAGCCAGGTGGGGGTCAGTCTCTCCTCCCAGGCAATCAGCATCAGGACAAGAAGACACAGTCTTAAGCTGTGCCAGGGGAAGTTTAAGCTGGACATTAGGAAGAAGTTTTTCACAGAAAGAGTGATTGAGCATCAGAACGGTTTGCCAGTCTGGGGAGGTGGTGGAGTCTCCATCCTTGGGGGTGTTTAAGAAAAAAGTGTAGGTGACACTTAGTGCCATGGTCTATTTGGCAAGGTGATGTTAGGTCATAGGTTGGACTTGATGATCACAAAGGTCTTTTCCAACCTAGTTGATTCTGTGATTCCATATCGTGGTGCTCTTATGTGGAGACCTGTGAGCCTACTGGGAAAAGGGCTGTGGCAATACCCTGTAGGGATGCACCATAGACTCTGGGCATCCCCCATAGGGTAGGGTGAGACAGAAGTTTTCCGCCATAGTGCTCTGCACCACTATGCTAATTTACCTCAGTTCTGTATTCCCCACTGGCCCATTGGCTATCCCTACCCCTTTTACCCGTTGTAAAAGGGTCTTGTTCTAGAATATTCACAGAATTCACAGAATGACTAGGATAGAAGAGACCTTTAAGATCATCGAGTCCAACACCTCAACCAAACCATGACACTGTGTGCCATATCCCTGTCTTTTCTTAAACACATACAGGGATGGTGACTCCACTAGCTCCCGGGGCAGACCATTCCAGAACTTTATCATCCTTTCTGTAAAAAACTTCTTCCTAATATCCAACCTATATTTCCCTTGGCACAGCTTAAGACTGTGTCCTCTTGTTTTGTCAGTTGCTGCCTGGAGAAAGAGACCAACCCCCATGTGACTACAGCCACCTTTCAGGAAGTCGTAGAGAGTGATAAGGTCACTCCTAAGTCTCCTTTTCTCCAGGCTAAACAACCACAGCTCCCTCAGTCATTACTGATAGGGCTTGTGTTCCAAGTCCCTCCTCAAAATAGCTGTCCTTCTCTGGATGCACTCGAGCATCTCAATGACCTTCCTAAACTGAGGGGCCCAGAACTGTACACAGTACTCTAGATGCAGCCTCACCAGTGCCGAGTCTGGGGGAAGGATGACCTCCCTGCTCCTGCTGGCCACATTATTCCTGATACAGGCCAGGATGCCATTGGCCTTCTTGGCCACCAGAGCACACTGTACTGGTCAACAGCTGGCTCATGTTCAGCCAGCTGTTGACCAGTACCCCAAGGTCCCTTTCTGCCTGGGCACTGTCCAGCCACACTGTCCCCAACCTGTAACATTGCAAGGGGTTATGGTGGCCAAAATGCAGGACTTGGCACTTGGATTTATTAAACTTCATCCTGTTAGACTCTGCCTATCCATTCAACCATTCCAAGTCTCTCTGCAGAGCCCTCCTGCCTTCTAACAGATCGACACATGCTCCTAGCTTAGTGTCGTCTGCAAATTTACTAATGCAAGACTCAAGCCCCTCATCCATGTCATCAATAAAGATATTGAACAGAACTGGTCCCAGCACAGACCCCTGAGGGACACCACTGGTAACTGGCCACCAGCTGGATGCAGCACCATTCACCACCACTCTCTGGCCCCAGCTATCCAGCTAATTCTTAACCCAGCAAGAATGATCCTGTCCAAGCCAGTGGGCTGCCAGCTTTTCCAGGAGTATGCTGTGGGAGACAGTGTTAAAGGCCTTGCTGAAATCCAGGTATACAACATCAACAGCCTTTTCTGCATCCACCAGGTGGGTCACTTGACCATAAAAGATCAGGTTGGTCAAACATGACCTACCGCTCCTAAACCTATGCTGGCTGGGTCTGATACCCTGGCCATCCTGTAAGTTCTGTGTGATGACACAAAATAAACTGTTCCATAACCTTACCGGGTACTGAGGTCAGGCTAACTGGCCTATAATTGCCAGGATCCTCCTTCCCACTCTTTTTATGAATGGCCATCACACTGGCCAGCTTCCAGTCATCTGGAACCTTGCCAGTGAGCCAGGACTGCTGGTAAATGAGGGAGAGCATCTTCACAAGCTTATCTGCCAGCTCCCTCATCACCTTGGGATGGGTCCTATCTGGTCCCATGGATATATGAATATCCAAGTGGCTCAGTAGTTCTCTGACTGTGTCCTCTAATGGCGGGGGGGACCTGATATTATTGAGTAACCCAAGAGGACGGTTATCCCGAGTGTAGTCTTCTCACTAAAGTAAGTCTTCTCACTAAAAACTGAGACAAAGAAGGTGTTAAGCATCTCTGCCTTCTCCTCATCTACAGTAACAAAGTTCCCTTCTGCATCTGATAAAGAACAAAGGTTAGTCTTACCCTTCCTTTACCATTCATGTATTTATAGAAACAGTTTTGTTATAGTTTACAAAAGTCACCATTTTAAGTTCAAACTGAGCTTTAGCCTCCCAAATTTTCTTCCTACATATCCTAACAGCTCTCTTAAATACTACCTGAGAAACCTGACTCTCCTTCCAAAGATATTACATCGTTTTTTCATTCCTGAGTTCCTCCAAAATCTCCTTGCCCATCCAGGCTGGATGTTTGCCTTGGCGACTTGTCTTTCGGAACACACGGACAGTCTATTCCCCACTCCCTGTTTCCTCATTGGTTAATGTAACCCTCTCTGTCCACCTTGGCACTCCCTATTGGCTCCTGCCCTTTGTACTACCTCTATGCCCTCAGTTGATTGGACCTGATGCTTTGCTTCAGCCTGTCTTTCGCATATTTATACTCTGGACCCTCTGCTGTCCATCATCTTCTGTCCCTGGATGCCTTCAGTGCCAGAACCTAATAAACCCTCTCTGGAACCCCATACAGAAGATGTTCCCATGTCACACCTGCCTGCTAGCTGTGGTGTGCTTGAGTGTGTTATTGTCATGTGCCTGCCCAAATGTTCTCCCTCTGAGAACGCTTGCGGTGAAGGTAGTGGCACAGACCACCTTGCCTCGCTGCTACAACTCTTAAAGGTATGATGCTGAGAATACAGAAAATGATAGAATTTTCCACAGTGTAAAATGTTTTGACTGGAAATAATTTGATGATTTTGTGTGTACATCGTGCTTCTTTTTATGAGAATAAACTTGGAGAAATTGAGATTTGGAATTCAGAACTCTTTCTCATTTACTGTTAAAACATTTACTTTGCAGGGTGATGTCCAAATGAATAAAGTTTATCTTAATGTGTTCTTAAAGGCCTGAAGTGTTGAACAGCACAGCTACTCAAACAAATATCTTCCAGTGATTCACCTTTTTAAGGTTTTTTGCACCCTAAAGTTTAAATCTAAATCTTTCTCTAGCAGAAATAGAAAGAGTACTATGTCTTACCTTTTTCATAAAGATTTGATTTCTAGATTTGAAAATTATTGTCATGCATCTACTTAGGCTCCTCTAATTTTCTTTCAGTCCTCTTGTAGGTTATACTTTTACAAAGCTCTTACCTTCTTGCTAAGCTTTGGACTTTTAAATCTTCTGCAATATTTTTAGATTATGTTACACAAAATAATGCATACAGCTCAATGTGAGACCTTTCTATCTATTTGCATGTCTAAGATGGTGTTTCTCCGGCTTTCTGCCTTTAAGTATTATTACATTACCCTTTTCTACCTTCTGATTTCTGTACCTTTTATATCTCATCTGTATCTTACTGTTTTTCAGACCATGTGTTGAGTTAGCCCAAGTAATTTTGAATTCTATTCTGATCTTCAGTTTATTTGCATTTCCTCTAACACTGAGGGTACTAATGCTAAACACACTCTCAGCATTATACATATTGTCTAATTAATGATAACAGTAAAGTACTCAAACTAAAACCCAAAAAAGCCTTTCTGTTGGAAAGTGATAGCTATTACTCTGAATACAGACATTAAAAATTTACAACAGATTCAACTACACTGTACTACACTCTCAACTTGCTCATGAGCATGTAAAGAAAAGAAGTATCAATAAGTCTTGTAAAAATTAGGGCTTCTAACTGTAGCTGCCTATTCTATATTCATACAACTTGATAACATGTTTTACTGGAATAATAGATTGATTTCACATACCCTGTTCTTCATAAAATATGATTGGGTTTTGCCTGTCTCCTTGGGATTTTTTGAGCCTTACAAATTATTTGCCACTTTTCCTCAGTGTTCTTCCTGAGGGTTGAAATTGCCCTGTGCTATGTAATGACTTATTTTTGTTTTTTATGGGTTTAAAAAAAGAACTGCTAATGAGGAAGAGGTTGCTTTAGTCCAGTTTACTAAATATTATGTGGTAAATCTATAAAAGCTTTATGCTGTGATTCTTGTGTTATTTTGAGAGAGTGGATATCTTTTTCTCAAAACAAATCACTTTGAAATCTGCTGGCAAGGCCTATAAATCTGTGCCAATGAAACAGAAAATTATGTCCTGCAGTTGTCTGAACAATTTCAAACTGAAAACTGCTTCTGACAATTCAGTAAAACCGACTCGTCCCATAAATCTAACTTCAAGAGCAAGCTGTCTGCACATGAACTAATTGCTTAAGCTGCACCCTGATCTGTACAGCTGACTGATCTGTTGTCTCACAAAAATAGGTAGTGGTGTTTGCTTTGGGCTTTTTTAACCTTTTCAGTTCCTTGGGAAGTTGACACCAGGAAATAAAAAATGTCATGGATGAGTTTATGGTCCATGAAAGAGCATGATCCCTTTTTGCTCCAAAATTGAACTTGACATTCACATAAAGCAGTTTATGTAATTGTGGGTGAAATAGACAACATATACTCCACCATACAGACTTCTCCGCGCTTCATTTTTCCTGGAAAAGATAGGCACCACTCATTTATTTATCTTAACTGCTAAACACTGCCACAGGGTCTTGACCTGCCTAGATTGAAGCTTACTACTCTGTTTTATAGAATAATATAATCATAGAATAATTTAGATTGGAAAAGACCTTTAAGATCATTCAGTCCAACCATTACCCTAACACTGCCAAGTCAGTAAACCATGTCCACAACTGCCATATTATGTAGTTTTTAAATACCTCCAGGGATGGTGACTTAAACAGTTCCTTGGGCAGTCTGTTCTGATGCTTGTTAACCCTTTAGTGAAGAATTTTTTTTCTAATATCTAATCTAAATCTCCCCTGACGCAACTTGAGGCTGTTCCCTC
This sequence comes from Passer domesticus, assembly GCF_036417665.1. Lineage (NCBI taxonomy): Eukaryota > Metazoa > Chordata > Aves > Passeriformes > Passeridae > Passer > Passer domesticus. The sequence continues at coordinate 65,753,056 of NC_087474.1, forward strand.
TTGTCTTTTTGTTTGTTAAATGTGAGAAGAGATCAACCCTTACTGCACTACCACTGTCATATTCATATTTTCTGAAATATCCCTTCGCCCAGGATTTTTCTCCTGGGAAGCTGAGAAGCCTCAGAGGAAAAGGAAAACAATATTATCTCATTTGCTTCTCCTGTGTTTTGCTCCTTTGGAATATGTTTGGAGATTGTTTGCCATCAGGTGATTGTTTCATTGCTTTCTGCTGTGGGTTGTTTTCACTCATTGGCCAATCAGTGCCAAGCTGTGTCGAGACTCTGGAGAGAGTCACGAGTTTTCATTACTATCTTTCTGTATTCTATAGTATAGTATAGTATAGTATAGTATAGTATTCTTTAATATAATATAGTATCATAAAATAATAAATTAGCCTTCTGAGAACATGGAGTCAGATTCATCATTCCTTCCTTTGTCTGGGGGCCCTGCCAATATAATACCACCACCTCCTTTCAGGTAGTTGTAGAGAGTAGTAACATCTCCCCTGAACCACCTTTTCTCCAGACTAAACAGGCTAACAGCTTTTTTGGCTGCTCCTCATCAGGCCTGTGCTCCTGTGCCCTTCTCTGAACACACAGTCACTGTCTTTCTTATAGTGAGGGTCCATTTATTTAGAAGTAAATACTGAACATAGGAATTAAAGATGAAGTATTATGAGAATTAAGGCATTTCTCTGTCAGACAGGAAGAAGATACTGATACACAATAGTGCTGAGTCAGGAGCAGTTTAAATGTCAAACTTAAGAAAATTAATTTACAAGCAAAAAACTGGTTTTCTGCTTTATAAATCTGACTTGGCAGAATTGTTTTTGGCTTTATTGCATGGTCCAAAGTGATTTTACATCAGACCTAGGATTATGGTTTGGTGTGAGAATCTGTGTGTGGATTTTTTTCACTGTGTTCAAGTAACATGTATATATTTTTACAGTGTTGAGTGGGAAATGGCAGCTCAAAACAGTGTATTCATGCAGCAATATTTGATAGTAATTAGAAGGAAGAACAGACAGTTTACTGGTATTAAACTGTGACTGAATGATTGGGAAACTTGTGGGACAACTTTACAAAGATTTCGTATTGTGTGTGAAGTAAGGAATGTTTTGTTTGGGTTTTTTTATCCCGCCTTGAGATACTGTAAAGAAACTACGGAAAATTCTGCTGTGTCCTAGGAGTCCTGTTTGTTTCCCACCAAGTGGCTATCTCATGAACTGCTTTTCCCAGAGCCTGTTTACTGTAGAAATGCAATTTTTATCAAATACTTTACCAGATGGATAGAAGTGGTATACCTATGCCTGTGTATAGAATCATGCAGTTTTGCTTTTCATTATTATCAGAGTGGTCAAACTAAGCAGTGCTATGTACTTACATTGATTTTTTTTGTAAAATACTATTTGTTTTGTGAATTTCTGCAGTGAAAGCTGGTTTCACTTGTGCAATGCAATAAGCGAAAAAAAAGAGAACATGAAGAAAACAAATTACAATTGGAGGCTGAAGGATGTAATTTGTATTCAGGATTGCAGCTTACAAATCAGTCTATATTTATTCTCTGATAAATTTTACTAGGTTAGAGATCTATAAAAGGAATCCAAATATAATAATACAATACAACATGTGACCTAAGCTGGAGAGTACCTAAACATCAGTGTAGGATAAACTAGGTCCAGTTTCCATATTTTGATAATCACAATTTTCTTTTATCAAAGTCCAATTGAGTCTGTATCACATTCCATTTCTTTCTTTCCTCAGATCTGGTGAAGAACAATTTGGATTGAAAAGAAAATTGTTAAAAGAAGATCCCAGCCATTTTGCTTAATTTATTAACTATTACATTTTGCTGCACAGTAGCAGCTTCAAAATATTTGGATTATTTTGGATTGCAAGATAGGGAATAGATATTATTTTAAGAAATGTTGGCATCAAGTAGGAAGTCTATGACAGAACTGAGTTGGAATATATTTTTTGTCAGAGCATATTAACACATTCAGTAACAATTTCCTAGTAAATGAAAGCTATGCTATATCATGACCACAAAACAATGAAAGAACCTTGACTGAAGGAGGAAATCAATAAAAAGGTTTATTTTTAAGGGAATAATATTTCTTTTATTAATTCATCTATATGAGTAGATAGGGTATTAATCTATAAATGTAATATGGTAGCATTCTTTGTTTAGATGACGTATGTGATGCTGATGATATACTTAATATGTTAAGAATGCCTTTGTCCAGGCAACAGTTGTGATTTCATCTGGGGGAATGCAGATAGTCAGCAGATAGAATGATAGATAGAATTCAGATTTGGTCAATGGTTTGGTTTTGGTACCTGGATATTTGCAAAATGGTATGTATGTAAATTGTATGTGTGGTAATTTTGCTACTGTAATTAATCTTTGTTTTTAGGTAGAAGCTTCACTTTTTAAATCCTAGGTAGTAAAAGCTAGGCACATGCACGGATCTACATGCAAAAGATAACCAAACATTAGGGTTAGCAAAATCTCTATTGGTTCAACTAGCAAGATAATCTCAGGATTTATGATCATCTAAGTTTAGTGGATATTCTATGACAATGTATCTGTATAAATGAACTTGCAAAGTTGCAGAATTGCTTTGAACACAAAGAGTACGTCATTTTATTTCAGGGCTTTTAGAAAAAACCAAAATATTAAAAAATTAATTCAGACAACATCCAGTATATATTTTGTCTATTCTTTAATTCTTCTCTAATTTTATCTACTCTTTCCTAAAATGATATTTTTGGCTGCAAGTGGTGGGCTGTAGTGTTTTGCTCACAGTGTTTAAATGGAAGCTTCTTGACATCTCTACTTTCTTATGATGATTTATGTTGTCCTTCTGTTTCTAGTCCTTTTCACAATGTATTTTTGGGTCTATTAATTAATTAAGTAATTTTCAGATCTGTTAGGAATCAGAGTTTTGTAGCATCAATCTATTAACCACAGTACCATTTTTCACTGCTGAAATTCTGCGGAAGTGGTCTTTGTACTTGAAAATGTACCTGGAATTAAGTTTCATGTCATAGGCCTGCTCCAGTACCACATAACTCTGGAGACATCTAATTTCCATTAGGGCCTCAACTTTTAGTTTGTTTTTTTCTGTGGAAACAAAGTTCATATGATGTATTCTTTTCTTCCTTTATCTCCCCATATATGAACAAATCAGGATGTTTGTGAAAGTAGGGGGCAATTCCTTTGCAATTTTCTTTCCTTTTCTGAAGGAAAGGTTCCATTAGAACCTTCCATTCCACCCTTTATTTGACATGGGAGGATTTGCATGCTTTTCATGTACATGGGACTTTGTAAGGTTTCTTCCCCACATGTATTCTTTGATCTATAGTGGGGGATGATGTCACAATATACTGCTGTTAAAAAGTAATTTAAAAACTTTCTTAAAACTCCACCTTAATTTATTCTGGTGTTTGCAGGTTGTTTACCTCATAGCTCCTCACGCAGGTGAGGCTGCGCTAGAAATAGTTTTTTAATCAGCATGCCTGACCAGCATTCTGTTTATCTCATGCTTACAAGCATTCAAGCATCATTGCTTACTCAGGTATTTTTATAGGTTTTAGGAAATTAGCATAATTAATAAAAATCCCCAATTATGAGAACAAGTGGTGATGCAATTCTCTCCTCCCCCCTCACCCCCAACCAAGCCCCTTCTCTGGAGTCCTCCTGTTGGCACTAGCTGTGTTCTGTCTATTAAATGTATCTCGAATAGTGTTTCTCAACTTTGGTTTCCAGGAGGAACCAAGATAGCATAGGGGCCTTCCAACTTCCCAGGGCTTCAAGCCCTGGAATTTGTTTTGTCTTTCTGCCTAGGGAAAGGCCATGCAAAAGTACTAGGAAACTAGCCACTGTACAATAGGTGACAGTTACAAATACATGTGCGAAGAATACAGAGAACATATAATAGAAAAAGGATAAAAACAAAGCAGTATCACCAAATCCCAGATTATATGCAGGTAAGAATGTTTGGTACTTCCCCCAGGCAGGGCATTTCACAATATGATGATGTAATTCCATGAGTCATTCTTGGGACTCCTTGATGGCCCAATAAGCAGATGTGGCCCCCCTTTAGACTGAGTGTGCATTGTGCAGCTGGTGCAAATAACCAACCATTAAGAGCTCATCAGAAAGTGATATAGGTGGTGACAGAATACATACTTTTGTTGAAAACAAGAGCAGGCTCCCAGTACTAAAATAATTTCAGCATTTATTATCAGAAAAAAGAAAGGCCTAAAGCAAGGGGGCCCATGGGCCAAGCAGGCGCGTTCCTGTTGAGGATGCTGCAGCACTGGCGCTGGGTCTTCTTCAGCAGTGATGCAGCAATGTCCTGGATGTCTCAGATGGAGTGGCACAAATTCAGTGGGTCAGAAGCCCCTTTTAATCCTGTTTTTTGTCCCTTTGGATTGGTTTCTTTTTGGATCCTTCATTTGCATGAAGGTTTAAGGCACTTGATTGTCCCATAACAGTTCTGTCCAGGCTGGCTCATTTCGCTTGGGGGTGGTGCATTTTACTTATGTGTATTATGGTACGTTGAGTACTGTACTTCTTATAACTACGTTTTAACCCCTTTTACAATATAATAACCAAACTAACAGTACATGCTTGATGATCGATCAACTATTTTACAACAGTTTTTAACCTATTTTTAACATTTTGGCAACCCAAGACAACCTTTTGTATACAGGGAAATAGATTCTGGTCCATGTTTCTAAGGTTACTCATGCAGTTTGTGTTTCATGATATTTGGGGAAGACAGATACTAACAGGATGTGAGTGTGAATAAGTGAGAGCATGAGTGAGTGAGGGGAATGAATTGGGTATCCTCAGTTATTACACTTCTGCCATTCCTTTTTAAGATTCGATGTTGATGGCTACTTCATAGCTTTAACTGCCTCCAAGGAGACAAAGGGTAACTTCACCTTGAATGTGAGAGAGAGCATTAGGACTTAAGATTTACATTGTATTTCTGAATTTTATATTGAGTACTCAGGATGCCAGCTATAATAACTATTATTCTAGGAGTGCCCTCTTCTTGTCCATATATTATGTAAGATCTTGGGTCATGTACCTTGGCCAAAATTAAGCCTAGTTACTGGTCTGGACAATTGTCTCTAATTAATTTTTCCTCCTTCTTCCCCTAGACATTAAAAAATAAAATATGTCACATGATTTTTAAATTGTTTTTTAATATACTACATTTAGTGGTGCTTTTAAAAAGTTCATAATTTATAGTTTTTAAAGTTGGTTTTTAATCTTTTAGTGTCTTATATGTAAAAGAACACAGTGAATATATAATACATGAAAAATCTATGAATTTTGACTCCTAACTGAGTAGGGATGACTGATGAGCAAGAGAATATTCATAATGCCTTGAACAGAGTAATCACATAGTGATAGAATTAAAAGTTTGTACATACTTTTGTCTTGAATTTGCTCAGCTGTTGCCAAATTGAGAAATTGAGAGAAATAATTACATTAATATAGTACTGTTAAAATAAAAGTACTTAAAAGAATGAGAACTTTAAAAAAAGTATTGATCAATAGTTTGCAGAATGTTAAAAAAAAGTTCATGGTATTGTTCTGCTAATACAGCTGAAGAAAAAAAAAAGCATGAAACCAGTATAGAAAAGAATTCTTCCTTTCTGACACCATTCTTTAATAAGAACTTTTATTTTTGTGACAAAAAGGAAGTGACAGTGGCAGAAGAATGCACATTAATACACATATTCTGAATTGTGTGATGTTTTATGGGACATTATTCAGTTATTGTATAGAAAATGACACTCCATCCTCCTTACTGTGCTCTTGACCCTTACTCTGCAGTATTCAGTGACTTGTGTAGTTGGACCTTACCAGACATCAGAGTTGAAAACTCCAGCTTTGAGGGAAAACTTGCATAGTGAATAAGGACGTATGTAATTTCTGTACTTGCTTTTAAAATTAAGGTAGTTTTAACTTCACACTTCTATAAATATTTATGGGCCAAGATCCTTGGTCTGACTTTTTTTTTAAAATTGATATTCATCATTATTTTTTCTTGTAATTCATAAATATTTGATGAAAGGTCACATTCATAAAGTTTTATTTTAAGTTGAGAATTTAGACAGTTTCTTAGCATACGATGAGTTCTACTCTTTGAACTAACCTTTTCACTTCATCCTATGCCCAGATATACCTGTTACTAGTTACATGTGAGGAAATACTTTTATAAAGCATCCTACAAATAGTTTTGAGAAAATACAATCCGTTTTAGGCAAAATGTGCTGTACAGCTGTAGGAAATTTGGTCTTCATAGATAGTACTTTCACTCTATTTTTCACTCTATTTTTCCAAGAACCACTTCAGAATTTAATCAATGGCAATACCAATACGAGACAACTAATGCATTAAATAGTGTGGCTAAACCTATATCTAAAAGATGCTAAACAAAAAACGAAAACCTCAACCATCCAACCAACCAGCTGAAAGACCCCAATTTCTCATGGTTCTTTCAAAGAAAAATCTATCTTAACATGGTGTTTCTTGAATTTGTGTTGAGCCATTAGTTCTCAGCTAGGATTAATACCAGCTCCTGCCTCTAAGTGGTATAATAAAAGACTTGCAGCTTGAAAAGACATGGTAACAATCTAATTTTTTCTTCTTTTTTTTACGCATTTAGAAATTGTTAAATGAAAAATTTTCTTGTGTATTCTAAGCTGCTTCTATCCATTGAATTGGAGCTTTTTCTTCTTCTCACTTGGAGCTATGCCATATACTGAATTCTCTTTCCTGGCAATTCTTCCAGAGTGAGTTTGAAGTTTAGTGTTGCTTTTGTGTGTTTTTTTTTTTTTGTTTTGTGGTTTTTTTGTTTGTTTGTTTTATGTTTGTTGTTTTGGGTTTGTTGTTGTTGTTGTTGTTGTTGTTGTCACAATCATGTAGTCACACCTTTAATGAGACTCCAGTGATTTTGGTTATCCTTAGTAGTTGCTGGGTAGACAGGGAGCTTTGTTGCCTAGACAGGATAGTAATTTGTGCTATAGAAGAGAAAGTGACATGGGTTAATTGTGACATTTTCAGTAAGATGCCGATAAGTCTTTGGTATGTTTCTTCTTTTGCTAGTTGTTTCAAGTATTTCCTAAATCTTTCTGTGGTTGTGCTGTGCCTGTTTTTTTCTTGTGAAATAAGGAAATAAGTTTTTTTTCCATAGATGAGTGTTTATAAAAAGACCTTGGTCAAAATGTAGGAGCATTGAAGAAATTAATAATGTTTCAAAGAATAAGGACTTTTAGATGAAATTGTGTTCTCAGATATACCAGACATAAAATTTCACAATGTTTTTAGGGCAATAAACACAGGTTTGAGGGAGAAAGAAAAGAGTGACAATATGAGAAGTCTAGGAAATACTTTAGTGACTTTCACTTGAAACCTGAACCATCCTCAAATTAGAATTTCTTGTGTAGGCACACCCAATCTCATGTTCTTGACTAAACAACCTGTAAGTTAAAAGGTCTTGCTAGTTTGTTGACTCTAGATGCACCCATTAATCTGTTAGCTGACTACATTTTTTAATAATGAAGACAGTATATTCACTGAGATCAACAAAACCTACAGCATAAAATAAGAATGAATCTTTGTGTGGGAGGATGCAATGTAGAAGAATAGAGATAATGCTGAAGGCAATCTCACCCCTGAGAAGTTGCAGCTATACTAATTACCAAAGAGTAGCCCCGCCCTTAATAGGCCACAGCTATGTCCAGTAAGGATGGGTGTTATAAAAGAGTGGATTAGCTGATTAAGAGGAGAGTTGGAGTTTGTTGGCTGTGCTGTGAGGAGCAGTAAGGCTTAGGCGGTCGTGCAAGGAACAGGTACGAGTCAGCTGGCTGTGCGGAAAGAAGAGAAAAGGACACAGTGTAGCAAGAAGCTGCCCATGGGAACTCACAGAGAGAAGGTCTGAAAAGGTGATAAACTGATGGTGATGGTCAGATTGGTTCCAAGCACTGATGCCAACAATTGGTGGCCCATACAGGGATGAGCCCCGACATTTTTGCTTAGTGTTGAAGCTGAAGAAAGATCTGTCAATGAAATTAATTTTACTAGGGAATGCGCTTGAGGGAATGTGCAAGGAGCAAGCAAAGAAGGAAGAATTGTTTTAAATATTTCTTTGAAGTCATTGAGAACAATTTAGTTGTGTCACAAGCAGTTTCTCCTTGCTGACATCTAGCAATCTTTAGAGACATTGTGGAATGACCCAAGTGAAAACAGTGCTTATAGGACAACATTGTTGTTCTTCACCTAGAAACAATTCCTTTCTATGCTTAATCTTTTAATAACTTTACTCTTTTGTTTTACAGGGGTTTGTTCAGTGTTTTGTACAGGTCACCTGCTCAGTGGATGTAACTTCATACTGATGTTTTGTTTTTTTCATGCAGTCTAGTAGGGAGACACAGCTTGCAAAAACAAAACAGGAAGCAAAGAAGACACACAAATAACAACCTCTTAATGCTGACTTTTTAATAAAAAATAAATATTATTCAGTGTCAGAATATACTTCATAAGATAGAGCTTATTTATTATTGAATGTTTTCTCCTTCCTCATTGTTTTGGTCATCCTTAAATAAAATTAAAAACTCAGTGACAAAGTAATTGAGAGCACAGAAGTAATTTGATGTGTTGAGCATGCCTCCCTAATGCATGTATTCCTTTGGTAAAAAGTGTACAAACAGGAATTTCTGTGATAAAAATATGTTTATTACACTATCTGGTGAAATAACAATATTATTTATATTGTAGGTGCCCAAGATGCATAGCTTCCTGTTATAATGTACTACGATATTTTCTGCTAGTCCCAGCCATACCCTGTCTTTTCCTTCTCGCTGTCGCTCCATGATGCTAACCTGCTCCATAAATGAGCTCCATTTATGCTAACCTGCCAGGCAGCATAATGAAACTTCAATTAAAAAAATCTATTTTCTCCTACTGAAGGTATAAATAGGTGCATTTTCCATGTCAATGACTGGAAAGGGTTTTTGTGAGGTATGATATAAAATCTGTTTGTGTATTAGAATATGGTAGAGCAGGAAAATTAAAAACTAGGAATGGGAAGTCTGTCAACAGTAATAAATATCTTACCAGGAAATGTATACTGCTTTATGGTTTTCTTTCCTGGAAATATCAAAAGCATCAAAATATAAAAAATCTAGAAAAGATTTTAAAGATTTTAAAAGATGATTTTAAAAGAATGGTAACAGCTGGCTTTATGCTACATGACTGCATAGACATTTTGAACTTGCCTTTATCAGACACTCTTTCCTTTTTCTACCTGCTACACTGTTTGCATTCCAAAATCTCCTGTTAAATTTTTTGGTAGAAAGCTCACTTCCTGTTAGCCCACTGAGTAAGCTGACTCTCTTATTTTCATGCACAGAGTAGGTGTCAATCTTTCTTCGTTATAATGTCATGGTTTAACTCCAGCCAACCGCCAAGCCCATGCAGCCACTCACTCATTTCCCAACCAGCAAGGAGAGAATGGGAAGAATAAAAGCTGGAAAACTCGTGATTCAAGATAAAGACAGTTTGCCAGGTAAAACAAAAGCCATGCACTCAAGTAAAGAAAAGCAAGGAAAAAAAAAGCTTGCTTCCCATGAGCAGGCAGGTGTTCAGTCATCTCCAGGAGAGCAGGGTCCCATCACATGTAACGATGACTTGGGAAGACAAATGCCATCACTCCAAATGTCCTCCCCTTCCTTCTTCCTTCTCCCCAGTATACATACTGAGTGTGATGTCATGTGGTCTGGAATATCCCCTTGGTCAATTTGGGTCACCTGTCCTCATTGAGTTTCCTCCTAACATCCCATGCAACTCCAGCCTCCTTGCCAGTGGGCCAGTATTGAAAGCAGAAAAGGTGTTGGTTCTATATAAGCCTTGCTCAGCAATAGCAAAACATCTCTATATTATCAACCCTTCAGCAATAGCAAAACATCTCTATATTATCAACCCTTCAGCAAATCCAAAACACAGTCCCGTGCTAGCCGCTCTGAAGAAAAGTAACACTACTCTAGCCAAAGCCAGCACAATTAGCTTCAATGCAGCTTCAATACCAAGGTGCAAATTCTTCAGTAATGTCTCTCTGGAATTATGTCAGATGAACTCCTAATGTTTGCCTGTTAAAAGCTAGTAATTCTGTGTTTCACCTTGTTTTCACAAAAATTAGTGTCAGACATTTTTTTAATGCCTAAAAAATACATTTTATATTGAAAGTAATTCAGATGCTGTTGTCAGGAAAAATTTTTCTGCTGTATCTTCCATACACAATATTTATCATATTTTTAGAACACCAGCTTGCTTCAATTAAAATAATCTCTTTTTACACTGCAAAAAATTATAGGTTAAATATATCTAACTAACAGAAGGAACTGAAAGGAGTTATTCTGTGTTTCTATTTTCAAATCACTTTAAGATTTTTGATTCAGAGACAGTAATTTCCTATTATTCTTAGCTCATTTCCCTACTTTGAGGCACTTTTCTGCTTCTCTTCTCATTAAACAGATAATCTGTGTTCTCCAAAACAAAAATGTTTAAAACACCATGTCTAATGACATCACATAATGTCAACAGTGGCAGGTAGCACAAATCCTGTGTATTAAAGTTACCTGAGGAAATTTTATGACTTTGAGAACTCTGCCTGGGGCACTTTTGACTCCTGCAACTAGTGATTGCGTGCATCTTCTCATGTTCCACACATTTAATTGCTCTTATTAAATGTCTCTAAATATTTTTACCTATTCTCATTTATCAGCAAGTGTGAAAGTAGAGTCCATCCCACCGAATGTTGGATAGACTTATTTTTGAAGAGCTATTATAAAAAATATGTATTTTTATTTTTTAATAAGAATCATGACCTGAATTAGCATTCAGGTCAATGAATTCTAATATTAGAAGTTGGATTAGACAAATAAAGATGAGACATTGAAAGTAAACTTTCAGAAGTATTTTTGCACAGGGAAGATTCCTGTAGTCTCAAATTTTATCAGCACTGAAAAAGAACCTAGTAGTAGTCTTGTAATGTTGTTCATTGGTTTGGGGGATTTTTTTAACCTGAAGGGATATAAGAAGAGATTTTTTTTTTTTTGTCAAATTCTGAATTTTGATCTGAGTCCATAAAGGAAATTGAGGCCATGCTGAACAGTATGGCTCAAGGATAGGACAGAAGGGATAGAAAGCCCTCTTCCATGTAGTACTCAGCTAGTACTGCTGACTACGATGTTGGTCAGCTCTCAGTATAATAACCCAAAACACTCCTTGTTGAACTTCTACTGCTAATCCATACTGCTCCGAGGAATTGTTAAGTTTTGTGTGTGTATGTGTTTGTGTATGCAGATTACTAATTGTCACATTCACGATTAGAGGAAAGAAAACCTCACTGAATGGCAAAAGCTCTAATCTTTGTTTTACTTGCTAATTATTTTGAATTCAGATTTTGCAAAGAACAAAATGACAATATGGAGGGTAAATTTAGCACAGTTAGTCAGTTGTGTCCACTGACTGTGTAATGTGGAAATGTTTAAAAGGCATAACAGCACCATTAATTGTGGTTTTAAGAAAAGTTTCTTTGCTAACACTTGCAGCTGTGGTTACTAATCAACTTGGCTCTTCTCCTCCTATGGTATGTGCAGAAAAGTTCCCCTGGCTTTTGTCCCAGTCCAGGAACACATCTTCAGCTATGAACATGGAAGGGAATGGAATAGCTAGAGTAAGATAAAGACACCAACAAGGTCAAATGTTGGTAATCAAAATGATAATTCACTTTTTTCCACTAACATAGTAGAGAGCAGAAAAGTAGGAAAGAGCGAAGAACTACAGCAAGCAAAAATGTTAATCACCCCCAAGAATCTGCAGCATCCCATGAAGATCCTTCGTCTTTCATCTATCGATAGCTGGGTTCACTCTCTAAGGGCTTGTGAAGCATGTTTTACTTATCATCATGTGCTTTTCCAAGCCCACGGACCATGGCAGTGGCATTCTCACCATGAAGACCTTGGTGCTCTTGAGACATTTGCATGATGCACTTAAAAGTTTATAGGTTGAAACCTGGGTGTTCATGTACCATTCATGCAACAGATGACTGGGTGTTACAGTTCGCACTGTTGGCAGTTCAGGCATAAGAAGTTTTGATCTACTCCTATTGTTTTGTAAGTGCCTCAATTCACTCCAACAGACCCAAGATTTTAAAATACTTAGATCTGAGATTACCTCACTTCTGAAAGTCATATACAACTTACTATTTGGACTTGAAACAAACAGCAAGCCAAATATGACTTGCATTCCTGAACAAAGGGTGGAGAAAAGCAGGTGAAAAAAAGATCTAAAAGAAAGCTAAAACTAGCTCCTTAAGGCAGTCAGTGAGAGCTATGTCACTAGAATCCTTCTAGTGAAATCCTTCTGACAAATCTGTTGCTCACACCACAATAAAATGTGTAAATAATTCTGAACTAAAGAATAATTCATTTTGAGATTAAAAGTAAGTATCAACTGTGATCTGTTTATTTTAGATCACATAGGTCCTTGAATAGTAAAGTAATTGAGCTGTCTACTGTTGAAAATACCTAATGAATATATAAAAATTGAATATGGTAAAATCCCCAATTTTCTCTTGCCCTAAGCTACCAATAAGGTTACTAATATTGTAGTAGCAATTTTTTCTTGATTTACAAGATTTAAATATGACAACCAGTTTATGTAAACTGGTACATCAACATTTGAACTTAAGCAAACTGTCAGTTTGTGTCAGCAAAGATTTTTTACTTTTTTCTTAGAATAGGAATTTTGCTTCTAAGCATTAAAACAGGAACAGTCTGCACATTTTGGGATTTTGCAATGTCTGTGGCTGGACAGAAATTCTGTTTGCATTAAAATGTGTTTACTAGTTTCTTAGGAAACATTTTGCTTTGGTGGAAGAGTTTGAGAAGCAGGGAACTAAACAAATATGAATAAAAAATTAAGCTCAGATAGTATAATGCTCCATGTAAGGGACATTTCTCCCTATACTTCTTCCTGTTTCATCTGTGTTTACTGTAGTTATGTTGCATTATTAGTGCTCTTTAAAGTTTTTATATGCTTAAACAGTTTTGTGGTAGAAAATAAAGTATTACATATGATTTCTAAGTCATCACAAATGGGGTGAAATGGCAAAATGAAAAAAACCTGCTTTTTCTCTTTGTCCAAGGTAAGGAAGAACCTGCTGCATATTAGTGGCAGCACTGCTAGGACAAACTATCCTTAGCTGGGAAGGAGGTAATGGAGCAGTCATCTATTCTTTTTTTATTCTTTTTCTTGTAGCAACCAAATTTTTTTTTCTTTTAATTACTTTATGTTTTCACTTGCTACAGGAGGTTTTGCACATGTTTGATATATTTTTTTTTGTTCCCTTGATAAACGCTTAAAGTCAGCTAAGTTGCATCCATTCAGTGGCTAATTATTTATCACTGGCTATTTATTATTTGCACTTATAAATGCAGGGCCTTTGAAATCAGTGTGTTATCTTAGTGTCAGTCATCATCCATGTGGTCTTCGGGAGCCTACTCTACCAGTTTGTGAACATCATCTTCTAGTTGAAGTGGTGGCATTTCTCTTCAAGGCAAGGAAGAATAAAAAATAAAACCAAAGGAAAAAAAAGAAGGAACAGCTGAAGGCCATCTTGTAAAAAAATATCCAATCACTAACACTGGCATCAGAGTATTTAATTGTGTAGTCTGATGAGCCCTGTAACAAAAGAAGAATTGTGTTCATTTACCAATAAACTCAATAGGATAATTTTAATGTACCTAATTAACCATACTATTTACAATCATCAACCATTGAACTGCAAGAATCTGGGGCTTTGTAATTATTCTAATGGTAGTAGATAATTTGTTTCCACAATATTGGAAAATAAAATTACATTATTAAGCTGTTAATTAATATAAATTAAGTGATTCTAGAGCAGATAACTACAGTTATATAGTGTTCAGTGGTCCTGAAGTTTTGATGCTTCTCCTTTCAGGATTATTAGCTGCATGGTATATCCACTGCACTGTCCAGCCAGGCTGTGATAGGCTTTTGAAAGTCATGCTAATTTGTTTTCTTCTCCTATTTTCTGTGTGATGCTTCTTTTTGTCTCTGCTTTCTCAATGACTACAATGGCTTTCCAGTAAGGAACAGAGGAGTGAGGCACTATAGCATGTTGCCCAGAGAAGCTGTGGATGCCCAGTCCCTGGCACTGTTCAAGGCCAGGTTGGATAAGGCTTTGATCAACCTGGTCTATGTCCACAGTAGTGGGACTGTAACTAGATGATCTTTAAAGTCCTCTCCAACAAAAACTATTCCAGGATTCTATAGTTCTAAAAGTTTAGTGGCCTTTGCTACATGGTGGCATTACCTCTGCTTTATTCTGTGCTCCCTCTGAGGCAATAGTAGAGGCAGTTATTGTGAGACATGGTAAAAGAAATTTGCTGCTCTCTCAGTAGGTGGAAGGCAAAATGCACAGTAGTAATATGCTAATATTGAGATGGAGAAATGTAGAGTATTTCTTAGCACAGCTGTTGAACCATGAATAGGAAAAACATTGGGGAAGTGTCATTGCTAACACTATCAAATGCCAGCCCAGTTTTTTGCTGATAAGGTGGAAGAGAAAATGCCCACCTTGCTCTTTAAAATTAATCATTAACATTGTGTTTCAGGCTTAATTAATTCGTTAAGTACATTTTCTAAGTAGTAAAGTCCCAATGCTGTTGAAAACAAAAGCAGACAATTTCTTTTACAAAATTTGCCATTCATAAGTGAATTATTCTTTTTGTAGGGAAGTAGCAACTTTATTTATATATTTTTTTCTTTGTAGTTTGATTGACTGCCCCCATTCTTCTCTTCCAAGAAAACAAAGAAGATGAGCAACTCTGTTTGCAATTATTTTTTAAAGCCTTTGATATCAGGATTAAGTCAGTTCCTGTTTATCTTCTCTCTCAGAACTTTTTCTTTGATAATTCTAAATAATCAATCTGAGTGTGTTTTTATTTAGGAAAAGTTTTCTGTTATTTTTCTGTGAAAACTTGTATTTTTCTCATAATACTTTAATCCCTTGCTGATAACGATCTGTCTAGTCTATAAAATTTGCACTTGTATTTACTAAGGAAAAAGTGCAAATTCTTTGACTAGGAGCAGAGACTGGGAACTTTTTTTCTCCTCCCATATACAGCAAAAATCAGGGATATTGATTGCATTTCAATAAATCTTTGCCATATATTTTTAGTTGTTTCACTTTGGACAGCTGTTTATTCAGCATGCAGAAGGCAGAGTTTTCACTTTAGGACAGTGGGCAAGCTATATCTCAGGGATGTAAAACTGCTGAATTCAAGTCTGGTTGCTACTCTATAACACATTACTACAAGAGCAAGCATGCACTTAGCATATTTTGTGCCTGCTGCCCATCTCCCTTAGTTTTAAACCTGAAACCTCTTCTTGGATCTAAAAAACATTTATCAAGAGAAAGCCCACTACTTTCCAGAGAGGATGGCTCTTGGCATATACTTGTTCAAATTATGAGAAAAGGTCTGCTGGGAGAATGCCTTAGCAGCTTTCATTTGTAACATAATTTTTGTTTTCTTTTACAATAAAAATACATCTATTTTACAAGAAGCTGAGCATGCTCTCTCTTCTTTTGCACTGGTTGCAGAACCAAGACTGTGAGAATGGCAGCTGTATCTTTCTTCAATTTTGTGGTTCTTTCCAGTCATGTTTTCTGTTGTGATCCACTATGGAAAAATAGTAAAGTACAAACAAAAAAGTTTTTCACTTTAATGTGGTTACAATGGTTTCCTTTGCAGATTAGCTTCCTTTTAAGTGCGGTCTCTATGAAGAACATCAACAAATAGTTATTGCAGATTTAGCTCAGCAGAACAATGCATTTTCTCCAACAGATTTTTTTTTTCTCATGTAAGCCAAACATGTTTGCTTTTTCAGTTGCGTAATCAGAGTGTTAAGACTGAGGAGACATGGTCGTAATTGATTTCTCCCTCTTTCCTAAAAAAACCATGACCAAATTCAATTTCAGCTGGCATATTACAATACGCTTGAATGAATGCAGAAAAGGTCTAACATGCATTAGCTGGAAATCTCTGATTCCTTGCAAGAAAAACGGGCTGCTTCAGGGCTCATTGCTTCAGATTATCCTATCATGATACTTGCATGTCATTGCCATATATTTAGCAAATGTCTTCCTAGTATTATCAATTCTATCACAACTTATGCATCTAAGCAAAAGGAATGTAGAAATGTCACTCACATCAAGCTAGTGTTGCATATCAAACCACTTTTATTAAAGACATCTAAAATCCGTAGGCTGCTTTCAATCACTGATGGGTTTCTATTTCAACTAGATTTTGGCCTACAGTGATCAAGGTTGCAATATTGCAGGACAAGATTGCAATATGATTCTGTATTTGAAGTAAATTTTTTTCTCTATCTCATGCCAAATTAAGTTTTTTTGAAGTATAGTGCATAGAATGCGGCATAGTGATAGAGTGTAACAATCACGAATAAAAAGAACAATATTCTGGCCTCTTATTTTACACTGCTCTCATGTCTAACTGAAATAACTTAGTTTCAATTATTCACTTTATGAATGAACATTCTGGTTTTTAGACACTGCTGTAATACTTCTCCGCTATTAAAAGGAAACAAAACCAAAAAGTACTGATGAGCTTTGGAATTTCTATTCACAAAAGATATCTCCAGTTACTCCTCAAAATGTGTCTTAGCATACATTAGAAGAATGCATGCTTTGATATTTGTCAATACATAATGCAAGCCTTGGAAGTAAAATTAAAGAAGTCTCAGTTTCTGAATCAGTTTATAAGATCAGAGTTCAAAAAAATGTGTAAACTACTTAGACTTCACACTAGACTGCTAATACTTTACGAAGATGATAGACTAATGTAGATTATACTATAATGTAGATTATACCTTTTCCTTACCAGTTTCTTTCTTTTGTTTTGATAATCCCTACCTTAGGATTCTTACTCTTTTAAATGAGTGTAAAAAGCCAGGATTTTCATCAGCATTTTAGCTAAATAATTTGCATAGAAATATTGCTTAGTTTGTGAAGTTGTTAAAAGGAGAACTATATTTAAAGATTAAAAAACTGTCACAAAAAATGGAAATCTACTCCTTAATTAAAATTATTTTCATCAAGGTATTTTGAAAATTGACTGAAGAAATCTTTTTATCAGCCTTTCCACATTTGCTCCTTTTTAAATTTAGTTTTGGCTTGGTATTGAACATTATTTTCTACCAGTTGTTTTTCCAATATGGTTAATATCACAAACATTATAACTTTTTTTCTGCTCAAGGGAGGAATGGTAGGGGGGCAAAGAGAATGTCACCACATTTTTTTAAAAAAACCAGGTTCCTGAAAATTGAGCCTGAGAATATCTACCACCATTCCATATATCTAAAAGATCATTATATTTTTTTTTCCCTACAGGACATAAACTGCTGTGTATGCATCAAGATCAGTGGATTTTCATTCTTCCAGACTTCATAGAATGGAAGTAATAATGTTCTATAGGATGTGGATTTTTGTATGTTTTGTAACAGTGGTTTTGAAAACCATCTTTATAATATGGTTTGTACCTTGCAGAAAAAATGCAACTGAAAGTTCATAGGCATCAAAGCCATTTAGAAGTCTTAATGGTGAAAACAAAACAAGATTTTTTTTTAAGGGAACAGCTACTTACTCCCTGCATTTTTACATAAATTAATAAAATTAATTTAAAAGCATAATATTTAATTAATTAATTTAAAAGCATAAAATTAATTAAAAAGCATAATCGAATTCTCTGAAACAGAAAATGTGCACTATGTGCATTAAATACTGCATAAAATATGCATTAATGTGTATTAATTAGTACACATAATGCATAGAAAATATGCATTATGTGTATTGATTAAATAAATTAAATAGTGAATTAAATGTTCCATGTAGTTTTTTCAGTTGAAAAAACTACATGGAACATTTGCAGTGTAATTAATAATAAGTATTATCTAAAATGCTATTGGTTAGACTTTATACTTCTGTAAGGCTTTTTTTCCATAGTTCTCACTAGGTTTAGAATTCTGTCTCTAAACGTGTGCCTTCACTTTCTAGCACTGGACAGATAAACATCAATTTGATTGGAAGAGCATTTTCTTGTCATTCCACACTTTACCAGAAGAAGGGTAAGCAGTGTAAGCAGAGATGAACTGCCTTAAATTTCACACAAATTATCTCTGCTTTTCATTCATGACAGGTTCCTGAAAACATAGAGCATCCAAGATACACACTGTTGGTATTTTAGTGAGACAGTCAGGAAGAAATGTTTATCTGGACCACTTAAAAAGTTTAGCAATACACAGCCAACATGAAAATGCAGCAATATGACACTGAATTTTAATTCTCCCTTCTGGAGTCTGAAGGAACTCAGTGCATGACCAACAATTCCCTGAGTTACTTTTATCAATCTGTGATACTAAATACACTAATAGTACTGACCGCTTTTGGAGGAGAAACACTATTCAGGGCTAACTTTGTTTGGCCTTCTTCAATCTAGGCCAACTTCACTTGTGGTCCTGATGGCTTGAGAGGCTGCCTAGAACAGAGGCTAGACAGTGTTAAAGGAATAAAATAGGTATTTATTAAAAAGGCCTTCAAAAGATACACCTTGGGCAGTACAAGAGCCTGGCCACGGCTACACCCAAGATAGATGACAGGTCATATGTTTTCACACTTTTATAAGTTTACATATTTGGGTTAATTGTCCAGTTACAGCTTCAGGTTATGAAGTTCTATCATCCCAGACTGCTCTCCTCAATTCACTGTTGTTTATAGTTTTTGGGCCTGAAGCTACAATGGAGTCCTTAGTTCTTGGCCTGTTGTTTTGTCTAACTAAACTGTGAACAGAACTTCCTAACACTTAACATGAAGTTCAGAGTTATATACTAATGTAGTACAGAATCTGGAAAATATGAAAGCTAAAATTTAAGGCATCGATCCCTCCAGAGATGAGGAGGGAAGGAAGAAGTGAGATGAGGAGGCATATGCACATTAAAGTGTATGGGATTCAGAAGACTTATTCCTGACTCAGTCTTGAGCACAAGGGGAGGAAGGGGTTAAAGTAATGATGTTTCCAAAATTTTTTTCCTTTTTTTTTTTTTTAAGTATCCACAGCATATGGCAGTCAGGTACTCAGTTTCTATTCAGTAGGTATTTGGGCCTATAACTCTCTGAAACTTTTCTGAGGATACAGAATTACATTAATTAGAAAAAGGATGGCTTCTTGCAGATGTCTAAGCTCGTTTCCCTTCTGTAGCCATAATTTTTCTTTTGGAACTTTTGCTGCCATGAGACACAGTCACAGTCACAGACCCCATATCCAAAGATTTCACGATAGTCATGGACTAAAATATGTATCTTGATGTATGTATGATTCTGAAAATGGTTCTCATCTGCAATCATTGTCTGATTTAAGTTAATTTGATTTATTTATTTATTTTAAAAAATTATCATTAACAAAAGGAACCCTTCCAGCATCCCCAGCTTGATACCATTTAAGGTACACTTGTATCACTAGACAGAAAATCACTATTACAATTGAACACTAGCAATTAATAGTGTGATATCATCTGCAGAATTGCTGTGTTTCAAAGATATTATTTCAACATGCTTAGCTGTTAAAAATAAGTGTATTGAGATGACAATACTTTCTACTGATAGACTTTCCAAGCAACTTTTTCTCTGACATCAGCTGGTAGATACTGATCTGAGTGAGACAAAAAAATTTCAGGAAAGCAGAGTATCTTCTGCTTTGTAGAGCGCAGCTTGGTAAATGAAAGTAGTATTTATGTATGTACATACACTACTTTATATGTTTTCCAGATTCTCTAACTTTGTTAATTGAGAGTATTGGTAGTTACACTGATATCAGGAATGAATATTATTCCTATCCCTTTGGACTGCAATACAGCAGTGTAAAACTTCAAACATAATCAAAGTAGTCCTTAAGTTCATGTCTCATGACCACTTTTTTCCTAGTCTAAGGTTGTCCTATTGGTAAGAGATTGATATTTTCCTGGTGCTGAGCAAAGTCTCTAATTTTGTAGGTGGAAAGCTATACTATTAAATTAGTTACTTTTTGTTCATTACCATTTAAGTGTAGTCTTGTAAAAAGATTTGTATTAGTATGACCCAGAGAATCTGAACATTTCTCTCCTGAGAACTTTACCTGTACCTTCCAAAACTAAATTTGATGAAGTTTCCTTCAGCAAACTTTCAGAAAAATGAAAATTTCAAGAAACTCTCCTTAGCATAGAAAATGACAAAGAATTAAGGCACTTTAACTTTTGGGAATTCACATAGATGTATTAAGATTGCTCATATTTTCCTCCCATTTTCTCCTTTTTCCTGCAGAAGATACCTACTCTCTAAAAATCAGATAGTTGTTCTTAAATAACTGTGCCCAAAATCAGTAGTTGCTTTTAAAAGCCCTGTTGGTTTGCTGGACTTAATTTTGTTTGGGGATTTTTAATAGTAAAATGTTGATTACCCAACTGTTTACACATAAATGAGCAAAAGTTATCAATTACTCAATATTAATCCGAAGTGTGCTATATATATGGTATATTACTACAAGGTGAGGATTCTGAAATGTCTTCCTACTTGTTTTATAAATCTGGATATCTTCTTTTTTTTATTCTTATTTTCGTACCCAATGATCTTTAGTCTGCTGTATTGCTACAAATTATCAACAAAGGTCTGTTGCCTGTATCTATCTTCTTTCTGGTTTTTACATATGAAACATTGGACAGAGAAGTGTTTAAAAAAACATCTTTATGTTCATCATCACTATGATGGTGTTTCTGCAAATCTGCAGGTAATTTTAAGTTCATAGTAAGATTCTGTGTGCACTCTGTACTTTCCTGTTTGTTTAGGGTCTGAAATAGCACGTGGGACATTCTGAGTGTTTCTTATCAGCGAGAATTGAGGTTCTTATACCTTTAAGTATAATTTTGATTGTCACAGAAATATGAAAAAAAAATTCTGCAAGCAATATTTTTCAAGTGCTGGCATATTCTGTTAAAGAAGCCAATGAGCTTCCACAGAAGTAAAGTAATTTAAAACAGTTCATAAGGCAATTTAATTATGAAAAGAAAAAAGTAATTATTGATGTCTCTCTGAACACATCTCAGTATCTGTCTTTGGCAATTCATTCATTCCTTCCCTCACCCTTTTTAAAAAAACAAAACAAAACAAAAAAGGGAGGGATGGACCAGTGAAGTCAAAAGGTAAGATTTCATGTTAGGGCATTTTGAAAAAAGAAGTCTCAACTTTTCCTGTCCTGATAAACATGTTTAACAAACTTACTGCATGAATACATAAAGCAGGTTAAAAAAGAGATCAGAAAAGAGATTTTAGTAGGAATAGGACAAGGGTAATATTGTGATAGGAAAATGGTTATGGTTTTAAACTAAAAGAGGGCAGTTTCAAAGTAGATAAGAGCAGGAATTTTTTTTTTTTATGAGAGTGGTGAAAACTTCAATAGGTGCCCCAGAGAGGCTGTAGATGATCCATCCCTGGACATTTGAAGTCAGAGTGGATGGGGCAACCTGGTACATTGGTAGGTATCCCTTTAATTTCAGGGCCTTGGACCCTAAAGATTCTTTCCCCATATATTCCCATAGTATTCCTTGGTTCTATTGTATCATATGAAAGTGTCATAGTTTGACCCTGGCACAATGCTAGGGCCCTCTTGAAAGGTGTATTTCCAAAATGGTTACTGTGAGATGTGACTTGGAAACAGAACAAAGCAGGCTCTAACTTGGGGATGGAGGGAAAAACACAACACTTTATTAACCTACAACATAAAAGACAAAAGGGAAAGAGAAACAAACACACACAACAATCCACAATGGAATACCTCCAAAACACTCTTTTTCCCTCTACCTCTCTAACACTCAATCCTCTCTAACACTGAATTCTCAATCTAATACCATCCTTCACACGACTTCCACCCAGTTCATCAGGAGAGAGAGGAGTCTCTCTCTTGCACCATGGGCCTCCCCAGGAAACACAGCTGGAACCTCCTGTGCTTCCATGTCACACGTGGCAGCCACCCAGAGAGAATCTGCCACGGTGACCATCTTCCTTCCATGTCCAGTGCTCTCACCACTGTCCATGGATCCAAACTGCTTCTTAGGTCCTTTAAGAATGCCTCACCCAGTTCCAAGAAGTGGCAGCCTCTCACTATTTGGGACACCTGTCCCCCCCATATTTCACTCCCTGGGGCCCAGGGGCCTCATGAACAGAGATCCTTCTCCGCTGAAGGCAGAGGGCTCCACCACACCCTCCCCATCAGTCTCTGTTCCCTGTACTTCTTCTCACAATGGCTTTGTCACTCCTGGCTCCTGGTCAACCGCCTCCCCCAAGGTGCAGTCTCTACATTACAGGAAGATTTGGTTCCATCCCGTGGCTATGTAAGAGAAAAGTCCAGCCAAAAGGCCACTCCAAATCATCTCTTCCATCTAGGGCGCTTCTCATCTGCTGGTGTTTCTTCACTCACTCAAGCCTTCTTCTCATCTGCCCATCCTCTGTCCCCTCTCAGTTCTCAGCTAGGGAGGATCAGTGTTTTTTACAGCTTCCATTGTTTCAGCATCAACGGGGTTAAAAACCTCGGCCACAGTAGCCACCACAGGTACCAATTTCAAATCTGGCCACTGATTGGTTTGACCACGACTTTTCCAGAAACTCACTTCCTGGCCAGACCATGACAGAAAGCACCTCAAATTTTCCTTTGCCTTGTCAGAAGGTCTCATATAGGCCTATTATATGAAGCAGAAGTCTCTGTGGTCCACAAGTTTTGTGACAGTATTTGTGTTCTTGATGATATTGTATAAGCTAAAACCCAAGCAAACCCAACCTCTCATTTTGTACTTTGCCATTAAACTCAGTGCTTGAGTATGCACATCATCTTTTGGAGAAAATGCTATTTTTGTTTGTAAGCTAAACAACTTAAGGTTGCTGCATCTTCCCCATCTACTGTGTTGTTTTTGTGGGAACCATACAGTAATTGAATGAAAACTGATTATTACATAAGGAAATTAATCACAGACTAAAGTTCTTGGGGGACAGGATGTTTTATCAATTTCAGTCCTCTAACAGTCTGTGTATTTTCAGAATCAGAATAAAGATCCAGTAAATATAGAAAATAATTTATATTAGAAGTTTTTTGCATATGCATTACCACTTTCCTATTTTTGTTCATATAAACCTTGAATAACTGTTGGCAAAAATATCAAGAATAAGTGGGAAAACTTGAAATGAGATCAGTAATACAAAAGCTAAGAAACATAAACAAAAAACTACATAGATGAAGCAGAGGAAGATTACAGCTGCAAATATATAATCATGTCTGTGTGACTGCCTCTGGGAATACTTACTAGTATACTGTTCACACAGTGGGCTGTACTTGTCACATCTTTCATATGCTGCATATATTCTACTTTGTGTTGCATAATTTCCATAGATGAATTTATACTGATGCTAAGTATCTTGTCTTTCACCAAATCACATTCTTCAAAATTTATTTCCCATGTATTTTTCACATACAAACCATTGTTAATAGTTATTTTCATATATAAAATTTCATGTAACAAATTTTCTAACACCCCTTTATGGCTCCCATGGAAGTGTTTCTTTACTGCATTAATTCCAGGATCACATCTCAGATTGCAGCCTCCTTCTAGCTGTGAAACACACTTGCATGGTGAGCTTTTCTAAGACACTAGGTTTTCTCTTGACTAATCACTCTGAATATTTCTTTTAATTCAATTTTCTAATATTATCATGGTGAAGGCACTCAGACTCAACACTGGAAATCTCCACAGCTAGATCTGTTATGTGTGGTTTATTGAACTTTGGTAGTGAGTTTGGGTTTTTTCTAACAGAGTACTGATGTGAGTATATGAACTTTACGAAGCTAAATTCAGACATGCTGTCTTTATTTTTCCACTTTATTTTTAATATCCTTTATTCATAAAATTAAGACATAAGGGGGTTTATATTTTGTACAGTGTTTTGAATGAGTAATATAGTTCAAATGGGTAGAAATGAGGGCCTGGAAGTTATTCCCCTTTTAAAAATCTGATTTTAAAAAGGAAAACACAGCTTTATCATATTGACAAAGCTTTCTACTTATCAAATGCCCTTCATAAAGATGGCAAATTGTTTCTCTGCTTTGGATATAGTCCATTTCTGAGATTTTTTTCAGCTGACTAAAAGGAAAAGGAAGATGCAATTTTATTCTTGCTAACCTATTGCAAACAGGTGTTCAGGTTTGTGTAGAAGAAACACAACACTTTTGATTTTGTGATGACACCTCATTTGATTTAAGGAGAAAATTTAATCCAATATCTTTCACTACACTGTGTGATAGTATAGAGAATTTTCCAATGTCAGAGTTATAAAGGAACTTCTTAAAAGATTTTTTTAATATAACCATGTCATATTTTGCATAAATTGTGTCTCATCAGGACCATTCCTTTGGAACATTTTATGCAATTTATTAAATAAGATTCTTATGTGAGAAGAAGAGAAATTTTAAGACTGCCTTTGGCAGCAGTTGTCATGCACAAACAATTGCATTAGAATATACAAGGAATGTTTATTTTTATCTTTATTTCTCTTTTATGTTTTTTATTACCTTGTTTTCAACTGTTTTGTAATTGAAAGTCAATCAAGAAATATTAATTAATTTAAGAATTTGTGGCTGTAGGTGCCATGTCAATCCCATTATTGTAGGCGAGCAGTAGCCACAGCAATTGTCTTAAAATCAAATCAGAAAAAAAATTTGTAAATATATTCAGCATGTTCCATTTGGACAAGAAGTAATGGACACAAGTTGGAACATAGGAAATTCTGACCAGATATGAGGAAACAAGAGAATGGTTCAATACTGTTACAGATTGCCTAGAGAGCACATGGAATTTCCAGCACTAGCAAAGTTCAAGTCTGGACATGATACTTGAACATTCTGATTTAATTAAACCTGCTGTGAGCATAAGGATGAACTTCCTGATCACATGAGATTACTTCCAGTAAAATCTATTCTAGTGCAGCTGATCTTAGAAGCCAAAAAGATACATTTCTTTTACTCATAAACGTGATAATTTTCTTCCCAGTACAGTGCTTTAGTTTTGAGGTTAACAGTTTGAGGCATGCGTTAATATTTAATTTGTTTGCTCAAGCAATATATCTAGTAATTACAAGACCTAAACAAAGTGCAGACAGTGTGCACAGGAGAACTCCCTTCCACTGGCTGCCCATAGGGTTAGTTGTGTTACTTTTTTATATGACTGTTCTATATACCTTTTTTTTATGTGTTGTTTGCATGCTACAAAGCAAGCCTCAAAACAGTCCACGTGAAAAGAAAATAAGAGAAAATGCTATCCCGGCTGGGAAGATGAACCAGAAAGAGACCAAACAAAAATCTGTGAAAAGCAGACAACTTGTTCGATATGTAGACTAAGAAGCTGAAAACAAGAAAATCTTTCCCTTAAGAAGGATGGGAAATTTACAGGATAGGATCTCAGCTATACTTAAATTTTGGAAAAAAATCTAACAGCTTGAATTTTATTTTTTATAATGAAAAAGTATTATTAATATTTTCCCTCTTTATGCCCCTGGAAAGAGAAAGAAATTATTCTAGAGGAATGAAGAAAGTAACACATTTGTTACCAGTATTCAGCTAAAAAAAAAAAAAAAGAAGAATGTTTTCATAGACAACTGCAATTTTTGCTGTTGATTGCAGGAGCTATTAATCAGGAGTATTTGTCTTGGAAGTGAAGGAACAGGATGCAGATCACTGAAGGATCCTCAGGGACTGAATTGCAAGGACTGAATTTAAACAGCAGTTATTGCCCAAATATATGAATTACAGTTTTTTGGAAAAGTTATGGAAAGCTAGCCTAAATCATAGTTTTATGCAATGTCAAAAAGAGCATCCTAGCTTGCAAAGAAAGGAAAAATCATCACAGGGGAATTCCAAGAACATCCTCACTCTGTATGCTTTTATTTTTTATAGCAAATAAACAGATTGTAGCTGGCCAGCTCATGACTTCTCATCTAAAGAAGAGTTTGGAAGGCCTGTAAATTTTTTTCTGCAGGAATACTGACTACAGCAAAAGAGTGCTTTGACACCCTTTGTATCTATTCAGAATTCTTAGAATAACAAGAAAGTTTGAGTGCTATTAAATGTTATTGCAAGGATTAGGGCTTCCTGGTTAGTTCTATTTTTAATAATGTCTACAAAGATACATGAGTCTACAAGAATCAACCTTGTAACATTGTTAACAATTAAATCCACTTATAAAATGAACTTTTAAAACATTCATATTACAGGTAAATGGCAAAAGAAAACATACAATAACACTCTAAGATAAAACATCACATCTTTCTTTAATTCAACGCTAGTCAATAGCTGTGGGAGCTCAGTACATCACTCCGGATGTCCAGAGCTACTGAGACAACCCTTGGGGGGCTCGGAGGCCCTGGAATGTTGCCAAAAGTACCTGGTGGCTTGACTTTGATCCTTTTAAAGAAATGACACCTGAAGGTGAAGAGATGAGAGAATTTCATGTCTGAATGGTGAGGGGATGTTATTCACTTGTTAGAACTTAAGTTAGAATGCACTGTACAGGGGGGTTTTATGTGTTGTACAGGGGGGTCTAGAATTCTGTGCATGGATCAGGAGTCCCAAGATGGAGGAATTTGGGCGTGCCCTGTCCTTCTTCTTTCTTCTCCTTGGCATCCATGTTCAGGATGATGTTGGCATGTGTGGATTGGTTCATAGAAAGAGTACACTTGCCAACAAGGGCAGAAAGTATTGGGAAGTAAAGGTAAATATCGAATACGTAATTTTCATTATAAAAGAGACAACCGCCTCGTGGGCGGGAGAGAGTGCCTTTGGCTGTCCTGCTGAACAGACCTCGGCTGGACAGACAGAAAATCTTTGTAGATAAGAAATAATAAACTCGACTGAAGACCGAAAGCAAGAGTCCAGACTCCTTCTTCGAGAGCGCGGCCTACCCAGAACCACTTTTTCCCGTGCTGGGGCAGAGACAAGCAACAGCCGACCCCGGCAAATAGCTATCATTTGCTCCAGCTGGAAACCTGGCCCAAGCACACTGCTACTAAGTTGTGAAGTTAATTTCACACTTTTAACCTCAACCTCCAATGCAAGGTCATTTCAAATTAGGGTCATGACTTTATTTTATATAAATACATTAATAAACAGAGAAAAGCATTATTTTCCATTATTATTGTCTTTAAGTCTTTCAGTAAGAGTGGAAAACATGAATTTTATCAATAGAAAAAGATATCTTGCATGTTAAAAAATAGAAATGGGGAAAACTCCCCAAACATCAATTTATCAAAGAAGTTTATTGGCTGTACATAAATCCTACAATGGGTCAATGTCTTGACAGCTGTATACATGCCAGATTCAGGGATAAAATACCCATGAGGGTAAGCATGACAAAATCCCATTTAAAGAGAAAACTATGCATCCTGAGTCAAGTATCCAAGTTTCTGTGAAGGAGGGTAGTCTATTGCCTAGCAAGCTCAAAAGTTTCAGATTTTAGTTCAGCTTTTACTCAGTTTTCACAGACTAAAACAATTCTGAAATAGAAAAAGATATATGAAAAAATATTGGTCTACCACAATGATAAATATAAGAAATGCCAGAACTTCAACAAAGGGAAGAGCAAAGCCCTTTATCCTGGGGTAGAACAACCCCATGCACTACTATATGCTTTGGGCTGCCCAGCTGGAATGCAGCTTGGCAAAAACAAAAAAAAAAACTAACACAAAGAAGGTTAATAGTATCCTGCGTTAGACAGGTATTGCTAGCAGTTTGAGGGAGCTGTTCCTTCCCCTTTACTCAGCACTGGTGAGGCCACAGCCTGGAGTATTTCGTCCTGTTCTGGGCTCACCAGTACAAGAGAGATATGGACATATTTGAGGAGAGCCCAGTGAAGGGCCAAAAAGATGCTCAAGGGACTGGAGCTCTTGTACTTCCAGCTACTATGTAGGGTTACAATTTACCCTTAGTCTAATGGAAGATATTTCTATTGTGGTTCTCAATTCACATTCTTCATGTGAATCAGGAAGCATTCTGCAAAAAGAGAATAATCCTCAAACCGTCTTAGACTGGAATGCTACATTCCTAGAAGAGCTGACAGATCTGGACAGAACATTATGATACATGAATTATTAAAATCTTTTTTGTACCCAGACTGACTTTTTTGAAGTCTCCATGTTCTACTTTGAAACTTCCAACATTTCCTAAATGCACATTTTGACAGTGTGGGTTTATTTTGGAGTTTGTATACACAAAAAACATTTCACAAATGTTATTATCATAATGTAATGTATACCCTTTTCATTAGTTTTATTATTTATCTTGTTTTATATGGACCATTATTTTCATAGGGCATGAAAACATGGACAACTGTGAGAAAACTGAGAGAAGCTGGAAGCAATGAAGGGAAGAATATTTCATAATGAACAGGCCTACTTTAAAAGCATATTCATACTTCTCAGCAACAGTAAATTAATGCTTCTACCCTCTCTTAACATGATCTTTATGCATTAGGCTATCTTCAAAATGTAATGATGTACGTCGATCATCAGATATTAATCTGATGGAAAAGAGATATAAACTGTTTGTTTGGTCCTGCAAACCAATCAGAAGGAGTGGATAACTTCCTCTCTGAATAATTAGAGTGCTATTATCAAAGTCCTTGGGAAGAACGTGTACAAGAAGCCAAACTTAGGAAGGGTTATGATGATTCTCCCTGTCTTACTATTTTTACTTCAAGGAAGACAAATCCCAGGGAATATATATTTTTGTTTCTGACCTGTTTGCAAAGAAACTCACCTGCACCAAAATTGTCCTTAAAGCAATTTAAACTCTGTGTGAAAAAGACATTTTGTTGGTGGCTATATTTGTTTCAGTGTAGTTTAACGGCATGTCTTTGTATGAGGTATTCACCTACCTAAGTAATAAATGGTATTGATGCCAAAACATTTTAAGTGCTGGACAGGACTGATTCAAGTATCTCACAAACAGAGATAAAACATGGTGGTGGTTGTCCACCTAGTAGAATATCAAATTGAAGAGAAATGTGAGAATGTTAAGTTAACAGATGTTAGTGTTAAACAAACGAGAAATATGTATGTCCAAAGAAATGGGATATAGAAGATGTGATGTCAGCAGTGTGAGGAAATATAGAGGGGAACAAAGCAATAGCCTGTTGTATCAGAACACTAAACTCCATTTTGCTGGGTACAGCAGTGAGGCACTTTAAAACAATAATATGGTAGCAAGTAATGATTCAATTCTCTGCCTTGGTCTTTTCCCTAAGCCCCCCTCTTTCTTCCTTTTCTTGAAAAGTGAGGAAAAATGAAATAGGGACACTCAACTAGCTTACAAAGGAAAGGAGATTTCAATGACTGACTTTTTTCTTTCCTTCATCAAGGCAGGTTACTCACTCTGTGAATAAATTTATAAGGGATAACTGTTAACTTACAGGTGTCACTCAGTGCTTGGCAATGTGGTGATACGTTCAGATAGTCGTAACCAGGACCTCCTGGATTGACCCATCTCCTTTCTTAAAGTAATATGATTTAGCCTGATTTTGCATCTGAATTAGTGCTATGCCACATTTTACTGCAAAATATATTTATAAACCACAGGATGGCAAAAGAATATTTGTGTTTTTTCCCTTTTTCTGTAGTAAAAAACCTCCAATTTTCATTTTGGTTATAGACTGCCATATAGAACTGATTTATGATTTATGAATTGTATTGCACAAAGCAGTTTATCCACATGGGTTCTAATTTATATAGATACTCAAATACATTCTCATGGAAATTATTGAAATTTTCAGTGATTTGAAGAATGAAGGCAATGAACTCAAGGAATTTTTTCCTACTAACTTTCTGTTGTGTAACACATGTATTAGGAGAGGAAGACAGAATTTATTTATTCTTACCTCTAAACTGGAGAAATATAGGTTTGATTCATGGACTGTTAAAAGATAAGGAATTGGGTGAATGATTCCATCCAAAGAGTTACATTCAATGACTCAGTGTCCGAGTAGAAATCATTAATCAAGAGCCTGTCATTGGATTAGTACTACTTAATATCTTCATCAATGACACAGGCAATGGGATTGAGTGCACACTCAGCAAGTTTTGGACCACATCACGCTGAGTGATGTGGTTGATGTGCTTCTGAGAAGGGATGCCATCAAAAGGGACCTTTAAGACTTGAGGAATGGGGACATGTGAACCTCATGAACTTCAACAAGTCCAAGCAGAATCTTGTAGCTTGGGGCAATTCCCAACATCAATACAGACAGGGTGATCAATAAATTCATAGTGCTCCTGTAGAAGAGGACTTAGGAGGAGTGGTGGATGAAAAATTTGACATGAACCAGCAATATGTAGTTGCAGCCCAGAAAGAAAATTGCATCCAGAAAAAAAGCATAGCCCATAGGTCAAGGGAAGTGATTCTTCACCTGCACTCTGTTCCTGTGAAACCCCACTCCATTACTGGAAATATTCAAGATCAGACTGGATGGTGCCTTGAGGAAACTGATCTATGGAAGGATTTCCATGTCCATTGTGAGAGTTTGGATCAGATCATCTAAAGACCCCATCCAACCCAAACTATATTATGATTCTATAAGTTTGGTTAATGGTTAAATATTTCTTGGCAGTTGTGAACCTCCTGGTGAGCAAAGTGAAACAAAATCTTGTTTCTTTCAGCTTTTTTTTTTTCAATTTTTGTAAAGGCATATTATTATAGGGGAAGGGGAAAACCAAGATGCCTTATTTATTCATATTTCAGATACATAGAATAATTTGGAAATCAGCATTATTCAAGAAAATGGCGTGTTTGTAGCAGGTCTAGTGCTGGCTAAGTCTCATTGCACATTAGAATATATTCACTCATTTTCCTGCTGTGAGATAAGCATTAGGAGAAGGAAGGCAAAACAGGCGCAAACTTTAGACGGTATAAAGAAAATTTATTAACAAAATTAAGAGAAAAATAGTAAGAAAAATCAGAATAAAACCTTCAGAACACTTTTCCTCCCCCAACACCTTCTTTTCTTTCCCACTGACAATGTAAGAAGACAAAACTTGGGACTTTCAGTCAGTTTATCCTCTCTAGTATAGTCTTTCTTCAGTCTACTTAGGGATAAGACTCTCTCTTGTTATGCTATGAAGAGTTTTTCACAATAAACAGTTCTCTCGTGGCTTCAATGTCATAGCAAATAAGCTGCCTGGGAAAGGAAAATTTGCTTTGTGAAAAAGTTCCTCCCATGCCTTGCAGCTGTCTCACGGCTGCTTTCATATAGGCCATGTCAACTTATTAGGGTGCTCTTTTAAGGATGAGCTGTTCTAGTGTTAAATAAAAGTTCTCTTCATCCATCTCTGGAACAGAGATTTTCTATTACTGTCACTAGGGCAAAGTTTCTCATCTCTCTCTGTTCAAGCTTCTCATTGGATTACAGTAACATCTACTTGCTTCAACACTGGTGCCTTGGCTTACAGTTGTGTTAGAACACTACATCCTCCTAATGCATTTTTATGAGTTACAGGGAAAAAGAGTCAGATGTATCAATTATATCTTCTCTATAGCCTTACAAGAGGATTTCAGCCCAAGTTTAAGGCATCTCCTCAATTCCCCCATCTAGAATTTGACTCTTCACCAACCTCAGAGTCCCATGTTGTTGTCTCTATGTGTCTTCACCCTTTCTTCTTCCTAATTCAGGACAGAATTGATGTTCGTAGGTTCATTTGCTCCTAAGCTTTATCAGTTGAAACAATTTTTATAGAGTCCTGTATCATTGAAAGATTGCTCTTGTCCAGGCTCTGCAACTGAGTGTTAGCGTTCAGGAACACATAATCACAGAATGATTATATGCAGGTGCTTTTATTGAAGAGCTCTGGATGTCAGGGATACAGACCCAAATCTGACTCCGCCATGGGTTCGGGATGAACATGTTTTTATATTCTATCGTTATATAACTTACATATTAATTATTAAACTTACATTGTTCTATTGCATAAATTGATTTCATCCAAGCATAGGTTTCTTGTGATCCCCCCCAAACCATTGAACATAGTTTCTCATGGTTCTTCTTGCGATTAAACAATAATTATATCTGAACAATCATCACATCTAACAATCATTTATCATATACTGGTTACGCAGGTGCAATTTCACATGATTTGGCTAACACAAGGCCTAGTGTTTCCCAGGGCCTACTTTTAACATTTCCCAGGGCCTACTTTTAACATTTCCCAGGGCCTACTAAGCGTAGCTTTCTTTCTAAATCCCTGAATTTTCTATGATTTTAAAATCTTTTACTGTCATTCCCCCCCTTTGAAAGCATTTTCACTTCACTATAAGTGCAAATGTTTTCACTTGATACAGTCCTTTGCTTCTGGGTCTATACTTATGTTCTTGGAATCCATGATTGATGTAAACATTGTCATGGGTGCTGTCATGAACTGGAGAACCCGAGGATGGCGGGTGTGGATCTCGTGTCAGTGCCTTTATTATTTTTCGGCTCCAGGACATTTTCTTCTGTATTTCTCCCTTTAAGATGCTGTAAACTAACCAAACTGCTAAGAATACAATTAGGATTATCACACTCTCAATGATGGATTTAATCCATTAACTCACTGTTGAGAGCTTTGTAACAAGCTGGCTCCGAGCTAAAGGTCACAGTGAGATTAATTTGACCGAGATAGAGAATGAGGGGAGTTGCCATTCCAATTAAACTGTGTGTCCTTGTCCCACGGGTGAAGTAATGCACCGAGCAGGTGGTGGAGCGGGACAGCCTGGGAAAGTAGTAAGTAGTTATACCAAAACAGCACGTAGATAGCTGATAACTAATTAGCCAATGGTGAGCTGGGATTTTGCACTATGCATGAGCTAATTAAAAGGTGTATAATCGGTGATTCGGGAATAAAGACGAGACTTGTCGATCATCATATGGTGAGCGAGTCTTCCTTCTCCATCAACTCACATTCCACCCTAACCCTTTGAAGATTTTGCCTAACCAGCTTGTAGCCAAATCCTTTTGCTCTTCTTGTGCTTCATGCTCTATTTGTTTCAACTGATTGATGTCATATTCTACATCTGCAGTTACATTTGGGATGTGGACACAGCAATGATCAACCCGTTACTTTAAAAATCCACACATTTCATTCTCTTTCAGGAGTAACAAATCTAAGGCAAACCAATTTTGTAAAGTCATTTCTGTGGTAGCTTGTAATTGTACGTTTAGTTCTTTAAATCCTTCCCAAGTGACTCTTGCCAGTCTATCTACCTGACCTGTAAGATTGTATAGCATTTCTCTACTCTGATAGTTTGCTGTAAAGCAAAGACTCTAGGGCCCACCCAAATTTCACTCTGCTAGAGGTTCTTGCCAAGTGTCATCTTGATTTTCATTGTCTATAACTTCTCGTCTTGTTCTTATCTGCAGAAGTTCATGTTCTTCATTAAATGGGGACTTTTTCCAAATTTGACATAAGGTAGGGAGGCCCAAAGTAATTTCTTTTACTTTCCCGTCTACAGGCAGATGTGTTGTCCAGGTACCATCGCTTGTCACCCATACAAATTGTCCTGGACTTCGGATTGTAATCTTGGTACATCCTACGATTATTTTGTAATCCACTTTACCTTGCTTATGTTTGATCCCTTTGCAGGCACAACCAATTTGTAGGGCTATTACCAGGGGTGGCATCTGTTTTATCTCTATATCATCAGAAGTGCAGTCATAAGTTTTATTACATGACCACCAACTTACTTTGTCTGCCCTCGTTCTGCTACTAGTGGCAGTGTTCGTTACTGCTGGATCTGTTTCATTCTCAGAGACTTCCCATTTAATACACCAAGGGGTGTTTGCCATATATTGGAATTTTTGAAGTATACTCACGGATGACGCACTGTCCCAAGGCTCTATCTGGTCTTTCTGATCCTTGGCCTCACACTTCCATACCAGAGTGGTTTCTGTAATACTCTCTATAATCTTTTTATAGTGTGGCAAATAGCATTGCCATTGTGCAGTATCTCCCGACCCTCCCACAGGAGTTCCTACTATACCATCACTTAGAATACAATCTTTCTGGCTCAAAAGCTTCATCCATGTTCCTGTTTTATCCCATGTTTCCTTGACTACTTGCCTCGACTCAGGCGCCTGTTTGCATGCAATTTTTGTTTTGTTCTTTTGTATTTCAGGTAGTTTTGTTGTTATAATTCCCCAGTTTATTGGGTCTCCTGCAGCTTTCGGTATTGGCAGAAAGGCAGTTATTCTGCTGGTGTTTTGCATTTTGGCAAAGTCTTTGACTAATCCGATCATTACATTCTCAGCTCAAATTACATTAGAAACTTTCATCACCTGTGTTTCTGCTTGTACCTCTCTCTTCATTCTAGAATGAAGAGTGGTTAGTTGATAATTTTGCATTCCACATCCCAAAGACATTAATAACCATAAAATGAGCATTGGCACAATTACTGGTAACATTCTTGAAGCACTTAAACACATCTTATCTACAGTCTTGTTGGTTCCACAGTTTACACAGTCTGTGATCCGGAATGGATTTTCTTCACTCGGGTATAGTGAATCCAGGGGTCCACACCGGCTAATTTGACTGCTGTAAAGGTGGTCAACAGTACCTGACGGTGTCCCGTCCGCTTTTCTTTCAGCGGTTCTTCGTTCCAATTTTTGATGTACACCTCATCTCCTGGATGTATGTCATGAACTGGGTTCTCAAGAGTCAGCGGCCTATTCCACACGAGGATGCTCCGCAGTCAAGCTAAAGTTTTCCCGAGAGATAGAATATAATTATACACTTTCTGTTTTCCCATGACATCTACATTTGGATTAGGCTCAGGAGATTTATATGGTTCCCATACAATATTTCATAAGGACTGACTGACATCCCACTCCTAGGCTTTATCCAAATCCTCAACAGTGCTATTGGCAAAGCCTGGGGCCACTGCAATTTGCCTTCTTGGCATATTTTACTGATTTGCCTTTTCAGTGTCTGATTCATCCTCTCTACTTGTCCACTTGACTGGGATCTCCACGGTGTGTGGAGATCCCAAGTTATTCCTAGCAATCTACTTACTCCTCTTACTACTGTAGCTATAAAATGGGGCCCCCTGTCTGATGATACCCCTAGGGGTACCCCGAACCTGGGAATACTCTCTTGTAGTAACCACTTAACTGTTTCCTTTGCTTGGTTTGTGTGACAGGGAAGGGTTTCTGGCCATCCAGAATATGTGTCAACTCCCACTAACAGGTATTTGTATCCCTGAGTTCTTGGCAACTCTACAAAGTCTACCTGCCAGTAGTCTCCTGGCTCTATTCCTATCTGAATCCTTCCTAGCTGTGCCTGCCGTCTAGCCCACTGGGTTGTTTTTCAAGCAGATCTCACATTTTGACATTACTGATTTTGCCATTGTTAACATCCATACCGAGATTAATCTTCACTTTAGCAATTTTATCAATGCCTTTGCACCCCAATGGCATTTGTTATGTTTAATTTGTAGAACTTCTCTCATTATCAAGGGGGGTACACTATTTGTCCTTGTGCAGTCACGTACCATCCTTCTGAATTATTTAGTGCATTTAGCAAACGTGCCAATCTCTCATCTTCTACTGAATATTTTGGTTTTGGAGGCAAATTGAATTGAGATACATTAAGCTTTAAAGGTATCAATGCCATTGTTGTTTGCACCTCTCAAGCAACCTGTCAGGCTGTCCAGTCTGCCTTTCAATTTCCCTCACAGATTTTGGAGTTTCCTGTTTGGTGTGCTTTACAGTGTAGAATTGTCACTTGTTCAGGTTTTTGTACTGCTTTTGTCAATTGCAGGACTGATCTTGATGTTTAATATGCGTACCTTGAGAAGACAATAGTCCTCTTTCTTTCCACAGTGCTCCATGTACATGCACCACTCCAAAAGCATACTTTGAGTCAGTCCATATGTTTACCCTTTTCCCTTCACCTAATTCTAGTGCTCTGGTTAAGGCAACCAGTTCTGCCTTTTGGGCAGATGTGTTTGGTGGTAATGCTCTTGCCTCCACTGTTGTTACTGCATATCCAGTGTATCTGGTTCCATTCTCCATGAAGTTGCTCCCATCTGTGAATAGTTCCCACTCTGGCTGCTTAAGTGGTACGTCTTTCAGGTCTCCTCTTGCTGAATAGGTGTAATCTATTACCTCTACACAGTCATGCTCTAATGGGCCTTCTTCAGTTGTGGTACCTAGAAACAAAGCTGGATTCAAAAGATTAGTTGTTTTTAATGTGACATCATCCTGCTCAGTCAGGATTATCTGGAATTTTACCATGCTGCTTGGAGATAGCCAATGGCCCCCCTTCTGCTCTAAGGCAGTG
The DNA here is from genome assembly GCF_036417665.1 of Passer domesticus. NCBI lineage: Eukaryota > Metazoa > Chordata > Aves > Passeriformes > Passeridae > Passer > Passer domesticus. The sequence continues at coordinate 65,789,612 of NC_087474.1, forward strand.
GTTACCATGTGTGGTACACAGCCATCTATGTGCCTTCCCATAAGGGAAGTAAGCTTACAGGAAGTAAGCTTCCTGGCTTCTTGTATCAGTATCACAGTGGCTGCAACTGCTCACAGACATGAAGGCCACCCGGCACTTACGTTGTCAAGTTTTTTGGAAAAATAGCCCACCGGCCTTTTCCAGCTTCCCAGACGTTGGGTCAGGACTCCCAGTGCTAGGCGCAGCCTTTCATGTACAAAAAGCTGAAAATCTTTAGACAGATCAGGTAACCCTAATGCTGGAGCAGTTGTCAGTGCTTCTTTTAATTTTAGGAAGGCTTCTTTCTGTGGTTTGCCCCAGATGAATGGCTGTGTCTTCTGGGCTTCATACGGGGTTTTGTGATTAGTTCATAGTCCATGATCCACAGGCGACACCACCCTGCCATCCCGAGGAAGACTCGCAGCTCGTGTAAATTCTGGGGCTCTGGAATAGCACAAATAGCTTGGATACGGTTAGTACCTAATTTTCATTGCCCTTATGAAATTACTGTAGATTACAGTTCGTCGGGCAATTTGTGCCTTTTCTCTGGATACTTTATAATCTCCCATTCCCAGTGAATTTAAAATCTTGATGGTTACCTTTATACAGGTTGCTTTTTCTTCTGTAGCTATTAGTATATCATCAACATACTGTAACAACAGGTATTGGTCTCTCAGTACTTGCCCATTCTCAGTCCAAATCTCCACCTCCTTCGCCAGCTGGTTTCTGAATAGGGTCGGCGAGTTCTTGTAGCCTTGCGGTAGTCGTGTCCAGGTGAGCTGGGTCTTCCTTCCGTTTCCTGGATTTTTCCATTCAAACACAAACAGTTTCTTGCTTTCTTTGTCAAGGGATTTGCTACCACTGGATAAATGTCCTTTGTTATTTCGTTTATTGCTCTCAAATCCTGCACTAATCTACATTTCCCATTTGGTTTCTTTACTGGAAATATTGGTGTATTAAATTCTGATTCACATTCCTCTAGAATTTGGTATTTCAAGAATTTATCAATAATCTTTACTATTCCTTGCCATGCTTCTGGTTTTATGGGATACTGCTTGACCTGGACAGCCCTCGCCCCTTCTTTTAACTCTACATGTACTGGCTGTGACAATTTAGATTTCCCTGGTATATCCGTTTCCCATACAGAGCGAATCACTGCATCTTCTACTTCCCTAGGGATAGAGGGGACCAGTTTTTCTTTGATCATTAAAATTTGTCCCGCCTTTGATTCAGGTACTTTCATTACAAGTTCCCCGTTCTCAAAGGTTATTACTGCATCAAGTTTCGCGAGCAAATCCCTCCCTAAAAGCGGAATTGGACACTCAGGTACATGTAAGAATTCATGCGACAAAACCTTGTTCCCAAAACACAAATCTAGGGGTCGCGAGAATGGCCAATTTTCCTCTTTCCCTGTAGCCCCAACTACTGTTATTTGCTTGCCCCCAATTTGCCCTTGCAAATCATTTAGTACCGAATATGTGACCAGCGTATCCACCAGGAATTTTACCTCTTTATCCCCTAATTGAATGGTTACCACAGGTTCTTGTACTAATTCTAATTCTAGTCAGCTGCTTTTTGTCCTTCAGTCCACAGCCTAGCTGGGTAAAAGCGGCTGAGCAAACAAAGTCTATTGAGTCATGAAGAGACAGCTGTGACTGTGTGGGCCCAGCTATGTGGCTGCTCCTGATTCAGGACAGCAGCAGCTGCATAGCTGGTCCTGGCCCTGGCCCCTCTCTTTGGGGCCACTCGCAGCGCCGGCCACAGGGCCATTTTCCAGTACTGGTCCCCGGGCTCTGCCGAGAAGGGGGCCCACCCCGCTGAGATGGGACCCCCTTCACTGAGAGGTGACAGGGCTGCCCAGCCTTCACTGGCAGGCTCCCCAGTGAAGGGCTGGGCAGCTCTCTCACCACCCCTCTGAGGGCAGAAAATCTCATCTGGGCCATGCACTGATCCAGCTGCAGGGGCTGCGTTGGCCCAGCCCAGGCCTGTTCAAAAGACATAAGTCAAAAGAGCATTCTCCTGGGCTTCCTTTGTTTTTAAATGTGCTTTTCTGCAGGAACGTGCTTAACTCCTTGAAGTAGTCCAACCGGGCGTCAATCCCCAAACTTAGCCAGCTGATTGGCCCTTCAAAACCAGCCAGTTCATTGGCTCTGTCAGGTCCCCACACAGGGAACCACCCTCTTCCCCCGCAACTGAAAATCAGACTTTCATTTAACTATGACAGTGTTATAGGTAAATACAATACATCCTTAGAAGCTTTAATTTGGACAAGTCTAGCAACATAGGCAGAGAAGATGTTTTACCAAGAATTTCAGTGTAACTTAGTCAGAACTGAAAGCATTTCGGCTCTACAACAAGGCTTTTGCTGTTATCCTGAACTTCTCATATCCACAGCTTCATTGTCTATGCTACCCAAGACAGTGAAACTAAAGTCAAACTGGGTATGTCTCTGTGTCAGGCAATCATATCTCTAGTTTTTGCACAGGTGGAAATCTTTGTCAGTTCTTCCCTAACTGTGCTGGTTTGAAGATAAACCAGTGGGAGAAATGAGCTCCACACAAATACCTTGTGAGAGATTTCAAGTCAGAGAAGCAGTTTAATTTAAAAAAAATGAATAAATTACAATAAAGTCAATAGTACAGAAACACTGTCTTAAACCGACAAAGTTGGGGTATAACCTGACACCCTGTTGGTGGTGGTAGCAGTCCAAATAAATGGTGGTTGAGTCAAGTTGGAGTAATGAATGTGGTCTTGTCAAAAACAGCAGTCCTGTGGAAAGGTCTTATCCTTCTCTGGAGGTCCAGTGGTGGTGGTCAAGAGCTCTTGTCCTCTGGGTGTCCAGTGATGGTCATGGTGTCCCAAATCCCAGATTATACACAGGCAGGAATGTCTGGTACCTCCCCCAGGGCAGGGACTTTCACAATGGGATGATGTATTTCTGAGTCATTCTTGGTAATCCTTGATGACCCATTAGTAGAGATGATGCCCTCAGAGTGGGTGGCGCTGCTTGTCTCAGTTTAGAGACAAGTTTAGGAAAAAATCACTCTAGAATGAGTGTTTCCTTGAAAGTAAAGGGGTTTCAGCAATCCCTTCTCACCAATAAGAAATGAATAATAGCGGATGAAAGTGAAAAAACCCAACAGTTTATTGATAAACAGAATTCTTGCACAGCACAGAAAGAAAAATACTAATGCTAATGATATTGAATTGTTTGAATCTTACCCCCACACTCACCCACACCAGAACAATAAAACCTACAAGGTGCCAGGGGAAAAAATACAACGGCCAGCCATTTGACAGGGAGAAACAAAATGGTGCTGGCTTCTGTCTCAGGGAAGAAAAAGACCCCAAAAGATGCACTCAGCAGCTTGGGCAAAACCAGATGGGAACCTGGTGAATCATGTTGGTCTCCTCTTCACAGAATATGAAGCTGGTGGACTTTGATGACCTTTTTCTTGTTGGTTCAGCCTTTCTGAGGTCTAGGGTTGGGATGGAGAAGTCCCTTGGCTCCCCGCTGGTCCCTGGATGATTTTTCTCCCATTGATTGTTCTCTCTCATCTCAGACCAAAACCAAACCATTCAGGAAAAAAAAACCAAAAACACTCAGAAGGTTTGCTGTGGCAGTCTTCTATGCCAGGGAAAGGAAAAAAAAGCCTTCTTGCCTAAGCTAACAAAAAACCAAGCTAGCTAAACAACAAAGTAACACAGTCTCCTCAGCACCACAGACACCTGAGAGCGAGGCTTTGAAAAAAGCCCATGCAAGAGCCCCAAGGATCTCCCCCCACACCCCCTGAACCCACCTGTAAAGCTACAGCATTTTTGGACATAGAGATGATGATCAGGAAATACAGTATCATCATAAAATCACCCCAAGACATGGCTGCTTCCCTGGGGGAAGTTATCACTGTTGAGTCATGGTGAAGATAAAGAAACATGGCTCCACCCATTTTAAGAGTTCATCAGAAGGTAATACAGATGGTGGTGGAATACATGCTTTGGTTACATTCCATATTGTAACCCAGAGTACCTATACTAACCGAAGACCAGAATACAAGCTCAGAATGTAACAAGAAAAAAAAATCCCTTGAAGTGGCAATGAAAACTGTCTGAATCTTTTGAGTAAACATGAAAGTTAGGAAAACACTTCTTTTCTGTTCTGGCCTATGAATTGCTTTCAAAGAAAGATTTGAGCCATTAACATAAATTTACATTCCTTTCAGCCTAATTTCTTTCTTATGTAGTTCTCTTTTTCTGTTTCTCAGCTGATTCCCAGTTCTATCAGTCTTTGTCCTGTACATGTCTTAAAACTGTCTGAAAAGGTTACGGTCCTAGAATCAGTAGGATTTTGAAAGCTTCTACTGTGTTTGTAGCAAAATATTGCTACAATATTATACAAAAAGGGGAAATATTCCTTTTTATTCTATGCAGTTCTTTGTGAATGGGATTAGTACATTAGAAAATTGTGGATAAGGGCTTTATGTGGGCATAATCTTTGACTATTAGACATTAAAGGCTGAAGTACATCTGTCCAAGGACATCAAGGATAATGAAAAAAGTTTCTAAAAGTATGTTTGCAATTAAAAAAAAAAAGGCTAAGGAAAATGTGGGTCCTCTCAGAAAGGTTATGAGAGACCTGGTTATCCAGGACATGGAGAACACTGAGGTACTCAATGTCTTTTTTGCATCAGTCTTCACAGCAAGTGCTCCAGTCATGCTGCAGAAGGAAAAGAGAGAAACTGGGAGAAGGAAGAACCTCCCACTCTAGGAGAAGCTCAGTTTCAAAAACACCTAGGGAACTTCTAGGTGCACAAATCCATTGAACCTGATAAGGTTCATCCATTGATATTCAGGGAACAGTCCAAGGTTGTAGCTAAGTGACTATCCATCACATTTGAGAAGTTGTAGCATTGCATTAAAATTCCCACTGACTGAAAAAAAGGAAACATAACCCCCATTTTTAAAAAGGAAGATAAGGGAGACCCAGGGAGCTACAGACTGGTCACTCTCAACCCAGTCCCTGGCAAAAATCGTGGAGCAGATCCTCCTGGAAACTGTGGTAAGGCACATGGAAAATGAGGTGATTTACAACAGCCAACATGGCTTGACAAAAGGTAAATAGTACCTAATAATATGGTGGCCTACTGGTGTGGTTGCAGCTGTGGTGGAGGAGGAAAGAGCAATTGACATAATCTACCTGGACTTGTGCAAGGCTTTGACATTGTCCCTCACAACATCCTTGTCTCTAAACTGAAGAGACATGGATTTCATGGATGGATCGTTTGGTGGGTAAGTAACTGGCTGGATGGTCACACTCAAAGAGGTGTGCTCAATGGCTGGATGTCCAAATGGTGACCAGTGACAAATAGCATTCCTCAGTGATCAGTATTGGGACTGTCATCTTTGTCAGTGACATGGACAGTGGGACTGAGTGTACAAGTTTGTTGATGACACCAAACTGTGTGGTGCAGTCAACACAGTGGAGAAGAGTGATGCCATCGAGAGGGACCTGGATGAGAGTTGGGCAGGCTTGAGAGGTTGGCCTGTATAAACCTCATGGATTTCAACAAGGCCAAATCAAAGGTCCTGTGCCTGGGTCAAGGAAATCTCAATCGCAAGTACGAAGTGGGTGGAGAATGGATAGAGAGGAGGCCTGGGGAGGACTTAGGAGTATTGGTTGATGTCTCAGCAATATGTGCCTAGAGGCCAGAAAGGCAACCATGAAGATGCATCAGAAGAAGCATCTTCAGCAAGTCGAAGGAAGTGATTCTTACCCTCTACTCTGCTCTTGAGAGACCCCATCTGGAATACTGTGTCCTGTTACAGGGCCCCCCAATGTGAGAAAGTTGCAAATATTTTGAAATTAGTCCAGAGGAGGCAATGAAGATGATCAGAGGGCTGAAATACCTCCACTATGAGGAAAGGCTATGAGAGTTGCGGTTGTTTATCCTGGAGAGGAGAAAGCTTTGGGAAGGACTTAAAATAGCCTTCCAGTACCTAAAGAAAGCTTGCAAGAAAACTGGAGAGGGACTGTTTGCAAGGACACGTAGTGAGTGATAGAACAAGAGGGAAAGGCTTTAATCTGAAAGAGGGTAGATTTAATTAGATATTAGTGAGAAATTCTTTACTTTGAGGGCAGCGAAGTATTGGAACAAGTTGCCCAGAGAAACTGTGGATGCCCCATTCCAGGAAGCATTCAAGGCCAGGTTGGATGGGGTTTGAGCAAGCTGGTCTAGTGAGGCAGGGGGGTTGAAAGTACATGATCTTTAACGTCCTTTTCAAGCCAAAATATTTTATTTTTCTACGATTCTATGCTATGAGAAAAGGAGGAATTATTCTGTAGTCCAGTTGCCACAAGGACACACTTCTTTTATTCATTCCATAAAAAGACAGAAAAGGACAGGGCTGTGTCCTATTTTCTCACCTCATCAGATTCATGAAGGAACTGAAGTCACCAGAGAGCAGAAATTAACTACAATGATCAGGGAGATGGGTTGAAAAGGCCAAGCAAATTCAAACCTAGCAGCCTTGTAATCCATTCTTCATCAGTCAGTAAAATTAACTAGTTTGAACAGTCCTTTTTTCACTGTGTATACACAAATCAAATCTATGGCTTCACCACTTACAGCAGCAATAATGCTGTCACTGCATCCAAAATAGAGATGTAAATTTGAGGCAGAGTAAGTTTTGTAGGTTGGGTGCAATATCTTTATTTAAATCAGGTTTTATCAGGTTTAGCATGTTTTTATTGTGACCATAATTGTTAGCATATATGGAATTCTTTTTCCCTTCAAGCATTAGAACTGAAACAGAGATGAAAATACTGTGTTGAAAAATGAGTTCTTCCTCATAATAAATTGAGATAATTCTGGTGGTGGTGACATGACTTCATATACACAGTTGCATAATTGAGTGAATAATGCAAGCATGCTTTTTGCATGTGGTTTATTCGAAGTTCAGCGTTTCACTAGAATGAGTATCTAAACTACAGCTGGCCCAGTGCATACTATTTTTCTTCCCCAAATGTCAAGCTTCTGCCCAAAGGAACTAAGCACTGTATTTTCATGTATAACTACGTAAAGTTTGAAGAATTTTTTGATTCGTTCTATCCAACAAATTGTTCCTAATGATCTTGTCCCCCATGGCAACATCAACAAACAGTAAAAAAATTTCAGAATAGACAACTTACAGCACATCTAATAAGTTTTAGGATTAGACTATGAGAAGAATCACTTAACTGTTTTCTCTTGTAAAAAAAATTGTCTGCTGTCTGATATCTAATCAACTACTGTAAGTAATCTTGTAGAGTGGGAACTAATGTATATGGCTAAGAGGTAACTGTCTGATCCTAGCTATTACAAGGAACTAAAAAAACCTCACCCCACAAAACCCCTAACAGATACCCATCTTTGCCCAAGATTCAAAACACTATCAAATTTTTTTTACAAAAAATTCTGAAAGAATGCACAGCCTCATCCCTTGCTGTCTCTGCTGAAGCTTCTAATGTTTTTAATAAGATCAGAAGATCAGAATATTTCAAGAAGGTCATTAACCTCTGCACATCTCTCCTCACTTGGTAAGCCAGTGTTTTTCAATACAATACAGATTTTCTGTGCAATGACTCAAGGCAAACATTTCTTTACCAAAATCAGCATTATCATCATGCATGTCATCAGTCAATAAACCAAAATCTGATACTGTCACAACATTTGTACCTACTTTTGCCAGTACTGTGGGTTTACATGACTATGACTCAGGCTTACCTTACAAATTCAGTAAGCTCTTTGTCTAAAACACTTCTTAGTATTGTAGAAACTTCCACCCTTAAACTGTACTGTGAGATGATAATAAAGGCAGGCTGACTAAAACAATCAACAAAAAACCACAGACACCTCTGTTCTCTATTCGCCCAAACTAAAATTCATCTAAAACTTGTAACTTCAAATCATATATTGCAACATTTCTTCTCAAGCAAAATATCAGATTAAAGAAAGTCATGGTAGGATTCGGGTCCTCTAGCTCAGTGTTCTCTCTTCATCAATGGCTAAGAACAGACTTTGAATTAAAGAACAGGAGCAAAGTGATGAGAGGTGTGTATTCTCTCAGCTTTTAATGGACTGTGGGTTTGATGATTTTCCAGGTCAGAGACTGTGACTTAAAGAAAGTCTAAATTTCTTACAGAACCACCCTGGACTAAACCATCTCTTCTCTGATTTATTTTTTGAATATTGTAAATTTTTATTTAAATGTAAAGGTCTGATACTTATTCAATTTAATGACATTAGTCAGAACATAGCTGATGTAATAAGGTTTGTCCTACATCACTCTGCACTGACTGATATTGAGCTAATGTGATACATGAAAGGATGAGATACACCAGCAAAGACAAGAGTGAATCCAAGGTTTTATTTGGAAGCATCAGTATATAAATCTCTACTTCACTCTACATCAGTAAATAAATCCTTACTCTACTAAAGCTTTCTTCATTTAGAGTTTATAGACTTAATCACAGTTATACAATAAATCTGTCCTCTTGATATCTTCTACTGTTCTCTGCAAAGCCATGGTAAAGGAGCATGAAGAGTTCAGTTCTTACATGGTACCAGAAGTAGAAGCTCATTCATCCAGTTCTGTCTCAGGTACACGCTGTCCTGAGAGATGCTGCTGGTGCTGCTGCTGCTGCTGGCACTGGTCTCTTACTCCAACACCTGTTATCCGAGCAAGCTAAGATCACATAAAATGATAGAGAGACAACTATTAAGACTTGAAAATGTGTGGGAAAATTTATCTTACATTATTTAAGACCACTTTGGAGGTTTTGATAGTCTCATTGGAGGTTTTGATAGGACTAGAATTTCTAGTCCTCCTGAGTTTCTCCATGACTACTAGAGGGTAAGTTGCTACTAAAAGAATGAAAGAGGGCCTTGCATGCATTTATATGTAAAAATTAAATATTCCACCAGTGTCCTAGGCTGTTTATCAAAGGCTGGAAAACTAATTACAAATTGAGTGTTATGAAAACACTCCCTTGGCATAAAATCAAGGGTTCATTTCAACTATCACTAGTATTCGGATTTTAAAACAACAGTTAATCAGAATGTAGAAGAGTAAAATAAAATAATGTGGAACTAGAAGAGGAAAGAATTCAGTCTCCACACTGAACTTCCAACCTGTTTCTACTATTAATCACGTACCTGATTTGAAACAAGTGGCTAATATCTATTTAATGGTAAATACAGCTTTTTACCCCAGAATAAGTTTATTAATGTTGACACCATGTTAGTTTAAAGATATAAACCTCTTACTGAAATGACAATATAATTTTCCTTTTAAGTGTTATGACTTCAAGAACTGAACTCAAGAAATGTGGAACTGGTCAATAAGACTCTTGGGCATATTGAACTTTTCTGAACCAGAATTACTGCATTGTCTAGGTGCCTTGTGCAGTGTGGACTGTCTCTCATCCAGTAATTTTTAACTGATAAGCTTTCTAAATCCTATATTCTGTCTGTGAGACTGGAAATTTCAATTAATGCTGTATTTTTAAAAAATACTATTTGTTTGTGCACACTAGCTATGATTCACATAACAAATAGTCTTAAGGATGCCAGATATTGCTTTTGCCAAAGCAAAGTACACAGAATTAGCACTGAGATGAAGTGTTTGAGTTTTGAGCCTAAAACCAAAACCCTCTGGCAAAAAAAATCAATGAAAAACTACTGATTTTCATACCTTCCATGAAAGTAAATGAAGATGTCTAGTATTTGAGACATTAAAGAACAATAGTTTCCAAGAATTTTATTCAGATTTTCCATGTTAACAAGACAAATTTGTCTACAAAACTCTTGTGCTTTTGCTTCCTTTTAAAAAAAATTGGTTTTGTTTTTGGTTTTTTTTTGTTACAAGTCACATTTCTGAAACTTTCAGATACCAAAAATTTTCTTAGTAGATAAACAGAAAATGTTCAGTGTTCAGGCAGATTACAGTAAAAATCTTCCTCTATGTTTTCAATGTGTAGAATAGAAACTTGGATTTCTACCCTACTAAGTCTGGAGATTAGCCAATGAAACTTGCTATGGATTTGCAGATATTTTATGTTCTATAAAGTCTTTTGTATGCCTGTCAGCCAGGCAAGAACTTTTCATCTGCTGTTGGAACATTCTATTTTTATCTGCTCAATTGCTGTCTGGAGCTGCTGGCTGAGTTTCTCTGCTATACCCTCAATAAGTGACTAGTGATTGGATGCAGGAATATCTGGCCTTGAAAAATACCAAGAAGGCATGTTTAGAGGGTTTGCAGCCCACCACAGGGCCATAGATCTTCTATTACTTGAAGCAGCCAAATGCAACATATTTTGTTGGGTTTTTTTTTTAAATTCAGGTACAAGAGGAAGCTAGTACTGAAACATTGCGTGCTAATGCTAGTGAACTCTATTAACAGACAAATAGAGCATTTCAAACAGTATGTACTCATCCTGTATTAAGAACTTTTTCATCAAGTGCCAACCTCATAGTAGTTCATCTCTCTGAGAAAAGTGTAAGTTAGGCCAATGGAATCTCAGTTGATTCAGTGTAAATGATGGAGGCATGGACTCAGACTGGCAGGGAATCTGAGAAATTTATTCAAAGGAGCACACTGGTTTTGTACAGTTCTTCAAGACACAGTATTTCCTTATATGTTATTTTTCACTAAGCGACCTGTTACACATTGCCATGTCAGTAAAACACTTTCTTAATGTCCTTATACAGGGGTGATCATGTGCTGTTCGGGTATCTGTCAGCTTCCAGCAGGCTTCTCTCCACAAGGTTCTGCTATGTGGCACCTCCTCCCCACAAGGTCAGGCTTCTTTGTGCTCTCATGGCATTCAGCAGACACATCCCACAGCCTGTAACTCAATTCAATCCTATCTCTCCCCACAATTCAGGAAACTGAAGTCAGCAGAAGGCTGGCAAGGATAGATACCAAATTTTTTCTGATATCAGTTTAAAGACATTTCTTTACTGTAAAACTTATAAAGTATGTAAAACTTATAGGTACCTAAAAATTACACTATTAAATGCCTTAACAGGGCACCAAGTTTCTCAGAGAAGGTGAAAGACAGAGGAAAGTATGATGGTTATGCTGTTCTCCCATGAAGGTAAAAAGGTAATAATCTGTAAATGATCAGCATTAAGTGGCAGATGACATGCTAATGTGCTACTGAAGGGAAAATCATCCTTTTATCAAAACCCACCCAATATTGAAATTCAGCATCATTATGAAAGCCATTCTGAGAATAAAGGAAAAACATTTCATCAAAGGACATCTCTTATTACATCTTTGGGTTATGAGAAATGTGTCTCTCATTCAAATACTGCTTATTCCTTATAATTTCAAGATATCCTGTTTCATATAAATGTTTCTGTCCTTCAACTTCAATTTTTAATGACTACAATATCAAAATAAAAGTTGTGACACTAGGCAATAGAAAAATTTCTTTGGAAAGAAAATAACTTTTCTGAAATTTTAGGGGGAAGTTTTATGTTGCTGTATAAATGTGTCTTTTGCCTCCAGTCTACGTTTTTCTTTGAAGATGATTCCTGCATTAGGGCCACTATAAATTTCGAAGTGCTGTATCAGCATTGCTTAATGCTGACTATTCTAAATCTCTTGGTTTCAAAGGAAACCTTTAGCAGATTGTGCGTGTTTGTACATTATTTGGCTATCCTGCTTTCCCAGGTATATAATTTCAGAAGTTAGAAGAAGTTTAAGGCTTTAGTTCAAAGTGGGTTTAGAGTGATTTGAGAAGTATAAGAACAGTAGAGAGGAACAAATGGATGTTGTACCAATGGGGAACAAAGGAGTTGTTCCCCTATGCATCTGAAGGAGATCTCCTTCTTGTAGAAAGCACTTTTATACCTTTAGCTTCCACCAGATATAAGGGCACCCATTGGCTGCTCGGCTGCAGTGCTGCTGTCCACGCGTTCTATCACCCAATCATCTTCCTGCACATGCATTGTCCCACGCGTTCCTCCTCATAACTGCCTCTCACTCCACAACTGACTTCCAACCATCTAGTCTGCAGCTGTGCCTTTCCACCAGGCCCTTCTGGTGAACATAAACCTTAATAACTTTAGCAAATATAACCCCATATCCCACAGGATGTAAAGCTTGTTTTCTCCGAAGAGATTTTTCTGCCCTCCAGAGCAGCAATAAAAGAGACTTTTTGTTGCAGATACTGGAAAAAGGCCTAAGCACAGAACATAAAAATTATGCTGCTCCAATAGGGCTATCTTTCACATGAGCTTGCAAAACACAGGAGCAAGAACGAGCAGTTTTACAGTACATCAGCTTCATTCCATGTATGGATAACATACTCACTAGGCTCAACTTTTGCCTTTGCAGGAGCTTCAGATATCTGAGCTATAAATTAGAACCACGGGTAAAAATGCTCAGGGCTCCTTTTCTCTATCCAGCTCATTCCAACACAAGGTAAAAAAAAGGGGGTCTTTTGTTCTTCTCCTTAAAATCTGCTAGTAATTACAAATTCAGTCTCTAGCTTTATTATAAAGTATGGTCCCTACACCTTATTACATATACCAAAGTTCTGACCTGCTTGAGCATTCTTTTTTCTTAACTCTTCTACTTCACAAGGGGAGAAAGGATCTATGTTTCAGTATCTCACTGTAAGGGCTGTTTGCCTTAAGGATACTCACTTGGTGAATGGAGACCATTTAGATATTTTTATGGATCTCTATCCTAACCTCAGCACTTGATTATACAAAAAACAATTAGATAAAATGTGTGCTTTAAATATGTTACAATGTTCTTTTTAATGTCTCTTGTTCTGAAGGGGTTTAAAGAATGGGTATCACATTTCATTAGGCTCTGGATTTTTACCACTTTTGAAATGATAGCAACTTATTAAGTCATCCAGATTGTCCCCCTAATAGGAAAGAGAGATGGGTTAGGGAAACAAGTTTTTCTATCTTTCTTTATTGCAATTTATTTATTTTGTGTTGTACCCACTAAACTTTGAACATTGATGTTGATAATTAGCAGGCAGAGAAAGACTTCCTTCTTTTTAGAAAGACCTGCTTTGATTTGAGGCTTCAGGCCTTTCAATATGAACATGACAAAAACAAACAAAAAGTTTTAATCTGTCTGTTGCATATCCTTAAAAAAGAATTGCACTGCAATGCTAAAACATCTATTTCATGTGTTAATAGCAATATGTGAAGCCAAGCAAAACAGGATCAGATGATGTTTACTGATAGCAGTATTTTCACATAATAATTCATTTGTCAAATTATTGTCAGTAATAGTATGTTTTCTACTTTTTGTCTTTGGAAATGTGTTTGTTTTTTTTCTGTGTCATGATGCAACATAGAATGAATGCTTGCTTTTCAGGAGTCAGGAATCATGAAAATTCACTCTCTGGAAAAAATCTCTGCAAAAACATTGTACTTCCTCATACACATGACTTATAGTCTGCCTTTTAATTTGATGTGGAAAAATTATTGTGTTTTAAAAAACTAACTTGACCTGTAAGGCAACCCACCATTTTATGCAGAAATGAAAAAGGGTCACTGATTTAATGTCTCCAAGCCAGTAAATGAAAGTCAAAAATAAATCAGAACATGCAAGAACATTTCTAACTGTAATTAGCAGACAAGTTATGTAGGTGTATCTGATAGCTTCTTTTTTCAATACAATTGAAGCTGTTTATCTACTACCAGTGGCAATGAACTGCCTTTCCTTATGCTTGAAGGCAGAAAAGTGTTACAGAAAAAGTCTTGCTGTATTTTATTTACCTGTATATTATTTGGGTAATTTTTAAGAGTTTCCTAATTCTCTTTTCTGTTTTGCATCCTGCTCCATTTGTAGAACTTCTTATGAATTGTGCTCATGAGTTACACAGGACAAATAGCTGACTTTACTTCTTAGCAAGACTTCTTAAGTCTGTTTTTATTACAACAAGAATAAATACTTGAAATCAATGACCTTATTGGTAATATTTGTTACTTTATGTTTGTTAATTTCTTTGAATTAGAAACAAAATATGAGCTATTTTTCTCTGACTTCACATTATTTAAAAGGCACTGTAAGTAGGCAATAATACAGTAATCACATACTACAGAAATATCATGGCTCTGCAATGTTACTTGCAGTATTTTCTCAACCTTTCTTGATATCTCTTAATTATAGATGACTTTACTTTGGAAAAATACAGGTAGGTGGTTTCCTTTGAAAAAAGAACTGTTAACTGCTACATCCAGTTTCAGAATGTTTTGTATTTCTGGTGACTAGAGCTTTGCAAGCATTTTCAATATGACTTACATAAACTTTTGCTCATATCTCATTAGTAACTAGCAAGGGAAGAGAAAAGCCACTCTAATACTTTGCTCACTTTTAAAACTTCATTTTGTAATCAGAGACAAGGAATATCTTTAGTTTTCTGGTTATAGGCAGGTCTGAGAGTCACATTGCAGGGCTTCACTTTACTGTCCCTTAAATATATTCTCCAGTGATTAGGCAACTGTGCAGAAGAACTATTATACAATAAAACAACCACCTATATGGAAATTTTGGGAATGATTAGTAGTGAACTTGTGCTGAATTAGAGAGAGGTTAAGGAAAGCCTTCTGAAAACAGAGGAAAAAGCTTGCAATTTAGATAGTGTTTAAAAATGGTTCCAAGAAGCAAGAAATGGAATGTCAGAGAAATACAAATCAAACTTTTGGTAGCGGATAAACTCCTAAAACCAGCCTACAATGTTACTAAGCAGCTTTGAAACTGGGTAAACAGAGAAAAAGGGAACAGCTAGGCCACAGAGAAAACCACTCCCATGACAAAAGTGTGAGCAAAAGGTCTTTGCATTTTATTCAACCTATGCTTAAATGATGAAGGAAAAAGTAAATGCAGGACATCCATCAAAATTAATGGTCAACTATAGGGAGCATAGTTTTTTTTCTATGGGTTTGAGAGAAAGGAAACTTTTTATGGAAAGTTTATTTTGTAAATTCAGCTGTGAAAATTAGCTGTTTCTATCACATAATTCATTTCAGATTAATAAATATCCTATTCATTTATGTAAGATTAATAGTTAATAGTTCTGGACTGATACTGACAATGCAATCTTTATTGAGAAATGCTTATTAACTGCAATGCATATTAAAAACAGAAGTTAAAGTATTATTCCATTGTGGCAGGGGAACATTACTAGATGCTATTGATAAATATACTTTCAAGAAAGCAAAACAGGCCTAAGCTGTTTAAAGAACATTTTTTTTTCTCAAACTGTTCCAAGAGAACTTCAAATGTAGCAGTGAGAAATATTGACATGTTTACTAATAAAAAATAATATTCAATAGAAGAGCAAACTTGGAGGAAAACAAACTTTCAGTTATTTCAGAAATTAAGGAAAACTGTCCTTGGGGAGAAAGAAGGTGAACAGAGCTGTTTTAGAACTCAAGAATGCTTGATTACTATGTGTAAGGAAGGCAGGAGACGAGCATGGCTAAGTAAGGGCACCTTGGTCAAATGGAAGTATAAAAAAGAAAATGCAAAGGAAATTGAATCAGAGACGTGTGTTGTAAGGAGAACACAGGAATGCTGCCTAGATGTGCAAAGATAAGATCAGGAAAGAAAAGGCACAGCTAGAATTCAGTTGGAGCTGAATTTGGGGATATGAAGACTATCAAGAAAAACTTCTACAGGCATGTTGGCCAGCAAAGTATGATTAAAGAAAAAGGTACCCACTTGGGTAAGTAAGTCCCAAGAACTGGTAAAATCACATTGGTCACTGAAGGCTGAAGTATTTTTTTTACCACAGCATTCAATAATAATCTTTCTTCCCACATTTTTCAAATTCTCAAACCTCAAGATAGAAATTTAAGGAATTAAATCCTTTCCACCATCCCAGGACTAGATTAGGATTGAGACCACCTGAGGGACCTGAGCATACTGAAGTTCCTGGGATCTGACAACATGTATCACATGGTCCTGAAGGAGTTTGCTGAAATAGTTGTCAAGATTTTCTCCATGCTATTTGAAAAGTCATGGCAGTTGGGTCAGTCTCCTGTGGCTGGAAAATGAGAAACATCACATCTATTATTAAAAAATTTAAAATTTCACAGAATCAAAGAACATACTGAGTTGGAAGGATCATCAGGTCCAACTTCTGGCCCAGAACAATACAGTTCCCAGGAGTCACACTATGTGCCCAAGAACAAATACTTCTTCAGTTCTGTCAAGCTTGGTTCTCTCATTTCCCTGGGGATTCTCTTCTAGTGCTCAACTCTCATCTGGGTAAGAACCTTTTTCTCATACCCAACGTAAACCTCCCCTGACACAACTTCAGACCATATCTGACACTTCTTCTTTGACATTCCTGTATACCTAGGATCTCCTGTTCCCTTTGCAAACAGATTTTTTCATAGACAAAATCACAATGTTACTTGAAAATGTGTTGAGTGAACAGAAAAAATTGTGAATGGGTACACACATAAGCATTTTGGGTTAGTGTGTCCACTCCTGCAAATAATTCAAGTAAAACATGCAAACATAAAAAACAAAGAAAATATTTGAATAGTTTTGTTTGTCAAAATTCCTGCTCTTCATTCACTGTTAAAATTTTGCATTGCTCAGTGAACAGCTAGGAATTATAACGGAAAAATGTTGAGGTTAGTGAAGGGTGAAATTAATAAAAATTTATTAACCCCTTAGTCTAACATTTTATTGTAAAGATGAGTAATTTGCACCTACTACACATTGAACTCCATGTTTTCCATATAGTAAAGGTATTCAGACAGTCTGAATTTAGATTATATTTTCCCCTGCCATTGAGCATCTTTCTTTCATCCACTGGAAGACCCTAGACAGTTGACTTAGAATCTAAATATGTTCTAACTCCACTGAGTAAGGGATGAAAATCTATGTAAACACCTTACTGTGGCTCTAAGTATTACCTCAACATTCCCACCAATGGTCTTCAGCCTATGAATAATGTGGACAATACAGTTTGCTTGTTTATGTCTTGATGGTCTTGGTGTGGCAGCTTACAGTCTAAACATTAACACAGGAATGAATTCTTTGAAACAGCAAAAATAAAAAGCATAATAAAAGAAATGGGAAAAGTATAGAAGCACATACACCAGTGTGTAAACTGCAGGAGGAATATACTGCCTCAGGACATTAGATGAAAGATTGATTGAGACACAGCAGTCTGAAAATTTTCTTTAAAAAAAGCTATTAAAAGAGAAAAATTTCAGGTGGAACGTACCACTGCAGCTTTTTCTTGTCTCTCATCACACAATTTTGTGCTGATAGGTTTGACTTTGTAATAAAGAAGCTTCTTAAGTAAAAATTTGATCATTTCTCTGCTGTGATCCTAACGCCTAATTCTTGAAGTTTATTGTGATTCAACTAATTTGAAACAGAAACTGCAATTAAACAATAATAAAAAATATGGTGTTTTCCAACAACAACAACAACAACAAAAAGAAAACTGCCCAGTGGAAGCTTCTTAGCCATATAATTTTCTCCCACTTCTGCTCCCAAGATTATAAATATTCTAGTTCTTCAGAGGTTGTTATTCTTAGTTACATACAAAGTTTGTATCCATTTTCACAGAGATATCATGTCAAACATATTTTTATTATTTTAAAAGAACATGGAATTATTATTTCATATTTATACTGACTTGGTGCATCTCAAGTCAGGACTTGCATTGAAACTTCCTCATTAGTTGTGTTTCCAGCTACTGAACATTTAATAAATAACATTGTGTCAAAGTAAAGAAAAAAAGCCCCCACCAACAGAGAAACTAATAATAAAATTTCAGCAAAAGAGCCAAGCCTCATGAAATTTAGTACAAAAATGTGATGAAACGAGAAGAAAAAGCCATTTCTGAGTGGTTTACTTGACCTGAAAGGTTGTTCTTTTCTTTATTCTGTGTTTCAGTTTCAGACTAATATGTTTGTTCTTGTATTTTGAGTGAATATATGTGAAATATGTGGAGTTAATTTCATTGTAAGTATGTGTCCTAGTTTGGGACAAATTTGTTTCCTCTAAAGGGCAGAATTCAGCAGCCCCTCCTTCAACCGGTTTGGGAGATAATCTCCTTCAAGGAAAGTGGACAAAACTGTCCACTTTTCTTGAAGAAAATTATCTCCCGAACAGGTACTCACAAATGAAGTACAACCAAAGTACTTACAAACATGAGAAAATGAATAATATTGAATGATAAAATCTCTCCTTGTGCTGAAGAGATGGCAAATTCACAAAGTCCTTCAGCAGTCATGGCAGAGTGCTTTCACAGGGTGTGGCGCAGGTCGCTCGGTCTCTTGCAGACCCTCTGGCGCTCGGACCCAGCGTCCAGGCCACACAGCAGCTCGGGGTGGGAGTGCCCGGGCAACTGTCCATGTGTTCTGGACCAGAGAGAAGCCGAACAGCTCCAGAAAAAAAATAGTCCTGGAAAAAACCTTTCTTGCTGTAGCTAATGAGGAAAACCAGCAAGAAAAGCAGAGGAAACTCCCCGTTTCCCTCTCTCTTTCTGCAGTGGAGAACTTGGAGAGCACTGCCGTGAGCTCAAAGCTGAACTCTTATCTCTATGTTTTGAATACAGCGCAAAAATATTCCACCGCTGCTCTACTTTCTTTCTCTCTCTCTCTGAGGATACCAGCATCATAAAGTCACTGCAGGACAGTATGGAAGAAGTTATTTTTAAATAAGAGAATGCACAAAAATCATTGGAGTATTCATCATACTATTACAAAGCAGTACTTGAAGCAAAACACAAAATATTGCTCTTTTGTTTACAAATGTACCTGAACAACTTCCAGAAACACAAAAAGCATGTGTGTGGCTTAAAGAATTTTACAGTCTAACATAGAAAAGACCTAACGGTATGAAATATAGGTGTTAAAATACCCAAACTACAATAACTTTGGATGTTGTAATAATTATAAAAAAGATGTAATTTTGCCAGTAACAGCAGTGATAGCTGCTTTAACAGCATTATGATTATCAGATAATTCCAATTGAATTCTAATGCAAAAGAGTCAAACACACAAATACTGAAAGGGCAGCAACAGGATCTGAAATTTGTGATTGATCCTTACTGTATGTCAAGGTCTTGCTTCCAGCTGAAATTAATGCTATGCTGAATTTAAATTTTATACTCCTTGGTTTTCTCTGGCAAATAGAATATTGGTATAATGAACAAAAGACTTTATATGCATAAAATATAGCACTGATTTTAACAGACTTTCATAGAAGTCTGGTTTGGAACAGATTTTTCTAAGAATATCTGATAAAGAGGGGTTACTTAGGCACCTCAGGCTAAACAATTGATAATGCATGTATCAATATTAGTAATTTTTGTAATTAATCCTATCTTTTTGCCAATATACCCAGTTTTCATTATGGCTTCCAAATTTTGCCTGACAATGCCAGTTCTATTTCCAAGCAGTTAGCAAAAACTGTGTCACTAGTTCAGTGACATAAAATACAGATACTTTCTGTAAATATATTTACCATCCAGGACGAAATTCATCACCTTGCACTGGGCTCACAAAGGTTCTCTCTCACCCTGCTAAACCACGAACTAAAGCTTTACATTGTGCATGTATAATTTTGGGGAGCATGTATAAACTTCACCAGCATGAATAACTAGGGACAGTATGGCCCAGCAGCAATAACTGCTGCCTGTGGTACAAATGAGCATACATGAAACAGCCCAAGAACAAAACTTATTAACTCCTTCTACTTTAAATGCAGTTGTGCTCAGAAAATTGATTCTTAAAATATTGGTTTTGAAATTGTTACTAATGTTTTACGTATTCAGTTTTTGAATATGTGTGTAACTCAAACACCACTTGAAAGAAACACAGGACAGGTGGGTCTGTTCTTTTGGTTCTATAGATTCTTGCAGTTCTCCAACACAGTAAATGTAAGTTCTGGTAGGAAGCAGAGTTAGAAAATTTCCCTCATTAATCTGACTCAAAATTTGTCTAGGGAATCATAATTTCTGAGGACACTTGATCTTAATTTTGGAGAAACAGGTAGTCTTTTACATATTGCAGACCATCTTGTTTCTGTAAATAGGAACTGAGATTTAGAACTATCTGGAAATCCAGGATATATTTTTTCTTGTTTTGCTACTGCTGTGGAGCTTTTAATGAAACTGTAAATTTTACTCACTCTCTATAAGCCAGAAAAATTTAGCAAACTACTTTCACTGTTGTGTTTTTCTCATCTCATGGCAGTAAAAATTGACTGGGTTTTGTTGAGACACTGGTTCCTGAGAAAATTAATGCTTTTGGAATTAATTTTTCAGCACTTATTTTTAATAGCATATTTTTAAAGTTTTTAAAACTTGCCTTTTATGAGTTAGTGGTTTATAGGTTACAGCGCTAGATTGACATCTGGACTTGATGATCTTAAAGGTCTCTTCCAACCCTGTAGAGTCTATGATTCTGTGGCAATAAATTTTTTTTCTGATCTCAATCTTTTGAGGAATGTGAAGAAAGTAAAGTAATATGATTTTCACTGAGACTTTTTCTTGATTTAGAGTGTGGCCTGTTTCACAGTGCAGTCTGTTGCTTGTTTGCTGCAGTTATTCAATAAGCCTAAGTAAGGGTTATTGGTAGAATATTTGTGAATGCTTTTCTTTAATCAGACTACAAGCTAATTAAACAGTGAATTTTATACAGATAAACCTTATTTGATCTCATTGATCAAGCTGAGATTTCTAAACATTCAGAGACAGCAGAGAACTACTGAAGTAAACTAAAGGAAATCCATGAAATTTAATACATATTTCTTGGAAGACTGAAGATCCTTGATACAGATGTGGTTCTATAATATATATGTGCACTGTTTGATTTCGAAAAGCTATTACAGAATATACAGCATATGAACAACCAATTTTATTTCATTTGATCTTTGAGATCTTTGATTATATTTTATCACAAGGAATGTTGATACATGCCAGTATGTATCTGGATAACTGTGAAATGGTTTTTGTAGAAGTTGGACTTGGCTCAACACTTCAAAAATCAAGTCAGTCACCAATGACTTTTCTTTACCAAACAGTTCTTCAAATGTAGAATCCTGCTAAGTCTTCCTTGCTATAGAATTATTTGTGTTTTAAATACTGTGTATGTATACAGCAAAATCTTAATGAAGTAAAATCTTCCTATATTTTTTTTATTTCTCTTTCACTTATGTTGCAGCATTTCTGAAGTAGTTTGTATAATCAATGTTCCTAAGTAGGTGCTTAGTGCTAAGATCTGTCTGCACTAAGAAGTGTATTCTAGGCCAGATTCTAGCATATTTATCTATGAATTCCTAGATAATATGTTTAAATGACTAGATTATGATGATCTAATTTTATTAACTGTTTCATCACAAGAAGCACTATTACTGGAAGCATTGTTTTGCCATATTGTACAAAACAGTCAGCTTCCTGGATTTCTAGAAATAAGTTATAATCTTATTTTATAGATAATACTTTCAAGGAAAGTTTTAGAAAATCTTGATATATCAGCTATTGCTTAATTGCAACAGTTGCTCAACTGTTGCTTAGCTTTCTCAATCTATACCACCTAAGACTTTCAGAATCTTCAATAAGTGTTTATGAGGCCTGACTACAATTGCTTGGTTATTTTGGACAACATACTAGACAGAACAGTCAAAATCTATTTCCCTATGGTGTTGCACTTCTTTCACAAGAAATATAACCTGGATTAATTTTTTTCATCTTCTAAAGGGATTGATTTGATAGTTTATCATTTTTGCATTAAATTTGATGTTTCTGTTCAATTTGGTGAGGTTCACAATACTCAAATACTGGGTACTAGTTCCTCTTGTGCAAAAAAGTTTCGCCTAACACACAGAACCCTAAGAGTCTGGCTAGGAGAGAGGACTGACATGAACACTTTCAGGCTGTTCCCAGTCACAGTTTCTTTCAGCACTTGGTTTTTGTAAAGAATTTGTATTTCACATTAACAACCAATAAACAAAGGACACTTTATTTTTCTTCAAAATTATTCTTACTCAAAGTCTTTCTCTGTGTACTTGTACTTGTTTTGCTTATGAAGAAAAGAAACCTTTTAGTTATTTATTTTTTCTAAGTTTTCAAAGAGAATTATGACATCAAGATTTTAAGTTCATACACCTAGTGAATGAAGTAGTACACACTTAGGAGTTCCATTCAACTTGCATCCCTCTGAGTGCTGAGAACAAATTGAAACACGTATATAATGCCTTAAATTCTGACAGGAAATTTATTACACTGTGCTGGAACAAAATTAGGGAAGAGAAGGAACTTCATTCATTTCAGTATTCTAAATTTTTTAACTTTCTTCAAAGATTTTTTGATTACTTTCTCTATAATTTTTCTTTCCTCTTGCTAGGCTATGTCTGTGTTAATATCTGTCTGTGATTAAAGCCAGCAAAAAGGGTGTTCACTGCTTGTCTTTGTACAATGTATTACTTTAGGCACAATCCTGGGACAATAGACTGTAGAATTTTATACTATCTGTCAAAGCATTTATGTATCAGGTGACAAAAGGATAGACTAACCCTGTTGCTATAGAATGATGCAGTCTTTTAAAATAAGAACCCCTGAACAAAAAAAAGGATCTTCATTATTATATTGCTTTTATTGAAATTATAAAATTTCATTATCATATTACTTTGTGATGTGGTTAGCACAAATGTCTACCTTTGATTAGGTCCATTGACATAGGTAAAGTGAATCCCACTTTTTATTAATTTTTTCATCATGCTATTTACACCATCAGCTCCTTTTCTGCACAGGGAATCTCTACCTCCAGCATGTATTTTAGTGGTTCTCAAGGTAGAACAGGATTGTTAGGTAGTTATATGGTCTAATTTATGATTTTTTAAAAATAAATATTATTTAAATTCACTGACTGACTTTTCACAAAAATCCATGTCTAGGAACTTCTGCTAACAAAAGACACATTTCAGGTATGCTTATTTTAATTTATCAGTCTATCAGAAAAGCGCATGGGATTATACTTCAGAGCTGAGTTAACAGCTATTAGTGTATAGCTGGCAGATAATTTCAGGGATAGTGTACTCTGGCTGAAGAATTTTTAGACTTTGAGTATTTGGCTGGGCTATTTTGATTGCAATTGGTATATTTAATAGCGGCATGCATTTAAGATTCAAAGCAATAAACTGCCATTTCTACATTGAAAATGTTCACTATTTGTTGTACTAAAAATAAATATTAAATTATCAATCAAACTCCCTCCCTAAGACTGGTATTACTTGCTCTGAAAGTCAAATTGCTTTTGTTTATATTGTTTTTACTGACAATTTTGTTGTCATTATTTTAGTGGTTTGTAAAAAAGAAATTAAGAAATGAGTTAGCAGATAATTTTTTTTAAAGTTGCAAATAGTATTTGGTTATATAAAAAAGTATTGTTTACTTTAATGTGTATCCAAATTAGAGTTACGGGGGATAAAAGTATCTGATGACCATTGTGGGTCCCTTCCAACTTGAAAAATTCTGTGATTCTGTGACACTCTGTTATTTTCTAGACTTATATATTATTGATTATTTTTTAAACACTTCTGCAGATCTATTTTTAAAATATCCTGTGGACAGCTGAAAGTATCTTATAATTTCACTTATCTACTAATAACTGTCCATCATTCACTCAAATAAAAAAAAGAAATATGTTTTTTGGGTTTTCATTGGTCATGTGGAACTGATACCTTTAGAAATCCAGTGAATGTTTTTGTATAGGTACACAAAGTTGCAAGAAGTTCTCATCAGGGTGCTTAAAGCAGGCTACATGGTGTGATATATGTTTGATGAAAAAGAAATTAAAAAACTAAATGCATTCAACCTGCCTAATTAATTCCCTGACAGGTCTAATTTATTGGAAAGTATAGTCATATATATTAAGCAATATACACATTTCATTGACATGACACACAGATTGAGAAAGATGAGTAAATGCAAGCAGCATATTTTCTTTGAATGAGTAAGAGTTCAGGTGACAGACCACATTTCACACACTTCAGAAATGGATAAAATAATGGAAGCTGCATCAGTCAAGTATGGTGTAGTAATACAATACCAGAATGACAGTGAATTAAGAAGGAAAGCTTAGTAACCCTTTTGTAATTACTGCCCTGATGGAGCTATACTATGCTCATGACTAAACTAAGAGCTTTCCACAGCAGTTGAACAATGCAGTGTTACCTAATCAGGACTGAATTGTTTCTAACATGTCTGGTCTAGTATGGTGAAATACACAATACCTGTTTTCTATCCTACCCCCTTCCCTCAAGGAAGAGTCAATTATTTAATTAACAACTGGCTATTATGCTGCAATTTCTTATATCCTCTGTCAAGGCAGCTAAACTTAAAGGGACTTTTCTCTCCCCCTTTGGCTCTTTCTGTATTATTTCCTGGTCCTGAAACTTCAGGAATTTTTGTGAGTTCAGCCACTCACAAAAATAGCAGATTTGCATCCAAATCTTGAATCACCAAGGGTCTGTTTTTTTAGTAAAATAAATGTTTGCAACAGCTTTCCTTACTCTAAACAACCCAAACTTTTCTTAGACTTTATTAGAAACAGTTCTTATTTGGTCATTTGTCCCAGTGTTTCAAATGGAAAAAGAGCTGAGGATTAGGTACATTTGGATCTGATTCCATTTCTATTAAAGAAGTCACTTATCTACCAGCCTGTTTTACAAGGTGTGAAAGGACTAAGCAGCTAAGCAAGTTCATTGGATCAATTTGTCAGCAGTGAATGGGGAGGAAGAAGTGAGAGAAATCTGTACCATGCTTATTTTTCATTGTTAGAACTTTAGAATAAAGGCTGAAGACAGAAGTCCTCAGAGTTGCATTGAGCTGAAAAGTGTGTAAGTTGGTCACCAAATCATATTCCTGTGATCTAGAAGGAAATAATTATTCTAAGAGTGAAAGTATTTAAGTGGTCCCTTAGTATTAAAAGTGATGGACTTGTTTACAATACCTTATAGAGCCATACTAGAGTTCGATGATTGCATTATATTACCAAACACTTCAGCTATCTTATCATATAAATAAACACACACTCAGAAATTTCTACATCTTCAGGTCTATCACATTCCCTAGTACATCTATGCTTTTATTGAGATAATTTTTTACATGTAGCTTGAGGACTTTGGGGTTTTCTTTAGAATGGGTTTTGAAAAAATATAAAGAAGATGCATCTAGTCTTTTTTAAAATTATTTTATGCTTAAAAGTAACTGACACACTTTATAAAATTCCCTAATCAGCTACTGTTATTTTCTCTGTATTCTTTTGATAAAGAACACTTCATTTTATTTTACTTTTGGTTACTATTATACATATTTTTTGCATCACTTATTATTATATTATTAGTATAATTCTGCCCTAATGAACATCGCAGTCAAGTCACTTTTCCTCCTTAGCCTCTCTAACTGTAAGATATGAAAAAAAACTATTTTTTTTTTGTAAAGCATTTTAAAATCCAAATGACCAGTAAGGTATGAAGTTTACTGTCCTGCATAATTTAAATCTGTGGTTGGGATAATTAATGAACTCCAGTTAAAGCCTTAATATTCTATTGAGATCTGTATAATTGTTATGTATATACAGAAACATAGGAGAACGATCTCCTAGCTACAACTGTTAAATGATCCCTACTTAGTGAAAGATGTGTATCTCACTGTACTGGGAAAATAGCAGGAGAGGGATGTGCGTGCAGAGAAAGAGAAAAACAGCAACAATGGAGGGTAGATGGGAAACTCCTTTGAAGGGCAAAGGACTGACAGGCAGGAAGGCCCTGAATGAGAAGGGTCAGAGTGAATTGAAACCCTCAGAGGATCTATATAGACATTGCTCAATTTGGAAGTTAGTACCAGTTTTTCTCACTACAGAGACCAGAACATCCCAAGACACAAAGGACATGGAGAAGTATTGGACCAAATCCAGCTGAAAAAATGCATTTGAGGAGTTTAAAACATTTTAATGAAAGGAATGTGTATTTCAGGATAGCTTGGCAGCACTGGTTCTTAAACTCAAGGAGTCCTAGTTCAACTTACTCAATATGTTGTCAAGAAAATATGAAGAGCTTTGCCTGGGTTTACTAGAGGTTTTGACTCCCAGGAATTATTTTGATGAATAGGAGGGGAACATTATTAGAATTCCAATGGGATCTGCTAGTCCATAACATGTGTGAAAAATGGCTGAAATTCTGAGGCAATTTGGCTGTTGTGTTTTTGTCTTTCTGGCTTGGATTTTTAAAGGTTCATTTTTGAATTTTAAATTTGGCCTGTGAAAAATCGAAATCTTTACACTTATTCCTCAAGAAGCTGCCTACACCCTTTTGTGGATTTCAAGCTTACAGTCACACTTTGGGTAATATTTAACAGACAAAAATAATATGTTTGCCTAAGATAACCCATAGACTGTTATTAAATTAACAGTCTTGTATATCTTGTATTAAATTAACTTTCTTGTATGTGTGAGTTTATAAATACCTATGTATCATAACAGCTGTTCCCCACACTGTTCCACAAAGTTATATTAAACTTAGGATTCCATTCCTGATATTAGCCAACGCTTAGAGCATGTAGAGAACAGAGAAATCTCACAGTATTGATCATAGAAACAAATCTTAAGCATATACTCAGGTAATTAGTTGTTTGTTACACCGAGTGTTTTATATACTTTCTTCAGGTAGGATGCTGAAATATGTTCATGTTAGACATGCAAAAAGTGCTCAGAGGAGAGATACTCAGGAGAGATACTGTGTACAAAAGGTGACAAAACTAAAATGGTGTATTCAATGATCTGCTTTCAGTGCAAACTTACATGAACTGAAGAACAAACAAATCCTTTATACTTTTCAAATCTCACTGAAAGCTGCCCCAGATAACTTCAAGTCTAAAGATAAGCAGGGAGTTACTGAAGATTTCTTCCAATCTGATGGCCACAAACATGAACTTGCTTATAAGAAAATACATTTACCCTTTTTCATCTTTTCATCTCCTTGCTAGATATAAAGGAGGATGATGTACATATTTTGTACATAAAACACAAACAGGGGTTTGAGAATTTTTTTTCTTTCAAAATTGCTATTGTAATGCTAGTATTAATGAAATTATAATGTTGGAGTCTAACATTTCATTTTGTTGGACTTGCACCTCTTTGCTAAAGATTACACTGACTCCTGGTATTCAATATAATGATTTTATATCAGTAGGAAATTATTAACGCTAAGAAAAATGTATTATATCCGCTACTTTGGGCCACTGATTACAGCAGCATATGATGAAATTACTCCCTGTTTAAACAATAAATTGAAATAGCTTCCTATCTATCCTTCTCGTGTGTTATGTTTTTCCACATGGTATGGAAAAAACCTTTCTGAGTTTACATTTGGGGTAATGTTAAACCTACATGTAAAATTGTTTCTTAATTTAAAAAAAAAAAAAAAAAAAAAAAAGCTTAGCATCTAGATGTACACATTGTTTCCTTCTTCCTGTGAAAATCATAAAATCAATACACAGATCCTGTCTGAACAAGAAATGACAAAAGGGATTGATGGGAAAGTGCACATAAGGACAAAAATGCAGAGCAGAACACCCAGGCTGAAAACTTAACACCTAATTATGTGTTCAAAAACCACCAATTGCCAAAGTGAATATAGCCTTTCATGACTTATATTTATCTGTTTCTGCTTTCATGTTAAGTCACACAAGTTCAGTATGCAGTATTTTAGTTGTTTAGCTTCTGCTCAAACTTCCAATGATAATATTCTTATAGCAGAATAAGTACAGACAGTTATTCCTGTTGTATTTCCCAGCTAAAGAAAAGTACCTGGAGTTCTCATAATATAGTGGAGATGGAAAGCAGAACATATGTTCTTGCCTATTTTATTTCTTAAAGAGGTAGGAATATGATGAGGAAATACATTGCTTTCTGACAAAGCTTTTAAGACTGTAATATATCTTTGCATTTCACATACTTTTATTGTGAAGAATTTCTAGTATTTTGAAAAAAAATTATTTGACCTTATTAAGAATTTCTTGCAACTTGGAGATAATTGTATGTTTTTCATATTTAACAAGTTATTTGTTCATGTCTGAATTTAAAGTGGACATTTAAAGTGGACATTTTTTGACAAAAACTTTCCCATTTGAAATTTCTAGTTTGTCAGTAGAAACGTTTTTCAAGCAAGGTTCATATATCTTAACTCCTTTCAATATGGAAGAAACAATGTTAGAACAGCAAATAACTAGCAGTGTTTGGAACACATAATAAAGCCCACATCATTTTTTTGATCAGACCAAACTTTGAATTTCAGATGAGGTTCCTAAACACCAAGTTACAGATTCAGATTGGCCATATATACACTATAGAATTCTCTAGCATGTGTCAATCACCGTGATTTGTGATTTATATGGTCTTGAGATTAAATGCCTAAAATGAATACAGTGGTTTTCTTCCAAAGTGTGATTTTTCTTAAACTGATTTTTCTTTTGCTGGCTCAGTCCTGACTAAACTTGCAGCGGCGGCGGCTGGCCTCGAATACTATCGAGCGCGTCCAGGCAAGCTGCGGCCAGCACCGCCGGCAGCACTGGGGGGCACTCTCTCGCTGGAGGGCTTCCTCGAGAGAGCGCCTAAGGCTTTCGCCTTTGGAACACGAGGACCCGCGGAGCTAGATGGAGGGATGAGGCTGCAACCCGCAGAAGGATGAAAAAGGCAGGACCACGACAGCACGGGGAACAGGAGCCCTTATTAAGAAAGGGTCGCTGATCGTGGACCAGGAACGGGTGCCCGGCAAGGGCTTATAACTTGGATACAACAACCAATCAAAATTTTTGAAGGGTGGGATGAACAAGTAACAGACAACTCGGGTATCCAATGGTGCGTAACTGGGGGTGGAGTCCTGGCCCCTGATCCAATCACTCGATGCCCAGGGTGGAAGGTTCTGGATGGAAAGG
Source organism: Passer domesticus (assembly GCF_036417665.1). Taxonomy (NCBI): domain Eukaryota; kingdom Metazoa; phylum Chordata; class Aves; order Passeriformes; family Passeridae; genus Passer; species Passer domesticus. The sequence goes on from NC_087474.1 coordinate 65,818,617, forward strand.
TGTGGGCACCGAGTGACGGACAGGCAACCAGGGAGGGGTTTGGAGAGACACAATAACTAAGCGGGGAGGGGAAAGGGATAACTGACGGGGCAAGCAAGGGAGAGAGAGAGAGAGAGAGAGGGAGTCTGGGCAGAACCATTAACATAAGCAGGGGTGATAGGAATAAACCAACGTAAAACAACACACCCCAACATCAACTAAATGACATTGTAAAGATATCTTCCTTTATGACTTGCCTGAACTGTAAACTCACCTATGTGTACTTTAACTATGAGTTAATCAAAGAAAGCATAAATATGCCTACTCATCACTGTTAAGCCTTCTTCAAGGTGTGTACTGAATTGTTTAAACTAGCTGAAAATGTCCTACCATGATCTAGGAATGTCCAAATTCATGTTCTGGAAGACATGAACTGACAAGCATGCAGGAATCTTCTCCATATTACTGTGATTCAAAAGTCTTGGAGAATCTATTCTTATGTCATTATCATATTTTTCTGCTCCTTCAAGTCACCTAAAATGTATGACCTACAGGAGTCTTGAAAAAATACTTGGGGCAGGTGTCATGTTTGTCATATTACATGACTATCCAAGTAATACAAGCACGACTAGGTTTGCTTGCCTTTCAAGCTTTTCAGGTTCCATAACAATTCATCTCTGCCTGTGTTCTCACTACACTACATACATATAAGAATGCACAAAATTGCAGTTTGATGAACATATTCCTTACAAACTGTTCATCACAGATTTAATAATTTTTAAAAATAATTAATTAATTTTCTGTTCTGAAATTATCTTATTTTTGTTGCTGCAATATTTAATTAAAATACTTAATCCTTAACCACCATCTTGTTTATTTTGCTGTAGCTTTTCTATACATACCTAAACAGCTACTTAGACATGAGTTTTATATATATATTTTTTTATCTGACATGTTAGCAAGAAAATATAATTCTAGAAATACATGGTAGGGGGAAGGGGGAAATATAACCAGAGGTAGGTAGAGCGTGTATCTCAGTAATACAAAGTAATACAAAACTCATGCAGACATTGAAAATACTTTTTCTCATCATCTCTGCTGTATTAATTTACCAATAATTTTTTTTCTACTCAGAGAATTTCTACGTGATCTCAATTAATTACTTCAAGGTCACAATCTTCTCTTTACCTTCCTTATACTGTGTAACAGCAATATGATGCAGCCAGTTTAAACTGTTTGTCCTATAAATGGGTCAACACAAGGCATATTTTGACTGGTTCTGTTGTAGATTCTTTGGTTAGTAAGAGCAATAGGATCTTTAAATGACACTGATCTTGCCATCACATACTGAAGAATGTGCTGTAATTTAAATATGGAGACATTCAATAATGTGAATCTGAAAGCAGAGAAGCCTACTTTTAGTTTGCAACACTTTGGAGTTTGTTCCTTTAGATGTAAAGGAAGTGTCAGAGCTGGCATGCAGTCAGGAGTCCATGCTACACACTGAGCCAATGATTACCACCAACTGATCTGTGGTTCCATCCAAACAAGCATCCACAATGATCTTATTGAACATTTGTGTTTCGTGTAAACTTCAACAAAACAGATGTAGTAAAAGAACAAACAGTACCACTTGTCCATATTGCAAATTAAAACACAAAAGAGACATGACATGAAGAATCGTGGTGAACCACAACAATGACAGAAAGTTTTAAGGGAAAGAGATTTGAATGGGGGAGGAAGTCAAGAAATAATTGCTCATTTGTTTCTGAAATGTCATTTTTCTTCCCTAAAAATTTCTGTCAAAGATTTATTTCCAGGTGTGATGGTTGACCAGGGCCCAGCCACCATTTCAATCCTCAGTGGGCTTGAAGAAGAACACAAGAGTCATCTTGTAGGTCAAAGAAGAAACAGGGACATCATTTACCAATTACTATCATGAGCAAACCAATTTCAGTTTGGGGAACAGTAATTTAATTTACTTCCTATTAAAATAGATCTAGATGGTGAGAATCATAGACAAAACCTAAACCACCTTCCTCCTAATAATTCATCTTTTTTTCAGAGTCAACTTCCCTTTAATTACCGAGTTCTGTTCTTCCCCTCTGCCTCTGCCCTGAGCAGGACGGAAGCTGCACTCAGTCCGCAATCACACCTGGAACCTCTCTTGCACCTCGTACCCCTCTCCCCTCGGGGCTGGCAGCGCCGTTTCACCCCATATCACCTCACCCATCCCTGCCTAGCAGGTGCTCTGTCCTTTCCCGTCTCTGCTTCCCCCAGCCGGGTTTGCGGGGCTGAGGGACTGTAGGGCCGCAGGGGCTGTGCACTGCGCTGAGGCTGCTGGAGCCGGCCGGAACCGGCTGTACCCAGCTCGGGGCGAACCGATCCTCTCCTAAGAGAGCCTGCAGGGGCTTGGCGAGATCCCTGCGAGCGCCTGGTACAACAAAACCCAGTAGATGAACTTATAATAATTGATGAAGTCGGTTAAAAAATACAACTGGCAAGTGTTTAATACCTTTGCATTGGGAGCTTCTCTATTTATGAAGCTCCCAAGAACATTAACTGAAATTTCATTATAGTCAGTCAGTGGTAATGTATCCGGAGTAAAGATAAGAGGTAAGGAAAAATTGCTAAGTCAAATTGTGTATTTAATTTTTGGTGGGGCAGACAAAGCATTTCACTACATTATCTTCCATCAGAAAATGCCCATCTGACATATTTTTCACAGAAAATGTTACTGAATACTTTCGGTAGAATTTTATTTAGTATTTTATTTTTGTTTAGTATGTATTTGAAATCTTGTCTGGTAGTAATATTAGTTTTTTTACACTCCTGAAATAATTGTTTCTGATTTATGCAGTCTTTTGACTTTTGGTTATGACTATAGAGTAAAAAAAAAAAAAAAAAAAAAAAATAGAAGAGAAATTCAGAGTTTCATTGCCCTCTAAAATTTCAGTGGCAGTTTCTGGATAAATCAGGATATGCAATTCCATGTTCACAGAAGGTCTAAGATGTCCTGACCGAATAGTAATCAATCGATACATCTTAGAGGTCAATCTTTTTTACCTCCTGTGATGTTTTTAATAGAGGAAAACTGGCTTAATAATTTTAATAGATACCACCCATTGTCTCTAAGCCTCATGATCTGTGTTAGACAAAGTCCTCTAACTCTCAGAAAGCCACCAATGTGAGTGAACTTCTGTATGCTGTGTGCAAACTCAGCATATTGGCCTTGACCATAGGCCAACACCCATGTGTTATCCAGAAGAATTCCTCAGAGCCACAGTTTTGATATATGGATTGCTTGTATTTCTAACTAAATATATTGTAGGTTAATCTTAGTTAGCTTATGGTGGTAGAATATGAAAATGCCAATTTGCTCCTGTGTGTTTTATTCAGGTAAAAGACATTTCTTTTCCCACTGTGTTCAGTTAGATACTAATATTAGTCGCCTAATTAAATTCTAGATAAATTAGAAGTGGAAATATAATTTACAACTACTGATTGAAACACAAAATTACTTTATGATACTGATAAATCACATCATTTCAGTGCTCATTTTCCATAGCACCCTGTTATCTCCTGTGAAGAAAATCTGTTTTAAAGTCTTGATATATTTATAGACTATTATAACATTAAAAATCTGATGTAAAAAATTATTTTATCAAAGAAAAAATATATTTTGTCAATCCACAGAACTGCAGAGAAAATCTTAAAAATACACGTGTTTCAAAAACAATAATGAAATTTTAGGGAAAATAATTTTCTCATCTTGAACTTTATATTTGTGGGCACTAATAGCAGTGCTTAGAAATAGCACTTTTGTCTAGAATTCTGTTCATAAATATAGGCATAGACAGTGACCATTTCTCTCCTTTGAGAGCTACTGCAATGCATATGGAAAACAAATGTCTAAACGTTACACATTATGATGTAAAGCATATCAGTGCATTTCAGTGTAATATCATAAACCAAATACTGGAACTGGCAAGAAAAAAAACCAACCAGAAACAACCTTGCACTAGAGGCTCTTCCAAGACAGGATAGTTTTGTGTTATAAGAATTTGTTTTTATGTACCACATTAGCCTACAAGGAAATTCTGATAGCATGAGCCAAACTTGGAAATTCATCAGATTTTTTCAACTAGCCATAAAAAAATTGATGTCAAAGGAATCACAATTTGGTGATATATGAGAGACTAACTTTCAGAAGTGGGACTGTACATCAGCTCCCAGCTGCTTCATTTTGGGAAGTTTATATTTTTGCATATTGCCATGGCTTTGGATTTCTCACAGTAGTTTAGTTTATCAGTTTACTCATGTCGACTGTTTACTAATTCCACTGTATACCTGCAAAACTGAGCTATAATAATGCTAAGATTAAAAACCTAATCAGGTCTAGATACTCCTTGTAGGATAAATCTTTGCAACATACTACAAGAAGAAATAAGATCACAAGGCATGGTGTGAAGATGAGAAAGGAATGTGGACCAAGGATCTGGGAAGAATGCCAGAACTTAAAACAACCGTTATACAACAAAGGTCCCTTGCAGTATTGTGATCTACAAATACTAAAAGCAGGGCCACAATGCCATGAAGTTAATCCTGTAACTTGATCTACAGTTAATCCATGCAACTCATTTGCATTCATTGATTACTTTTACACTAGCAAATTAAAGATGACTGGATGGTTTTCTGATATGGATGTTTTTTTTACATGCCTATATTGTAAGAATGCTTAGCTTCCCAAATAGGCTAGCTATATGCAAACTATCCCCCAGGAATACTTCCTATCTGCCAAATGATTACTTGGATTTGTTAGGGAGAATGTTAGTTGCCATGAAATCATACAAGGTGTTGTTCTCACAATAAATACAACCAAGAAAACATTAATTCATAATTAGCAGCCGGTCTAATGATTGGATGATTTTCTTGGTAGAGATTTAGTAAGTTTAAATGAGGTTTGAATTACTAGACTTCAGAAACTTATGTAATAAGGAATATGTTTTTTACATTAGAGAAAGCCAAGGACCTTTGTTTTCAAATGACATAGATTCCTAAATATAATTTTTAAGTACAATTTGTTACCTGTTCAGCTTAGCACCTTTAACAATGAAAATACCTAACTTGCAACAAGTTGAATCATTGAAGCACCCTGATTTCAGCTTTGAGTAAATGTAAAACCACCAAATTGGTTGGTGATGGTGCCAAATTGCTCCCCTTAAAAAGACACAAAATTTGTGGTTTGTCATGCCTGGACTATACTTGTTCTTTGTCTGGAGCTGGAGACTCCCAGGGTAATAGCCTAGCAGCTAGGTCGAACATCCATTTAAATTCATTTTATAAATTAACAAGTATGTAATTATTTTATAGAGTTGTATTTCTTCAGTAACAAGAGAGTCTATAAAACACCATAGTTCACACATATTTGTGACCAAGGAACATTAAAGAAGACAGAATAAGGATTTTAGATCATACGTATCACATTTCATTTGGGTATGCGAAGCACTGACACTGGGTGTAAAGTTGGACTGAAGGAAGAACACCTTTTCAGGTTGTTTGTTTTCTTGAGCTATGGTAGATATAATTTTCATACATGTTAAAGATTGTGTATTCTGCAGGTATGAAAGTAGAGCTGTTGACAGAGGTTGCTAGTTAGTTCAGGTGGCTGTACTGAGCTTTGTGAATCCCATTCTCTGACTCCCAGCTGATCTTAGCCATTTTGTACACCTAACTGGAAACTTCACTTGGGGTTATATTTTCCAGTGTGACAGATCAGTTACAAGCTAGGTGTCCTGATATTCTACATAATTTATATCTTTTTGATTTAATCTAAGATGACTAAAAATAATGTGTTCAAACTATTGTGCAACTTAAATCATTAATCAAGTGTAAATCATTAGTATTTGTACAGGACTTTCCTCATATTTGCATACTGTAATCACCCTGAATATTGTTCATAGACTTACTTAGCTGTTTCTAATGCTGAAGAGCTTTCATGCTGAACTAGACCAGAAATTAACATAAGTCTACTCTAACCTGAGCTGTGGACTTATTTAAAAATAACGCTTAATGCTTAATTTAGCAGAAATACAACACTGTCATTTTATTGGTACATGTGTTTTTTATGTCTCTAAGAAATATTTTTTTATTAAATTGATTGCAAACCTCTTTTAGGTATTAGAATATCTGGGACTTTATAAATAAAAAATGTAAGGAAAAAGATGGTAGACTTATTGTAAGAAGAATGTCCCCTTAGCACTTAGATAATGACCACCAAGGTTTGTGTGCTTACAGCAAAGTTAAGGGGATGCAGAAAATCATAGATACTGATGATACAATTTTTTTGTTGTATCAACTTTGTCTGGGAAGTGAAAATTTTCAGTCTCATAGCTTGGCCTTACTACACACACAGGGACATGCAGATGTATTACAGAAGCAGTAAACAGGATAAAAATAGTGGACTTATATATGTGTTCATTCTGAGTAAGTAATAATGATAGCATATAAATTTAACACAAGTTTTAATTTAAAATGGTTTGAACACTACTATGGTAAAATGTATGGCAGAGTATGCTGAGCTCTGTTGGGAATGCATGTACTCACATTCTATCTACACGTGGACTTTACTGCAGTTGGAGACAAGGATTTTTTTTTTCTTAGAAGGCTTTGGAAAAAGACACCATTTAGCCTGACAGCAGTTTTATTAATCCTCTAGCATTCCATTCAAAATGTATGTATTATACTAGTTTTAAAATAGAGGTAAAACAAGTTTTTGTAGGAAATTGTAGACCCCGAAGTGTTTATTCATTGATCAAAATGCATATTTAGCCGGTCACTTTGCTCTTTTCCCCTAGTTATGATAATGATCCATTTCATATCTGCCTGCTGTAGTGCAATATTTGATTATCAGTTTTCAAAGACTACAGCTGATATTATTTTTGTTTTGTCTGTAGGCTGCTTAGTGACTGAAAGTCACTGCAATGTAGTAAATGTTTTTCTCAGACACCACCTGCTAGATCAAGTGGTGAACTCGTATAAGGATTAAAGATCCACAAATGTTTTCTCCATGGTTTTGGAGCTCCTGTCATTAACTGAGTAGCACAGGGAATAGAAAATTCTACTAGTTTGTCCTGAACATCATAAAATACTTTGCTCATTCAGGTTCTTCTGAAGAATACTTGAATGATCCTCCATCATTCTTTAACCTTTGCTCTTTAAACTTTCTTGAGTGTGGATAAATGGTAGCTGGTATTAGGTGGTTCTAAATATATAATAAACAATGGTAAAATTTTAAAATTTATATTCAAGAAGTGTCCATCCAGATTTCTAAGCATCTTTGAAATTAATTGCAAGAAGGAATGCTAGCAAAAGCAATGAAAATATTTCTTCTTACGGTTTTAACCACGTTTGATTCTAATCCATCAATCCATCATTCCAGTATTACCAACCTAACATAGCGAAAAACTGTCATCTCCTATACAGTTAGATGAACATATTGTTAATCTAACTGCATCAGTATGTCTTCACAATGTGGAGACACTGGGACACCACAAAGGTGTAAAAAATTAAAACATAATGGAATTAATCAGCTGGTGGATATTGCTAAATTTTTGAGATTTTCATTTTAAGAGAGGAAAGGAATGCAATCAGATGTTTTGTTAATTTTTCTGCCTGTCTGTTTCTTGTCTTGTTGACATGAACCATTTGCCAGCATGGGCTCTAAACTTAATCTTGTTATGAAGATCTATACCACAAAGCATTATCAGTCTGCATTACACCATAGGTGCACTAGTACTTAAGAGTGCACTCTTACAAAGCATAGATTAACACTGCAGAGTGTACATGCTTACACTAGATTTAAATACACTAGAAAAGACTAGCTTAGGTGGGCTGTTTGTTAATGTTTTTTGTTTGAGAAACATGTCAACATCCCACATCGTTCAAAGTCAGCTAAGCTGCTTTCTTAAGTTGTTTCAGATAGCCCTATATCTACAACACAGTTCTGTCTAGCTGTGTCTCCTGGTTGTTGCTTGGAGTGCTATGGTTGCTGAGTTTTCATTTAATCTGTTTTCACAAGTGGGACTCATACTAGTTATTGTTTGGGTTGTTTTTAAAAATTCACTCATATTCTAATTTCTTCTTCATACCTTAAAGCATTGTCTACATACAGTAATATTCCAGTAATATTCAGGAGAGCTGGCCTAGATATAACCTGTGGACCAGATTTGATATACAGTTTTCAGTAATGTGGGTACAGTTGGCCTTGTCTGTAATCTGATCCATGAGTCACACTACTGAGAGTGTTGGCTTATGATAGTTATGCTTGATCTCATTGTAGGACTGTGTAGTCAATGTGAGACAGACTTTGGCAGGGAGGAGCAATTATTTTTGAAATTAAGCTTGTGCCCTTAGGCTTCTAGAAGTCTATTACTGCTATCTGCTCTGGAGTACTGTGAGATTGTGTACTTTGTCACGCATGCTTATTGCAAATAAAACAACCTAATGACATTGATTTAATGCAATTTCATACCATATGCAATTTTTCCAGTTGTTCTTTTGTTTTTGACATTTTATCAGTTTGTTCTGAATATGGGGCAAATCTGCTTGAAAATGTTTTAATATATAATGGTATAAAACATGTAGTATTTAAATGCTAACATGTAACTTTGAGTATATATTTAGTTGACAGGAGGACTGATGGAAAAAGATATTCCAGGTGGTTTTCCATTAGGAAAGCATGTTTTCTCTATTCTCATGGTTTAGGAATTGTACTCCTCAATTCAGTGCCTCGTCTGAGACACTTCAAATCATATTACCCCTGTCTGTGAGCAAAACATTTAGAAAAGCAACCCACAATTATCTTTCCCAACTGCAAAAAGGGTATTTTTCATACCTCATGTGTATGTTCCACCCTATCATAACAGCATGTATAGAGATGAAGGGGGCACAGCTGGCATACACACTAGTGTTTTACAGTGAAAAAAATTGCAATGCCCACAGAAAAATGTATGGGTTTAAATTGCTGGGGTCTTCTTTTGATTTGGTTTTGTTGTTTTGGGGATTTTAAAATTAAAAGTCCAGATGTGATGGTATGATAGAAATATTATCTTCCATTGTTAATTCCTGTGCTATCAGAGTTTTGAAGAAGAAAAGAAACCTATCTTCTTGCTGAAATGAATCAATTGCTTGCCTGCTGACCTGATGCGGAGGGTGGGGGGGAGACAGAAGGAAAAAGTGGTCTGGGAAATTAATGCTCATGTATTTTATTCATTACATTTATAAGACCTGAGCTATTTTTCAAATAAAATTTATGGTTTCTTTTAGCAGCTTTGTTTAGTATTAGTGTAGATGAAACTATAAATTTGAAATAACATAATTTTAAACAAAAAAATGGAACCAATGTCTTGTTAATGCAAATTAAAGCTTTAAGAGGAAACAAAACTAGGTGTCACAGTTGTTGCAGTTTGTGAAAAATGCCAATCACTTGTTTTTAAAATTTTAAAAGTTTAATAGAAATAAAATGGTTATAAAATAGTAATATAATTAGAGTAATAAAATTTGAAGAATTGAGATTAGGACAATATGAGACAATAAAAACAAAGAGATATGGACATCTGGGTACCTTTTTCAGGACAACACAAGCCCGAAAAAGGACACCTGTTAACAGAGGATTAACCCTTAAAAACAATCACCTGTTGCATATTCATACATCTCATACATCATGCAAAAATTCTGTTCAAACACAGAATTCTGTCTGGTCACTGTCAACTTCTTCCTCTTAATCCTCATGCCGTCTTCCTGTCTGAGTGAGGTGGGAAGAAGTTAGTTTTCTGCTGATAAGGGAGCAATAAATTCCCTTTCTCTGCAAGATTTAGGTATCCTGTGGCTTCTATCTGGTGCGAGTCCTTTCTTAAACAAACATCTTACATAGCATAGTTTCTATTTTAACATTATGTTATAACCTAAAACTATATTTAATACACTACTTAAGAAAATTAATACAGCATAACTTTCTAACATAGCACATACAATATTCATTTTAATACTTGCGAAAATCCAATCATAAAATACACATTTTTCACAGTTATAATAAAGTCTTGGTTTGAAAAGACAGGTGTCTGCAAAGGAAGGAAGGAGTCTTTTGTAAAATGAAAAATATAAACCCCCTCCCTCTGAATTATTATAGTTTTGAAATTAAGGGGCTCTCAGGCAAAGATATGGGAGTAGGAATAACACTTACTTTTTAGAAAAAAATAAAAAAAAGAAGCAGTAATACAAAACAACACTGACAGAGAATACGACCTGACACCCTATTGGTCAGGATGTTGGTAGTAGTCTGATTTAATGGTGGCTGCAGTCCTTCCGAAGTGATAGATGTGGTTCTGCTGAAGCAGTGATCCTGTAGAAGGCTGTAGTTTTCCTCTGAAGGGTCCAGTGGTGGTATAAATGGGCTTGGTCTTCCTCTGGGAATCCAGCGGAAAAGAAAGCTGCTTTTCTGGGAATCCAGTGGGAAAAGGCTGGCTGTGGTGTTCCAAATCTCAGATTACATTCAGGTAGAAATGCTTGTCTTCTTCTCCTGGGCAGAGCATCTCACAATTGGATGATGCAATTGTATCAGACATGTAGTGAGACTCAATGGCCCATTAACAGAAGATGTTTCCCAGAAGGAGGATTGGTTGTGGAGAAGGTAAAGAAAACTGCCCCACCTGGTTTTAACAGGTGGCTCAGTTAAGAGAAGATAACTGACCTACCTCTGACAAATGGCAATAGAATACACAACCCCAGCCACATCTTGCACTTGCAACTTAAGACAAATAATTATAAAGTTTATAGATGATTAGGTTCTGCCATCCCAATGTAAATGGGTATATATCTTATTTAGTAGATTGTTGATGAACTAGGTGATTGTTTTAGGTTATTTCCAACTAAACTGTTCTATTCTAAATCCCAACAAGGCTGTTAACTTGGTGATTTGTCTTGGCCAAGTTTGTTGTCTAGATTTTTTTTTCAGGATATAGTGAAAAAGTTAGCTCTAGACAGCATTTTATCTGCAGGTTTTAATTAATTCTTTCAGGAGGTATCTTCCTCTCTCGCTCTCTGTCTCTTTCTGTCACCCCCCCCACCTCTTTGTCTCTCACTCTAATACTCTCTCCTTTCCTCTTCCTCATCTTTCTCATCTTCTACTTCATCTCCCATCTTTCCTTCATCTCTTTGTCCTCTTTCCCTTTGCCTCTTTTCCTTCTCGTAGTCTCCCGCTTTCTCTTCCTATTCTTCTCCTCCTCTCTTCCTTTCAATCTCTCCCAGCTTACTTGCTCTCTGCAACCTCTCCCCGTACTGTCTCACCTCCTCCCTCTCTGAAAGAAATGTAGGTGAATCTCTTACAAAGACACATTTAAAACATGCAGACTCAAATGAGATGCAGCCGTAATTGTCTGCTGATCAAAACAATTGAACTTATGTCTTTGTCATCAAATAGCAAGAGGAAGGAGGAGCTGGTACACAGCATAAAACAGGTGGTATAGAGACTCAAATAAAATTTTTATACAAGTTTTGAGAATTTTTCCTGATTCAGACCAGCTCTGGTTTGGTCGCAGGGACTGCACTTCCCCAGGTAACTGGATTATGTAGTTAGGTTATTGGATTATTCCTTCTGATTTAGTTTCATCCAAAGGAACTCTGTTTACATGCTGTGAAATTGTTTTGTGATGGAAAACTGCAGCAAGAGGGGACTGATAAGGAGATTAGCATCAGAAAAGCACTCCTGATCCAAACTAAACTTGCACGTTTGCAAATGCAACAAAATAAATTAATGGAGTCAGAATTTACTAACCTATAAATTAGGGTAAGAGAGCTGCACATGCTGATTATCAAATTTAATAGTGATCAATGTGGTGTCTGTTGAAGACATGAAACTATGAAGAAGTTAACTTCTTTGTCAGGATTTGGGTTACAGCAAAGTAGTTCTGCTCCATTTGAAGTTAAGAGGAGTAGAGTCAAGGTATGACAGATTATTGCCCCTGTTTTGTAACAGGACATAAATAAATAAATAAATATATTTGAAGCTTTTGTGCAGTGTCCCTTGCAAGATTGGGCCACATAGGGAGATGTAAAATTTTATTGCTCATCAGTTAGATCTTTTTTTTTTTCCCCAGTAAGAATGCCCACACTGATATGACTCATATTTTGACTTTTGAAGTAGTAATTTGATCATAAATAGTATTTACTGTAAGAAAAGGAATGGATGAATTATGAAGAAAAATAGTAATGATTCATAATACAGTTTTAGTCTACAGATTTATGGATGCATCTATGTTGAAATAAGTTATAAAAAGAAGGAAAAGATTGCTTAGACTTGCAAGTCACGACATGAGGCATTGCAAATACTAAGGTTAAAACATTCATGATCTGATACTTCTGTTATTTGAGGCATAAGCTTGCTTCTTTAATTTTAAAATACATACTAAAATGGAGAAAGAAAAGTGTGTGAAAATTTACCAGACAGTGAATTACTCACAGAATCACAAAATAGTTGGTGTTAGAAGAGGTCTCTAGAGATCATCCAGACTAGCCCCCGTGCTAAAGCAGTCTCACTTCCTCCAATATTAAGTGTATTTTGGTCTATTAAGAAAAGCTGCCATCTGTAATAATGGGTGGGTCTTCCACTTACCCTATCCTTAAAACCAGATATTTCCAGATATGCTTCTAGTTTACATTTGTCTGCTTTTCCCTCCTGACTTTCCAGAATAACCTCACTGTGGGTGGGCTCATCAACTCCAAGCAATTGTTAATAGGGAAAGGAAAAACATACTATATCCATACAAATTACCCTGGTTTGTGGATATTTATTCAAGCTTTTATGTTAGATTATTAGCTGTCTTGAGCAGTTCCTGGGCAAGCCCACAAAAATGTGTTTGGTGACCATTTTGTTGACCAAAAATAAGCATGCTTTATTCTGAAATTTGCAATATAATACTATTACTGTGATTTTTTTAGGGGTTTGAGCTGCAGTGTTTAAAGTAGGTATATATTTAAAGATTATTTCTTTTCCATTACCTTTGAAAAGGAATAAATGGGAGTGGTTTAACAGATTTTTAAGTTAAAAGTAGCAGTGAGCATCTCCAAGGAAATATATCAGTCTATTCACCATGGGAGTCAGATCCTTAATTAATGGAAATCAGCAGTGAAATGCTGCATATTTACACCCTGTAAGAACATGTATTCCTACGATCTGAAAACTACAAATAATGCCTTAATAGCCAAATTAAGCCACTCAATTTACAGAATATAGAATTTGTACTATGTTCACCATGGTCTTAAGTACTGTTTGCACTGCATTAAATACTTTCCTTATTTTGTTACTTTTTAAAACCTGCCAAACTTTACTAAAAAACCATTTCTTAAGATCCTCAAATACAGTTAATTTTGACAACAAAATGGAGAAGTAAATTTCTTATTATCTCATAATTTCTTTTGGTACAAGATTCCTATTTATAGGGATAATGCTTTGTTTTTCTAATTAACAGATAACTTATTTTAATTACTGAATTAATTTTTAAATCTGATTATAGACATTCTTTAATGCTAACCTGCATTTCAAGTTTTGTTATTTTTTCAGTTTTGAAAAACATAATCCTACAACAGTATGTTTTTTCCATGTGAAAGCTTATATACATAAACTGAAGAATTTTCACAAAGAAATGATATTTTTCTACTTATATCCATTATGTGCCTAATTGTAATCAAGTCTATATTGTACCTTATACAAGTACTGTAAGTACCTTTCAGACTCTTCACACAAGAAAATGTTAGACATCCTCTCTAGCCTTTAAAAAAAAAAAAGCAAAAAAATGTGTAGTGAGTCTGAACATTGGCAAACCATGCAAGTACATATTGTGAAGGGACTGGAGAAAGTCTGAGCTAGCAGACATGCTAAACTGCTCAGATCTCTTTGGTTAAAAAGCAGAATACTTGAAAGTGTTATTAAAAAGTTGGAAATGTTTAATTTATGGAAGATTGTTTGCCATCAAAGACAAACTACCCACAATATGTTGCAAGTTATGCCTTAAAAGTACTTTCAATATGTTAAAAACAATTTCTAATCTTGTTGGCTATGTAAGGTTATCAAGAAGTCAATGTGAAAAGTTGTTTTCTTCCTACAGTAACTCTAATGCCTTTTTACTTAGTTTACTTGTTCACGTGGGAGGCAGCAGCCATTGAGCTGATGGATAACAAGTTGCTGAGAGAGTTCAAATAAGGATATTAATACTGTTACATCCATCTGTAAACACTCTTCAGTCAAAGGCTCTGCAGCCTTTGACTTTATTGACTGTGATGATGTTAAGACTTCAAAGAAAAGCCGATAGTTTAATATTTGCATAGCTAAAGACAGTTTACATTAAATAAACTCTCTTTTGACAGTACTTGGAGAATAAATAGATGATTTTACAAATTTACCCTCAAGCTATGGCTGTACTTTTTGTATCAATGATATTATCAAAACAAATAAATATTTATTTTAGAAGTATCCTATTGGCTTTAGAAGAAAAAGTAGTATTTAGTTCCCTTTGAAATGTGTATCTAGATGACAGAGAGATCCAATTGCTGTTATGACATGAATAAAGTGTTTTTAATGTGACCAAAGAGGTAGGTCTTGTTTCAAGTAAGAGAAGGCCCCGGGCCAAAATTTCCATGACCATTAAACAAAGTTCTTTTCTGGACACCAAAAACTTTCACATTTGTAATTTTTTCAGTGCCATTGCACAGAAAGTGTGTGAAGAAAGCAAAAATATTACCATTTTACTTGTGTGCTATCCAAGAGTTAATTTTTTTAATTACTTTTTTGTAGTTTTTATAGAAAGTCAGTTGGGACAAATTCTAACTGTTAAACTACTGAACTACATAACAATCAGAGTATTGTAGAATTATAGAATCCTATATATTGAAAAAGACCTCTAAGATAATATGAAAAACTGGATAGATTGGTGTCTTTATGACATTTTGGGATACATATGTGGGGAAGGAGGGGGCAGGTTTGGCCTTGTTCTGATGAGGTAGTGCACTGCCCTGTACACCCCCACCACTACAGCCTGTACTCCAGAGTGGCAGTGGCTGTCAATCCTTGGCACACCAGAGGCAATGCCCCACACCACCTCTGGAGCCCCAGCCTAGCTCCTACGAGGCCATATGACTGGATGTCCCACCTGGGGGAACACCACAGGAAGGCCAAGGGGTGTTTAAAGCTGAACATGAGACAAGCATGTGTCTTGACCCTTGACCCTTCAAGGGAAATTTCCATTGAAATTTATATCTGAACGCTGCTGGAATCCTGGAGTTGGCAGCTATATGTGTGCTTTCCTACATCTTTTCTCTCTCTTTCTCCTTCTTCTAATTACTTCTTGGAATTTTTGAGTAACAAAAATCAAATCTTGAGTTTCCTTAATTGAACGGGCCAGGTTAATCCTAAGAAAAGTGTTTTACGTTGATTGAATATTGCACCAAACCTTTCCCAAAGTTTTCTGATTTTCTGAAGTGACCAGTAAAATTCCGTTTGTTCTGATCTCTTAAGAATTTCTTGTCAGTATTTCTCCCATGTGTCTAACTCAGGGTACGTGAACAACTGTAAGCTCTTTTAAAAGTCTCATTGAGTGAGTTGTTAGGGGCCTTTTGTATCATCAGCCCTACCCATTGATCTAACACTGTCAATCCCACCATTAAGCCATGCCCCTAAGCACCATATCCACATGTCTTTTAAATACTGCCAGGGATGGTGACTCAACTACTTCCCTGGGCAGCCTTTTCTTATGCTTGATAACAGTTTTATGAAGACATTTTACTAATATCCAGTCTAAAGCTTTCCCTGATACAACTGGAGGCTATTTTCTCTTGTTCTGTGCATGTTATTAGGAGAAGAGACTGACATCCTTCCCACTACAACCTCCTTTCAAGTAGTTGTATAGATTGATAAGGTCCCCCTGAGGCTCCTTTTCTCCAGGATAAACACTCCCAGCTCCCTCAGCTGCTCCTCATAACACCTGTGCTCCAGACACTTCACCAGCTTTGTTGACACACTCCATCATCTCACAGTGTGTTTTTTGAAGGGAAGGGCCAAAAACTGAGCACAGGATTTGTGGTGCAGTCTGGTGCAAGCAGTGCTGAGAACAGGGGGTCAAACACTTGCCTGGTCCTGCTGGCCACACTATTTCTGATACAGGCTAGGATGCCATTGGTCTTCTTGGATATGTGGGCATGGCTGGCTCATGTTCAGCCAGCTGCCAACCAACACACTCAGATCCTTTTCTGCTGGGCAGCTTTCAAGCCACTCTGCCCCTGACCTGTTGTACTGTGTGAGAAATGACTTGTCACTTTTAAAAAATTTAAGGTTTATTAAACCTTAACAAAATACAACAAAGGACTGAATAAGGAAAAAGGACAGGGCACTGGGAGTTTGTGACTGGCTGCCATGAGCTCACCCACAAAATGGGTGCTCTGCCTTCTATACCCCTGATGTTGCATCAGTCAACCTTAACCTCCTAAAGTTTGTCAACCAACTCTTCTTTGCCATCCATTGGTGGAGACTACTTTCTTACAAATTGATTAGAGGTCAGGCGTTGTCATGCCGTGCCTCCCTAGCAACAAGCCTCCCCTATTCACAAATGCTCCATGCAAGGGGTACATGTACACACCCTTCCCCCACACGTTCTGGGTGATCTAGGCTGACCAGTAGCAACAATATAGACGGGGGAAAAGGTACTATGGGGACAGAGGACATAAAAACAACAGATCATAGTAACATAACCATGCATCAATAAAACTTCTCTTAACATACGCACAATATTCAGCCCCTAAATGCAAGAGCCAACCATCATATTACCCATCTATAATACAATGCATAGTGTTGTTGTGACCCAAATGCAAGGCCTGGCATCTGTCTTCTTGACCCTCATAAAACTGGCCTTGGTGCGTGGATCCAGCCTGTCTGGATCCCTCTGTAGAGCCTTCCTACCCTCAAACATACCAACAATTTTGCCCAACTTGGTGTTGTTTGCAGAGTAAGTGGGGTTGTACTTGATTCCCTCATCCAGATCATCAATAAGACTACTAAACAGGCCTGACTCCAATACTGAGCCCTGGGGAAAACCACTTGTGACTGCCAGATGGATATAACTACATTCATCGTCTGGACCCTATCATCCATCCAGTTTCTTCCCAGTGAGCAGTCTACCTATGAAACTCATGAACAGCCAGTTTCTCCAGGAGAATGCTGTGGGAAAGCATGGTGAAAGGCTTTACTGAAGTCTACATAGGCAACATCCACAGATTTTCCCTCATCCATAAGTGGGTTACTTTGTCATAGAAGAAAATCAGGTTGGCCAAGTAGGACTTGCCTTTCACAAACTCCTGCTGTCCAGGACTGATATCTTGGTTATTCTGTACATGTACATGGCATTCTAGATGAGCTGATCTATATCCTTCCCTGGCACCAAGGTCAGGCTGGCAGACATGCAGTTCCCTGGATCATCCTTCTGACCCTTGTAGATGGGCATCACACTAGGTTACCTCCAGTTAGTGGGGACTTCCCATTATAACATATAAAATTAGCACCACTGTTTGCAGAATTTATACCGTTAATGGCTTACAATGACATTTCTAAAAAAAGAATCTGCCTGTTTTATTTTATCACCAGATGGCAGAGTTAAAGAAAGAACTGTGAATATTTCCACTTTGGATATGTAACTTCAGCTTTCTTATGTAGGGTGATGTGTCCAGAAAGAGTTA
The DNA here is from genome assembly GCF_036417665.1 of Passer domesticus. Lineage (NCBI taxonomy): Eukaryota > Metazoa > Chordata > Aves > Passeriformes > Passeridae > Passer > Passer domesticus. Next base: position 65,836,374 of record NC_087474.1, read on the forward strand.
ATTTACCTTCTATTAATGAAAGTTATGTTACAAATGTTCTAATTTGAGCAGAAGGATGTTAAGAAAATACATGCTACTAATCAGCTTTAAAAATCCTGATCCAAATAATTTATTTGATGATTCAGGATTTGGGTTTTTTTGGCTTTTATTTTCATCATGGTAATGAAAAACATTCCTCCATAACATAAGGAAAAAAATTAGTAAGTCATGTAAATCAAATGCAAACAAGTAGACAGTTAGAAAGACAAAATATAATCTTCAGCACTTCAAATGCAAAAAATAAAGTTTTAAAAAAATAATTCCCAGAGAGATTAGATAACACACTAAACTAGACCCACATGTGCAGTTGGATCAAGAGAGAGAACTTTCAAGGCTGGGTGAGTGAGGAGTTTCTGTGTTAATGGAAAGAAAGGAAAATAATGCTAAAAATTCAGGAGAAATTTCCTATGATATCCTGATGAATTTCTGGAGCTGAGAAAAATAATGTGTTGAGTAGTAGAAAGCAAGTAGACAGTAGATGCAACATGTTCATACTTGAGGGGAGAAGTCTGAGGATAACACAGAGAAGAATATAACATAAACAAACATGATACTCCTTCCTTAGAAGGTTAACACAAAATAATGCTGAAGTGTATAGAAATTAGGATTTCAGATTTGGGTGTTTATAGAGCATATATGCTGCAGTGCAAGTAAATGACTGTCAAGTGAACAGGTAGATGTGAACAAGTTTGAAAATAGTTATCTGAACTAACACGTTAGGACACTGCGTTTCTACTTGGCTACAAAGCAAAATTTGGCTCTTGGACAGATTCTAGTGTTACTGGAAGGCTTGTCTGGCTCTGCCTATATAGGCTGAATTATACTTCTGATTTACAGCAAAAGATACCACTCTTGTTTGTAATTTAGGCCATGAGATACTGATATGCGTGAATACTGATCAGGGTGACAAATGTCTAAACTGGAACCACAATCTTCATTGCCTTTTTGTGATATTACAGAGGACTTTGTTTGTTTTTCCCCCTTTGTTCTGAAGTGTAAGGGAAATACCATTAACCTCAAATTGATTAAATTATAATTTTTGTGATCTCAAACTGTGAAATGCTATATAAATACTGAGTAAATTTAATTACAATGAGAGGTTTCATTACATTTCACCTATTCCTTTTCATTTTCATGTGTTTTTTATGTTTTCATTAACAGTGTTGCTGCTTCAGAAACATGGCAGAGTAAATAACAAGCAAAAGTGTTCAAATAATTCATACTGGATTCTAAGTGGTTTTGCAGTTTGACTGTGCTTGGGGGTTTTTTCCCAATAAACCCAGACAGTCTAAAGAAGATCTTTAGAACAAACTCTAGGTTCTGCTTTTTGAAAATTACAGGCATAGCTTCTAGTAATTCAAGTGGTGTTCTAATTTCTGCTGCTAATGAATAGATGCTCCAAAATAGCTGGTTGGATAACTCATAGAACTGACTGCTCACTGAAGAGAAAAAATGTTACGCAGTTCAGGGCTTTACAAGCAGTGTCAGTGGTTATTGTTGCTTTGCTAATGAGCAATCTATTGAATTAAACTTCACTGAACTATAATTCTGACAATCAGCCTGGATTCCTGGTCAGGTTTATGTCTGAAATCTTGGTGTTCAGGGAATTTTACTGGAATAATTTATGTTAATTTAACTTTGATGTTGGAATTTCATATACTATGAATTAATATTTCTAGGAGAGATTGGCGTGTAGCAGCCAGAAAATATCTTTTTCCGTGTCCATCATGCCTAATCTCTTTTGTATGTTAACCCATCTCAGTGCTTCTTTTCTGTGCAGACACTGAGCATGACAGAGGGAGAATAATGAAGCCTTACCTTTTCACACTGAGTTGGTGGGCTATGTATCAGCTAGTAGATTAAAGAAATATGCTAGTAAAATGTTGTTCATGATGTCTTATGTAAGCTGTCTTAGAATCAAGGAAAGGAGCACTTAGTTCCTAGCTGTCTTGTCACTGTCTGGGTTTTGGTTTCAGAAGGCTATGAAAAGGGAAAGCAAGCGAAAGATGACAATGAGGTTAGAACTGTATGAAAGATCCCTTTTGAAAACAGCAGTTTTCAAAATTCATCACTCTTTGAATTTAAAGATAATTCTAGTTTTTGTTTGTGCAGATGCATATCAGCCCTCAGTGAAACATACTGAAAAACTGGAACATACCAACTTGCAGTGCACTTGCTCAATGGAGTATGACTATGTCCAATGTGTAAAATCAGTGTCCATGATCATATTTGCAGTTGGATAGTAGGGACGTAAAGAGTTCAGGTAAGTGGTTCCCCTACTGCAGCACAGTTACTTTGAGTGAAAACAATGTGGCAGATACAGACTTTGTTACAGTTTATTCTCATTTTGGGGACTAAGACATCTCCGCATTATGTCCCTTCCATATTTTCCAGAGACAGTGTCACAATATAAACTAATCATCTATATCAGCAATAGGCTTGCTCCTGAAAAAAACTGGCAGGCTAATGAAAACTACACTCAACTTATTTAAAAATATATTCCTTTTGGTGGATGCTGCTGAAGGGATAGACTACTTGCTAGTTCTGAAAATTAAACAAGGGCAGGAAAAAAAAAAAAGGCATACAATTGTAAATAATACCATCTTGAAAAGTTGTTTTTGGGTATACAGAGAACTCTAGCATGAGTTCATATTTTCAAGGAAGCAATTTTTCTAGAACTGGGGATACCTGAGAAAGTAACTTCTTAAAATCTATTAATCATTACTTCTTATTTTCATACTATACTTACTTTGGATATTCTGAGGCCTCTGATTCATGTCATAGCATCAGTAAATCATCTTTCTTCCTTTATATCTTGACCTGCTCCATTTAGAAAATAACCTTCTGGGTCTGCTTTGAAAATGAACTAAGAATCTTCAGGGCCTCCAATGGTCAGCAACTCATAGGAGGGTATAAGAATTATACCATTTGCCACAGTTCAGATTTTGCCTTTATAAACAGTACTGAGTACATTTTGTACCATCTTAGGAGTAGTTCCAACACAGCTGATGAAAAGGTTCTCCTTGGTTTCTTCATTGGCTGTGAGCTAGATGTCAGCATAATCAGGAGCAGATTAGCATGCTATTCTTAAACTGGCTCAGCTCTTTAGAAACAATCAGAGGGTGAACAACTTTCCTACTGAAATCATTGACTAGCTGACAGCTCAATCCACTTGAACTGTGAGCCATAGCTGTGTTGAGTTAAAACCAAATGAAATGAAATTTTCCTATGTACTTGAACATGTTTACACATTAACTGATGCTTATGTTTAAATATAGACTGATTAAAAACAATTAAAACATCAAGAAAACTCTATCAAGTCTCCATAGTTTGGACTAGGTGCATATGATCTATACAGTAAGGCACTCTCTCAATATATATTTTGAGATGGGTAATATTGTGAGTCATCTATGTGACCAGCAGCCTGAACTTTGTATAATGTATGGGACATTGTTCCCGACAACAGTTAAAAGGAAATTGTCAGAACTAAAAATAGTGCTGTGCATCCTGGTTTGGCTCAGGTTTTATTCTTCTTAACTGTAATTTTCTCTATGAACACTAGATGAAGCCCTGATGCTTCTACACAATAGGAAAAAAATAACTCAATGAGACAAATTGTGTCTATTGAAGTCCTGACTTCTGCTAAGCCAAAAGAAGCAGAGTTTTTTTTTCTGGTCTGTTCTCCTGTTGCACAGATGACTTCCTCTGAGCTCAAAATGTTCCCAGTCAGGGTAACTAAATAACTAAATAAAGTAAAAGAGGTGTTATGCTTCCTTTTCTTTTCAAAGTATCTTTTAATTCTATTTCCTTTCTCTCTTTAGGCTTGTCTTCTTGAAAAGTTAAAAAAAAAGTGGTATAAATATATTTCATCATCTAACTTCAAAATGGTGTTTAAATTTCTGTTCTGAAAAAGCAACACTTTGGTTTACCGACTGGTGTGTCTCCAAGACTGGTCTGATTTCAGTGTCTGAAAACAATTAAGAAGCTGAATGGCTTTTTATCCTCTTCTGCTGCATTCCAGCATGAGTAATATCAAATCAAAAAGAAGGTATGAAAAAGACTGGGGACAGTAATGGGAAGTCAGAGGAGAACCCACACTCTAGTCTCACAGATGATGAAAAATAATCAAAATTATAGGTTGTAGGAATTTTTTTTTTTAAACAAAGCTTTACCACCTCTACTGTGATAATCTAAGGAGCTCTAAGAGAATAAAGCTGTTTGGTCAGCTCTTTGTTCTGCCTCTAAAAAGTCACAGCCCATAGAGGAGTACTTTCCATGAAGAGAACTTGTACTCATTTGATTATATACATTGTAGAGAGCACAAGCAAATGAATAACACAAAATTGAAATTTCCTTGTTGGCTATAGCTTATGTCTAAGTAACATGTAAGTGTTTCTCTTCTTCACAGTTCATATTTCTCTCCAGGTACTTAAGTTCTTATGTAGCTGATGATCCAAGGAGGAAGATAACAAATGTCTCCTAGTCTTTCCTGAAGCTGTGTTGCAGAACAGAGGAACAGCACTGCAATGGTAAAATACAGCCTCAAAGAACTTTGAACACAAAGACCTCAAAATAGCCATTGTGCAGCATGTGTAAATTTTCCTTATTTTAGAGAATTGAAACATAAAAATTACTGAATCTATCTCGGGTTGAGAAATTCAAGAGGTGAGAGGAATCTGTGTGTCCACAGCATCTGATCTACTTTTTTAGCAAGGAACCCCAAAACATCAGTTTTCCTACTGATGCATTTTCTCACCTATCTGCAGCAACTTGGAACTGCACATCAGAGTGCACTCTGAGTTCACAGACAGACTGCCTGAAAATGGCTTCCATCAAGAGAAAACTGCAGTTGTGTAGTAAACAAATGGATTTTAAAGATCTAATGTGGTTTTCATTACGAGAGGCCCATGTTCATAGTTCATCAGCTCAAACTGCAGCCCATTTTATGTTTCTGACTGACTTCAGAAGACTGAAGTTTCTATGTGGCAGAATCAAGTGGTAGTTTTCTAACATTAGGAGAAATGCTGTAACAAGGAATAAATTATTTCAATTAAATATTCACAGTCTTCTTAGTTCTTATTTCTAAGTAGCAGATATTTTATGCCATCAGTACTTCAGGATTTTCCATTACTTGAGAACATTTTGGATGCACTTTTCCTCATAAAAGTGAAGAAAGTGGAGTAATAAACAGTATAATCATCAAGTACTTCATATTATCCTCTAAGGAAGGATAAGAAGCAAGAGAGAAAGTCTACTAATGGCTAAAGGAGTGAAACCAATCCTTTCTTTGTCATGGAAAAGGCTGTGAATCTATCACTTCTCCCAGAGGTTATAAAATCTAATTCATGATTCCACTTTAGACATCTAAGAAATGGATTTTATAAAAATGAAGCAGGTGAAATGGGCAGTAGTAGTAGTATAGTAAACACATTATATGTCTGCTGCATTGATAAAACTTACCTGTGGAGAATGCTGAAATTTAAGGATCAACATTATGTTATGAAAGGTTTAAAGATTAAGGGTTATTGCATCTAAATATGTCCCAAAATGAAGATATCTTTCTTTGAGTTTGTTTTCTATAACGAAAATAGCAACATGTATGTATAGTATAGTTTAGTACCAACTAAAACCCTGATAATATTTAATTTCTGCTTCTTCTTTATCCTCGTTTTGTTTAGCTATTGGAAGCCAAAATCTGCCATATTTACACTAAAAAATGCTCTATGTATCTATGCTCTATCTATCTGTGTTTTCCTACATCTGTATTTTCTTGCCCTGAAATACCTTATTTAGTTCAATAGAAAGATTAGTTCAAAGCAAAAGCAGTAGAATCAACCACTGGAATAATCATGCAAGGCCAACTATTTACTTTCCTTAACAAAGTACTTAGTTACTGTTTTCCTGACCCACTGCCATGATACTAGCACTACTTACTATAATTAATGACATCATAGTTTGGTTATTAGCATCAAATTGCTCATGAATTTAAACAATAAACTCAGCTGTTTAGATCAGAGATTTCACAGTGTTTAATATCCTTTTTCTGCATGGATTTGATTGACCACTACTAGCAAATTTAACCACCAGGTGACACTATTGCTGTAATATGGTATATAACTGGACATATTTTATCAAGTAGAAAAAGAATATTAACTTTCATAAGCGGAAGTTTTACAAAATCAAAAATTTAGATTTCCCACTTTTGTTCTTTTCAGTTTTTTTCTTAGTCCCATCTTGAGGCTCAAGTAACTTGTTGAAGCAAAGTTTAGATATATAAATTTTTAGAACTGTATTACCTCTTTTTATTTTCTAAAAGCAACTGCCATCAACTTTCATCTCAGAAGGAATTCCTCTCAGCAACATGCCTTTCTATTTTGTTTTAGTCATGATCATAGAATCATAGAATCATAAAATATCTTCAGTTGGAAGGAACCCATAATGATCATCTAGTTTGACTCCTGGCCCTGTGCAGGACACCCCAAGAATCATACCATGTGCCTGAGATCTTTTTTGACCGAAAAGAGTTTTCTAGTGCATGCAATTTTACATATGAATACTTGTTTTTTAAATGACGTCAATTTTCTGGATCAAGGGGATGGGGAAAGGTGGGCGTGTAACTGACATGAAGAGATCTGTGTCATTCCATCAAGCAAAGCAATGCAAACAACTGTGTGCCAGAAAAGAAAACAAAAAGAAGAAAGAAATAATGTGCAAATCAGACATTCCACCATAAAAGTTTGCCTACAATAGGTTCTATTGCAAATCATGGAATCATACATTTATAGAATATTTCAGGTTAGAATGGTCTTTGAGTCTGACACCTGCTTCTTGCAGGACTACTTAAAACAAAACCATTTGAGTAAAACCATTATCCAAATGCTCCCTGAATTCTGACAGGCTTGGTGCACATCATTGCTGGGGAAGGGGAGGGGTGAGGATGGGAATTGAGGAATTTTCCCCTACAAAAAGAAGGGGATGTGGCTTTGGTTGGAAGAAGAAGTCAGTTCATGGAGGTTCCATCACAATTTTGTTGTTTGTTATCTTAATCTGTAATGTCTGCCTTTTGTCTCTCTCTCTCTCTTTCTTTTTCTCTCTCTCTCTCTCTCTCTTTCTCTTTGGAGAGGGTGGGTAAGGGGAACTGCTGTGGGGATTAACTTGGTTTAAACTGCGATAATATTTAATTGACAGCCAATATGGGGCCACAAGGGTTGAGGTAACAACAGATCTGCTCAGGGGGAGTTGGAAACAATTTTGATCTAAGCACTTGTGTATTGAGTGTGTACCCCCCCTTCACCACCCCCCTCCTTGTCACAATGTTTCTTGGTCTATTATGTGGGTGCGGTACCTAACCCTGTATATATTCTCACATGTGCTCCTCCTAGTGTTCTTTTTCAGAGCAGGGAGAGGGATAAGGGTTGCTTTGTTGACATACTGTCTGATACCTGTTTATGGCATGATAACATCAGGGGCAATGAAGATAATTTGGATGTATATTCAGTGTCATTCTCCTGTCCTGCCTCTGGAAATTCATTAATAATCATACCTGGCCAGTGCAGGGGAACAGGGGAGGATGATTTTCCCCAGCTTTTCACCCCCTTTTCCTTCTTCAGGCATGTTACAACAGCTTTTGAGAATTTTCAGTTCTTTTGTATGTTTAGAAAAGCATGTTCTTATTTCTATGTCTGCCAGGTTTCCTCAATCTAGACCATGTTTAGAATCAAGAAAAGATTTCTAGGAAGGTGATTCAGAGATCTGTTCCAAGGTTGTATAGTCATGAATGGTCTGAAATGTGGGAGAAAATGAACCAGTATGAAGGGGAAGTCCCTGCACCAATGGTTTGAGAGTTCATGCCTGAACAACTGACAGACCCTGATAAAGCAAGAGAGTATGTGAATGGAGAATGCTGCAGCATTTCCGGAGAGGAGCAACTTAGTGCAGTGTGCTGGGCCCTGGCTACTCTTACTGGACACAGTTCAATATTGGACAGCACCCTCAGGGGAAATAGGAGGAAAACAGACCAACAGGCACTGTGGCCAGTCAAACTGCAGGCTGAACCAGAGGAACAAACTGTGCTAGTAGGAGCTGCCCCTTTATGGAAGAAAAAACCCAAGATAAATCACTGTGCTTAGTGAGGAATTAAGAAGAAGCAGGGCACTTAGAATAGGAAGAGGCAGGGACAGAGATAATTACTCAATCCCTATTCCTGGGTGAGCTGTGAGGTATGTGAAAAGATTTCAGCTGCCAGTTGAATGAGCAGCTGAAGTCTAGTGACTAGTGACCTGGCTGCTCTGATGCTGGGATATTGTAGCCCATGATATGAAAATAGAAGGTGGTGAAGCCAAGCAACTGGGATCCCTGTCTCAGTATGTGAACATCAACAAGGGGATTGGGAAGAGGACTCTCAGCCTCTGAGGACAACTTCTATCAAGTGTGAAGGAAAGGTATTTTCTCAAGCATGGTCTAGTAGTGTACCCAAGCAGGCAGAATGCTATGGAGAAAGCTATCTGGTACCTGAGAGAATTAGCTGAGCTGCAAATAGTCTATAGGGATTCAAATGACGAGCAGTCCCCTGTAGATCCAAATGAGGTCCACTGTACCATACACAATCCATATGGTGGAAATTTATATGAAGTTTATATGCCATTGTTGTACACCAATTAACTAGCACTGATGTCAGTGAAAGGAGAACAGGAAGGTAGCTTTAGACTACTCAACTCCAGCAATATGAAGACCATCTTTTTTCCTCTCTACTGACCTGCACCTCAACTAGGAGAGGCTGTCCAAGACTGCAGACTGTTTTAAAGGACTGGAGCAAACTAGAGGGGAAATGTCCCATAGTCCACCAATATGGACCAGTCTATGTTAATGGGATCAAGAGCCTCCCTGCATGAGAGATAAAGTACACACCATGAGGTAAATCTGTGGTTTTACCTGTATTACCATAGAGAGGACATATGGAGGTGGGATAGAAAACCCACCTCTGTCCTTGCAGCACCGGTGTGTGAGTTGAGAGGAAGCACAACTACTGCAGGAAATTCTTCAAGGATAAATGGCACACCAGTTTTCACTGGGTAAGTCCTCAGAGAGAATAGGAGGGCTGATGTTACTTCCAATGCTCTTGAAGGGAGCTCCAGTTCATATTTACAAGAAGTGAGAAATTACTACCTTGACCAGAAGTAGAAGGGCTGTGCCTCCAGGGAGGTATGAGAAGAGGTAATTGCATCTATTGGACTGTTTGGAACCAATGTTCTTGAACATCAGACCCTCAAAAGTATGACGCCTTAGTTAACACTGGTGGGCAATGTACCCTGATGCCATGAAGATATGTAGGGATAGAATCCAGGGGTGACAGGGAGATCCCAACAGCTGACTGTAATGGAAGGTGTAGTGAGCCTGACTGGGAATGAGTGGCAGAAACACCCAAATATGACTTGTCCAGAGCCCCTGTGCATCCTTGGCATAGATTTCTTCAGGACAGTGTATTTCAAGGACCCAAAAAGGCATCACTGGGTTTTTGGCATAGCTGCTGTGGAGACAGAGGAAATCAGACAGCTGAACACCTTGCCTGGTCTCTCAGAGGACCCTTCTGCTGTGAGACTTCTGTGGGTTGAGAAACAATAGATACCAATCACTACCACAACAATGTACCCTTGACAGTAGTGCAACAAACCATGACACTATGATTCCCCATGCGTAAAATGATTCATCCTCCAGAGAGCCAGGGAGTGATCAGCAAGACTTGCTCACCCTTTATTAGTCCTGTATGGCCAGTGCATAAGTCCACTGGAGACTGATTGTGGCCTAAATAAAGTCACACCAGCTCTGAGTGCTTCTGTGCTGGACATGCTGGACTTCAGTATGAACTGGAGTCCAAGGCAGCAAAATGGTGTCACCTTCAACATGACTAATGCATTTTTCTCCATTCCTTTATTAACAAACCAAGGCCACAGCGTGCTTTCATCTGGAGAAAAAGTACACCTGGCACTGACTGCCCCAGGCATGGAAACACAGCCCCACTGTTCACCATGGACTGATCCAGACTGATCTGGACAAGGGTGAGGCTCCAGAACACTTGCAGTACATTGGTGACATTATAATATGAGACAACTCAGCAGAGGATGTTTTTGAGAAAGGGAAAAAGATAATCCAGATAATCCTGAAGGTCAGTTTTGCCATAAAACAAAATGAGGTCAAGAGCCCAGGAAATTCAGATTTAAGGAGAAAAATGTCAAGATGGATGTGATCAGATTCCAATAGATGTGGTCAACAAAATAGCAGCTATACCCCCACCAACAAGCAAGAAGGAAACACAGGCTTTCCTGGGTGCTGTGAATTTTTGGAGTATGCATATCCCAGATTACAGTCACACTGTAAACTGTCTCTATCATGTGACATTGAAGAAGAACGATTTCAAGTGTGCTCCTGAACAACAACAAGCTTTTGAACAAATGAAACAGGAGATGGTTCATGCAGTAGCCCATGAGCCAGTCAGGATGGGTCAAGATGTAAAAATGTGCTCTATACTGCAGCCAGGAAGAATTGTTCCTCCTGGAGTCTCTGGCAAAAAGTACCCAGGAACATTCAAAGACAATCCCTGGGGTTCTGGAGGCAGGGATACAAAGGATCTGAAGCCTATTATACCCCTACTGAAAGAGGTACTGGCAGTTTATAAAGGGGTTAGAGCTGCTTCAGTATGATTGGCACTGAAGCACAATTTCTTCTGGTACTCAAACTGCCAGCGCTTGGATGTTCAAAGGGAAAGTCCCTTCCACACATCATACCATTGATGTTACACGGAATATGTGGGTCATAATTATCACATAGTGATCTTGAATAGGAAACTGAAATTGCTCAGGGATCTTAGAAGTCATCGTGACCTGGCCCAAAGGTGACAATTTCAGATTATGCCCAGAAGAGAAAGAGGAGCAGGTGGCACATGCTGAAGAGGCCCCACCATATAATCAGCTACCTGAAAATGACAGTCTTTATTCTCTCTTCTTTGATGGTTCCTGCCATATCGTAAGGATACATTGAAAATGGAAATCAGCTGTATGACAAGTTGCAGAAGCTATTGAGGGACAATTTGTATCAAATCAGGTCACAAAGGTGAAGGGCATCCAGATGGCTTTAGGTATCACTGAATGAGAGAAATGGCCAGCACTCTACCTGTACACTGACTCGTAGATGGTGGCAAATATTCTCTGGGGGTGTCTGTACCGGTGGAAAAAGATTAATTGGTAGCACAGAGGTAAACCTATCTGGGCTGTTGAATTATATAAAGACATTGCTACCTGGATAGAGAAGTTGGCTGCAAAAGTACCTCATGTAGATGCTGAAGAGTCAGGCTACCGAAGAATGTTGCATAACAGGTGTATCAAGCTGCCAAGATTAAAGTGTCTCAGGTGGATCTGGACTGGGAACATAAGGGTGAATTATTTCTGACTTGGTGGGCCCATCACACCTCAGATTATGAGGAAGAAGATGCAACATACAGATGGGCTTGTGGTTGAGGGGTGGATTTAACCATGGGCTCTATCTCTCAGGTTATCCATAACAGTGAAATGTGCTTCAATCAAGCAGGCCAGGTGGATAAAGCCTTTGCAGTATGGAGGACAATGGTAGAAATATAAATATGGGAAGGTCTGGCAGATTGATTGTGCAAACCCACCAAGGCAAGTGCTACCTTCTTACAATGGTGGAAGCAACCACTGGATGGCTGGAGATGTAACCTGTGCCTCACACCACTGCCAGCAGCACCATCTTGGGCTTTGAAAAGCAAGTCCTGTGGAGACATGCCACCCCAGAAAGAAGTGGGTCGAACAATGGGACTCATTTCAGAAACAGCCCTATAGACAGCTGGGCCTGAGAGCACAGTATTGAGTAGGTGCCTTATACTCCCTCTCATGCACCAGCCTCTGGGACAATTGAACAGTACAATGGACTTCAAAAAAACAGATTGAAAGCAATGGGTGGTGAGACCTTCAAACAGAGGGGTCAACATTTTGCAAAGGCCACCAGGTTAGAGGTTCTAATGCTAGAGATTCTATCAATCAAGCTGGCCCTGTCCAGTCAAGATCTCCACACACCACAGAAGCACATAAAGTCCCTGTGGTGCATATGAGGAATGTGCTAGGGAGGACAGTCTGGGTTAGTCCTGCCTCAAGCAAAGGCAAACCCATCTGTGGGATTTTTTTTGCTCGAGGACCTGTGTGCACTTGGTGGTTAAAGCAGAGGATGGGGAAGCACAATGTGTACCTCAAGGGGATTTGATATTTGGATGAGAACAATCTGTAATGTTGAATTGCATATTCTATGGTATTGATTGCTGAATGACACTGCCACTGTTATGCCATCCATAGCTGCCACGGACAGTGAGGATGGACAACTCCAGATACACCAGGTGTGAGTTCCTGATGCAGCTTGCAATCATCCAACAGCACACCAGCCCTTCTGCCCTGGAAAACATCTAGGATCGATATATGTATATACTTGGAAATTGTAGGAGCTGGGCATGGTATAATGGTACAGAATAAGGGGTGGATAATGTCCTAGTTTCAGCCATGGTCAGGGTTAACTTTTTGCAGTAGTTGAGAGGGGGTGGAGCCTGTCTAGATTTTTATTCTATACCACTCATGTTATTGCTGGGGGAAAGAATTAAGAGCTTCTCACTTCTGAGAAGAATGGAGAGGGGCTTTGGGTGAAAGAAAAAAGGTGCCTTGGAGAAGTTCTGCAACAATTTTGTCCTTTTCCATGACAGCAGACAACAGGCAGGATGGTGGAGTGGTACTGATCATGCCAGGCTTGGGGAAAAAAGCATGGTGGAGGGAACAGTGGGGTGCTGCCAGCTGCAGTCACGTCTAGTCAGACTTGGTGAGCATTTTGCATGTAATCACCCTCTTTTATACACTGTTATTATTAGTATTGTTGCTGCTGCTGTTCATTTTCTTGTCTCATTGCTGTTTCCAGTAAATTGTTACCTCAACCTGTAATCTCTGCATTTTGTCTCTCTCTTTCATCTGAGGGGGAATGGGGATGAGAGCAGCTGGGTGGGGTTTAACTTCCAGATGGGCTTAAAACATGATGTCTCCTTAGAAGTACTGGTAATCCTCGTACCCTGTGAAGTGTTCTTAGTGGCAAATCATATGTGATTTACAAGTACAAGATTTACAAGATTTCATACAAATAGTCTTTCTGCTTTTGCACAACCAAGAACAGGTAAAACTATGTAAATCTTTGTTATTTCAAATTACTGAGTCAATCTAGTTGAAATGTTTGTCCTGAGGCAGGGAAATTTCAATTCAGATGATAAATATTTGGCATAGTTACAGATAACTCAATTGTGATTAATTACAGAAATTTGGGAGCAATCAGAATAGATGTTGCTACCTTTAATTACTGGTAAATATTAGACAATACTTGTCTGAAGAATTTTATTTAATAAATTCTCAGAAGTAATGAATTCATCCTTAAATGTGAGGTGTAGGGATGTTTGTTTCATGTTGTTTATGTTATTAACTGATTTTGAGGCACTTCTTTTAGGTAATAGACTTCTGAAATATCTTATACAGAAAGAAGAAATACTTTGGAATTGACCTAAGACTCAGGAAACTCTTGTTTAAGTGAGCTACATTTTTTCCTTGTTATTTCAATGAATTCATCATTTGATGAAAGTTGAATGTATTTTTATGTCATGTTATTGTTCTGAAAATGAGGAAATGTGAAGTTACTACATAAGTTTTAGGGAGAGGCCAGTTTAGTTATTTACCAAGTTCTGTGAACTTGTCAGATGTATTCAGACACAACTCTATAATTTAACTTATATTGGTTTAGTTGTAATTATATATTGTAGAATAAATGGTAAGAGTTAGCCTTAAATACATGCCAGCGGAGGAAAAATTCAATTAGGAAAGATTGAGGTTGACTGGTAATTACAGACGTATCAGTTCACGCCTCTATATTTAAAGGTTGAGTCACTGTTATCATATAAACTGAGCTTCTTATCCACTTATTCAGAAACTGGGAGGCCATCTCTTAAGGGCAATTATTTTAATTAGATGATAGGTAAATTCCAATTGTAGCAATGAAAAGAAATATTCTTTTAACAAGCAGAACTCAAATCTGTCAGAAACAAAAAAGATTCCTTAACTGATTGATGTGATATTTTTGGGCTTAAGCACAAAACCAATGTTGCAAGAGGAAATATTTGCAAAAATATTAAAGTATTCAAAATAAACCTGTTCTAGTGATATCCTATAATATGAGTTATGCTGATTAGTTCCAGTTCACCCAACTGTATTGCATTATCTCTGATGTACTAATAGAATTAAATTGTACTCTTAACTGGATTAGAGTAATTAATATGCTATAGGTAATGCAGTTTGAAAATGTGTTCCTAACAGAGCAGGATGTTTCACAGTGAAGTGATTGCCTTGATTTTAGATTATTCCATGTTAAAGTTACCTCCATAAACTATACCTTGATTTTTTCCTGTGTGTATTAATATATGTATTAATATATGTATTAATTTTAAAGCAGTGATTAGGAAAGCTGGACTATTTGAAATCTTACTAAGGCTCAAAAACAAATCTTAAAGTTAGTATTTGTTTGCTTTGATTGTACTTTTCAAAATGTCATTGGACTAAAAGCCTGACAGTACTGTGTTTTGTTTGGTACAGTGAAGATTCTTGGGCTGTAATACCTGCAGTTAAAATCACATATATTCAATATCTTTCAGTCCTAACAGCTTCCTATACTGATAGAATTTTTTTTTAAACAACAAATGAAGAAGGATCTTCTATGTATATAAGACAAACAACTGGAAGAGGCTATTTCAGATGGGATGGTGACAATAACATGAACAGACTAAGCTTAAAACTTTAGTTAACACATGGAAAGTACGATTTTTTTTTTTTTTATTTGAAAGGCTCACAGAATTTATGTTGAAAAGCTCGCAGAATTTATGTTGAACAGTCAGAAAATTATTGAATTTCAAATTTAATTCAAAATTAGAAAGATAATTCTAGAGCTGTTTAGCCTTCACTGTTTTAAGGCATTTTTGTAATAATGAAATTATCAACATTTCCTAAAACTTGTTGTGTCTTTATGGAACAGGATCTCTGAGCAACCTGTCCTAGTGAAAGGTGTCCTAGCTCATGGGGTTGGAACTTAATGATCCTTAAGGTCCCTCCAACCCCAGCAATATTATGATTCTATGATATTACCCATATCTCAAAGAGCTTACCATTTAATTTCAGATATGACTCAATGAATGAGGATAATAAACTGGTCAGAGAGGTTGAACATGAAAATAACAAGGCTTGCAACAATAAGCTGAGGCAATGACTTGCTATTGATATTTAGAGACATGACTTAATTTTAGATTGTTGGGATGTTTATCCTTGAGTCATCTTGCACATTAGTTTAAGAAGGGAGTACTAGGAGATATTTGAATGAAAAAATGAGAGATTTTGTAAGCCAGAAGTTCAAGTAAGCTAATGCACCTGTATACCCACAGAGACACAGAGAAGCTGAGGGAGAAATGGGAGATCAAGATGGTGACATAATTGTCAGAATGGATGACTGACGGGACACTGAAATAGTTGCGTATTTGTGTTTATTATTACATGTTAAGGACTCAAGCCTCTAAAATGCAGACGATTTACCAGTGTAGTTAAGCATGTACTTTAGTAATACGGATGGGTAGTTATAGATTATTTAGCCTATGTTTTCATTTTATAGCCTACGCATTTTAGCAAATATTAGCTCTTGGATTTTCTTTTAAGTTCTAAACATGTAGTTTATATTTAATTTACTCTGGCTTTACCTCAGTTTCTTCTTTTTTATCTTGCTGCATTTATATTTTTCATGACTTTTAATTTTGTTCATGAATGAGCAATACACAAATTTTATCAAATATGGTGCTTGCTGTTTCTATTTGTGTGTGTTCTTATTTCTTTGAAGGGCTCTCCCCTATGCATTATGAATGTACTTTTAGTTGTCAGCTCTTACCCTTTAATCAATTAACCAATTCTGACTTCCAACTGAGACTGCATTAACATAAACATACTGTCCCATAGTGTGGAAAATATTCCCTCAGTAAAGCAGAGGGGTGTGGAAAGGGGTATGGAAAGAATGATAATGCCCAAAGCTCCTGTGGAACAGCTGGGGATGAATCGGATTGTACTTGTTAGAGGCACGCACTATAGAGCAGTAACCTCACCACACTTGGAAGAAGGGGCAGCCTAGTTCCTCATCCAAGCTGTTGCACTTGCAGAGTGGAATAAGAATTGAGGCCAAAACTCACTTCATCTAGTTCAAAACCCTGTAGTATGTGATCCTCTAAAGAAATATAGGGAAAAAGAAAAAAAGCTAAGGCATTTATATAGTTATATTGATATAGCAAAGTAAAAGTATATGTATGTGTTTCTACAATCCATCAGTAAAAACCATACAATGTTTTGTGGTTGTTACATTTCTTGTAGGTCATCATCCTTAAAATAAGGCAGAGATAAAAGTACCAGGGTTGTGGTTCCATTAAATAACTTACAAGAAAAAGATGGATCAATTTATCAGCTAAGAACTGGAGTTTAAACATATAAAAGACCTTTGTAAAGAAGGGGGGGTGTTGTTTTGATTTTTTTAAGATTTTCTAAGTTTTTTGATGCTTACATTCCTGTAGCAAACTTTCTCACACACTTTCAGTGAACAACTTATTGCTTTTCATTCTTTTATGGAAGAAGAGAAATTTAGTAGACTGTTGGTTTGTCCAGTGCCATTAGAAAAGTAGCACTTTCACCCTCTAATCCAGTCACCTTTAGAAATCTATAAATGTTAGAGTCAAAAAATAAACTTCCCTTTTTTCCTGCCTTGAGAGCAGCAGCGTGTCTGCATCGTGTTATCTTGTGTCCTATAGTGACAGGGTTGACACACTAGAATCATCCTGTAGCTGTCATTTAATGTTACCCTGCACAACCCTAATGAGTCACTAGAAAAGAGACCTCTCTCAACTATCAGAGGCCATAGCAATGACATTCTCACAGACTATGTACTGCATAATTTTAGAGGAGGTGTGAAGAGACAGTTTAGTTTTGATTTGTCTCAACACTGATTGTCAGAGGCATGTGGGGGAGGGTTACACATGTGCCACTTCTAGGAGTCATCAAGGAGAAGATGGGAGAAAGCATTGTCTCTGGGGAAACTTTGCCTGGCAACCATTTCATATCTCACATCGAACAGGCAGTCAGTATGGGAAGACCAAAGACACTGTACCCTCCAGAGAGGCTTCTCCAATCAGACGGTGAAACGTCTCCACCAATGGACTCCAGTGGAATATTTAACTGGGCCAATGGTCTCCTGTCAGCAGGCGGACTTTGGGAGCAGCCACAGGATATAAACATTAACTGTTTCACAAGCTGTGGGACCTTTTGGGTATTTTTTTTTTTTTTTGTGGCTTGGTGACTCTGGAATTTGTTTTATTTTTTGAGACTTGCTTTTTGACTTTGGGCTTTATGAGTCTGGGGGCCTTTTGGGTCTTGTGGTTTTGCACTTTTTGCCTGAGGTTCACCCTGCTTTTTGGCTCTTCTGCCCTCACTGGCTCTTGCTCATCCTCCTGTCTGTCCTGCCTCCCTGTCCCCCGACAGCCGCCCTACTGCTTCATCCCTGTGTCCCTGCCTGCGCCACCTGTGTCCAACCCTGCCTGCCTCCAATCCACCCACCACCACGATCCTTGCCACGACCCTGCTCTGGACCTCCTGCCCAAGCGTCCCCTCACTCACCGCATCTCTGGTCACCCATCCCTGCAGTAGCTGCGCCTGTGGAGCCATGCTCCTCTGAGAGCTGCGCAACCTTCCAGCAGGCAGAGTGCACACACCCTGCATCACGTGAACATCAACAACACTCCCCGATCCACTTGTGGTAATGCCTGCTTTTTGTCTCTGTCTCCTGTCTCTCTCTCTCTCTCTCTCACACTCCATTCCTTTTCCATTTCCTTCTTCCTTTTCTGTCTTTTTCTAGCTGTTTTTAGTAGGGCAACTCCTTTTGTTTCGTTTTCGTTATCAACAAGTGGTTCTCACATACAAGATTGTCTTGGTTGACTTAATTTTGTTCCAGACCATCAATTTTTAAAAGAACTCCTTGCAGTTCCCCACAGTGGAATGTGACAGGAGCCAATAATTTTTACAAAATAAAGTAGAAACTCCTCAGAAAGCAAATCTATTATGATGAATTTGTTGTTTCATTCAAATGTATATGAGGGATGAATGTGTGGTAAAGTTGTGAGGAACATTTTGTGGGCTCTAATCAGTTAACAATTTGGAAGTGATTCAGGTGCCAGGGAGGCATGTAAAGAGATGTTTCATCATCTAGCTTCACATAACGGCATGCAGGAACCAACTGTAACAAAAATATATTTTATTTGTGATGAAAAAAAATGTGTTGCATGAGCAGTTGTGTGAGAAATTTTTTTTTAACTTTTTACAATGTGAAATCTAAGGGTCATCCCAAAACCTCTCACATGTTATGAAAAGCAACAGTCTTAAACTGGTCTGAGCTACTGGGTAGCTGCTGCCAATTTCATTGTCTGAGAAGGCATTGAGACCCTATCTTTTCACATTGAGACAATCCCAATGCAGAAGTCTGTTGGATTTTATTTTACAGCTCATGGCTAGATTTCAGATAACTGAAATATGAAGAGTTTGCACAAATACTCCACCATCTCAGGCTGCATCATTATTTTCAGGCTCATGGGTCAATATAGAGAATTGTTAATAGCCAGGTTTAAAGGTTTAGAAAAGGATGATGAAAGTTACCAGATTGAATCTTGGCCTATAAAATTCACTTTATATAAATGTTTGATTACTATCTTTCAGTAAAAGTAAAAGATTGAATTAAAAAGACCACAGAAGCATATATTTTTGGGTTGTACATAAGATGCACTAACCTACTTAAACTTTTTAAAGTCTAGATTTTGCTAGTGATTGTACAACCCAAATTTAAATGTGTTTGTTAATCACTCAAGTAATTTTACAACTCGGTAAATCATCACAGAGAAATTAGAACCTTTACCTGAACAGAGATTTTCCATAAAACATTCAGAACAATGCAGTTCCATTTGAGACTTAATTTTCCCATTGCTGCGTGAGTACATCTGTTTTCTTTAAAAATTAACTGAATGTGTTTAAAAATAGTTATGGTGATTGCAATTTATTCTAAGACACCCACCCCCCCATAAACTATTGTGCCTGTGCAAAATATCTTTAAAGTATATGTAAAAAATTCAGAACTTTTTTTTTTAATGCTGGCACTGCTGTTAAAGAGGTGCTGATATAGGCAATTTCTACTCATAAAGCTCTATGTGAATGAAATTTATATGATGGTGTTACCAGATTTGTCCACACCTGGTGAATTAACACAATGCTTGTTCTTTCAAAACCACTGGCCTATGGAGCTGCAAAATGCCCATGGTGTAAAAAAGAGAACTGGAAGTTCACCAGCCCCAGTGCCCTGCCATCTCAGCAAGGTTGGTTGGAACGCTGGGGTCCCGAACCACCATGGACTGCCAGAGAGACCCCCAGAACATAAGAATACATGCAGAAAGGGGAGGGGAATGATGGTTAGTGATTTTGGGGAAATTATTATCATACGTGTATTTGGTCTGGGGCAATAAATGAATTTGCATGTAGAATACAATACATGAACAGAAACTTCCCTGTACTCAACATATTTTAGGAGGAGCTATCCCCCTGTGCATCCAGCTGAAAAAAGAATGCCTGTTTCTTAATGGCTTCTTCTTGATGTTAAGGAGTTTGTTGTTTTTTTTTTTTTTTTACTGAATTTTTGGTGACGAGACAAAAAAAATGCATGCTGTTTTCTTTTTTCCTGGAATCATAGAATTATAGAATCATTCAGACTGGGAAAGACCTCTTAAGATCATCAAGTCCATCCATTAACCCAATACTGCTAAGTTTACCACTTGTCCTTAAGTGCCACATTCTACATCTTGATTTTATTTCTCTGTGTTCAAGGTCACAACATTTTTCTTGTCCAAAATACTTTGTTATTTTAGGGAACTGTGTACTGGGTGATTAGGAGCTGGGGAGTAAATTAGAGAGGTAAAGAAGTAGTCTCCTGGTGAGAATGGAAGGACTCAAAAGCCATTCCTTGGCATCTGAGTGCCTGCTTGCGGCTGGGAAAAGCCAGAGTCATGGCTGACTTTACCCCAGTGTAAACCAACTA